>NC_064848.1:27857238-29258002 GCF_024139225.1 Suncus etruscus
CACACGGCAGGCATTTACTGCAAAGGGCCTGCTGATGGATAATGCAGTGAGAGCAATGGCCTTTTCTACATCCTCCTCTTCAAGTTTTTTTTTTTTGAACAAGTGCCACCAGTCCATTTTTCCTCCTTGTCATCGATGGCACTCCATCGGTTATTATTCCAACAAACCTCTCCCATGGCAAGCCTGCATTCTCAATGGCATCACACAAATGCCAAAATATCTCATTAGTGGTGGTCTGGCCATGCATTGGAATTATTGTGAGCAGCTCCTCTGTCAATTCAAAATTGTAATCAACACCACGGACATAAATTGGGAGCTATGCAGTGTCTGTTATATCTGTGCCCTCATCAAGAGCAACTGAGTATGCATCAAAACATTTGGCTTTCTCATACAATTGATGATAAATGTCACTTGACATGTCAGAAATGCGCTCTGCCACAGTGTTGGCAGAAAGGCTGATTTTGCTAAACTGACCTTTCTTTTCCGGACAGATAATACTTGCAGCCTGTAACATGCATTTTTTATAACAAACTCTTCTGTGAATGGTTTCCCTGCCTTATCAATCATCTCACTAACCACGTAACTAACTTCGACTCATGCAACATTCTGTTTGGTTGCTTTCTTGAAGAAATCTTGTTGCCTCATTAGACATGCTTTAAAGATTGGCAACCCGCTTGGCTCTCTCATTTCCTTGATATTTTGCACATTCCTCAGCATGTTTAGTTGAACAATGGCGTTTCAAGTTGTATTTCTTGTGCACTGCAACTTTCTCTGAGCAAATAAGATATGTGGGGATGCCCCTGTGCTCAACAAAGAAATACTGTGTCTCCCACTTTTCCTGAAATTGTCTGTGCTTGTCATCAATCTTTCTCTTCACTGCAGGCTTTGATGAAGTCATGATGAAGGTATGACAAAATCTAATTCTGTAATAAACTTCTCTCCCTTAGGCCTCCAATAATGCAAGGCACATTGGGCAGGAGCTGCGGAAATGATGTCTGTGCTAGGTGCAAAATGTTCACGATTATTCGCTTACCGAATATTCGCATTAAAAAATCGCACTAGTAAGAAAAAAATCGCAAAAAATCGCATTAAGCATTTGCATACCCTGAACGGAACTGATCGGGGTATGCAAATGTTTAATGCAATTTTTTCTTACTAATGCGATTTTTATTGCGATTATTCGGTAAGCGAATTATCACAAATACTGCGATATTTGAAGGCCATCTGCGGGTCAAAAAATATTGTATGGAGGACCCCAAATGGCCCGCAGGCCGCGAGTTTGAGACCTCTGCTTTAACCATAGAAGAACCCCTTGAGTATATTATTTTTCTATTCCATAGTTCCATTATTCTCTTATATGCCCTGAGCTAATAACACAGTTCTAAAGAATATCAGAATCCTAGATTTCGTTTCTTACATTCAAATGGTTCCTTAGGTTGTTATGATTTTTTTTCTTCAGAACAATATCCATTTTACAAGGTGATTAATCATTGTCACTTATGCTAAGAGGTTATGCAAGGATTTCTGCCTAATAGCCAAGGAAACTGTGTTTATTGGTAGGGAAATCCTTAGCTACCTCTACTAAACTGCTATTAGTGAAATCCTTAACAGATCATTACCGAGGGAAGATGTGTTATGTTCAGCATAGCTAAAATGAGAACTACATTATTTTTAAATTATTTATATACTCTCCCCTGACAGATCTCAGTCTAACAATATTTATTTCAAACTGAAAAAAAGAACACAAACAAAAATATTGTGAAATAATATTTTATGAAAACTTGTATATCACTCAAATTAATATTGACAGCCTGTTTCATTCTAGAATTATCAGCAGCATATAAAGTAACATATTTTCTATATCCAGACTATGAAATCAGTGTACTTGAAATGTTTCTCAAAAGAACTAATGAAAAATTTAGCTTAGATAATCTATAAAAGATGCACAATTGAGGGAACTTGGGGGAATTTCTCACATAACTTCAGGAAACATACATTTTATTTGTTTCTATTGAAATTCATACATTTGAATTTACTATTAAAACACTTATAAAGAAAAACATCTTTACAGACAAAGATAACTTGGAGATAGACTGGATGCAGTAGCTTTCTATTTTTCACTCCTCACTACTGTTCCCATTACATTATTCAAAACATGTTCTGAAAGGATCATGAGATGATTTAAACAACTAGAAGATACATCTTGCATTCAAAAGCCCAAGATCCTATATCTAGTTCCAGAGTACCCATGAACACTACAAATTTGACCTTGGTGTGAGATCACATGTGTGATGTCTTAACAGTAAAGCATTTCAAAGCAGAATAAAAATACTTTAGGCTTCATGGTCAGTTATCACCAAGACTGGATTCTGGGCCAGCTGAGACTTGAAAGATATCTTCCCTCCAAAATATGTGAACGTAGACTAATCAAAGATAACACAGGGATATACAGAAAGCCAAATATGCCAAAGGTTTGAATAATAAAAGAGTTAAAATAATAAACTTTAGTGGAATTAGTACATAAACATGCATTGTAGATGACCATCCAAAGTTTAATCCCTGCTATTCTATATGGTACCTGAAGCCTGACAAAAGTAATTCCTGTGTAATTAGCATGTATGAGTCCTGAGCACCACTGTGTTTATAAAAAAGAAAGATATCAAAAAAGGGCAAGTAAAAGAAAGTAGTATTAAATAACCCTTATCAATACTCAGGATTTACTCCTGGTTCTAATCTCAGGAATCCTTACTGGTACTATGCAGGGATAATGGAATATTGGATATCAAACCATGGTTGGCTCCATAAAGGGACTTACCACCTTACCACCTAATGTACTATATTATAATTCCAGTCCCATTATCTCTCTCTCTCTCTCTCTCTCTCTCTCTCTCTCTCTCTCTCTCTCTCTCTCTCTCTCTCTCTCTCTTTTAGAGCACACCAGGTGATGCTCAGGGGTTACTCCTGGCTATGTGCTCAGAAATCACTCCTGGCTTGGGGGACCACATGGGACATCAGGGAATCCAACCATGGTCCATCTTAGTTAGCACATGCAAGGCAAATGCTCTACAGCTTGCACCACCTCTCCAGCCCCTCCCATTCTTAAACATTACTATAATCTAAACAAATAGATGTTTTGCTTATATCTGTTAAATTAAAAATCACTCTGATAAAATTAATATAAGACATTTACTTTTTAAAAAGTTGGTCAGCTTTATAATAATCTCATCTTAAACATAGATATAGGGGCCGGAGAGATAGTACAGTGGCGTTTGCCTTGCTAGCACCGATCCAGGACCTAAGGTGGTTGGTTTGAATCCCAGTGCCTGCCAGGAGTGACTTCTGAGCATAGAGCCAGGAGTAAGCCCTGAGTGAGGCTGGGTGTGACCCCCCAAAAGACAAAACAAAAAATAAAAAAAAACAAAAAACAAATAAAAACATTACAATTACAAGTCTCGTTTTTATTAAAATAACAATATCAAGTTAAGAATCTGCCTTAATTAAATATATCATACTTTAAAAAATAGTTTTTATCACATGTCTTAACTAAGATACTGACAAAAGACCTTGATTGTAATGGCTACTGAGAAAATGTTAAAGTTGGATACAGAGCTTACTGAACTGTAAAAGAACATGATCCATACTTTTTCCTCTCAGCACCTCCAACAGTAATTCATGAAAACAGAGCTATAATAGTAGCCCCACAATCTTCTAAGTGTGGCCCAAAAAAAAAATTCCAAGAAGAAAGGTGATTTGATAAGTGGATAAAGCAATCAGTCATTGGTTAAATATGTTCCAATTTCTACTGTATTAGTGTCATGATATTTTGAAGAATGAAATGCATTTATCATAATGAGGAACTTACAGTAGATGTTCAATACAGGTTTAATTAGTAACAGATTTAATATGAACATTTAGAAACAGCTTTTCATTTATTAATTATATTCAAGTACAAAACAATGAAGTAAAAAGGCACTTCCTACATTTATTTTATAAGTTCATAGCATTGTACTATCTGAAACTACTTACCTTTAAATGACTGACATATTAATAGAAGGCTGGCTAAAGTGAGTTATTTTTTTATCGAAGTATTTATAGGAACATCAATAATATCTGAAATTTCATGGATGTGAATATTAATTCAAGGTTGTCAAAAATATAAATAGAATAATTTCCCTAGACAAAATTAGAAAACTCACAGCATTCAAAGACCTGCTTTTTCTCCACAATACATCTACCTGTTCAGACATTCAGTCATACCATGGAACTTATCTGTTGTTCAGCTACCCAGTGACCCAGACCTATATTTGGCATAACATTTGTCGTATCCTTTGGGAACATATTGTAATTAAAATGACTATACTGAACACAATGGAAATTTTGAATAAAATATTAATAAAAAACATAACATAAAAGTTTCCCTATGTAGAGATTATAGACATACATTCTTCAACAGAAACAAAAACATATTTTTCTTTTTCTTTTTTCGTTTCTAGTTTCTTTTACTATAGTTAACAATGATGTGCTGAAAGATTATACCTTAAAAATGCATATCTGCAAAGAAACTATAAATGCCAAATTATTAGAAAAGAGTCTGCAAACATATCTAAGAAGACTAAGGTGAATATGTGTCTAGTAAGAGAAAATTTGAAACACACAGAAAGGAATGTGTGTGAAATAGAAGTAGAGATTGGAGTTAGTCAACCATAATCCAAAGAACACCTGGAAAATAGGAGGTTAAAAGTAGCAAAGAATAAAGTTACTTTTGATATTGCAGAGAAAGCATACTTTGATTTTATTCTTCTAGCCCTAGGACTGAGAGAATAAACTTCCATTTAAGACAACAGGTTTGTGATTCTTTATCAAACAATCACAGGAAATTAATACAATTCCCAATTAAAGTCAATCTTAAAATGGTCTATTTTCGGTGACATGAAGAAGTTGAATGTTAATAGTGATACTATGATTTAAACAAGATTTCCGAGTGTTAGAATTAAACCTACAGATGTGGCAAGTTATTGAGCCTAAATTTGCTTCCTCTTTTTACTTAGTGTCTCTGAACTCATGTTAATTATATGCATAATAATCCAAGTTGAAATTTGAGAAATTTTCACCCTGTTTTTGACATTATGTGGCTCTTAATATTTTTTTTTGGCGGGGGCACAACCATTGGATGCTCAGGGGTTACTCCTGGCTATGCGCTCAGAAATCACCCGTCTTGGGGGACCATATGGGATGCTGGGGCACCGAACCGAGGTCAGTCCTAGGCTAGACCTTGCAAGGCAGACGCTTTATCTCTAGCACCACCTCTCCAGTCTCCCAGGTTCTTAAATTTTTGATAACTTTATTCTTTAATTCACTCACATTTCTTCTTGTCTTTTCTAACTCATATAATATCTCTTGCCAATCAAATATATCCCTTTTTCCTATAGTAATATTCAGTTGATAATTCACTTCTCTCTCAGATATAATAATAATCCTATCACAAACATTTCACTTCATTTTAAAACTTTATTAAATTTTCTTTGAGAAAAGAATAATCAGAAATAGCATATATGTACCTATTAAGATGTTATTTCAACATGTCTATCTAGTTTATTTTTTAGGAAATTTTATTTATTTTTAATAATATCTTTATTTAAGCACATGGTTACAACATCTACAACATGTTTGTAGTTGATAGTCATGATCAACTGTTGCCATGATAGTTGTTGGGGTAGATGAATCTCACAGGTAGGGATAGAATACTGAAAACATCAAGAAGGGAAATTATGTTCAAAGGATCATCCTTAAAAGAGCAAACCTGTCACAAGAAATTCTCAAGGCCTGAAAGCAGTGGTGGGATATAGTGACAAAACTCAATGAAATAAATGCTTCTCCTAGAATACTTCACCAAGTCAGACTCACATTCCATTTGAAGGAATTATCTGTTTTGTTTTTTAACCACACCACGTCTTACAGCATTGTTTCAGGCAAGATAAAATGCCTCCATCTTATAGGTTTTTCAAGCATGAGAAGACATCTCTGCAACACAATTACCACAATGCTATATAAATCACTGCCTTCCTATAAGACTTCTCTTCAGAACAGGGAATAAGCATTATATTCGGAATTTTCAGAAACTAGTATTGCAGTTAGTATCCTATAAACTAGAATTCCATTGGTATAAAAATATTAAGCACCTTTTTACACTTATAGTGAAATATTGTTAATTTTTGTCATTATTATTGAAAATACTGTAACTTTCCAGAAGACTGCATGCTTTTAAGAATAGCTAAGAAGTACAGTAATTATTATTTAAGGCATAGGCCAACAGACTTTTAATATAACTCCATGAATTAAATAACAAATATTAATAATGGAACACCCTAATTTAGGGAGTATTAGTATGCTGGTTGTAATTTTATGGTCTTTATATATATACTGAATATTAAATTGTATTACATAATAACTTTACTCAGAAGAATCAGTGACTATGACTATATGTGAATATGACTATATTTAGAAAAATATTTTATACAGATGTAAACATTTTAAAAAATGAAGAAATTAGAGTTGTTCTTAAATTCATGATGAATAACATTTTAAAAAGATAATTTAATATAAAAACATAGCCACACATAAAATAAGATAGTCAGTTAATGTTGCATTTCTATGTCAAGAAATACCATGGATGGCCAACCATAACTTGATGCTATCTATCAAAAGCAAGCTAATGTTCTTTCCTGGATTCACTTAGACTTCAGGAACCTAATCTACACTACATTCAAACTGTAAATTTCTTTTTTTTTGGTTTTTGGGTCACACTTGTCAGCGTTCAGGAGTTAATAATGGCTCTGCACTCAGAAATCACTACTGGCAGGCTCAGGGGACTATATGACATGCCGGGAATCGAATTTGGGTCCATTCTGGGTTGGCCAAGCGCAAGGCAAATGCCCTACTCCTGTGCTATCTCTCTTGCCCGAAAATGTAGATTTTTGTTGTTTTGAGAAACCCAGTTTGTCACACCATGTTACAGTGCTAAGGAATGAAGAGACAAATTAACCATAATATTGAGTTTGAAAAAAAGCATATTCCTTATTTTTATGTGGAACATATGTTGGACAGAATGCCAGTTGACTTAAAGATTTGTCAATTTGGGGCCGGGCGGTGGCTCTAGAGGTAAGATGCCTGCCTTGCCTGCACTAGCCTTGGACAGCCCGCGGTTAGATCCCCCTGGCGTCCCATATGGTCCCCCAACCCAGGAGCAACTTCTGAGCGCATAGCCAGGAGTAACCCCTGAGCGTTACCGGGTGTGGCCCCCCCCACCAAAAAAAAAAAAGATTTGTCATTTCAATAACAAAGGAGAAAAATGAATGAACCATCTTGATTTAGCTCAGCATAGGCGCTTTGAATGTTGAGGAAATTCTCAGCTGTGAAATGCTATTCTAAAGTGAGTTCAAGAACAGCCAACATTAACAAGGAAAGTCTTAGTGGGAGATTATGCAGTAACATTTATTTATGTAGCCTAGCTACACTACTCAGAGAAATCCCTCAGATTAGTAGGGGAGATATTCGAAAAGACTAGACATCTCAGTGAATTGTATCTAATGGTAAGAAGCAGACCTTATAATTACCAACAGAATCATATTACTATTCTAGAAAAAAATCATATTTAGTACAACACTGAGATTCAATGAAAGTTTGCTTAATTATTTGTTCGATTACTCATATAATTAAAGACAACAGTAATTAGTTGGAGATGCACATAAAATATTTACAATGACTTTGAGATGAGTACTAATAAGTCAATCATTTTGATAAAGAAAAAACCAGTGACATGGCTATTTGTCAAGTGAACTAAAGAAATTATGAAGCTCAAAAAGAAAGCTAATATAATCTTCTTCTGAAGATTCAGCTCAGAAAATTCACCTCAGGTGAAGCAGACATGAAAGCAAACAATGTTGATCATATCTGATAAGAAATACACGGTGGGAGATGGAGCTAACGAGTGAATTCTGTATGCATAGCTGACCACGGTTTGATTTCTGGAGTCACATATGGTCCCCCAAGTCCAAGCAGGAGCATCCCTGAACACTGTCAAGTGGGGCACAAATGCACAAAGATATATACTAACCACACTAAAATATGGGAGATAGTAGCTGTTAAGATTTCATAGAGAAAATAGGTGTTATATTTTCTGAAAGTTTGTAGAAATTATTTACTTTGGTTTTGTTTTTGCGGACTACAACTGGTAGTGTTCAGGGTTTCAAAGCAGGTGCTCAACCTAGTCTTTTCAATGTACTGTCCAGCAGAGAAAAAGTCCTGGAATCACATGAGTTATTTTGATTTTTTTCTTTTGTTTTTGAGTCATACCCAGCAGCTCTTAGGGGTTACTCCTGGCTCTGCATTCAGAAATTGCTCCTGGAAGACTCAGGGCACCATATGTATGCCAAGTATCAAACCCAGGTCAGCCGTGTGCACTGTACTATCACTCCAGCTCCTAGAATCAAATGGTTTTACAGAATCGCCCTGGGAAATTATATATGACTATTTATATGCATAAATAAGCATATATATGAAATATATATAACTATATGTAAGTTATATTATATTATATATTATATAAGTTACATATATATTTACAAAATATATAACATAAAATTTTTATATTATATAAATATAAATCATATAATATATAAAATATAATATAATATATATTCATATAGTCATATATAGCAATATATTAATTATATAAATTTTATATGATTATAAATTATATAGATTGAAGGTTTATGAAGACGGCAGCACTTTCAGATCAGAAGTCTTGTCTCTTGAGTCACTTATATGTCTTGATGTGGTTGAGAATAACCCACAATCCTTGGTGGCTAAGAACTAAGCAGTATTCAGTATCTAGGGACTTCTTACCCTGGTTCTGTGCTTAGGAATTACCCCTGAGATCTCTGGGGAACATATATGAATTACAGGTTAAATCCAGTTAACTGCATGCAAGACAAGGGCCATTCTTGCCATATTGCAGCACCAGTAGAAATTGGTTTTCTCTTTTTATTCAAACACCATGATTGCTAAGTTGTTCATGAATGGGTTTCATCTTACAATGTACACCACCTTTTATCTCTGAATATTTTCCCACCACCAATGTCCCCAGTTTCCCTCCCACCCACCCCTTGTCTGTCTCTAAGGTAGGCCTTTTACTCCCCACCATGTTTATTCCTATTTTTTTAGACACTGTGGTTTGAAATATTGCTAATGAAGGGGTACTATGCATAACACTTTATCCCTTTTCAGCACCTAGTTCTTGTCCAGAATGATCATTCTTATTGTTATTAATGTTATTGTTGTCCCTTCTCGAGCCTAAGTGAGCTACTCCACTATTCGTGGCAAACTTCCTACCATGGACTGGATTTCCTGGCCCTCGTCTCTATTGTTTTTGGATATTAATACTATACTATTTTTTTCCTTATACCCCCAAATGAGTGAGATTATTTTATGTCTTTCACTTTCTTTCTGACTCATTTCATTGAGCGTAATATTGTCCCTATCCAACCATATATTGTATGACTTGATTTTTCCTAAGAGCTGTATAATTTACATTGTGTAGAAATATTACAGTTTTTGTATCCACTCATCTGTTCTTGGCACTTGGGTTGTTTCCAGATTCAGCCTATTGTAAATATTGCTGCCAGGAACATAGGTGTGAATTGGGCTTTTATGTGTTGTATTTTCAGTTTCCAAGATTTTATACCTAAGAGTGTTACTGTTGGTTCATTTGAGAGCTCAATTTCTAGCTTTATGAGAAACAACCATATAGATTTCTAAAAAGCCTGACTTGGCAGCACTTCCACCAGCAGTGAAAGAGTCCCTTCTCCATGTATCCACACCAGCACTGTTTTTTTTTTTGTTTTTTTTTTTTTGTTTTTTTTTGCGATGTGTGACAATCTCTGTGTTGTTTCAATATGCATCTATATGATTGACCTGAGGATCTGTCTTTATTCCAATAGCATGCTATTTTAATGACTACTTATTTATAGTACAATTTAAGGTAGAGGAAACCATATCCTCTTATCTTCTTTACCAAAGGACTGGTTTTAGCATGAACATGTATTGTTCTATACAAATTTCAAAAGTGGTTGATCCACTTCTTTGAAAAATGTCTAAGTATTCTTAGATAAATTGCATTGAATATGTACAATGCTTTGGGGGAGTATTTCAATTTTAAGTATGTTGATATTACCAGTCCATGAGCACAGTATATGTTTCCATTTCCTCATGCCCACTTTTATTTCTTGAAGCACTGTTTTCTAATTTTCTTTATATTGGTCTTTCAATTGTGAACACTTGTGAAGTCTTTAGGATTTTCTAAATATAGTGTCATGTCATCTGCAAACAGTGAAAGCTTGATTTCTTCCTTTCCTATCTGGATGCACTTGATATCTTTATCTTGCCTAATTGCTATGGGAGGTAGTTCCAGTAATATACTGATTAGAAGTGGTGAAAGGGGGCAACACTTGTCTTGTGCCAGATCTTACAGAAAAGACTTTTAGTTTTTTCTCCATTTATTAAAACATTTGCAATGGACTTGTGGTAGATAGCTTTACTATAAAAAGAATATTTTTTTTCGTAACCTGGTATGAATTTTAAGAGGAATTTTGCAATTTATCATGTTTCTGATATCTGAGGACCTGTGACATAGACTGGGAATATGATATTATTTTATGATATGATGGTTTAGGGTCCTGGAAATAGATGTGATACTTCCCACATAATATTCCTATTTCTGCAGGCTCTATCAATAAAAGTACGCATGGGTAGCTAGATTAAGTAGAGATAGTTTTAAAATATATTTAACTATATCAAGATATACGTGATAATAATCTAAAGTTACCTGTTCTCTATCCACCTTATAATTTTCTAAGTAAAATTACTTTGCTTCCAAAAAAATAAATAAATAAATTCAGACCAATCAAAAATGTTTTTATTTAACCATTTAGTTGTATACTTCATATCCATTTTTGAATTATAAAATTATTATATTTAAGAGATGAAGCAAAAATGGTAATGAAAGGCAAAAAATTTCAAAAGCAAATAGATTCAATAATAGAAAATGTCATTTAGAAACAGAATAAACTTACTTTATAGTATGCATTATTCTTTTTGAAGTTTTCACCCATGCAAAGATTTTTTTCTAAGATTGAATTTTCATCTTCTTCCATAAGCAAACTAAAATGCCAAAGAAATGTTTGAAAATTTCAAATGATTCTTTGCTGGAAAATACTAACTATGTACCCAGTTGATGCTGCTACCATGATTTTAAAAAGCTGGAGTTTTCATGTAACACATCTCATACCTAATATTATAGTGAAATCCACTAGAGCTATTCAAGTTTTAAGTACAAATACACAGCAAAATTTACTCATATCTTCGTGGAATACAGTTAAAAACAACTTGGTTTAAAACTAATTATTGAAGAGAAAATTCAATCAAGTAATTATCTCTGCACCCCTAATTCATTACAACACTATTTACACTATTTACAATAGCCAGGATTTGGAAACAACTCAGATGCCTGACAACAGATGAGTGGCTAAAGAAACTGGTACATATACACAGCATTTAGAAAAAAATGAAGTCATATAGTTTTCCTATACATGGATGAATATGGAAATTATTATGAATGAAGTAAGTCAGAGAGAGAAAAACACAGAATAGTCTCAATCATCTGTGGGATTTAAGAAAAATAAAGAAATGTATGGTAATAATACCCAGAGACAATAGAAGCAAGGACCAGAAGGACCAGCCCACAATAAGCTTTCCACAAAGAGGAGTAAGTGCAGTTAGAGAAATAACTACACTAACAACTATTATGACAATGATCGTGAAAGAAAGAGAATGCCTGTCTCAAAGAGAGGCAGGCGGTGAGGAGAAGAGAATGGGGGCATTGGTGGTGGGAAGGTTGAACTGGTGAAGGGGGGTTATTTCTTATGACTGAAACCAAACTACAAACATGTTAGTAATATGGTGATTAAATAAAGATAATATTAGAAAAAATTTATTCCTTTCTTAAACGTCTGTGTTAATCATTCTGATTTATACTCAAAATATACTTGTATTCTGTATTTTAGTCACTATCCTTCCCTCTCTCTTCTTATGATAAATTTATATTCTTAATCTACATATGCTAAAATATACAAGCCATTTTTGAAATTTACATTCCTTGTACCCTTTTAAATATTTTTATCTAATGTAAATTGTCCTGAAATAAACATAGAAATGAACATGTCTTTTAAAAATGGATTTTGGGGAACCTTGAGGTAGATGTTGGTTCATATGACAAATCAATTCTTCACATTTTTAAAGTGTTAAAAAAAACTTTCCTTTCTTCTTATCTTCTCCCTCCCTTCTCTCCTTCCTTTTATCCTCCCTCCCTTCTTCTCTCTTACATCTCTCCTTCCTTCCTCCCGTCCTCCCTTCCTTCCTTCCTTCCTTCCTCCTCTTCCTCCATTCCTTCCTTCCTCCCATTTCTCCCTTCCTCCCTCCCTTCCTTTCTCCCCTTCCTTCCTTTCTTCCTCCCTTCTTTCCTCACTTTCCTTCCCTTCTTTTCTCCCCTTCCTTCCTTCCCCTTTCCTTCCTTCCTTCCTTCCTCTCTCCCTTCCTTCCTTCCTTCCTTCCTTCCTTCCTTCCTTCCTTCCTTCCTTCCTTCCTTCCTTCCTTCCTTCCTTCCTTCCTTCCTTCCTTCCTTCCTTCCTTCTCCCTTTTTTTTCTTTCCTCCCTCCCTACCTTTTTCCTTCCTCCCTTCCTCCCTTCTTTCCTCCCCTTCCTTCCCTTCTTTCCTCTCCTTCCTTCCTTCCTTCCTTCTTTCCTCTCCTTCCTTCCTTCCTTCCTTCCTTCCTTCCTTCCTTCCTTCCTTCCTTCCTTCCTTCCTTCCTTCCTTCCTTCCTTCCTTCCTTCCTTTGGCCAAATGCAGGTAATCTCCTGCATCATTTTGTATTGTCAGGTCTAAGGTTTAATAAATAATAATAAATTTCATTGAACAAATGATTATAATGATTTTCTCTGTACAGTTGGTTGATATCAAAGCTAGAACTTCCAATGTGTATTATAATTTAAACATTTTCTTCCACTTCCAATATTTTCTAAGATATAATTTTTTTCTCTAATTTTCAATGGCTATCCCTGAGCATTGGATATATTTAGAACTCAGGCCAAAGATTGCAAGATAAATCTGAAAGGTCATTTTAAGTATCTTTAAATTATATTTAAAGATATCATTTATTACTGACTACTTTATTACTAGACATCCCTCTCTGAATTTTTGTCTATCTATTCCTTTCCAGGCATGACTATTCAGAAGTTCTTCCATTAATAATTTTGTAAATGATAATAATAGTTATCAAATTTCTTTCTGATTATGTTTGTCTTCACATATAATTTAAAGTTCTCCAAATATCTTTTGAACCACCTACTTAAATGAAGGTACTCTCTCTAGCTCAACTATCACATCTAATATTTCCAGAAAGAGGATGACCTTCTTCCTCAACAGTAACTTTCCTAGTTACTACCAATAATAGAGCTCCTTTGATCTTGGTTTCACAGACTGGATGGTCCTAAAATAAAAATTTGTGATATTTGAGAAAATCCTACTGAATTTCACACAACTAATAAAAATATAGAAGAGCCACTTTTTAAAAACAAGTCACTGTTTTTACTTTCTACAAATCAATGTAGAAAGTTTTTAAATGAAAATAAATAGAATATCTGTATTTATGTTTTACAATTTTAAATATTAAAACATTTGAATTACTGTCCTAAGATTCCTCTTAACTATCCAACAAAAGACAATAAATTCCAGATATTTTGACTTTCAAGAATAATGTATTACAGAAAACACAATGTAAATGTTCACAGTTATTACATATTTTTTATTTCAACAATGGCTTGTCTTTCTGTAGCTTTTTTTTTTTTCAATTTGTATGCCCCCTACTTAGTTTTCATCAAGTTCACATCAGGGAAACCTTGGATAATCAAATAGAAACAGGCTCAGCATAGGAAAAGCTCAATAGCCAGTGGGAAGGAAACACAAATCTATAATAGCCAATAAAAAGCTGACTCAAATCAAAGTAATTCAATGACCCCTAATTTTAAAAGAATAAAAAGGAATAAAGCAGGAAACAAAGATCACTATTAATTACAGATAAATAAGTTAAAATTTAGAACTATCATACACTTGGGGATTCTGAAATATAACCAATGTTTTTGTTTTAAGTATACTAATAAAAAAAGGAACTAGCATGTCCTACTATTTGAAAACTATGAGACAACAATTAAATTTTTCTTTTCTAAATGAAACCCGGTATTTTTAAGTGAAGTAAGTTTCTGCATGACAGTGGATCCAGTATGGAAAATTGTACTTTGTACGTTATGAGTCTTATAGAAAATTCAGGCTCTAGACCTATATTTTCAGATATATTATACATAGCAGGATATATTCATATTTTATGAAGAAATAATACTGTGATGTATTTTTGTAGAAAATATTTTCCTTGAACATTACTCCTTTTGCTTCTATTGCTTTATCTTGTATATACAGCTTGATTATACTTGACTGATGTCTTTGTATATGGCTCAAGTAATTACACAAAGATATTTGATTCATGTACTATGAATAATAATTATGCACATTTCACTTAGTTCTTGACAAAACATTTTAAATTCCTGTCCAAAGGAAATATATATATATATATGTACTTAGATATATATTTCCTTTGGACAGGGATATATATTTATATATATGTATTTATATAATACATAAACAGCAAGATTTCTTTTCTTACCTACCTACAACCTAAAGAACATAGTTTCCTTTAAAATAAAGACACCTTTGGAGAGACATCTCAATGGTTGAGTAAATGCTTTATATTTAGAACACTCTAGTCCATTCTCAACATCATATGGTCTCAGAACAACCAAGATCTATTAGCAAGCACAGAGAAGGTAGTAACTGATAAGCAAAGAAAGGGTGTGGTCTATAACCAAAATACTGAATTAAAATAAGAATAATGTAATAAATATAAAGGGGTAACAATCACACTGAATTTAAAATAAATTAAATATAAATATGTCCCCTATAGTACTGAGACAATTTTCATATGAGATGCTATTTTAGCACAAGTAAAATACAGTTGCATTTGCCATTTGATTGTTTTGAAGCTATGAATGAAACTCAAATATTTAAATGTTAAAGGTCCTCCTTGATGTTTTAAGTGCACCGTGCATTTTAAAATAATAATAATAATAATAATAATAATAATAATAATAATAATAAATGCCAGCTACTGGTCAGAATATTATGTATCTGTTTATTATACTTTAAAACATACTCAAATATTGTTTATAATTGGAGAAGTTAAATATTTTATTTACATATGTTATAAAACTAAGACGAATTTCACTCTAGTTCTGAACAAACATAATGTTTTTTTTTTCTGGTAATGATGCAGTATAGACAGGAACAAATATTTACAATGTATCAGAATGAGAATTTCATGAAAGTATGCATGTCATTCAAATATTGCCTCTCTGGGACAAGCTATTTCATCTTAAATATTAATTCTCAAATAAGAATCTGTGGAGTGGTATTCTTCACAGTGTATCTGTCCCAAAATATTTTCCCGTATAAATATATACCTTCTCAAGTTTTAGTAATAACTACTTCTTAGCCCTGAGTGACTGCTATCATGAAGATCTGTGAGCAAGTATGTCACAATATTTTATTTTATATTTGTATTCCTAAAATTAACAAATAAATTTTATTTGGTTAAGATAAAGAGAATACTGGCAATATGTGATGTAAATCATTAAATAACTAATATAATAAAACATATGCACTGTGTTTTGTTTAAGTCCAGAGCTTTAAATGATAAGCAGGACTTGTAACTAAATACCATGTTAGAATGATCAAGACAAAAGGAAAAAAATAACGAGTACTGTTAGATAGTTCATAGGTGGAATAAAAAGAGTTGAAAAATAAATACAGAGACTTGTGACCCAGAATCTCTACCAAATTTGAGGTTTCACGTGTTGAACAATTCTTTCACTTTGAGTTTACTCTGATATGTAACATAGTTAACTAAACAGCTATGCAGTTGCTGTTTTGAATCTCCCAGAGAGATATCTTTGATTTTTTGTTGATTCTGCATATTATATGGACAAGCCACCATGCTACTTAATATAGTAATCTTAAAGTTAAATATCTAAAAAGTTTATATTAAGAAAATTGCCTCTTAATGCATGTAACATTAATCATTATATAAACTTAGGACTTGGTCTTATAATCTACTGATTTTTGTTTTGAGGCGGGCACATACCTATCGATGTTAGGGATTACTTCTTGCTGTACACTCAAGATTACTCCTGGAGGGCAGAGTGCCATCATATGGCATGCCAAGGATTGAATATCAGATGACTACGTGCTAATAGAACCCTCCACTCTGTTCTATCACACTGGTCCTTTTCTGATGTTTTTAAAAACAACATTTTTTAATATAGAGATTGTTTTGAAATCTAATCAAAGCTTATATACCTATATTTAAATATGTAAAGCACATATATTCAGTGAAGGTTTCTGTAGTTAGAGCACCTTCATGGAATCTCTTGAATGTGACTAGACACGGTGCTTTCAGAACTCTGGCTACATTTCTGATAGCTCTTCAAAAAACTCTTTCAATAAATGGACTTTTGCAATGCCAGCAAGGTCCTTACTTTTCAGTTATCTCACAGCATTTATAGAAAATTATTTAAGCATAATTAAAATAAATATGGTGCATAAATAAACTATAAATGTAGTTTAATAAAGGAACAATTTATAAAAGTAAGGTTTTATAGAAACAATACGATATCAGGCCTGACTATTAACTAGGAGGCAGGGGAAGTAGTAGCTGTAGAAATTTAGGTGGGGTTCACCTAAGTATTATGCTATCTTTTGTTGGTATCTACATTGGCTTATACCAGACAGAAGCCAGAGGGCAAATGCTCACCTGATGGTCTCCATAAAGTTTATCCTCAAAAAGCAGGAGCATAAAATAAAAAACTGAAATGATTTTGAGGGAGGAATTAAATCTATGTAGTACAGCAGATTTTATCACAACAGTAATGGAATCTATCTAATATACATCTTAGATACCACTGTTCATTTGACAATTGTATATGATACCAATGTGTTTATATCTCTAAGGATTATTTACTTTCACATTGAAATAACATTGGTTTATAAAGGTCACATGAATAAAAGTATTGTTATTACTCATACTGTTACTGAACTGGCATTGATTTTACTGATTAAAAGTATATACTATTATTATACATATATGTGTATATAAACAAGGTCATGTAAATTCTACTAAAAATATGCTTGTTTATCCATATTGTTTGTGCAACACCTGCCTTTTAATAAAAGGCATAGCAACTATTTATAAAAATGCAAACATAAAACACAGCAAATTTATTTGGTAAAAACAGGTCAAAGGAGGGTAAAAATAACAAGATAATATGGTGTCAAGGATAAGATCTCTTATTCTGAAATCCAAACTAAATTAGAGATGGGGCCCATATATTTGCTAAGTGTTCTAGCAATCAGAGCAAGGAAGGCAACATAATCACATATATAATTCATAAGGTAAATTTTAAAAACTATAAAGAACCATCTCCTTCTGAAAAAGTATAATTTCCAACAGCAAAAAGATATTTCATACATTTTTCATCATAGAGAAATATCTGTCAACATATAAATGAATACTATTTTCCACATTATCCTTTTTAATTTTATTTATTTATTTTTTGATTTTTTGGAGGACACACTTTTCAATGCTCCAAGATTAATTCTGCCTCTGCTCTCAGAGATGAATCCTGGCAGTGCTCAGATTTCCAATATGTGATACCTGGGACTGATTTCAATCTATAATTGCTGTTTTATAACTATAGCCCTACTACAGCCTTACTGTATAACTAGATCTACAAAACGTGAGGTATATGTTGTTTGATTGTGGCTTAGATTAAGATTTTGTTTTCTTCTATTTTGTTTTGTTTTAAAGCAAGGAAGTTTCGATTATAGTAGTAGATTTCTAAACATTTAATATAAAATTGAAGATTAAAATTTCCCTCTAAGATAAAACAACTTCAATATACCAGAACTATATGAGGTCATACCACATAGTTGTGTTAATATTACCTGTTTAGTAACTAAGAGCTATCAACCTGCTTACTTGTTCAATTTGACATTTCTAGATGCATATAGTTCTAGTTCATTTAATAAACAAAATAAATCAAATAATAGTTCTCATAGAATTACAAGTGTTCCTATGTACTGGACAGAACCTATCAAGGGAACAATGAGGAAGTTCATATCCTAAGCCTCGGCCTAGGACTTATACAAAAAACAAAATCTCTAATTCCAGAGGTCTGACTTTGACAACTGCATCTGAGCAAAACTTCTGAAACCATGCTGAAAGACTATACCCTATACTCTGTCCTAGGATCTGAGCAAAAAATAAGACCACTACTTACATAAGACTGATTACAACAACAGTGATGGAACAGAACTTCTAGAACCGTAAAGAAAAACTCTCTCCTAGCCTTCGCCCTATGACCTACGCAAATAACAAGATCCCCAGCTACATAAAAAGACTTTGGGGTGTGGAAATAAATGAGTATGGAGCCTGTAGTTGTTCCCATGGCAATATGCTTCAAGAGCGGAGAAACTGCATTTCTTAAGCCAAGGGAATTCCCCCACTATTTACTGTGCCTAAGCAAAAAAAGACGAAGACAAATAAAAAGAAGAAGGAGGAGGAGGAGGAGGAGAAGAAAAAGAGGAGGGGGAGGAGAATGAGGAGGAGGAGAAAGAGGAGGAGGAGGAGGAGGAGAAGAAGAAGAAAAAGAGAAGGAGGAGAAGGAGGAGAAGGAGAAGAAAAAGAGAAGGAAGAGGAGAGGAAGGAAGAGGAGGAGGAGGCGGAGAAGGAAAAGAAGGAGGAAAAGGAGGAGGAGAAAAGAGGAGGAGGAGGAGGAGGAGAAGAAGAAGAAGAAGAAGAAGAAGAAGAAGAAGAAGAAGAAGAAGAAGAAGAAGAAGAAGAAAGAAAAAGGAGGAGTAGAAGGAGAAGAAAGAGGAGGAGGAGGAGGAGGAGGAGAAGGAGGAGGAGGAGTAGGAGGAGGAGGAGGAGGAGAAGAAGAAGAAGAAAAGAAGAAGAAGAAGAAGAAGAAGAAAGAAAGAAAGAAAGAAAGAAAGAAAAAGGAGGAGTAGAAGGAGAAGAAAGAGGAGGAGGAGGAGGAGGATGAGGAGGAGGAGTAGGAGGAGGAGGAGGAGAAGAAGAAGAAGAAGAGAAGAAGAAGAAGAAGAAGAAGAAGAAGAAGAAGAAGAAGAAGAAGAAGAAGAAGAAGAAGAAGAAGAAGAAGAAGAAGAAGAAGAAGAAGAAGAAGAAGAAGAAGAAGAAGAAGAAGAAGAAGAAGAAGAAGAAGAAGAAGAAGAAGAAGAAGAAGAAGAAGAAGAAGAAGAAGAAGAAGAAACCCCTTTTAAAGAAGTTTCTGGTCTGGGTTTTTTTTGTTGTTGTTGTTTGTTTTTCGTAGCTGATAGATTTGGTTTTTGGTTTATTCTTTATTTTTTAATTTTTTGTACTTTTGTGTTACTCCATTGCTGTTTTTTGTTTTGTTTTGTTTTGTGACCTTTTTCTTCATTTTTTTCCTTTCTTCTTTTAAACGGATATTTATAACACCTAGAAGGACACCTCCTAGTTTTTCTTTTTTGTTTGGCTTTTTTCTTTTTTTTATCTTTTCTTCTCCCATATCTTTTCTTATATCTTCAATAGAATCATATTACTGGAATCACCTTGATCAACCTCTTAATTTAAGGGGGGGGATGGTTGGTACCAAGATCATCAGACAGTCGTACGTTCATTTGGTAGAAATAAAAAATGATCAGACTTGAATACCAAAACCAAAGTCAACGACAACAGAATCAATACCCAATCTACACAAGCTGTACAAGTCGGGAACAATTGCACTAGCATTATGGGGGAGGGGTAAAGGACGGAGATGTGGGATGCATGCTGAGAACAGGGGTGGAGGGAGGATAACACTGGACTGGTGGTGGGAATGCCTTTCATTCATTGTCACTATGTGCCTTAAATATTACTGTGAAAGATCTGTATTTCATTTTGACCACAATAAAAATTAAAAAAAATAATTACAAATTTTCCTTCTTATAAAATAGTTTAACTTTTGTGAATATGCATTTATTATTTTGTGTGCAAATTAAAACCAGACTACTTTAAAAATCTATTATTTCCATCAGTACCACAAAGCAGCTTAATTGGCAAATAATACACAGACCTCATCTAAACAAAACTCAGAAAAATTCTTAAATTCCTCTCAATGCCATGGACACATTGTCTACATAGGCTTCTAAATGTTTTTTTTTCTGAAATTTTTTTCATGCTATTTATTTAAATTTATTCAACATGCAATGTGGAAAAAACATTTTAAGTTTTCATTTAATATCTTTTTATTGTATAATTAAAACAAACAATATAAAATTAAAAACAGATACTGTATTTGCTTGACATTTCATATACTATTTTTCAGATCTTCCAAGTCATAATATATATATGAGACTTCCAGATTGCATTAATATTTTATGTTGAACTAGTCCATGTACCTAGTTTTTGAATAATAGACCATAATTTTTCTGATTTTATCAAATATTTTATAAAATGTTTTCATTCTCTATGTTGGCTTACTTTTACTTTATTATTTTATATTGTTCTCACCTAAATATGCTCAACTCATCTAATTATTCTCTATCCATTGACTTAACACTCACAAATATTTTTAAATATTTTATTATACTTTTAAGGAATTTCAGCAATAGCTGTAACTGAATGCTTCTTTGCCTCTGCATTTTCTAGAGACAATTTGAAAATAATTGTCTCATAGAAAAGTGTACATAATGGCTTTATGATTTTCAAAGTGTTCACCAAATATTGCAATGAAGTAAAATATTCCACACTAAGTGATTTATTTATGGCAATATTCAATATATTAGGGTTTTTTCTCCAAAATTATTATTTGTGAATATGGAGAAAATACTTTTAGTTGTGCAGAAAATATGCAACAAACTAATATATTTTTTCTGGAAAAATAAAGAAGGATTCTATCCTAAGCTCATCCTAGGATCAGTGCAAAAACCAAGAACAACAAATACAGAAGACTGATTACAACAATAGTAATGGAACAAAACTGCTAGAACCCTAGAACCGTAAAGAAAGACGCTATCCTAGGCTTCATCCTATGACTTGTGCAAATACCAAGATCTCTAGTTAGAGGCCGGATTCTATCAGCCAAAACTGAGCGGAAAGTTTCCTGGCACCATAAAAATTCCTTGCAGTGTGAAAAGGAGCGTGTACTTAGCCTGTAGTATTCCCATGACAGTATGCTTTATTGGTGGAGAAACACTATCTTTTAGGCTACCGGAATTTCCTTTCTAATTTCCCCAATATTTACTGTGCCTATGCAGAAACAAAAACAAAAAAAAAATTGCCACACCAGTCCTCCTTCCTCTTTATTCTTATCTTTCTTTCTTTTTTCTTTCTTCATTCAGTCTAGTGGTTATTGTTTACTTGTTGTATTTGTTTGTATTTGTGGTGCTTTTTTGTAGTTGCTGGTTTTGGTCTTTTGTTTGATTTTTGTTTCTTTTTTTTGTTTTGTTTATTTTGTTGTTGGGTTTATTGTGGGTTTTTTGTATGTTTTTCTTCTTTTTCCCCCTTCTTTTTAAAATGATATTTATAACATCTATACAGACTCCTCTGGGTTTTTGTTTGTTTGTTTTTATTTTTTGGTTCTTGTTTTTTTTTTTTCATTTTATTCTTTTTATTTTTTTTTCAAACTGAATCCATAATTTGAATCATCTTGCTCTGCCTCATAAATTGGGGGAGGGGGGAATGAATGGTACCAGAATGAAACAGTCGTATGAATATTGAGTAAAAATAAAAAATGATCAGACTTAAACACCAAACCCAAAATCAGTGACAACAGAATTGATACTCAATCTTCAACAAGCTAGACACAGAGGGGAACAGTTATACTAGCAGTCTGGGGGGATTGTGATAAATAAGGGAGATGCTGGGAACAAAGTTGGAGGGAGGACAACACTGGTGGTGGGAATACCTCCGATTCAGTGTCACTATGTACCTTAAATATTACTGTGAAAGATTTGTATTTCATGTTGGTCACAATAAAAATTATTTAAAGAAAAGAGTAAAATGGTTTTCAAATAAAAAATATATTACATCTACATATTCAAAACACATGCTCTTGAAATATAAATTTCTATGCATAAGAATGCATTGCCACATTCATGAAGATTTATATAATTAGAATATACTCATTATCAAATATTTAATTGATATGGATATTAGCAGAGATACTTGATGGAGGTTTAGCAACACAGAGGTAGGTGCACTTGAGTATTTTATAATTTTTCACTTCTTGTTTTTTTTTTAAAGTCAAGGACACAAAATAATTTTGAAAAAATGGTTTTATATTTTATAATGCAAAATCTGCCAAAATATGATAGAGAAAAATCTAAAATCAAATAAAGAATGTTACTGGAGCCAGAGTGAGAGCACAACAGATAGGACATTTGCCTTGCATGGTGCCAACCCAGGTTAGATCCCAGCATTCCATATAGTTCTCTGACTTTCCAGGAGAGATTTCTAAGCACAAGCCAAGAGCATCACTGAGTTTGCCCCAATTTCCCCCAAAAAAGAGAAAATGGAAAGGAAATTCTATTTGTAAAATTCTGTCTGGATATGTGCCATCATACAACTTAAACTTAATTATGTTCATCAGTGATTTATATTCATATTTCAGGTAAAATTTTAAAGTTTGAAATTTTTCTATTACTTATAATTTTGAATTGTATCACTAATGCATTTTCCATTTCTAAAATTATATGATTTACCATTTTCTTCGATTATTTATTTCTTTTAAATTTTTCCCAAAGGATAATATTTCTTGGCATTTAACTCTTCAAAGGTACTAGACAAGAATCTTCAAATAACAGATAGAGATTTCTAAAATACAGAAAATTATCTGGTTTTCTTTGTTTGTTTTGGGCCACGCCCGGTGACTCCTGGCTATGTGCTCAGAAATCACTCCTGCTTGGGGGAACCATATGGGACGCCGGGAATCTAACCACAGTCCATTGGATGTCACTCCAAAACAAACAAAACAAAAACAAAATGCTGCTTTTAAAAGATATAAATACCTAACTTCATCACAGCATTATTTGCAATAACTAATTCTGCAAAATTTCCAAGTACCCAACAGCAGAGAACTGGAAAAGATGAGGAATTCTACTCAGCTGTAAGAGTATTTGAGTTCTTTCTTTTTAAACAACGTGGATGAGAGAGTGTCATGCCAGCAAAATAAGCTGGAAGGTGAAGAAGATATGCTGGGTGTTTATTCATGATGATTATAAAATAATGCAAGTGAATAGACAAGGTGAACTAAATATTATGTCTTGAATGCTGCCAGAAGAAATGAAGTTACCAAAGGCACTAACGAACTAACTGACTAAGGGACATGGGGTGAGGAATGAACTGGAACTGTTCAAAAGCCAGTGGTAGAGGGATATTTTCACTTAGTGGAGGGAATGGAATGATAACACATAAACACAGAACCACTAAAATATGTAAATATTTTCACTATTATAAATCAAAATACTTCCTTGATAAAAATAAGTGTTTATGAGGTAATTTACAAAAATGAAAATGTCAATGAAAAGTTATGAAATAGTAAAAATTATGGCTTTTTCCACTGTAAAATATTCAAACACAAAGAATTCTGAAACTTTATACAGAATCGGTATCAGGGCATAATTTCTCCTATTTTACGTTTCTTTTGAAAGAAAAAAAATAAGTATTGCTTTGATAAAAAGATCAAGTAATTTTTCTATATTATTTTTATCAACATTAAACTAGGAAGCAAACAAATATTTAAATGGCACATAAGCAATAGCATGTTTATAATGTGTTTATGATGCTTTCCAAGCAAAAAATAAAAATTATGCATTAAAATTAAAATATATTACTTTATTTTAGGTAAACTGGTGACTTATTTGATTTTATTTTGGTTTGCTTTCTATTTTTAGAAATTTGATTTTTCTTTTTTGTTCTTCTTTACTCTCTCCCCTCTTACAAATACATATATTCCACACTTAACAAATTTTTATGTTTTTTCCCCTGGGATTTAAATTATATAATTAAGTTCTAAGTGGTCAGAACATTGAATATTTTCTCTGAACAGGTTATCTTAGCCTGAAAAGAAAAACAAGAATTCTCAGTATGGCTGAGTATGGCTGCTCCTTTTCTCTTTCTTATTGATTTTTTTTTTCAAAAATAAATGATGGCTCTTTTAAATAACTTAAATTTAAATATATGCTTTATTTAGAGAGTAGAACAATAAATAATTGTTTAACTTTTTATTTAATATTATTGTCAGTATGACTATTTTTCTTAGCTGAAGCTCCTAAAGTCAATTATAATAACCAATAATTCGTAAAATTCCTTATTCTAGTATGATTTATGTTCACACACAACTCCAAAGACAGGCAGGCTTAAGCTGGTTTTTAGATCTTCATATTTCTTAGAATCTCTTGCCAAATTTTTAAGTTATTTTGACATTCAAAAGGAATTAGATCAAAAAAGGTCCTGTTTCTGTTAGTACAATCACTTTCTTTTCTTTTTCTTTCACTGACAGTCTAATAATACCTATCAATTTGCTCTCACCTCTAACACTTCATGACTTGGCCTCCATATCTGTGAATAAATGAAGTGACATATTCAACCACATAAAAGAAAATAAAAGTCACATATTGAAACAAAATAGATTTACCAAGCAGAAGATATAGTACGAGAGTTAAAGAAGAAAATTCTGGAAGGAATCAGTATAATGCAAATATTAGAATATGCAGATTATGAAGCTGTAGCTGTAATCAAAATACCAGTATTCAGGAAAATTTACATTGAAATACTATGCCACCTATTCCTTTGATGTTGCACCATAGTAAACAAATGAAATTTAATGATACTCTTTATTATAAATGAATTCTGTACCTTTTTAAAAATATTTATTTAATGCTCAAGTTCAATCATCATGCACTAATTAATGAAAAGCAGCAAGTGATATTGATATCAAGGCACAATTTAGAAAATTAGAGTTATAATGCATATAATGAAACATACCAATTAATTATCAGTTAGCAAATAACATTAACATAGAAAAGTAAGACAATTCCTTTTGAAATATATTTCCTGAAAATTACAACCATCAATTTATAATTTCAAATCAAATTCAAAAAGTTTTTTAAAGGTTCTCAGATTGGTAGCAAATTAATCACTATGTAATTATCACCAAAATAAAAATATTAAATGCTGTCTTTTATTTTATAGTATTGTAATTAAAATTTGTTCCTGTCATTTTACTTTGTGCATATTTGTATTAAATAAAAGGAGAACAGAAAATTTTTTTCAGGGAAAAAAATAAAAATATTTTCTAAAATGCTTGTCCTCCAAATATACTGACAAATGCTGGACATTTTCTTTTATAAGTATCGCTAGAAAATGTATCCCTTCCTTTAGACCTTTATGTTTCTTATGTTTTGTTTCTCTTCTCATTGACTTACTATGATTAACTTACCTTCTTAAGTTTATTGATCAATCAAATCATATGCTTTGATGTATATTTTTTAAGAACTTCTCAATATAGGCAATTATAACTTCCATGACAAAAATAGTCAATATTGACAACTAGTGAATTAACAACTAGTGAAGATATTAATAGTCCTCACTTTTTTAAACAGAATACGGGAAAATGCTCCGTAGGTCCATGAAACAAAATTCATTACAAATTCTCTTTAGTCTTTACATGATCAGGTGAGAGAGTTCTACAAAAACCTTAAAGAAAAATATATCCAATTGTCTCTCTGTTATATAAATTAGAATAAATCTCAATTTTGAAACATAATCCTGTATCTTATATTTAAAAATATAATTAAAAAATGTTCCTGGGGCCGGAGAGGTGGTGCAAGCTGTAAGACATCTGCTTTGTCAGTGCTAGCCTAGAATAGACTGGGGTTCAATGCCCCCATATCCCATATGGTCTCCCAAGCCAGAAGTGATTTCTGAGCGCATAGCCAGAAGTAACTCCTGAGGGTCTTGGGTGTGACTCAAACACCGAGAGAGAGAGAGAGAGAGAGAGAGAGAGAGAGAGAGAGAGAGAAATGTTCCCATCAAGAAATTTCAACATATAAAGATTTTTAAAACTATAAGATATTATACAAACAGTATTAATAGCATTACTATAAGCCATATTAAGCAATTAACCTAAAAATAAATAGGGTGGTTAAGAAATAAAATTTATATTCATATTATGCCTTAAAATAATAAAAGCAATAGCAAAAAGCCCTTTAAACTAATAGTATCCAATGAATAATCATTGATTACATTTTAATTGAATCAGCAAAAAATATCTTATCAAGAATGTTGAAATTTAAGTATTCTAAAAATTTTATGTGTCCAGACTATTAAACATAACTATTAATTATCAATTATCAATTGTCCTGGGGTTAAAGTGATAGCACAGCAGTTAGGACATTTACTTTACACCCGGTTGAACTGGGTTCAATCCTCTGCAGGCCATATGGTCTCTCAAGCCTTCCTTGAGTGATTTCTGAGCAAAGATCCAGGAGTAACCCCTGAGCACCACTGGGTATAGCCCAGAAACAAACAAAATAAAATAAAATAGTCTTGAAGTGATTTATATACACAATGGAATATAATGCAGCTGTAACAGTGAAATCATGTCTAAACCATACCATTGTCTAAAATATGAATGAAAATGGAAGACATCATGTAAGTAACTAAGCTAGCAAATGGACAAACACTGGAACATCTCATTTAAATGTGATATTTAGAATAACTGTATGAGGGAATATAAATTTTAAAGGGGGTATGCTTTGAGTCCAAAGAATAGGGAGAACATAGAAGGAAAAGAATGAAAATAGAAAACAAGTTAGATAGGAAGTAACAGGGAGCAGAGATTCAAGTATGTGAGTTATATAAAGAAGTAATGCAGCTAAATAAGCTAACCACAGAGTCAAAAGCATAGAAATCAGATCAAGACTTTAACAACAAAATTTAAAAAGTCACTGTCAAAATAGCAGGCTAAGACTAGGGGAGTGGGTGAGAAAGAATCTGAAAATCTTGGTGGAGGGAGTGGTGCTAGAATATAGAATTTATTCAAATTTGAAGTATAAAGTTCCTATCTTTTACTTTAGCTCTCAGGAGACACAAGGTCCCCTTTGAAATTGTTAATTTTTCTCTCTCCCCTTTTCTTTGCTTTAATTGTTGAAGTCCCAGGAATTAAACCTGGAGCTTCATAGAGTCAAAGCAGTCATCTCATCACTGAACAACTCCCAAACCATCTTTTCTTCACATTCAAGAAGATGTCTTTACAGTACAGTAAAATAAAGTATTTCTAGGTAACAAATGTTAAAAACCAGTGAAGGTGCCAAGGAATGGTATAAAATTTAGGGTGCATGATTGAGATTTGATCCCTGGTATCCCTTAGCCTAATAAGCATCCTCAGTGTATCCCTAGAGGGTCCCAAGCATCTTTGGTGTGTCCCCAGGATATCCCCAGTACTGTAGGACCAGAGAAACAAAGTACACTCAAGACTATCAATGAACTTTAAGCCCAGCTAGCCAAGAATTATTAGGCATGTCTCTTTTTCACATTGGCACTGCTCAAACTGTATCTCCTATACATAATATCAATAATATTAATGGTGAATACAAAATTCAAAATCTAATATTTACAATATTATCCAAATTTTATATTTGTATTAATTTTTCTAAAAGCTTTACCTGATAGAATTTAGTTAACTTAGTCAATATTAAGCAAACTTGGAGAATAATTTTTAAATATTACTTCTGTTTAACATAAATAAAACTCTAAGCAAGTCTTCCAAAGCCTTTTCAAGCTAATGTTTTTCAACAAAGGTAAATTGCTTAAAGTTAAAAAAAAAAACAAATAATAAAATGAAATTTAATTTAAGCTAACACAAATTCATCGATGCTAATAGTACCTAATATTTTTTATAGTACCTAATATTTTTACTTTATACAAGTTGTAAGGCATCTATAAATGTACAAATAATTCCATACATAAATGTTTTAAATTACATCAAAGTAACATATGCAGAATAATTAATCTAGTATGGTTTGTTATCTAAAATTAAATATCAGTCTCTGTGCTATTTATTATACTGAGCTTGCCGGTTTGTATGTAAATTAAATTATACATAACATAAATGACAAATGCAGAAAAGTCCTTGATAGTAAGATTCACTAAATTTAACAGTGGAAAACACACTATTAGTGTAAATCCTGGTATATACTAATGCATATACCTATTGATACAAAAACAGTATTGGGGATTTTTATTCTGTCACACATTATTAGCAATTAGAATTGCAGTCTATAAAATTTTCTTTCAACATCAAGAAAATAGGAGAGGTTAAGCCATTCCATTTTATTTCTATATTTTTGCCCTAAAAGAGTGGACCAATACAAATAAATTAATAAGTTATTTTCAGTGCAAGAGCAATATAGACAAATTTGGTATTCTAAGCGACCAATTTCTAATTGTTTATAATAATGTTCTACTTAGGGTTTTAGAATAGTCGAGTAAATTTTGCATTTTAATTCTAGCTCTTTGACTTTAGTTTCAACCATTTTATATGTTTCTATTCAAAATGCTGTCTAAGTGAATGCATGCCTAAAGCATAAATATATTTTCATACTGAGAGATACAAGTTGTTCAGAATTTACTCAGAAAAAATATTCAGATATCTGATATTTATCTAATTGTCCTCGGGTTTTGAATTGCAATTCTGTTTCTAATTGAGTAGAGTATATTCTATCCTCCTCTGTATTTCTTTCCTTTTTCTTCTGTCCCCTCTTCATACTTCCTTTAAATCTGCTCTTTTCCTTCCTTATTTGTAACTGATTTATCCAGAGTTATTGAGGGCGTCTAAATTCCCTGAAGTTCTTGGGTTTCTAGGTGGACATCAGTAAAGTCCTTTTATTTTGAGTTTCAGGTTATATGTTTTGGGATAGCATGTCATATCCATAAAATAATAAAATAATGATTTCTGCACTGTACCATACATGTGATGTTTAATTCCTCTCAATCCTAGCTAAACCTAATTCTTCAATTATGTGCCCACAATTAGTTGCAAGTCATTGTAGTTTTAAAAAAAGTCTTCTTATTTGTTCATCTTGTAAAGAACACTTTTTGGAAATTCTTAGTGACATAAAATAGATAATAATTTCTTCCTTTGATATTTTGTGAAAACACCCTTGTATTTTTAATGTTAGAAGCAAAAATAATCTTGTTCTCACAAATGATGCAAGGTAATAAGATAAACAAGACTTGTGCATTAGTTTTAATAAATTGCAGAGAATATTGTTGTTTTCTTTATATTCTAAGCTATGGAACTCAGTCGGTTTTAAGAGTTGGTCACAATTACTTTAAGTAATTAAATAGAAAAGGCTATTATTAAATAGAAAAGGCTACATGCAGGGATATTGGCAAAGTTGTAAAACAATTTTCTTTTAGTTTCCTCTGTCTGCCCACTGTGTGTTTCATCCATTTAAGAGCCCCTTAAAATCAATCACAACATGTTGGGCTGGATGCAGGAGAAAGGGACTATCATTCATTGCTGGTGGGAATGCAGACTGATTTAGACCTTTTGGAAAACAACATGGACATTCCTCAGAACACTAAAAAAATGAGCTTCCCTTTTGATTCAGTAATTCCTGGGTATATACCCCAAGAACACAAAAACACAATATAAAAATAACCTCTGTATTACCATGATCATCCAAGCACTATTTACAATAGCCAGAATCTGGAAACAACCCAGTTTCCCAAGAAAAAGATGAGTGGATAAAGAAACTGTGGTATATCTACACAATGGAATACTAAGTAGCCATTAGAAAAATAAAGTGATGAAATTTGTATATACATAGAAAGATATGGAGATTATTATGCTAAGTGAAATGAGTCAGAGAAAAAGGAATAGAGATAAAATAATATCAGTCATTTGTGGGATATAAGAAAAACAAGAGATCGTTTGGTAATAATATTCATAGACAATAGAGATAAGGTTTACGAGATCCAGCCTGTATAGGAAGCTTGCAACAATGAGTAGTGAGTGCAGGTAGAGAATGGTCTACTACGACAAAAATAGTTGGAACTCATCACTTTGGACAACTCAGTGCTGAAAGAGGAGAAAGTGATATGCAAGGCTACATTCTATTAATAGTAATGCAAGGTGCACTGGTGAAGGATGGTGTACATTCTATGAATAAAACCTAACAATGAACAATTTTGTAATCAGCATGCTTAAATAAAAATAAAATAAAATCACAGCATGTTTAAATTCTAAACATATTCTAACCTTTCCTTTATAAAATATTCTCTTTAATAAGCAGCCAAGCAAATTCTCTTTAAAAAGCAACCAAACAGATTTAATCCAAAAGAATTTGTTTCTAAATAAGAAATTGCATTGCAAAACAGTGGTGGATAGGGAAGAAACATTTTAGAGAAATACCACAATGTAATATTTGTACACTCGTGTACAATGATTTTGAATAACACCAAAATATCACTCATTTTTTATCCTGAAAATATCACCATATTTTCAGGATGTTAGTTGTGTATATTGGGCTGTATTTAATTAAAAAAAAAAACACTAGTTTTAGTACAGAGAACAGTTTTTATAATTTTGATTGGTCATGTCAGGCTTTCTTTTTTTTTTTTTTTGGTTTTTGGGCCACACCCGGTAACACTCAGGGGTTACTCCTGGCTATGTGCTCAGAAGTTGCTCCTGGCTTGGGGGACCATATGGGACACCGGGGGATCGAACCACGGTCCGTCCAAGGCTAGCGCAGGCAAGGCAGGCACCTCACCTTTAGCGCCACCGCCCGGCCCCATGTCAGGCTTTCTTATAACATTCTCACTTCTTTCCCCTTGAGGCCCCAAGGAAGTTTAGAAAGACTGCCCTCCCAATGGTATCCACAAAAAAATTTAGGTGAAACTTCAGCCTAAGGCTTGTAGTTTAAAGAATGTGACAAACAGCTGATTCCTAATCTTATTTTGGCTTTAATTGGTCCAAAATAGAACCATAAAAATATGTTAGCACAAATAAGGACTCCAGGCCCCAAATCAGACATGTAGTCAGTGAAGGCTACTTTCTGGATACCTGCTTAGTTTCCTCTTCATTTCTTCAATTTACAAAAAATCACACCCCCATGCTGTTTCACTGCCACTTTCTATACATGAGATTAATTTTTACATTTGTAGTTCTCAATTTTAAATCCTTATTATATTCCCCAGAAATCTGTAAGAAATTCCTGAAAAATGCATAGGATATGTATAAGCTATTATGACCCTCCCTTCCTCCCTTCCTCTATCTTTCTCTCCACTCCTACATCAAACCAGAGACCTAACTCTCTGTCTCTGTCTCTCTCTCTCTTTCTCTCTGCCTCTCTGTCTCTGTCTCTCTCTCTCTCTCTCTCTCTTTTCAATAAAGTCTCTCTTTTTCATTCAGATTTTCCTGTAATTTTTTTTGGTGGAGGTAACAAGAGGATAATCAGATTGCCAAACTCTGATTTGTTCATTTAGCACAAATAATTTGTCTCTTAGCTCCATTTCCAATTACTTTAATTCTATCAATTTATTTCAAACATACTTTCCTATTTCTCATTGTTTAGATCCCTGCTAAAATAATTCTGCAGTTCCCTCCTAGTTTATTGTTCAATTTACCACCACTATTTCTCCTCGTTAATTTCTCTCCTATTGTTGATAGTATTCTTGTTTTAATATAGGTTTGTCATTTCCTCACTAATATTTCATTTATGACTATTTTCTTTCTATTGCATTCAACTAGATCAAATTCAAATGAGTTTATCAGAGACAATGAAGTCTTTGTTTTATTAGAGACTTTAAAGACGCTGACTCAGAGACAAAAACTTGGGAAAACAGAAACCTGAGTTCAGTAAAATAGGTTAGGAAATAAGAAAATGAAAGAAAGGGTGAGAAAACTGTGAGCCATGTTACTTTATCAATGAGCTGTATTTGTAGCCAAATTTAACTCAAACTCTCAGGAAGCTTACATACATAAATATGAATCTCAGAATCTGAGAAATGTATTAAGAAAACTTGAACACTGATCCAAATAGATTAAGGTAACTGGATGTGATTCATTCTGTATAAATTATTGTTATTGTTTTTTTTTATTTCTGGCAGCCATATGTGTGGACACAAGAAAATCTAGGGGGTGAAACCATTAGAAAAATATTAGAAGCAGATAATTTAATGGGATCAGAGGCCACAATTTGTGACTCATGATATCAGATTGAGCGGCAACTGGGAACACATATTGCTACTTCCTTTACTCTTAACAAGTGGTCATATTAGAATAATCAGTATTCATACCCTTATCAGTTATTTAGTTCCTGCTACATGAAGTTTCCCACTTATCTCAGAGACGAAAGATATTTTTGATTGCATGATTATCCAGCCCCTTCTTTATCCACTAAATGAGCTAAAAAAAGAGGAAGCGGGAGAGGGAGAGAAAGAAAGAGTACAAGAGTTTTAAAGCATCAATTTGCTTCATGCAACAACAGACCAGGTTCAACTCCAGGCGTGGCACAATGTGCCCTGCGCACCTTCAGAAGTTAATGCCAAACAAAGAACCAGGAGTAAGAAATGAGCATTACCAGGTGTAAAGCCCAAATAAAATAAATAACCATAGCAATCTAAAAAGTAACCTTTTTTTTATTAAGATCATCCTGTTGAATTCTTAATAAATTTGTAAATCACATATTATTAAATTATGACTGAATCATCCATGTTGACAAAAACGCTAAGTAAAATGTAACTATTTGGTTCAGTCCTAGAAGACTTTGAGCCACATTTTGGAAGAATATGCCTTTTAATACTTTAATAATTAAGCATCACTCTAATATTCTATGGTAGCATTAATGAAAGAGCATGTACCATCTTTTTTGTAATAACACCTACCACAAAACATTCATTGTGTACCTGTTATTATTTGATTACTGTACTTAATAACCACCTGGGTAACTGCTAAAAAAAATCACTAGACTACAAATGCAACAGTTGTGCTCAAATATTAGATTAAGAGAACAATAAAATCAAATGGTTCTTTTATCTACACTTACACATGGAAGGGTAATCACATGATCTCAATGTATTAGTTATTAAAATATGAACCATATTATGAGGCCACTTTTTAGAGAAAAATGTTGTAGTTGAATTATGCATCACAAAAAGTTAATAGAAGTATTTCTGTATGCTAACATGAAAGAACACTCAGTAAAGGCAAAAAATAAAAATATACTGTGATGATGCCTTTTATATTTATTGTTATATGTTAACTAATATTTTACATTACAGATACTAAGAGACCATATAAGTGTTTAGAGACAGTACAGGGATTATGTTATATGTCTTGTATATTACCAACCCTAATTCAAGCCTAATATCTTGTGGTCCTCTGATAACAGATGAAGGTAGCTTTGAAGACCCAGTGCATTGCAGAGTTTAACTACATAATCGCCAGTAGCAGAGTCCAAGCTGTTGCACATATTCTAGCCATCATATTATACAACCTGCCTTATCCAAGAATCAATGGGAATGGTGCTTTAACGCTGAGAACTGATTAGGAAGCCCCATTCAAAAAAAAGGGAGAGCTTCTAAAGATCTGAAAAACTAAGTGGTCTTTGGTAGTTCTTTGAGCCTACACAAGATACTACTAAGTATAATGATGCTACTAAAGATCATTTTAGAGACTACAGTGCCAATCAAGATCGAGGCCATTAATGAAAGTTCGGAATGTTCAACATTCTATTTCTTATGCAGAGCTGAGATTTGCCTTCTCAGATAAAACCTAGAAGATAATGAGTCAGATCTGGCGTTTCAGTGAATTACAGCTATTTTCAGTAACAAGGTAATTGGAAATGACACTGTAGAGCTGTGTATTTATTCTGAATTGTCATGTTGTGGTTCTAGTACAAAACTGAGAAATTCTAAAAAGCATCAAATATGCTTGTCAAGTTAAATTTGTACTCCTATTGCCTTAGGCTGATTAGCATATATTAAATGTCCCAATAATAAACACAAGATGTTAGAAAACAATGGTGAGATGTCATATACAGATTCAACTGATTAGGATTTTTAAATTTTTGCAAGTTAAACAATGTGCTAATGTGTAAAATTAACTTTATTCCATGCACTGAATTTTGAAAGTAAAGGAGGTAACAGTATGAAAGACAGTGATATATATATATGCATATATATTTACATATATATATGTACACATGTCTATGTATTTGTACAATAAATAAAATATGGTTTTCTCTAAAGAATACTGTAAAAAAAATTATGTAAATGCTCTAATGGCACAACTTTAAAAGAACAATTAAGTGGGATATTTTACTTGCCATTAAGGTTATTTTTGCTAGGCTTAGGTAGAATATTTACCTTGTTTGTATAAGGCCTCATACTTGAAAGGCAAAAGCTACTTGAGTTACATTCCTGGCTAAGCAAATAAGAAAGATATTTTAAAAGAAGTTGACAATAGGCCAACATATGTTTTAAAGAAATATCTAATGCTATCAAAAATGCATGGTATAGGTTTATAAATAGATTTCTATTTTATATTAATATAGATCACCTTTGTAAATTTTATTTTTTTTTTTTGGTTTTTGAGTCACACCTGGCAGAGCTCAGGGGCCACTCCTGGCTCCATGCTCAGATATCGCTCCTGGCAGGCTCAGGGACCATATGGGATGCCAGAATTCGAACCAATGACCTTCTGCATGAAAGGCAAGCGCTTTACCTCCATGCTTTCTCTTCAGCCCCACCTTTGTAAATTTTTAAGCATTCTTTCATTTATTTCTTTGAGGAAGGGTTTTGCCACACCAAGAAATGCTCAAATATTACTCCTTATTATATGCTTAGGAATTATTTCTTGTGGTATTTGTGGGACTATTTTCATTGAAAGTGATAAAATTAGGTCTGATTGCATATGAGATAAATACTTCATCTCTTATCTTCATCTATTATTTCTCTCTGGCTCTATAGGTGCATGGTTCTATTAGATAAACTTTTTGAAAGTAAACATAATTTTTTTACAGTATTCTTTAGAGAAAACCATATTTTATTTGTATTCATTAAAATATCTACAGGAAAACAAATATTTAATTTTTGGCATTTGATTGAAATGATAGGATATAGGAATGACACCTCTTTCTAGGTTTCCATATAATTTGCTTTAAAAATTTAGAGTTAGGGAGTTGATAGACTAGAAAAATGAATCATTAATAAGAAATGACAGGAAGAAATAAGTATATGGGAATAAAAGCATAATAAGAGTAAGAAATTCAGCTTGAATTCTTTTTCTGTGAACAATAAAAGATGAACATAAGGGGCTGGAGAGATAGCATGGAGGTAAGGCGTTTGCCTTTCATGCAAGAGGTCATCGGTTCGAATCCCAGCGTCCCATATGGTCCCCCATGCCTGCCAGGAGCAATTTCTGAGCCTGGAGCCAGGAATAATCCCTGAGCACTGCCGGGTGTGACCCAAAAACCATAAAAAAAAAAAAAAAGATGAACATAAGAAATAAAAAGTAAACAGGAAAAATTACACAAAATATATTTTGTAAATTCTTCGAATAGAATGACAAATTTACTTTTTCTGAGAACCAGAAAATCTCTATTAAGAGATGAGATAAGTGAATTCATTTAGTGGCTCTATATATAGGTGATTAAAAATAAACAAAAGAAAAAATAGTATTCACAAAAGATTCATTTTAATCTATTTGAAAATATATGATGCTTGCAATTGGATTTTATTATCATTTTAATGTATTATTTTCATCTGTTTAGGTGGTCAATTGCAAAATGAATTACAGTACTAGATAAAATTTACATATTGAAATAAAACTAGTAAAATATCCTTAATGTCTCACGAAAGATAAGCATATATCTATTTATATTAAACATATTTAACAGATAATATTAAATATATAGTTTTGTTTTGCTTTACTTTAGGGCTATACCTAGATTGCTAAAGTTTTATTCCTAACTCTATTTCAGGAACCACTTATGTGATCTTGGATGAGAGTGAAGAGGATTGAAATTAGGTCAGCCATGTTTACAAGTGTGGAACTATTGTTCCAAACCCATATTAAATCATATTTTAATAAATTTTTTTAATTAAGCTCATAACAACTAAAATAATGTTATTTCAAGAGTATCAAAATAAATGAAAATAATTAAAGAATAAATACCCTATAATTTATAATCTACATGTTAAAATATTTAATCTTAATAAAAATACTAATTTTCACTAAAATAGAAGGCCCTGGCTGAAATTTATATTTAAGAAAACAAAAAGATTATATAAGTTTACAACGTGCTTGTATTTTAAAAAGTACAAACTAAATTTAAATTACAATTTAAAATATGTCATTAATTTTTGCTCAAAAAGTGGTAAAAATGTCAAATTCTATTCTAAACATTAGCAACCATAATAATAATTTAAGCCAGTAAAATGGAAGTCATATTAGGTAGTAGTTAAAAATAAAGGATGAGGCTGGCTGGTGTGTCTTTGGAGCATGGCAGACATCTTGGGCCTTCTCTCTCCTTGCTTTGGCCTGGAAACTTTGATTCTCTCTGGCATCCTTCCCTGAGGGCTTTCCTTCTCCTGAGGTGTGTCGTCCCACCCACAAAGGGTGGAGCCAGAGGAGCAGGGCCGCACACTTCACCTAGCCAATGAATACCACCACACATGTAGAAAAATCCACAATACTAGCGTGAAAATAGGGAAACAACGCAGGCCAATACCAGGCATAGAGAATGAAGATGACAACTCTGATGTCCCGAAAACGGCCAACCACCTAATTAGCCTCTCAGATCTGAAGTTTAAAGAAGAAATATGGACAATGTTCACAGAACTCAATGAAAGCATAGAACAAGTTAAATGGAACACTAATAAGAATCAAGAGGATATGAAGATAGATATTAGAAAACTCCATAAGTGTAACAGCAGCGGAGGATAGAATTAGAGAGCTGAAAGATGAGATGCATACATACAGCAGAAGAGATTGGAAAAAGCCTTAAAGAAAATGATCAGACATTGGAAAAATTACTCAAAGAATGTGAACAGATGCAAATAGAAGTCTTTGATAATAAGCTCAACTGAAACAACTTAAGAATTATTGGAGTCCCAGACACCCAGGAAGACAATCTGCAGGAAGAATCAACAGTAAAGGATATCATTACAGAGAAACTACCAGAGCTAAAAAATACATGCAACCAAATCCTACATGATCGAAGAGTACCAGCTAAAAGAGAACCTAGGAAAAGCAATCCAAGATGCATCCTAGTTACAATGACAAGAACCATACATAGGGATAGAAACTAAAAGAAGATCAAAAAGGGAAATTACATTGAAGGAAGCATCCTTGAGATTTACAACAGACTTGTCACAAGAAACCCTCAAGGCCAGAAGGCAGTGGTGGGACATAGTGACAAAACTCAATGAAATAAATGCTTTACCTAGAACAGTGCACCCAGCCAGACTCACTTTCAGGTTTGAAGGAAATATACAAAGCTTCATGGATAAACAACTCAGAAACTTTGCATACTCAAAACTAGCCTTAAAAGTAAAACTGAAAGGTCTAATTTAAGACAAGATTGACCAACAGACACACCAAACTTTTATGCAGAGATGGCATTAAATCTCATGACAATGATTTCTATCAATGTCAATGGACTAAATGTACCAGTTAAGAGATACAGAGTAGCTAAATGAATAAAATAAAATGAATCCAGGGCTGGAGAGATAGCATGGAGGTAAGGCATTTGCCTTGCATGCAGAAGATCAGTGGTTCAAATCTGGTTATCCCTGCTGAACACAGATGCAAAGATCCTCAACAAAATTCTGGTAAAAAGAATTCAATGCATCAACAAGAAGGTCATTCACCTCGACCAAGTAGGTTTCATTCCAGAAATTCAAGGATGGTTTAACACCCATAAATCAATCAACATAATATACCATATCAACAAAAAACCATATGAACATATCAATAGATGCAGAAAGAGCATTCGATAAGATCCAATATCCATTCTTGATAAAAACCCTCATCAAGTTGGGAATGAAAGGAACTTTTCTCAATATAGTCAAGGCCATCAACCACAAGTAAATGGCAAATATTATTATTAATAGAGATAAACTTTCCCCTAAAATCTGGTACAAGGTAAGGCTGCCCTCTCTCACTACACCTATTCAACATAGTACTGGAAGTACTTACCATAGTGATTAGGCAAGAAAAAGATATCAAGGGCATCCAGATAGGTTTTACATCTGTTTGCAGATGACATAGTATATTTAGAAAACCCTAAAGACTCTGCCAAAAAGCTTCTAGAAACAATATATTTATATAGCAAAGTGGCAGGATACAAAATTAATGCTCAAAATTCAATGGCCTTCTTATACACTAGTAATGATAGAGAAGAAATGGACATTAAGAAAACAATTCCGGGCCTGGAGAGATAGCACAGCGGCGCTTGCCTTGTAAGCAGCTGATCCAGGACCAAAGGTGGTTGGTTCGAATCCCGGTTTTTCTTATGGTCCCCTATGCCTGCCAGGAGCTATTTCTGAGCAGACAGCCAGGAGTAACCCCTGAGCATCGCCAGGTGTGGCCCAAAACCAAAAAAAAAAAAAAAAGAAAAGAAAGAAAAAAAAAACCAATTCCATTCACATTAGTGTCCCACAAACTCAAATTATCTTGGGGTCAACTTAATAAAGAGGTGAAGAACCTATACAAAGAAAACTACAAAAACCTACTTCAAGAAATAAGAAAGGAAACAAGGAAATGGACACACACACACACACACACACACACACCCTGCTCATGGATTGGCAGGATTAATATCATTAAAATGGCAATAATCCCAAGGCACTGTACAAATTTAATGCAATCCCTCTAAAGATACCCATCATATTTTTTAGAAGAAGTGTATCAAACACTCCTGAAATTTATTTGGAACAGTAAACATCCTCAAATAGCTAAAGTGATCCTTGGTAAAGAAATATGGGAACATTACTTTCCCCACTTTTAAACTGTATTACAAAGCAATAGTTATCAAAACAGCATGGTATTGGAATAAAGACAGAACCTCAGATCAGTGGAATAGACTTGAGTACTCAGAAAATATTCTCCAGACATACAATAAACTAATCTTCGATAAAGGAGCAAGAAATGCAAAATGGAGCAAGGAAAGCCTCTTCAACAAGTGGTGTTGTCACAACTGATTAACCACTTGCATAAAAGGGAACTAAGACCCCCATCTAACATCAGGCACGAAGATCAAATCCAAATGGATTAAAGACCTTGATATCAGGCCTGAAACCATAGGTATATAGAACAAAACATAGTAAAACACTATATGACATTGAGACTAAAGACACTTTCAAGGAGGAAACAGCACCCTCCATATATGTGGAAACAAAGATAAACAGATGGGTCTATATTAATCTAAGAAGCTTTTGCACCTCGAAGGAAATAGTGGCTAAGATACAAAAGTCATCTACAGAATGGGAGAATCGGTTCACCCAATACCCATCAGACAAGGAGCTAAAATCCAAGTTATACAAGCTATTGACAGAACTTAATAAGAAAAAAACATATATAACCCCATCAAAAATGGGGAGATAAAATAAACAGACACTTTCTCAAAGAAGAAATACAAATGGCCGAAGGACACATGAAAAAAATGCTCCATGTCACTAATCATCAGGGAGATGCAAATCAAAACTACAATGAGGAACCACCTCACACCACAGAGACTGGCACACATCACAAAGAACAATCAATGCTGGTGGGGATGTGGAGAGAAAGGAACATTTATTCACTGCTGGTGGGAATGCCTTCTAGTCCAGCCTTTATGGAAAACAATATGTAGATTCCTCAAAAAACTGGAAATTGAACTCCCATATGATCCAGCTATTCCACTCCTAGGAACACAAAAATGCAATTCAAAAATCCCTTCCTCACAACTATATTCATTGCAGCACTATTTACAATAGCTAGACTCTGTAAACAACCAATATCCCTTCAACAGATGAATGACTAAAGAAACTGTGATACATATACAGGATGGAATATTATGCAGCCAACAGGAGAGATGAAGTCATGAAATTTTTCTATACATGGATGTATATGAAATCTATTATATCAAATGAAATAAGTCAGAGAGAGACACACACACAGAATAGTCTCACTCGTCTATGGTTTTTAAGAAAAATTAAAGACATTACTGTAATAAGGCCCAGAGACATTGTTAAAGGGTGGAAGGGCTAAAAGGACCAGCTCACAATTTGAAGCTTACCACAAAGAGTGGTGAATTCCATTAGGGAAATAACTACACTAACAGCTAGAATGACAATGTTAAAGAATAAGAGAAGTAGAATGCCTGTTGCAAATATAAGTAGTGGCGTGGGAGGAGGCAAGGCATTGGTGACGGGAATGTTGCACTGGTCATGGGGGGGGGTTGTTCTATTTATAACTGAAACCCAACTACAAACATGCTTGTAATCATGATGCTGAAATAAAGATTTATATTAAAAAAATAAAGGATAAGACACCATCTCATGCCACAGAGTCTGGCACACATCCCACATAACAAGAACAATCAGTGCTGTTGGGGATTTGGAGATAAAGGAACCCTCATTCATTGCTATTAGGAATGCCATCTAATCCAGCCCTTCTGGAGAACAATATGGAGATTCTTCAAAAACCTGGAAATTGAGCTCCCATATGATCCAGCTATACCACTCCTAGAGAAATACCCTAACAACATAAAAATACAATACAAAAATGCCTTCTTCACACTTATATTAACTGCAGAGCTAATTGCAATAGCCAGAATCTGGAAACAACTCAGATACCCAACAACAGATGAGCGGCTAAAGAAACTGTGGTACAGATACACAATGAAAAACTATGCAGCCATCAGGGAAAATGAAAACATGATATTTTTCTATACATGGATGGACATGTAAATAATTGTGCTGAATGAAATAAGTCAGAGGGGAGGGATAGACACAGAATAGTTTCACTCATTCATGGGATTTAAGACATTCTGGGATAAAGGACATTATTTTAATAATATCCAGAGACAATAGAGATGGGGGCTGGAATGAATGGCCACGATATGAAGCTTATCACAAAGATTGATGATTGCAGCTAAAGAAATAACTACACTAACAACTATCATAACAATAGTAGTGAGTCAAAGAAATAAAATTCTTGTCTGGAATATAAGCAGGAGATGGGGCAGTTGGGGTAGTTGGGGGGGCATTGGTGGTGAGAAGATTGCACTGATGAATGGAGGTGTTCTTTTTTCATAACTGAATCCCAACTACAAAATATTTGTAATTATGTTGCTTAAATAAAAATATTAAAAATATTACATAGTTAGAAAAAATTTAGAAAAACACATTGGTGGTGAATATAGCTGCCTAAAAAAAATACAGGATCTAAGCTCACAGTCATTTTAGCTTAATATCATCTTTACCACTTATAAGTTATTTGGTTCTCAGTAAATTATTTAATATCCTTGAACTTGAGTTTGCTCAGGTGTAAAATAGAGACAGCAATGCTAAATGAGGTGGTGGAATCTATAATGAAATAGGAAATCTTTCAATGTCACAAGACTTATAAAAATATTTATTAATAAATAAAATCAATAATAAATCATTGGATGCAGTCATTTATGCACAGAAGAAAATAAAACACTCAAAATTTTATACTTAATAAAATTTTGGTGAATGATCTCATTTCTTGGCTCTTCAAAGCAATAGGTTTTAATGAGCAAACAAAGAACTACTCTCTTCTGTAGATAGAATGTTTCCCACTGGCAGTATATATAATAAAGATAATTACTCACATATTAAAGAAGCTATTGTGGGAGGCAACTAATCTCTTTCTTCTCACCTTTACATGCCTCTCTGGAGAGAATGCACTGTAGGAAATATCAATTATGCATTTCATGCCTTCAAATATATGTACTATTCTATTTTCTACTTTCTAATGGATCATCGGGATAAGGCAAACAAAACTCTCCGACTCTCAGACATTTTGTGAAGATAAACATAGCTAAATTATGTATCAAATAATAAAATATGACTTTAATAATATTTTGATACAAATTTTGTCTATTCCTTATCTTTTAAGGTAGAAGAAATTGAAAATGCTAATGCACAGAGGAATACTATCCTTCTAAAACGATGATTGAATAGAAATGAAACTATTGTCTGTACAATAATATTCATTTACTTATTTTCAAATCATATTATAATCTTACATATAAATTATTAAGGACAATGTATTATGGGACAGGCAATGTAAGAATGCACATTTAAAAGTTAGTGTAATTATATCAACCATAGAGATTTAAAACATTTTGGGAAATACATTATTTTGTCTATTGTCTATGTGTTATCAACAAATTCAAGATGTTAGTTTTTCTTTTATCTTAAAGATATAATTATCCAAATTAAATAATAGGAAAAATGAGACTTTCCCAATTGACACTAGGATACAGGTTTCTATATGATGCATAATTTTTTAAATGGGACAATCTTACATTAACAATGGGAGCCTCCATTGTTTTTACATTTAAATTTTATGATTGAACTTTTAGCAAATAACTCAATTGGAGGTAATCTCTTTAATTTTGCCATATAGTACTTTTCAAGTCTCAAAAATATAAAAGAATCTGAATAATAAATGTTCATGTGTCACCAATAATATAGGTTATAGTGTTTTTGTAGTAGATTATAAAATAGCTATAATCCTTATAAGGGGGTCTATAGAAATAGTATTGTATTTTGGGTATTTGCCTTGCAGAGGGCCAATCCAGTTGGTTGGCCATGAACCTCATATAGTCCTCTGAGCCTGCCAGGAGTGACCCTGAGTGCAGTTAGAAGAACTCTTTAGGACTGAGACCCAACAACAATCATGCTGGTAATTATGGTGCTTAAATATAGATTAACAAAAAAGAAGTTGTAACACATAAGCATTTCAGGGATAACCCCTAAATAAAATTAAGCAAACAAAAAAATGCCTCAAGTAAATGGTAGCAAGAATATTTTCAATTACTAAAAAATATCTTAAGAATGTTTATTTTAGGGCCCGGGCGGTGGCGCTAAAGGTAAGGTGCCTGCCTTGCCTGCGCTAGCCTTGGACGGACTGCGGTTCGATCCCCCGGTGTCCCATATGGTCCCCCAAGCCAGGAGCAACTTCTGAGCACATAGCCAGGAGTAACCCCTGAGCGTTACCGGGTGTGGCCCAAAAAACCAAAAAAAAAAAAAAGAATGTTTATTTTAGGAACTTAATTCCAAATTGTAAAAAAATACTTAATTTGTACATATCTCAGTATAAATTATCATCATACATAGCATGAAATTCTGTATGTTTCTTTATATGTCAGTATAATTATAATGAGTATGTGGGTTTATAATTGCAAAATATAAATGTTTCAAGCTAATATCTGATAAAATATCATTATCTTGCTGACAACTATCCCTATTATATTTTGCAACAAATTTCTCATAGACAAATTGAATTGGTGTGGATTGGGAATCCTTTCTAGAAACATGACAATTTCTTATTAAGCTAAAAGAAGTACATGGAAATTCTGAATTTAAACAGCCAGCCCAGTAACAAAGGTTTTTATACATATTAATAAATTATATACAATTTTCTTTCAATGCCTACTAAAAAGCACCACAGAAAAAAGATTGAAATGGGAAAATTTAACCCACCTTATTTGATGTTGTTGTTGTTATTTTGTTTTTAATAAGACCTACCTCAAGAAGTGTTTGAGACATCAAGAGTCTACCCCTCAAACAAATCTTTTCCCAGTTGGTGTGGGTCTAGTGTGGGTTTTAGTGCTCAGCCGGACACTGGCCAACATAGCTCTCTACATGGTGGTGGTAAGGGAGTAACAAACACCAAGGATCTTACTTTTTGGTCACCTCTGTCAAGGCATTTTTTCCAATCCCATTGTATTTTTTTTTAAGTTTACAGTGAAAGGCTCTTTTAGTCTTATGTGTTTCTAAAAAACTAATTTTATCATAATTAATATATAATTAACATATGATTTTTCAGCATATAATGTTTGAAACGGTAATGCTGTATAATAAATTAATATTATTTTTCTTTCAAATAAAAATGTATGTCTCTTGACTTGAGAACGTATAAAACAGAGAGTTGCCTACTTGCATCTTAGCACGACATGTGGTTTTCCATGACTAACCAGAATGGAACCCTAATCATGTAGCCTCGAATTAGCCCTGAGAACAGCCAGGTAAGACACTCCCCCCAAATAATTAACCATTCAAACAATAAAATTGATTATCCTGAAATAGATGTGAGCTACTGTATTTAAATCGCCAATTGGATAGAAAATTATTATTTCTTTATAAAATATATAGGAAACAGATCTCATTGAATAGTTGGAATCTATGAAATCATCTCATTTGATCATTTTATTATTTGAATAAAAATATAACAAATCAGTAAAATATGGCTCTGAATTGAAACTTTAGATATTTTGTTTTAGTTTTAACTTTGATGTCTACCTATGCTGGTTTTACAGAGGTCCCCAGGTTGCCAGGCCTATCACAGCACAGCATGTGATTGAAACAAAGAGAATTAGGGTTTGAAGTGGTCTATCTCACATCTTTCTACCTGAATTTCTTTCTAGTTGAGTGTTTAAATTTTCAACACTATTTTGAGTTGCTCATGCATGCCTTTGTTTTGCTTCCTCTTCCACAAGGAAAATGAAATGACTTTTGTGATTTGTGATATTTCTCTTTCTTTCAAAGGATGTAATAGGGGTGTTAATATTTCTTTTACTTTCTCCATAAAAACTATGTTGTTACACATACAGAAGTCATTTTTATTACATTTATCTGCATATTCTTTAATAAGTACTATAGAGGCATTAAAAATTAGAGCTATAAAAGAATATATTGGGTTATTAAAAATAAAATGACCAAACAGAGGTTGTATTAATAATCCTCATTATTTCTTTTAATTCTCAATATTTCTCTAGACAGAGTTATTTATTCCAGGGAATGTTAAAAGAAAGGAAGCAAGATAAAATTAAATATAATATTAATACCTCTTGTGCTTATTGTTACCAATATGATACCAATATTGTCTAGAAAGGTACTTTTGTCAATTGATGTCTTATATAGTATATTATTAAATGAATTTTATAATAAATTAAATGATTTAAAACTAATATACTTTTTAATCAATGTCCCCAAACAAATTATTGCTTGTATAGTTGGTGAATGAGAATAATTGTTTTTATATGTTGCAAGCATTATTTTAGCTATGTTAATGTAAAGAGCACTAAAAATGAAAGGATTCTGTCTCAGGTGTTTTAGTCTAACAAAGAAAAACATCTAGATAAAAATTATGAGAGTTCATGGGGGCTGGAGCAGTGGCGCAAGTAGTAAGTGCATCTGCCTTGTCTGCACTAGCCTAAGGAAGAACTGCAGTTTGATCCCACGGCGTCCCATATGGTCCCCCATGCAGGAGCGATTTCTGACCCTGAGGGTTCGCCAGGTGTGGCCAAAAAAACAAACAAAAAAAAATAAGCATTCAGTATATGTTTGTGGGATAAAACAAACTAGCAATTAGATATATTTATAAGCTATTTGTATACATGTATCATGTATGTGGATTGTAATTATGATGTGAAGAATACTAACATGTATTAGAAAACTAATTTTTGGAATTTTTACAAGAAAACCCTTATAGAATAGTTTAGAAATCTCTACTTACATTGTCATGACTTAAACTAACCTCTGACCATTTTTAATCTCTGATATCCATGAAGAGTCTTAGATGGGAAAATACTGAACATGACTAAACTTAGCTTCTTTTAAAGCTTAATACATCTTTCATTACAGTTTTTAGAGCAACTATAATTAATTATCATAAAAGGGAAAGTCACAACATGACTTCAAGAATTTGTTAAACTTTTAAGAACTTTTTACTTAGTAGTGCTAAGTATTATTCAGTAGCTTTTTCATGCTGAATAGTAATAATCATAACCAGTTTTAACTGCAAAATTATCATGTGCCACCTTTGGCGGTAGTCATTTTGCATGCAGATTTTTAATTTCCAACGATCTGACAATTTATTATTCTATATTAATATATATTCAAATATTCACTGGCTATATTTTTAATTGACAAATGTGTTTCAGAATTAAAACTTCTTACTATATATCTTCACTGTTTACTTGTTGCTGTTCTTTATAATCCACTTAAAGCAGGGGTCTCAAACTCACGGCCTGCGGGCCATTTGCAGCCCTCTGTACAACATTTTGTGGCCCGCGGCCGGCCTTCAAATATTGCAGAATTCGTGATTATTCGCTTACTGAATAATCGCAATAAAAATCGCATGAGTAACAAAAAAATCGCATTAAACATTCGCCTACCCCGAGCAGTTCCGTTCGGGGTATGCAAATGTTTAATGCGATTTTTTGCCATATTTTCTTACTAATGCGATTTTTTATTGCGAATATTCGTTAAGTGAAATCCCTTATGTGGCCCTGCCTCACCCCGACTTTGCCTCCTGCGGCCCCCAGGTAAATTGAGTTTGAGACCCCTGACTTACAGTGTTTTATAATAAATGAATGCTAAACTTTGAAAAAAATTCCCATTGTTATTAAATAAAAAGAAAAGAGGCATGGCTCTGCAGTAAAGTGTATATCTGGAATGTAAAAGGCCTGGATCCAATCTCCAACAATACAAACACAAAATTACAATTAAAATAAAAGAAATTTCTAAATATCTCTCAGAAGAAATTGTTCAGTTCTGTTAAAATGAATAATATCAACATATGCAATGTATAGAATTCTTTAAACTACCATAAAATAAACTGATATAATGTATATAGACATAGGTCAAATAATGACATGGGTGCAGAATCAAAACATTGAACAAAAGCAGTAGCCTGGGTAACATTACAGAAATACTTATTCACTGGGAGCATTTCACACTTAAATTAGAGTGTTCTTTCATTACATACATGAATGAAAAGTAATTAATTATTTAAAATAAAACCAGGAGATAACTATGTCAACAAGACTATCCTATTCTTTATAAAAGTTCAAAGACGTTTCTGGAGTGTCAAAGGCATGTCCTTCAATATTTAACTTTTTTACTCTTTGTTCCCTGTCTCAAGTTGAACAATACGTTAATTACCCGATGAAGCATTATAATTACTCTAACAGCTCCACTCTCACTTATAATTACTGCATCAACACTTTCTTTTTCTTATGCTTCAATCTATACCTATTACATTGTCATGATGAAGACACATTAACATTATAATACCGTATAATTAGCTGATGAGCAATTAAATTATTCCACTGCTCTTGTTCCTCTTTGCCAAGAGGTTGCTTCCAAGCTCTATTATCTCCTCTTTCTCTAGTTTGCTTTAGTGGTTCTCTCCCACCAAAAAACAAAGAGCCTCATAAACTGTATTCAAAGTGCTTTGATTTCAAATTCAGAGTGAAAAAGTGTTCAAGTTGGTGTTGGTTGGCTGAAGAAACAAACTGGCATTATAGACAAGTTTAAAATTATGCTCATTTTCTTTCAATTATAAAGGAGACATGCAAACCTAGGACAGCAAATAATTTTAATTTAAGATTATGCTTTCTTGATACTGAAGTTGTATTTTTCATGAAAATTCATATAAGCCATAGTAAAATAGTCAAAAGATATGTTTCTACCTGATATATAGTTTTTTATGAGTCATTTATAAAGATATCAAATAACCTTTTTTCAAATACATCAACTTAATCAAAGCTCAGAAAACGGTGAGCATACAAACATGCTAGCTGGATAAAATAACAGTATGCTCTTCAATGAAGTTAATTTTCCAATAAAAACCAGGTGCTTTATTCTATTCCCTTTTGTTTTTTGTATGTCTCATTTTTTTTAAATCTATCAACTGTGGCTTGTTCAGCTAGCATGAAATTAGCTTTTCTTTAAGTGCCTATGATCTTTCTTTTTGATTTTAGTCTCTTAGAAAGCTTCCTATGAGGAAATGATCTTGGTTAGAGTCTTGTATGAGTCCAAATACATTTTTGAATTAATAGTAACACAGTTTTAATGATTCCAAAATACATGGCATTTACGTGGTTTTATCACTGTGATCTCTTGTTGCATCTATTACACAAATTAATGCAGTGATCATGTCCATATTTATAAGAAAACCAAATCTTTTTTAGATAATTAATTTGCAGAAACATCTTGAGTTATAAAAAAAAAGTGCATTCATTTTATAAGCAAGGCTTATTTCAATAAAGACTTTCATTGTCTCTATTTAGTTGCTTTAGTTAAGAGCCAAAGGAAAATCAATTGTTACAATGGATAAAATTGTAATATAAATATAGAGAAACTTGCTTCTTCATCAGGAAAAGCCAGATGGACACTCCCAACTACTCTAAAGACTTGTAGTATTATTAGTATCAGTAACATGAAAGCAAGGCAGAAAAGTACTGAAATGAATTTCTAATTTCAAGACCAAGGATTTTTAGCCTGGGATGCCATAACAGCAAACTGATACTTAGATATTCCCTAGTAAATGTTCTACTTGGCTAGAAACAAAGGATATTCACTCAACAAACTAATAAATAAAATTTGAACCATCTCATCTGTCTCTGCCCCCAAGAAACGGTTATGTGGTCTTGACAAATAAACTCTTTTGTTTTATTCTTAGTGCTTTTTTTTAAATTATTATTCTCTCTTTTGTTAATAAATTCATCTGGGACTCTGAATGTTAGCACAGTGGTAGGGCGTTTACCCTGCACACAGCTGACCCAGGACAAACCTGGGTTCAATCCCCACTGTCCCATATAGTCCCTCAAGCCAGGAGTGATTTCTGATTTCTGAGCGCATAGCAAGGAGTAACCCCTGAGTATCACCAGGTGTGGCCAAAAAAAAAAAAAAAAAAAGAGAGAAGAAATTTATCTGATCTCTGCCCAATTTGACAGTTCTCAGAACTACCACCTTTCATTTTTGCGCAGTATCATACTAATATCACCTAAATTGTCTTAGCATATTTTAACTAGTGTCTTGGACTGAGATAAAATGATTAAGACCTAGCATAAATGGCAATTACTTGAGCTATAGTCCTCTGATTCTCAGAGTCCTTAACCACAATATGATATTTTTAACTGACAGAGACTCATGCATTCACTGGGTACATTTTCTACTTTTCTTGGGTCAAAGATAATCTCTCAACCTCTGACAAACTTAGTACTAACATTTATTTTTTGAATTGTGTTATGGAAAAAAATTTAACCATCAATGAATAGGAATTTCTATGTAGAGTTGAGGTTGGTGCACTTTCAAATATAACTTGGTTTACAACAGACATTGAAGTATGAAAGGAATTAAAATGCTATCAGGATATATTAATAGGGGATGGAGTGATAGCACAGAGATAGGCTGTTTGCCTTGCCATGCAGCACACCCGAGACAGTAATGGGTTCTATCCCTGGCATCCCACATGGTTCCCTGAGCTTACCGGAAGTGAGTTCTGAGTGCAGAGCCAGGAGTAATGCTGAATACTCCCAGATGTGGCCTAAGCACCCCCAAATAAAGATAAATTAATAGCAGAAATAACTTGATAATATCACTTAAATTATTTCATATTTATTTTAATTATTTATATACAGCCAAAATGGCTCTATTTTTAACTCATAAAAAATTCTTAAACTTTAAGAGCAAAGACAAAAGATGGTTTAAGCAGAAGACATTGAATATTAAATCAAGACCCTGCTCTAATTCTTACTGTACATGTGACCTTGTACAAGTTATTTAATCTCTATAGTCCAATTTTGCAGCTATAAAATAACAGCAGTATCTATAAGGTTATAAGGTTTTGGATGGATAAAATAGGGGCCATTTAATGTAAAGAACGTAGCATTGTACAGAATAATCTGAACACTCAATGAATATTAAATAGTATCATCACTCACTATTAATAGCTTCAAGTTTATTGTCCTTTCTATTTTTTTTGAAAACTTCTCATCATAAGCATTTGGTGCTAAAACTTTTTAGAAAAATATTACCTGAAAAGGAGTTTAATTTTCTTTTTTACTATGTGTTTATTATAGGAACATCAGTGTAATTATTGCTCAAATTTAAACTACAAAAATTGCTCCCATCTGGAGTACTGTCTTTTCTTATAGTATATTATTTAAGTTATTATTTAAGTTATATTGTTTAAGTCCAATTATTAATATATTAAAACAGTTCATTTTACTCTATATAATACATCAAATTTCATATTTAATGCTTATTTTATGACAATATTCAGTTGAACTATTGGGCTTTTGTTCGTGTAATCTTACCCTCTCTAGAACAACTCTATTTAACTCACAATGAATTATGCATATGACTTCTGATAAACTTCTTCACATCCAACTTCTTTTCATTATTATAACAAAATGAGTTTTAACATGTGTTGAAATGGTTGCTAGAAATTCTTTTCCACATTCTCTTTCAGACTATATAAGATTTAATCATTAATCATAAAATTTTCAATGATAGCATCCAATACTTTAATTGAATATAGAAGTTATAATTTGATAATGTCATCTGGAAAAATCTTGTTCCCAAATCTCATAAAACTGATGAATTTATTTATTAAAACTGATGGATTTAACTATCCCTATGATTGAGAGAACTGTCCTTATTCCTAAATTCCAATTATAAAAAAGCACTATAAATTACCTTTATTAAAATAAAAAAGAATTCAAGTCTTTTTCTTTTTTTATTATTATTACAAAATGTCACTTTCTGTTAGATTTGGAAGATACAAATATTAAAATCTTTTAAACATAAATAATTAATATTATTAGTGTCTGAAGCAATGATGTCAAAGACCCCATAATGGCTATATATTATTCTGTTAGTAATAATGTAATAATGTAAAACATTATAATTTAGTTTTCTTCTCAATATATAATTAATCACATTGTCTTAATTTTGCTTCAGATTATTGATAATTAAATGCATCTTCTCAGCTTAATGCCTGGATCATAGATTCCTAATTATATATATACAAATATACAAACATAAAGTGACATTTTATTTTAATTCTATATTTTAGCATGGTCATCACTCAATTCCTTAATCTTATTCTCAAAAAAATAATCTTCAGAGGATCCAAACTGCCACTGAAGTGTTTATCTCAGGCAAGCTTAAGTAAAAATGGGTCCTATCTAAAAGCCAGAACGTAGTACCAATCTGAAAGGTCGTTAAGAGTTAAAACTGACAAGGCTTTCCAGTTCTAAAGGTGAGTCACTACTATGTCCCAGAGTAGCTTTTACAATCAAAGTATTTTTTAAAATAACCTGAAGTGACAATCAGTCCTTAACTTCAAAAAAGAAGCACATTCACTGATGCTTCATTTACAAATGACTATCAGTGTTTCTCAGGCAGAGGTGAGAATTTGTAGTTGCAAACAATATAATTATAGACATGCCAAAATCTTTATTTGAAGACATCACTACACTCTATGGAATAATCATGGAGTAGTAATATTTAGGAATTCTCTGATATAGGTGATCACTATTTGCACTAATTATAGATTTTCTGGGAAGTAGAGGATTTAGAGAAAGAATTTTAAGTTAACAGAGACTGGTAAATTTTCAACATTTCCTCGCCTTCAGGCATATCATGGTTAGTAAGTCTACATTATTAACTGTTTCTCTACAACTCTCTCTCTTCTTCAACATCCATTTTGATTTGTCCTCTCTTCACAATGTTCACCATTATACTTTAAGATCACCTACTTTTTTATTCACCCCTTTTAAAACACTACATTCAAATCCATCCCCATTTGCTCTTGTGGATGAGCAAGACCATGAACATGCTTAAAGTGTATTTATTTTTAGGACCATTGGCCTGAGTGTAAAAGTAACAAACAATACAATCATTCTAGGTTAATCTAGTTCAAAGTATCTGAAAATCGTATTGAAGAGTAAAAGGTGTTTTCAAGAAATTCAGCAACAACAAAAATATCTAAATAATTACATTTTTATCAGGGAGAATTCTCATCAACTTATTAACACAATAACAATTCAGGTACGTCATTCTGATTATTTAAATGTGAGAACTGATGGCAGCATCAATTTTACTTTGGCTCTTATAAATGGAGAAACACAATATCATCTCTCCTATAAACTCTTGTACTGAATAAAATGTTTTGTCAGATTATAATATTATTACTTTATATAATTAGATTTTATGCATATCAAATATAGTACTAAATATACGATTACATCCTTAACTTTTAAAATTATAAATCTGAGAAGAAAAATTAAAAATAGATTTAAGAGACAGAACTAGAACAGAAGTTAAGGTACTTGTTTTTAAATTGATGGACCTGGGGCTGGCAGAGCGGCCTGGGGCGGGAAGGAGTCTGCCTTGCCTGCAATAGGTAGGGCGGACCAAACCAGGAGCCATTTGAGCGCATAGCCAGGAGTAACCCCTGAGCATCACCGGGTGTGGCCCAAAAACCAAACAAACAAAAAGAAAGTGATGGACTTGAATTCTATTTCCAGGCTAACCTTCAAGACATCTTTGAACAGGGCCAAAATAGCTTAAATTCCTTGATTACAATGTTAAAAAATTTTATTCTTAACTTCCTTAATCTTTTAGATAAAAAGCAAGTATCATAATGATAAAAAAAGATGAGCAAAATACATATATATTCAAAATAAAAATTAATATTAATATTAGGTCTCTTTGTTGATAGGATATTATTTGGATCTCTTATAAAGTATAAGAAACTTTGTTATTTTGCTTGATTATTAAGGAAGAAATAGATGATGCATTGCCACATCATAATTTGTTAATAATAAAATAGGAAAATTTTTGTAGCATAATCAAATAAAATTAAGTATATGAATAGAATGAGTAAGATCACAAAATTAATCTGAAAATTAGCATAATCTAGGAAGCATTTAATTCACTAGAATTAAGATAAAAGTGTGATCAAAGAAAACTTATTCATGAGAATGTCTAAATAATATTAAGTAATTAATGTTAGTTTATCATACCAAAAGAATACAGACTAAAATCAGATTTTTAGCAAATTGGAAAAATACGAAATGTAAGTAGTAAAGTGACATCATTATGTTCTTGGTAGAAATGTTAGCTTATCTTCAAAAAAGTTTAATTTCAGCTCGATAACTTTAACAAGTATCAATGAAGTGATATATATATATAAAATTGCAAATATAATCTCATTGTAAACATATATTCTCAAACATATACAAAGAAATATATTACCAAAGAGAAAGAGAATTATGTGTATTCTATTTTCTTGACATTTATTAGTATGAGTGTTGAAATTATTATTAATTTACTAAAAACAATGTGTTAAGGTTATATGATATAATCATTATAGATATTGTATCTGAAGAAGTCTTTTTTTTTTTTGGGGGGGGGTCACACCCGGCAGTACTCAGGGGTTACTCCTAGCTCTACACTCAGAAATCACTCTTGGCAGGCTCAGAGAACCATATGGGATGATGGGATTCAAATCACTGTCTTTCTGCATGCAAGGCAAACACCTTACCTCCATGTTATCTCTCTGGCCCTTGCAGAAGTCTTAAAACATAAAATTTTCATTAAGAATGATTAATAAAATCAATGAATTTTTCTGCAAACATGACTCGTTATTTTATGTGTGTTTGTGTGTAACTGTGTATCTGTGTGTCTATGTAGCACAATAATAGCAATGAATATGTAAATTTTCCAATCAAATTAACCTTAATTAATTTATGAATGGTTCAGTATCTTTAATCCAGGAAGTATGCTACACTAATAAAAAAATAAGTGTAAAAATAAAATTAAGAAATACTGTAAATTTTTATTATAGAGACTAAATTAACAAAATGTAAAAATAGATTTCTCATTAGTTCTGGTAATTGAGAAACAGATACTACTAAGAAAAAGAGTATTTCTATAGCGTGGGAGAATTTAAAACACAGATGATAAAAGGGAAACAGTCAGTTAAAATAACCTTTTACTGGAGCTTAGTTGTGAAGAGCATAGTAGATATAGGTAAATGATTCATATAATGGCTAATTACTACATAAGTCATTCTCTCAAGTATAGGATGTGGCTTCACAAAAACAATGTTCTTTTCTTTTTTTTTTTTGTAGTCATATCTTTTTTTTCCTTCTTTATTTGAACATCTTGATTACATAAATGATTGTGATTAGGTTTCAGTCATGTAAAGAACACCCCCTTCACCAGTGCAACATTCCCACCACCAATGTCCCAACTCTCCCTCCATCCCACTACACCCCCACCTGTACTCCAGACAGGCTTTCCAGTTCCCTCATTCATTCACTTGATTATGGTAGTTCTCTGTGTAGCAGCAGCTCACTCCATGAAGCTTACCACAAAGAGTGGTGAGTACAGCTATAGAAAAACAATGTTCTTATAAAATTTTTCTCAAGATGCTGCTAAATTCAAATCTTTGGTCAAGAGAATCAAGGAAAATGACCACACAGATTTACCTTTAGTTCAATACTATCTTCCAACTTTGGTGAAGCTTCACAAAAATAACCTGATCTTGGATTGGAGAGATAGTACAGCAAGTAGGACATTTCTCTTGCATGTGGCAACCCAGGATCAATGCCGGACACATTATATTGTCCTGATCTCCAACAGGAGCAGTGATGGGGAGTGCAAAATGAGAAATAAATTCTGAGAACTACAGATAATAATAATAATTAATAATAATATCAAGAAAAATATGATCCAAATATTTCTACTAATTTAAAAATAACAACTCTCCTATTATCTGATTGAAATCATTGAGTAATAGTATGTGTAATTTATAATGCAGAACATTAAAAGCAGTAGCCATTGAATGTACATTTTTATAATGAACATTATGAAAATTTTAAATGTTACAAATGACTCATCCCTGCATATAGTTTACTATTTTGAATATGTTATAAGAAATCTAATATAAATGTTTCATTCTTATATTTCTTCAATAAAAATAAATGGAAAATGAGTGAAAATGTATAAAATTACCCAATTTCTAAAAACATAAATATGTCTCCTTCAAGATAATGAATAAAGTATAAAATATATTAATAATAGTTGAGGTAAATCATATTTAGAATTCCTATGATTTTAGAGTCTGTATTTGAATACTTTAATTACAACATAAGATTCACTAATCTATTATTTTTGAGAATTGATATCACATCCTTTATTTTAACCTAAAATATTTATTTCATTTTAGGCTTATATGATATTAGTTCTATATATCTGCCCCAAATATACTAATATTTTCTTTTAATTTTCATGAAAATGTAAACAAAATTTGTACATTTGATAGTACATGTGTACTAGTACATTGTATATCAAATAGTACATTTGATCATAAGTTTATATTATTTCATAAAGAAACAAAGTTCTATTGAACTTTCTTTTTATTTGAGTTAGGGTAGAAAATAATGAAAAGGAAAAGGATTCACAAGGTGCAGAGCAATAGTACAATGTTTAGGGAGCTTTCCTTGACACAGTTTCAACCTTGTATCCTATATGGTCCTCTTAACACTACCTGGAATAATAATCCTTGAGCACATAGCCAAAGTTAGTCCTGAGAATAATTGAGAATGGTCCAAAAACAAAAATTAAAGCAAATTAAAAGTGTTCACACAAAAATGAGTTATATATTAATTGTTTTATCTCTTTAGTATTTTAAAAGTCACTCCATTTAATCTAGATAATCCTTTAGGTAGAATGATCATTTTGACAATACTAGTCTTTGCAAAGCATGAGTAGAGATTTTCCTAGTTTGTTCGATTGTTTTTATGTAGTAGTGGTTTACAGTTTTCAAGGTGTAATTATTTCAGCTCTTTTATTAAGCTATTTCCCAAATATTTGAATTTTTGGTGAAATAATTGTGGGTAGAATTTTTTTATCTTTTTTTATATCTTTATTTAAGCAACGTGATTACAAACATGACTATAATTGGGTAAATTTTTAAAAAACTCTTTTTAATATTATGTTTGCATATAGAACTGCCATGGGTTTCTGCCTGTTGATTTTGTAGCATGTTGATTTTGTTAATTTTTTTCTAGGCACTCTTTTGTCTTTAGGGTCTTCTTATTATAACAATATTCTGCCATCTGCAGATAGTATAGTTTGATAGTGGGACTTCTTTTACACCCTGTTGCCCTTAATTTCCTAGAGAAAGATATAATAAAATAAGCACAAGTTATTTGCCTTCTTTCAGCCATACATATGTTGTCATATTAATAATCAATTTTGTAGAACAGTAAATTCTAAAACTACTATTTGGTTGGTTATATGTTTCTAAAAACTAAGGATTTCGTAAGAAAAACAAATGGTAATGATGACCAATGATGGAGAATTAACAAAAGACCTTGAAGCCACATTCCAATCCAGCAGAATTTCATCATCTACAGCAAGTGGTAAAGAGTCCAGAACAATAGGAATTATTTGGAACTTTATCCCATTTATCAATATGCCATCAACAATTAGAAAATTAATTTATTTTTTTGTTTTGTTTTGTTTTTCGGCCACACCTGCGGTGCTCAACGGGTTACTCCTGGCTGTCTGCTCAGAAATAGCTCCTGGCAGGCACGGGGGACCATATGGGACACCGGGATTTGAACCAACCACTTTTGGTCCTGGATCTGCTGCTTGAAAGGCAAATGCCGCTGTGCTATCTCTCTGGGCCCAAGAGAATAATTTAAATAAATTTAAAAAATGTTATTTTCTCTAATTAGTATTTAGAGATCCTTTCACATACTCAACTTAGCATCCATGAAAAATATTGACTTTATTTCTGGTAACTCCAACCACTAACTCCCCTGTACTGCTCACACATTAATTATCTTAGCTCTCCCCTTAGTCATGACTGATTCTTTTAGGATCTTTGTCTTCAAATGGTCTTTGCCCCTCAGGTAACTTCAGAGTGTCAGAACAATGTGTCACTTCAAAGAGAAGCACTTTATAGTATTTGCAAGTTAGAACAGTGTTGCTGCATTTTGTTTCAAGGTCCACACTTCACCAACCTTTTTGTAGAAAATAAATTTTGATTCATTAATCTAGTGGTAGAAAATCATGTCACATGTTGAGAAAAAGTACAGATGAGATAGAATAAAAATAAACAATATGAGCAGGAGGGAAAGGAAAGGGTTGATGGTCTCCATTTTCTTCATTTCTTAAAACGGAGAAGAAAATTTTATTTTCTTTTAAAAAACAGGATTATTGTCTGCATTGAGTTCTAAGTAGCTACATTTTTATAAATTGTATTTATGATTTTATACCATTTTGAGGGAGATTGTGAAGATAATGCTTTTTTGTAGCAGAAAGGGCTATCTTTATCTGATTAACCACATGGCTAACTCAAATTTTCAAGTCTTGAAATTTCATAACACAAAAAATGTTTTAATGTGGCCATCTAGGGAGGATGTCTGGTTGATAAACACTTTCTGTACTGCATACAATTCAATATGTGCAATATACTTACTGTTGTTTTATCATTGTTTAAAAGAAGTACATTTTGCCCCAGATTTTACAAATGGAATAAAAGGGCACTACCGTGTCCATAAGGCAAGAATTCCATTTAGGATTGAAATGATGTTTTATTATGAAACTTAAAAGAAATGTAATTTTTTACAAAAAAAAACACACAGATAAAATATAGCTTTGTTGACACTACATCTAGGTTGATTTTCGGTCAAAACATATAAATAGAAATTGCTCTGGAGGTAAAATTAAGAATGACATTCATAGTTATTTGAGATAACTTGGTAAATAAATGGAAAGCAACTGTGATGCAGATGATAAATTATATTCTATCTCTCATTCACTTTGTGTCTCTTTTTGTTTTCTGGTAAATAAGAATCCCATATTTGTTTTCTATCACTTTAATCAGGAGATCCTTAAATAATGCAAGGAAAAAATAATCATTATTATCACTACCAACCCACCTCAAATAATAGGTATTTCTGCCTAACTAACAAGAGAAGGTACATCTGCAAGTTTCCATAATAGATAACTAGGAAGCATAAAGAACAGCTTTTTTAGAAAGCAATACTGTAACTGAAATAGCAATCTGTCTCCAAGAGAACAAAGGCCCTGCCACTAGGGGTCCTGGTGTTTGCTCTTGCCAACAATCACCCAACTCTACTGGCATATTTAGAAAGAATGCCTACACCTCCTATTCAGGAATTAAAAGTGATCATCTAAGGCTCGAAAAGGTAATGTTTGCATTGCATCAGACTCTAGTATTCAATATTTTTGTTCTGATTCTGATTTCATATTGATATACAAATCACTTAATTTCTTAAGAATTTTAAAACAATCTCTTTAAACTATTCTTTAATTTTTCAAAGTGCTTACGCATTGGGACATAAAATAGCTCTAGAATAGAAGATTAAGCATAATGTATGAGGAGAGGTTCTCAACGAAGAGGTTTTATTTCAATAGCACAAAATTACATACTATTCACTAAAACTGCTCTGTTTTAATTCTCCCCAATATACATTTCTACCATATTTCAACAATAGCCATAAGATTCCTATAACTTGTTACTTTTTATTTCTACATGTTATTATTTTGTATAGTAGTTCACATAAGAATGATATTGAAATCGGCAACTGGCAAGAAAAACATATATTCAAGTATCTAGGATGCCCATAAGACACTCCATAAATTTAACATAAAAAATCTTATTACACACCATATTTGCTTTATTTTAAGGGTAAATGTTTCAACATTCTGGGACAGAATGATAGAACAATGAGTAAGGCATTTTTGCCTTACATGTTGATAAAACAGGTTGGATCCCTACAACCACATATGCTTCCCTGAGCACTATTGGTTGTGACCTCAAAACCAAAAAAAAAAAAAAAACACCTCCCATTTCTCCCCATTCTAAATTATGTTAGCATCTTAAAGCTTATTTTCAATGGTGGTTATTATGAACATAATATCATTTTTTAGATATTTAAAATATTTACATATTTTAGATATTTAAAGTGAAATTGTTACTGTGTTAAAGTGCTAAAAGTAAATGTAATTAATTATTAGTTGTTTTTATTAATATTGATAACAATAATTTGGCACCAATTATTAGTTAGAAAATCAATTTTAAATTCAAATTATTTATAATGTAAATGTTTTCTATTGAGCTTAATTTTTAAACATTACCTAAAAAAGATCTAAAATTACTTCATATTTAACGTTTGTGTTGTTGTTTTAATTTTGTTTTATTGGGCCAGACCTGTTAATGCTTAGAGATTAATTTTGGCTCTATGCTCAGAGATCACTTCTAGAGTGCTCAGGGGACTAAATTTGGAAACAAGGCAAGTTCCTTACCTGCTTATTGTCAGCCCTAGTCACAAAAATCTTCCCAGAACTAGTTATACCTATAACCCTCCCCCCCCCCCCCCCCCCCCCCCCGCAACTTCCTTTTTCCCTAACCTCTTCTTTTGGTATGTAAAAGTTCACCTGGAGTACAGGACCTCCCTCCACCCTACTGGGTGAAGGCGGGTGGGGTTCAGGAAAAAAAAAGAAAGGAGTCTAGCCTTGGGGCTGGAGAGAAAGCTGAAGAGAGAGATAGCACATGGCATAGGCAGCACACGGCAGAGGCTGTGTGTGGCAGAGAAAGGCCATGAGGCAAAAAGCAGACTAACTCCAACGACACTTTAACTCACTGCTTGGTGTATTATTTCTCCTCCTCTATCCTGATTCAACAGACCTATTCCCTGAGGGATTAGAAACAGGGTGCCTGGGAAGGTCTCACCCAATTTGTGGATATATTTATATTTTTTCCTCAATTTTACTCTTCTGAGTGTTGGCACAAGATCCAAGTTTAGACATATGACTCCAATTCATAATTCTGTTGTTTTCAATCATCTAATCAGGGTTAACAGGAGGCAGCTTTTGTTTACTGTCCCCAAACAATGGCAATGCTATTTAGTCTATATGATAGGATATGACGTATTTGGATATGCTGGGGCAAAAATCCACTCACATATTTTCTTTATTTATTTTTTATTGTTGTTCTCATGAAAAATGATGAACACACTTTTTCATCCTCATTTCCTGCCCCCATCTTTGATTTTTTTCTAAATTTAAACAAACATTCCCATCACCAATGTCCCAAGTGTTCCTCCTCCCCACCCCACACCGGCCTGTAGTCTACTGTACTCTATATAGGCTTTCTACTTTCCTCATTCAATCACATTTTGTTATGATGGTTCTCAGTGTAATTATTTCTGTGACTGTGATAAACACAGAATAGTCTCATCTATGGGTTTTGAGAAAACTAAAAGACATTTGTGTAATGATTATCAGTGACAAAATAGAGGAGAACTGGAAGGTCTATCTCACGACATGAAGCTCACACAGAGTGTGATGGGTGCAGTTGTGGATATATTTTTATTTTTATATTACATATAACCATTTCACAGAAGCTCTTACTCAATCTTTGGTCTCACCTGTTGTAAAGTCTTCTCATATTCAATAATCTAATCGGAGATCTAAAATATTTGATTTGGTTAAAATTGGACCACTATTGAGGAGATCACAGTTAATTTATAGTTCTATGCCCAGGAATTACTCCTAGTGCGCAGGGGACCACATGGAATGCCTGGGATCAAACTTGGGCTAGCCTTGTGCATGGCAAGCATCAGTCTCCTGTAATATCTCTTCAACTTCCCTAAATATTTTGAATACCTATGTGATCATCTTACTCCCTACTTAAAATTATAACATTATGATTTACCAAGTTGCCCTAATACAGTTATTGCAGGTATTAAATGTTCAACCACTTATCCCAACACCAGTACTATGTTCCCTACACCAGTATCTCTAATTTCCCACACACCACCCTAGCTTGCAAGAGGAAAAAAAATAATTCATATTGTTTCTTATGACACAAAGGCAAATGAGATTATCCAAATTTAGATCATTAAGGTTCAATTTGAAATAATTGTTAGATCTCTCAGTGGTGTTACTAAAGTCATTGTTTAAGGATTTATTAACCTTCGATTGGTGACAGTTGAAGTTGAGCATTCTATGCCACTGTTTAGGTTCACTAACTTGGTGATCTACCGTATTTTCCAGCATAAAAGACGACTTTTGAAACAAAAAAAAGTCAACCCAAAATCAGGGGTCATTTTATACGCTGAGTATATCCTGAAAAATGTTTCAATATGCCGCTAAATGAAAATTGTCTGAATATTGCCACAAAACATATTTTCCAACTCAATCCTGCACCAATCACTGCAAGGCTGCTCGGACCGCATCTCTAACTCAGCCAGTCCAAGTAGGCTTTTTATGCATGCAAATTAGACAATGTTCTGGACCCAAATCGACACTGTAAAAAGCCTGCTCAGATTGGCCAGAGTCAGAGAGAAAGTCTATTACAGTATAACCTTTGAACCGTTGCTTATTTTGATTGGCTCACTGTGGTACATGAGCACAGGAACACATGCAGCACTGGAACAGGAACGTTCTGTCTGATACAGCGAATATAGGCTTAAACCTATGTTTTAACTGCAAAATTAGGGGGTCGTCTTTTATGCCCCAGTCGTCTTATACGCCATAAAATATGGTATGTAATTTTCCCATCAGATTTGCTGTGATATTACTGGGCTTATACTACTATTAAATTTGGGGGGGTCTTGTGCCACTGCTTGCTGTTGTGCAGTCAAGGAACTATAGATCTGAAAACACATTTGGTGGTTTGGCCAATTTGATTTTGTTAAATTATGGAGCTGTTTTGATAGTTGGAGGTTATTGGGTGTAGCTGTGGGCTGCTGTGGTTTTATGCAAAAAGGGAAATCTGCCCCCACCCATTCAGAGAGACCTGAAAATTTCAGCCTAGTCCAGATTCCTTGGCCATATATAGTTATCTGGAGCCTAATAGAGGAGCTGAGCTGTTTTATGCTGGGAAGATGTTGGCTGAGGCTGCTGGGTTTTCTGCAGAGGAGTCAAGGCAAGTCTAAGGATTTCTGCTTTAATATTTTTAAATATTTACCTTTATTACTATAATCAAAATTAGGTGAAAGTGTGGCTCATATTTTCAAAGTGCAAAATTTCCACATCTTGTATATTTCTACCTTAAAGCTACCTGGCTAAATCACACATAACCTGGTGTCAAGTACCACTTATTCAAAAGATTTTTATTACATCAAGTTCACCCAACACCACACTACATTTTCAATAAACAATACTGAAATTATTTTTAAAAATAATTGTTGTGCCTGAGTGACAGGGTGGATTGGAAGGAAGCTGGGCAGAAATGGAGAGTGACCAGTAAATAAGAATTCTAGACATGATGTCTATAAAGAAAACTGCATTGTAACCTCCCTCCCCTTTCTCAAGTGAGGGAGTTTTTAGTGTGTTATGCAGAGTTTAATATATGACCCGTGTAATTGAAGGGAGAAGAAAAAGATCATATAGCAGCCACCCAAGACATTTATGTTGGGAAGAGGATAACTGCTTTTGTGATTGAGACAGCCTGTCTCTCCCCTCACCCCATGTCTAAGCAAGGAAAACAAGAATATCTTTTTTCATTGTAGGTAATCACGATTAATTTCATTCTAAATACAAAATTTCTTGTCAGACCTGTGAGAATAGAGTTAATATTAATCCATAATAAGTAATGATATTATATATAGTCTATATAGGATATCCATATTTATGTATGTACCTATCCAAGTCTATATAGAATATCCATCTATCTATGTATGCAATGTATGTACCTATCTATATAGGTATATATGTATATATATCTGTATATAAATATATAGATATCTACATAAATATATAGATATTTATATCTATGAATAGTAGTTGAATTAAAATAATAATATGCTGTTAAAAACTATTACTTTAGATAAAAATTGATTTTTTTATCTACCGTATTTTCCAGCGTATAAGACGACCCCCTAATTTTGCAGTTAAAACATAGGTTTAGGCCTATATTCGCTGTATCAGACAGAATGTTACTGTGCTGCATGTGCTGCATGTGTTCCTGTGCTCATGTACCACAGTGAGCCAATCACAACAAGCAAAGGTTCAAAGGTTCTACTGTAATAGACTTCCTCTCTGACTCTGGCCAATCTGAGCAGGCTTTTACAGTGTAGATTCGGGTCCAGAACATTGTCTAATTTGCATACATCAAAAGCCTGCTTGGATTGGCTGAGTTAGAGAGGCGGTCCGAGCAGCCTTGCAGTGATTGGTGCAGGATCGAGTTGGAAAATTCGTTTTGTGGCAATATTCAGACAATTTTCATTTAGCGGCATATTGAAACATTTCTCGGGATATGCTCGGTGTATAAGACAACCCCCGATTTTCAGTTGACTTTTTTTTTGTTTCAAAAGTCATCTTATATGCTGGAAAATATGCTATCAAAATCAGAAATCTTGTATCAAGTATAATATATATCCAATTAAGTTTCAGGAAATTGAAAATATTTTAAACTAATATAAATATCATGTAATTTCTAGTACCAAAATGTATTAACATGCAAATTAAAAAAATCTACTAACAGTAAAATATAAGCTAAATAATGTTTAAAGTATATCTACTTAGCTCTATATTAATATATTATAGCATGCAATTTACAATGTTTTAGGGATAAGTGGAATATAAAAAAACAACTTTGATTAGACACAACTCTGTTTCAAATCTCTAGCAGCACATATGACCTCTTTGCACCTTCAGAGGTTTCTCAGAGCCAGAAACAGTTCCTGATTGGTTCTCGATATGCCCCCAATGATGTGTTATTGAGCTACTCTGCCAGGTAAGATGCTTGCCTTGCAAATCATCTACCAAGGTTTAACTGAGGAACCATATAAGGTCCCCTGTGCAGGGCCAGGATTAATCCCTGAACAGATAACCAGGAGGAATGCCTATCTCCAGTTGTGATTCAAAAACTAAAATAAATGAATAATTAAAAAGAACAATAACTTTTAAGTTTATGAGTAAATCATTTGAGAAAATTTTATGATATTCTGTATTAGTCAAACACAGATACTTATCAGATTTAAAGTACTCAAATAGAAGCCAATAAATCTGAGAAATATATGGAGGCATATTTTACAGCTCTGAGATTTTTATCACCCTTTAAAATATAATACTAAACCCAGTAACCATAGAATGCTATTAAAGAATTGATAATATAATAATTAAAAATCTAAAGATGATGACACAAAACATAATTCAAATCAAACGTAATAAAGTCAACCAATTAAGTAAAAGTCACAAAAAGGATAAAGATAAAAATCAAAATAAAAATACATATGATATTCCTGTGAACTCATAGAACCTAGAAATTTAATTTCAAGTATAGATTGATTTGAGGCTCAGATATAATTAAGTGAAGGATTCCATTCACAAGATATAACTACTCTGAATGTTCCTGAAAAGACTTTCTCAGAACTAGTAGTTACTAGACAGCATTCAACTGTATGTGACTATAGTGGTTATTTTAGTTTATTCTCCAAATATTATGAAAAGATAACAAAACGTGGTGATTTTAAATCACAAAGTGTAATTAATAAACATGCAAATGTAATAAGAGTAAGGAAAATAAAAGGTACATGCTGAGAAAAATAACATTAAATATAAACCTTGGAAAAAAATATTTCAGCTGAAAAGTCAGTTCCCAAAAAACAAATGATCCAAAAAGCATTTTATTGCTTTATATTGGAGATAATATATTGGTTAATGTTGTCTGAGCCAAGTCTAATTTCTACCATTTTGTTGGTCTCCAGAGCATCCAAAGGGCACAGCTCTGGAGGACTCCAGTAGCTCTGTAATCATGGGTAACCCCCAACACCATAGGGCAGAAGCAGCATCACACATTGAGCCCTTCAATGGAACAGCCTATCTGATTTTAAATAGCTGATGGGTTCTCTGGGTCTCCTCACTGGTGTTTGGGAGACCACCACTAAAAAAAAAATGTATTCAAAGATCTGAGGTCACACACAGAAAGTTAAGCCCACTGTATAGTCATTAGCTAGTACTGCAATATATAGGATATTAATGATACACATTTTAAAATACAGATCATGTGGTACTATGTATGTACCACGCTAAGTAATCTTGATACTACTGAAAATAATTTATTTGACAATCAGAAAAAATTTCTTCAAATAGTACATGCATGTAGTCTCTGTGACTTTCAAAAATGTAGTAAGATCTACATCTTCTCACAGTAAATTTCTTATATGTAAAATAAAACAAGTAAATTAGATACCATTGTCTATGATACTGCTTTAGATGTTCATATATGTGTATATAAGATACTTATATCCATTAATATTTAATATTGTTATTTTAAGATATGTCACTAGAAATGTCGACAGTCAGATCAGTGATATTGCAATGTTTATTTTCAGAAACTATAAAGTCAAAGAACATTCTACAGCTAAATTGACCTTTGAAGTTGAACTTGATATATTGACAGGATTGAGTTAAAAATATTTAATATACAAAAGGAAAAAGAGAAAGACTTCTGTCACTCTATAGAAAGCTGGGCTCTCCAACACACATTTCCATCTTTCCTCATATCTCTCTAAATTTCTTTCAATAAAAAATTGTTCTGCTTCAGTTAAAAATTAAAAAAAATAAAAGAAAATACTGTAATCATTGAAATCCAAAGGTGAAAAAGAAAGCTATAATTTCTTACTTTCAAATATCTTAAAGACATTTCCCTTTATTTTTTCTTTTAGAGATCATTATTGAGTTTAAATTTATATACAAATAACTTTCAAAACTTTATGACTATATGTCTAGTTAAAGGTTCCTATAATTTTTTGTTTGTTTTTTGGTGACATACCCAGCATTTATCAAAATTTACTCCTGACTCTGACCTCAGAAATTCTTTTTGGTGGACTTAGGGGAAGTTACAAAAGCTGGAAATCAAACCTGGACTGGCCACTTGCAAGGCAAGTGTCCATCCAATTGCTCATTCTCTCCAATGCTCTTAATATATTTTTTCCATTCAATTTATTCTAACTTTTTTCATTGACATGGAAGAACATAGTATGCTCAGTCATCTAAGAGGGTTTTATTGTTCACACTCTTGATAAATAACTAGTAGTTTGCTTTTTTTTCAGAATCTTATATATTATTCAAAGAAATTTATTAAGTCAGACACTGCAATGTTTCTTGTGTTTAGTTATGACATATAATGAATTATAAATTATGCAAAGTTCTTAATTAATTAATTTTTTCTCAGGGGTTACACCTGATTCTGTGCTCAGAAATTGCTCCTGGCTTGGGGGATGCCGGAGGATAGAACTTTGGTCCATCCTCAATCAAACATATGCAAGGCAAATGCCCTACCACTGCGCCACCACTCTGCCCTTTGATGCAAATTTCTAATTGATATATTAAATAATTAGCATTTGGGCTCTAGTGAATATCTTGAATGACTCATGTCTGACTTCTAGAGGTAATTATATTAATGTTTTCTTTCTAAACAAATGAATCATCAACTTGTATGTGTAAATCTTTCAATAAATGATTGAAAACAATATGAAAATATCTCTCAAAAGAACAACTTTATTATCAAATTTAATTGAAATAAAATAGATATTATTTTCATATAGTAAAATTAATTTTATAAAAATAATGAAATTGTTTACATTTTCCAATACAAATGTCAAACATATTACAAACATATATTTTAACAACCAACTATTCAAGCACAATTTGTTATTTAGTTCTTAAAAAGTTCTCCAATTCAATGTCAAATTTGTAATTAAAAAGCAATGGGAAGTATTTGGCAAAATATGACAAAAGGAGAAGTGGAAGCTGTGTAAAAATCTCTTAAACAGATTATGTATCATTAAGGTCCCTCTGGGAGGTCAAGGTCAAAGTATGTGAAGATATTCACTATTCATCAGTAAAAGTCAGGGCTCAGAACACCATGATTTGCTAAGAACCATTACCCAAACCCTTAGCACCAGGTTTAATTTTTAGAATTTAATGCTTATTTAAAATAAAAATTTACTTGTTCTTGGGGAATTGAGGATTAAGGTGCATGTAATAATTGTAAGTCTGGACTGGAATTATTTAATAAGCGGTCTGGTTGGAAGCAATTGGTCTCTAAGGAATGTTAGGCAATTTCCCCTCAATTTGAGTTAAACATCATGCCAGAAAAAGAACTCTAATAACTAGTCACAAAGTGACTGCTGAAAAGATTTATTCTACCTTTTCAAATAAAAAAAAAAAGAACCAGAAAATTATATTTGAGATCAAAGTAGCTTTTATTTCTCATTTGATTGGGGATAGAAAGGCTCTTTATCTGAATATGGAGCTACCACATTCTATCTGAAACTTTCTAGTTGAGACATAAGTTTCACCAGAAAAAAATAAGAATTAGAGAAAGCTCATAAAAAGAGAAAGACTGAAAGCTTTCTTTAGTAACTCAATAAACTGCACCATCAAGAGACTTATCTAGTGCAAACAAATATAATCTTGGTTTAAGAAGGAAGAAAACTAGTAAGGGTAAAATGGATAGAGAAAAGAGTACCTATATACAACATTCTAGGGTATTTAACATAAGTGTATAGATTTGTAATATCATAACCATAAATGTATAAATTTTTAATTTACCATGGGTGGCTTTCTGATTTACAATTAAAATATAACAGATGGTGATAGCACAACAGGTTGGCCATATCTTGCATGTAATCAGCCCATCTTCAATCCTCAGAACAGCATACCATCCCCAATACCAAAAAAATCAAACAATAACATAATATATACAAAATATATACTTTAACAATCTTGAAATATAAGTTAGAAACAACCTTGTGAGTTCTTCAGAAAGTAAAGTATCTTAAAGAATAATAAAGCCCTTTAAAGTTTTTTTCATTATGAATAAAATGATCTCTTTGTGATTAGAGAAACCACTGAGCAGAACTATAAACATATGAATACTTAACAAATAACTTATATGTATATATATATATATATATACATATATACACAAGTACACACACACACTTCAAGAACAGTCTTTTGTCTTTAGCTCATTTTCATATATTTTGGGTACTATTCAAAAAGTGTCATTTTTTGTATTTTGTTTTGATAGAAACAAAATTTGTAATTATTAGTGTGACTTTTTATCCTGAGATCACTGGAAATTACTTGAAATATTCTGTGACTCAGTTCAAGAATCATGTTTATATTTCAAAAGTTACAATTTCTCAGAAAAAAAGAATGAAAAAGACACAATATAAATATATTGCATTGTAAAGTCACACTAGAGAAAGAGAAATTTAGAATGAAGTTCAGTGTATGAACATAGTATATTAGCAGAGAACCATTAAAGATGAAGTTGTGAATCTTAGAATGAGGTGAGACTCAAGTAGATGTTTTAGTGTCTACTTGAGCTATTGAATTTTGCAAAAAAAAAAACATAGTCTATAAAGTAAAATGAATTTTACAAGGTCAAAAACTCAATAATAGAGAAATTAGTGGTTTCACATTTAGAAGGAAACTAGAAAAAATAATACCAAAGTCTATTTCTGTAACAACAGAAATCTTTGTGGAGAACAAATACTGTAAATTATATTCTGATACTCTCCTATAGAATAGACAGAAATTTGGATATTGAGTGATCCTTGAAGCCTTAACATATTCAGAGTTTTGCACATGTTAGACATGTAGACTACTACTTAAACACTCTCCACAATTCCCGAAATAAAAGTTTAAAAGAAAATTTAAGACTTATATGCTGAAAATTAAACCATACTATTTTATGGGGAAAAAAGAGCTGAATGAAAGTTATTTCATAAAATGGAAAATTTTAGCATTGCTAAGATTCTTTTATTTTTCTTTTTTTCCAGATTACTTCCAGCAGTACTCTGGGGTTACTTCTGGTTCTGCACTCAGATATCACTCTTGAAGGCTCAGGAGATCAAACCCAGGTTGGCTGCATGCAAGGCAAATTCCCTACCCACTGTACTATTGCTCCGGCCCAAAGATGACATTTATTATCAATTGATCTAGAGAATCATTACATTCCATATACAATTCCTGTGGATTTTTGGCAGAAATTAACAAGCTGACATTGAAATTCAACTGACTACTTAACGGATTGGAATAAGCAAAAATAATTTGAAAAAAAAAAAACAAAGATGAAAGATTAATGTTCTGTTTCAGAGCATATAAAATCTAAAATAAAGGCAGTAATAGTTTTAATATATTTCCAGCATATATAATATTTTATAGAATGATATTAGAGTCAAGAAATAAATCCACATATTATTATTAATTTTTTAAACAGGCTAACTTCAATGTCTAACAAATAGTGCAGAAAATATTCTATATTTACATGCAAATGAATGAAGATAGGTCTTGCCTTACCTCTTAAAATGCAAATAAAATCAAAATGAATTAAAATATAAATATACAAGCTCACACTCTAAAACACTTAATAGAAATCAGAAGGGTCCATGTTCATTACTCGGAGTTTGGCCCTGTTTTTGTTTTGTTTTGTTTTGTTTTTTGTCCCTTCAGTTTTCAAATTCTATTAAGCAACTACACTTTTCTTGTAATTTTGTCAAGTATTACTCATCTTATATTATGCAATAAAGAATTCTTTTTCTATAAATATATATAACAGATTATATTTACATTGGGTTTTCATAGTGTAAGCATATAAAATGTTCATTTGCCCTAATTAAGTTCTATAAAAAAAAGTCCTATAAAATATTTTTACTGGGGCCGGAGAGATAGCATGGAGGTAGGGCATTTGCCTTGCATGCAGAAGGACAGTAGTTCAAATCCCGGCATCCTGTATGGTCCCCTGAGCCTGCCAGGAGCGATTTCTGAGCATAGAGCCAGGAGTAACACCTGAGCGCTGCTGCGTGTGACCCAAAAAACAAAAAAATATATTTAAAAATATATTTTCATTATTTTAAAATATATTTTTAAAGTTATTTCTGGTTTTGAAAACGATAGATATAATACGAGTAACAAGAGATAAGGTAGCTGTAGAATGAAAAAACCCATTCTATGCAGTTCTGGATTTTTTTGTTATTGTTGTTATTTGGAAGGTGGGTCATAATCTGCAGTGTTCAGACTATTCAGCTTATTCTCAAGAGTTGTTGCTGGCAGTGATATAGAAAACATATGGTGCTGGTAATTGAATCCAGAACAGAAAGCACATATGAAGACCATTGAGCTATCTCTCTAGCTCTAGTATATCTTTTTATTTTATTCTGAAAATGTTTTCTATTGTGTTGATCATATTGTGACAATATAAAAGATGTTGACTTAAAATTATTTGCTAAATGAATATCTCTATGAATTGATCTTTACCTGTTTTTAAACTTCTGCTGACCTTTGTATAAATGTAAAACAGCTACAATTATTCAGACAGAAGAGCTAAAAAAAGCCTCCAAAACAGAGTTTAAATCAATATCATTGATTTTCCAGCATACAATATTCAAAGAGCAATAAACAGACAACTAGTAAAAGAAGCATTCATAGACACTAATCAAAATGATAATACACTTACAAGGTAATGCAGTTTCAAGTTATTCAGGAACATTTGCATAATAATTTGTAGCAGCTCTATGAATTTAATTTTTAGTAGAAATAATAACAATTTTCCATCACTGTTGAAATCATTACAAGCTTTTACCAAGTATCATATTAAAAAGTATATTAAATAATATTCAATCAGTATATTTATTCATGAGAAATAAAATTTTAAAAATAGTATGTTATTTGAATTTCTGGTCTGTATTATGAAATTGTTGTTATAAATTAATAATAATGAAAGATGGTACTGTAGTAATTGTCTCATTGGCTAAATATTCTTTTCCCAATGATTGATAGATGGAAAGGCAAATATACTGTTTCAGTATATTGGATAGTATTACTTCGTTGTGATATGGAACTGAAGACAAAAATCATCCTTTGATGGCTTACTATGAACCATTCTTGAGAACTAATTTATTGTTATATATAATCATTCTACTAACTGTAGGAGGACAGTTTTGCTTTCACTTGCTAGGAGAGTGCAGTTTCCTTCTTAAATATGCCTGTAGTCTCAGTATCCTGGAGTGTTTTGGCTACGTGTTGTTCTATATATCTTATGGTTTCGTGTCTGATATGGAGGTCTTTAATCCATTTGGATTTTACCTTCGTACATGATGTTAACTGGGGGTCTAAGTTCAATTTTTTGCAAGTGACTAGTCAGTAGTGCCAACAGCACGTGTTGAAGAGGCTTTCTTTGCTCCATTTAGGATTTCTTGCTCCTTTATCAAAAATTAGGTGATTGTATGTGTGGGGAACATTCTCTGAGTATTCATGTCTATTCCACTGATCTGAGGGCCTGTCTTTATTCCAGTACCATGCTGTTTTGATAATTATTGCTTTGTAGTAAAGTTAAAGTTGGGGAAAGTAATTCCTCCCATATTCTTTTTCCCAATTATTGCTTTAGCTATTTTAAGGTGTTTATTTTTTCAAATAAATTTCAAAAGTGCCTGATACACTTCTTTGAAGAATGTCATGGGTATCTTTAGAGGAATCACATTAAATCTGTACAACGCTTTTGGGAGTATTGCCATTTTGATGATATTAATCCTGCCAATCCATGAGCAGGATATTTGTTTCTATTTCTGTGTGTCCTCTCTTATTTCTTGGAGCAAAGTTTTATAGTTTTCTTTGTATAGGTCTTCACATTTTTAGTCAAGTTGATTCCAAGATATTTGAGTTTGTGTGGCACTATTGTGAATGGGGTTCTTTTCTTAATATCCATTTCTTCCTTATTACTATTGGTGTATAGAAAGGCCATTGATTTTTGTGTGTTAATTTTGTAGCCTGCCACCTTGCTATATGAGTCTATTGTTTCTAGAAGCTTTTTGATAGAGTCTTTAGGGTTTTCTAAGAAGAGTCTCATGTCATCTGCAAACAGCGAGAGGTTGACTTCTTCCTTTCCTATCTGGATTCCCTTGATATATTTTTCTTGCCTAATCGTTAGAGCGAGTACTTCCAGAGCTATGTTGAATAGGAGTGGTGAGAGAGGACAGCCATGTCTTGTGCCAGAATTTTGAGGGAAGGCTCTTAGTTTTTCTTCATTGAGGATAATATTTGCCACTGACTTGAGGTAGATTGCCTTAACTATATTGAGAAAGGTTCCTTCCATTCACACCTTGCTGAGAGTTTTGATCAAGAATGGGTGGTGGAACTTAGCATATGCTTTCTCTGGTTCTATTGATATGATTATGTGATTTTTATTTTCTTGTTGTTGATGTTGTGTATTATGTTGATAGATTTATGGATGTTAAACCATCCGGCATTCCTGGGATGAAAACTACTTGATCATAGTGGATGATCTTCTTAATGAGGCATAGAATTCTATTTGCCAGGATTTTATTGAGGATCTTTGCATCTGCATTCATCAGCGATATTGGTCTGTAATTTTCTTTTTTTATAGCATCTCTGTCTGGTTTAGGTATCAAGGTGATGTTGGTTTCATAAAAGCTATTTGGAAGTGTTCTCGTATTTTCGATTTCATGGAAGAGTCTTGCCAGGATTGGTAGTAGTTCCTCTTGGAAAGTTTGAAAGAATTCATTAGTGAATCCATCTGGGCCTGGGCTTTTGTTTTGGGGCAGATATTTGATTACCATTTTAATTTCATCAATAGTGATGGGGGGTGTTTAGATATGCTACATCCTCTACATTCAACCGTGGAAGACTATAAGACTCCAATAATTTATCCATTTCTTCCAGGTTCTCATTTTTAGTGGCATAGTTTCTCAAAGTACTTTCTGATTACCCTTTGAATCTCTACCATATCAGTAGTGATCTCTCCTTTTTCATTCCTAAAATGATTTATCAAGTTTCTCTCTGTCTCTTTCTTTGTTAGTTTTGCCAGTGGTCTATCAATCTTGTTTATTTTTTTGAAGAACCAACTTCTGCTTTCGTTGATCTTTCAGATTGTTTTTTGGGTTTCCACTTCGTTGATTTCTGCTCTCAGCTTTGTTATTTCCTTCTGTCTCCCTATTTTTGGGTCCTTTTGTTGAGCACATTTTAATTCTATGAGCTGCCTCATTAAGCTATTCAGGTAGGCCCCTTCTTCCTTCCTGATGTGTGCTTGCAAAGCTTTAAATTTTCCTTTCAGTACTGCTTTTGCTGTGTCCCATAAGTTCTGATAATTTGTGTCTTTATTATCATTTGTTTCCAGGAAATTTTTGGTTTCCTCTTTGATTTCATAGGACCCACTGGTTATTCAGTATGAGGCTGTTTAACTTCCATGTGTTAAAGTTTTTCTTCCTTGTGCCTTTGGAATTCACATATAATTTCAGAGCCTTGTGGTCAGCAAAGATAGCCTGCAAAATTTCTATCTTCTTGATATTATGGAGGTATGTTTTATGTGCCAGCATATATTCTATCCTGGAGAATTTCCCATGTACATTGAAGAAAAAAATGTGTGTCCAGGTTTCTGGAGATGGCGTGTCATATATATATATGACATTTCTCTTCTCAGGTCTAGTATATTCTTGTTGAGTTTCAGTTTGGTTGAACTATTCAGTATTGAACAAGCTATGTTGAGATCCCCACAATTATTGTGTTGTTATTGATATTATTTTTCAGATTTGACAACAATTGTATTAAATATTTTCCTGGCCCCTCATTCGGTGCATATATGTTTAGGAGAGTGATTTCTTCCTCCTGTACATATCCGTTGATTAATACAAAATGTCCACCTTTGTCCCTTAAATCTTTCCTGAGTATAAAGTTTGCATCATCTGATATTAGTATGGCCACTCCAGCTTTTTTTTATGGGCATTGTTTTCTTGGATAATTTTCCTGCAGCCTTTTATTTTGCGTCTATGTTTGTTCTGACTATTCAGGTGCGTTTCTTGTAGGCAGCAGAAGGTTGGATTGAGTTTTTTGATCCATTTAGCCACTCTGTGTCTCTTAACTGGTGCATTTAGTCCATTGACATTGAGAGAAAGAATTGTCCTGGGATTTAATGCCATCTTTATATCGAAATTTGGTGTGTCTTTTGGTCAGTCTTGTCTTAAATTAAGTCTTTCAGTTTTTCTCTTAAGACTGGTTGCGAGTCTGTAAAGTTTCTGAGTTGTTGTTTGTCTGTGAACCCATGAATTTTTATGTCAAACCTGAAAGTGAGTTTTGCTGGGTACAGTATTCTTGGTGAAGCATTTATTTCATTGAGTTTTATCCCTATGTCCCACCACTGCTTTCTGGCCTGAGTGTTTCTGGTGACAGGTCTACTGTAAATCTCAATGATGTTCCCTTGAATGTAATTTCCCTTTTTGATCTTGCTGCTTTCAGAATTCTGTCTCTATCTGTGGGATTCGTCATTGTGACTAGGATGTGTCTTGGTGTATATTTTCTGAGGTCTCTGGTTAACTCTTCTGGCATGCAGAATTTGATCGCATATATTCTTTAGCTCTGAAAGTTTCTCTTTAAAAATATTCTTGACCATTATTCTTCCTGGAAATTTTCTTCCTGAGTCTCTGGGACTCCAATGATTCTTAAGTTATTTCTGTTGAGCTTATCATAGACTTGTATTTTCATCTGTTCCCATTCTTTGACTAATTTTTCCATTGTCTCTGTTCATTTGCTTTAAGTTTTTTTTTTCCAATCTTTCCCACTGTATGGAGTTGTTATTTATCTCATCTTCCACAGCACTAGTTCTATTGTCAGGTTCTGTTAACCTGTTGGAGAGCTTATCCATTTTGTCATTCAATTCGTTTACTGAGTTTTTCAGGCCTTTTATTTGACCTGTTATTTCAGTTTGGAGTTTTGTGATTTCTGTCTTCATATTTTTTTCTTTCTTATTAATGTCCTGTTCAACTCAAGCCACGGTTTCTTTGAGTTCTTTGAGTATCTTCCATATTTCTTGTCTAAACACCTTATCTGAGAGTGATTAAATTGGTTGGCCATTTTCTGTCCATCAGAATTGCCATTTCATTCTCTACGTCTGATGCTGGCCTGCGTTGTTTCCCCATTATCACACTTGTATTGTGGGTTTTTCTACGTGTTGTTGTGGTATTCATTGGCTAAATGATGTGTGTGGCCACACTACTCTGGCTTAGTCCTTTCTGGGTGGGTTGACTTGCCTCCAAGGTAGGGGAGCCCTCTGTGGATGAAGCCTCACACAGGATGAAATCTTAGGCCCGAGCACACAGCATAGAAGACAGTCCAGGGCGAAATGTTGGTCTTCAGTGATCCAGCTCAGTTCTTAGTATGATTTTTTTCTTCTTGTTGCAGTGGCGTTTTTTCTTAGAAAGAGCGCATGGCCACATAGCGAAGCAGAGCTAAGTGTCTTCTGGAGCCTCTGGGAGAGTGAATTTTTTGGGCCCTTTTTGGTCCACTCCCAAGAGCTTCAGGAGACAGGACAGGAGACAAACACACACAGGCAGCACTCACAGTTTTACACAGTCTAGGAATGATTTCTGAGCAAATAGCGAGGAGTAACCCCTGAGCATCACTGAGTGAGGCCCAAAAAGCAAAAAGAAAAAAAAAATAGCACCAGCCTAATTCTGTTAAGCTTAATGGACAAAAATGTTCTCAGTTCTTATGTAACATAAAATTATTATTTCTATGTTTGTAGTGCTTGCCATATCTGAATTTGAATCAATTCATTAAAAATCCAAGTCTATTGGAGTGAGAGATATAGCACTGTGGTGCAAGGCAGTGATCCAGGAGGACCATGGTCAAATCCTGCCATCCATATAATCCCCTGAGCCTGTCAGGAAGGACTTCTGAGCACAGAACCCGGAGTAACCCCTGAGTGGATGCTGCCAGGTTTGACCCCAATAGAAATAAAATATTAAAAAACAAGAACAAAAATACAATTCCAATTCTATGTTTTCTAGATATCATGTTGTTCTTTTTTTCTTTTTCTTTTTCTTCTTTTGGTTTTGGGGCCATACCTGGCTGTGCTCAGAGGTTACTACTGGCTCACTGGCTCTGTGCTCAGAAATCACTCCTGGCAGGGACAGATTACCATATGACATGCTGAGAGCACTGTTGGTCCTGGGTCAGCCTCTTGTAAGGCAAATGTGCTATCTGACCCCAATATCATGGTTTTTAGACAAGTTATAGGGAGCATAATAGATTGATGAGAATTATCTATATCTACATAACTAAACTCACATATTCTCAATATTCAGTCTTTCTGAATCTGTAATATACTTTTTCTATGATGATTTCATCTACTATAGTATTGAACAAATTTCCACATATGGAAAGGTCATTAGATACATTATTTAAGAATTAGTTTCCTGGAGAAGGACTATGCTTGCAAAGCAAGCAAGAAGGCTAGCAGAAGCAATTTACTCATATTACTAGAGTACTGCAGAATTGTTTTATATATCTCTTAGTCAATATCATTATAATAAAATTCAAAACATTGCATTGATGCCCCCTGCTACTTAGTTTTAGCTTATTCATAGGTTTTGCTGCCCTAGCTGATTAACTTTTCAGCTTTTAAAGTGAAGAATAGATATTTATAAATACCTACAAAATTCTAACCCTGGACTAGACACTGGAATTAAAAGAAAAGAAAAAGAAAAATCTATTTTAAAGATTTTGATTATATTCTGATAAATAGATATAATTGTATCATTAGGCTAATATAGTGCTTCTCAAATAATGGGGCGAGCCCTCGGGAGGGCACGAGGCTCCAAAAAGGGGGACACATCTGACCTAAACAAACACTATCATAACAAACTAAGCCCTGTGTTTATGTCTCTGTATGCCTCTGGAGCTGAGAGTTGCTGTGTCCTGCTTCAAACCCCGCTTCGAAAAGCATGCTCATTGTAGCTGTTAATCCAGACATCATCTCTGATTAAATAATCAGCTCAAATTATTTTTTATATTTTTGTTTTGAAGGTTAATGTTTTTTTAAATAAAGATACTCTTTACAGTTGTGTGGGGTGGGGGTCCACGAAAAATGTTTTGTTTTTCCTAGGGGGGCATGACTTGAGAAGCACTGGGCTAATAAGTCTATATTTTGATGTTGAGTTACTGCGAAAGTCATAAGGATTTCTTTCAATAAAAGCATTGAGAACTGTTTCTATAAAAGTACAATGCTTAAACTGACTGAGATCAATATTAAGGGATTATGAATGAAGCCAAAAAAATAGGGGTTGACAGATGACAAAAGTCCACGTAGAAACAAAAACAAAAAATGAAAGGTAGTCGGAGCAATAGCACAGTGGTAGGGCATTTACCTTGCACGAGGATGGACCTGGCTCGATACCCGGCATCCCATATATAGTCTCCAAGCCAAGAGCAATTTCTGAGCTCACAACCAGGAGTAACCCCTGAGCATCACTGGGTGTGCTCCCAGCCCCCGCAAAAAAAAAGAAGGCAGGAGAGATAGCACAGCAGTAGGGCAGTTGTCTTATGCAGTCAATACAGGACAGACAATGGTTCGAATCCTGGCATCCCATATGGTCCCCCGTGCCTTCTAGAAGCGATTTCTGAGCACATAGCCAGGAGTAATCCCTGAGAGTGGGTGTGACCCAAAAACCAAATAAATAAATAAATAAATGATTTTAAAAAACAAAGAAGAAGGGGCCGGAGAGATAGCATGGAGGTAAGGCGTTTACCTTTCATGCAGAAGGTCATCGGTTTGAATCCCGGCATTCCATATGGTCCCCCGTGCATGCCAGGAGCAATTTCTGAGCACAGAGCCAAGAAAAACCCCTGAGCACTGCCGGGTGTGACCCAAAAGCCACACACACACAAAAAAAAAAAACAAAGAAGAAGAAAGAGTACTGAGAAAAAGGGGGATCATTCTAAGAGGCAAGGAAGCAAGTTGAAACCAAAGCAGAAAAAATTCAGATTTTATTAAAGTCTATATAAAAATTTTTAATCTGTTTCTCAAGAGAAATTGGAAATCACTTCAGGTTTTTAAGAAGCATTTGTGCCATCTCAAAAACATTGATTTTAAGAGTTGTATCAACCTGTTTATTTTGCAATGACTATATGAGGAAGTTGTAGCTGAAATGGATACAAATATCACTTACGGAATTAATTTGTTATAGAAAGTAGATATTTATTTGAATCAGTCTTGACAATGATTCTAAGATGTTTTACCTAAAGTAAATAACAATAAATTTTGGTCACTTTAAAGATTTTTTTTAAAAAAGTGCAGCAGAAGGAAGTGTCTGTCTCAACTATTTATCAAGAAATTAGCACAAGAACGTATAAGAACCTCTTAAATCCAGTGATTTTCCTAATATCTAAAATGATTCAGGTGGCCAGAGCAATATCACAGTGGTAGGGCATTTGCCTTGCATGCAGCTGATCCAAGACAAGAGTGGTTCAAATCTGACATCCCATCTGAGTCTGCCAGGAGTGATTTCTGAGTACAGAGCCAGGAGTAAACCCAGAGCACTGTGAGTGCGACCCAAAACCAACCAAACAAACAAACAAAAAGATTTAGACTTGTTGAATTTAAAAATAAGACCCAAAGAATTAAGCTAAATATATAATATTTATTGTTAAAAATACCTAATCTTTAAATATACTGCAAAATAAAAACCTATAAATCTTTTAACCACATTATAAATACCCTAAAGAAAATAAAAACAAACATAAAATAACTAGTACACTTATAATAAGCAGTAAGTACATTTAATCTATTGATTTTTCATTCAATTATAGACAGTGTGTAAAGAAAATCAGACCAAAAGCATATTTTTCTAGAAGAATCAGATTTACTTTCTGTTTATATATTTTGTACTGAAGGGGAAAGAAGAATAAGAAAGATGCCTGAAGAGAGTTTAGAAGCCGACTCCTTGAGAATAGAACACATTCTCCTTGAAAGGAGACAGAGAATCCTAGTTCTCATTCATCTGCCAGTGTTTACCAATGGCAAAAACATGGGGGCGGGGAGAACTACTTGAAAATGCCTTCACAAGTAAGATTCTGGTCCCAGAGCATAATAAAGATGATGGTTAGTTATTTTGGGTGAGGAGGAAATAGGAAACATAAAACAGAGTTTACATTAAATTATGACTGCTACATAATCAAAGAATGCTCAATTTGACAAAATTCAACAAAATCAATTGCCAGACATCAATATTTGAGAAGTCATATGTACAAAATGCATTTAACATGCTCTTTAAAATGATGTTTCATTATTTAAGAAGAGAAACGTGCGACATGAACTTGTAATATATACTAATATTGTAATGGATCTTGATGAATCAAATTGTTATGGACATCAATATTGTAGAGATTGGTAAAAATGAAAGGCGTGGTGTAACTCCACCCTGGATTTAGGTGTACCTACCTGAGACCCTCCCATTCTGGGGAGTGGTCTTGAAAGGTTATATAAGGCCTTTGACCCAGGGGATTTGGCCCTTTTGCCCTTTTGGTCTTTGGCCAGCATGGAGGTCAAATGGAAGATAGATGACAGGAGTTAAAATGCAGGTCTAGCTAAGAATAGCAAATGCTTGAAAGGTTATGATAGAGGCCACACATGTGGTGGATAGGGTATGAATAAAGCGGATGCTTCCTGATGACTGTCTCTGGATGAGTCTGATTCCACCGTTCAGCTAAACCTGGGACCCGCCAACTGAATGGGATTGCAGAGCCACGTGGCCTGGGGTGGCTGAGAAAGATCCTTCCATCCACCTCTATCCAGATCCATAATTAATTATTTAATGCTACAGCGTGGGTTATAGAAAGCCACTTTTATAATTAATATGAGCAAATAAGTGCATTTGGCAAGAACAAAGGCATAGCTCTTTGAGAGACTATGCCGAAAATTAAAGTAAGAGTTAGCTGCAGTCAGCGGCGTTTGCCTTGCAAGCAGCCGATACAGGACCAAAGGTGGTTGGTTCGAATCCCGGTGTCCCATATGGTCCCCCGTGCCTGCCAGGAGCTATTTCTGAGCAGACAGCCAGGAGTAACCCCTGAGCACTGCCGGGTGTGGCCCAAAAACCAAAAAAAAAATAGAGTTAGATGCAGTAACCCATCAGGCACCAGGAGTCCAGAGAGACAGTTTAGGGATAAAGGTAGATTTGATTGAATGTCTTGTATGAATCACGCTCAATATTCCACACCATATGATCCCTCAAAAGCACTCGAGGAACAATCTAAGTGAAGTCAAATATAGATACATAGTATGCCAGGTGTGAACTAATCTTCCCAGCACAACCACCAAAGAATTGTCATTCACTCAGATCAGAATTCTAATTAAGATCAACATAGGCAAGTAAGTCCTTGTTCATTAAAAATGGCTGTGAAATATTATTCAATATAATTCCTCCTATTATGTGAACACAGTGATGCAATGGACTCCCTAGACCAGGGGTCTCAAACTCAATTTACCTGGGGGCCACAGGAGGCAAAGTCGGGATGAGGCAGGGCTGCATACGAAATTTCACAAAAAACACATACGTCATTATTAACAGTTTTAATTATTTTCTGAACATTAATAGAACATTGAGTGATGATCATGAACAGTTCTTCTCAACATGGCATCTTTTGCCTATTCCTTGCTGCCAAAGACTTGACAGCACTTCTCACAAATCTGAACCTCATTTGGCTTTAGAGAGGAAGCATTTGAGACCCTCAGTATGGCATAAAGATGATCATCATTAAGTCTAGACCTGTACTTTGGCTTATTGAAGTTCAATGTGGAGAATATCTTTTCACACAAATATGTGCTCCCAAAAAAGCAGGCACATGGTGCACTTGAACATTCGGGAAAGCTCAGGGAAGATGAGGGAAATTCTTTCAAAAATTGCCCATGCATGTCTGCTTTTCCACTAATCTCCCTGAACTTGGCTTTGAGATCAGAGTCGCAATGCAGGTCAATGAGCTCCATTTGAAGCACAGGAGGGGCATCTTGCACATCAAAGGAAAAGGAGTCCACAAAAATTTGGAAAGTAGCTCTGTGCTTTTTGAAGTCTGCAAATCTATGATCAAATTCCTTCTCTAGCTGAAAAATAGCATCAACATATTTCTAACCACTGAATGGTATGCCTGCATCCACAAGTTCCTTGCATGCTGGGAAATGGCAAAGGTTTGTCTGAGAGAGCTGAGATTTCCATAACACAAGTTTTGTGGAGAATGCTCTCACGTTGTCCTAGGGAGCACTGATAAGCTGCCCCGGGCCTTGTAACATCTTGTTTTAGTACATTCAGCTTATGTGTGATGTCAACAAGAAATGCTAATTCCATGAGCCATTTGTGATCACTCAACTCAGAAACAGCATCCCCAGCCTTCTCCATTAAGGCTTTCACTTCTTTCAACTCAAAAAATCTATTCAGGATATTTCCCCCTCCTGAGCCAACATACCTTGATGAAGTAGAGCACATCTCCATATTCTGACTTCATTTTCTCTAAAAATCACGAAACCTCCTGTGCTTTAAGCCCCTGAATCTGATTTGGTTGATGCATTTCACAACAACAGACATCACATTGTCACACGGGAGGCATTTATTGCAAAGGGCCTGCTGATGGATAATGCAGTGAAGAGCAATGGCCTTCTCTACACCCTCCTCTTCAAGTTTTTTTTTTTTTTGAACAAGTGCCACCAGTCCAATTTTTCCTCCCTGTCATCGATGGTGCTCCATCGGTTATTATTCCAAAAAACCTCTTCCATGGCAAACCTGCATTCTCAATGGCATCACACAGATGCCAAAATATCTCATTAGCGGTGGTCTGGCCATGCATTGGAATTCTTGTGAGCAGCTCCTCTGTCAATTCAAAATTGCAATGAACCATGGACATAAATTGTGATCTATGCAGTGTCTGTTATATCTTTGCCCTCGTCAAGAGCAACTGAGTATGTATCAAAATATTTGGCTTTCTCACGCAATTGATGATAAATGTCACTTGACATGTCAGAAATGCGCTCTGCCACAGTGTTGGCAGAAAGGCTGATTTTGCTAAACTGACCTTTCTTTTCTGGACAGATAATACTTGCAGCCTCTAACATCCATTTTTTAACAAACTCTCCTTCTGTCAATGGTTTCTGTGCCTTAGCAATCATCTCACTAACCATGTAATTAGCTTCGACTGATGAAACATTCTATTTGGTTGTTTCTTGAAGAAATCTTGTTGCCTCATTAGACATGCTTTAAGACTAGCAACCTGCTTGGCTCTCTCATTTCCTTGATATTTTGCACATTCCTCAGCATGTTTAGTTGAACAATGGCGTTTCAAGTTGTATTCCTTGTGAACTGCACTTTCTCTGAGAAATTAAGACATGTGGGGATGTCCCTGTCCTCAACAAAGAAATACTGCGTCTCCCACTTTTCCTGAAATTGTCTGTGCTCGTCATCAATTTCTCTCTTCACTGCAGGCTTTGATGAAGTCATGATGAAGGTATGACAACATCTAAATCTGTAATAAACTTCTCTTCCTTCTCTTCCTTTGGCCTACGATAATGCAAGGGACAGCGGCAGGAGCAGCGGAAATGATGTCTGTGCTAGGCGCAAAGTATTTGCGATTATTCGCTTACCGAATATTTGCAATAAAAAAATCACATTAGTGATTAGAAAAAAAATTAGAAAAATCGCATTAAACATTTGCATACCCCTAACAAAACTGCTCGGGGTATGCGAATGTTTAATGCGATTTTTTCTTACTAATGCAATTTTTATTGTGAATAATCACAAATATTGTGATATTTGAAGGCCGGACGCAGGCCACAAAATGTTGTAAGGAGGGTCGCAAATGGCCCACCAGCAGCGAGTTTGAGACCCCTGCCCTAGACCTTTACAGTTTGTCGACTAGACTATCACTGACTTTTTATCCATAAGATGTGGCATGGATCCAATCCTCTGTTCTTCTCTGATAATTGAGCTATGTTTGTATTATTGCGATGTGGACTTTCTTCATTAAAATCATATTCTAAGTATATGCACTTGGCAAGTTATAAAGAGAAATATTCCTAGTAAAGGTGAAAGTAAGGACTCTTAGGATCCAAATCTTTACATTAGAGTGCTGGACTTTATAAATAATTTAAAAAAAGCATTTTTGTATTTTCAAGTTGCAAGAAAAGGGTCATATTTAAATTAAGACCTTGCCAAGAAAATATACATGAAATTGTCCTTTGGCTTTTATGCTTTATACTGAAAAGTAGGTATGAGAAATGAAATAGCCAAAATTCTTACTTTGCATATACAAGAAGTTAAATAAAGACTTAGATACTGCTTTAGACATAGTTTTAGATATTTTAGAAAATAAGGAGTTGACTTAGGGAAAGAAAGATACACAGACCAAATTCACAAGAAACAATAAGAAATTAATTGTTAAACAATTATTTTTGGGGGGATCACACCTGGCTGTGCTCAGGGGTTATTCCTGGTTTTGCGCTCAGAAATCACTCTTGGCAGGCTCAAGAACCATATTGGATGTTGTGAATCGAACAATCATGACCGCGTGCAAGGCAAACACCCTACTGCTGTGCTATCTCTCAGCCCTGTTAAACAATTATTCTATCATGGTAAATAATTTGGTAAGTAATATTTCAAAATATAGTAGTTAAAATTATTTTTGAGACAATAATCATAGCATAAAATATGCATAACATAAAAACTAATCTGAGTTTGGATCATAAATGGAGAATGATAAATATAACACCAATAAGTATACTTTTATTATATTAATCTGACTTATTGTGTAGAGTTAAGATTAAACATACACCATACCACAATAAGCTTTTTCTTTTAATACTTCACTGTAAATTTTGAAAAATTATTTTGCCTAAAACCATATATTTTAAAATCTCAATAAAAAATATTTGTTCACTACTACTATGTTTTGTTTGTTTTGTTTTTTATATTTTTATATTACATCCAGTGGCCCTTGGTAGTTACTCCTATCTTTACATTTAGAAATCACTTTGGGCAGTGCTTGGGCGGCAAGTAGGATACCAAGGATTAAACCCAAGTCTACCACATGTAAGACACTTCCTGTACTATTACTCTATTGAGTACCATCTTAATGAGCTCAACATCTGGTGAGAAAAAATACCTTCATTTTATAAGATGATTTATACTTTTTATAATAGAAGTACTTTAGATTTAGAAGAGCTATTTTGGAATTCATTCAATGCTATGTTTTTCAAGACATCTTCTCACAATTAGACGCTCAAGAGATAATTTTATAGAGTATTTTTAAAGTCAGGTGATTCTAAAAGACAGCTAATTTGGAAATTCTGACATTTCGACCATTTTTTGGTAATGTTCTCACCTCTTTTCCATCAAACTAAATTCTAAACCCTTATTGAAATTTTCTGATGACAGGACACTTTTTAATATTTTCAAAGCACCCCATCAAACCTTAATAGTTTTAACATATTCATTGCCACAACTCTTAATAGATTCAACCTCACCTTTTATTTTTTTATTATAAGACTTAACACTGACATCCAAACACAATTTTCTTTAGACACAATTTAAAATGAACTCAAGACAAATTGTTAAAACAAACTTAAAATATAAAAATACTATATTTTATTTATTTGGCTTTTGTTTTGTTTTGTTTTGTTTTTGGCCTCACCTGGATGTGTACAGTGCCAGTGCTCAATGCTGACCTCAAGTAGTGTGCTCAGGAACCACTCCTGACAAACTTTGGTGACTGGTTACTGAGAAATGAACCCAGGTCAGCTACATGGAAGTGAGCTATCAGCATAGCATTTTTCCAGCTCCAAAGTAAATGCTATGATTTTTATATGAATTTTTTTATGTTTTGATTTTATTAAATACAAATATGAGGATAGAAGAAATTGTTCAAAAATTTAAATTTAACTTTTAAATGTTTAAGTTGTTTAAAAGAAACAAAGCAAACTAATAATGACCAATTAAAGCAAACCACTGGACTTAGCTACAGAACTGAGGTTGCCTAAGAGTGAAGGGAGAGCAGAAGGGAATGATACAATGAACACTGAATAGAGACATAGATATTGACAATTTAGTGGTATGGATGGTTGCACATTAAATTATAACAACTTTTCTCTGTTTCCCTAAAACATAAACATATATTCTTTGAACTCATTTTCATCTCAATAAAACAAATAAAAATGGAAAAAATGAGACAAAATTTCTTTTTTTTTTATTTGGTTTTTGGGCCACACCCGGCAGTGCTCAGGGGATACTCCTGGCTGTCTGCTCAGAAATAGCACGGGGAACCATATGGGACACCGGGATTCGAACCAACCACCTTTGGTCCTGGATTGGTTGCTTGCAAGGCAAACGCCACTGTGCTATCTCTCCGGGCCCGAGACAAAATTTCTAAAGAAAATAAATTTAAAATAAAATATTGTTGCTGTTTGTAATTTTGGGCCACATCAGCAGTACCCAGGGATTACTCCTAGTTCCTGTCCAGGAATCATTCCTAGTAGTGCTTGGGAAGCATTGACTATGCCAAGAATTGGACGCAGATTGGCCACATGCAAAGCAAGCATCTAAATCCCTGTACTATCTCTCTGGCCTTATTTTATAGTATCGGTGGGGAGTACATCTGGCATTGCTCAGTAGCTACATCTTGGAAAATCACTCCAAACTGTGTTTAGAGAACCATTGCAATGCCAGGATTTCAATCGAAATTGTAGTATCTAGTGCTTAGTATGAAGCAATGTTTTTGTACTGTCTATCTGTCCCTGTGAATAATTATATGCTATATATAATTATTTCTTATTAAATTAATTCAAACCATTTAAAATATTAAAATATTTTATATAACTTACTATTTATTTAATATGTATCTTCCATGTAAAAGTAAAGTGCTACCTGAGAAATTAAAACTGAGATGTTTTATATTATTTGATTATAATACATCATAAAGAAGATCAATTCAGTTTACTCAATTTGTATAATCAAAATGATTTATCACTTTGCTTTTAATAGACTGTAAAATATATGTGACATAAAAGTCAAGTTACCAATATAGTCAAGTAAGAATATTTATGCTCGTAAGTAAAAATATTAGTAAACCAACTTAAATATATAAGGCATAACCTATCAACATTTAATATGCATATATCTTGTGATTCAATACTTACATTCAGATGTCTCTCACAACATTGAGTTTTCATAGGGCATATACAAAAATGGTTAATTTAGTGTAATCACAATAGACTAAATTTGAAAATGTTCATTCAGCATTACTCATAATGATAAATTTTAATGTGTTTATATAATGTATTATATAATACCAAATTAATAATACAAGAAAGTATAATGAGGCATGTATTAAAACCAAATAAAATTATTGTATAAAGTAAGGCGCAAAAACTAAAATGATGTTATTCAATTTATATAAACTTTAACAAAATTAAGGTATTATGTTAGAAGAAAAAATAGTGACTAAATTTAGGGAAAAGAGAAATAAATTGAGTAAAATAGTAAGATACAAGAATGTTTCACTATTAAATTTATTTTTTTGCATTTGAGTTAAAACAATGATAAATTAGTTACAAGTTAATGTGCACATTTTTTTTCTTGAATTTATATTCTGTATAGTTCTGTTATTTCAGTTTTTTAAGAGAGGTACAATGTTTCTGATCTGTTTTTTTGCATGCAAATTTTCATGTTTAACAATGACAGTGATTTAATATTTCTAAAATAGTTGACATAATAGACATTCTTTTCTTTTTTACTGGCAATTATCAAAATAGTAATATTACAATGATAATATTTAATTATTTCTCTTTTGATGAAGGCCAATAATAAAAATGACATCAAGAAAGAATTTTTCACGGAAGTCAATTAGACTCTTGATAATTTGACAACATATTATAAAAATATAGCATCACAAATTCTTTATTATTACTTGGAACTTTATTTGGAAAGACACACTAAGTGGTTCAGAGTTCACTTAATGATCAGAGTTTATTTCTTGTATATATTGGAGTAATCATGTGGTATTAAAAATTGAATCTGAGCCTCTTGCACATATATATTCTAGAAGCCTGAGATATATCTCTGACCTGTGGAAATTTACACTAATATATTAAAACTTTTACCTGTTGTGAGTACAAACCACCCTGTTCTGCTGAACTAAATTTAGTTCTGCTGAACTAAATTTCTGTGTATCATTAATCCTTTTCTAACCTCACTTGTTATTTCAGAATATTAATTTTTGGGTAAGAAATACATGAACAGAATTTTGAATGAGTGACAAAATTAATTGAATTTTATACTTTGTGACTGAAACAATATATAAGTATATTTTAAAATATAAATAAAATATTTATATATTTAAAAATAACATTTAAACCTATTGGTAATTATATATAAATAAATAAATAAATATAAATAAAATATTTATATATTAAAAATAACATTTAAACCTATTGGTAATTATATAGTACATTTTTTTTACTATACTAAAATACAATTATCAATTTCTGTAGTGTTGGTATCTGTAGATTTACCCCAGCTGTAACCTATAATTTCTCTTACTCAGCTTATATAATTTTTTTTGTTATGTTGTTTTTAATGTTTCACTCTCTTCCTTGTTCTTCATTTTTCTGGAAATTTCAACAAAAAAAACCTTCAATTCCACACAAAAAGATAATTTTATTTTTATTTTCTTTTTTTCATGTTACTGCCATTACATTTAATTGTGCTATTTGCCTAGATATTGGATAATGCTTTATCTCAGTAAATAATAAAACTATTAATATAAAATATTAATATAATAGCAATAAAAACATTCTGAAATTTGTATATGATCTTTTATTCTAGACAAGATGTTATATAAGTGCATGCTATTTATATCTAAGTTTTGTAACTTACACTTGTTTTCTATATTCTAAGTAATATAAATTAATATCCTAAAACATATACAATCTCAGTGAGGTATGTACTGTTCTCATTGTCATTTTTTTTCAGTAAGGAAGTCAAAGATCAAGGTATATTTGTATAGTAAAGTGTTTTTCATGAAACACTATAGACAACAGTACTATAAGCCACATATCAAAAACATATTTAAAAAAAATCTACTCTAATAGAGGCCAACAGATGGATAGGAGATAAGTGGAGGGAGGTGTTGGTGGAAGTAAATACATCTAAAGCCCACACATGACTAACTTTGAATTCCACAGTGATTAAGTAAAATATAATCTTAAAAACTGTATTCACTGATTTCAAACATTGAATTATTAGGTACTATTATCCTAATTTATAGGAAATATAAAGTTTTATATTCTCAATAAATTCAATATTTTTTCTAGAAAGAGGCATTGAAATTGTTAGAATGAAGTTTGTGATTGAAGCAGAACTTTATGACTAAATAAAACAAAACACAACATTTAAAGAAAATTAGTCTTTGACTAATATTAGAAAATCATATGTTTTTGTTTTTTGGCCACACCCAGTGAAGCTCAGGGGTTACTCCTGGCTTTGTGCTCAGAAACCGCTCCTGGCTTGGGGGATTATATGTGATTCCAGGGGATGGATCCCTGATCTGTCCTAGGCTAGATCTGGCAAGGCAGACACTTTATCACTTGCGCCACAGCCCTGACCCCTAAAATCTTATTACTATAAGAAATACCCTATTACATTTGTAATGATGCAAAAATTTGTCTGCTCTGAATTCTACTGCCATTTATAAAACCTTTATTTCTGGACATATAAGTGTATATAGCTAAAATATTTTCAGTTGAGTTGAGCATTGCAGACATTTTTTACTATTTGAAAATATAAAAATTGTATACTAATAATAGATTAATAATAATGGTACTAACAAATACATTAAGCTAAAATTATATCTTCAAAGAAAAAAGTCCAGAGACATATATACATACATATAATTAGATTAGTTTTTTAGATTATTAATGCTTGGAAATACTAAAATTTCATTGTACATCCTCAACTACACAAAACTTTAGAGAACGGGCCTCAAACTCAATTTACCTGGGGGCCGTAGGAGGCAAAGTCAGGTGAAGCAGGGCTGCTTAAGGGATTTCACAAAAAACACATCCTCAAACGTCATTATTAACAGTTTTAATTATTTTCTGAACATTAATAGAACATTGAGTGAAGATTATAAACAGGTCTTCTCAACATGGCATCTTTTGCCTATTCCTTGCTGCCAGAGACTTGACAGTGCTTCTTCTCACAAATTTGAACTTCATTGGGCTTTAGAAAGAAAGAGACCCTCAGTATGGCTTGAAGATGATCATCATTAAGTCTAGACCTGTACTTTGACTTATTGAAGTTCAATGTAGAGAATAACTTTTCACACAAATATGTTCTCCCAAAAAAGCAGGCACATGGTGCGCTTGAACATTCGGGAAAGCTCAGGGAAGCTGGGGGAAATTCTCTCAAAAAATTGCCGATGCATGTCTGCTTTTCCACTAATCTCCCTGAACTTGGCTTTGAGATCAGAATTGCATTGCAGGTCAATGAGCTCCATTTGAAGCACAGGAGGGGCAACTTGCACATCAAAGGAAAAGGGGTCCACAAAAATTTGGAAAGTGGCTCTGTGCTTTTTGAAGTCTGCAAATCTGTGATCAAATTCCTTCTCTTGCTGAAAATAGCATCAACATATTTCTCATGACTGAAGGGTATGCCTGCATCCACAAGTTCCTTGCATGCTGGGAAATGGCAAAGGTTTGTCTGAGAGAGCTGAGATTTCCATAACACAAGTTTTGTGGAGAATGCTCTCACGTTGTCCTAGGGAGCACTGATAAGCTGCCCCGGGCCTTGTAACATCTTGTTTTAGTACATTCAGCTTATGTGTGATGTCAACAAGAAATGCTAATTCCATGAGCCATTTGTGATCACTCAACTCAGAAACAGCATCCCCAGCCTTCTCCATGAAGGCTTTCACTTCTTTCAACTCAAAAAATCTATTCAGGACATTTCCCCTGCTGAGCCAACATACCTTGAAGTAGAGCACATCTCCATATTCTGATTTCATTTTCTCTAAAAATCACGGAACCTCCTGTGCTTTAAGCCCCTGGATCTGATTTGGTTGATGCATTTCACAACAACAGACATTACATTGTCACACGGCAGGCATTTATTGCAAAGGGCCTGCTGATGGGTAATGCAGTAAAGAGCAATGGCCTTCTCTGCACCCTCCTCTTCAAGTTTTTTTTGAACAAGTGCCAGCAGTCCATTTCTCCTCCCTGTCATCGATGGCGCTCCATCGGTTATTATTCCAACAAACCTCATCCATGGCAAACCTGCATTCTCAATGGCATCACAGAGATGCTGAAATATCTCATTAGCGGTGGTTTGGCTATACATTGGAATTCTTGTGAGAAGCTCCTCTGTCAATTCAAAATTGCAATGAACCATGGACATAAATTGTGAGCTGTGCAGTGTCTGTTATATCTGTGCCCTTGGCAAGAGCAACTGAGTATGCATCAAAACATTTGGCTTTCTCACACAATTGATGATGTCACTTGACATGTCAGAAATGCGCTCTGCCACAGTGTTGGCAGAAAGGCTGATTTTGCTTAACTGACCGTTTTTTTTCTAGAAAGATAATACTTGCAGCCTGTACCATGCATTTTTTTTTAACAAACTCTCCTTCTGTCAATGGTTTCCGTGCCTTAGCAATCATCTCACTAACCATGTAACTAGCTTCGACTGATGAAACATTCTCTTTGGTTGCTTTCTTGAAGAAATCTTGTTGCCTCATTAGACATGCTTTAAGACTGGCAACCTGCTTGGCTCTCTCATTTCCTTGATATTTTGCACATTCCTCAGCATGTTTAGTTGAATATGGCATTTCAAGTTGTATTCCTTGTGTACTGCAACTTTCTCTGAGCAAATAAGACATGTGGGGATGCCCCTGTGCTCAACAAAGAAATGCTGCATCTCCCACTTTTCCTGAAATTGTCTGTGCTTGTCATCAATCTTTCTCTTCACTGCAGGCTTTGATGAAGTTATGATGAAGGTATGACAAAATCTAAATCAGTAATAAACTTCTCTCCCTTCTCTTCCTTAGGCCTACGATAATGCAATGGACAGGGGGCAGCAGCAGTGGAAAAGATGTCTGTGCTAGTCGCAAAGTATTCGTGATTATTTGCTTACCGAGTATTTGCAATAAAAAATCACATTAGTAAGAAAAAAATCGCAAAAACTCGCATTATACATTTGCATACCCGGAACGAAACTGCTCAGGGTATGCGAATGTTAAATGTGATTTTTTAATTTTTTTTTCTTTTTTTCTTTTTTTTGTTTTGTTTCTTTGGGCCACACCTGTTTGATGCTCAGGGGTTACTCCTGGCTAAGTGCTCAGAAATTGCCCCTGGCTTGGGGGGACCATATGGGATGCCGGGGATCGAACCAAGGTCCTTCCTTGGCTAGCACTTGCAAGGCTGACACCTTACCTCTAGCGCCACCTCGCCGGCCCTGATTTTTTTCTTACTACTGCGATTTTTATTGTGATTATTCAGTAAGCAAATAATTGCAAATACTGCGATATTTAAGGCTGTTTGTGGGCCACAAAATGTTATACAGAGGACAGCAAACGGCCCGCGGGCTGCGAGTTGAGACCCCTGCTTTAGAGCATAGAATATATAGTTTACTAAGATATCTATATTAAGACAATTACCATCCAAATAGGTACATATAATTCCAATTGCTTTAATCTGTTTATAACACTTATAGATATTGCTATAGGACAAAAATAACTATTATATTATTAATTATTTGCAAATATTAATATACATATTGTTTCATAACTTATTTTTGTTAGCTTTATAGGAAAGGTATTTATAGGTATTTTCATCCCTTTTATTATTATTTCATTTTTCCAAGATGTACAGAAAATAAACTAACTGTTTTGTTTTGGGTATCACTCCTGGCAGTCCTCAGGACTTATTTCTGGGTATGTGCTCAAGGATCTCTCCATAGAGTTCTCAGGGGATATGTGGTGCCAAAAATTAAACATAGGCAGTTAATGCAAGGGAAACACCTTGCCCACTTTTCTATCCCTCTGGATCTATTTGTCGACTGTTGATCAACACTTGTGTTGCATTTTTCGCTAGCAAATATCACATGATATATATGTGTGTACATCATATAAATATAATTATATAGTATGAGTTGGCTTGAATATAAACTACATTTTATAGATGTACATACTTGTGCACTTATAAAACATGCAAACATATTTTTAGAAGTGCACACTTAAGCCGATGATAATAATTTTAAGCTATGGAATTTAATTGGATATTATTTTTAAGCAAAATTTACAAGAAAAAGACTTATTGAGGTACTGTTGAACTTCACTTCTTTTTATATCTATATGCATTTTTTTGTTTTTATGTAAAATCATTCTGATTTCTATGCTGAATAATTTTCTCTATATGTTTTTAAAAGTTTACTGTGTTGGAGGTATATATCATGCATGACCCAAGTCCTTGCTTGATCACCTAAAATACTTGTGTTATCAACATCTCTGGCTGTGATCCTGAATGCCATGAGTGCTATTAGTCTTGGCCATAGTGATCCATAACACCATAGGATCCAAGAGACACACATGCTATAGTCCTTTCATTCAACTATGTAGAATGGTACATTGCAGATAACCACTAAAGGCCTACAGTATACTAAACACCAGTTAGAAACCCACCCAATGTTTATAGTACAATTAATACTACTAGCAAATTTAATACATTTGCTAGCTGAGCTAAAACAAGAATGATGTATATTACAGAAACCTTACTTTGGTAATTTAAGAAAGTAAGTTGAGGTAGCCATTCCTTCAATTATTAAGTTTTTGCTGTAGAGAAATGACCAATGACTTATTTTATTTTATTGTATCACATGCCCATCATCTTTTAATGACCTTTATTACAAAAAGTTAATTGTAAAGAGATTATCAATTAACTTTTATAGCAATATTATTCATCATAAAGCAAATAAATATCACCATAAAATTTTTGATTAAACACCATGTCTTTGTATTTGCTAAAAGCATTTTTCACTAAGTCCATAAATTAGAGCAAAAGACATACTTAAAGCAATATATCATTTTTGTGAACTTCTCATAATCTGGTTCAGATTTCCAAAGTCTTATTTTCTAGATAACACAATATAATCATATATAATGGAAGGTAGTTCCAGTCCAATATAATTGAATCTGAGGATTATATAGTGGACTTTTATTAAGTATTGTTCTAAATCCTGTAGACATGCAAAATTATAATTACTTTCTATTCAGCTCATCAATCATAAAAAATGCAGGTTCCTTGCATTATGAAAATTTAATACAAATCTAATATCCTTAACTTCAAGGAAATTAGGCATGAAGCTTACTATATTTGAGGTGATGACTTGATAAATCTTGTAAGATTAAACATAAAATACTTTTTTCAAGTAATGGTTAGTTAGGTATCATTTTGAAATAATTATGTATGTTTCTTTTGAAGATCATAATTCTGACATTAACTTATTTTTATCTTTTCAGAACACCACTGTTTCAGAGTTCACCCATTTGGAAATGTACTATGAATCCTTCACATTTCAATATTAGCATATTGAAATTAGCACTTTTCCAGCATACTGGAGAAGTGTTTTATTGCATAATATAACACACTATAAATAATACACAATTATTCTTCACATTCAAAGGTCACCAGAAGTATCACAGTGCATGGGTTTTAAGAATATTTTCAATATTTTTGATTTATTTAAAATACTAGAGAGAGAGAGAGAGCAGCATGTAATACTTTGCCTTTACATAGTCTAAATAGATTCAATCCATGACACCACAAACAATCCGCTGAGCCCACCAGGAGTGACTCCTGAGCACAGAGCCAGGAGTAATCCTTGAGTACTGCTAGGTGTGACATCCAAAATAATAATAAAAAAACATCAGCAGTCTCTGCCAAATCCCTTCCTGTTTTCTGATTTGTGAAAGTTCTAAAAAATAAAGTCTGAAAAATATTTCATACAAAACGTCTTAAAACAATACTTGTTTCACATTATTGCGAGATATTTTAATAGGTCACTGCAGTTATATCTAAAATATATTTTGAGATATTTTTTAGAGTAGTCATTTCTGATTAGAATTAACATAAAAACTGGCAGTTAGTGTGGATTTTTTATAGTATACTTTACTAACATTTTTCTTTATCTTTTGCCAGTAGAACAGATCTAATATAAAGTAGCTAAATTATAAAATGTTTCTGACTATCATGATTCAGCATTCAGGAAAAGTTTTAAAGAACTAAAAAATTTTTTCTGATTACATGGAACAGTTTTGATAAATTGTGCTCGAGCACGTAACAAAAAAAAAAATAGTCAGAAAGTTAGGAATTTGTTTTCATGATAAACAGCCATACACTCAAAATGTGAAATATAGGAGATAAAATCCTACTGAACATCTCAGTTCATAATATTTTCTACAAAGTTTCAAAGTATTTTGCAATTTTTGAGTAACATTAGAAAGGAGAAAATTTATTATACTGACACTAGAAAAACATTTTTTACAAATGTAATATAATTTTTCCTAAATACCAGTATGTAATCCAAACATATTGAGTCAAGAGTATAAGTCATATTTATTTCCAGCAAAATCACAATGTTCTTTTTATTTTCTGATTAGTATTAATTAATTATATCATTATATTGTGATATATAGTGATATATATAGTGATATATAGTGATAATTTCTTTTCAAGTTGAGCTTATGATTTTCAACCAGTTTATTGATTATGATAAAATCTTCAATGGTTGTTTCCCCTAAAATCACAAATATCCATTCTTCTGAATTGCTAACACAACATAATATGGCATATTTTTTGCTATCTCTTTTTTATAGCACCAGGAATCCAATACAGTTTCTCACATATGTAAGGCCAGTGCTCTGCGACTACCCTACATCCCCTGTCCCACACTAACAGTTTAGACAATAATATTCAAGTGACCACAAGCAAATCTATAAACAAACACATTATCTTATATGCTTAAAGCTGATTACAGTATTATATTTTCAGTAAAAAATGGCATGCATGTTTGTTTTAAGAGATTGCCATTCTGTCTTTCATATGTAAGATTAATTTTATAACCAATAACAATTAAATAACTGCAAAGCATTTTACATGGCAAGTTTCTGTATTCATTAATTAAACTTTAAAAGCTATTTAGCAATTAACTTATGAGCCTTAAAATTTAACAATAAATAGGCTACATAAATATCTTACAAATGTTGCAAAGAAAAGAAAACTAGTAAAAGTAAAAGATGAATACCTGAGGAAAAATACAAGTTGATATAGTCAGATATATGTATAATAATTTTTAGTAAGTCACAGAATGAACCACTGTTAACTTCAGTGGTATCCTGAAGTAGAGACTCTAATTGTCAAAGAAGATAAATCAAGATCGGGCCGGGCGGTGGCGCTGGAGGTAAGGTGCCTGCCTTGCCTGCGCTAGCCTAGGACGGACCGCGGTTCGATCCCCCGGTGTCCCATATGGTCCCCCAAGAAGCCAGGAGCAACTTCTGAGCGCATAGCCAGGAGTAACCCCTGAGCGTCACAGGGTGTGGCCCAAAAACCAAAAAAAAAAAAAAAAGATATACTATTTGTAGAAAAGCAGATGTTTAAAATTTCTGACTTTATACTTAGATTATATGTGCAGCAGTTAATTTACTAATTATAAATGGCCAATTATCTGTAGACTTGTATTTGTATAAAATACCTACTGCTCTTAACTATTTTATATATTTAATTTTTAAGAAATATGGATAATATTTAAATTTTTATTTGCTTATTAAATGTGGCAATATTGTTCAAATGATGTTAAAATTAAAGTAATAAATGAATTTCTCAGCAAAGAAATTGAGGAATAAAGATGACTATAAAATCATGTTTTATGAGGGCATTTTTATACATTTGGCATAGTAAAATGACATATATGGGCACTGTGATGGGGATATTTTATTAAAGACTATTATTATGAAGAACATAGCTGCAGTTTTTTAAAGCTTTTTTAACTTTCTTTAAGAGTAGCTTCTCAACAATATATATTCATATTACACTCAGTTTTAAAATCTTAAAGAGACAACTCTCCTGATAGTTAATTTAAAGTTACTATAAAGGATTTTGTTATTTTTAAAGTATTTTACATGCAGATGTATTCTGTATACCTGCATATTTGTTATAATACATAAGCAGTCACAGAAAAAGAAAATAATATAGCAGAAATGTGATAAAATATAAATAATAACATACACAATGCAACTTCAAAATGTAGAATGTAATGAATATGACATACTTGGAAAAGAATAAGACTCAAAAAGCTTCCCTTCTCTGGTTTAGACTGACTAATTTTATACATTTATTTAGCTTTAAATTTGCTTATTTGGAAATTTATATTAGGAACACATATTAATTGCTTTTCATCTACTGTTAAAATTTTTAACCAGTGTAATACTCCTATGATTGATAAAATAGCAAGTAACTAAGTTTCATTTATTTTTACTGAAACCATTAAGATAAAACATGTATATAAAAGATAAGAGGAAACCCAGGAGTAATAAATGAACAGTATGAATACATAGAGAACAAATCATGACAGACAAACCAGATTACTTTTTCTGATAGAATTACAAAATTAATGGGTAAACGGGATGCAGTACAAGTAATACATTTAGGTTTTTATAAAGTGTTTAATGCAATGTTTCATGAGCTCTGACTTGTAATATTAATTTAAATTGGCTTGGAGATGATTATTCTCAGATGGTTTGAAAACTATTTAAAGAGCTATAAACAAGGAGTAATGATATATGGCAACAGATAGAGATAGGGGAGGACTGAGCTGAAATTAAGGTTGATTAGGTCTTGAGCTTAGTATCTTCATTACTGACACACAAATGGAAAAAGCAGCAGACAAACAAAATTTAAAAAATGACATTAAATTCAAGTATAACATAGAAACAGTACAATAGTCACAAATATATAAACTTTCATATAGAAATGGTACACCAAAAAATTACCCTTGCTCAAAAGGTGAAAAATAACGCATTAAAAGGCATTTGATATCTATTATAAGCAAACAATGTCAGCCAGATCTGGCAAAAGATTGACAAAATGGTTTTTGAATTACCATAATTAATGCAGAAAATTTCTTAAAATAGGTATGGAAAATATTTGATTTAGTTTTCAATAGTGACAGTGCTATAAATGGAAAGATTCTAGGGGTGATGCTTTAGTTTTGATTTTCATTTTGATATGATTCTTCAAATAGGACAGTGAATATAAAATAACAGTACAAAATTCTGTTATTTGCTCTGTTTTCTAGGGAAAAAAATCACTACCTATAACTATACATTTGACAGTGAACAGACTTACAGGAATTCTATTTCCTGAGTGCAAGAAGTATAAGCTGGGAATATCACCTTTTTTGAGACTCCTAAAAGTAAATTAAACCTTCCATAAATTGCTTTTGGACTCTCCTTGGCACAATGCTCTGTTTTTATCCATGCACATGATTAAGAGTCAACTGCAAGTACTCATAAGAAAATAAACTAGAGGGGCTGGAGTGATAGTACAGCTGGTATGGTGTTTGCCATGCACGTGGCCTACCAGAAACTGACTTGGGTTCAATCCCCAGCATCTCATATGGTCCCCCGAACCTGCCAGGAGTGGTTTCTCAGTGCAGAGCTAGGAGTAACCCCTGGCACTGCCAGTTTGACCCAAAAACAAATAAAATTAAGAAAAATAAGAAAACAAATGACTTCAATGAGAAAATCACTTAACTTCACTTTAACCCTTTCTATCAGGCAATTTTGCAAATTAAAGGAAATGGAGTGACTGATACAAAATGATTAAGAGAACAAAGTTATCCATAAGGAGAATAAAGTCAATGAGCAAATCCAGAGACTCATCTCGTAGTCATGGACCATTCTATTGTCACTCTTTATTTATACTGAGAAAATAAGCAAGAGGTTCTTTTCATGAGATAAGTGAATTTCCTTCTTAGATTCTCAACAAAAGAGAGCTACAAATTAGAGAAAATGCTATTGCATACATAATTACAAACAAGTTTGATTTAATCTACTACAGAATATTTCTGAAAAATCAACTCTAGTATTCATTCTTAATATTCTAAAAATAAAAACATAGTAATGAAATATCAGAAAAACTTTTAATTTTATAATATTTGTTCTGCCACTTAAAATAGCCACAGAGCTTACTTTTAAGTGGAGAATACTTCTAAGTATGGCCAAAACCACCTATCCATCCCCACTTCCCCTCCTCAAAAATACCAAGGGGGGAGTCGTTAAATGTCTTTCTTTGGAAAAAAAAAAACCCACAAATCTTTTAAATGAAAAAAATTATAAGCTAGAAGTGAATGTTAAAATAACAACATAAACAGTGGCCAGAGAGATAGCATGGAGGCAGGGTGTTTGCCTTGTATGCAAAAGGATGATATGGTCCCCCGAGCCTGCCAGGAGCAATTTCTGAACATAGAGCCAGGAGTAACCCCTGAGCACTGCTGGTGTGACACAAACCCTCCCCCCACAAAGTAAAAAAAAATAATCAAAGTTAAATTGATATCAGATCTATTTTCTACAAAGTTAATGTGATCTCACTGCAAGCCTACTAGTTTTTAATAATACCTAATTAGAATTAAGTATGGCATAAATAGTGTATTTGAGATAATGAAGCCTTCCTTAAGAAGTATTACCATTGCTTTCCTATTTACACGTTTTTTTTTATGATTTAGGTCATTAAAAATTTTAGTCTCATATTTCTCATTTGTAAAACTGTGGACTATAGTGCCCTATATAGACTATAGAAAGCAGAGGTATGGGTTTGGGAAAAGGTGGATAATAGTATTTTCCCACACCTGTACCCTCATTATGTCATAAATGAGGGAACTATACAGGGTGTCAGGTTAGTTTCACCCTTGGGTACTATTGGTAGAAACTTTATTTTTGCTCAAATCTGCTAGATTCTCAGGGCATTGTGAGAAACGAGAGTGCAATGCCAATTAAGTTTGGAGACTAGCTCAGAGTGCAAATAATATCTTTCTTTTCATCTCTTTTTATAGTTCCTTTAGAATATTTACTGTTTCCTTACTGGTAATTTGCTTCTTCTATTTTTTTTTTATTTTTATTTACTTACGTATTAGTTTTGAGCCATACACATTTAAGCCCAAAGTTACTCCTGGCTCTGCACGCAGGAATGACTACTGGCTGTGCTCATGGGACCATACAGGGTGCCAGAATTGAGCCCAGATTGATTTCATGCAATGTAAAGGCCCTACCTACTTTATGATCACTCCCAATGGTTATTTTCTTTAATGAGGATAACATACTGAAGAACATTTACCATATGATACTATTACTCTTGACAGTCAAACTACGTTAATTCTCTGTTTAATTGTCCAATTTTAATGGTTTAAAAATCATTTAATGAGATGATACATAAGAAATTACTAAAGGTCAGAATATTACATTAGTGAATATTTATATGTTGTTAGTATCCCTATATGCATGCTGCTTTATTTTAGAAAAGCTCAGAGACAAAAAACTACATTTATAGAGCTCATTTTGTTCTGTACTAAAAACAATTGGGCGACAGATAAAAGCTTTTGATTATAGATGTCAATCTGACACATACTCCACCTCTTTCTGATCATTCTTGACCCTTTCAGCCTGGCACTAAGATCTGGAACATGACATCTGACTGAAGAGTTGGAAGTAGCTGGGCTAAGGTTATCGTCATGAGAGATTCATTGAGAATTGTAGGTCAAATTTACACACACACAAAGTAAAGTTATAAGAACATATTATACTTAAAAATTTTAGTGGTTATATATTTCTATATTTTAGTAAGTTTAAGAGCAATAACATCATTTATTTTTCCAGTAATAAATATAAATAGAAAATGCTATTTATATATTCTATTTACATGCCAAGTATTAAAGGAAGTAGGCATAATCAATTTAGTGTGTGGTACAATGTGCTTGGTAAAAGGCTCAATTAGAAATAATTTCAAGAGGCCAGAGAAGTGACACAGAGAGGTAAGGCATCTGCCTTACCAGCACTAGCCTAGGATGGATCGCAGTTTGATCTCCCAATATCTCATATGGTGTCCCAAGCCAGGAGTGATTTCTGAGCTCATAGCCACAAGTAATCCCTGAGCGTCACAGGGTGTGGCCCCCAAAACAAAACAAAACAAAAATAATTTTAAATCATATTAATGATTCTATAGGCACTCATTTTCATATTTGGGCCACATATATCACTTCCTTCCTTAAATTTTATGAGAATTTTATATATCATGAATATTGTCCTTAGTGGAGTAACCATGCTTTTACTTTTAATTTTTGCTCTGTTTTCTATTTTCCATAAAGAAAGTTTTAATTGTTGTAGTCTCATTTATCTATTCTGTTTCATTATCAATGGAATCATTATTTTAAAAAAATACCTTGAGGTACATTTTCTGGATTGTTTTTCTTACATTTTTTCTTCATATATTTTATGAATTCTGGAATAACCCTATAGTTCATTGACACTTGAATGGTGTTACTTGCTTTATATTTTATAAATTGTAGATTTTTTTTCTCTTTCATGGTATTTTCACAATATATTTTAACTTTTTTTTTTGGGGGGGGGGGTCACACCCGGCAGCGCTCAGGGGTTATTCCTGGTTCTACACTAAGAAATTGCTCCTGGCAGGTTCGGGGGACCATATGGGATGCCGGGATTCGAACCACCATCTGTCTGCATGAAAGGCAAATGCCTTACCTCCATGCTATCTCTCTGGCCCCAATATATTCTAATTTTATAAACAAATACCAATGTTAATTCTCAGGAAAAGGCTGATAGAACATAAGAAAAATTATTTAATAATGGGAGATAGGATGTTTTATAGGGTTAAAGTGTATGAAGATGGTTGATATTGTTTACAACATGGTGGATGGGATGATCTCAGAGTATAGCTATCAGTAGCTCTGGAGCAGTACTGTGTATGTACCCATAAAGAAATCCCTTCCTCAAAAGAACGACCTAAAAACCAGCTAAAAAAATACTACAAGAGCAATGTGCCGACTATTTTTTGAGTGGAATGTATGACATTATGTTTAGTGTTTGCACACATGACCAGTTTACTCAGATACTCAATGAATTAAATATTATTTATGTTGAACAGAAAAATAGAAAAAAACTTTAAAAGGTAAAATAAATAGTCTAAGATCACTTATGATTAGTTAAGCTAGAATTTGAATCATTTTCCTCTATAAAATGTATTCACATCTTGCATTAACTTGAAGTTGTAGAATGTTACTAAAATACAATTTTTAGAGATATTTGGTTCCATTACTTGGTTTTACCTTTAACTGTTTTTATTTAAAGTAGCTGTATTTATAACTAATGTTTTATAGTTGAGAAAATTTAATGCAGGTGTCTAGACATATCTAAGAACTGAATCTCTTGACCTCCTGGTTAGAACTCTTTTCAATAGAGTGCAAATTTTCACTTCTCAAGCTGTTTGGACTATGTAGAATGCTGCGCTCTGGAAGTGTCACAGAAAAAACCAGCAATTGAGGAATGTTAATAGATTTTATTAATTCACCAAACATTTGTTAAACACTTACTACGTGCCAGGAACTATAATTCTGTGATAGCAAAACAAAGAATTGTGACAAACTTAGCCATAGAACATAGTTTAGCAATTGCAGGAAATAATATTATTAAACACTGTATCCATTAGCATACATAAGGTTATGTATCCTGTTTTTTGATGCAGTGAGATGTGTGGAATTTTTGCTTTTTTGCTACTACCATCTAACCCTACAATTATAGCAATGGTCTTATTGCTCTACTCCTGCCCATCTTGAATCCATTCAAAGCAGCCAGCAATATTTTTCTTTAAAATATAAATGCAATTCCTTCCCCACTATTATACCTGATAGTATTCTGTTATTGTTCTTACTCTCTCAAGTCAATTTGATTCCTCTATTTCTCATGTCCAAGTCAAGATTGACTCTGGTTCACGACTTTTGTATTCCCCAGATCTTAATGCCATTGACTTTTATCTTGTCATTAAGATTGCATTTAAAGTGTCATTTTCTCCCCTCGGTTTTTTCTGACCCTCAGTTAATTAGCTAGATAATTTAACTTCTGTCACCATCCTTAACATTCTTAGCAAGACAAGTTGTGGATTTAAAACAACTTCCTATTTGAATATTTATTTATATTTTCTCCTATATTTTCAAGTCTTTCTCATAGAATTTGAGCTTTCTTTAAGTAGGGCTATATAGTCTTTATTTTCCCTCACAACTGTATCCACATGGTAGTGACTAGTAAGTGCTTACCAAATTTCTATTATATAAATCAACAAGCAAAGCAAAGTATATTTATTTTTATACATCATATACATCTGGATTTGAGATAGAAGAAAACAAAAAGTTGGATACAAGTTTTATGTTAAAAAAGCAAATGACATTTTTAATGTACAACCCTAGGATAATTATTTATTTACATTGGTTTTTGACTCACAACTAGCAATGAACAGGGGTTAACTTCAGGCTTTGTGTTCAGAGGTCATGCATGTTGGTATGGGGGACCATATAGAGGAAAAGGGATCAAACCTAGGTAGGCAGTGTGTAAGTAATTGTTCCTATTACTTTATTATTCCTTTAATACTGTGGCTATTGAAAATAACCAAATTTCCTGATAAATATGTTACTCAATTCTATATGCAAATATACAATTTATATGGTTATAGAAACAAAAGCAAAAATTCATTATTAGCAATAAGTATTTATCTAAATGTAAGGGACTGTGTAGACTTGGTATTTATTCCAATTCATTCTGTATAGTAGATATTAGAGTCAATTTTCTAATAATAGTATATTACTGTTAATTTCAACTTTAGATATCTTTATCTGATTTTTATAATTTATAATAATTGTGAATATTTAATACAGTTGTTATAGAGTAACTCTGATTCAATTAAGAGAAAAAAGAAACAAAGAAAAAGAAAAACTCTGTTTCTCTATAAAATAGTTTTAGTAATTGAAAGTAGAATTATAAACAAGTAATTGTAATGATAATGACAGGGAAAAGGAGGAGGACTAGTTTCTGTTCACTACCATTGGTGTGCATGAATTTCATCCTCATTAATAATGAAAACAAGTAGAGAACATTAGTTATAAAATAAATGCATGACCAATATATAAAGATCCTATTGATAATACCTTAAAAATATTGAGAAATAAAGATTGTAGCAAATGTCAATTTGATTTCACCTTTATGCATTTTAAGTTACTATATTTTCTTGAGTGGTTACATAAATATAAATATTATTATTGAAATTATAAAGTAAAATTACGCTAACACAATTTATTTTTAAAATAAGCTCTATAGCTTTAAACAACATTTAAGCTTGTAATTAGTGTTAGGGCTTCGTCTTTCCAGCAAGAGTACATATTTTTAAGACTGATAGTCTTTATATTTATATAAAATTAGTATAGTTTATATAGTTTGTTTCATCCACATTACAATAGATGAACTTAAGTTGCTTATTATCAATTGCATGTGTTAATTGTTGAAATTTCTTTCCTTGAAACAGATAGATTTACTTGTAATAAACTAGTCCAGTCTACTTATAAAACTTCTATACAGCCTTGTGTGACTGACACAATAAAAAGTGACACCTTGAGCCTATTTCCTACTTGATCAGGTATTTTAGTTCTATTTGTATGTGCCAGTCTTTCAGAAACTCACATTAGATGAATAATGTCATTAATACAGAAGGCTAGTCAACAGACACTCAGTAAATCAATGATATTTAAATTTATTCCTCTGAAAATTAATCCACAATGTCTACTTTTTATACTATTAATGTCAATAATTAGTCTTTAAGGATGTTAAATAATGTGAAACACAAATTTATAAACCACTAAAATATTAAATCAATTTTTGTCATTATTGTAACTATATTAGTTATTTGGGGATTAGAGAAATATTGACACATCGTGTATTTGATAGATCAAAAACAATATCTGTCTTTCCAGAGAAAGAAACTAATAAAATTGCTGTATTTTGCAGAACAATTAAATATCTTTTCCCAATGATTAGCAGTTAAAAATCGTAAATTAAATTTAGCAGTTAAAATAGTAGGGTATCCAAACCCAATATAGAATTCTATATTTTAGTAAGATAACGTGTTTACAAATAATATATGTCCCAAGGACTAATAGTGAATTTTTGTTAAATAATTTTACATATTATTTCCATTAAAGAAAAACTAAATAGGCTTTAAAGATAAATTCTGAGACTATTTTATTTCTTTATTACATAAACATTAGAAACAATCATATATGAGAAACCACCATTGCCCTACTCTACCAACAGCCCCCTGCATAGATATGCTGCTTTATTGTTGCACTAAAATAATTAAGTGAGGGAGAAAAGTCAGTTTTGAAGAATTTTCTGAGTTCTAATTCAAGAATTTTTTTTTTAAAGATCATGAAAGCAATTGGCATTTGGTTTGTACTACTCCATGCTCTAGGGACATGCAGTTATCAAAACAATTCTTGTGTATTATCCTCCCACTTATTAAATTGATTTTATTAAACTTGTTCCTTCCCGAATTTGCTATATGCCACTCTTTCTCCTGGGATTCATTTCTAATAAACTCATAATGGAGGTTATAACTTTTGATGGGTACATTTCAGAAAGTTCTCAGTGTATAATAAAAAATCCCTCAAAGTTAGCATAAAACCCAAAAGAAAATATTCAAGTTCTAGAACTTGTTTAAAATGAAGTGTTAGGGAGATACAAATAGTCTAATGTTAACTATTTTGTGTTGCAACAGAGAAAAACTGATTGTGACTTAATTACTAATATAATCTTAGTCTGAATCAATATATTAGAGTACAGATAAAGACTAAATTTCTCCCAAAAAAAAAGTCTCTACTATGGACAAAACGTCACAATAAAAGACTAAAGCTACTTCCCACGTGACCTAATAATGTGACAAATTTGGAAATATTCAAGGCAAATGAAGAGATTGTAGTTTAATTTTTTGTTTGTTTATTTGCAGGGGCACACTCGGTAACGCTCAGGGGTTACTCCTGGCTATGCACTCAGAAATCGCTCCTGGTTTGGGGGACCTTATGGGACGCCAGTGGATCGAACCAAGCGGTCCATCCTAGGCTAGCACCGGCAAGGCACATGCCTTACCGCTCTGTGCCACCACTCTGCTCCCCCTCTTTCTTTTTAATTTAAAAGAAAAATGAGGATTATACTTTAGAGAAAGAAGTTCAGGTTTTTTCATGAATTAAAGCGAAAGAGTTTAAGAGTTCAGTAAATAAATTTACTTAGACAGGCCATAAAAGACAGAGAAAAACGTCTAGAATTAATACACTAGTGATTGATAAAATTATAACCTCTATTCAAGCTTAATTACAAATGTTACAGAAAATGAAATGAAAGTCCATAATAACTACAGAACATACATAAGAATACAGAACATACTAAGAATTTGATGAAATGTGAACTAACATATGTAATATGTTATTTGTTAAAAGCATTGATTGTTCTCGTGTCAATAATGAAAATAAGGCTTAAAGTACATTTTTTTTTCTTCAAGAAAAAGTAATGGTGGCTGATTACTCTATATCTCAGATTACCTTCTTTGTTTCAATGAATAAGCTATTAATACTCATAAGGTTTACCTTTTCCTCCCTCAATAAAATATAGAGTTCTCCAGTTTATTATTTTTAGTTTTTAGTTTATAATTTTAGCATATGCAAAATATATCTGTTTTCAGAGATATATCTGTTCAGCCTTAATAAATGAGGACAACTGAAAGAAGGACAATAAAAAATGGAATGCAAATGCTTAGATTCATTGAAATTTATGTTTAACAATGGCCTTCTGTAAGATTTTATTCAGGTAGAATCTTGAATATTTTGCTATGTGGAAGCAATATATCAATTTGTGTATCTCTCACTACTTTTATATTGTTTTTATAATGTCTGATACATAGTTTTTCTTCAGTCTAATAAGTTATTAAGAGAAATACATAAAATCGAATATAAGAAGGAAAAAATTAAAAGGAGAAAATACTAGGGAACTGACTTTGGTTATAAAGAGAGACTTTTCTTTGATCTCTAGGAAGAAATATATTCAAGATAGTCATTTGTGAGGATAAAGGTAGTTAAATTAGTTTTGAGACATTTTTTGGGTTAAAATCTTTAATTTCTTTGAGAAAAACAAAATTGAGAAACAAAAACTTAAATTGTTTAAACCATCTATAGGGAAAGTGAGTATACAGTTCAGTCATTGGCAGAATTAAATGAAAAGCATCAACTTTGATGACAGTACAGTGTTTAGTAGAAAATTGGAAATGGAGAGTTGGTTTTGAAGACCCGTAAGCTCTTTAGGTGAGACTTTAAAAACCATGAGTTTTATTTTGTTTTCAAATCTCCTAGAAATACTTGCAAAATGCCTTATAATGTCATATGGAGATATATATTAAAATATTCATAAATATACTGAAGATAACTTTTAGACTTAAGTAAAATTCTCTTAAAAGATATTCTATCAGAGGTTCATACTACTCGTAGGTTTATACAAAATTCACACATGGAAATAAAATTATAACACAAATCAAACAAGAATGGGGCAGGAAGAAATCTTCAAATATCTATTTCATATGCCTATCATGCATATACTTAAAACAGTTGGGCATACATATAAAGTGGTTACTGCTGGCTGGATAGATGTTTAAATGTGAACACAGGCTTAGCATGTTTAAACCTAGTTTTATCTAGGTAGCACATGCTGTGATGAATATTGTTAAAAAGATCTCTAAATATACACAGTACCACATTTGTGACATTATTAAAATAGAGCACTACTCAAATAAATCCTTAGTCATGAGATTTCTCCAGATAGAGTAATTTATAATTCACTACTAAGTAATAAGTCACATGGCATGTAAATTCAAGAAAATATATTTAGTCTTGTATCTAATTTAGATTTCAGACAAAGAAGTATCTCATGAGGAGAGAAAAGGACTCTTATTTAGGGCAGGTAGGAATGTAAAGGGGTCCAGCCTTTTTGGAATACAATATGCATATTCTTAAAAAAACTTGAAACTGGGGCCAGAGAGATGGCATGGAGGTAAGGCGTTTTGCCTTGCATGCAGAAGGATGGTGGTTTGAATTCTGGCATCCCATATGATACCCCAAGCCTGCCAGGAGCGATTTCTGAGCACTGAGCCAGGAGTAACCTCTGAGCGCTGCTAGGTGTAACCCCAAAACAAAACAAAACAAAACAAAAAACTTGAAACTGCACTTTCACATTAGCTAGTATAACAATACACCCTCGGAGTCCAAATACAAAATGCAGAAAAGCCGTCTGCATTCCTATGTTCATCACAATGTTATTCACAATAGCCAGAATATGGAAACAAGCCAAGCAATGGTACCTATAAACAATGGAATACTATGCAGCTACTAGAAAATATGAAGTAATGAAATTTGCTTATACATATATGGATATAGATAGTATTATGCTGAATGAAGAGAGTCAGAAAGAGAGGGATAGACAAAATAAATTTAATCATTAGTGGAATATACAAATAAAATAGTATCGTATTAATATCCAGAGACAATAGAGATGAGGGATAGGAGGAATAGTACAAGTTAGGAAGCTTGCCACACATAGTGGAGGAATACAGTTGGGGGCAGGGAAGGGACTACTATGATGGCAATGATCACTCTGGACAAGAACTGGGTGCTGAAAGGAGATAAAGTGAAAGTTATGATAACCTATCAGTGACAATATTGCAAAACACAGTGTCTAAACAGAGAAAAAAGGAACATGGGTGTGTGTGTGTATTTGTGTGTGAATGTGAGAGAGAAGGAGTGAGAAATAGAGAGAAAGAAAAAGACAAAGAGACAAATGAAAATATGTTTTCCCCAGAGGCAATCAGGAGGGAAGGATAGGAGGAAAACTGGTGACATTGTTGGTGTAAAATGTCCGTTAGTAAAGGGTAGTGTACATTGTATGACTGAAACTCAATTATGAATAACTCTGCAATTGTTTTAATAGAAAAAAAACTGTATTATAAACAATCTATAACCTAAGTATTTAAATTAAGTAATTCCAAAAAAAAAATCTCATTCATCATGATTTTCCTTTTCTTTCTTCTCTTTCTCTGTCTCTGTATCTCTATATCTCTCTTTTTTCTTCCACCTCTGCAGACCTCACACAGCAGTGCTCAGGGGCTACTCCTGTTTGTCCACTCAGAGATCACCCCTGTTGAAACTCAAGGACAATATGGAGTGCTGAAGATCTATTCTGGATTGGTCATGTGTAAAGCCAGCGCCCTACCTTTTGTCTTTCCAACCCTATCAGGGCCTTCTCTTAAAAAGTAAATTTGTGGGGGCCGGGCGGTGGCGCTGGAGGTAAGGTGCCTGCCTTGCCTGCGCTAGCCTAGGACGGACCTTGGTTCGATCCCCCGGCATCCCATATGGTCCCCCAAGAAGCCAGGAGCAACTTCTGAGCGCATAGCCAGGAGTAACCCCTGAGCGTCACAGGGTGTGGCCCAAAAACCAAAAAAAAAAAAAAAAAAAAGTAAATTTGTGATGTCTTGCTTACAAGTTTCAATCATAAGCAGGCAATATCTTGACCAGAAGAAACATAAAAATATTTTTAATACCTCACGAATTGAAAACTAACTCTTATAAAAAGTGATAAAGGTGAATACCAATGTTGATCAAAACTTCTTAGGAAGTCATGGGCCATTATTGAATTAGCCTTGCATTGACTCAAATTTGGCCTTACTTCCTAATATCCTGATGTAATCCCTTAAGGGCTTGAAAGAATCCACAGAAGACTGCCACTCTGACCTCAGTCTAAAAAAGAGTCTAAATGCCAAAGTTAAACTAGCAATAATTGAGCTAGAATGAATAGCTAGCACAGGTTTGACATAAAAGAAATTTATAGAACAGTCAATTAATACAGTGGATAGGGCATTCAATTTGAACATATCTGACCTAAATTTGATCCTCAGCTTTCTGTATAGTTCCCTGAGTTAGGAATAATTTCTGAGAGTAGAGTCAGGAGTAACCATTGAGCATTTCTGGGTGGATGTTGTCCAAAAATCAAAACAAAACAAAAAGAGAGAAAAACGTTGAAGCAGAGTGCTCTGAAATCTTTTGGAAGGTTTGAAAATTCATCCCAGCAGACCGGCATCTTTTTCTGATTAATTAATTAATTAATTTATAAAAAATGTTTTTATTGCCAGCATCTATCAATGTTATGCTGTTAGCATTATATGTCTCTAAGTATCTAGATTCTTGACTGTATAGTTCATATCAAAGTAGACCAATTCTACATACAGAATAATAAGTGACAAGACTTCTGATCTATCAAAGACTATTAGAAATTTAATATAGAATTCTATAATAAAAATTTCTAGTAAGTCATGGGATAAAAAGATAGTATGGCAGATATGGTGAATGCACTGAATGAACGTGGCTTACCTAGTTCAATTTCTAGCTCTCTATGTGGTCCCTTGCACAATACCAGGAGTGATTCATGAATGCAGAGCAAGGAGTGAGCCCTGAGAACAATCAAGCATAGACCCAAAAAGAACCAAAAGGAAATATTTCAGTACATCAAATTACACTAAAATTTACATAATTACATAGCTTTTTTAAAACTATGCTTGTGCATTATAAGTGGCCATATTTATTAGCAGATAAAGTAATTCCTCACTGTTCATGAATAATAGTGGTTGTGAAGCCTAGAGCAGAAGGAATTCCATTTTATCAATCTAAATTTAAGTTTCTATTTAAGGCTAATAAGGCTAATTTTCTATTTAAAGGCTAAGTTTCTATACCTACAATTTGAAAATCTTTCTTATAACTCTCAAAGAACCCAGGAGCTCTAACTATTTCCACTGCCACTGTGACATTTGTGTCCCCCTCTTAATGAAATAAAAGTTTTTACACAAGCTTATCTCTGTCATGTAATTCATGTAGTTCTTTTTATAACACAGAATAAGAACATACACATCGTGGACATCTCCCTTCCAGACAAAAATGACAGCACTCTTCCTGTTTATAGGTAGAACCTACAGAATATTGTGTGTTCTGAACTATCAATAGTTTATGACTGTTGTGACATCTTTTTAATTTGATGAACTTAATAACAAGACACAATTAATGACACATCTTCACGTTCATGCATGTATGAGGCATAAATGTTTAAAGATGATACCTTTTGGTCCCCAATCTTGTTTTCTGACCTGTCTTATCTTTCCTAAGAACTGTAGCTTGATGCTACAACAATGCCCCTATATTAAAAAAGTCTTTGTCAGAAAAACAAACAAAAATCAAAAGAGGGATAGTTTTAAAGGATCCAATTAAATAAAATCATCCTAGGTTAAAAAAAAAACCTAAATCAAGCTTATTTAGAGTGGATTTTGGAAATGGACATCCTTTAAAATTATCCCTCTTCCAAATCCACTCTAAATAAGCTTGATTTAGGTTTTTTTTTTTAACCTAGGATGATTTTATTTAATTGGATCCTTTAAAACTATCCCTCTTTTGATTTTTGTTTGTTTTTCTGACAAAGACTTTTTTAGTATAGGGGCATTGAGGATTAGAAAGGTCATCTAGTAACAGTGGGCATGATATTTGAAGTCTGCTAATTTTATTTGACAGATAACACTGATCGCAGAGATAACCACTTCTAGCAAATCTAATCTTGCAGGTGAGAAGATGAGTGACAGATACTCTGTAGCTGTAGAACAGCTGTTCCATCAAAATTTGATGATTATTTCCATATTAAAGTGAACTGCTGGCAAGAGATTGTGTATGGGTGGTCTTAAAGTCAGTACAAGCTATGAGAATATGACTGGGCTTTGTTTTGCTTTGTTTGGTTTTGTATCTCTAGGATATATTGACAGCCTGCAATAGATCTAAATCACAGGACGGCTGTTTTCAGTTAACTTTTTTTATATTCATGGACCTTATCATGTCCTCAATTATAGGCAGCAGCATTTACAACAAAACAGAAAGCTTCCATTAAAATTAAGTATAAGATGCTGAAGAGTTAGGAGAAACGAGGCAAAGCAATTCATCCCTAGTAGTTGCGCCCAGATTCTTAATAATTTTGGAGCCGTATTATTATCCTCTTGTGCCTGATACAGGAAACATCCTATTTTCATCAATGTTATAAATTGATGTATATTTTATCTTTGATTTTGTTACTCTTACAGAGCTGACATTTTTATAATGGGTGCATAAAAATTTAAAGCAGCATTCTTCATACACACACATACACACATACATATATCAAAGTAAAACAATTTCACAAACTATTTTTTTGGTGGAGGAGGCTACCTTTATGTTTGGGAATAAACACCCTAAGAGGCATTATTATGAAATATTAAACATACAAAGGAAATATAGGCATTCCACTTAAGTCTTTTGAGATATTCTTGTAGGGGGTGAAATCCAAGGCACTTTTTCATCAGACATTGTGATCTTATTGAGTTTGATAAATGATTTGTAGCATTAAGGGATCAGGTAGAGTCTTGAGCTGGGAGTCCTTCTGAAGCTGAATCTGGTACCAGGCAACCGTCCACATTTGGGGGGATTGAGAAGAAGGGCCACATATCATGAGACAGCAGGTGTATTGGTTTTAGTTTCTTGCTGGGGCATGATATGTGGGACTGAGAGGGTTTCCTTTTGTTTTGGGAGCAGGGTGGTGTTTTATTGGGGCAGGAGGTCGTTCTCAGTGCCTAATGTGTTAAAAACTGTTCACTCTAAACCGCTGTTTACATTATTGCTGATTTCTTTATGCAGTGGTTCTCAAATGGTGGGGCGCGTCCCCGGGTGGGGGGTGCAAGGCTTCGTAAACGGGGGTGCGTTTGATCTCGGCAAACACTGTCATAACAAGCTAAGCCCCGTGTTTATGTCTCTGTATGTCTCTGGAGCTGATAGTTGCTGTGTCCTGCTTCAAACCCCGCTTCGAAAAGCTATGCATTGCAAAACGTGCTCATTATAGCCATTAAGCCAGACATCACCTCTGATTAAAAAATCAGCTCAAATTATTTCACGTATTTTTGTTTTGCAGGTTAAATTTTTTTTAAATAAAGATACTATTTACAGTCACGTGGAGGGCACGAAAAATGTTTTCTTCTTCCTAGGGTGGCATGACAGAAAATAATCGAGAAGCATGTTTTTGTGGTATAATGGCTAGTAGAGGCTTTGTGTTGCCCCTCTTCCACTTGATTTGAACAAGTCTCCTCGCTATATGCAGACTCCCGTGGTGCTTGTAGTTTCTGCCCTATTATTCATGGAGTATTATAAATATATATGGTATATGTTCCAAATACCTCAGATAGTACTATCACTCTGTATTTGTCCTTATTCTTCTGGCTTACTGCATTTAACATAATATTTTCTAGATCCATCCACGTTGCTGCAAAATCCAGATAATATCATTTCTAACTGTTATGTAATATTCCATTGTGTATAAGCACCACATATTCAAGATCCATCTGTTGCTGGGCATTGAGGTTGGTTCTAAATCTTGGCTATTGTACTGAGTGCTGCGATAAATAATGAAATTCATACATTTTGGGGGATGAATGTCTTTCATTCTTAAGGATAGATACCCAGGAGTGTGATTGCTGGGCCATATGGCAGATCAATTCTGAGTATGAGAACCCTCCATACTGTTTTCTATAGGGGTTGGATGAGGCAGCATTCCCAATAGCAGTGGGTGAGAATTCCTTTCTTACCACATCCCAACCAACAGAGAGTATTCCTGTTATTTTTGATGTGTGCCAGACTAACTGGTGTAAGGTGGTACCCCATTGTTGTCTTGATTTGAATTTCCCTAATGATAAATGATGAGCATGTTTTCTTTTTTTTTTTTTTTGTTTTGTTTTGTTCTTATTATTATTTTTATTTTTCACAGCATTATTTATGGTACATAGTGACAACGAATGAGGGGCACTCCCACCCCAGTGCTGTCCTCGCTCCACCCCCGTTTCCAGCATGCATCTCATATCTCCCTCCCTTTCCCCCCAGAATACTAGTGCAACTGGTCTCCACTTTATAGCTTGTTGTAGATTGTCTATTCTGTTGTCGTTTGCGATGAAAAGGATAAGAAGAAAAAAGAAAAAAGAATGAAAAAAAAAGGAAGAGAGAAAAAATTGGCCGCAACTACCAAAAAAAGAAAGAAAAAAAGAATTAAAAAATGCACCCGGCTAATGAGAAAAAAAAATCACCAAATAATTAGTAAGATCTAGTATTTATTTGAATGTCAGGCTGTCATAATCGTGTATTTTTGGCTTTAGGGGATGCGTCTTTTAGTGTTTCTTTGCTCTTTCAGCACCAACTCTTAGAATCATCAAAGGTGAATTTCACAGAGACTAGAATATTCAGTAATAGGGTACTTACTACCCTTGCATGCTATCAACCTGGATTTAATTACTAGCACCCCATACAGTCTTCTTTTTTTTTTTTTTTTTTTTTTTATTTGATAGCTTCTTTTTTTTTTTTTTTTTTTAATTTTTTTTTTTATTTAAACACCTTGATTACATACATGATTGTGTTTGGGTTTCAGTCATAAAAGGAACACCACCCATCACCAGTGCAACATTCCCATCACCCAAGTCCCAAATCACCCTCCTCCCCACCCAACCCCCGCCTGTACCCTAAACAGGCTCTACATTTCCCTCATACATTCTCAATATTAGGACAGTTCAAAATGTAGTTATTTCTCTAACTAAACTCATCACTCTTTGTGGTGAGCTTCCTGAGGTGAGCTGGAACTTCCAGCTCTTTTCTCTTTTGTGTCTGAAAATTATTATTACAAGGGTGTCTTTCATTTTTCTTAAAACCCATAGATGAGTGAGACCATTCTGCGTTTTTCTCTCTCTCTCTGACTTATTTCACTCAGCATAATAGATTCCATGTACATCCATGTATAGGAAAATTTCATGACTTCATCTCTCCTGACAGCTGCATAATATTCCATTGTGTATATGTACCACAGTTTCTTTAGCCATTCGTCTGTTGAAGGGCATCTTGGTTGTTTCCAGAGTCTTGCTATGGTAAATAGAGCTGCAATGAATATAGGTGTAAGGAAGGGGTTTTTGTATTGTATTTTTGTGTTCCTAGGGTATATTCCTAGGAGTGGTATAGCTGGATCGTATGGGAGCTCGATTTCCAGTTTTTGGAGGAATCTCCATATCGCTTTCCATAAAGGTTGAACTAGACAGCATTCCCACCAGCAGTGGATAAGAGTTCCTTTCTCTCCACATCCCCGCCAACACTGTTTATTCTCATTCTTTGTGATGTGTGCCATTCTCTGGGGTGTGAGGTGGTATCTCATCGTTGTTTTGATTTGCATCTCCCTGAAGATTAGTGATGTGGAACATTTTTTCATGTGTCTTTTGGCCATGCGTATTTCTTCTTTGTCAAAGTGTCTGCTCATTTCTTCTCCCCATTTTTTGATGGGGTTAGATGTTTTTTTCTTGTAAAGTTCTGTCAGTGCCTTGTATATTTTGGAGATTAGCCCCTTATCTGATGGGTATTGGGTGAATAGTTTCTCCCACTCAGTGGGTGGCTCTTGTATCCTGGGCACTATTTCCTTTGAGGTGCAGAAGCTTCTCAGCTTAATATATTCCCATCTGTTAATCTCTGCTTTCACTTGCTTGGAGAGTGCAGTTTCCTCCTTGAAGATGCCTGTAATGTCCTGTAGTGTTTTGCCTATGTGCTGTTCTATATATCTTATGGTTTTGGGGCTGATATCGAGGTCTTTAATCCATTTGGATTTTACCTTTGTACATGATGTTAGCTGGGGGTCTAAGTTTAATTTTTTGCAAGTGGCTATCCAATTGTGCCAACACCACTTGTTGAAGAGGCTTTCCCTGCTCCATTTAGGATTTCCTGCTCCTTTATCAAAAATTAGATGGTTGTATCTCTGGGGAACATTTTCTGAGTATTCAAGCCTATTCCACTGATCTGAGGACCTATCCTTATTCCAATACCATGCTGTTTTGATAACTGTTGCTTTGTAGTACAGTTTAAAGTTGGGAAAAGTAATTCCTCCCATATTCTTTTTCCCAATGATTGCTTTAGCTATTCGAGGGTGTTTATTGTTCCAAATGAATTTCAAAAGTGTCTGATCCACTTCTTTGAAGAATGTCATGGGTATCTTTAGAGGGATGGCATTAAATCTGTATAATGCCTTGGGGAGTATTGACATTTTGATGATGTTAATCCTGCCAATCCATGAGCAGGGTATGTGTTTCCATTTCCGTGTGTCCTCTCTTATTTCTTGGAGCAGAGTTTTATAGTTTTCTTTGTATAGGTCCTTCACATATTTAGTCAAGTTGATTCCAAGATATTTGAGTTTGTGTGGTACTATTGTGAATGGGGTTGTTTTCTTAATGTCCATTTCATCCTTATTACTATTGGTATATAGAAAGGCCATTGATTTTTGTGTGTTAATTTTGTAGCCTGCCACCTTGCTATATGAGTCTATTGTTTCTAGAAGCTTTTTGATAGAGTCTTTAGGGTTTTCTAAGTAGAGTATCATGTCATCTGCAAACAGTGAGAGCTTGACTTCTTCCTTTCCTATCTGGATTCCCTTGATATCCTTTTCTTGCCTAATCGCTATAGCAAGTACTTCCAGTGCTATGTTGAATAGGAGTGGTGAGAGAGGACAGCCTTGTCTTGTGCCAGAATTTAGAGGGAAGGCTTTCAGTTTTTCTCCATTGAGGATAATATTTGCCACTGGCTTGTGGTAGATGGCCTTCACTATATTGAGAAAGGTTCCCTCCATTCCCATCTTGCTGAGAGTTTTGATCAAGAATGGGTGTTGGACCTTATCAAATGCTTTCTCTGCATCTATTGATATGATCATGTGGTTTTTATTTTTCTTGTTATTGATGTTGTGTATTATGTTGATAGATTTACGGATGTTAAACCAGCCTTGCATTCCTGGGATGAAACCTACTTGATCATAGTGGATGATCTTCTTAATGAGGCATTGAATCCTATTTGCCAGGATTTTGTTGAGGATCTTTGCATCTGCATTCATCAGTGATATTGGTCTGTAATTTTCTTTTTTGGTAGCGTCTCTGTCTGGTTTAGGTATCAAGGTGATGTTGGCTTCATAAAAGCTATTTGGAAGTGTTTCTGTTTGTTCAATTTCATGAAAGAGTCTTGCCAAGATTGGCAGTAGTTCCTCTTGGAAAGTTTGATAGAATTCATTAGTGAATCCATCTGGACCTGGGCTTTTGTTTTTCGGCAGACATTTGATTACTGTTTTAATTTCATCAATGGTGATGGGGGTGTTTAGATATGCTACATCCTCTTCCTTCAACCGTGGAAGATTATAAGAGTCCAAGAATTTATCCATTTCTTCCAGGTTCTCATTTTTAGTGGCGTAGAGTTTTTCAAAGTAGTTTCTGATTACCCTTTGAATCTCTGTCATATCAGTAGTGATCTCTCCTTTTTCATTCCTGATACGAGTTATCAAGTTTCTCTCTCTCTCTTTCTTTGTTAGGTTTGCCAGTGGTCTATCAATCTTGTTTATTTTTTCAAAGAACCAACTTCTGCTTTCGTTGATCTTTCGGATTGTTTTTTGAGTTTCCACTTCGTTGATTTCTGCTCTCAGCTTTGTTATTTCCTTCTGTCTTCCTGTTCTTGGGTCCTTTTGTTGAGCATTTTCTAGTTCTATTTGCTGTGTCATTAAGCTACTCAGGTAAGCTCCTTCTTCCTTCCTGATGTGTGCTTGCAAAGCTATAAATTTTCCTCTCAGTACTGCTTTTGCTGTGTCCCATAAGTTCTGAGAGTTTGTGTCTTTATTGTCATTTGTTTCCAGGAACCTTTTTATTTCCTCCTTGATTTCATCTCGGACCCACTGGTTATTGAGCATGAGGCTGTTTAACTTCCAGGTGTTAAAGTGTTTCTTCTGAGTCCCTTTGGAGTTCACAAATAATTTCAGAGCCTTGTGGTCAGCGAAGGTAGTCTGCAAAATTTCTATCCTCTTGATCTTATGGAGGTATGTTTTATGTGCCAGCATGTAGTCTATCCTGGAGAATGTACCATGTACATTGGAGAAGAATGTGTATCCAGGTTTCTGGGGATGGAGTGTCCTATATATATCCACTAGGCCTCTTTCTTCCATTTCTCTCCTCAGGTCTAGTATATTCTTGTTGGGTTTCAGTCTGGTTGACCTGTCCAGTGTTGACAAAGCCGTGTTAAGGTCCCCCACAATTATTGTGTTGTTGTTGATATTATTTTTCAGATTTGTCAGCAGTTGTATTAAATATTTTGCTGGCCCCTCATTCGGTGCATATATGTTTAGGAGAGTGAATTCTTCCTGCTCTACGTACCCCTTGATTAATATAAAATGTCCGTCTTTGTCCCTTACAACCTTCCTGAGTATAAAGTTTGCATTATCTGATATTAGTATGGCCACTCCAGCTTTTTTATGGGTGTTGTTTGCTTGGATAACTTTTCTCCAGCCTTTTATTTTGAGTCTATGTTTGTTCTGACTATTCAGGTGCGTTTCTTGTAGGCAGCAGAAGGTTGGATTGAGTTTTTTGATCCATTTAGCCACTCTGTGTCTCTTAACTGGTGCATTTAGTCCATTGACGTTGAGAGAAAGAATTGTCCTGGGATTTAACGCCATCTTTATTTCAAAATTTGGTGTGTCTTTTGGGTAGTCTTGTCTTAGATTAGGTCTTTCAGTTTTTCTCTTAAGACTGGTTTTGTGTCTGTGAAGTTTCTGAGCTGTTTTTTGTCTGTGAAACCATGTATTCTTCCATCAAACCGGAAAGTGAGTTTTGCTGGGTATAGTATTCTGGGTGAAGCATTCATTTCATTCAGTCTTGTCACAATATCCCACCACTGCTTTCTGGCATTGAGCGTTTCTGGTGACAGGTCTGCTGTAAATCTCAGGGAAGCTTGCTTGAACATGATTTCCCCTTTTGATCTTGCTGTTTTCAGAATTCTGTCTCTATCTGTGGGATTTGTCATTGTGACTAGGATGTGTCTTGGGGTGGTTTTTCTGGGGTCTCTTTTGGTTGGTACTCTTCGGGCATGCAGGATTTGATCACATATATTCTTTAGCTCTGGAAGTTTCTCTTTAATGATGTTCTTGACCGTTGATTCTTCCTGGAAATTTTCTTCCTGGGTCTCTGGGACTCCAATGATTCTTAAGTTGTTTCTGTTGAGCTTATCATAGACTTCTATTTCCATCTGTTCCCATTCTTTGACTAATTTTTCCATTGTCTGCTCATTTGCTTTAAGTTTTTTGTCCAATCTCTCCTGCTGTATGGAATTGTTATGTATCTCATCTTCCACAGCACCAAGTCTATTCTCAGCTTCTGATACCCTGTCCCAGAGCTTATCCATTTTGTCATTCACTTCGTTTACTGAGTTTTTCAGGCCTGTTAGTTGACATGTTATTTCAGTTTGGAGTTTTGTCATTTCTGCCTTCATATTTTCTTGGTTCTTATTAGTGTTCTGTTCAACTCGATCCATGGTTTCTTGGAGTCTGTTGAGCACCTTCCATATTGCTAGTCTAAAGTCCTTATCTGAGAGGTTGATTAGTTGTTCAGTCATTATCTGGTCCTCAGAATTGTCATCTTCATTCTCTATGTCTGATGCTGGCCTGCGCTGTTTCCCCATTGTCACATTTGTATTGTGGGTTTTTCTACGTGTTGTAGTGGTATTCATTGTCTATATGATGTAGGCAGCACACTCCTCTGGCTCCTCCCTTTCTGGATGGGCTGACTTGCCTCTAAGGGAGGGGAGTCCTCCGTGGATGAAGCCTCACACTGGGTCAAATCTTAGGCCCGAGCATGTAACAGAGAAGACAGTCCAGAGAGAAATGTTTGCTTCTGTGATATAGCGCCGTTCTTAGTGTGATTTTTCCTTCTTGTTGCAATGGAGTTCTTTCCTTAGAAAGAGTGCACGGCCGCGTAGCGAAGCGGAGTGGCCGTGCTCCTCTGAGCCTCTTTTTGCCCCACTCGCAAGAGTTTCACGCAAGAGGACAGTAGACAGACATAGACAGGTCACACTCACAGTCTTTCACAGCTGAGCCCCACTGGGCCAGTGTACTTTCGCGGATTTTCCCCGCCTGGTGTCACACACAGGGAGCCAGCTTTTGCAAAGGATAGCCGGTTTTTATGCTCTGAAGTCCCTCCCTGAAAATGGCGTCTGGGCGAGCGAGGTTTCTGGAGGCTCTTTTTGCCCCACTCGCAAGAGTTTCACGCAAGAGGACAGTAGACAGACATAGACAGGTCACACTCACAGTCTTTCACAGCTGAGCCCCACTGGGCCGGTGTACTTTCGCGGATTTTCCCCACCTGGTGTCACACACAGGGAGCCAGCTTTTGCAAAGGATAGCCGGTTTTTATGCTCTGAAGTCCCTCCCTGAAAATGGCGTCTGGGCGAGCGAGGTTTCTGGAGGCTCTTTTTGCCCCACTCGCAAGAGTTTCACGCAAGAGGACAGTAGACAGACATAGATAGGTCACACTCACAGTCTTTCACAGCTGAGCCCCACTGGGCCGGTGTACTTTCGCGGATTTTCCCCGCCTGGTGTCACACACAGGGAGCCAGCTTTTGCAAAGGATAGCCGGTTTTTATGCTCTGAAGTCCCTCCCTGAAAATGGCGTCTGGGCGAGCGAGGTTTCTGGAGGCTCTTTTTGCCCCACTCGCAAGAGTTTCACGCAAGAGGACAGTAGACAGACATAGACAGGTCACACTCACAGTCTTTCACAGCTGAGCCCCCCGATGAGCATGTTTTCATGTGCCTATTGGCCATCTTTCGGTCTTCCTCAGAAATGTGTCTATTCATTTCTTCTCCCCATTTTTCTATGGCTTTATTAGGTTTTGGGGGGCTTCCCTTTCTGAGTGTTTTGTATATCCTAGATACTGACCCTTTATCTGATGTGTTGAGTGCAAATTTTTTTTCCTATTCCGTTAGCTGTCTTTTCGTTTTAACCAGGGCTTCTTTCACCATACAGAAACTTTTAGTTTGATGTAGTCCCATTTATTAGGTTTGATGCTAAAGTTCTTGCCATTGGCATTCTATTATCAAAGACTTTTTGATATATAAGTCTTGAAATGTTCTGCCTATTTTTAACTCAATGAACTTTATAGATTCGGTTCTGATTTCAAGGTCCTTAAACCATTTTGAGTTGACATTTGTATAAGGTGTTAGTATGGATCAATCTGTGGTTTCTCAGAAGTGGTTATCCAGTTGTTCCGACACCATTTGTTGAAGAGACTGTCTTAGTTCCTTTTCAGATTCTTGGCTCCTTTGTTAAATTTCACAAACTTAAATGTTCACTCATTAGTCAAGATAAAAAACTAAATTAAGTCACAGGGGCCATGCTGTAGTTCAAAGAATGTAGATAATTTTTTTAAAAAGTAGATAAATAAAATTTAAAAAAATAGATAAAATTAAAAAAAAAGTTGCTACTGACCAAGCAGTAGTACAGTAGTACAGAAAGGTATTAGCATTGCAAGAGGTTAAAGAGTGTTTGGTTCTCTGCACTCCATAAGATCCTGAGAGCCTCTGCCAGAGTTATCCCTTGAGTGCAGAAATCAGGCTGTCTTGAATACTGCCTGGTGAGTTCAAAACAAAGCAAAGCAAAATATCACAAAACAAAAGGTGGAAATTGGTCAAAGTGAGAGCAAAAGAATAATGGGATCATTCTGTTTTGGTGTTTTGACTATTTTGATTTGGGGTCACAGGATCTAATAGACAAGGTTCAGGGAAGGATTTTACAGAAAAGATAAAAGCTGTTGAAATGCTAAGAACTTCTTGTGCATTTCAATAACTAGGTCTTCAGTTCTTTGGAGTTCTAGAGGACTTGATTTTCTTGGGGGATTTGGTTTTGTTTATTCTGCTTACTGTAAGCCACAGGTAACTAGATAAATTTGCATTGCTAATCAACTTATTCAAAATTTGCTGACTTTTTTGTTGAGTAGAGATTTGTTTGCTAGTCAATTTTTAATGACTGTTTATCATGATTTGGGTCGAGCTAAGGGACAACATTTTCAATGAACAATCTTGTCAACAATCAGCATTTTTTAATTATTAAATTTTATATAGAAAACTAACTTAGGAGTCTTCATTTATAGATATGAAACTTATATGTGTATATATGTATACATATATAATAGAATTATTGCAGTGTGTGTAGTATAAGTACTCAAATCCAATTATTAAAATTGAATTTAAAAATATAGACTGTGTAAATATTTGGAATCAAGATATAAAAAAAGATGTATTTTTAGGGCTTCTGTGATAGTTCAATCCACAGCATCCATAAGTTCCCCAACTCACTTCCAGGACTGATTCCTAATTATAAAGCTAGGAATAAGTTTCCAAATTCTGATATTCAGAGTATTAAGCATTATCAAATTAACAATAAAATATACATACTGAAGAATTTATTCCTAGAATAGAATACATAGTGAACCCAACTTATAAAAACCAACAATGAAGGGAGCCAGAAAGGTAGGCAAGATGTCCGAATTTTTATTTGGTTGACTCTGATTGGGTCCTGGCATCATATATGGTTCTCTAACCACTTCCAGGAGTGTCTTCTGATTAAAGATTCAGGAGTATATTCTAGTTACAAGAATGTATGATCTAAAACATCCAATTACCCTAAAAAGAACTAACACTGAATGAGTATTATACAAAAATGCTTCTATTATTCAGGACTGATGTAGCAGTGAAGATGATTTCAGAAATCCCTTATAATATATTCTTAAATACTCTTTATTGCCCCCATACTTCACACTTACTTTAATATGATTAAAAATATCCCGCTAGTCTTTTATAACAGTTTGTCAGTTTAAAAAGTTTAAATAAAGCTTCTTGTTGCCCTTAAAACTGATTCAGTCCTCCCTCCCACCTTCCCTCCATCCCTCCACCTGGGCCCAGTGCCTGCATCTTGCGTCCAACCAATTCGATTCTCCCTGGAGCCCACCCCCGGGAGCAGCTAAGCTGGGAAGCGCCCCAAGTCAGACCCCAATAAAAAAATCACAAACCAGAAAAAAGAAACTGATTCAGTGATCATCACACCTCTACCCTTACCACAATTTCGAAATTTCTCACTTTCAGCTTGAGAAGCTTTGGCCTCAAATTTCTTTGCCATTTTTCCTCCAAAGTAGCTTTTCCAAGTTATGCTAGTTTCCTTCTCAAAATAATTATGTGTATAAAATTCTACTTTTTGAACTTGCCCTTAATTCTTACCTTCCAGAGAAAACTGTAGATTTTAGAAAAAGAAAAAGATCATATTAATTAACTTTATTAATTGTGTTCTGCTAAAAATGCTCCTTTGCTCTTCAGTATTGACTATTTCCATAATTTTATTTGATTTATATGTTTGCAATATTTTTTGTTTTGTTTTGGGGCCACACCTGGTTATGATTAGGTATTCCTCTTGTGTCTGCACTCAGGAATTACTGCTGACTGGCTCAGGAGTAATAATATGTGTTGGGGATTAAAGCCTGAGTTGGCTTTACAATAAGTACATAAGGTGTTTGCCTTGCACACTGCTGACCCAAGTTGAATTCCTTTCTCAGCATATAGTCTCTTGACAACTACCTGGAGTGATCTCAAAGCACAGAGCCAAGAAAATTTTTTAGCAGAGTCATGTGTGAGTCAAATCTCATTCCCCTAAAAAAATATTTAGCTCATTTTCAAATTTTCAAGTTACTAATAGTTTAATTTCTCACATTCATTATTTAATAATAAAAATTATTCATAACTTGAAGAAAATCCCTTGATCTTACAAAATCAATTCTTTTGGAGGTATTTGTGTTTTTGAAAGGACCAAGGGTTATTTAATCTCTGACTATAAAAGATACCAGTTTAGAAGCAATAGTATAGTTTGGGTTATTATCTTCTACTACTTTCAGCATTTGTCTTATAAGGAAAACAAGAGTTGATGGCAAATGATTTCTCTGCTTTTCATGAGAAACCTCTCTCTACACAGAAGACATAGTCTCTTACTTCTGAAGCATTTCAGGGATGGAAGAGGAGACTATTTCAGCAGAGAAAAACACAAAATTGTCTTTTCTTGTGTTTTGTTTGTTTTTGATTCAAAGAAGTAGGTGTTCATATGATATAATTTCCACTGACTTTGAAAATGAGCCTTGGTCTTTACCCATATTAATCTTAGCATGTCCCAGTGGAAATTTAAAATAAGTGATTAAGCTGAATAGTTTTATTACAATTCATGTATCTGTTAAAAAATCACAATATGTGCATAGAACTGTCTGACCTGAAAAATATTTTTAACACTTTAGAATCCAGACTAAGTGAAAAACTGTAATGTTCAGGAATAAACTGAGAAATTCCAGGATAGTTCTTGATTTTTTTTGCTTGTTAAACAAACAAAAAACCAAAATCTGTATCTTCACCCTAAATGCTAACAGAACTAAATAGTTCCTATGCAAGAAAGATAGAAAATATCAATTATTAAAAACATTAACATTAGAGACATAATCATATACCTTCTCATTTTTAAAATTCAGGAAACATATTCCATTCAAGATTTATGTTCAAGATTTAAGGTCTTTTAGTATATAATTATTAAGTTATTCATCCAAATTGAAGAGACATACTGATCTCCAGGGTTTAGAACTATCAGCTTATAGATTTAGATACTACATTTTTGGCCCAAGAAAATAAAGCTACAGTTTTTAGTTTTTAATTCTTCTCACTGCTCCTCCTCTTCCTCCTTTTTCTCTCTGTATGTTCTCCCAATCACTTTGAAATAAAATTGAAATTTGTTCTTGAGTCCCTTGAGTTCCCCATAAAATACAAAGTTGACACAATTGTCAAATACTTATTGCTAAAGAGTAGTAAGGGTTAACAGTAGTTCTGGATTCTAATTTTGCACCATATTCCATAGTCAAAACCCGTACAGACTCGTAAATTGATAACAGTGGATCAAGTGTACTAATAGAGAATTTTCCCAATCATTGTCCCAATATCCAGTCAATATAATCCACTGAGACCTAATACAAATACATTATATGTTGACAAAACTTAATTGCAGAGATTTCACCCACCACTCCAAATTACATCCTATTGAAAGTTAACTGTTATATTTTTAATTTGAGGCAATCATACCTGGCAGTGCTCAAGGCCTATTTTCAGAAGTATAGAGGAACCAATCCTGGATCATCTGGGAAATAAGCAGTACCAGGAATTAAACTTAATTAATTAGTGGCAATCAAGTCATGCACCATATCAGATCCAACTCTCAGATCCTCCATGAATTTTTTGTTTTTAATTGACTTTATTAAAAGATTATGTATCACATAGCATAGTTGATATAGTTGACATAGTTGATCATAATACATATGTTTCCAGATAAGTAACAGCAAATTTATTTATAAAAATAGAGAGAAAAATAGAGAGAAATGAAAAGAAGGAAGAGAAGAGGAAGAAATACAGTGAAAGCAAATTATGAAAATTATTGTATATCCAATGAAGTCATTATGCCATTGTCAGAAAGTTTAGTAAGTTCTTGTTGCAAGCTGACCATTCTGTTACTTAATATTTTTCTGAACATTAAGTTACTTCAAATACATATTGGCATCTAAATTGGTTTGTTTCAATGGGTATGGCACTATTAAAAATGAAGTGACACTTCTGAGAATGTGGATGCACAGTCTTTAAATCAAAGCAATATTGCTGATCTGAAAGCTTTTGTGGGGAATGTTTTTGGCTGCCAGTCTAATGAAAGCATGAGAAGGTGTGGGAGGGTTCTGTACTCACTTTAGAAAAATCCTGTGATATCATACTGAATACCAGCATACCTGGAATATTTGTCAGATTGATGTTTCTGCCGAAAATAATAGAGGATTCAGAAAGCAGGGCCATAGGCAAAGCAGTGATTTTGGGTGATGGGTGCATCAGATATGACTTCAGCAGGGCAGAGACTGAGCCCACCTTCTCTTCCAGAGATTGCCAGCTTTCAACTACCTTGCAAGGGTACTCATGATTTTTCTTTTTCTGGTTTTTGGGTCACATCCGGCAGCGCTCAGGGGTTTCTCCTGGCTCAATACTCAAAAATCACTGCTGGCAGGCTCAGGAGACCATATGGAAAGCTGGGATTTAAACCACCGACCTTCTGCATGCAAGGTAAACGCCTGGCCTCCATGCTATCTCTCCAGCCACAAAGGTACTCATGATATTTTATGTCTTGGTTTATAACTCTTTAGAGAAAAGAGTGTTTTTATGGAGCTGGCAGGGTACTATCTCTCCGGCCTCAAGATTACCATTTTTATAGTCAAGGCTTTTATGCCAAATATTGAAATTTACCATTTAAGAACCATATTTTCTGGCGTTTAAGATGACCTCTGAAATGAAAAAAAGTCACCTGAAAACTGGGGGTCGTCTTATACACCGAGTATATCACAAAAAACATTTGGATATGCCGCTAAACGAAAATCCTCTGGATATTGCCATGAAACGATTTTTCCAACTCAGCCCTGCACCAATCACTGCAAGGCTGCTCGACCGCCTCTCTAACTCAGCCAATCCAAGCAGGCTTTTTATGCATGCAAATTAGACAATGTTCTGGACCCGAATCTACATGGTAAAAAGCCTGCTCAGATTGTCCAGAGTCAGAGAAGAAGTCTATTACAGTATAACCTTTGAACCTTTGCTTGTTGTGATTGGCTCAATATGGTACATACAGTTGCAGCAAAGGAATGTTGTAAACTTTACCAAGGAACACAATAACTGTGCTGCAGCAAGACAATATGGAGTAACAGAAAAGATGGTCCAATACTGTAAAATTAGGGGTCGTCTTATACACCCAGTCGTCTGATACACTAAAAAATACAGTAGTGCAGAACTTCAGAACTTGTTTATGGACGTCATTCATTTATTTACTTTAGCACTCTGAGTAGTTTAATTTTAAAATAACTTTTATTTTTCTTCTTTTGGTTTTGGGTCACACCCCAGTGGCACACAGGGGTTACCTCCTGGCTATGTGCTCAGAAATTGCTGCTGGCAAACGCCCCACAGCTGTGCTATTTCTCTGGCCCCCTAAAGTAACTTTTTCTAACTCCATGTGCAAACAACAAATAAAAATAAATTAATGGCCTAAATATCAGACCTGAATCCAAAGTTAGAGGAAAATATGGGCAGAAATCTCCATGACACTGAAGTTAACTGGATGAAATTCCACTGACCAAGAAAATTGAAGCAAAGATAAACAAATGGGACTACATAAAACTAAGAAATACAAATGGCCAAAAGACACATAAAAAAGTGCTCCACATCACTAATCATCAGGGAGATGCAAATCAAAACAACGACGAGATACCACCTCACACCACAGAGAATGGCACACATCACAAAGAATGAGAATAAACAGTGTTGGCGGGGATGTGGAGAGAAAGGAACTCTTATCCACTGCTGGTGGGAATGCAGTCTAGTTCAACCTTTATGGAAAGCGATATGGAGATTCCTCCAAAAACTGGAAATCGAGCTCCCATACGATCCAGCTATACCACTCCTAGGAATATACCCTAGGAACACAAAAATACAATACAAAAACCCCTTCCTTACACCTATATTCATTGCAGCACTATTTACCATAGCAAGACTCTGGAAACAACCAAGATGCCCTTCAACAGACTAATGGCTAAAGAAACTGTGGTACATATACACAATGGAATATTATTCAGCTGTCAGGAGAGATGAAGTCATGAAATTTTCCTATACATGGATGTACACGGAATCTATTATGCTGAGTGAAATAAGTCAGAGAGAGAGAGAGAGAGAGAGAGAGAGAGAGAGAGAGAGAGAGAGAGAGAGAGAGAGAGAGAGAGAGAGAAACGCAGAATGGTCTCACTCATCTATGGGTTTTAAGAAAAATGAAAGACATTCTTGCAATAATAATTTTCAGACACAAAAGAGAAAAGAGCTGGAAGTTCCAGCTCACCTCAGGAAGCTCACCACAAAGAGTGATGAATTTAGTCAGAGAAATAACTACATTTTGAACTGTCCTAATAATGAGAATGTATGAGGTAAATGGAGAGCCTGTTTAGAGTAAAGGCGTGGGTTGGGTGGGGAGGAGGGAAACTTGGGACATTGGTGATGGGAATGTTGCACTGGTGATGGGTGGTGTTCTTTACATGACTGAAACCCAAACACAATCATGTATGTAATAAAGTGTTTAAATAAAAAAAATAAAACTAAGAAACTTTTATTTCTCAAAGGAAATAATGACCAGGGTAAAAAGACAACCCATATACAGGGATAAATTTTTGCTGACTATTCGTCAAATATTCAAACTATTAACTAGTAGGACTGGTAAATATGCTGGTCAAAATCTATAAGAAAAAATCTAATTTTAACAAAAATGGGGAGAAGAAATGTATAAAAATTTCCACAAAGAAGAAATACAAATAGCCAAAAGAGTATATAAATAAATGCTCTGTATTTTTCCATAACAACAATGAGATATCATTTCTTATCACAGGAACTAATAGGGTGGTGAACAAGTTTGACACAAAGAGCCAAAATTTTAAACTGTGAGAGTCAGAGAGCCACACCATGCAGTGACCTGCCAAAACAGACATCTAGTTTTAACAATCATATATTAAACACATATTGCATTTTGACATTTTGAGTGAGGGTAAAAATCCTGTTCGTCACCCCTGAACTAGATTGTTATAAAAAACAACCAGTGCTGGTGAAGATATAGGAAAAGGGGATTGCTGGTGGCAATATTGACTGCTCCAGCATTTTTTTTTAAAGATAATATGGACATTCTTCAAGAAACTAAATATTGAACTTACACATGACCCAGTAATTCTACTCCTGGGAATATATACCAATGACTTTAAAAGCATAATGCTGAAAAGACTCCTATGTTCATTGCAGCATTTTTTACAATAGCCAGATATGGGAACAACCCAAATGCTCACAGATAATCGAATCATTAAATATGGTCTATATATAATTGAATTATTAATGTCCATAGAAAAGACAAAATCATACAATGTGATCTAATATGCTGGAGAGTATCATGTGGAGTGAAATCAGTCAGAGGGAGAGAAACAGATTCAGAATGATCTCTTTCATATGAAAAAAAAATATTGTAGGGGAATATCAGATGTTCAATGGCAATAGAGATGAAGAGCAGGAGACTTGGTCTTCAGTATGAAACTTGCTACTGTGAGGGGAGGGGTGGAAAAAATAAGTTAGGGATGTTAACACTAGGGGAAAAAAGTGCAGGCTGGGGTGAGCAGGGAAAATAGAATATTGCTAAAGGGTAGCGGACACTGATAAAGTGATTTATGATGATTCAACGTAAAAAATGAACCTTTCCCTAGATAACATTTTATTTTAAAGGAACTAAAAAGTTTTCTATTAGGGAATTCCCTAAGAAATAATATTGACAACTAGAATGCTTGCTTTTATGTGACCAACTCGCATTCAATCTCTGCACCCCATATTTGGTACCCCATACTTAGTATCCCAAGTCCTTCCACGAATGATCCATGAACACAAAATCAATAGTAAACCCTGACTACCATAGATATTCCCCCCAAAAACCAAACAAACAATAAAGAAGGAAAATAGATAACATTTCTTCTAAAAATGCTACCAATTTCAAAACAAATTTATACAGAGAATCTAATTGCAAAACAAACTCACTGAATGTCCAACTGTGAGACATTTCTGATATATATGTTTGACAAATTGTTGTCTCTCTGGTTAGAGCATGTATTAAGTGCAGATATTTAAGTCTAATGCTTCCCAAAGAACTATATTAAATAATATTATTACAATTATGTAGTATATATTAAAGAGCAGTTAGTGTTATTGTGTGTTCTTTCTTGTGATGAAATAACTCACAAGGTCTCTATATGGTGTCTTTATATACCTTTAATAATTTTTTCATTCTTGCCATTTTGTTTTTCTAACAGAAAAAATAGTTCCGGGGTATGAGTCTTTGGAAGTAATATATATTTTTTTATTCATAGCTTATTATTTCATATTGAGGTTGGATATATTAAATATATTTTGGTTAATTTATTGATCTGACCTTTAGTAATTTATGCAGAAAAGTAAATAAAAACACATTTTTCTAGATAGGTCAAAATACATAGAGTTTATTATTGCCTAAAGCTATGAATTATTTCCCTACTCTTAATATTTTAGCTTTACAGCAGGAAAACAAGAAACTCAGAATTTAATAATTGACAATAGTTCAAAGCCATTATTTAATGTCTTGCAACCTAGAATATTTTTTTCTATTAACTATGTGAAATAAACACTAAAAGAAATGAGTCATGTATATATACCTTCTAAGCAGTTAAAGAATAGGAACACACCAAGAGCAGAATGGCATGAGACTTAACTCTAGGGTATACAAGATGTTCTCTGTGACATAATTTAACAAGCAAAATGTTGATTTCAAAAGATTTAATTTGTCAAAATGAAATCTCCTGAAATAGATGGTAGTCACTAAGTTTAAACTTAAAACCACTCAAATATTTTCAGTATTTAATGAAAGACAGGGAAGTGAATAGCATTTTAGACCAAAAGAATATAGCTTTGAGGAAAGAAAGCAATACATCATGTTTATAGATTATTAATTCCTCTACCAAAATTTTTCAACTGGAGAGATAGTCTTTTGTAGACTCTCAGGATAGTTCAAGTTGTACAAAATACACAGGCAAAAATTATGTAACTGGGAAAACAACATGAGACTAGAGGGTATATCTTTAACACGGGGTTATCAACATAAGAAAACATGGTGGGGCCAGAGAGATAGTACAGCGGGGGGCAGCGTTTGCCTTGCAAACAGCTGATCCAAGACCTAAGGTGGTTGGTTCAAATTCCGGCATCCCATGCAGTCCCCCGCGCCTGCCAGGAGCTATTTCTGAGTACATAGCCAGGAGTAACTCCTGAGCAACTCTGGGTGTGGCCCAAAAACCGAAATAAATAAATAAATGAAAGAAAGGAAGAAAGAAAAAAAGAAAGGAAGAAAGAAAAAAAGAAAGAAAGAAAGAAAGGAAGGAAGGAAGGAAGGAAGGAAGGAAGGAAGGAAGGAAGGAAGGAAGAAGAAAGAAAGAAAGAAAGAAAGAAAGAAAGAAAGAAAGAAAGAAAGAAAGAAAGAAAGAAAGAAAGAAAGAAAGAAAGAAAGAAAGAAAGAAAGAAAGGAAGAAAGAAAAAAGGAAGAAAGAAAGGAAGGAAGGAAGAAAGGAAGGAAGAAAGAAAGAAAGAAAGAAAGAAAGAAAGAAAGAAAGAAAGAAAGAAAGAAAGAAAGAAAGAAAGAAAGAAAGAAAGAAAGAAAGAAAGAAAGGAAAAAGGAAGGAAGGAAGGAAGGAGAAAGGAAGGAAGAAAGAAAGAAAGAAAGAAGAAGGAAGGAAGGAAGAAAGAAAGAAGAAAGAAAGAGAGAAAGAAAGGAAAGAAAGAAGAAAAGAAAAGATGGTTATAATTGCAAGAGAAAGTTTTGTTTGTTTATTATTTGGTTTTTTTTTGCAGGGAAAGTAGTATATCTCTTGAAATAAGCAAAAATACAGGAATGAACTTTTGAATCTTTCAAACTAACTTTCCACTAAATGCTATCCCTTCTATCTTGATTTCTCTGGACTAAAAAGTATCCATTGTCATCTGGAGAAATTGTACAGTGGGCAGGGTGCTTACCTTGTACATCTTTGAAACAAGTTTGACCCCCCTACCAATAAGGTCGCCCATGTTCCTTTAGGAGTGATTCCTCAATGCAGAGCTAGAAGTTACCCTTGACCATAGCCACAGAAAGAAAGAAAAAAAAAAAGATGTATGCAAAAAAGATGTATGCACTGTGAACAGACAACAGTATTTAATGCTGAATATAACAAGTCATAGCTGGATGACCTTGGAATATAGATTTTAATTCCAAGATATACTCCCTTTCTTACTGATTGATTTTAATATTATGCTATTTCTGTTTCTCTTCAAAATGTTAGTCATTGTGTCAATGTCAAACTAGCTTGTTTTGACAATATATGACTATATATAAGAAACACCGAGAGATGGTTAAGAGAAGAAACATCAGCCAGACTATTTCAATTTATCTTTTCTTTTTGCTGTTCTATGGCTGGCAAAGACAAGGTGTTCTATTAGAAGTTCCTGTCCATTCCCCCTTGCAACAAGGCACCCCATTATATTGTTATAATGCTTTAGTTGTTAGCAAACTTTATTTTAAGCTCAAATCTGCATCCTTTTAACTTCTGCCTAATTCTGTCTTCTGGAAGTACTCAAAACGAGGCTACTCCCTTGTGTATGAGAGTCCTTTAACTGTCTGAAAAGAGTTACCATAAATGCCTTTCATACTCTGTTCACCAGCGTCAATAAACCCACTACTTTCAACCATTATTTTCAAGACATAACTTTCTGGAAACACATTATCCCAATTGCCTATATTAAAGGCACATTCAAAGTCAGTCACATCTATCCTTAAAGGCAGAGTTTATAACATAATATTTATAGTCTGAGAAAGATTGTTGGATCTGTGCTGAGCCATTTCTGACCAATGTATCAGACTATCAATTCATATTTATAATGTCATATGACATTCATATATTCATATTCTTATATATATTCATACCTGTTAAATTAGCATATCCAGGCATAATATGCAAATTCAACATGTATTTTTGGGGCTTAAGAGCATGGATGGAAAAGTTGTTCCACAATTAAATAATTAAATATCAATCGAGAAATAAAGAAATGTTTTCATTTGAAAACATATTTCAATAATTTGTTGTGCAATTCCCCCTTCAGTTTGCTATGAATAGAGTATGAATTCTGAAATGAAGATGTAGAGGACATTGATTGAACTTAATTATCTGTAAAGTTACATTTGTTGATGAGTTTTAACTGCATCTCTGCAAATGTTCTGAGTTTTAAGTTGTTCTAGGTACTGATGTATGACCCTGAACAAAGCAGTTTACATTTCTATGCCTGGGTATCCTCACTAGTAAAATGAAATAGTTCCACTACTTCACAGGGTTAGTAAGAACCACTCAATTACAAAGACAGATTGCACATAAGCACAAAATACTGAGGAAAAAGTACCTTATAAATCTTGAACATGGGAGTCAAAGGTTTTAAAGGTGAATCTATCCCACTCAAAAGCTTAAAAATCTAAGCAATTTAGAAGGTACTGTGAAATCTATTTAACACATACTTTATTTATTAGCATATTCCTGCATTCTTGGCTCTTCTCAGCTCACCAGGATTCATCCTTTCCTCAGGCTTTTATTTATGGTTCATTTTTTTCTAAAATTTAAAAGCTGGCCTACCCCCTTTTTCAAATGGACTCAACTCCTTTTACCATATTCATCTTTATTTTCATCATATGGTAGTTTACTTGGGCCTCATACTTCCTTAGAAAAGATATTCGATTGCTTTCCACATAAATGCTGATACCTTGCCAACAACCTCTTTTATGAGGATTCAATAAAGCTGGCATTGTTGCCACTACCATACTAACAAAATAAAACCCTGGGAAAATAAACCCATCAAGTAACACTACTTAGACTTCTGATAAATTCTTTAAGTGTCCAGGATGAAATTTCAGGCTATAAAGATGGCCTAAGGGCTAGAGAACATGCTTTGCACAGTGAGATTAGGGGTCCATCTCTGCATTGCATGGTTCCTGAGCACTGCATGGACGGACCCCTAAGCACTGGACTAGGGGTGTCTCAAATAACTACCAAACTAAGAAAGATGAAACGTCCAAGAGAAAATTCCCCAAGGTGATTTACTGTGAATTTTCTAAATAGGGATTCCTTCAATGAGTTTCTGCAATAAAAAATAAAACTCCCTGTTGATTGTAAACAACTGGTCAGCAAACAAATGGTTAAGCCAAGCTATTTAGGGCACTCCATCTTTTAGAAAGGCAAGTAACTGTTGCCCAAAAGTGTAAGCAAAATCAACCATTTGTTGAGCTTGGTTTGTTTGTAGAGCATAATTATAGAGTTTGAAATAAACACAAAGGTTACCCAGTCTTTGCAAATAAAAATTATAACTGTAAAAATAAAAGTCTTTGCAAATAAAAGTTATAACTATTTAATAAATAAAAATTATAAATGTTTTACTAACACTTTCCAATTTCTGGTCACTTTCTTATATGTTTTTTGACTGAGCCCAAAGAGGCACATTAGTTGGAGTACAAAACACATTTCCATTGAATATCATCCTAATAGAACTGGTAGAAAATGAACAAAGCTGCCAACAGAAAGTTTCTGTCAGATATTTATGGCAGCAGGCTCTCTTTTCTTTGCTTCTGTTTGAGATAGGACAAAAATATTTGCCCAATTGACCAGATTAAAGATCCCATAGTCTTTTTTGTCTACTTCATCAATAGCCACTCTATGCAATTAAATCTTAGAATTTTCTATTTGATACTGATTATTGAAAGAATTTCATAATTTCAACTGTTACTTTACTGAAACAAACTGACTACAGATCATTAAAGTAGTTTCAGTTCTTGCAATCATACTAATTTATTATAATTTGATGTTTCTTATAATATTTTCACATCAATTTAAAAGCATTGCCTGTCTTAAAGATTCATGACAACTAAAACTATTTTTCTACATAATATGTCACCACTGTCTTATTTCTGTTATCTCAATTTTTCTTTCATGCAACGAAGTAACATTTTCTCTTTTTGTCACTTCTTACCTCACATTTGTACAGTTAATACATGATTTCCCAAACAAACATATATCAAGATTTTGTTCTACAATCCCTCTATTATTTTATAACTTTTATTATTTTCTCACTATAACAGGCTTTGTTTTCTCTAAGTAAAATCTTTCTAAATATTATGTGTAGAGCATTTTATTTGCATAATGAAATTGAATGATAAGCAGATATTACATAAATTATAGGCCAATATGTATATAAATATCTCTTACCAATGACTAAACTAGTATCTTCAAGGACAAATATATACAACATAGATTCTCCAAGTTCATAGTTCACTTTAAGCTTAACTCTTGGAATTGTACATTGTACAAGGGTTTGAAAAAAAAAAGGATTATAAAATATATCCATTATTGCAATATTATAAAGAGTATTACACTGACTTAAATTCTCTGTGATCTGCATATTTATCTATATCTTACCATAACCATATTTTCAGTTACACAAATTTTTTTGCTTCATCGTTCATATTTTCCAGGAATAATTCATTATGAACCCTTTTTCACATTGGCAACTTTGATCTTGTCCTATGCATTTACATTACTCCAAGAATTTGATAGTTCATTTATTATAAGAACTGAATAATATTCCATTGTCTAAATCTAGCACAGACCATTCACCTATTTACTGACAGTTTCTTTTAACGTTTTGTAATACAGATTGATGATGCTATTAAACATCTGTGAAATATTTTAATATGAACTTAAACCTTAAATTTCTTTTGGTAACTCTCGTGAAAGTGATAACCTAATTTACATAATAACTTGTTAAACTGCATTTTAAAGTGGTTTGCTTTATAGTTAATCTTACAGGAAAGCTCCTAATTGCTGACCATTAAATAGGTTGCTTATACATACACACATATACACCATATAATAAACAGGCTTTGGAAAGATTTGAAAGCTTCTCTTTATTCCTAATTTGTTATAAGCATTTTAAGTCACAAATGGGTGTTCAATATTTTTATTATTTATTTATTTATTTATTATTATTTTTTTTTTTGGTTTTTGGGCCACACCCGTTTGACGCTCAGGGGTTACTCCTGGCTATGTGCTCAGAAATCGCCCCTGGCTTGGGGGGACCATATGGGACGCTGGGGGATAGAACCGCGGTCCTTCCTTGGCTAGCGCTTGCAAGGCAGACACCTTACCTCCAGCACCACCTACCCGGCCCCTATTTATTTATTTTGCATGTTTTATTTTTTTAATTTTTATTTTGATCATATTGGCTTACATATCTTTCACAGTAGTATTTTAGGTACATATTAACAATGAATCAGGGGAATATTCATCACCAAATTTGTCCTCCTCCATCCCCGTTCCCTTCCTGCAACCCATATCCCCCACCATCACCCCCCGGGCTGCTAGAGTAGGGGGTCCCCTTATTGTCTAGCTTACTGTTAGTGATCATATATCTGTTTGGTCCTGGTACCCTCCCTTGTTTCCCCCTCTATTTGAGAGGCGGAGCTAGATCATTCAAGTTATGTGGTTTTGTTTGAAGAAAAGAAAAGCAATAGAATGGGGTAAAAAAATAAATAAATAAAAGAAAAGAAAAATCAAATAAGCTAAAAATGGGCGGAGTCCTTAGAAGCTTTCAACCTCAGTTTGAGAGAGGACATGAAAAAGGTAATTGAAGCACCACCACAATACAGAAAGAAATATCAATTTAAATATCCAGTGAGCACTACAGCAATAGAGACAAGCACCACACAATAGTCTCGGTCCTGAAATCAAACCATGCTGGAGAGCAAAAAGAAAGAGAAAGATCAAGATAAAATAAAATAAAATTGGAGCCATCAACTTCAATATCTACACCAAAATAAAGAAGTCAAAAAATAAATCAATAAATCAATATATATGTGGATAATATGATTATTTTGTGCTCCCCCCCCCCTGCATAGGCACAGTAACTATTGGGGATATTATAGAGGGAATTCCCTTGGCCTAGGTCTGATACAGTGGTCGGCAACCTTTGTTTTCAACTGAGCCAAATCTTGCCAAAACCACTACTGAAATTTAATTTGAGAGTCACACAGGGTGCGCACTGACAGAGGCTAAGAGCAGAGTCCTGACTCCTGGAACGGCCGCCTGGCACACAGAAGAATCAAATTAAAAGTGTAAAGAGCCACATGTGGCTCGCGAGCCGCAGGTTGCCGACCACTGGAGAGTTTCTCTGCCCCTGAAGTATACTGTCATGGGGTTAACTATAGACTCCTTGCATGATCATTTACTCTTCTCTCTGTGCTTTTTTGGTGTATGGAAGACTTCTGCTTCGTCATGTATGGTAAGATCAGATCTCTGTATCTAGAGATCTTGGTGTCTGTACAGCTCAAGGAATGGAGCTTATGATTAAGTCTTTCTTTGTGGTTCTAGCAGTTGCTTCTTTATCTATTGAAACATACATACATACATATATATATATATATATATATATATATATATATATACTTTTAGTATGTTAAGGTGATGGATTAAATTAATTGATTTTCTTCTTTTTTTTTTCTTTTCTGGTCACAGCCGGCAGCGCTCAGGGGTTACTCCTGGCTCTATGCTCAGAAATTGCTTCTGGCAGGTTCAGGGGACCATATGGGACACCGGGATTTCAACCAACCACCTTAGGTCCTGGATCAGCTGCTTGCAAGGCAAACACCGCTGTGCTCTCTCTTTCCCGGGCCCGTCAATTCATTTTCTAAAGTGAAACCATTCGTGAACATTTAGAATATATCCATCTTGGTCATGATGTGTAAACCTTTTAATATTTTTGGCATGTTTATGTTGAAAGGTGATAATTTGTTGAGTAGTTTTCCATTCATGTTCATGAGAGATAATGGTCTAACTTTCTATTCTCATAATGTTCCAGTCTAGTTTTAGTCTTAGCATAATTTTACCCAACCTTATGAGTTAGGAAGTATTTCCACTGCTTCACTACCTCCTTAAGAGAGAATAATACCATGATTATGGTATTAATTCAGCAGTAAACCTTATGATCTAGGTACTTCCTGTTTTAAAAAATTATAATTTAGTGATTTAATTACTTCAATATATATTAATTATTTAAATTGTTTCTTCTTGTGTGAATTTTGCTAGACTATATATTTTATGTTATTAGTCTACTTCATTTGTCAAATTTAGGCAAAGAACTGTTCAAAAGTCTCTTTTATAACCTTATAATTTTCATAGAATATTATTATTTCCCCTCATTTATTTCCGGTATCATTATCTGTGTTTTATTTTTCTTAGTTTGGTTAAAAATAACTTAAGTTGAATTTTTCCAAGGAATATGCTTTGTGTTTTCCTTTATTATCTTTATTGACTTCCTTCTAGTCTATTGATTTGTTACAATAATTATTATTTCTCATTCATGTTTATTATTCAGTACTTAATTTTCTATTTACTTTCTATTTATTTTATCTTCAGTTCCCTTTTTCCAAAACAATTGTTTAGGTAGTTCTTCTTTACTCCAATATGCCATTCATAATATAAAACTACATATAAGAATGCTTTTATTGCTTATAAATTATGAGTTTAACTCTCAGTTAAAATTTTAAATATAGGAACCACACCCAGCAGTTTTCAGGGCTTATTCTTGCTTTGTCAGGAATACCACTCCTCATAGAAGTGGTAACCGGGTCATCAATATTGAAGAGATTCTCATCAATATTGAGGCAAGGATTTGCCCAATGTTCCCTTTTTTTGTGGTTTCAAGCAAGAGCTGACACACATCAAAAAGAATAACCAGAACTAATGCATATGCTGAGAAAAAGTTACTCTTATTCACTCTTTTGGGAATGTGGATTGGTCTAACCTTTTGGGAAAACAATATAAAAATTCTTCAAAAAACTAGAAATTTAGCTTCCCTATGTCCCAACAGTCAGGAATATACATTAGGAGCCCCAAAGCTACATGCAGAAAAGCTCTTTGCACTTCTATGATCATGCAAAAGTATTTTATTAGGATCTGAAAACTATTCAAATGCCCAAGAGCAGATGAGTGCTTAAAGAGTAAAGAAGCCATGGTTCTCTACACAATAAATACTATACAACTGTTCGAAAAAATGAAGTCATGAAATATCTTTATATATGGATAATATAGAATGTATTATGATGAATGAATTGAGTCAGAGAGAGAGGGGTAAACACAGAATGATGGCACTCATTTTGGGGATATATAAAAACCAAGGTAGTGTGGTAATAATTCATAAAAAGTAGCTTGCCACAAATAGTTGGGCAGTATAAAAAGGCAGAAAAATGATAATTATTACTATAATACTATTTGGTAAATATCACTCTGGAGAAGAACTAAATGTTTAAAAAAGTGAAGTGACACTCATGATACCCCTTAAGAAACATCTTTGCAAACGGTGTCTAGAAGGAAAAAAATTATCAAGAATGCGCACTGGTGGAAGTGTTGGACATGGTATGACTGAAATTCAATCATGAAAACTTTGTAATTGTGTATCTCACAGTAAATTAATGATGACTTATTGCAAATTAATAATAAAATAAAAGTAGCTGTTAATTTCTTGAGAACCTTTTATGTGATAATTCAAAATTATAACTTTCTCTTTTATTTTTAAGATATCTATACATTTTTATGAGTAAGTATATTCAATCCTATTTAATGCATACTTATTATACTATTTTCCACTTTATAAGATGAGTCAATTCTGAAAATGTTGGTAAAATGTTCTCTTTATAACATTTATATGCTTTAGTTTAAGTAATGTTAATTTGCATCATTAAATTTGGTAAAATATGACAGAACAAATTATAAAACAGGTGGTAGGTAGTCAAAGAGCATTTGCAGAATTAGTGAATGTTTATGTTATTTCAGTATATAATATAAATAATTTATAATAATAATAAATAATATAAATAATTTTGGTTACATTTTTTTGGAAATTTTCTTATATAATCTTCCATCTACATACACTGAGTGATCCAGTGGTTCAGGGCCAATTCAGAATACCCAACTGCAAGATTTCTACCAATGTTGATTTTTTTCTGGCAGAATCAATCCAATCTGAATCTAAAAACAATTATAGAGAAGAGCCACAGAAAAATAACTATAGAAATCTACTTGATTTGTATTAATTTAATTTAAACATATGTTCTTAATAACAGTTTTAGCATTAAATAGTGAGCAATACAAATCAGTAGTTGAACTTTGAAGTTAATAACTGGGTTTAATTTGTTTGCTTTGCCCAATAACTGTGCTAAAATGCTTGCTTTGCTCATAGCTCCGTTAAAATGCTTGCTTTTCTCATTAGCTATTGGTCTTGAGAAAAAGATCCCTCTTCTAACTAAAGAATATATGTCCAGTGAGATGGTTTAGTGGTTCATTATAAGGGAATAGGCCTTTTGTTCTATCATTATTCATAATATAAATGAATAAATGAACGAATAAAAAAGTAAAAATAAGAAAAGAAGCTAGACATGAAATGCTTCTAAGGAGTTTAAAGTGGAATTAGATATAAAGCCAATGCAGCATCATGTACCTATCTCAAATGGTATTATCAGGTATTAGTCCATGCCAAGTTCAAAATTACCTCTAAGGAGATCTATAAATGCTGTACTATTTTTCAATGGATACAGATTAAGTATAGCAAGATTTAAGATATAATAATACTAACCCAGTTCATCCATTCAAAGAAAAAATGTTGATGAACATTTACTTTATATAATTTTCTTTACAATGTATATTACAGAGAATGCTGTAAAATGTAAAGAGTATTTCAAATACATTCTGGAAAGGTGCTCGACTTATATAAATCTACATATTGAGAAATGTGATAAAATAAAGGAGAACATTAAATTTCTTTGGCTTGGTCTTGTATTGGTGTCAGGAAAGGATATAGATTAAATTTGAAAAACAAGTTTAAATTGAGAAAACATACATTTATAAGAATGTCTGAGATGTGTCATTATTTCCAAGAAGAAATGATCAAATTTCAGTGTAAGAAAACTACATGCAAAAGTATTGAGAGCTTTGGGGGCCGAATGATAGCTCAGTGGTAGGGCATTCACCTTGCATGCAACTGACCCTGTGCGGACCTGGGTTCAATCCCTGGGCGTTCCATATGGTTCCTTGAGCCAGGAGTGATTTCTGAGTACATAGCCAGGAGTAACCCCTGAGCCATGGGTGTGGCCCAAACTCCCCACCCCCCAAAAAAAGTTTTTGAGAGCTTTTAATAGAAAATATGCAGAATTCATGGGTTGGAGCAATAGACAGCAGCATTGCCTTGAATGCAGACAACCCAGGTTTGATCTTTGGCATCCCATATGGTCCCCTGAATCCCACCAGGACTGATTATTAATAAAGAGATAGGAATAATCCCTGAGCACTACTGGGGGTTCAGTGTGGACCAAAAACTAAATAAAGTGCAGAAACCTTATTTTATAAGAAGAAGGTATTGATAATCATGTGAATGAAGATAAACTTATGCTTTCAAGAAGATAAGAAAAAAGATAATTGAAATTGTGAAGGGTATCTTGTTGTATTCTTCACACACATTCTTTGTTGCCAACTGGAATATTAACCAGGTTTTTATGTTTGAGTAATAATATTTAAGTTTAACTTCCCATATTTTTCCTACACGTAGCTTAGTCTTAATAAGCAAATGAACTTAATTACTTCATGGAACATAAATGGAAAAAGGCTCCATAAAATACTAAAGAAAAGAATTTCAAGTAGAAAAGTAATAAAAGTAATCGCTTCTCGGCTTTTTGGCTAAGATCAAGTGAAAAGTAATGAAAGTAAAACAGATAGATATCTTTTAATAACAACTTTTCCTGACTAAAATTTATACATAATTGAAAGATTCTCTATAATGTTATTATTACATTTTATGTATTCACTCCACAAATATGTACTAAGTATCTAAGCTATATGAGGAATACTGGACTACAAGTTAGAATTCTACAGTGAATTGACACAAAACTTATTTTCTCTCAAGCAACTCTCTGGAGTAAGCCCTGAGTGTCACTGGGTGAGGCCCCCAAATGAAAACAAACAAACAAACAAAGACAACTATCTGTTTCTCAGAAAGCTGACGGTAATTCAACAGCTAGTTTCTGAGTAAATGTTTTACGAAGAATCACAGAGTATTATGAATATAAATTGGGAATAATTCTGGAAACACAAGAATTATTAAAACTTCCTCAAAGAAAATATTTCAAGTTGAGAAGCTGAAAATAAAATATTGAAATCTTAGCTCAGACAAAAAAAAAGAGGGGGGTATCTTTTGGTAGAGAGGAGGCTTGAGAATGAAGGAAAAGGGTGTAGAGTTGCAGCTGAATGTACAAAGCAAACTGATTTGACCAGAAAATGGCTGTGAATTTGAGTCTTAATGCAGTTAGGGTGTGTAGAAGAAAAGTTTAGAGGCAGTTGCTAGAAACTATAGAAAATTAATAAGAAATTTGAATATTGCATGCTAAAGATGGAAAAATGCTAAGGAGTAGTGTAATTCAGCCCTTTTACTAAGACTTTACAGCATTTTGTGTTCATGAGTACTTTGCAAAGCTTTGAAGTTTATTGATTTTTACCTGAAGGCTTCACAGATCTCATATGTAATTACATCATTTAGATTGTTAGAACAACTGTCACTCATTCCGTATAGATTTCATTTTAGTTATTGATTGCTTCTTAAAAACAACTAAGCACTTGATTTTCAATTTCATTTCTCTGAAAATACAGTTTTTTCTACCCCAAATCTAAATCACTCAAAATTTGGTAAAAATGTACTCTCAAATCTTTAGAGAGTCACTCGATAGTTACCTCTCATGGAATGATAGGATTAAAGGAAGAAACCATATTGACCTAAAACCCTTTTGAAGGGGCTACAGAGTAAAGATGCAACACAAGAGCTTTATTTTTAGAAACAAATATGGCATCAAATTGCTTTAAAGGGTCTATTTTGATATTCAATTACATACTCGGTTCATCATAGGAACAGATAAATAATTTATCTGAAATCATTTCTAAAAGACTTATGTTTATTAAAACAGTCATCACTTTTATTATATATCTTAATAAAAACTTAAGATTTAATGAGTTTAAGCTAGTAATCCGGAAAAATACAGTATTTCTAAAAGCAATAGTCTTTACGTTTTATTTTTACACTTTAAATAGTGGATCATTCTCTAAGTAAGTTAACAGAAGTCTTTAAAATTTAATATATCAGGCCGGAGAGATATCATGGAGGTAAGGTGTTTGCCTTGTATGCAGAAGGACAGTGGTCGATTCCCTGCATCCCACATGGTCCCCCAAGCCTTCCAGGAGCGATTTCTGAGCATAGAGCCAGGAGTAATCCCCGAGTGTTACTGGGTGTGACCCAAAAACCAAAAAAAAAAAAAAAATTATATGCCTTATTCTACACTACTCAAGGATAAGTCTGTTTATTGAAATAATTGTTTCATTTTAAGTGTCAAGGAAAAATGTTTATGAGATGTACATAATAAAACAATTTTAAAATGATCTGTTTAATTATATGCTAGTGCTTAAGTTCTTTGTGAAATGTTAGTTATTCTTTTTTGATTTTGATTTTGAGCCACTCTTAGCAGGGATCAGGGTTACTCCTGGCTCTGCACTCAGAAATAACTCCTGGCAGGCACTGGGGACAATATGGGATGCCACAAATTTTACCTGAGTTCCCCCTGGTTGACCCCATGCAAGGCAAATGACCTAAGTGCTGTGCTATTGCTCTGACCCCTTTTAGTTATTTTAAAGCACTCACACTAATATAATTTGTTCTCTCAAGAAACAAGATATTTTTTACTTAAATAAAAGAGACAAGGAAGTAGCTTATATATATTCAACTCTCCTGAGGAAAAATATATATATAAAAAACACGAAAAAAATGAGTTTGTCACTTGCAATTTTCTCTAATTAAAGAGGTAAGACAAGCCTATTTTCATTATAGAAAATATTTAAACTAAATTTAAATTTTATAATCCTCAGATGTATAACAGAGTAATTTCTTCTGTTCAGCATATGGAGAAATCAATTTTGTTTAAATATATTTACAAGGACATTTATTTTATGGAATATATACTTTAATATAGGCACTCTCAATATAGGTACTTTTATACTAATTGACTCAATCCTAGAAAATAACTACTAATAAATATCTACATATATGTTGTTATATAGTACAAATAGGCACTAATTTATATTTGGAATATATATGTACATGCTTATGCATATTATGAATACTTGTGTTTTTCTTTTATATATATTTTTATATATATTTAATTTTGGGGGTAGACTCAACTATATTCCAGGCTTATTTCTGACTCAAGGTTCACTCCTATCAGTGTTTGGGAAAACCTATGTAGAGCAAGGAGTAAAATTTCGGTAGTCCTCATGTAAGGCAAGAGCTTACTGCCTACTATCTCTGATACATGAGATATTTTTCTACTAAATGCACAGAATGTTTATAGGTACAATTCAACTAATTTTGTTTTCAGTATTTTAAGATATAGAAATATCTATATTTAAATATAGATTTCAAATATCAATATTTCAAATCTTTTTAGGTGATTGAAAAGAACATTTTAAAATATGCCTAAATCATTGCTAAAGCATATAATAAATATCTTGATTTTTTTTAAATGGAAGACTGTTGGGGCTGGAGCGACAGCACAGCAGTAGGGCATTTGCCTTGCACTCAGCTGATTCAAATAGACTGTGGGTCGAATCCCGGCATCCCTGTGCCTGCCAGGAGAGACTTCTGAGCACAGAGCCAGGAATATGCTGGATGTGACCCCAAAAAAACGAAAACAAACAAACAAAAAATTTTTCAAAAAAAGGAAGACTGTTGAAGAGCAACGATTTATAGGTCTATGTATATTTTGCATTAAAATATATTTATTTATTGGAGCTGGAGTGATAGCACAGCGATAGCATAGCTGCCTTGCATGCAGCTGACCCAGGACAAACCACGATTCTTTACCTGACATTCCATATGATCCCCCAAGCTTTCCAGGAGCGATTTCTGAGCACTGAGCAAAGAGTATCCCCTAAGCAGTGCTAGGTTTGGCCTCATTACAAAAATAAATAAATAAATACATAAATAAGATAAAAAATTAAATACATAATTTCTTATGACAGATGTAAATTGCCTAGCATTTTCAAATGCAATACATGTTCCACAATTAAATTTATCTTTTACAAAATCAATTTTAAATTTAGAAGCTAGTTACATATATACTTAGAAAACTAATATGTATTATTTCAACAACCTTAGAAAAACCTTTCAAAAAACATTCAAAGTTTTGAAAATTCCATTTTACCTAGAATATCTGCTTTGGTCTTGCTTGCTTCTTACTCTTTAATATTTTCTGCCTTTCCAAACTAAGATTTCATAATTTAAACTTGTCAGCTATATCTGTTTTATAACCAATATATCTTCATACAAAATTCAGACAAAGAAATTAGTTAAAATGTTTGAATACCTATTTTATTCAAGTGATTGTTTGCCTGACTTTGGTTTTTCTGAAGGTGCACTTCCTTTGAAGTTAATTATGAATGATTCTAAGTATTTTGAAAGTTGGATTTGTAATTTTTATATGCATACCATCAGTCCTAAGTAGTGACAAAAATTAGTGGAAGTAAATTTAACTGTGTGCTCAACAATAAATAGTGATAGAAACAAATAGCAATGTTCACTCTTGTCTTCCTATATTGAGTAGTGTTACAAGTAGAATAAATCGTCTTTTATTTACTTCTCACAGTTAACCAAGGAAACAAAGATAGACTGTTTTCTTCTTACTAGATAGATTAATCAAATCATAAATGAGATATGCTGTAATTAAAAATGTACTGATATCACTTTTTAAGGTAAAACTTTGAGAAAACAAGACAAATAGAATTACCATATTAATCTAGAAGTGTTTCATTAAAGTGGTGTGTTTCTCTTCAATGTTTAATGATTCTAAAATTTGAATTTTCTTATCCTTAGTCTAGTTTATCTCTTCAACATATTTTTTCCTTACAGAAAAGATTCTGATAGTTAATGAACAAAAAATATGTAGGCAGGGGTAGTAGTGTTTAAATAAACTGCTTAATAAATCATTCACTAACCCGAAGGAATGAATTACTTTGTAAATTATTAATTTGTTTTTAAATATATATTTCTCATCTTAGGGTTTGACTAAATTATGTAATGCAGCAGACAGCTTATCTTAAATAGAGCTAAGTATGAGTGAGAGGAAAATGAGAAACAATTCACACTAATATTAAAAAAACAAAACAAAACATTTCCCTATACTGTTGAATTTAATTGTAGTCATCTGGTTTAAACTACCAGAGGATAAGTAAAGGTTCAAGAATTAATGCTGAGTCTGACAGTGTGAGAAACAGCATTTCAGAAACTATCAAAATTTATCCTGACTAAAAACAATTTTTGAAGATTAAAAGGAACACCACTTCTTGAAAATAAAAACTTATTGCTAAATATGATTCTTTAGCATAAACATGCTAATAAAGTCAAGGTCTGACAAAAAACTTGCACATCTTGCAAGCTCAGTTATCATTACCTTCTTGCAAAATATTTGCCCTTAGAAGTGTCAGTGAACATGAGAATAAAATGAATAGGCCCATAACAAACACTTGGAAAGCAAAGATAATTAATATCCCATGAAAAATGGTGAAAAAGCAATATTTTCATATAAGAAAAATATCACATCTAAAAAGATGAAGAACACAGTTCCACTATAAAACCTTAATTTTATATTATTTAAATAAAAGACAAAGACCATCTCTGGGTTTTAAAATCAAACATTTCCTTTAGCAAAATTACTATTCACAAGATAGAAAATATATAGAAAATAATACTCTTTATTTTGGATTGTATCATTCCAAAAGGTTCCTTTAGTTCTACCAAATACATAAGAGCAGCTAACATTCCTTAGAATGTGCAATATTCTCCTTACAACATATATATTCATTATCTTAGAGACTATGCATTTTCAGATTATATTCCTTAAAAAACTATATAGGATAACTTTCTAAGTTATCACACATTTATATCAATGAAATGTTAATGTAGCTGTTTTGAACTATATCTTACCATATTTTTGTATTTATGCTACTTTTAGTCACTGAGACTTAAGGCATCTGTCCTGAACTTAGCCTGGTGAAGGACCCTCAAGTCAAGTACTGCTGAGACGAAGAATACTGAAGGACCTGACCAGCAATGTATCCTTGAGCACTTACATTGACTCTCTGAGTATCATCTTGACTGCTTCCAAGGCCTACTTTTGAGCAATGCTTGAGAGACCCATATACTGTATATAAACACGTATACCCACAAATAAGGCATCTAGCCTATAGCATATAATGGCCTAAGTAACTATGGATAAACTAGTATCCCATGTCAACAGATCAACCACTAACTATATTAATCTCTTTTCAATTCTAAATCACACTATCTCCAAAATAATTTCCACTCAACTAACATTATTAGGATTGCTGATAATAGTCAAATTCCATACATATTTCTACATTACATATTAAACTGCTTTATGTCAATTGACCTTTAAAACTTATTTTCTAAATTAATTATATAAGAAAAAAGTTTATTTTATTAAAGCTAATAGGACAAGAACATTTTCAAAAGTTTTGATGTTATTGAATGCTAGCAGAAGAAAAACCAATGAAATATAAAAGAAGAGAAAGCTTTAGCATACAGAAATTTAAAGTCATGTAATAGTTACTTTCTATTATCTTAACTATGTTGATTTGAGAGCTCAGATAGTGTCAAATAATGGTGCAAAATTCCGTTATTCATATGGCTTTTCTTTTCTTTTATGTTTCATCCTATGATAATGATAAAGGACATTGTGAATAATTGTCAGGATGTTTGTATGCAATTATAAGTTGTTTGAAGAGTTGAATACTAATTACAAGCAGATACTTTGTTTTTCAAAACTAATGTAAAAACATGGAGGTACAAAAGATCTATGTTAAATAAAGCAATGTAAAAATTAATATAATTTTGTAAAAGGAATGAATTTTAAAGTATTTCAATAAAATAATCTAAGAAAAATTAATAGGGGGGCCTGAGTGATAGTACAGAATGTAGGGCATTTGCTTGAATGATATCTACTGGATTTGATTCCTGGCATCTCATAGGGTCCCTCAACCTGCCAGGAGATATTCCTGATTGCAGAGACAGGAGTAATTACTAAATATCATCAGGTATGGCCTTAAATCCAACAAAACAAAAATTCAGAGTATTTAAAAAAACCTGTAGATTTTTTAGATTTTATATACAAGTATCTAGTTTAATTAAATGTCAAAGTTTCTTTTTTGATATTCTTTTAAGACCATGGAAAATATAATATATAGGATAAATTAGGTGTAGAAAATAGAAAAAAGATAATTTAAGAGAGTAAAAACATTAATCATTCAAATATATAATAAAGATCTATGCAATGCCCCAAAATTATTTCAGAAGCTGAGTGGAACATGAAAATGACTGGTCCCTTCATCAGTAATGTGCAATATTGCTTATTTCTCTGTTCTCTGCATGTCTGTTGGCTCAATCTGATGTTTACACATTTCTCACTGACATTCAAACCACAAAGGAATAGACAGCTGTGTCTAATAACAAAGTGGTTAATATACATAATCTGAATGCTATTTATCATAATTCCAAATTCACATGGGAAGATATTTGTATTGATCAAGTCTTTGTCTTACATGCTAGATCAGTGATGGCGTCACATTAAAAAGAAATGCACATGTTAATTTGAGAAGACATTATATTTGGAAGATGAATCCGTAATTATTATTACCACCAAGGAGAGCATTAATTTGAGTATTAGTTCATTTTACATTAACAAAAATGAAACTTTTCTATATTTAAGGCACTGTTCAAGATACTATTTAGATGGCAAGTGAGATAACTAGAATAAGTAAAAATGTTGTGACCATTAATATTAGTAATTTGAATGATTTCACTTAAAAGAAACAGCAAATCAAATCATACTACTTTGCTAGCTAGAAATAAAAATACAGATTATTATGAGTACAATAGTCGATTTTAAAATGCAAGTAATTTCTTAACTTACTAAAGGCAAATAAATTTCAAAGAGAAATGTAAAATCATTATACATGATGCCTCTATAAACACACTATCAGCTTGGTCTTATTTATAAAGAAAGAGAAATATTTCATGTGTAAAGTAGCTCATAAATTATAGTAGCATAAAAATATCTCAGAGCAATAATCCACAAGGAAATGCAAGTGTACTGATAATGTAATTCAAAACTTATTGGGAATGATAACAGCATATAAATTAAGCAGATTTCCTTGACATAGATTCTAAGTATTGTAAGATTTTAATATATTGAACAAAAAGTACTTTGCAGGAATGTTATTAAGATCTTACAAGTAAGCCAATTATAAAAATCATGTGATTTTTTTTTTCAGAAGAAATGATTTTATTATGGAAGTGTTGAGGGATGGGCATGCAGTGTTAGAGATCAAATCTGGCTTATTGCATGCAAAATATACACACCAATCTCCAAGGACAGGTGTAAACAATATACACACACTAACACTCAAGGACAGTGTAAACAAAAATCCCCAACAGAAACAAGCAAACAAACAAAAGAATACATTATTACTTTTCTAAAGAACACTTTCTCTTAGGAGTTCAGATTTTCTTATTTAAAAAAAAATAAAAACATTTGTTTCTACTAGTATATATAATAGAGTTGAGATAAAGAGAGTCAAATAACTTTGTAAAACTACTTTTTCCCTGTGGTGGATTTTTTTTGTTTGATTTTTCTTTTTGTATTGTCGTTGTGTTTCTTTTTTGTTTTGTTATCTTTTTTTGTTTTGGATCACACCGGTATTGCTCAGGGTTTATTCCTGGCGGGCTCGGGGGACCATGTGGGATGCCGATTTTTAACAACTGTCCTTCTGCATGCAAGGCAAATGCCCTGCCTCCATGCTATCTCTCTGGCCCCTGTTGATGTGTTTCTTTCTTTTTTACTTTTTTTTTCTCTCAAATTAACATTTATAGCCTCTAGAAGGTCTACACCCATTCTTTGCTTGTTTGATTCTTACCCCATTATTTTTTCTTTTCCTCAAAGAGAACCACATAACTTGAACCAACTTGTTCCACCTTTCAACTTGAGGGGGAAACAATGGAGGCACAAAGACCAAACATCTGTATGATCACTAAACAGTAATAAAATGATCGGACTTAAATACCAAACCCAATTTAACGACAACAGAATCAATATCCAATCTACAACAAGATAGACACAGAGGGGACCACTTATACTAGCAGTATGGTGTGTAGGGGAGAGGAATATGGGATATATTCTGGGAACAGGGGTGGAGGGAGGACAACTTTGGTGGTGGGAATTCCCCTGATCCAATGTCAATACGTATCTAAAATATTACTGTGGAAGATATGTAATCCACTTTGGTCAAAATAAAAATCATTATTAAAAAATACCTACTTTTTTCCCTTGGGTAAAGTCATATATATACATACACATTTATGTATATACCCTTATGAAGCTAATACACACTAATAACTTTTTGTGAGTAACCTTAAAGTGTTTTCAAAATCAGAGGTCTTTTTTTTAACAGATAATTATTAATTTTATGTGATCCTATAGAATAATATAAGGCTTCCAAAAGGACAGAAAAGGGATAAAAATTCATTTTACTAACTAAAGTTAACAAAATTGGTAATTAAATTGTTATTGGTAACTAATTATTTGTAACCAAGTTACCAACTTAATATTCTGATTAGACTGCAGAACTGCCTATTGTTCAATCTATTTTAGTCTTGCCTTTAATACAAAAAAAGACAAATCTCCAGTTGTCATGTACTATAATTAGACAGACTATCAAATTTATGGAATCAGTAATGAACTATAGTCAGGGTATCAGTCATGAAATTGCTGTGAGGCTGGTTCTTTTTGTGGTTGTGTCTCATGATCACTCCCTTCGACTATAATGGTCTCTGAATGTTAGAAGAACATAGACACCAGGAATAAGCCTAATCTATGATGTACCACTACTCACTGACACCACTATTCACTCACAAACAAGAGAAGAGAAAGAGACAATGTGATTTACCCGTAGAAATGACAGGTCCCTGTTGTGTTCAATGCTGGTTATCTCCAGGTTGCCCATAACTACTTCACAGTTTTCATAGTACTTGCGCAAGGCTCGGTACTGCTGTTCCAGGTCAGAAAGAGAGCTCAGTTTATTCTCAGTTCCAGCACACACTGAAAAGATAAAAAGGAACAGAGGAAGTTATAGAAACTTTTAAAGAGGAACATAGGAATTATAGAACCTTTTAGGGCCAAAGCAATAGCATGGAAGCAGGGCTTTTGCCTTGCATGCAGAAGGACAGTGGTTCAAATCCAGGCATTCCATATGGTCCCCCGAGACTGCCACGAGTGAATTCTGAGTGTAGAGCCAGGAGTAACTCCGAGCACTGCTGGGTGTGACCCAAAAACAAACATACAAACAAAAAAGAACCTTTTAATGTGATCTGAATTAAAATATCTTTAGTATAATTAACAGTTACAGATCCATACAGTAATATATTATGTCTTTCCAATTTTAAGTTATAGAATATTGATATATAATAAGAATATAGATTATTTAAAATATATATTTAGATGATTAAATATAGAATTATATAAAGATTATTATTAAGATATATAATACATAGGATAAGAACATAAAATAATGTGTATGTTTTATATATATTGATGTAATAGCAGTTGGTCTTGGACATGATCCTTGGATACTACCATTGTTGTGGTAATTGAACCTGGGCACACTTTTTGGACATGCCCTGGTAATGCCTCTTTGCTATGCTGGGTATAAAAGGAAAAATATTGAACCTTCGGGGAGCAGGATAGTAACAGAGCAGTTCCTGATGACTCATGAGTGGCCAGAAATAAAGCATTGCCAAGATGCTTCCTGCTTTATATCTATTCCTTTTTCTTTCTTGTACCAAGAACTCCCTTCAGACACTACTGGCCTATGAATATTTATTTTTATTTATTTATTTAATAATATATTTATTTAAATACCGTGATTACAAACATGATTGTAGTTGGGTTTCAGTCATAAAAAGAACACCCCTTCACCAGTGAAACATTCCCACCATCAGTGCCTCTTATCTCCCTCCTCTCCAGTCCCTGCCTGTATTTGAGACAAGCATTCTACTTCTCAGTCATTAACATGGAAACGATTATGCTGAGTGAAATAAGCCAGAGGGAGAGAGAGACACACACAAAGTAGTCTCACTCATCTATGGGCTTTAAAAAAATAAAAGACATTATTGTAAATGTTGGGTTAATGCTAGCAGTATGGTGATCAGAAAAAGACACCCCTGGCAATGCGAGTCACAAAGAGCAGTTTTCTTTGCTTAGCTAACTAAAGGTCCAAGAATAGCCTTCCAGTCAAAGACCCCAAGTCACTTTTCCACTCGGGCTATAGAGATGTACAGCATCAATCTAGGCCCACCCAGTTATTGGCACCTGCTACATTTCAAAAACTACATCTTACATTGCATTGGGTCCCACTTAATGTTACAATTCGGACAACCTGCTTTCATAGGAACAGATATTGATATAAATGTCCCCTTTTCTTATCTCCAATCCTTTTACCCACACGGAATATCAAGACCATCTGGTCTCGACTTGTGAGTCTCCCCTTGTCTCCAACTCTTATCTGAATGCCACATTCCCACAAGCTAACAAGCTAAAAAAGGGGGTATGCAGAGCAGTTTAAGCAGTTTTAGCAGAAGCAGAAACTTTGATGAGGTAAGCGGAAACCTCGGGGGTCCTACATAATAATGCCTAGAGATGAGGACCAGAAGGACCAGCTCATAATATGAAGCTCACCACAAAGAGTGGTGAGTGCAGTTGGAGAAACAATGTTAATGAGTGAGAGAATTTTAATTTATCTCTGCCCTCTCTCAGAAACCCCTAAGCAGTGGCAGAAGGAGGAATAAAAAGTATACTTCTTATCTTTCTTTCCTCTCTTCTCTCTGTGCAAGGTGGGCAGTTGCTACATTTTGGAGTCCTGTGTGGACACAAAATCCCATGCAGCAGCCATGTCCATGGGCCTCTTAGAGCCTTGCAGCTCTGCTGCCCTGGCAGACTTGAGCCTTTATATATACACACATATATAAATGCATGCATTTTAACTATAAGGTTGGTAAACTTGTATATTATAGGCATAGTTAACATCTTCATCAAGCCACATAACTATTTGTGATGAGACAAGATATGCTTTTTAAAAGAAAGCTTTATATATGTAATAACATTGTCAACTACATCAACCATTTAAGAAAGTTCTAGTTAAAATATATATACTTCCACCTAAACCTCCCCATTTATTCTCCTATCTAGGTACTGGTAACCAATATTTTCTGTGTCTATCTAATTTGACATTTTCTGAATCTACATATAAATGCCTTCTTAGTATTATATAATTAAAATTTGTACTAACCACATAATCTAATGATTAAAATTTGCTCTAAGTATATAAAACATGTCAATATAATTGCTGTAATTGTATTTAAAAATGCTCAACTCGGGAGTTTTAATTTACTGTTCCCAAATAAAATGATTTTACATGTACAAATATATCTGACCCTGCAATCCAGCTTTTGGGGTTCTATCCCCAGGGCAGAAAAACATTGATTCAAAATAATGCTTGAACATTGCAATTCATTTCAGTGCTCAGTACAATAGTTAAGAATTGGAATCAACCTAGACATTCAACAACAAACAGGTTGATCCTGAAGATGTAGTACATATATGCAAATATATATTTATATATGTAAATTTATATGTGTGAATTATGTATGTATATTTATACTTGTATATATAAATGTATACATTTTTGTGTATATATGTATAATGTATCTGTATATATGTATGTATACACAATGGAATACTTAATAGCTGTAAGGAATGATGCAATTATGTAACTTGCTGCAACATGGATGGAACTGAAAGATATTATGTTAAATAAAGTAGGCCAGAATAAGAATAAATGCAGAATTACAACACTTAATGTGATATTTAGAGTAACTTCATGAAGAAATGTAATAGTTTAAATAGGAGTTTCTCAAACACTCTTGGCCCCAGTGTAGAGTATGGTGAAGAAAAGAAATTGAGTGGAGGATGAGAAACAAAAATATGTAAGGATGGGGACCAGGGGCCAACGGGTCTCAGGTGCATTGATGGTGTTAAGAAAGGACAGAACTGGGGCCGGCGAGGTGGCGCTAGAGGTAAGGTGTCTGCCTTGCAAGTGCTAGCCAAGGAAGGACCGAGGTTTGATTCCCCCGGCGTCCCATATGGTCCCCCTAAGCCAGGGGCAATTTCTGAGCGCTTAGCCAGGAGTAACCCCTGAGCATCAAATGGGTGTGGCCCTAAAAACCAAAAATAAAGAAAAAAGAAAGAAAGGACAGAACTAAGAGGCCAGAGAGATAGCATAAAGCTAGGGTATTTGCCTTGCACACAGACAACCTGGGATGGACTTAAGTTTGATCCCTAGCATCCCATATTATGATACCCCGAGCCTGTTAGGAGCAATAAGCTTAGAGCCAGGAGTAACCCCCGAGCATTGCTAAGTGTGGCCAAAACAAACAAACAAACAAACAAAAACAAAAAGAAAAAGAATTAAAAGACAGAACTAAATATCCAAGCCAATGTCAACGTGTCAACAAAAATAAAATCACGAGACCCAAACTTTAACAATCAAAACTTAATACGGGCCTGTTATGCTGGCAAACTGGGAGACAAGAGTGGTGGCCTAGGATGTACTCTGGGAATTTTGGTGAAGGGAAGTCAACACTGGTGGTGAGGATTGGCCCTTTTTGAAACCAAACTATGAAGTACTTCATAAATCACTGTGGTTTCAATAAGATTTAAAAAAAATAAATTTTTAAAGAAAACTTAAGTTTTCTTTAAATTTTTGTTTAAATTTTAAATTTTATTTAAATTAATTTTTATACTGCACAATTAGCTACTTTTATTGTTTTTTAATTAAAATTATGACATTAACTTTCAAAAATAATATTTTACACATAAATTTAAAACCATATAAATTTAACACATAAATTCAAATCTTTTAAAAGCCTTTTGATTTCAGAAATAAGAATACAGAGTATAAAGTAGCTGAAAACCAGTGCTAAACAACTTTGACTATGACTTTTATAAATTCTAAAACAGGATATGGAAGAAATTTTAAAATTTCTTGATTTTTTAATCAATTATATTTTACGGAATATAAAAATTTTATCAAATATACAGTGATAGGTCATCACTATATTTCTTAGTGTTTGATGGTTAAAAAGACTGTTAAATTGTCTTAGCTTTAATTTTAGAGGTCTTTCTTATTTATTTATTTATTTATTTATTTATTTATTTCTTTATTTTGGTTTTTGGGTCACACCCAGAAGCACTCAGGGATTACTCTAGGCTATAGGCTCAGAAATTGCTCCTGGCAGGCTCAGAGGATCATGTGGGATGCTGGGATTCGAACCACCATCCTTCTGCATGCAAGGCAAACTCCCTATCTCCTGGCTATCTCTCCGGCCCCAGAGGTCATTCTTAAAACTGATTATATGTGTGCTCTGAGTATATTTATGTTCATCCAATTCTTCATTAGTCAGTATCTCTTTTTTGTTTGTTTGTTTGTTTGTTTTTGGGCTACTCCCAATAGTGCTCACGGTTATGCCTGGCTCTTTGCTCAAAAGTCACTCCTGGAAGGCTTGGGGGATCATATGGTATAACGGGAATTGGACCCAGGTCCATCTTCGATTTTGCAAAGCAAATGTCCTACTGCTGTGGTATTTCTCCAACCCCATTATTTCTTTTATTTTTCAGAAGTTTTATAATTACTATTTGTGGTATATTTATTAGATTTTTTATTTTTATTTTTAATAATATATTTAAGCACCATGGTTACAAACATGTTAATAGTTGGGATTCAGTCATAAGATGTGCACCTCCCTTCATGAGTGCAACTTTCCCAACACCAATGTTCCCATTTCCTTCCTCCTCCAACCCCTGCCTTTCTTTGAGACAAGCATGATAATTGTTAGTGTAGTTATTTCTAGTATAGTTGTATGTTTACCACACTTGCTACTCTGTGGTAAGCTTCATATAATGGGCTGGTCCTTTCACTTGCTTTTTTAAATAACTTTCTATGTACCAAATCTATTATCAAGTAAAATAAATATGTTTTATGCATCTTACATAGTAAAGTAAGTGGAATTTGAATGATGTGAATCTTCTTTAGCTATGTTATATAATATAGTACAAATTTAAGTCAAAGTATAAATCTTAAATTATGACACTAGAAACATATAGACAAAATATAAGGGTTAAACTAGATGCCCTGTATACATCTGATTATGATTTGATCCCAACCACTAGATATGACCCTCAAACACCAAATACCACCAGGAAGAATCCCTTAGCACAGAGTGAGGAACACTGCTGTGTGTAGCCCAAAATCAAACATAAAACTAAGGCACTAAAAAAAAAAAAAGTAGTAAACTCAAATATATAGTTACATGACATAACATCTGAATTCATTAAAAATATTTTCTTGAATGGATATATAGAATCAGAGATAAAGGGTTTGTTTTGCATGTGGTCAACTGTTGTTAAATTTCAGGATCTATATTTGTTTCCTCCAAGCACTTCCAGAGGTTAATATGGTCACAGAATCAGAAATAACCACAAGGTTTAACCAGATGTACCCCACATCTTGTCCCTGAAAAAACACATTTCTTTCTGAAGGGTCATCATCACAGTAATTTATCAAGCTACATTCTTCCAACTCCTTTCTGGAGATTCTCATAGACCACATTGTTGTAATAAGCTCAAGTATTAATTGATCTATGAGATTCAAGCCCAGAGATTCTCAGAGAGCAGATTGAATTCATTATTTCTTTTGCAAATGTAGCTATAAAATGCTGAAGATAAATGCTAAGATACTCAGAATCCTAGATAATCATATATTTCCTCACAGTAAGCAACTCTATGTGATAATTCCAAATAAGTACACTATTTCTGTTATCTTCGAGGTAAACTTTTCAAGTGGTGAGTTTAGCCTGTAGGTAAGTTTCTCTATGCATTACTCCAATCTTATGTCTGAAATAAAGATATCATGGCTAAAACTTGAACCACCATCTTAGACCATAAAATTTAGACTGAAATTTAGAAAATAACTAAGAAATAAGCAAAATATGATCAGGGATTTCAAATAATCAATGCTAATTCTTATATCAATAGAAATAAGGTATTGGCATATTTTAAGTTAATGACATATTTTTCTTAAATGATAAAATATTACACATAGGAAAGTTAAAATTACAGATAACTATTGGCATTTTTGTATTTTTATACCTTTTGCCTAGCTTGACTGAATTTGAGTTTCTTCAATGCATAATGAAATTATAAAATCATTGTTTATGGAGCCAGAGAGATAGATAAGATAGTATAGTTCTTGCCTTGCATCTAACCTATGCATATTCAATCCCTGCACTCCATTTGATTCCTGGGCCCCACCATCTTTGAACAGTGTCAGAAATAAGCCCTGAGAACCAGTAGGCATGTCACCTCAAAACCTTCTTGATTTCATGAGCATTGACTGATTCTGTAGACACTTTGCATCTTATTAAAATTAACAAAGAAACGTTATTACTATTGATATGTACAATGCTATATACACTGTAAGTAAAAGTTTGGTTGTTGTGGTGGTGGTGGCAGTGGTGATGTTTGGATCCAACCTGAAATGCTTCCGACTTATTCCTGGCTCTGAACTCAGTAATCACTCCTGGTGAGTTTAACAGATCATCTATGGTTCTGGGGATCTAATCAGGATTAGATGCCTGCAAAGTCAATGCTCTACCCAAAGTATCATCCAGTCTCTGACTAATGGAACTGTGGGTGACTGGTTTATGTATATATATATATATATATATATATATATATATATATATATATATATATATATATATATATATTTAGTTTTTGGGTCACACCCAGCAGCACAGAGGGGTTACTCCTGGCTCTGTGCTCAGATATCACTCCTGGCAGACTCAGGGGACCATATGGGATGCTGAGATTTGAACTACCGTCCTTATGCATGAAAGGCAAATGCCTTACCTCCATACTATCTCTCCGGCCCATACATATTTCTTATAATAAGAGGAAAGTGCTTTTTTCAATAGAACACAGTCTACAAAGTACCCTTAATACCTAAGTTTTATAATATAGCTCCAAGAAAACTAATGAACAAACCTGTATAAAATTGTAAATTGCATAGATTTATGTAATATACAGGTTTTTATTATTTTTAATTTTAATTATTAAAGAACCATGATTTACAAATTTATTTATAGTTGATTTTAGACATGTAATGTTTCAGCACCAATTTCGCCACCAGTGCAACCTCCCTCCAACCATGTTCCCAGATTCCATCCTTATCTTCTCCTAACTTGCCATTTTGACAGGAATCTTTTTAAGTTTGGTTGTTACAGTTTGGGCCTCATCATCCCAATGTGGTTGACTTTTGATTAGCATATTTAGCTCTGTCCTTTTTTTACACCACAGATAATTATTGAATACTCTTAATCTCTCCCTCCCTTACCTCTTTTGCCCTTGTTAGTTATTTCTCATCTGATGTTCTCCATTCCACATAATTAAATTAATTTTAATTATTTTACATTTCAATGAAGACAAACATTTTGACATATTGAACTCAGTGCTATAATTTGTGTCAATATATTACATCAATGTGAACTACCAGCGTAGGAGTGAGAAGCCAGTAGAATAATTGCCTTACATGTGGTAGACCAGGTTTTAATTCTGGCAGCTAATATGGTCCCTTGACCACAGCCAGGCCTAATTCCTAATCACGGATCCAGTAGAAAGCCCTGAACACACATCCAGTATTAAATCATGAGCTCTGCTGGCTGTGGGCCAAAAATAAAACAAAAACTGGGGCTGGAGGAATAGCACAGCGGTAGGGCATTTGTCTTGCATGAGGCTGACCAAGGACAGACCACAGTTGGATCCCCCAGCGTCCCATATGGTCCCCCACGCCAGGATCGATTTCTGAGCACATAGCCAGGAGTAACCCCTGAGCATCACTGGGTGTGCCCCCCAAAAAAACACCCCCCCCAAAAAAAAACCCCAAAAGAAACAAACGAAAAGCAAGCAGGAACCATGCTAGGGTCAATGTTTACTAATGCAACTACTGATTGATTGATTGATACATTTGCTGCACTATTTCTACATATATTGATTTATATTTTGCTGTTCTCTTTCTTGGAAAGTAAACACAATGCAATATTAAGCATAAGTGACATAGTACAAGTTATTTCATTTAGATATAAAATTAATATTAAATATAAAAAATAATATTTAGTGTTTCAAAAGTAATTAATTTTTCTATTTTATAGAACATTAAATGTTCTATAAACATAAATATTAATTTCATTAAAAATATCTGTTCTTATGTCTTTTGTCTAGGTGGAGAGAAGTTAAATATGAATTCATTATTAGTTATAAAAAAGTGAAATATAATCGTTTGTGTCTGCTGTGCTATATAACACAATGCTATCCATGGATATTATCATTTAGCAATATTTATCTAATTGTTATTAAAACAATTATAGTTGGTATTTAGAAATATACCTCCAATTCAGAAAATTTTCCATTGTTCAACAAATAATCATCCGTGAAAGCTATGTACTATCTGAAAAATAAGAATTTGAAACTAGAAATATTTTTACTAACCACCAAATCTTCAAATAAGCACAAAATTTGATTAATTTGAATTATCTACTCTTCACAAATCCCTGTCTATGGAGACGTTATTATATATAGTTCCATTCAGAAAATGTTTTCTTTTTGTTAGGCTTTCCTGAGTATTTATGCTTGCTTCAAACATTTTATAATTATTTCTATATTTCCTTTAATTTTTATCTTAGAAGACAAACTTGATGTTATAAAACTAGCTGGGTTCGAAGCATAAAAATCATTTGTATTTCATGGAGTCTTCACTGAATGCCTTGTAACTTTCATTTGTCAATTGATTTTACAATCAGGCAATGTATACAGGACAATGTTTAAACCATCAAGTTTCATTGATTTCACAAAGCTGTTTATCAAACAGAATGAAAAATCATTTTTACCAGCCAAAGAAAATTTAACAACATTCAGCCCCCTCCTCTTGCCAATACTATTATGAAGTTCTTAAACTATCAACTTACAACAGCCCAAGCTTCAAATATCATGAATTTACATATGCTCCCCAGTGTTTTCATTTCAAATGTAACTCCAGGAGTAAAGCTTTATGTGAGACCATAATCAAATTACCAATTATTCTCCTTGGTATTGATTCTTTTACAAAAGTAGCTATAGTTGTAAGCATGGAGTTTTTCTTTGTGAAATGAAATTTATATCCAACAGTGAGAGAACTACAGAGTCCTCATTCAGGAAAATCTTAATAATATAATTATAAGTTTATAGCAATATAGAAAGGCTGATCTACACAATTATTCATTTGATTCATAAAGAAAGCACATTAGAATCAAAATGGACAAATAGTGATGATATGCACATTAAGAATAAAATCAAGTTTTTATTTTCAAGCTTGTTAATGATTGTGGAACCAGGACTCCATTTATTTACACAAGTAATAAAATAAGGAGAGAAAAATTACATAACTTTTAAATCTAACATCTATGTGAGATATAAAATATAGTAATGTACAATAATTTAGTATCTACTTTTAAACATGTAGTATGGAAAATACATGATAAAAATAAAATATCTATGGTTTATCTACTTGAGATACTTTTAATAAACTTTTTAATTAAGTTACTATGAGAAACACAGTTAAAAAGTTGTTTATGTTTGAGTTTCTGTTATATAATGTCCAACAGCCATTTCTTAACCAGTACATTTTTCCCTCCATCAGTGTCAACAGTTTCACTCCTAACCTTTACCCTACCTGTATCTATGACAAGCATTTTTCTTCTCCTTTTCTTTTTTCCTTATCTAATCCTTCTGTTTATTTCTCCTTTATTTCTCTTTTTCCACTTTCTTTCCTTCTCTCTTTTTTTCTTTAGACAATATGGTTTGCAATATTGTTACTGAAGGTAACTAAAGTGTCATGCATTTATTTCACTTTACCCCCTTTTAGCACTCAGTTCTTGTACAGAATGATCATTTCCAACTAATTGTCATAATGGTCCCTTCTTTTCTTTAACTGCACTCCCCCATCCTTTGAAGCAAGCTGTCTTTCTAGTTTGACTTATGTTTCTGAATGTCATTTCTCATATGTTTAGTTAAATATTGTCACACTATGTAATGGGTTCCACTCAACAGATGTGTTTGAGATCACATTGCATAGACTTATTTGAGAATTAAACATAGACTTATCAGATGACCTGACAATCTGCAGTCATAGACCTCGATAAATTAAAGGCTATATGCATATAAAACATAAGCATATTATTTATTGGGCCTCAATGTAAATTCACAAAAAAACAGAAACAAATCAAATGTGGGGGTAGTAAACTGCTATTTAGTGATAAAAATAAACAAATGATTGATGTATTAACTTGGGAAATCTACAAAATAAATATAAAGTAATGGTTGTAAAAATAATGTAGGGATTTAAGTACTTTTCTTGAATATAGCTATACTCATTTAATACCAACACTATAAACTTAGTCTCCCAGGTCACTAGATATGACAGGTAAAAGTCCTAAGCACTGGCGTCTATGAAATAGTATGGCACTTGCCTTGTACACAGCCAACAGAGATTGTACACAGTTCAATCCTCGACATTTCATATTGTCTCTCTGGGCAATTGGCACTTATGAATTCATAGTCAATAGTAAACACTAAGCATCACTGGTTGTGGCCTGAAACTATTAAAAAAAAAAGGAAACAAATCAAAAACATACAAACAAAATCAACCAAAAAACCAACAAAACAACCAAAAAAAACCCTAAGAGTCAAGCACAAAGGGTAAGGCATTTGCCATGTACACTGCCCACCAGGTTCGATATTCAGCATCCCATATCTTTCCCTGAGCCTGAAAGGAGTGATTTCAGTGTGCAGAGCCAGGAACCATCACAGAGCACTTCAGAGTGTGACCCAATAATCAATCAACCAACCAACCAACCATCCATCCATACAAACAGACAACCTACTGGGTCTCGGTCTCTCTCTCTCTCTCTCTCTCTCTCCTCTCTCTCTCTCTCTCTCTCTCTCTCTCTCTCTCTCTCTCTCTCCTTCCCTCCTTCCCTCTCCTCCCTCCCTCTCCCTCTCTCTCTCCCCTCTCTCTCTCCTCTCGTTCCTCTCTTCTCTTTCTCTCTCCTCTCTCTCCTCTCTCTCCTCTCGCTCTCTCTCCTCTCGCTCTCTCTCCTCTCTCTCCTCTCGCTCTCTCTCCTCTCGCTCTCTCCTCGCTCTCTCCTCTCGCTCTCTCCTCTCTCTCTCCTCTCGCTCTCTCTCCTCTCTCCTCTCGCTCTCTCTCTTCTTTCTCCTCTCTCTCCTCTTGCTCTCTCTCCTCTTTTTCTCTCTCCTCTTTCCTCTCGCTCTCTCTCCTCTCTCTCCCTCTCTCTCCTCTCGCTCTCCTCTCTCTCTCTCTCTCTCTCTCTCTCTCTCTCTCTCTCTCTCTCTCTCTCTCTCTCACACACACACACACACACACACACACCAAATAACCCAGGCTCAAAAACCACATAAAAGTTTATGAGTCCATTGATGAAAGTGTAAAATAAAAAGGTAAAACTGTGAGCATAAACAATACAAACTTGTTTTTAGGAAATGAAGACAAAATGAGAATTTGACAAATAGTTGGGAAAGAAATTTTGTACATGTGGGAAATGCTTTTTATTTTGACTGTTATCTTGATGATGTAGATCTATATTCTTAGAGGTTAAAACTCAGAGAACTATGTGTTAAGTTTCAAAGAAATTCTTTCTATGTCCAATATTTTTTATTATGTAGGATGTTTCAATTATGTAGTCTGTTTTCACTAATCTTTCATTTTATATATGAATCTGAAATTTGTCATGTTGCTTCTCAAATTCTGAAAGTATTTTTAACTTATTGATTGAATTGTTTCATTCTAAATATTGAACTATACTTATACCTCTGAAATGAGTCATGCTTGGCAACCAATATATTATTCTTCTCATACCCTTATGAATTTTGTGATCTTTCCTAATATGTACTTGATTATGTTATTACATATAACTATAAAGTACTTAATACATTTGTATTAGTTGTTCATTAAGTAATAATAATTTAAAAAGTTGAAATCTTAATGAAAAACAACCACACAGATTATTTATTTTGCAATTCATATAACATAAAACCTGAACTAAAATATTTCAAGTATATATTGTTACAATAAAAATATGTGATCAAATAGTGTTTTCTCTTTAAATTTTTATCTTCTACCATAATTTATTGACTCCCAAGAGACCTAATAAAAATGTTATAAAATAAACTAAAACTATTTTTAAATGATTCTTGAACCAAGTGAAATGGAATTTTGGCATTAGATCCTCACTAATAGAGATGTGTACCCATAAAGACAAATTATCCTACATTCATATTATTCTACATAAGAATGAAAGAGAAAATCATTAACTCTGCTATGAGCTGATACCTTTAAAATTTAAATGAACCATATTTAAGCTTTTTGTTGATTTTCTTACAATCATCTCTAAATGCACTCAAAGGACTTAAAATTTTAAAATAACATTGTAATGTCATTATTGGCTATTATTAAAATGATAAATTAAAAATATACACATAGTTTTCTGTGTTTTGGATATAATCTAGCTTAGAAAAGAAGATAGGTTATTATTGTTTCCAAATCAATTTTTTCTATTTATATTCTTAAAGATAGCTTTGAAAATTGTAAAAAATATACACCCTGATTTTACACTTATTGTAAAATAATTAGAAATTGAATTATGGTTTCTCCTATACAACTAGTTCTTTAAATTTGTGTCTCCTTGCCTTTTAAGTTTGCAGTGTATTTGTCCAAATTCATTTCATAAAATTCCTAAACTGAATAAGCATATTTGAAAATACTTTCCAGGTTTTAAAATTGCATTACTATAATTTATTCTTAGATGAAATATTAATAGCACTTCCTACTACCTTGCCATAGTATCATCCTTGTCTTTTTTATCATTCTTTCCATAATTTTTATTTCCATCTTCCCTCAAATACTTCTTATTTATTTCATAGTATTTGTTTGCTGTGTAGGTGCTAGGTTCTTAACTTTAATGTAGGAACTGGACTTGACAAGCAATTAAAACAAACAATTTCCACTCATCAGGGCTTGCCAAATTAGTCATCTGCCATCTGCCCCATCATCTGGCTCTTCTTGAGGTCTTGCTGTGAATCTGGATGCACTCTCTCAGATTAAGAGAGACAGTGTAAACCTCCCAGCTGGGGAAATGCCTGTGGGAGCTAAGTATGTAAACAGGAGCAGCCATCCTTCTTCCCTAGATTATCATGACTTCAACCATCCCCCAGTGTGTAATAAAAACCAGCCTGTTTGTGATGCCATATCACTGTGAGACCTTTGCCATTCACAGTAATTAAAATGGCAGTTCATGGCATTTTTCTTTCCTAGTGTAAGTATTTAAAGAAAGTAACCAGAATGATATGTCTCATATGAAGTTCTGGCCACATATCCACATGACTTCTTTAGTACTAATAAATATGTGCATTAAGAAATAGATTAAATAATACAATTTTATTAATTTATAAATTTGTATTATTTTCCAAGTTAATAACTAGTGCATTGGTAGTGGAGTGCATTTTAGTATTTAATTGGTAAATGTCTATTTGGGGATTGAAAAGTATTGTATATTGTCTATACATATTCACTTATTTTATAAAAGTTATGTGCAAAATTAAGAATAAGCAAAGTGAAGGGCTGGAGTGGTGGCACAAGTGGTAGGGCATTTGCCTTGCAGGTGCTAACCTAGGACAGATCACTTTCTATCCTCTGGTGTCCCATATGGTCCCCAAGCCATGAACAATTTCTGAGCGCATAAAGTGCGAAGTCACCTGCATGCTTCATCTTGAAGGCCCTTCTTTAACTCATTCTCTCCAATCAACTTTGTTTTCAGGAAAGTTTTGCCTGTATAAAAAAAAGTCTCTTCTAAGAGGAATATATATTTTGTGTCAGGGCACATAGGTCATCAAAATGGGGACTGCATTTGTGTCATGTTTAACTTAACTATGAGTTCACAAAACTTTAGTTTTTAATGACGATGAACAATTGTGATTCATCAATCCAAACTTGCTCATTCGGGTAAAATTGTATTGAAAGGAAACATTTTTTCAGCTCATAAGAGAAGTGTGCTAATTTTAAACTTTGAGTAAGAGGGAAGAAGAGAGGAAGTGGGGAGCTGAAACAGTTTTATTTACTTTTTTTCTTATTGACACCTGGTTGTTATATCTTTAGATAATATATATTTGAAGCCTAATCTGAAAATATACCATATTATAACAAGTTTTGTTTAGTAGTTAAATATAAGTCATATAACTCTATTGGTTGGCAAAGAATACATACCTGTACTCATATAGACTACATAAAATAAGCTGTTCTAAACTATGTAATGTATGTCTTTTCTTAATCCTGAATATTATTGAAAGGGGTACTATAGTTTGCATTGGTTTATCCCTTTTATTCTTTTATATTATTTTAATTATTTACTTTTGTTAGTTTTGGGGGTCACACCCGGCAGTGCTGAGGGGTTATGCTTGGCTCTGCATTCAGAAATTGCTCCTGGCAGGCTCAGGGGACCATATAGGATGCTGGGAATTGAACCTGCTTCTATCCTGGGTTAGCCAGGGTCTATCCAGGGTCGTTAGCGTTTGGGGCAACTGCCCTTATTGCTGTGCTATAGCTCCCAAGCATTAGGCTGTTCTATAAAAAATAGTTTCAAATCATCAGAGGTTGATTAATAGATTCAGATATAGAGGGCTGGTTAATATAATTACAACTAATATATAAAATAATTGATTAATATTTTTGTTTTTATATCATATTTAATTAATCACTATGAAGTATTTGATAAGAAGATAGTCATTACAAGTAATTCATTCATTACTTCTACCATTCAGCAAATGACAATTCCTCAAGCACAATACATAAAATTTAATGCTAGGATCAAAAGGAATAATAAATAAGGTCTATGTCTCAAATTTATAAATTTTATAAATATTATCTATATTTACATTAAAATTAATAGTATACAAATATAAATAAGCTGTTAACGAAGATATTTTCTTTCTGACATTTTACAGTGATCCTATGATAGTTTATTTTCAGTGATTGCAATGATAAATCATTAATACAATCATTATACAATACAATTATACAATACAATCATTATACATTGTGATGTATTCTACAAAGATAATTTTATTGCATTAACTTTTTGATCTAAAATTATTTAAACAAAGCCTATAAGTAAAATTTATTATAATAATTACTAGAAATTCAAAATTTAAATATCACAGATAAAGGGGATTTCCGAGATCACCTGCTCTTTTTCATCGAGGAATGAGGTGATAAATATTCTATAAATACTAAATATCTTTCCTTGATATTTTTGAGTGACTCACAGAGAAGAATTTAAGAAACTGAACAATGGATACAATCTATGGAAACAACCACAATTGTCTTTAACATTACCAGGATCCAAGCCTCTACCAGGGAAGACCTACCACTGCTTTGGCATTGACTTACTCCAAAAAGTGTTCCCAACACCCAGAGACTCAGCAACAGTCTGCATGCAGGGCAGATCGCTCCGCATTTAATGGTATGCTGAAAACTAGAGGTATGCTCCACATCAGCCTGACATCAATTGAAAGAAATGCACAGAATACAGAGTCTTTAAATATAAGAATCTGATACCAACCAACAGCTAAAGTGTGAAAAGTTTCACAGGGACTTTTGAGAATGACTGGAGTTGGACAGACTGTTTGCTTGGAACCCAGAGTCTGTCTTGTGCCAATAAACTGAGGTGAGGCCTTTTAGTAATCAGGTCAAGGATTTTTTTCTATTTCCCATTTTTTCCATTTTTCTGGACCTATGTAAACAACGGCGATTGCCACTATCACACCCTATACTTTTTTTTTTTTTACTTTTATCCCTTAAGGAAAAAAAAAAATACAACTTACTGAACTTAAAAAACAAACAACTGTAGTAGAATGCTGTCTCGAATACAGGCAAGGGGAAGGGAAGGTGGAAGGGGGTAATGTTACACTGGTGAAGGGGGGTGTTCTGGTTATGACTGTAACCAAAGTATGATCAAGTTACTTAAATAAAAAATATATTTAAAAAAAGAAACTGCTTTAGAAAAAATGAACCGATTAGAGGTATTTTTATATCTATGGGAAAAAATTTAACTGAATAAGACTTTATAGTTACCTTATTATAAGTATGTTTTCCGTCCGCTTCTGAACACTTCATTCAAACTGAAGTAATTATTAACTAGAAGTAGAAAATTATTTGACTAGACCCTGCAAATCTGCTCTATTTTGTACTTTTTCTTATTAGAATGCTTATTTAAATAACTGTTATATGTACAGCAATTTATTATTACAAAGCTGTTTCTTTCCTTTGAACATAAACTCAAGAATTTTTCACTACCGACTATCAGTGACTTGCTTTCTTTGAGTTTATGTTCAATGTTACTAATTTACTGCATATGAAATTAAAATTGATATTTGATATTCATTTGTACATAACTGGAGATCTTGCTATAATGTTCTTTCAAAATTATAGTCTTGCGGGTTTTTATTTTTTATTTTTGATGTTTTGATTGTACTTGGCTACACTTGGCTATTCTCAGAGCTAATTCCTGGCTCTGTGCTAAGGGATAATTCCTGAGACACTCAGTAGAGAAGTATGGGGTTTCATGAATTTAACCTTTGTCAAATACATACAAAAACCTTAACCTCTATACTATCTCCTCAGGTCCAGACATAGTTTTTATTTTCCAATAAGGTCCAAAATAATTCAAAACTTATGTATTGTCAAGTATGTTTTAATTCATCTATGATTTTATCTTTTTTCTTTTAAAAATGATTTTCTTTTATTTTTAACTTGATTCAATATGAATACTCCAAAGTTTTAATAGAATTCATAGACATAACTAATTAAAATTGTCCTCAATTAAAATTTAAAAAATATAAATCATTTTTCTCCTTTATTTATAAAAATGAAATATATTTTATTATATACTTTTTTCATTCCTAGATTTCATATATGAACCTAATTACTTATTTAGAGAGTAATCTAACTTCGAAAAATCTTCTGTGCATTCAGCAATAGAATAGCTCTGGAATTCACATTGCGACCTGGGATGGACCTGGGTTTGATTCCTGGCATTCATATGTCCCTCCGAGCATGCCAGGACCAATTTCTGAGAAGTCTGGAGTAACCCAGAGCATGGAAGGGTGTAGCTCAACACCCTTCCCAAAGGGGGAAAAAATAAAAGAAAAATCTTTAATTGGGGCATTTTTCTAATTAGGGAGACCATAGTCTATCTATGATTCAGAAAGAGAAATAAATGAACAGAGTTATACAATTATATATATAGATATATATTTATATATCGCTTGTTTATTTTTGATCCATACTCTGCAGTGCTCTAGGATTACTCCTTGTCATTGTTTTGTGCTTAGGGATAATTCCATGTAGAGTTTATGGGACTCAGATGGGACTTAGGTTTCAGGGATCAAACCTTATTTAGCTGCATACTGAACAAGAATCCTGCTCTCTGTGTAAATATCTCTGACTCCTACACTTATATCTTTAATAAGTAAAGCCAGTGTATTTTCTAGATTCTCATCTGAGTATTTATCTTGTTATATTTATTATTTTATATCTCACAAACAACACATTTGTCAATTTGCCAAAATAGCTTACTTTATTAAATGTAGATTTAACAGTTTCTACAAATTAAATGATATTTGATAAAATGCTTTGTAAAAATCTTATCAAAACTTTCTTAGTACTTTAACAATATTACACATTTTCAAAACCAGCATTCACAACGACAGTGACAAAAAATGGGGGAGGGGTGATGGGAGAGAGAGAGAGAAGAAAAATATTGTCATAGTAGGTTGGGGTAAAGGAGAAAGGAGAGAGAGAGAGAGAGAGACAGAGACAGAGAGAGAGAAAGAGAGAGACAGAGACCGAGAGAGAGAGAGACAGACAGAGACCGAGAGAAAGAGAGAGAGAGACAGAGAGAAAGAGAGAGAGACCGAGAGAAAGAGAGAGAGAGACCGAGAGAAAGAGAGAGAGAGACGTAGAGAAAGAGAGAGACGGAGAGAAAGAGAGAGAGAGAGAGAGAGAGAGAGAGAGAGAGAGAGAGAGAGAGAGAGAGAGAGAGAGAGAGAGAGAAGAAAAGTGTTGCCATAGTAGCATAGTAGGTTGGGGTAGAAAAGAAAACCTGGGACCATGAGCACAGAAAATGTACACTGCTGAAAGCATGAGTGTTGGAACATTGTATTACTGAAACTCAACCATCAACCACTTTGTAATTGTGTATCTCACAGTAATTCTATTAAAATAGTTTCTAGAAAGGTAAAAATGATATATATGCAATTATGATTGCCGTAGTCAATGCATATTCATTGAAACGCTGGAAATAGGGCTGGAGCCATAATACAGCAGTAGGGCATTCACCTTGCACGTGGCTAACCCATGATCTGATGTCCCATACTATTCCCCAAGCCAGGAGGGATTTCTGAGCTCAAAGCCAGAAGTAACCCCTGAGCGTCACTGTGTGTGACCCCAAAAACAAACCAAAAAAAAAAAAAAAACCACCTGGAAATAGTAAAAGATATCTGTTGAGGTATCAACTGCTAGAGTTAGAGAAGGTTTTATTTTTCAGCCACAGAGCTCTGATTCATTAAGTCTGAATGATATTTTTATTTTCCAGGCATAGACTACTGATTATGTAACTACTGTTCATTCATCTGCTATTAGAGACTTCTTTTACCTCATAATTATCCCATCATATTCCTTAGTGAATAGTATTTTGGTACAATTGCTTTAAATTTTAGGGTGGTCTAGTATAAAAGTAACCTTCTTCCGGGACCGAAGCGGTGGTGCAAGAGGTAGGGCTTTTGCCTTACACGCAGTAACCTAGGTTGGACCAGGTTCGAAACTCCGGCATCCCATATGGTCCCCCAAGCAAGGAGAGATTTCTGAGCATATAGCCAGGAGTAACCACTGAGCGTCACAGGGTGTGCCCTCCCCCCAAATAAAGTAACCTTTCAAGTATCTAAACTGTATTCTGCATTCCATCCTTAACCTTATAATATCTAGATATAAGGAAGAAAACCATTGTTTATAAGCCACCTTGGAAGCTTTCTTCTTTCTCTTTTCTTTCTTTCTTTCTTTCTTTCTTTTTCTTTCTTTCTTTCTCTTTCTTTCTTTCTTTCTTTCTTTCTTTCTTTCTTTCTTTCTTCTTTCTTTTCTTTCTTTCTTTCTTTCTTTCTTTCTTTCTTTCTTTCTTTCTTTCTTCTTTCTTTCTTTCTTTTCTTTCTTTCTTTCTTTCTTTCTTTCTTTCTTTCTTTTTTTTCTTTCTTTCTTTCTTTCTTTCTTTCTTTCTTCTTTCTTCTTTTTTCTTTCTTCTTTCTTTCTTTCCTTTCTCTTTCTTTCTTTTTTCTTCTTTCTTTCTTCTTTCTTTCTTTCTTTTCTTCTCTTTCTTTCTTTCTTTTTTCTTTCTTTTTTCTTCTTCTTTCTTTTCTTTCTTTCTGTTTGACCCATAATGATAGCTTTTTATCTAAAAGTTTAGTAGAGAATTGTGATTAAATATATATTATAATGCCAGCTATAGCTTTAGACTGTGTTCCATTCCAAAATTAATGCACACCATGTCTGTTATTAGAATAGTCATGGATTAAAACTGACTTGCTGATGTTTATTAGATTCTCTGCCTTCTGTTGTTTTTACCCTGTTTTCAACTTCAATATCAAATAAAAAGCCAACTACCCAAGTGCCCAAAATTGGTGACAACAGAAGTATAGAAGCATACGGTAAGAAGTTAGTTAGACAGAACAATTCTTAGCTAATTAATGATTCTTCATTTGAAAATATGTACTACTCTTTTTTTAACTTCTTTGAAAAGTCAGCACACTTGAGGGCCAAGTGTCCCTTGGGGACTTGCAGTTGCATAAAAGCAAGCACAGGCTCTGAGGCAGTGAAATTCCATAGCAACGCCAGCAACACTTAAACTTCTTTAGGACTCCTTCATTATTTATCTCTGAACAGCTAGGGGGCTTTTTGCAGAGAGGTCCCTAACTACTGCAAGCATTCACTCTATTTAATGTTTTTTAATTAACATTGCACAAACACCAATTCTGTTTGTGCAGTGAAGTCTGTGGACTTCCCAGATTTGCTTTCTCAATGGATTTGGAAACGTAGCAACAGAGTAGTGCCAGAATTTCCTTGCCCATCCCAATGCTCTCTGAAAACCTGGAGATCTCTACTGAAGAATTCATTGCTTTAAAATAGAAAAAGGGAGTTGGGTGGAGACTGACTACAATAAGGGAAATGGGAAAGATGGGTAAATATGTTAGTGCAGAAAGTCAAATCGTTATTTTTTTAAGCACTTTTAAAATAAAATTATAAACAGAGTTGTAAGGCAAATAGATTTCTGTATACTACAACATGTAGACTTAGAACAACCTAGATTCATCAAAACATTGATAAGTTATCTGTAAGATCACCTTCCTTCCTTTCCCTCTCTATATGTAAATATACGTATATTTATATGAATATAATATGCATGTATATACACATATTTACATATGTATATATTTACAAGTATATTATACATGTATAATATAATAATATAATAAGCATATACACACTTTATGCATATATATTCATATATAATATAAAATGCATATACATAATATGTAAATATATGTATATGTATGAATATATATGTATATATGAATGTATGTATATACTAATATATGTGAATATATACATAAACAATTTATATGTATATGTAAATATACATCTATTTATATGAAATAATATGTATATACACACATTTATATATGTATATATTTACAAGCATATGATATATAAACATACACTTTATGCACATATATTGAGATATATAATATATAAATGCATATACATAATGTATAAATGTATTTATACACACATATGTGTATCATATATGTATTGATGTAAAGTTACCTACAACCTCTTATAACTGAGTATCATTATTTTTAAAGCACATAAGTTAAAAGAGTAATAAGTACAAGTCATGGGTATTGGGTAGGGGTGAATAAAAATCTACAACTATTTTTCAATTGCCACAGTAAACAATATAAAATTTCCTGTTTGCAAAATTAAAAAAAAACCAAAAATCCCATATTATGTATTAAACAGAATAAAAAACTGAGAATGTGCATACTTGTATGTATTTGACATTTTCTTTAGGATATAAGATTTCTCTGAAATCAAATTGAATCCACTAAAATAAAAAACTTGCTAGTTTGAAATCTTGCAACATTTTGTTTTGCTGTCAGTTTCTGTTTGAAGTTCAATAGTAACAACTCAGTTAGGAATACTGACTTCCTGTAACGTGATGATATAAAAATGTAATCACATCTGAAGTAAATTATATTTTTAAGGAACACAGGCCTTTAAGGAACACATGTCTTTGTCATGTCATAGGCCTCTTTTTCCATTTTTAGATATACCACAAAGTCCTGTAATCTTAAAGAGTTAGTATTAGGATGTACTATAATTATTTATTTGCAGATCTTGTATTGGAATTTGCATTTATTAATGAATGATGTGTAATATTAATCTTAGGGTTCTAGTATGTTATGCCAGTCATCAGCAGGGGGCAGCATAATTCCCAAAGAACCTTCTTTTTGACACAGGATAGAGGAGTTAGAAATTAAAACTTGTACCAAATTCTGTGCAAAGGTAGGCATATACAACATTATTTGACTTCTTTAAATGAATTAAAAAGAATAGCTACCTGGAAAATTAATTATATCTACAAAGAAGAATGTGCATAGTGTGTGTATATGTGAAATGGGGATATAAATACATGTAAGTACAATAGTGGTGCTCTTCTTAGAATTCCCTTTCAATATGAAGCCAAATATGAAAAAAATACATGTCAAATGGCATTAATCTCCCTGAGTTCTTAAGAGAGGAAACATAGAAAATGTGGCACTCTGTAAATTTTTGCAGATGAAGAATGTAGGGGTGGGTGGTAGGATGAAAGAGATTTATGTGATAGAGAAGCAAGCTTCAAGTCATTAAAAATTAGAGATCAAATATGCCACAAGTTAGTGTGAAATACAATAAGTATGCAGCTATTTAATTTTATATTATCTAAATTCAGAGGAACAGTTAAGAGGAAAGCTAATGTATTATTATTTTGACTTTCTAAGCTTTAACCATTTGTAAAACCTTTAATTGATATACATATAATTTAATTTATATAACACATTTTATTTCATTTAAAAGTTCACATTCACAAAGAATATAAATATAAAGATATTTTCTATTAATTCTTTTAATATTTATTTTTATGGATTCATAAAAGTTAAATATGTTCTAAATTTAATAGAAAAATAAAAAACTTATAAAAGTAAATATTGGAAGGCAACAAAGTCTACAATATCACCAGAGGGAAACATTCTGTCTTTGCAATCTTAGAAAAAGATGTAAACAGAAACACAGTATAATAAGCATCTGAAAATGTTCCACATCTTTATTTTTAATGTACAAAACTGTCATGAAGTTCTTGCATTAAAACTATAACAAAATCTTGTAAAAATACACACTATATCTCCCATTATCTTTTATCACTAACTCTCCATTAACTAATCTTTCTTCTTCCATTACCAAACTGAACTATCTTTTTTATTTGTTTGTTTTGATTTGGTCTCCACACACATAAGCTTAGGGCATATGCTTGAAATAACTCCGGGTGGTGCTTGGGGAACGTAATGCATTGTTGAAGAAGAGGACAGAATCTGCTATATGCAAGCAAATATCTTAACTTCTGAGCCATCTTTCCAGTCCTCACATTCTTCATACTCAGATGTCAATCATTTAATATTCTAGCACTCATATTTGTCCTCACAATTATGTCTACTGGTTTATTGGGGAGAATTATTCGAATACTATTTGACATTTTGTTCACTTTAAATCATGGAAGCAAAAACATAAAAGTCATGGGATATAATCTCCATTATGCCAGCACTGTTTTTTTTTTGTTTGTTTATTTGTTTGTTTGGCAATGTTTATTTAACTATAGCATCAAACTAATACTAGGCAGGTCAAAGCTTTCAAATTTCCTCTGATTAGAAGCTGGAGATAGAACATGCAAAACAAAGGTATTATTTCTCTATGTCTGCCAAAATAAATTACCGCACACTCTGTGGCTCCGACAAAATAGAAATTAATTTTCTTACTTCTGGAAGCCAGAAGTTTGCAATCAAAGTGTTGGCAGTGCCATCTTCTCTTATACACTCAAAGGAGGGATTTTTCTCTAGTTCTACCAGCATCAGCCAGCCTCCGGCATTCCTTTATTGCAGCTGCATAATTTACTTTCTACATTTATCTGCAAATGGTGTTTTCACTGTGTGCTGTCTTCACATGACCATCTTTTTTAATGACACCACTCACCCTGGATAAGGAGTCTACTGACTTCAGTATTACCTCATTTTATAGAATTTAGTCTGCAATAAACTATTTCTAAATAAGGTCAGATTTTAAGGTATTAGAAGATAGAACTGTAGCAGATCTTTTTTAAGAGGACACAGCCCATGGTGACAACTAATAAACATAACAGTCTTGTCTACTTTGATTTTTTTTCTTTTCTAACCCCCTTTGCCTGCCCTACTTCCTCAGAGGTCACTTTGATTGTCTCCTGAGAACTCAGATTCACCTCTACTTCTCACTTCCTGTTGCCCATTACTTTGCCAGACTCATTCTGCTTGCACTTTGGTTGGCTGTACTAAGTCGTACAAATTATAATCATTTATGTGAACTGCTTACATTTATGCTTAACTATCATGCAGTCGAATAATAATTATGCATATCATAAAATTCACATGAGATAACCTTCAATGCAAGCTTTATTTGATTATAGCACTAAACTTTTCATGCATGCCTGGTCATCATAGCAGTCTCCTCAGCTAGAATGGTTGTCTCTGCCACTTAAAAATAATGACAGTAATATTGCCCATAACCCAAACCTCCAACAGAAATATGGGTTCTATCACTTGGTACCTACTTTGTAAAAGGTTATTGCAATCAAGTCTGGATTAAATAAAATCACTATCTTACCTATTAAGTGATTATGAATGAAAATAAAATATTACATTCTATAGTTTTAAGCTTGCTAATTTGCATCTGCTTCCCTAGTGGAAAGAGGCAAATAGTTCAGGATATGAAGCATTAAATATTGCTGGTCACTAAAAATATGTGATTTCTGTCACTGCTTCTTGGATTTGTTTTAATTTCCTTTAAGTTAATTTTATTCATTTTACAAGAAAGTGGCAATCATAATGTCCTATACTAATATTTACTATAGGCACAGTAAGCTGGTATGTACTACCCATTTAACACTACTTCATGTAATTTCTCAAGGAGCTTAATTAGATGGGCATTTTAAAAATAAACTCACATCTTCACTTATAATAAAAAAGGCAGTAATTTTTGAATATGTATAAATTATAAAGTGGCAAAATAAAAATGATCCAAAGTCACACCATCAAGAAATGGCGACTTTTTAAATGTTTTCTTAAAAATCTAAGTACTACCTAAAAACTAATACAAAAAGATGAGTGCCTTCCATTGCAGCTCTATTTACAATGACTTCTTAGGAGGAAACAACTCGGAACAATCCACGTGTTCTTTTCCAGATAAAATTTGTGGTAAATGTATACAATGGTATACTTCTTAACTCAAAGGAAACTAATAAACACAATTTACATTTTGCTGCAACATGGATAGAACTGGAGAGGCACATGTTAAGCATAATATGTCTGAGTGAGAAAGATAATTACTTTACTATCAAACTCATATGCTTTATATAAATAAAGAACAATGTCAAGTATAAACTAATGTTTGGAATATGACCACAGCACTGTAATAATCAAAGTGGGAGTTGAAAATGTCCAGTGATCTATGGTAGAGGAATAGTGGCACTTTGAATATGGTAAATTGTATTTTGAAGAAGATTGAATGTGTATTCCTAAACTGAATACAATGCATAAAAAAAGTAAATAAATCTACCAGTGCCTTTGCAGTTTCAAGCCTCACTTTTATTTTAAGCAATATATATATATATTTATTCAAATTTTATTCAGATATAATTCAATGATGATATTACTTTTAATAATATTTTAACAAAATTTAATTTAAAATTATATTAGAAATATAATATCACATTAATAAGAATAACTTAGTAAATAATATGGTTGCATTATTTTTCAAATAATATTTGACCAAGTTTGAGTCTCCAATTTCTATTTATTTATATATGTTTTTTGTTTGGGGCCACACCAAGCAGACCTCAAGAGTTACTAGTGTTTCTGCATTCAGGAACTGCACTTATGTAAGCCATGTGCAAGGCAAGTGCCCTACCCACTGTACTAACTCTCCAGTCCCTCATCAGAGGTTTGGCTCTTCAAAACCAAAATTTTTCAAAATTTTATTTGGTCAAATCATTCTCCTCTTTGGCTTTCTCACTCAATGAATTATCACCATAGCTACTCTAGGTTGGATACTAAGTGATTTTCTATTTATCAAATTCACTTTCCCCAGGGCAAATATACCTCTGTGATTCCACACCTAAAATAGCTTTTATTGAATTTCTTTCCCACTCTACAGAGTATTTAATCAGTCTACAATCCCTATCATCTTTGTGTATATAGAATGCTAGACTATCCATCTGATGAAATTCAACCGAAAATTTTTACATACTGACATAAAATATTTTAAAATGTGTATTTTTAAATGAATCTGATCATAGTATCTGATACCTTGCTTATAATTGTCTATAGTATTTCTGAATTGTTTTATTGAAAATTTATTTATATTTGAACCCTACTGAAGTGCTCAGGCTGCCTATTGGCTTTGTGCTCAGATATTACTTTGTTTTTATTGTGGTCAAAGTGAATTACAAATCTTTCACAGTAATATTTAAGGCACATAGTGATAATGAATGAGGGGCAATCCCACCACCAGTGTTGTCCTCCTTCCACCCCTGTTCCCAACATGCATCACACTTCTCCTTCCTTTACCCGCCGTAATGCTAGTGCAGCTGTTCCGGCCCCCCCCCCCTTGTACAGCTTGATGTAGATTGGGTATCAATTTTGTTGTAGTTGACTTTAAGAGGGGTTTTGAGTAACAATTGCCACACCTGGTGCTAAACCTGGGTCTGCTTAGTGCAAGGCAATTGCCCTACCTGCTGTATTATTATAACTTCAGCCCTGAAAACTTCTTTAAGGTCGTTCATTAACAGCTCTGCTTTCCCCTCCTGTTTTACTATTGAGCATCATATTCTTTCTTTTTTTTTTTTTTTTTTTTTTTTTTGGTTTTTGGGTCACACCCGGCAGTGCTCAGGGGTTATTCCTGGCTCCAGGCTCAGAAATTGCTCCTGGCAGGCACAGGGGACCATATGGGGCGCCGGGATTCGAACCGATGACCTCCTGCATGAAAGGCAAACGCCTTACCTCCATGCTATCTCTCCGGCCCCGCATCATATTCTTTCAAAGCAACCCATATGATATGACCTCTCAGTTTTCGCTCACCTTCAGATGGAGAGAGACAGACAGATGAGATACAGAGGCCAAAGTATCTTCAGCTCTAGATCAAATATCTGGCAAGTTAGAGTTTGTAGAAGTACCAAGTGTGAAAAAAGCACAAATTTCTTTGAAAGAAAAGCTACAGGATAGGAAGTTTCAACAAATTCTATCAGTGTGCAAAATTAAAATAGGAATAAGCTGAAGGAAATTTTTATTCTACACCAGAGGAAGCACAAAATGCTTTCATCCCTAAAAATTAACATATTTTTAGGCTTGTTCATATTGGCAGAGATTACACCTAGCTTCAAATAGATTTTTAATTATCACCACCAGTAAGGTTTTTAAGTTATTTTTCCCCACTGTCTGGAAAGTTTTAATATAGACATATTCAGCAACTTCATTGTCTGCCAGTGATAAGAAACAGATTGTTAACAAGTTTAAGTTTTTTATAAATATACTTGAACATGGACATGTAAAAGTGAGCATTAATAGGAAGATTTCATATTCTGCTCTTAAAACTTTGTTTCGTTTAAGTTTTAATAATAATTGTGAATGTTAATGCATTTATTTTTCTTTAGCCAACCTGAACCTAATCCAAAAGGTTTAGATTATTCTTGGTGTACATTCTTACTTGCTGTAATTTTTACTCTAATTCAGGCTGATTATCTTCTCAAATAATGGAAGTAAAGTGGAGTTCAACCAATATATTTCTTACTTCCTACATATAAATTTCTCTCTCCTATAGCTAGTTCTCATAAATGAGGTAATTGTCTTCTCAGTTCTTCCTTTCTTACCCTTTAGAGTGTCCACTGCCTTCTCTCAGAGGAATTCTGCAGACCCATTGACTTTCATATAACTATATTTTTTTTCAATAAAGTTAAAGTGTGAGTTTACAACTAATAAACGATGGGATTGGCATGATCTCATTGATATAGTATGTGCAGAAGTGAAAACAAGGTTTTTCTAAACCTAGGCACTAGGAGCCACATCTTATTCAACTGTCTTGGGATTTTGCTTCTATTACCATCACAAAAAAAAAGCATAACACAAGGCAGATGAGAGACAATTGGGCTAAGCCTGTAAATTGGAACTAAACCCAGGCTACAGCTAATTCAGAAGATACCCCAAAGAAAGAAAATCACTGTTGTTTCAAGAACAAAGTTTTGAAATGCTAAGCTTGCAAATACACTATATCCTCAGTTATGATAGTTTCTGGACAAAACTTTTTTTTTCAAAACTTGGTTTGGTTTCCTGTACATTAAGCTCAAATTAGTTTTCTTTTGCCAAAATTTCTTCTGACCAAAGGTGAAGGAACCCACATTCTTCAATGAGAGTGGACACCAATATGGACACCAATGTGGACACCAAGTAGATCCCAATAGGATAAGGCCTCCTACAAATAAAAATATAAAAGAAATCCAGAGAAATCATTTTCATTGACTATATTTTTACCTGAAATAAAATCCATGTTCTTTGAAAGTCAAAGAAGTTAGCACCCACAATTTCATAACTCTTTTACAAAAAGGATTACATACTATGCCATGATCAAACTTTGAACAGATCAGTATTGCTTAAAAATATATGGGGAAGTAATTGAATTCTCTCCCATAAATAAGAAAGCAATGAATTTCCCCTGAAGTGTGAGCATATATTGAAGATGTTTTTTTAAAATAAATTATTCCAAATATGAAAATATAAGAGCAATATATATTTCTTTTTATACTCTTGACTCACACCCATGCATCTTTGCATTTAATATGCCATGAGTTAAAATGGCAAGATGTTAAAATAGCACAGAGATATGTCTGGGATAGTAATAGTTGAGTGGCACTTACTATGCATTTACTCACTGCAAACCGTCCTTGCTAAGCTGCTTGTCTCTTTCTGGTAAATGGCACTGAAGGTCAGTGAATCTAATTTGCCAATAATGAGACTGCTCTGCAATGTGATATAATATTGTGTCCTCACTTCTTTTTTTTTTTAAAGGTATCAGCCAATAAAATGCTGTTCAGTGACACTAAGGAAACCCCAGGAGAGCTGAGGATCATCAAAGAACAGTATTCTTTTTTTTTTTTCTACTAACAGAGGCAGCAGAGGTTATGAAAATGGTCAATATGAATTAAAACAAAACACAACCTGATAGGAATGTTTTAATTAATAACAATTATATTCTACAGCATTGTGATTCAAGCCAGGTCTCGAAGCATGAAGGAGAAACTTGACACTTGTGCTTCTTTGTGGACAGAGATTTTAAGCAAAGTTAATGGAAAATCAGCGGATGAATGGTGCTGCAATTCAAATGTAGTGTAAAATTATTGAAATGATTTCAATGTCACAGGACTATACTGCATTGCATTTATGATTATTACCCCTTGCTATGCTTTGTTAACAAAGTGATACTTTCTTAGACATCTTAAAGCTTATCTTTAAATTATATATATTTTAAATAAGTATTCTACACAAATGTAATAATTCCTAGATATTCCTATAAGAGTTTCAGTAAATACTTTGTACATATTTTGAAAAGTCTGTATATAATTTTGATAAGTAAAGTTTTTACATAAAATAATATAAATGACATAGGAAAGATATAAAAGTTATGCTCTTGGTATATAGGCTTATGACTTGCCAATGCTTCACTTACTCCAATGTCTTTGCAAATGTTCTTCTACATTCTAAAATATCCATTTTATTTCTCAGGACACTTCTGAAATATTATATGTTAAAATTACACTGAATACAAAGCTAAAATATATTTTTGGTTTATACTTCAGACCTTTAAAATTCGTATTTCCCAATGTGTCTAAAACCAGTGTTTAAATGCTTTAATTCTCATTCATGTTGAATTGCAAGTGTTACTTTACTTCAAAGGTTCTTAAACTGATGACCATAGTCTTCAGAAGTTCATAAACCAGGAATACAGAAAAATCTTTAATGTTAGAGATCTTCAGCATTATTTTTCAGTTGTGAATATAGACAACAATTTGTGGTAGTTGTAAAGCAATGATAAAGGTTGATAGTACAGAGAGTATGTTGCTTATTAATAGCTACTCAAATTTTACACCTATCACTAGGACCCTAAAGAATGCTAGGAGTGATACAAGAGCACAGAGTCAGGAGTAAGTCCTGAGCACTGTAGGGTATGAGTGGAATTATGAGTGTGCCACAAACAAAGCTGGGCATTTTCCTATTTTTGAGTTATTATAAATATCTCAAAATATTTACACTAGTTATTGTTTTGAAATTAGTTTAGTTATAAGACACACTGCTAGAGCTTTTAATTTAATTATGCATAAACACCAATAATATTGCACCAGGGAATTTAAAATACCCACTTGATAACTTTTTTATTAGAATTTATTTTCCTTGTCTTTTGTGTTGGAGGATATACATTATATTCTTTTAGCTGTAAAGATGATAGTTTATAAAGAAGGGTGAAACAAGCTGATCTAGGGACTGATAATTTCTTATTTTTTCAACTTTCTAAAAAGTATATTTATTTAAGTGATCATTAAGGACATTGGCATATTTCAATATTGCTTAACATCAGTGGCATAAAACAAAATTACAATTAGAAGCATAACCCCACAAAATGTTAAAATGGCTCTTTTTTACTATATAAAATCTTTATTTAAGCATTATGATTACAAATATGGTTGTAGTTGGGTTTCAGTAATGAACAGAATACCCCCCCTTCACCAGTTCAACATTCTCACCACCAATGATCCCACCACTCCTGCCTGTATTCGAGACAGGTATTCTACTTCTCTCATTCTTTTTTGTTTTATTTTGTTTTGTTTTTGGGCCACATTCAGTGACGCTCAGGTATTACTCCTGGCTATGCACTCAAAAATCGCCTCTGGCTTGGGGGATCATATGGGACACCACGGGATCGAACCACGGTCCGTCCTTGGTTAGCACGTGCAAGGCAGATGCTTGCATCAAGGCTCCAGCCCCAACTTCTCTCATCTTTGAACATTGTCATTCTAGTTGTTAGTGTAGTTATTTCTCAAACAACATTCACCTCTCTATGTGGTGAGCTTCAAATTGTGAGCTGGTCCTTCCAGCCCTTAGCGCTAATGTTTCTGGGCCTTATTACAATAATGACTTTAATTTTTATTGAAACCCATAAATGAGTGAGACTATTCTGTGTCTATCTCTCTCCCTCTGACTTAATTCACTTAGCATAATAGATTCCATCTACATCCACATATAGGGAAATTTTATTACTTCATCTCTCCTGATGGCTTCATAATATTCCATTGTGTATATGAACCACAGTTTCTTTAGCCATTCATCTGTTGAAGGGCATGTTGAAGGTCTTCAACTTCAGCACTGCAATAAATATAGGTGTGAGGAAGGAGTTTTTTAATTATACTTTTGTGTTCCTAGAGTATATCCTTAGGATTGGCATTAGCTGGATCATAAGGAAGCTCAATTTCCAGTTTTTTAAGAAATCTTTCTATTGTTTTCTATATAGACTAGACTAGATGGCATTCCCATCAGCAGTGAATAAGAGTTCCTTTCTCTCCACATCCCCTCCAGCACTGATCGTTGTTTTTTTTTTTTTTTTTTTTTTTTTTTTTTTTTTTTATGTGTGCCAGTCCCTGTGATGTGAAATGGTACCTCATTGTTGTTTTGATTTGCATCTCCCTGATGATTAGTGATGTGGAGCATTTTTTCATTGTCTTTGGCCATTTGTATTTTTTCTTTGAGGAAGTGTCTATTTATTTCTTCTCCCCATTTTTTTGATGGGGCTATATGTTTTTTTCTTATTAAGTTCTATCAATACCTTGTATATTTTTTATATTAACCCCTTATGATGGGTATTGGGTGAATAGTTTCTTCCATTCTGTAGGTGGATTTTGTATCCTAGGCACAATTTCCTTTGAGGTGTAGAAGCATCTGAGCTTAATATAGACCCATCTATTTATCTCAACTTCCACTTGTTTGGAGAGTGCTGTTTCCTCCTTGAAGATTTTTATTCTCAATGTCATAAGTGCTTTACCTATGTGTTGTTCTATATACTGTATGGTTCTGGGTCTGACATTAAGTATTTAATCCATCTGGAAATGATCTTTGTGTGTGGTGTTAGATGGGAGTCTGAGATCACTCTTTTGCAAGTGGCTAGCCAGTTGTGATAATTTCTAATTACCTGAAACCAGCATTCTCTGAGAAACCCATTTTGGGGGACCTGTATTCACTCTTTTACCTGCCACTCTCCCAGAAGATAATCCAGAAATTTTGTTTTAACTTCCTTTTTAAATACACAGCCATTTGAATATGTAAATACCCATTTAGGTTTCATTAGCATAGAAAGGTATCTACTTATTAAGCATATTCTCTTCTTCCCATTTAATTGGCTTGAACAATGAATAAATACTTGGTAGATGGAGGACAGTAAGTCCACAAGACTGTGAGCTCCCTGACCTCATTTTTTTTTGTTATATATTTGTCTTTTTTTTTCTTTTTTTCTTTTTTTTTTTTTCATTTGGGAGGTCACACCCAGCAGTGTTCAGGGATTACTCCTGGCTCTGTGTACAGAAATCACTCATCGTGACTTCAGATACAGAAAATCCTCAAGAGACCATATGGAATGTCAGGACTGAACCTGGATCCACTGCACTTAAGGTAAATACCCTTCCCACTGTTCTATTTTCCAGCCCCCCTCTTCGTTTTTGTTTTTGTTTGATTGCTTGGTTTTAGTTTTTGGGCCACACTTGGCACTCTGGTTACACCTGTCTCTGAGCTCAGAAAATGTCTTGTTTTATTAATCCTCTGAGTTGCCTTGTCAGGCCAATTCATCTGGGAACCCCAAATGTTATAACAACATGCTTATAAATAAAGGCCACAGATTTTTAATAGGTTAGTGTATATATATATATATATATATAGTATGGTATAGTATAGTATAGTTAGTATAAAGTGTCTACAAAACAAAAAATTGAAGAATCCCTATCCTAATTTTTCTCAAATTTGAATTAATACAGAAGGAGGAGGAAAGAGTGGAGAGAGCTGCATCTCTTGACTCACACGAACCCTCCCTGGCATTTCCTTTGCAAGGGCATAGATGTAGAAGCATAAAGGAAGGTGACTTACGAAATTTCAAATTGAAGAGTGGGGAGAAAAAAGCAAAGGAAATCAAGACCACCTGTCAGTCTTGAATGGCTTATTGGCTGAGTTCATCAGCAGGGGAGCTGAATTTGATCAGTTTTGCCATGATTAGTGTCACTACAGTCAAGAGTAATTTCTGTATAAATAGAATTGGTGGATAGAAAAATAATTCAGTCCATCCCTCTAAATTGTCTCAGTCAGCACTGACATCAAAAACTGTCAGCTCGAGGGGGGAAAACATACATATCCAACCAAGCCTATAATTGTATTCAGTATTCAAATATTTCAAACTGCAGAATATAATTTTCTATATAAAACCAAAGAAAAATCAATGTTGATTGTACAGCTTATCTAATTGTGAAAACAACCATTTTTTTTTCTCAATGTCCTGTCAGGCCAAAGTAACCAAATAAGATTTTGATAGTTTTGTTGTAGTTACTGAGGGATTGAGAGAATAGCTGACACCAGTGTGGATCTTTGAAACTATTTGGCATTGGGAATATATCAAGGGACTCATGCATTCCAGTCAGGTGTGTTACTACTTGGGCAACATACCTGGAGGTCTTTATTATTCCAGAAATGTAAAATTTTTTAATATCATCGAGAATGAGCATTTAATTTAGGCCCTCGTTACTGGGTAATTCAGACAAGCACTATTTGAGATGGAATTACAGTATGAATACATAGTAGGATTTTATGTTCTTAGTCCTGTTTATCTTCAATCATTTTCCAGACATTTATCAGAAAAATATATTTTAAAAGCTGCTCTGATCCATACTCTCTTGCTAATTATCTTTCTATCTTCATTGTACACCCAACATAATGGCCTCACAGGACTTATCTTAAAATGCCATGTATAACCTCAGCAATCAATCTCCTATAATAGAATAGGATTATTACACTATAGCAATGTCACTGCCTGATCAAATATTATATACAATTTTTTCTTACACCTTCAAAAGGTAATCAGGAGACACTGTAGACACTGTTTTATGGCAAATGTCTTAAATTGCTTTGTAGTGTTCACTTCTTAACTGGGTCTTCACTTCCTTATAACTGAAATGTGTGAAAATTCAAATCTATTTTTAAGATTCCTAGTACCATGGTAGTTTAAGAAATGTATACAAAAAGGATTATACTTCTTACTTCAAGAGGTACAGTTCAGAGGTCAGGGAGATATTATAGCAGGTAAAGTGCTTTCTTAAGGAATCTCACATGGTTTTCTGAGCATTGCCAGGAGTGATTTATGAGAGCTGAGCCAGGATTAACCTCTAGGGTGTGGTCCAAAAGCAACCAACCAAATAAACTATAAAGGTTCAGTTCATATTACATCTACTGAATGTAGTGTGGGGTTGGTCATAGTGGATAACTTTTAGAAAAAGAGTAGAGTAAAAGTAAAGAAAAGTTGTTTTTGTATTTAGACTGAAAAAGGGCTGAATTATCATTTTCCATTTTGGGTTCTCTTTATCTATGAATTTAGATAGATAGATAGATGATAGATAGAAAGATAGATGACAGATAGATTCGATTACTGATATATATATACATATATATGCATATATGTATGTATCATACTCATTTTGGGTAAATCTGCCCAGGTGTTTTTGTTGGCGCTACCTGTCCTACTTAGCAGCCAACTCATCTCAGCCCACAGTGTGCATATGTGGGATGTGACCACACTCTCCGACTCCCCTTCTTCTTTTTGTCTCTCAACTCCCCCTTTCAGTCTTAGGCAGGGGTTCTAAAACTATGGCCCTACAAAAGCAGGCCCATAGTTTCTATTGAAATACTGATTTAGGTATTGTTGATTTAACTTTACTTGTTCTTCATTTTAAATATTGTATGTTCCCATTTTGTTTTTATACTTCAATAAAAGGTATGCACAGTGTGCATAGAAATTTGTTAATAGAATTTCTTTTAACTAAAGTCTGGCCCTCCATAGGCCTAAAGGACAGGGAACTGGCCCCCTCTTTAAAAAGCTTTAGGATCCTTGAACTAGCTGCTAAGTCATGAAGACAGTGACAGCCTAAGGAGATTTACAAATAGTGAGAAAAGCAGTTCTTTGAGTAACATCCGGCAAAAGACTGAAGCTTGTCAACAAAGTCAGTGAGCTTCAACTGTATTTTTGAGCCAGAGTCAACCCTGAGGTGACTATAGTCAGAGTCAAGAAATTGACTGCAACCTTCGGAGAAATCACTTTAGAATGCTTGCTAAGCCACTTTCACATTCTGACTCTCAAAATCTGTGTTATGATGTTTTGCTAATGTAAACTACAAAAGTTTGGGGCGGGGGAATTGAAAACAGAAATAACATGTAACACAGCCTAGCATTCTATTATATGCTTCTATATATCAAAGATTTTTATCATTATATGTTTTCTTATAGTCTACAAATGGAAAACAAAATGGCACTGCAGATCTACTTACAAATGAGTGTTAAAAAAACAGTTTAGCTTTATAAAATGTCTGTGTTACTTACACTATTAAATGAATTAGATTTAGTATATACTCAATATAAAAAAACTCGTCTAAATGCCAACTGAATTGCAAAATATAGACACCATGCTGTGGGATTTGTTGCTCTCCCATGTTTTGTGTGACAGGCTAGCTGCAATTACATCAATGAATTGTTTTCTGTCCTCCTTTCTGGTATATGCATGAAAGACTGCACAATTAAAGAAAAGATCATACTGCTTAAAGACAACTAAGCAGCCAGTTTAAGCAAGTAATTGAAACACTATTTTTTAGCCAGTAATTGCTCTCAAATGCTGTGTAGATACAACCAAATATGTCTTATAAGAAATTCTAACATAGTTAAAATGCAACTAAGTAATATTCTTTTATTACTCTTACAAACTAGTAAATTTTTCATTTATAATATAATGCAAAAATAAAGAGATTATGTTTAGCATCACATTATATCAGACATTAACTTGAAGCTTCCTATAGTGAAGACTTTTGATGGAAAATTCATGATAATTAAATTAAATATTAAATAGATATCCATACCTGGATATCTCTTTTGTTTTCATTCGTTGTTCTTTTATTTAGGATTAACCCTAATCCTTATTTTAGTACCAACGTTTTTATTAGCAGGATAGATAAATCTTTCAGATTTTGGGTTCAACTAGTTCCAAAGAGAGAAGTGTCACTGTTGATAGTAAAGTAAATAATAAGGAACATAAGGCATTTGATGCTCATTCTCATTCTTTTAGGAGTTTGATAGTTCAAAAATCAGAGAGGAGGTCTGAAGAATACAGAGATGCTGAGTCTAGAAACTAAAAAATTCTAATGAAATATATAATCAAAAAATTCATTGTGCCATTTCCATGCACTAGAAAAGAAAATGAAATTTTCATTCATATAAGACCTCTTCATTGATTGTACTGCCCCCTCCAAATCTTATAAATCTATATAAATGTGAATAAAATAATTGAAAAATAAAACTGTCCTATGATCCTTTATAGTATAATTCCATGTTTTTCCTTCATTATAATTATGGTACATTGTACAATTTATATGATTAAATTTTACTCTCCATCTTAGAGAGATACATCCAATACTAATTTTTACTAGATATGTGTGGGTCTTGTTTAAGGGCTTTTAATTTTACAGGGAATTAATTCCTGTGGGATTTTTTCCCCCTGAATCAAGTAATGTAGTTAGTTTCTACTGAGACCCAAATTCTTCTGCTATTCTAATGACCTCTTTTTAATTGATACCTTCATCTTTCCCACATACCAAAAATCTGATAGCTGGGAGTAGTCCAGGAACTGGGAAGCATTTAATTTCAAAAACAAGAAAGAGTGTGTATATATTTGAAAGCACAAGCCAAAGTAGGCAAGTAACAAAATTGTAGAGTTACTATAATTGTCAAATAATGAATGGAAAATGAAATTGAAATGAAAATAAACATTTCAAAAAATAACTTAGTGTCCATAATTATTCTTCTATACTTTGCATCCAAAAAAAGACTAATACTAGAGTTGTAGCATATTGGTACACAAATTGCTTAAAATAGAAAATTAAATAACTCAAATACATTTAATCTTCTTGCTATATAATTCCAGATTCGAGCTTGATATAAGACACGTACAACTATTTTGTTGTTTGTGATATTTTTAGAGGGGTAATTTTTTTTATCAGTTTTTTTGTTAGGTTGAAAGGAAACCTTGTATAATTTTTGTTGCTTTGTTTCTGGGCCAAAGTCTTGTGGTGTTCAGGACTTCTGATTCTGTGTTCTGGGATCATGTCAGATGGTACTCAAACTCAGATTAGTCACATGTATTACAAACACATCAATTTGCTTTATCTTGTCAGCCACAATTCTTATATGTATTAAGGCAAATTTTGATTAAAAGTAGACTAAGTAGTTTATTATCTAGTTCCAATGCTCTAATATAGTCTATATTATTTAGTCCTAGAACTAATACATGGAATAGGGATGAATGGCATGGAGAAATATTTTCTAAACAACATTCTTCAAGAAGTTTCCAAGCATTAAAACTTTCCACTAAAATAGGGTCATAGTAGTATTGTAACTAATATAGAAATAAATCTATTATTATTTATGCTTCCACTTGACATAATTGTACAAAAATGCCATTTTTAAACCAATTTGTAGCACAACATTTGTGTTTGTGAAATAGTATAATCTTTAGCAAAAGAGTAAAACATTTTATATAAAAGACTATATGATATCACTTCACTCTCTATATTATCAAATTTCTTAGATGTTTATAGAAATCTATATAGGTATGAAGACCATATGTAAAGCAAATTCCTTTAAATCCCAGTGCTAATTGGAGGGAAATGGATGAATTCATTGAAGTAATAAAATACTATTTGTCAGCTAAAATGTTTTAAATATAGAAATATGAATGTTTTAAACAGAATTCTGAAAAATGACTTAACTCAGATTTTAAAATGACTTAAATATTACTATATAAATGGAATTTTAATTAAAATAAAATTCTAAAAGATGCAAAACAAATATGCTTATAAAAGAAATAAGAAACTGATTTACAGGAGAATAGAGCACTGAATAGAAGAGACATGCAAGAGTATTTACAGTGATTGTGACATCTGTCTTTTAATAGGTTCAAATATGACAACAGTATTTAATTGAAATAAATAATATTGAAGCATATCTTATTTGTATAGTTCATTCCATATAAATTTTACTTAAAATGATATAAATACTAAATTTAACTCAGATTTTAAATATCATCTGAAACACAATGAAGAAAAATAAGATATGTAAGTATGCTAAAATGTTATTGGTAAAAATTAAATTGGTAGGCATTTATTATTTCAAATACTTTTAGATGATTTTTAAAATTGGATTTGCCATGCACACAATTTATTTAGGAACAATCACTGGCACCATATATGGACCGCTGAGCCCCCTCAGGAGTAATCCTGAAACTGAGAGCAAGGAGTAAGATGAGCGCGGCCATGAGTAATTCAGAACTATCATTTTTTAAGTTTTTCTTAACAACATTTGGGATAGAGAAAGCCTATTTTCTATTCTAACAAATTAACTAACTGATACTTTTAAGTTTTAGCTAGAACAATTTTACAATGACAAAAACCCAGTAACTCTTATGGTTTTTATGTAGTCACCTTGGATTTCTCAAAGGATTTATCTTTGTTTTCACTTGGGATAAGACTTCCAAACCAGTTTACTGACAAGAGCACTCATCTACAAATAATTTGTAAAGAAGGACATATCCATTTTATCTCTTTATTTTGAATCTTTTAAGGTCTTATTTATAAGAATAAAACAAGCAAAACAAGCAAAAAAAATTTTGTATATATTTTTTTTCTACTCTGGATCCTCATTTCTTACAAAATGAATGTAATGAGAATAGAAAATAAAAACCAGCATTAAATGCTATACATATATTAATATTTCAGATTAAATTTCTCTCTCTTTAGTTAGAATCACATAACTCTGCTTTCTTGGTTTTAATAAAATACGACACTCAAAAAAGAACTCTTAACAAAAAGGGTTTGTGAAAGAGGGGTGATAAACAATAAATTATTTTTATTATGTTAATTTGATATCTAATGCAGAACTTCGAGTCTAACCCTCCTCTTGATCTAACACGCAGAAAATGAATTTACTTTTAATTATAAACTATTTTGGGGGGATGGCTAATCATAGTGCTCAGGGGACACATATTTTTCTGTATTTGTGATTAAGGGTGATTCCCTGGTAGTGGTTGGATGAGTGCTTGAATGATGACATGACTTGTTCAGGACTAGCCACAAGCAAAGCAACTGTCTTACCTCCTTAACACCTAAAATGAATCATAAAAACATATGAAAATATTTTATTTATAATTAAGATATAATTAGGCTATATTAGCATTGATTATTTTAACTAAAGTGTTACTTTTTTTCTAAATTTAGAACAGCTGCAACCGAATGGCATTAGAACTATAACTTGTGGTGGTTTATAGGAAAAATATGTATTCTTAGTTCCACCAAACTTGTCACTGTAGTTCTATTAAAACCAGTTACAGAAATATATATTATTTATATATATTTTATATACCTTATTTATTTTTATATATTATAATTATTTCTATAATTTGTAGTTTCCCATTTCAGTGCTTATTATATTCTTTAGCAGATAACTATCATATAGCATGAATATCATTTGATAGAAGCTAGAATAATTTTCATATATACATCTATATATATATAGCATGGATAAAATGCGAATGTCACTGTCCAATACAATATGTACTAGTCAAACTTTATTATTGAATGTAGTTCAGAAGTTTACCTCTGTTTTCTTACAAAATATCACAGATAGGTAGGCAAATCCTTAAACTTTTTCATCCTTCCTGCAGCTTAATTCCATTAACTTAGTTATATATGGAAAGTAAAGCAACCATTTTGAAACAATGCAGAGGTAAGAAAAATTAGTTACTAATGAGAAGTTGGAACTATTGAGAGAAAATTTCTTAACATCACCTCTTAATTCTAGATTTTATGCCTTCATAAATGTTTCTATGTGGGAAAATGTAAACTGCTTTTAATTTAAAAAACTAAACTTTGGTTGTAGATTTTGTGTAGTAATAATATACATATTTGAAAAGGTATATACTTGTACTCATAACACATACATTCTTTGAAACTGATGCTTGTACAATAAAATATTACATTAAAATAATCTATAATTAAATTTTTTTTTCTTGTATTCAAACTTGTACTCTCAATTGACACATAGGTCAACAAAACCCTCAATTGTTTTAAACTAAATTTTGTTAATAACAATATAAGGTCACTTATTCTATATGCTTAAAATGGAAATAATATTACAGAAATATTTTAATGAAAATTTATGGTTTTTCTCTTAGTTACATAATTTTTATTTAATTTTGAAAAATTGTTCTCTATTAATATCAGTCTTATTTGCTTAGCTCCCAATTTTGTTCAAAACTGGCTACAATTTAATTTGGCTTAACAAATATTGATTCTGTCATTCTGATGGGAACTAAATTAACCCCTTTAAAAATACACATAGTCTCTGCCCTATGGTCACTTGAGTTCAAATCCAATCACTCTTTTATATTAAGCTCAATGCTGTGTTATGAATTAACTTATTCTAATAATTTAGAATCAAGGTTATTCTTAACACAACAGACATAGAAAAGAGTATCTCAAATTAACATGGACAGAAATATAGTTATTTGACTGCTAATAAATTGAATGCATAATAATCTTTTTTGGCACTTCATAATTGCAAAACAGTTCCTCACATATTGTCTCATTTCTCTTTTAAAACTTCATAATTGGAGAAGTTGGTGAAAACCAAAATAGTAAGATTAATGCTACCTAAGTGGCAGCAGCTATTTAAATAGCTTAATTTTTTTCTTTCTTTTTTTTTTTTTTTTTTGGTAAGCAAAAGTGTTCATTTCTGTACTCTAAATTGTAGGGATGCAACAGAATAAATTTGGCTTGACTCCTTTGAGAATAAAGGCAAAGAACTTTTATTCACAGATTTTAATTTTAGTATCAACAAGTTATATGAAATGCATCCAATTTGTTTTCATTAGAATTGAATTTCTGGCATATCAGATTCTTTCTGAAAGATACTTATTTATGCTCTGGTAGTATTCGGTATGCATACTTGCATTCATTCCTTCAACACAGAGTTTTAATGGAATGCACCATGCTAAGAACTGTAGGGGAGAAAGACATTCTTTTAATACTTTCAGATTCTTAATGATATTAAAATCTGGAAAGAAAACTTAGATATGTTATCAAATAATGTTTGATACACTGTATATATCAGGTTGGAAAAGATGACTTAGATTGTAAAAAATGGTATGTGAGCAAAACATTAATTTTTTTTAAAAGAGACTGTAAAGCTTAGAATATAAGATGATTTACTATGAGACTTATGCATGAAGCAGATCTATAAATATTGGTAGAGACAATAATGACCATAGAGTATTTTATATGTAAATATAAACAAGATGTATTTTACTTTTGATTATCCTATTTTATATATTATTATTAATTTTGATTAATCTATAAAATATGTACTTTAATTCTGAAATAACAGAATTTATTTCTCAAACTATAGCAATATTTAAAAAAGTATTAAGAGAAATATATATCACTTCTTTATAAAAGTATTGAAAACTTCAAAGTACTCAGTAACAATGAAGATGTGAGGACCAAAGTGCAATTATTCATATCATACTTAAAGAATTTATTCTATTTTGGAAGAAAAATAGCAGTTTCTGTAAGAGTTAAAACTATATACTGGGGCTGGAGTGATAGCACAGCAGGTATGGCATTTGCTTTGCACTAGGCTGATTTGGGTTAAATCACTGGCATCCCATATGGTCCCCTGAATATGCCAGGAGTGATTTCTGAGTGTAGAGCCAGGATTAACCCCTGAGTACTGCCAAAGTTGCCCCCCCAAAAAACAAATAATAAATAAATTAAAAATAGTATGTAGTTGGACATGGCATTCTCACTTTAGGAATTTGTTTGACAAAAATCCAGTTATGTATTTATAAGTAGATCTATGTATACAATATTTCTTTGATTAAAAAAAAACACACTAAAAAAGAGGAATGTCTTGTCTAATCATCAGTATACAACTTAGTAAGTTATGGTAAGTTTATATAATTATATTAGATATAAAAATTATTTCTGCAATTTTGGCTTATTTGGGGTGCATATTCCAGTGGTGTACAGGGTTTACTTCTGTCTTTGTAGTCACTTTAGGAACAAGAGGGAGATTGCTTGCAAGGCAAGTGTTAGGCCAGTGTTATCCAGCCAAATACTTTTCACCTCTACTATATAGATCCATGAAAAATAGCAGTTACACAATTTTATCTGTAGTATGAAAAATGTGTGAAACAATCTAATATGCCCATTTAAATACATATATAATCAATATTTATTTCTTAGAAATTATTCATGCTATTATATATTATATAGCAGGTAGCTATAGCTATTGAAAACAAGTTAGTGTCTTACACATAACCATGTTATGCATAAGAGAGACAACTGGAACCATACCATAAAAACATTTTTGTTGTCAGGAAATTAATCTATAACCCACTTGACTTCACACATAATGTTATTTTATTTTGACTGACATAATAGCACATTCTAAGATCCTGAGTCTCCCTGGACTGAATAAAAGGAGAGGGTGGAGGCAGAAAGAAAATAATGCTTGCACATGGACAAGTTTTGTTGAAATCTCTTCTAGATAGTCAAAGACATCAAAGAAAGAGAGTACGAAGCATTGAGCTAGTACAGTGAAGGTTAAATATGAGCTCCCACTGCCATGATTTATATACTGAAACAGCTGGAAAACTTTTGAAGGAGTTCATATATCACAGGACTAGAGGAAGTGAGTCTGACTGTATAAACACACCTCAGGGCTGCTACTGCTCCCGTTAATGTCTGTCTCAGCAAAGGTCTGCCATTAGACAGGTTCCTGCTGTAGCTCAACTGATAGAACACTGCAGGTAAGGATACAAATTACGGGGAGATGAGTCTGTCAAGAATACACATGAGACATTTTTTAGAGGAAAGGAGGCCTAGAAGTTCTATGAATGACACTTATAAATCAGGCATTTAGATTTTCACAATCCATATTTAATCGTTACCTTTTCAGTGCACTATCTCTCCCTGCCTGATTTTTTTTTTATTTTGTTTTGTTTTGGTTTAGTTTTTTGGTTGTTCAGCCACACCTGGTGACGATCAGGAGTTATTCCTGGCTATGCGCTCAAAAAATCGTTCCTGGGTTGGGGGACCATATGGGACGCCTGGGGATCGAACCACAGTTAGTCCTAGGGTAGCACGGGCAAGGCAGATGCCTGGCCCCTTTTGCCACCGCTCAGGTCTTCTGATTTCTTAGTATCTAGACTAACTCTTTTCATCTGCATACTTATTGGTCTTTCACTGAAAGATTTTTTCATAAGCATTTATAAATAGACATGCACATGACAACATATATGCATGTATAATTATATATAATTATATAATATAGTTGCCCATGTTTTTAATAATGACTATATCTTTATAGGCTACCAAAATGTCATAGGAAAAATAATTTAAAAATAAATCGAATAAAACATTTCAAAGGAAGATTTGTCATTTGAAGTTTAAAATTTTAAGTTTATATTAAGTTTCCCCAAATCTGGATATGAGTAAAAGTATATAATTTATAAATATATAGCTTAAATTTATATTATATATATTACAGTCCCTAAATAAATATCCATGTATACTTTGATTTATTTTAATAAGTACATCCTACACTGTTCAAGATAATCTTAATAGTTATAACAGGCTATTTTGAGATTTCATTCTCCTAGTCTTTAGAAAATATTACATTGTTCCTTTCACCAAACAAATATCTTCTGGTTCTTTCCATACTTCACTATTTAATTTCTTAGTCTTGTTTTCTTGCTCTTTACTTGCACTATTTTACAGATCATATAAATTGATATTTTTTTCTTTCTCTTGGGTTGTCTTGGCCAATTCTCAGTCTCATTCTAAATTCTAATTCTGTTGTCCAGAGCCTTATATATTATTTTAAGTATATCTGACTGTATCAAATTAATTTCATCTTGTACTCTCTTTTATAGTCTGTTTTACTCATATAACATTTAACTTAACTCCACACATCTGAGTTTAGCTTAAAAATGGATGGATACTAATTATTCCAAAACTAATATCAAACTTTTCTTCCATGCCTTCTACTAATTGTCACTAAGAACTTTCAATTGTAAGACTGAAGAATTTTTTGTTGTTGTTTTGCTATGTGTTTGTTTGGGGGCCATACCTAATGGTGTTCAGTTATTACTCCTGGCTCCACACTCAGGAATCATTCCTAGTGGCTTTGGGGGACCTTTTAAAATGCTTGAGATCAAAGATGGGTTGGCAGTGTGCAAGCCCTTATCTATTGTACTGTCTTTCTGGTCTCCTAACAATTTTGATCTACATCTTTTTTCTTTATTTTAACCACTTTGATTTTTATCCAACGTCTTCTTTATCTTTGCCTTCTATCAAACCAGTGTCCATATTTAGTATTTGAATCCATGGATTCTATCTCCCCCCAAAAAATTAACCAGACTAATTTAAGGACAGGAAAACTAATCCATGTTCTTAGATTTGACTGTGGAATCCTTGGATAACAGTTAAATCTGTGTTTTATTCTATCATAACAATGTCAATATGTGAGGGAAGTAGAAAGCTTGTCTCGAATGCTGGCGAGGCGTGGGGAATGGGGACATTGGTGATGGGAATGTTGCACTGGTGAAGGGTGGTTCTTTTTATAACTAAAACCCAATTACAATCATGTTTGTAAACACAGTGTTTAAATAACGCTACTATTTTTTAAAAAATCTGTGTGTTCTTCCCAAGTATGATGCAGTAAACTAACAGGTTGGAAGTTTTGAAAGAAAGTAATCAAGAGCATATAGGTCTCACTTTCTGTGTCTCTAAAGTAATATTTTCTACATTATATGAAATGACCCCATACAATAAATTTTTTGATGTGGATTAAAATTTTTGTCATGGGAATAATTGCTAGATTAAGTATAAAAAGTCAGATTTTACACACTTTTAATTTAACAATCATTTAATATCCCTTATGATTACATTATTTACTTTTGCTAAATTGTAGTGAGAAAAGTAATCTTACAAAAAGGTGTTTCAAATTCCTTCCATCATTACCTTGCTGTAAAAACATATTCATTGCTTCTTATTGATTATGAATAAACTATAGAATCTTCAGTAGGATATACAATGCTTTTTTTTTTTAAGGTTAACCAGTTTCCATCCTATTCAGTACATGCTTGTTACTCATTTGAAGGAAGCACCATTGGATGGAAGCATCCAATGGATTGGTCTCTTACACTACCTGTTCTTCACCCCAAGTTTCAGTCTGGCCCTTCACAATAAAACTATGGGTCTCAGGGAAAAAAAACATTTTGCCTTCTGTTTTCCACAACAAAACTTTTACATGCTGATCTTAGTGCTAGGAGCAGAAGGTTTACAGTAAAAATTTCTTGAACATGTTTTATCTCCTTAATCATGTATGAATTATTTCTTGTGTCAGTGTTTGCTTCTAGATTGCTTTTTCCCATCCCTTCCCCTGGGATTGAGGCATGAGGCTTCCAATACACTTCTTCAAAATTTTGTCCAATTCTACATATTTTCTAGTTTAGTTTCTTATTATTCTATTCAATTTGTCTAAAAATCCAGATATATATTTGCTCGAACATTTTTAACGAGATATGCTCCTTTTATTTTGTCTATATGGCTTTCTATTTGATGCTTCTATATGAAGATTAATTCTCTTAGTTTTTCTCTGTGTTCTTAATTTTTCTTAAAGAGTCAGTCTAAATGTTACCATATTGTATATAATGCTTTTCCTAATGTCTCAACACATTACTTATTTTCTCTTTCATCCCTATAACAAGGTTCTTTCACTTTTTTTTAGCATATATCTAGTTCTTAGGTTAATTGTTAAAAGAATATAACCACATTTATTTTATAAATAAGATAATCAGTGCATGGAAAAAATCTATACAATGCTGAAGACTTTTTTGCTTTTGGGGCCATACCCAGGGACACTCAGGGGTTACCCCTGGCTTGGGCACCATATGGGATGCTGGGGATTGAACCACGGTCCATCCTAGGTAAACCTTGTGCAAGGAAAACACCCTACTGCTTGTGCCACAGCTCTGTCTCCAGATGCTGAAAAATGTATCTAAAGACAACATTGGGTACAGAGTAATAGTACAGTTGGCAGGATGCTTACCTTGCTTGCATATCAACCCAAGTTCTCTCTCCCGGACTCCATATGGTTCCTCCATGCATGCCAGGAATTACCCCTGAGTACAGATCTAGGCATAGGCCCTGATTACTGCTGGGTGTGGTCCCAAACCAAAAATAAAGCAGGATAGAAATTTGATTATATATTATAATTATATAATAATTAAATTGTGTGTAAATATTATATAATATAACATTATAGTACATATGATGCATTAAATTATATAATTTTATTATATATGTGGGGAAAGGGCAATTGTACTTGTACTTGGACGGCTAGAACTGAACTTTAAAATCTATTTCTTTTGTTTTTTGGGGGGATGGGTCCTACCTGGCTATATTCAGAGCTTACTCATGGCTTTGTGCTCAAAATAAATCATGGTTTTATATTCACAAATCACTCCTGACAGTGCCAGAGCGATAGCACAGCGAAGGGCATTTGCTAAGCACGTGGCTGCCCAGTACGGAACAGGGTTCGTTCCCTGCGTCCCATATGGTTTCCCAGGCCAGGAGCGATTTCTGAGCACATAGCCAGAAGTAAACCCTGAGTGTCAACGGTGTGGCCTCCAAAACAAATCAAAACAACAACAACAACAAACAAAAGACAAATCATTCCTGACTGTGTTAGAGAATCAAATAAACTTTGGAGAATCAAGCAGGGGTCAGTTGTTTGCAATGCAAGCACAATACCTTAATCACTTACTAACTTTATAGCTCCTAAACTGAACTTTTTATATTATTTTTAAAAAAATTTCCCTAGGTACCATGATTTATAGTTATTCACAGTTGAGTTTCAGGCACACGATATCCCAACACCAATCCCATCGCCTCTCTCCACCAAGTTCCCGTTTCCCTTCTACACCAATGTCTAACTCTGACAGGCATATTTTTTAATTTGTTTATTGTGATTTGGATCTCTTACTTTCTTTCTTTTTGAGTTTTGTATAACTTAGTTTCTTTTTGGTTTGGTGCTAAGGAATTACTACTGGTTCTGTGCTCAGGAATCACTCACTCCTGGGTGTTCAAGGGACCATATGGGATGCAGGGGATAGAATTCGAGTGGGCCATGGACCCTGTGTAAGACAAGTACCATACCATCTGTGCTATCACTTTGACCTAAAGTGTCTCTTCCTTTCTGATTTGATGGTTCTGTGTTTCAGATATACAGTATACTGTACCTCAAAACCACCAATATGCCCTTTTAATAGTATAGGATAAATTAGCATATACAAATTATTTTGAATAATACACTTCCTATATAATGAAGTAATTTCTAGTATGAAATACAAAGGCAAAAACATTGGCTGTTGCCACTTTAGAAATCCTCTTTTTATCAACATTCAGAATATGCTGGAGGAGACACAGTACTAAGATGTTTGTGCATTTTTGGGCCAGAACAGTAGTACAGCAGATAAGGCATTTGCCTTTAGCTAGCTGACCAGGGTTCAATCCACAGCCTTTTATATGGTCCCCTAAGCCAGCCATAGTGATTCCTAGAGTGCAGAATTGGGTGTGGCCAAAGTGAAAAACAAAACAAAACAAAAAAATGATGTGTATGTCTTTTTGAGGAGCAAATTTTTAGCGGTTACTTTCTTTTACCATGTAATAATCTCTGTCGTACATATAGTCCAATCCTAAAACATTAAGAGAGCTGTTCTTATTATGTTAATATTATATTAGCATGCAATGTACTAAGATTGCTACAAAACAAAACAAAATCAGTTCTTAGATTTCATAACATTAAATTATAAGATTATCAGGAAGATTAAAGGGGTGGAGATACAAAGTATTGGAAAACTAAAATATTAAACTATTAATACAGAAGTTAAAATATCAGAAGTTGACAGGATTGGAAATTGATGATTAAGTTGCTAGTTCTGATCTACACTTGTACCTACACTCATCCTCTCAATAGCAAATTATAGTTTGTACTCCCAGGCCGGGTCTGGGGACCGGCCTAGGTTGGGCTTAAATCCCTGTCCTTCGGGCTTGGGAGGGTCTCTCTCCCTTCCTGGAGCTGGATTTTTAGCAGCACGGGCGGGCAGCTGGCAGACCTCTGTATGTGCCAGCGGCCTTTTGGCCTGGCCTAGGGTGGGGGGCCCGGACCTGGGTCACCCGAACCCCCTCTCCCCCTTTCCTCCGGATCTCCAGGTGGGTTTCTGGGAGGAGCTCATGGGGCACCCTGGGTTTTCCCCACTCCCAGGCCGGCTCTAGAGGGTGGATCAGGGGGTGTAGTTTGATCTGGGGGGAGGCAAATAATTTCTCAGCTATACTCAGGCTGTCACTGGCAATTTCATACCAGTCTACATTTTGAAACCGCGCGGGGGGCGCTCATATGCTCCTCCCAACCATCAGTACCCCAGATTTACCCTTCTTAACTTCAGTAACACACAGCTTCAATCTCTGACCAAAGACATACAGTAGATCTTACAAATCCCAGAACTATTTAGAAGGACACAAATCGAACACATATTGAACACATATATTTTTTGAATATTTTATGGTTATTTTCTTTAACTGCTGTAACTCTCTATATATTCTTCTACCATGATGTTTCTATCCACTTTTCATCTTGTCTTTTCTTTGTAAGCTGTTCAGTAAGGATTGTGGTGGAACTATCCCTCAGTTTGATGCCTATGATTGAACTATGTCATGGAAATTGCTGGTCTTGTTCCTATTGCCTCCAGATGCACCAATAACGCTTCGTGGCATTGATCCTTGTTTGCATAGACACATTAAAATGGGAAAACACTATACATACAGATTAGTTATTATCTAATAAATCTCATTACAATGTACCTTACACCCTGAATATTGATATAATGACCTGGCATAGGCCTCAGTTGAATGGGCATTCTCCATTCACGCTGGAACCAGGCAAGCTATCTACGAAACATCCAAGGTCTTTTATAGCAACAGTTGGAAGCAGTCCTCTACCAGGAAAGACACTACCAAGGGTGTGACATCGACCTCCTAATAAGACACTTCCGTTTACACTGAGAAGACGTGACAACAACAATGACCTGCGAGAAGACATGACAACAACGATGACCTGCTCTACAGGACATGGTTCTCTCTATTGCCCCTTAAGTGTGAGGTGAAACGAGAGGATGCTCTGCACCATCCTGACTGCAATATGGGATATGCAGACTCCAGGATCTTTAATACAGAAGAATGATACCAACAACAGAGACTATGTGAGGAATGGAGGTGTATTGCCACTACAGACTATGACTTGAATTGGACAAACTAGTTTGCCTGGAGCCTAGAGTCAGTCCTGTGCCAGGAAACTTCAGGGGTAGGGTCTCCATGTATTTAGACCATAATTTGTCTTTCCATGTCCCTTATGTTTTGGTGGGCCTATGCAAACAAATGCCACTTTAATATCGTTTTTTACTATGTTCTCTTGACTCCAATCCTTAAGAAAAACAACCCATTAAAACTTTTGAGGTTAACTTAAACTAGTAAGCATGTGCATGGAACTAGATAAATGTACTTTGCCCTCAATGTTTAAAGAGTTACATAAGTCTAATATCTTTAGATTATATGGTGTGCTGCTAAGAAACAATATGTACTACAACTGGGGATTTGAGGGACAAAGTAATTGTATTGTACATGGGTTCAGTTTTGTTTTTCTTAATGTTCTTTGGCTGAAAGTTCAAGGCTGGGATATCATCGATGGGACTACCGAGAATTCTGTTTATGGGTGATTGGGCTTCCACTGTAACTTTACCCTGTCCTCTTTCTTTGCATCTTTGTTGTCATAATTAAAATAATAAAAAAAATAATTAATAAAAAAAATTATAGTTTGTGCTAATGTGTGTGTAGCTTCTCTACAAGTGATAATTTGAATGTAAATTTGAATTATTTTAAGTCAAGCTGCTATAAATCAAAGACGATAGACTTGTTAGTCAGAAAACTCTTCATGAAAAACATACCAAATATAAGCAAGCTTCTGATAAAATTTTATTAGGTTGGTCCAGCTAACTCAATTATTGAGAATTATCTGTCAAATCTAACATGAATTTATCAAAATACTTATTTAGCATGGTACTGAAAATGGCCTTCATGAAGTGATATTTATGATATAAATATGAGAAAGAAAATAAAAGTAACAACTAAAGTATATCTCTATGTGTATTTAGAGCATTTGCTCATTGGGTTTACTGGATCTTCCATTTATTTTAAAATTATAAACGTGTATATATCTAAATTTGGTACATTAAAGTGAAGAAGCTCCCTTTCAAAGAGACTGGTTATAAAAATTGACATGCATATCTAAATAAGCAGTTTTGCTGATCAAAATGTTCCACTTAGCTTCTGAAATGTAACATCTGCCTCCTATAAAATGGGCCAATAATGGAAGAATATAGTGTATCTGCACGTGGGCTACACTGCTGTTTTATTTATTCTTGACTAACTGTGAAGATAAACTTCACCAAATACTTTTAATATCCTGTCAATTTAGAATAAGCATTTTTTTCCTTGGACAGGTGGCAGGAAAGTAAAACACCTGGTTCATTTTTCTACCACAAAATAATAATCATAGTGGATATATAATACAGAAATAGGTCCACATGGAAAGATCTATTTTCCTTAGGGATTATAGGTACTATAATCTCTCTCACTTTATAGCTCAGCTATAATATAAATGATCTTATATGCCTTTATAACCATTATACTTCGCATGGCAGATTTATCTTCATAGATTACTCCACCATGATTTCTTATTCTCTGAAACATTATTCAAAACAAAACTTTGTTTTATATTTTATATTTTATATTGCAATGGAACATTTGTCTTAAAAGGATGAACTCATCACAAAATATTTTCTCCATTGTCACCATTACATTGACAGTATTAGCACATTTTCTAATGTATCATTGCCAAGGAGTATACTACTCATTATGGAAGGAATACTTAAATTATCTTTGGTCTCACTTGAAAATTTATCCATATATTGCTTAAGATCTTTTTTATTACACTTCTAGCTTTTACCTAAAAGCTTTTTTAGCCAGCAGAATACTCAAGTCTCTATAGTTACATGGCCCTTAACCTAATAACTTCATAGTAATTCTTAACATGTTTTAAATATATTTATTTTATGATTTAGTACCTATTCTAGATTCCTCATATGTAAAAATTACTTAATTTTCAAAATAAAACTTTAGATTGTTTTTTTAATTATACATATTTTATCACATTAAACTAAAAATGATAAATGATTTATCTAACTTTCTGCATCCAAAAGGCAATAAAATTAAACAGGAAACCCAAAGTCTTTCTCTAGATCATCCGTTTGGTATTGTTTAGACCAAGGTCTCAATTTTTATTTAAAGCATTATTTAAAATGCTATTTAAAAGTATTATTTAAAATGCTGATCTTCATTATTTAATCTTAAAACTGAATTTAATATAATAGTGGCCTTGAAAAAAACACCTGATTTTATACTAATGATACCTAGGCAAACTTAACTATACAATACAGTTTCATATTCATTTAACAGAAATCCATTCTTATTCCAATGGCTATGTTTCATGACTGACAATTATCTCATAATGAAAAACAAGTCACAATTAATAAAAATCAAAACTAATACTTGCTACATTCATTTAATGATTTAACGAAAGAACCTATAAATGTAAGTGACTCAATATTCAATTAGAATAGACATACACGTAATTTCAGGTCATATGAGTAAAAGAAATTCATTTGATTTTTTCTATGCTCCTCTGCCAGTAAAGGTTATTAACTCTAAAAAGACATAGTTAACATGTGCTATAAATATTATTATGGAATAACTAATATACTGAGAAAACTACTATACTATAAAATAAAAATATTTATATATCCTATAACTTATCTCTATGTATAGATTTATAGAAATTTAAATGAACCTAATAAATAAAAAGCACACAAATGAATAATAAAAATAAAACCTATGAATAAAAATAAAATTAATGGAAACATATGAATAGTCACTACATGAAGGATATTATGAAATCTGTAGTTATTCCCATTTTTAATCAACAGAAGGTAATCACAAACTAGTTAAATAGCTTGTCCAACATCATACAACCATTGTTGAAAATGTTTTTAAACCAAAATGACAGGGATTAAGAGTTTTCATCAGTCATCATTATTTTTGAATACTGTTATCTATCTTATTAATTGTTATCCAATTTCTTTCCAATTTTACAGCATTATGCATTGAATTTTGTATATGTTGACAGATATCCATTTTTGTGAAATTTTTTCCTATTATTTTTAGCATAATTTCCCTAGAGGCATAATTGGGATAGGAAATATCTGTCCACTTATCTTTTTAGGTTAAGAAATTGGTTTACTCTGCTGCAAATTTCTTCCCAATATCAAGAAGACAGGGTGTGGGATGAAAATGCACCCTGGATCCCACACCCCACAAGAAAAGCTCAAAAGACAAAGGGGAACCCTATGCTCCCGTCATAAGCTTAAAACCCATAAAATACTCTCTCATAACTTGCTAACCCAAAATGAAAGGTAGTCTCCTGCATCACTTTCTTTCTTTAATTATCTTTTTTAAAGTTTTTTAAAAAATTACATTTTCTTTACATATATATGTGTGAATATATATGTATCTCTCTGAATATATATATATATATATATATATTCAAAGAGATATATATTTGTCTTATTCCTGCCTTCTTCTCTTTCCACCCCCAAGTGCACCAGCGATAAAATGTAGCACCATATCTTCCTGCAAAGGCACACTAAAAAGGGGAAATTTAATGTGGAAAAACAAGCTTTTATCTACTAGGGGTAAGACTCACACTTTTTTTTTTTTTTTTTTTTACAATACAGGGCACCTCCTACCTCAAGCATGGGTCATGTGGACCCAAGTTAGACGAAAGGAGATCATACAACGACTGTCCAACCTTGATCCCTGGATTCCAGACATAGAAACAACACAGCTCTTCACAACAGCTTCAGGAACCAAACCCCCTCTGGGACATCCTTAATACTGCTTATATGCCAATATGATCCAGTTCTGATATGATATCCTAACAATGAGATAATGGCAACATCGGACCTAAGAGCAGGTTGTCCTTACCTTACCATCTAACGATAAGACAAAATCAGACGACTTGTCATGTTATGATCTGTGCAATAGCCAAGTTCACTATCTACAGATGACTGACAGTGACAACCATGAAAGGGCAGAATGTATCCTGGGTCCAATAAAAAAAAAAAAAAAAGCACTAGTCCAGAGCTTAACCTACGATCTGTACAACAACCAAGATCTCTAACTCCAGAGGTACGACTGAGACAATTGCAACTGAACGGGTCTCCTGGAAGCATAACGATAGATGCCATTCCATGCCCCATCTGAGGTTCAGCACAATGACCAGAACCACAACCATGGAACACTGATTAAAACGACAATGAAGGAGCTGAACTTCTAGAGCCGCAAAAAAAAAAAAAAAGACTTCTTCATAAACTCCATTTCTTTCTTTCTTTTTTTTTTTTTTTTTTTTTTTGGTTTTTGGGCCACACCCAGTAACGCTCAGGGGTTACTCCTGGCTATGTGCTCAGAAGTTGCTCCTGGCTTGGGGGACCATATGGGACACCGGGGGATCGAACTGCCGTCTGTCCAAGCTAGCGCAGGCAAGGCAGGCACCTTACCTTTAGCGCCACCGCCCGGCCCCATAAACTCCATTTCTTGGCCCCATAAACTCCATTTCTTGGCCAGTACAGAAACCAAGATCTCAAGATACAGAGGTCTGATTTTATCATTCATGACAGAGCAGATATCTCCCATACACCACAGAAGGATTTAGGGGAGAGTAAATGAATACAAGTGCAGGTCTGTAGTTAATCCCATGACAACATGCCTCGAGGGCAGAGGAACCCTCTATCATTTAGGCCAAGGGAATTCCCTTTCTAATTTCCCCAATATTTACTGTGCCTGTGCAGAAGAAAAGAAAAAAAAAAAAAAGGAACCAGCACAAATTTGAGTTTTGTCCTTTTTTTTTTTTCTTTGCCTTTGCTTTTGCTTTTTTGATTTTGTTATTGTCGTTGCTGTTTCGTTTCTTCTTTTGTGCTCCGTTTTGACATTTTTTTTTTCGGAAGCAGTGATTAATGTGTGGTGCATATGTCTAGTGCTGTAGTGCTCCATTGGATTTCTTGTTTGATTTTTCTTTTTGTATTGTTGTGGTGATCCTCATCCTCTTTCCCTTCACTCAAAACTGAAGCTTGGATCCTCGAGAAGGACTCTGCTCATCTTTGGCCTGTGGCATTTTTACCCCATTTTATTTCTTCTCTCGCTTTTTATTTTTCTGTTTTTGCATACAGAACCACATAAATGGAACCATCTTGCTCTACTCTCAAATTGAGAGGTAAATAACAGAGGGTACCAAGTCCAAATAACTGTATGATCATTAAATAGTAATAAAAATGATGATTTGGGGCCTGCGAGGTGGTGCTAGAGGTGTCTGCCTTGCAAACACTAGCCAAGGAAGGACCGCGGTTCAATACCCCGGCGTCCCATATGGTCCCTCCAAGCCAGGGGCAATTTCTGAGTGCTTAGCCAGAAATAACCCCTGAACATCAAACGAGTGTGGCCCAAAAAAACAAAAAAAAAAAAAAAATCAGAATTAATCATCAAATCCAAAGCCAACAACAAAAGAATCCATACCCAACCTACAATAAGCTGATACAGAGGGGATCATTTATATTAGCAGTCCCGGAGTATTGGGAGGGGGGTATCGGATGAATACTGGGAATTGGGGGGGAGGTCACCGTCGGTGGTGGGAATTTCCCCATTTCAATGTTAATATGTACCTAAAATATTTCTATGAATGATATGTAATCCACCTGGATCAAAAATAAAATATTAAAATAAAAAATGTGTAATTTAGTTGTCAAGTTAAATTTAATATAAGGATACAATATATTCACCTTAAAAATAAGAGTGTGATAGAAACCAGGTATATTTGGTTTTGTTTTGTTTTGCGGTTTTTTAAAAACTAGGCTCCCTTGATAGAACCATTTGTGTTCATGTTCAGAAAATTATTTTCAGTTTCTTTGACCAGTAGTAGTTGTACTATGTTTGTTTCTTATTGATTAGTAAGTCAAACACTTTCTTTTAGTTAATAATAAAAGAATGTAAAATATTGCTATTATATGTGTTAAGCATTAGTTCAAATCTTTATTATACATCTAATATAACTAATATTAAAATATATCCATTTTCACTTTACATGTATTACAAAATGCAGATAATTAACAGGGTATACTTATGCTAAAATTATATGTGTTTTTATATATGTTAAATACATGTATTTTTAAAGCAGAATATCTATGTATCTACAATCTAAATATAAAATTACAAATGTCAAGTTTGTGTTAGATTAAATTAATTCTTATGAAATACTTGTTTTGAACTTTTTCAAAAATATCTTACCTAGGATTTTCATTGATATGGGTTATTTCTCATGCATTGAAATTTACAGTCATGTCAAAAAGTTTTGCCTGGTTTTTGGTTAATGGAGAAGACAGAATATACAAGGTTTTTATAAAATCCTATTATGCCAAAATTATAGGACATTCTTTCAGGACGAAGAAACTGAAAGTATTTCAATAGAAATTTCCCTAAAACCAAATGACCATGAAATTCATTTACATAGAATTTTACTATTACTGGTCAAGAACAATATAAAATATGCTGCTCTTCTATTTTTCTGAAGATAATTTTACAGATTAACAGTAGGGGAAATATATGTTCTTTTCATTTTGAATTTATGATTTAAGAACCTGACACTTTTGTAAAATGCCTTATTATAGCTTTCAGCATGCACTGTTTCTATTCAGTCTATTTTCAAAATCATTAAACTGTATTTATGAAGTGACCATACACATCGCTAGCAATCTTGATAACTGCTTTTCTCCTGCCTTAGGTCATTAGTAGACTGAACATTTCAAAATAAAATAAAACATTGGATGCGCCACAGAGAAAGAAATAGGCTGAATCAAAGGCCATTGCTCTTGGTGTACTATGTTACTGCCTGGAGCTGATTTTCATGTCCACAACTTTGCTTGAATCTTAATCCCTCTTTGAAATAAACTGATTTCTCCCCCCCCCCATATTCTAATTTCACCTCTTTCTAAAACAGAGTTGAAAAAAAATGTCTCTTCAGGAACATTTGAAACATCAGTAACCACCTATTTATTTCGTTTGACTTGAATTCAAACAAAACTCAATAATTTCTATATTGAATGTGTTTTATGAAGATTATACCACATAATCCCAAACTCATTTATGTAAGACATTGAATTAGTTGTTTCCTTAGGTAAATATTATTTAATGAATTATTAATCTCATTTGGATATTTTCATTTGTGGTTGTCTATTCCACTGATCTATTCCACTGAAATAAATACTATATCAATATTTTAATATTTAATATTTAAAATCTAAAACATTTTCTCAAATACCCCCAGTTTAATCTGTATTAAATACTATGCTAAAGTAATCAGGGTTTTTTTCTGAGTGGACAAATATATTCACAGAGCTTAAAAAATGTTAACACAGTTAAGCCTTTACCTATGGTGTTCTTTCTTGACATAGAACACACATACATCATATATGATCACATGCCAGATCACAGTTACAAATATTATGTGTTTGGTGGATTTCAGCTTAAAAATAGTGCACTTATGAAACCTATACATATCCAAAAGTTAATCTATTAGTTTCCTTTCCTTACACGTACTATACCTACCTATCTTTCTGTACTCAGCAAATCTCTTGCTCTCCCCACCTCTCTACATTAATATATACCTAAGCTAACTTCTATATGTTTTTATGAGGGCAGGAGCACACAGAGATAGGAATCCTCCTTAAGAGACAAACCTAAACCACAAACAACACATACCTATACCCTATAGAACCCCTCCCATATATTATTCCCTCCCCCTCCTCCAGAAATCCGACTATCCCTTCACTCCTCAATCCCACCCCCAATATCCCCACCACATTATAACTCTTCACCCTCAATTCTTAATCTATTAGGCATCAAGACCAACTTCCTTCATCAACGAACCAGTACTCAGTTCCCAAGTGAAGAGACACCCACTCAAACTCACACCTCATTCCGGCAAGAAAATACAACCAACACCCCGACTGACTCATGCAGTGTGGCTCTCCTAATCACCTCTCCCGATTGTGGACTGTGGTTTAATACCAGATTAGCTCCAAAAGGACTCCCATTCAAAAACTCTACCCAAGACCTCCCTGTGTGGAGCCCACACCTCACGAGGAAATCTCAAAAGACAGTGGGGAAGCCTATACTATCATCATAAGTATAGACCTATATAACACTACCTCTTATACTGTTTCTTCCCAAATGTAATCTCCTGTATCACTTTTTCCCTTTTTCTTTGTTTTTTTCTCCCTCCCCCTTGTTCATTTTTTTATTATTATTTGTTTTGTTCTACTTTTTGTTTTTTGATTTGATTTGTTTTGTGCTTCTTTTGGGTCACAGCTGGAGGCGCTTGGCAGGTGCTCTTGGCTCTGTGCTCGGAAGTTGCCCCTGGTGGGCATGGGGGACCATGTGGGATGCCAGGATGTGAGCCACCGTCCTTCTGCAGGAAGGACAGACGCCTTGCCTCCATGCTATCCCTCCCGGTTCCACTTTATTCCTTTAATTATGTCTTTTATTTAATCCTTTTTTTTTCTTTTAAGAAACTCTTTTTTCTTTAGATATGTCTGAGCATATGTAATTTTAGTTTTTGTCATGGGTCTGTTTTCTTCTCTCTCCACCCCCAAATCCACCAGCAATATAATGTTGCAGCACCACTCCTTCCTGCAAAGGCATATTAAAAACAGGGGAAATTTTACGTGTAAAAACAAGCTCTTATCTACAAGGGATAAGAACTTATACTTTTTTACAACACAGGGACATCTCCCACCCTGAATGTATGTCATGAGGAACCAACCTAGACTCCAGGGAAATAGGCACCGACCGTCCAGTTTTGATTCCTGGATCCCAGACATAGAAACAACAGAGTTCTCCACAACAGCTCCAGGAACCAAGTCCCCTCCAGGGCATGCATAATGTTGCTCTGACTCCGACATATGCCAGTTCTAAGTTGATAACCTGACAAGGAGGAAATGGGAACAACTAGATCTAAGAGCCAAGGATCCTTCTTTCCTCAACAGTCAAGGATAAGACAAAAATCAGAAGACATGTCACCCTCTGATCTGTGCAAAAACCAAGACTGCTATATACAGATGACTGGTTGTTACAACCAGGACTAGACAGTAAGCATCCCGGGACCACCACCAACAACAAAAAGCTCTAACCTAGCTTTTGGTCTACAATCTGTTCAACAAACAAGATCTCCAATTCCAGAGGTCTGACTGAGACAACCGCAAGTGAACGGGTCTTCCAGAAACATAACAAGACTCTGTCCCAGGCTCCATCCTAGGAGCAACATAATGACCAAGAACACCAACTACAGAAGATGAATTAAAACGACACTGAAGAAGCAGAACTGCTAGAACCACAAAGAAAGCCTTCATCATAAGCTCCATTCCTTGAGCTGCACAGTCACCAAGATCTCTAGATACAGAGGACTTATTTTACATCCATGACGAAGCTTAGCCTCTCAAATAGAGGGAGAAACAAGGGAGGGCACCAGGACCAAACAGATGTATGATCACTGACAGTAAGCTAGACAAAGAGGAGACCATCTACTTTAGTAGCCCGGGGGTGATGGTGGGGGATATTGTTTGCAGAAAGGGAACGGGGAAAGGGGAGAGGACAAACTTGGTGGCAATTTCCTGTCCTACTTATTTATTTGAATATGAAGAACATATTTTATTTTATTTCAAAATGGCTTGGGTTTACTTGGGTGTGGCATGTCATTCAAAAGACAATTTCTTGTGAACAAACATTTGAATTCAATGCTAGCATATTTGTTTTGATTAAGCTCCAATTACTTTAAGTTGTAGGATAATTAACTTTACTTTTAAACATTCATTAGGCAATTGCTTGAGAAATTTGTATGTATTGATTTGCATTTTAAAACAATGCAATGTATTTAAAATATTGCAGTAAATTATATATTTTCTGCATACAATTAATAAGCACATAAATAAAACTTGTCTAATTGTGATTATACTTTGAAAATTAAACATCATTATTTTTCTTTCTGACCCTAGTACAAGTATTCTTAGCTTAGCCAATAATATTATCAGACTTCTAGAGTCTTAAATTCCTAGAAAAAGGGAAAAAAAGAAGAAGAAAAATGCATAAAAAATGGGGAAGCAAATGTGACTTTTATTTTGCATCAGTACAGTAAATATTGGGAATTTGAAAGGAAATGGCCTAAGAGATACAGGGTGTCTCTACCCTTGAAGCATACTCTCAAGTGACCAACTACAGGCTCCAGCCATGTTTATTGTCAAATCCCAAGTTCTTTCTTTATGGTGCTAGGAAACGTTCTGCTCAGTTGTTGTAGTCAGTCTTCTGCAATTAATTATCCTGGTTTTTGCATTGATCCTAGGATGGAAGTTTTTCTGTTTTTATCTCACTGTTAGGTAATGAGGTAGAGCAATCTGCCCTTAGAGCAATCTGCCCTTAGATCAAGTTGCTGTTCCTTAACTTCAGGGTGTCAAATGAACCTACCCTGGCACAAGTTGGTGCCAGAGCAGTATTAGGGTCTACCGAGAGGGGTAAGGGATTGATTCCTGTTGCTGGTGCAGGGAACTGTGCCAGTTCTAAGGTTGGGATTCAGGATTCGGGATTTGGGGTTGGATGATCCATGTCCGGTCACATGAGGTCTAAGTCAAGTCCCCATGAGAAATGTTCAATTACTGCTTGCTGACTTATTCTATGTGGCCCTTTTCCTTTCACCTCACCTAAATGTGAACTGTTGCTTACTACTGAATTCAGCTCCAGAGAGACACCAATTCGATGACATTACCTGATCCCTTACTGCTACAAACCATTTCTCCGACTCCAATAGACCAAGATACCGGACAAAAATGTGCTCTGGATCTTATTCTCCCATCATACTACCTAGAAAGACTTAAGCAGATATTTTTTCTTTGTGTGTTTATTTCCTTAAATATTATATTTTTAGTGTGTTTATTTCCATATGTAGAGGTAGCCTCCTCCATCCACCCCTGTTTGTTTATTTTTTTTTGCTTGTTTTGGTTCTGCTTAGTAAAAAAATTCTAGTAGAAAAACCTTGCCTATGATAAGAGCTCAGGTCAAAACCAGGGCACAGAGATTGTATAGCTTGTCACTTATCCTAAAGTACACCAATAATATAATATTGCATTATTTGTTTTTTCATAGGCATACTAAAATGGGGAAATCTTAGGTATAGAAACAAGTTCCTACTAGAGATAAAAATCCATAAATTTTATAATACAGGAGTGCCTTTCTTACCTGAATTCTTTAAGGAAAAAGGAAGAGTTAAAGAATAAACAGAGACCCAATGAGTCAACAGAATTTCATAAGGAAATCCAAGGAGAGATATTGTTCTAGTTTTTCCTAACTCAGCATAACCAAGAAATAAATTCGCAAGAATAATTCTGACCAATATATTATATATATAATATATATAGTAATGCATAAAATGTTTGCTACTTCTTATGTTCTAGTGGTTCTTTAAGGGAAATTTGACTTTTGACTTTTATACCATTATTGCAGTCTGATATTCCTGTGTAAGCAATGAAAATAATTTTATATTTCATTTACCATTTTAAATAACATGTAGGAGACTAGGTAAGAAGTTGCTACATCATCTTCCTTACATGATGATGCTTAGAGCTTACTCTGCTCTATGTTTATGAATCCTTCTTTTGGTTTATTTTGTTTTGCTTTTGAGTCATACCAACCCAGCTACCATGAGGAGTTACTGCTGGCTCTACATTTAGTAATCACTAAATGTAGTGATGCAAGCTTGAGGGATCATATAAGATTTTGAGTATAGAACCCAGTCGACTGTGTGCAAGGCAAATGACTCCATTTTGCTATTGTTCTGGCCTGTTATGTTTTACTCTCAATGTGCTTAGGGTTCTATCAGTAGTTCTGGGATAAAAGCAGTATTGATTGCAAGAAAGTGAAATACTTTTTCTGCTGTGCTATCTGTCCCAAAATAAGAAAATTTAGGTTTAAGGTACAGAGAGTTAGTGCAATGGGTAAAGAATGCTCCCAATATAGTGCATCTGGTCCAATATCCTATACAGCCAGTTGTTTCCATAACAGAGTCAAGACTGATCTTTAAGCCACAACCAGAAATTAACAATAGAACAGTTAAGTGTAGCCCAAACAGATTTTTAAAAAAATTTTTCTTATATATAATTAAAATAGATACAGAGGAACGTCATCAAAATTGACAACAAACACCACTACAATAGTGCTATACTGATATAGCACTACTGTCCTATATTGATGTTGCAAAATAAAGTGATTCATTGATTATTACAATTATTTAATTTTAAGTTTTGCATGATAATTACCATCCTATAAAATAATTTCTCCAGATAAAGGACTCTATCAAAAATAGCAATTGCTCATTCTTAATCATGTGCATTAAAATAAATATTTTATGATATGGATCACATGAGTAGCTGTTATTAAAAATGCCAAAAATGTTATGCAACCAGAGTATTAGTTTTAAACCCACCAAAGTGTAAAAATTCAGACTTTAAAAATACTGAATACGTTACTCTTTTTATAAAACCCATGGCCTTCAACTTCAAAGAAGAATCATTTAAATGATCCCACTTGAGAAGATATCATAAAAACCTTTCAGAAATTGTAGCCAGTGAAGTACAAGAGGAAAAATAATAATGCAAAGATACAAAATTCTCAAAGGCCTGAGTGATCTTCAAGGTAAAATATTAGAAGTAAAACTATAAGATACAAATAATGTGGCTAAGAGCCCGTAATGTTCTGACATATGACAATATGTTCTCACACCCATTACAGTTTAATTTCAATGCATTGACAGCAACCTCAAGAAATACTATATAATTTCAATTTTATAATATAATTCTTATTTTCTTGCAATTTCTCCCAGACATGCAAAGATAAATGTGTAAATCTCAATTTGTCATTCAACATCCCTTCCCTCTGCTATCCACAGAGGAATCCCTAACTTAGTGAAAAACACAACTCTCTTACTCAGAGATGAGGTGAGCAACCATATTCATACCAAGCTACAAATCCTGTTTATTCACCTTTTTCTAGGATTTCTCTGTTCAATAATTTTTACCTTTTACAGTTCCAACTCTAGTCTGGGCTATTATCTTTATTCTCAACTCTGACACTCTTTCAAATGGGCAAAAGGACTTCCTATCTTCCAGCCTTGTCCGATTCCATTCTGTGCTCTATACTGCATTCATAATACTTTCTGTAAATTGAAAAGCCAATGTGGAGCTAACTCTGGTTATCTTCTACATAATTTCATGGATTTTCTATGTCTTTTGTAATTTGGCTTTTATCACAAAGACATTTTTGCTTTGGCCCATCCTTTAGTTTATTTTGTGTTATTCTTTCCCTTGCTTAATAAAGTTTAATTCCAGTTTATATTAAGGACTGTTTTAATTGAACATGAACTTTACTCCCCATATTAACTTTAAATCTAGTTAAAATATATTTATTTAGGGGCCGGAGAGATAGCATGGAGGTAAGGCGTTTGCCTTTCATGCAGAAGGTCATCGGTTCGAATCCCGGCGTCCCATATGGTTCCCCGTGCCTGCCGGGAGCAATTTCTGAGCATGGAGCCAGGAGTGGCCCCTGAGCACTGCCGGGTGTGACCCAAAAACCACAAAAATATATATATATATATATTTATTTAGGGTAGTACATAATTATGGCTACAGAAATGCTATCTGATACAGTGATCTATCCATCCACATTTGTACTGGCTTCATATCCGACTTCTCTATTAGAACATAGCTGCATGCAACATAATTGCATCAATCCTGCAATTACTTGACACATGAATTCTTAGTAAATACATTCTGAATATTAAGATCTACAACAATACAAAAATGGGTTACTTTTTTATGTGTCCAATGAATCATACTACTGTAGCTGTTCTGGCTACCTTATTATTTTTATTATTTTAACTTTAGGTTTTCCAGACCCAACTAACAGAATCACAGCCCTATGGAATAAAATCTTTCATTCAAATAGAACTTCTTGCATTTGCATGGAAGGAGAAATAGCTATGAGTGTGGGGGAAATTGTGTAGCATTAGGGATCAAACATAGGGATTTAATATGCAATGTGGAACCCATTTTTTGAGCTATCTCTCTGGTCCAAAATCTGAATTTTAAACATGTAATATTCTATCAAGCATTCTTTTCATCTATCATTTCTGTTGGAGGAGGGAACGGGAAGCTCACAAGAGTGCTCGGGATATCCTAGGACTACTCCCAGTGATACTCATTGAAGCAGGATGATAAGTCACTGGTAGGACATAACATAGTATATCCAGATCTCGTGATATAGGAAATTACACAGGGTACATTGTAAGAGCTCAAAGGCATTCAGGACTATAGTTCAATGCTCATGTGAAATGTAGTGTTTGGAATCTAACTGGAAGTGCTACATGTAAGGATGCACTCTAACTCCTGTATATCTCTCCAACCCTCACATTATTATTTTTGACTATAACTAACCCTTTCTTCATCAGCACATTAATTTACCACTTGATTAAATATAATTCCTTTTTCTAACTTTTAGGTATCTGTTTCTTTATATCACTTATCATTAATATTCAAACTAACCAAAGGTCATTTTGTTATCATCAGAATAAATTCTAATCACTTTCTCTCTCTTTTTTGAGTTATTAATGACAGACATTTAAGATACTTTAAAAATTGTTAAATCTTCAAGCTTTCCATTTTAAAATGCTTGTTGTAGGCTAAAAAAATAAACACACAACAATAAATGGCCTTCTCCTACACAAATAATAATATAGAAGAAATGAATAAAATATTCCCATTCTCATTAGTGCCACACAAGCGCAAATACCTTGAAGTAAATTTAACTTAGAGGTGAAGGACCTATACAAAGAAAACTACAAAACACTGCTTCAAGAAATAAAAGAAGACACAAGGAAATGGTGACACATACCCTGCTCATGGATTCAGAGAATTAGCATAATTAAATGGCAATACTCCCCAAAGCTTTGTACATATTTTAATGCAATTCCTCTAAGGATACCCATGCCATTCTTCAAAAAAGAGGATCAAACACTCTGGAAATACATTTGGATCAGTAAAACCAAAGAATAATTAGAACAATTAGGAAAAGGAATATGGGAAACATCACTTTTCCCAACTTTAAATTGTAGTATAAAGAAAGAGTCATTAAAACAGCATGGTACTAAAATAAAGACAGATCCTCAAATCAATGGAATAAACTTGAGTATTCTGAGAATGATCCTCAAACATACAATCAATTACTCTTTGACAAAGTGGCAAGAAATGCAAAATGGAGCAAGGAAATCCTCTTCAACAATTGGTGATAGAACAACTGGTCAGCCACATGCAAAAAAGAAAACTCAGAGCTCTATCTAAACCATACACAAAGGTTAAATCCAAATGGATGAAAGATCTTGATATCAGACCCGAAACCATAAGGTATATAGAATAGTACATAGGTAAAATAATTCATGACATTGAGGCTAAAGGCATCTTCAAGGAGGAAACATCACTGTCCAAATAAGTGAAAGCAGAGATAAACAGGTGACTCTATATTAAGCAGAAAAGCTTCAGCTCTTCAAAGAAAATAGTTATTAAGGCTGTCCACAGAATGAGAAAAACTATTCACCCAAGACACATCAGATAAGGGGCTAATATCTAAGGTATACAAGGTACTGACAGGCCTTAACAAGAAAAAAAAAAATCTATCCCCATCAAAAAATGGTGAGAAGAAATGGACAGACACTTTCTAAAAGAAGAAATACAAGTAGCCAAAAGACATAAAAATGTGAGAGGGAGGAAGAAGAGGGAGAAGAGGAGAGGAGAGTGTAGGGGAGTTGAGTAGAGGAGAGAAAAGAAAAAATGTATGTCTCAGAGACAGGTAGGGGAGAAGGCATAAAGGAGGATGGGAGGGAAATTGCAGACATCAGTGGTGGGAAATGTGCACTGGTAAAGGGTATTGTGTATTGTATGACTTTAACTGTGAAAAAAACAACAAATGTATTATGAACAATCTTATAGCTATTGTGTTTAAATAAAGTAATTAATAAAAAATATAAAAATGCTCCATATTGCTAATCATCAGGGAGATGCAAACTAAAACAACAATGAGGTACCATCTAACATCACAGAGGCTGTCACACATCACAAAGAACAGTAACAATCAGTGCTGATTGGGATGTGTAGAGAAAGGAACTGTCATTCACTGCTGGTGGGAATGCCATCTATCCCAGCCTTTCTGGAAAACAATATGGAGATTCCTCAAAAAATTGGAGATTGAGCTCCAGATGATCCAACTATACCAGATATAACTTAGGAACACAAAAATGCAATATAAAAATGCGTTCTGCACACCTATATACATTGCAGCACTATATATAATAACCAGATCCTAGAAACAGCCAAGATGCCCTTCAACAGAGGAATGGCTAAAGAAACTGTGATACAGACACAATGGCGATGAGGGCATGGCTGACAATATGAAGCCCATCATAAAGAGTAGTGAGTGCAGTTAGAGAAATAACTACACTAACAACTATCAAGTCAATGTTAATGAGTGAGAGAATTAGAATGCTAGTCTCAAATATAAACAAGGAGTGGGAGAGGAGGGAGATGGGGGGATTGGTGGTGGGAATGCTGCACTGGTGAAGAGGGGTGTTCTTTTTATGCCTGAAACCCAATTACAAAAATGTGTGTAATCATGGTGCTTAAATAAATGTATTATTTAAAATAAAATAAAAATAAAATACTTGTTGTTTCTTTTAAAGTGGCAAATACAATTCAAATATAATTAAGCCACACTTACAATAAAGTTTACAGTCTCTATATGACTACATGAAAATTTTGTAGCTTCTGAATGAAAATTTTATCTTGAAAATATATGTGAAACTCTTGTCTGGTTAATTCTGCCAAAATAATGTTATATGTGGTTTTGGAAATCAAAGAAATTAAAGTTCCTAAAGTTCTTTCTGAATTTATTAAGTATATATGTTTAATATATAAATATGCTTATATATACAAACAAAAATCCTAGATTTTTCTAACTAAAATTTTCCAAAATTTTTTTCCTCAAAAATTAAAAAACTGATAAATATAGCAGAAATTATATTTCTATAAATTGAACTAAAAATGTTACTGCAGTTTAAGCACTTGTGATATCATTAAGGTTTATAAGTCACTAGTAAATTCAGTAGTAAACTAAGTGTATAATTTTATGAAGTGAATTTTTATGAAGATGCCTTCACATAAAGATTTCAAAAAAATACATGGAAAAATTATTATTTTACAGACTAAAGCACTTTACAGATGAAGAAATTTAGTCAATATGTAAGTCTGTTTTTTGTTTGTTTTTAGCTACACAGCAGATCTTGGAGTTGCTCCTTGCAAGTTACTCGTAGCAGGCTGGGGGAGCCATATGATGCCAGGGATCAAACCTATGTCGATTATGTGCAGGCAAATACCCTTCTGCTATGCTATCACTCCCACCCCAAACTCTGTAGATCTACTTTGAAATATTGTAGGTGCCCAAGAACAGATGAATGGATAAAGAAACTGTGGTATAACACAATGGAATTCTATTCAGCAGTTAGGAAAAATGAAGTCATGAAAATTGCTTATACATAGATGCATATGGAGAATATTATTATGAATGAAGTGAGTCAAAGTGAGAGGGATATAACTATAATAATCTCACTAATTTGTGTGATATAAGAAAAAATAGTACAGTAATAATATAGACACAATAGAGATGAAGGTCAAGAGGACCAGACCATGGTATGAAGCCACAACATTGGACCTGTGCAGTTAGGCTAGAGAAGAGACCACAATTACAATGAGAGTTGGAATTGATCACTCTAGACAAGAAATTGTTGCTAAAAGGTAGATATTCACAGTACCCCTTTATTAACAAAAGTGCAAATCTCATTGTTTACAGAAAAAAATGGAGAGGATGGAGGGAGTAAAATTCCTTCCTCAGAAGCAGTCATGGGGTGGGAAGAAAGCTGGGGCATACTGGCCAAAATATTCCTGGGTGAAGGGTGGTGTACATTATAAACTCAATCGTGTTCTTTCTAGTTTCCTTCCTAAAACAACATGAGTCATCTCTAATATTTAGTGATTCAAACTCAGATTAGTTAGGTGAGTTATTATTCCAAGTTAGAATATAAATTTTTTAGTTTTTCATCTTGATATGGACTAATCATTTCTTGATTTTCATAATTTTTATTTCAATTTCTTTTTTTCTAATTTTATAATTACACCACAATCCTATATATATGAAGGCAATGTTTTATGGTTTTAAAAAAGTGGATTCTTCGATGTCTTCCCGTTTTGTAACCCATTTTTAAAGAATTCCTTCAGTCACTGAGCAAACAATGAGAAATAGAGAAAGAAAAGAAAGAATGATGCCTTTAATCTTAAGATTTTCTTCTATTCCATGGTATATCATTGACAGAGGCCACATCTTTTAGAGAAGAATCTATACTGGCATACTCAATAGGTCTCTCAGGAGCCTTATAACATACCCAGTGGGTGAGTGGTTTTATTTGTATCCCCATCTATGCTATTTGATAGCCTAAACTTTTCCACAGTAATGTGGTAGACCAATCAATACTGTGATTTGATATCCATGGGGAGGTAGGGAACACCCTCTGATACTTCGTATTTTTAAACAACTAAAGTTGTTTTCTATTCCTTAAATTATATTGATCCATGAAACTAATGATAGTTTTACTGAAGCTCCTCTTTGCAAACTATGTCACAGAGGAGACCTTGGAAAATTGCAATCAATGACAAGGATAATTCTAGAAATCTATTTTACTCCATGACTTTACTGCCAGCTCCTGCTATGCACAGAATCAAAGAAGACCTACCTGTCTTCCACCATGGGTTTGAATATGGCTGGGCCTATGCAGTGGCAGAGAAGATGGCTCATATTTATACCTCCAGGGTGCTTCAACTCCCTCCCTACTAACAAGCCATCTTATCCATTAAGAGAATGAGAAGTAAGGGCTCAATTGGCATTGTCCCCAATTTTTCATTTCAACAGATACTTTAAAAAGAAGTTGTCACTATACAGACTCAAGTGATACCACCTGCTTTTCCATTTAAGGAAATGCATATTAAAATGGTTGGGAGGAAGTTAGGTATTTAATTAGAAATGGACTATCTGTTTCCCCAGTCTTTAAGATGACACCTGCTGAGTCACAAAGAAAGCAGAAATTGGTTCAGGAGTTCTTGTTAGAGAACATAACTGATATACATATTCGTTATTTTAAGGTAAACACAAACATTCTCACTATTTGTAATACAAAAGAATTCAGAAAAATTTAAGTACAGTTCTTGTAGTTCGTATCTGAAACTGTTTCTGCACACAGCCATTTCTGATATTAATAAAAGTTGATTCCATAGTTAAAGTAGAAATTATTATCATCAGTGAAAGAAATATTGTGTGTAATTCCTAATAATATTTCCACCAACACATATAATTAGTTATTCATAATTTTATAAGATAACTTCAATGGATCAGAAAAATTTATAGTAGATTTTCAAGAATATTGACAGTGTGGACCATCTGCCTACTAAAAGTATTTCTTAAAATTCTAGATCCCTGCTACTATTTTGACTATGGCACAAATGTAAAACACACTTTCAAAACAGTACAGATGGAAAATAATGGGCTAATAAAAATGACACTAAAGGTGCATTAAATTAGAATTTAAGATGTCTCCTGCATTTGCAGTATAAATGATAATAAAAATATAAATCTGTTATTAATGTTTTATAGCCAGAAAATGTAATAAAAGCAAAACTGTTTTAGATTTATCAGAATATATCTGTAAGATGGACAGAATAGAACAAAGGTAAATTGTAAAACCAAAGTGTCACAAAGAAGAGAATTTTAGGAGAGGTAAAGATAAATTATGCCCATTTTCCTTTTGAAAGAAATGCTTTATTCCAGGCTATGTTTCTTTCTGCCTGGAACTAATATTTTATGAATCTAAAGGCTAAGAAAATATTTTTTATCCTTTAAATAACTAAAGTACTTTTTTAAACTAGGACACTTTTGTTCCAGGGGCAAAACCAAATCCACTTTACAAATTCTCAATTGCATCAACATACCATTTGTATGAAATATGTGCTAATAATACAACTATACTGTTAATAATGAGTGCATAATCTGTTAATTATTGCTTAAGAAAATGGCAACCTATTCAGAACTATCTTTGTTTACATCTTAGTTGTACATATTTAATTGTTACATGTGGCTAAAAATCAAGATTATCTTTAGAGACATTTGGCTTGGTTTCAAGATTAACTAATTTAAATATAAATACTCTTGCTGACATATGTGATGATTGTAAAATACATTGTAAAAATCTAAAAATAATTACAATTTATACATTTCATCTATTTCTTGAAAATACAAGCTTAAGGATATTTAAAAGATTCAGAATAATAATGATGTTTCAGAATCATTTTCAAAACCAAGTTGACTCAGACAGCTGACAAATATTTCAAGTGCCACTTAAAAGATCTATCTTTAGATTTAGAAAACAAAGAACTTATTTATTTGCATCTGTTCTAATAGCTTAATTATATGTCATTATCCAAATTTCTATTTTTCTTAAGTTAAGGGCAATTTTAATGTCAAAATAGTTACTTAATGTCAAAATAGTTATAGCACAGTGATAGCACAGTGGTGTTTGCCTTGCAAGCAGCCAATCCAGGACCAAATGTCGTTGGTTCGAATCCCGGTGTCCCATATGGTCACCAATGCCTGCAGGAGCTATTTCTGAGCAGACAGCCAAGAGTAACCCCTTAGCACCACCAGGTGTGGCCCAAAAACCAAAAAAAAAGTTATTTTAATACACATTAAGGGTATGCAATACACATGAATGCAAATTTTATACCAATAATAATATATAAAAGTTTTAATTAGTTTATGGTTCTAAATACATATTTAGAGAAATGGTTCACATGTATCATCTTAGAGTATTTGTGAAACATTTCCAATACTGTTAATTGCAAAAATCTGAATGTTACTAACTTATTTTTATGTCAACATGAATTTCAGTACAATAAGAAAGTCATATTAATGCCTATAATAGTACTTACATCATATAGTTCTTATGATATTTTGATAGGCTCATTTCCGTGAAAATGTTCTGAGTATTGTCTGGCTCCAAGTAATTTGTCAATAAATACAATAGTAGCCAACAACATAGTATGTTTGTTGTCAATAACAGTTTCTAGGCTTAGTTGCAAAAATAAATATCAAAGCGGACTTTGAATTTACTAATTTAGATCTTTAAAGGGGAATACATAAATCATTTACTTTTAGGAAAATTCAAATGATATATTTCTACTTAAGAAAACTAACCAATTAACTTTAAACAACTAATTAGTACTTCAGAGGCTTTAATTAAAGTATTAAAAATGGTCTCTAAAATAGGACTAGAGTGATGGTAGAACAGATAGGGGACTTTAAGTTTATCACAGATGTGGGTTAGAGCCTCAGCACAGCATATGGTTCCCAGACTTCTACCAGAGTTATCTATGAGACAGTAGTCAAGAGTAATCCCTGAGCATTTCTAGGCATGACCCAAAACAATAACAATTACAATAAATGTTCTCTGGAAAATGATTTTTGTAAATCTCCTTTGATGAATCCTTTAGTAGGTATGTATGTATTTCTAAATTTTGTAAATGTTTCCAGAAAGAATTTGAAATTTGAAAGAATGTTAATTTCTTTGAATTTTAAACTATAAGGAAAACTAACAATACTTTTTTTCAGAAGTTGTTAATTAAATATTGAGAAAGTAAACCTAACTACAATCATGCTTGCAATTATGGTGCTTAAAAATATTTTATATAAAGATTAAATATAATTCTCAAATATTCATTTTTAATAAGTTACACTGATGTTGAACTATCCTATTTTACTGTTCTTTTCCATCTTTCTTATGAACATATTATGCAACCATAACTATGTTAACTCATATTTAAACTCCATAAAAATTAGCAGAGTATTTTGTTGTTTTTAGATTTATATTACTTGAATCTATTTTAAATATATTAGAATATTTTAACAGGTGTGTGAAGTGTTAATTTCAGTTCTAATTCTAATCCTACATGAGCTATTTGGACCTGTTGAGTTGACACCTTAGTATCTTTTGCAGTTCTTTGGTTCTTTGTATATAGTCTGCCCTGTATAATAAAGAAGGGTTCATTCAAATTTTTTCACTTTAACTTTTAGATATCTGAATCAATTGACAAACACTTCTCTCTCTCTTTTCATCTCTTTTTTTCTTTGTTGTTGTTTTGAGAAAGAGGCAGTGGTCTAAAGTTCTGTTTAAGAGGCTTAGGGTCTGATGCGTATTTCTAGTCAGCCTGCTAGCAGTTCAATACAAAGGCCTAAGGACATTGTGTTTCTTGGTCTCTGCAGTGAAAAGGATTATTCCCGAACCCCATGGTGTTCAGGGGTCTCCATGGCCACAACCAACATGCTAGGGGGCCTGCAAGGCTATGCTTGTCACGTGTAAGGGTCCAAATAGAACAAAATTTAAGTAACCACTGTATGTTTCTTAACAATATCATTGCTTCATTCAAAAATACTTGTATTAAAATACTTTATCTAAAAAAATGTACATTAGTGTTTGCTTCGGCAGCACATATACTAAAATTGGAGCAATACAGAGATTAGCATGGCCCCTGTGCAATGATGACACGCAAACTCGTGAAGCGTTCATTATTTAAAAAAAACACATTAAAATTAATGAAGCACATCTTTGAAAATTAAACTAAACTGAATCTTCTATTTTATGTAACCTTTCTTTAACTCTCTGAAACTATGCTACAGAAACCTTAACAAGTGTTTTTTAGAAAGTTTCCTTGCTGAGGCTCCAGAGAAAGTAAAGGAGTTAGGTTGCTTGCTTAGCAGGTGGCTAACTATATTTCTTTTTTTTTTTTAATTTTTTTCTTTTTTTTCTTTTTTTATTTAAACACCTTGATTACACACATGATTGTGTTTGGGTTTCAGTCATGTAAAGAACACCACCAATCACCAGTGCACCATTCCCATCACCAATGTCCCAAGTCTCCCTCCTCCCCACCCGACCCCCGCCTGTACTCTAAACAGGCTCTCCATTTCCCTCATACATTTTCATTATTAGGACAGTTCAAAATGTAGTATATTTCAATTCCTGGTACCACAAATGGTTCCCAGAGGACTGCCAAGAATGATCCCTAAGGTGAGGGCCAGAAATAAACTTTGATTATCACTGGTTATAATTCAAAAATTTAAAGAAAAATTTAAATTAAATTAAAAAATAGAAAATCTCTCTGCTTACAATTTTGGAGTTCTCTCCTGAAAACAGTGGCTCATTAATATTTTTAAGATACTAATTATTTGAATATATTGCTTCAATTAAACTATCATGTTCAACATTTGTACATATCCTTACTAAATTTTGTGTATTACCATGAAAATATGGGTGCATGTGTTCATTTGTATGTTTAAGTAAATGATGAGACAGACAGATCAAGATGATAAATACAATAAAGGAATGTCAACCTTGATATCTTATTTTCCAAAGTGTATAATAACACTTAAGCAATGCTTGGTAATTAAATATTAACTCCTCTTAAAATCTAGAATTGTATTATAAATTGCTTTTGAAACTCATTGAAACAAAATTGTTTCTACTTACTTTCATTTAAATGAATATTCACTCAGTTTATTATCCTTAATTTATAATTTTCTTTTTTGTTTTGTTTTGTTTTTGGACCACACCCTGTGATGCTCAGGGGTTACCCTTGGCTATGTGGCTATGTGCTCAGAATTTGCTCCTGGCTTGGGGGACCATATGGGATGCTGGGGGATCAAACCACGATCTGTTCTAGGCTAGCGTGGGCAAGGCAGACGCCTTCCACTGTGCCATCGCTCAGCCCCAATTTACAATTTTCTAAGTTAATTTACCTAAAGTGCCTATTTATTATATAGTTATTCATTCCTTATTCAATCTGTGAGAATATAATCATTGAATACTGAAATATATATACTGACATATATAGTTCATTTTAACATTACTAAACATATCAATGTAATTTTTAATGTTAATATTAATTTTTATAGGCAAGATCTCTGTCAAACATCTAAATCTGAAGTGCAAAACTTTTATTTTAACCTAAGTGAATGATCAGGTGTGTATCATACCAGTTAAACCTACAGGAGTTTTAAATATATAACTTTTTTGATTTTTTGATTTTTACACTCAGGTGTTACTTCTAGCTATGAGCTCAGAAAATGTTCCTGTCTTTAGAGACCATATGGGACACTCGGGTATCTAACTGTGGTCCACCCTGGGTTAGCCACATGCAAGGCAAATGCCCTACCACTGCACCATTGTTCTGGCTCTATAAATATACTTTCTTAAAATTTTTAAATACCAACTAAATTATATTAATAATAAAAATAATAATTCAGCATTGGAATTGCATATACACAATCTCATAAAATAACTATATTATATAATTTCTTTCACTATATATTATTTGCATACCATGTATTTAGCATTTGGACATTTAGTATGTGACAGAGAATACAAAGTGAACAAAATATCTAAAGGGCTTGATGACATAATACAGCAGTAAGGTACTTGCCTTGTATGTGGCCCAACCTTGATTTGATCCCTGACATCACTTTTGGTACTCAAAGTCAGTCAAGAAGTGATAGAGATCACTGGTGAAGGGGATGTGAGTGAACTTTTTATGACTGAAAACCAACTATAAACATGTTTGTAATCATGGTGTTTAAATAAAGATATTAACTTTTTTAATTTAAAGAAGTGATCTTTGAGCACAGAACCAAAAGTAAGTACTTAGAATTGCTGTGTATGGCACCCAATAAAACCCAAAATATTAATATTTAAATTGTAATAGGTCATAGTTTTTTAATTTTCAACTGTTTTTTATTTTTTAGTTTTTAAGCCACAGCTCTTTAGTTTCAATGCAGGATGATTTAAGTGAATTAAAAATAAAATATAACACATAAAGCACCTAGACAGATTCCTCCCATTGCCCTTCTTATATCTCAAATAGAGCCACATTACTGTAATCACCTTGATCAGCATTATATTTGGAGGGAGAAAAATGGATGGTACCAAGACCAGTCAGTCGTATGTCCCTTTGGTGGAAATAAAAAATGATCAGACCTGAGCACAAAATCCAAAGTCAATGACAACAGAAATGATACCCAATCTACAACAAGCTGTCCATGGGGGGAACAGCTGCACTAGCATTATGGAGGATAGAGGAAGAGGGATGCATGCTGGGAACAGGAGTGGAGGGAGGACAACACTGGTGGTGGGAATGCCCCTCATTCATTACTACTATGTGCCTTAAATATTACTATGAAAGATTTTTAATTCATTTTGCCCATAATAAAAAAGAGAATAATATATAACATTCTATATTAAAAAATGTACTTAGGAGGTAGTGCAAAGGGGATATATAAGAGTTGAAAGTTTAGATAGGATGCAAAGGAAAGCTTCACTAGAAAAGTGGTTTCAGTAAAAAAAAAAATAAAGCAACAGAAGAAATTAAGGTAACAGTTGTAAGAAAGAAGTAGGTATATTCCAGACAGGAAAACTGTGAAACTCTCAAGATATAAACAAGATCAGCCTTGTATATGATTTTTTAAGGATGTTGTTTTTGCTGTAGCTGAAAGAAAAGTTAAAAGACTTAATGGAGATCAAAGTCATGCAGGATCATGGGAATCATTTAAAAAATGTGGCTTTCCTGAGATGGACAATACTTTTCAATCTTTAAGGGTGAATGAGGTGATCTGCACCAAATTATTAATTACTTTTACTTTAGATAATAAGATAATATATGTATCTAGCCATCTTAGACTCCAGTGATATTCATGAAAGAAAAAATAGCCATTTAATCCTTTCTAAAATCTCTGAGCCTACTAAGAGAGTGTTTGTTCAACTCAATTGTTGTCCACTTCGATTTGTAAAAAAAAAAAAAGTGGAATAAATCACATAGAACCACTAAAGATATTCCTAAACTCAAGATATTTCTAAACATATAAACATGACTATAAGATAACATTTATATAATCAATAATCCTGTCCTCTATCAACTGAGGAAAAGTGAGTTTTGATAAAATAAGAAAGCATTTCTAAGTGAATGAGCAGTGACATTAAAAGAAAAATAACATTATTAAAAATGTTTGATATTTATAATGACATATGGTCTGTTTCTAAAAAGTTTATAAAACATAAGATATCTAAAATAATAACTCTCTATATAAAGGATCAATGAATGTACTTTAAAGGTAGACTGTAGTATTCCATTTGATTAATCTTGTAGGATCTAGTTTTTGTAGAGCAAGGTAATAGCTAATTACACAGAAAGTTTTAATAAAGACATTTAAGCTCTTTTGCAACACAAGTACAAGACCAGGCCTATTCCTGGCTCTAGGTATGGCACCCCATACCTCCAAGAGTGATTCTTGAGAAATCAGCCAGGACTAAATCTTGAGCACTGCTGGGAATGGCACTGAACAAAACTCTATGTTATAATCGAAGCATGTTCCTTATTATTACTTAGATAGCAGTCTACTAATGCTACAAAAGATTACTTTACATGTTAGCAAGTAGAAACTGACCTTGTAATAACAAATTGATTCTGAGCTTTTCCTTAGTAGACACAAGTTTTTGTTAAAAATTGCTTATTTGGGGCCGGGCGGTGGCGCTGGAGGTAAGGTGCCTGCCTTGCCTGCGCTAGCCTAGGACGGACCGCGGTTCGATCCCCCGGCGTCCCATATGGTCCCCCAAGAAGCCAGGAGCAACTTCTGAGCGCATAGCCAGGAGTAACCCCTGAGCGTCACAGGGTGTGGCCCAAAAACCAAAAACCAAAAAAAAAAAAAAATTGCTTATTTGGGGAGCCAGAGTGGTGGCGCAGGGTGTAAGGCATCTACCTTGCCAGCGCTAGCCTATGACAGACCTTGGTTAGATCCCCCAGCATCCCATATGGTTCCTTAAGCCAGGACCGATTTCTTTTTTATTAAATATAAAATATTAACAATTGTAAGTAATGCACACCTTTAAATATTGTTTGTACCATATTAATGAATATTGGTACACTTAAATTCAAAATGTAAAATAATCTTCAAATAATAAAATTTCAATTAATTTCTTCAAAATAACAATCATGATTTTGTATAAGAGACTGTACAGCTGAAAGTTCATTTGTGCTGCACAAGGTCAATATAGGTTTGATCCCCAACATCCCATAGGCACCCCACCCCACCCCCAATTTAGGAATATTTGAGTTTCCAGAATAACTGAGCACAGTCAAGAGTCTGAACCTGGCCATGTTCCTTAACCAGCACCCCAATATTTCCTAAATTGTCATAATCATTGTTACATGTAATAAAAATAGTGTGTTATGATTCTAGAATTCAGTAACACCGAGTCAGAGACAAATTAGGCCATTACACTGTGGCTTTCTAGGAATGGAGGAGGGCTGATCCGCCAGCTTTCTGGAAGGCCCAGTGAACTCCACCTGCACTCAAAATCTAGTTAAATTGTAGATTATACTAATCTAGTATTAAAAAGGCTCAACTCTACAACTGAATCTCATCAATCTGCCAAGCCACTAAATCAACCCAGCTCCTCTGCTCCAAATTTAATACTAATGACAGTCCAATAGGAAAACTGAATTTTTGATTAGAAAGTTGTAGAGAAGTTCACTATTTTCAAGAAGTGAGAAAAGTAATAGACACTCAACTAATTTCAATGAGTTTAGTAAATATTCAATAACTTTAAAAGAACCATTGTGAGTTATAATAATTATCACAAATTCTCTTTTACTAACCTATTTTTGTAATAATTTTGTTATTTTGTAGTAACAGGCAATATAAATTAGTATGTGTCTCCTAAGGGGGGAGTGGCATAAACAGGAGTATAGAAAGTTGGGAACAATAGAGGAATTAAAGGTCACAATTTTTATAGGCTCTGTGCTGAAACATTGAATATCTAAAATAACTGTATAATGAACAACCATGCAAATCACAGTATTTAAGCTAAAAAATAAATCACGATGAAAAAGTAAAAAATAAAGTCACTTAAACAAAATCATTAGTCACTTTAAAAACAAAGCATGTGTCCAGATATTTGAAACTTATTTTTAATATTTTAATCAGATATAAATTTTGTTCAATAGCTTTCTGACTAATACCCCTAAAACTGCAGATAAATGATTTTTTGTTGTTTCAAGTATAGATAGATAGATAGATAGATAGATGATAGATAGATAGATAGATAGATAGATAGATAGATAGATAGATAGATAGATGATAGATAGATAGATATAGAGGCAATTATTCTCTGTTCCTAATGGACAAGATAATTGCATTTATACTTTTATCATTAGTGATTCTGATATCTCATGATTGTGTTGGCTCCAGTATTGATCTAATATACATTTGCAAGTTCATTCAGAGTTCATGAGATTCTGGTTCTATAGCCCTATTTTATAATGATATACCAAGTCTACTGATTATCTTACTATCAGAGTATCTCTTACTATCAGAATATCTTCAGCACCTAAGAGTCTGACAATTTAGAAAAGGGTGGAGTGATACTTGAAGTCTGGAGGGATAATTTTAGATTCAAATTACAAAGGTTCCAATTATAGGATTGATCTAGATACGTTATCTTAAGAACACAAATAAAATGCTTCTTATGTATGAATTGTGTATTGATTTGAATTAAATAATCTAATTTATTAGTACTGAGTATTTTATGTGTTAAAATATTTTTGTTATATAATGAGTTATAAAAATATAAATGACTGAAAATGTTTTTTTATTTTTTTTATTTTTTTAAATTTATTTAAACACCTTAATTACATACATGATTGTGTTTGGGTTTCAGTCATGTAAAGAACAACACCCATCACCAGTGCAACATTCCCATCACCAATGTCCCAAATCTCCCTTCTCCCCACCCGAACCCCGCCTGTACTCTAGACAGGCTCTCCATTTTCCTCATACATTCTCGTTATTAGGACAGTTCAAAATGTAGTTATTTCCCTAACTAAACTCATCACTCTTTGTGGTGAGCTTCCTGAGGTGAGCTGGAACTTCCAGCTCTTTTCTCTTTTGTGTCTGAAAATTATTATTACAAGGGTGTCTTTCATTTTTTTTAAAATCCATAGATGAGTGAGACCATTCTGTGTTTTTCTCTCTCTCTCTCTGACTTATTTCACTCAGCATAATAGATTCCGTGTACATCCATATATAGGAAAATTTCATGACTTCATCTCTCCTGACAGCTGCATAATATTCCATTGTGTATATGTACCACAGTTTCTTTAGCCATTCGTCTGTTGAAGGGCATCTTGGTTGTTTCCAGAGTCTTGCTATGGTAAATAGTGCTGCAATGAATATAGGTGTAAGGAAGAGGTTTTTGTATTGTATTATTGTGTTCCTAGGGTATATTCCTAGGAGTGGTATAGCTGGATCGTATGGGAGCTCGATTTCCAGTTTTTGGAGGAATCTCCATATCGCTTTCTATAAAGGTTGAACTAGACGGCATTCCCACCAGCAGTGGATAAGAGTTCCTTTCTCTCCACATCCCCGCCAACACTGTTTATTCTCATTCTTTGTGATGTGTGCCATTCTCTGTGGTGTGAGGTGGTATCTCATTGTTGTTTTGATTTGCATCTCTCTGATGATTAGTGATGTGGAGCATTTTTTCATGTGTCTTTTGGCCATGTGTATTTCTTCTTTGTCAAAGGGTCTGTTCATTTCTTCTCCCCATTTTTTGATGGGGTTAGATGTTTTTTTCTTATAAAGTTCTGTCAGTGCCTTGTATATTTTGGAGATTAGCCCCTTATCTGATGGGTATTGGGTGAATAGTTTCTCCCACTCAGTGGGTGGCTCTTGTATCCTGGGCACTATTTCCTTTGAGGTGCAGAAGCTTCTCAGCTTAATATATTCCCATTTGTTAATCTCTGCTTTCACTTGCTTGGAGAGTGCAGTTTCCTCCTTGAAGATGCCTGTAATGTCCTGGAGTGTTTTGCCTATGTGCTGTTCTATATATCTTATGGTTTTGGGGCTGATATCGAGGTCTTTAATCCATTTGGATTTTACCTTCATGCATGATGTTAGCTGGGGGTCTAAGTTCAATTTTTTGCAAGTGGCTATCCAATTGTGCCAACACCACTTGTTGAAGAGGCTTTCCCTTCTCAATTTAGGATTTCCTGCTCCTTTATCAAAAATTAGGTGGTTGTATGTCTGGGGAACATTTTCTGAGTATTCAAGCCAAATCCACTGATCTGAGGACCTGTCCTTATCCAATACCATGCTGTTTTGATAACTATTGCTTTGTAGTAAAGTTTAAAGTTGGGGAAAGTAATTCCTCCCATATTCTTTTTCCCAATGATTGCTTTAGCTATTCGAGGGTGTTTATTGTTCCAAATGAATTTCAAAAGTGTCTGATCCACTTCTTTGAAGAATGTCATGGGTATCTTTAGAGGGATGGCATTAAATCTGTATAATGCCTTGGGGAGTATTGCCATTTTGATTATGTTAATCCTGCCAATCCATGAGCAAGGTATGTGTTTCCATTTCCGTGTGTCCTCTCTTATTTCTTGGAGCAGAGTTTTATAGTTTTCCTTGTATAGGTCCTTCACATATTTATTCAAGTTGATTCCAAGATATTTGAGTTTGTGTGGCACTACTGTGAATGGGGTTGTTTTCTTAATGTCCATTTCATCCTTATTACTATTGGTGTATAGAAAGGCCATTGATTTTTGTGTGTTAATTTTGTAGCCTGCCACCTTGCTATATGAGTCTATTGTATCTAGAGAACTTTTTGATAGAGTCTTTAGGGTTTTCTAAGTAGAGTTTCATGTCATCTGCAAACAGAGAGAGCTTGACTTCTTCCTTTCCTATCTGGATTCCCTTGATATCCTTTTCTTGCCTAATCGCTATAGCAAGTACTTCCAGTGCTATGTTGAATAGGAGTGGTGAGAGAGGACAGCCTTGTCTTGTGCCAGAATTTAGAGGGAAGGCTTTTAGTTTTTCTCCATTGAGGATAATATTTGCCACTGGCTTGTGGTAGATGGCCTTCACTATATTGAGAAAGGTTCCCTCCATTCTCATCTTGCTGAGAGTTTTGATCAAGAATGGGTGTTGGACCTTATGAAATGCTTTCTCTGCATCTATTGATATGATCATGTGGTTTTTATTTTTCTTGTTGATGTTGTTATTATGTTGATAGATTTACGGATGTTAAACCAGCCTTGCATTCCTGGAATGAAACCTACTTGATCGTAGTGGGTGATCTTTTTAACGAGGCATTGAATCCTATTTGCCAGGATTTTGTTGAGGATCTTTGCATCTGCATTCATCAGTGATATTGGTCTGTAATTTTCTTTTTTGGTAGCATCTCTGTCTGGTTTAGGTATAAAGGTGATGTTGGCTTCATAAAAGCTATTTGGAAGTGTTTCTGCTTGTTCAATTTCATGAAAGAGTCTTGCCAAGATTGGCAGTAGTTCCTCTTGGAAAGTTTGATAGAGTTCATTAGTGAATCCATCTGGACCTGGGCTTTTGTTTTTTGGCAGATATTTGATTACTGTTTTAATTTCATCAATGGTGATGAGGGTGTTTAAATATGCTACATCCTCTTCCTTCAACCGTGGAAGATTATAAGAGTCCAAGAATTTATCCATTTCTTCCAGGTTCTCATTTTTAGTGGCGTAGAGTTTTTCAAAGTACTTTCTGATTACCCTTTGAATCTCTGTCATATCAGTAGAGATCTCTCCTTTTTCATTCCTGATATGAGTTATCAAGTTTCTCTCTCTCTCTTTCTTTGTTAGGTTTGCCAGTGGTCTATCAATCTTGTTTATTTTTTCAAAGAACCAACTTCTGCTTTCGTTGATCTTTCGGATTGTTTTTTGGGTTTCCACTTCGTTGATTTCTGCTCTCAGCTTTGTTATTTCCTTCTGTCTTCCTATTCTTGGGTCCTTTTGTTGAGCATTTTCTAGTTCTATTAGCTGTGTCATTAAGCTACTCAGGTAAGCTCCTTCTTCCTTCCTGATGTGTGCTTGCAAAGCTATAAATTTTCCTCTCAGTACTGCTTTTGCTGTGTCCCATAAGTTCCGATAGTTTGTGTCTTTATTGTCATTTGTTTCCAGGAACCTTTTGATTTCCTCCTTGATTTCATCTCGGACCCACTGGTTATTGAGCATGAGGCTGTTTAACTTCCAGGTGTTAAAGTGTTTCTTCTGAGTCCCTTTGGAGTTCACAAATAATTTCAGAGCCTTGTGGTCAGCGAAGGTAGTCTGCAAAATTTCTATCCTCTTGATCTTATGGAGGTATGTTTTATGTGCCAGCATGTATTCTATCCTGGAGAATGTCCCATGTACATTGGAGAAGAATGTGTATCCAGGTTTCTGGGGATGGAGTGTCCTATATATATCCACTAGGCCTCTTTCTTCCATTTCTCTCCTCAGGTCTAGTATATTCTTGTTGGGTTTCAGTCTGGTTGACCTATCCAGTGTTGACAAAGCCGTGTTAAGGTCCCCCACAATTATTGTGTTGTTGTTGATATTATTTTTCAGATTTGTCAACAGTTGTATTAAATATTTTGCTGGCCCCTCATTCGGTGCATATATGTTTAGGAGAGTGAATTCTTCCTGCTCTATGTACCCCTTGATTAATATAAAATGTCCATCTTTGTCCCTTACAACGTTCCTGAGTATAAAGTTTGCATTATCTGATATTAGTATGGCCAATCCAGCTTTTTTATGGGTGTTGTTTGCTTGGATAATTTTCCTGCAGCCATTTATTTTGAGTCTATGTTTGTTCTGACTATTCAGGTGCGTTTCTTGTAGGCAACAGAAGGTTGGATAGAGTTTTTTGATCCATTTAGCCACTCTGTGTCTCTTAACTGGTGCATTTAGTCCATTGACGTTGAAAGAAAGAATTGTCCTGGGATTTAACGCCATCTTTATTTCAAAATTTGGTGTCTTTTGGGTAGTCTTGTCTTAGATTAGGTCTTTCAGTTTTTCTCTTAAGACTGGTTTTGTGGGGCTGGAGAGATAGCATGGAGGTAAAGCGTTTGCCTTTCATGCAAGAGGTCATCGGTTCGAATCCCAGCATCCCATATGGTCCCCTGTGCCTGCCAGGAGCAATTTCTGAGCATGGAGCCAGGAGTAACCCCTGAGCACTGCCGGGTGTGACCCAAAAACCACAAAAAAAAATAAAAAATAAAAAATTTTTTTAAAAAAAAAAAAAAAAAAAAAAAAAAAAAAAAAAAGACTGGTTTTGTGTCTGTGAAGTTTCTGAGCTGTTTTTTGTCTGTGAAACCATGTATTGTTCCGTCAAACCGGAAAGTGAGTTTTGCTGGGTATAGTATTCTGGGTGAAGCATTCATTTCATTCAGTCTTGTCACAATATCCCACCACTGCTTTCTGGCATTGAGTGTTTCTGGTGACAGGTCTGCTGTAAATCTCAGGGAAGCTTACTTGAACGTGATTTCCCCTTTTGATCTTGCTGTTTTCAGAATTCTGTCTCTATCTGTGGGATTTGTCATTGTGACTGGGATGTGTCTTGGGGTGGTTTTTCTGGGGTCTCTTTTGGTTGGTACTCTTCGGGCATGCAGGATTTGATCACATATATTCTTTAGCTCTGGAAGTTTCTCTTTAATGATGTTCTTGACAGTTGATTCTTCCTGGAAATTTTCTTCCTGGGTCTCTGGCACTCCAATGATTCTTAAGTTGTTTCTGCTGATCTTATCATAGACTTCTATTTTCATCTGTTCCCATTCTTTGACTAATTTTTCCATTGTCTGCTCATTTGCTTTAAGTTTTTTGTCCAATCTCTCCTGCTGTATGGAATTGTTATGTATCTCATCTTCCACAGCACCAAGTCTATTCTCAGCTTCTGATACCCTGTCCCAGAGCTTTTCCATTTTGTCATTCACTTCGTTTACTGACTTTTTCAGTCCTGTTAGTTGACATGTTATTTCAGTTTGGAGTTTTGTCATTTCTGTCTTCATATTTTCTTGGTTCTTATTAGTGTTCTGTTCAACTCGATCCATGGTTTCTTGGAGTCCATTGAGCATCTTCCATATTGCTAGTCTAAAGTCCTTATCTGAGAGGTTGATTAGTTGGTTGGTCGTTATCTGGTCCTCAGAATTGTCATCTTCATTCTCTATGTCTGATGCTGGCCTGCGTTGTTTCCCCATTGTCACACTTGTATTGTGGTTTTTTCTACGTGTTGTGGCGGTATTCATTGTCTATATGATGCAGGCAGCACACTCCTCTGGCTCCTCCCTTTCTTGATGGGCTGACTTGCCTATAAGGGAGGGGAATCCTCCGTGGATGAAGCCTCACACTGGGTCAAATCTTAGGCCCGAGCATGTAACAGAGAAGACAGTCCGGAGAGAAATGTTTGCTTCTGTGATATAGCGCCGTTCTTAGTGTGATTTTTCCTTCTCGTTGCAATGGTGTTCTTTCCTTACAAAGAGTGCACGGCGCGTAACGAAGCGGAGCGGTCGTGCTCCGCTGGAGCCTCTTTTTGCCCCACTCGCAAGAGTTTCATGCAAGAGGACAGTAGACAGACATAGACAGGTCACACTCACAGTTTTTCACAGTTGGGCCCCACTGGGCCGGTGTACTTTCGCGGATTTTCCCCGCCTGGTGTCACACACAGGGAGCAGGCTTTTGCAAAGCCTTGCCCGTTTTCTGACTGAAAATGGTTTAACTTATGGGAGACCTCTTTTTTATATACTCAATAAACTTTGTCAGTCTATTTGAGAGTCTACTTTTTCAGTCCATTTTGAGAATTAAACAGGTTTTATTCTTAAAAATATATTTTAACTCTTAAGAACCATATGTAACATGATAATGAATTCAATGGTTTACAATGACCATGCATTTTGTCTCTTAGAAAAACTGAGAAAACAAAAAACAAAAACAAAAAACCTTTTCAAGTAAGCTTTTTATAAGTAGCATTAAGTAGAATGATATTGGGGCCTGAGAGATAGCGTGGAGGTAAGGTGTTTGCCTTGCATATGCAGAAGGTCGGTGTTTCAAATCCCAGCATCCAATATGGTCTCCAGAGTCTGCCAGGAGCAATTTCTGAGCATAGATCTGGGAGTAACCCTTGAGCACTGGTGGGTGTGACCCAAAAACCAAAAAAAAAAAAAAAGAATAATGTTGAAAAAATATTTTTTTCTGACTGAATTTCTAAAGCAAATTTGGGACTAAACATTCTAGAAGAATCATATCAAATTATTTAAATTTGATCTATTAAAAATAAGAAAACATTGTCATAAAGTCTATGTTAAAAGAGCTAGAATAATACATACTTGCATTAAAGAGATAAGAGAAAAGTTGGTGCAAAAAATGACTCATAATTTATATTTAAACCATTTCTTCCACTGATGAGATAATGTTTGCTAATGACTAATTGTAAGGATTTGAAAACAGTAACATCAGTTGTTGTGTAATAACACAAGAAATAAGAAAAGATAAATTAACCATGAATGTGAAATTTTAATGAAAAATAAAACCTTTTAACTCAAATAGTAAGATTTAATTTCAGCTGATATAAAATTTATCAGTTATAAATCATATATTAAATACAGACAATGAAAGCAATTATAATGACAATATTTTAAGAGGTACTTAAAATCTGAGTACTAACACAAAATGTTATAAATAAATAAATAAGCTATGATAAGGAAGAAATTTTATAACAAATGTAACCTTGTGAACTATTTTTCTAAACTTGGTCATATTATTTAACCACACCACTATAAAACTGAGAATTGTTATTTCTATAATTGGGTTTAGACTAGACATTTGCTATGTTATATTATTCAGCATAAATTACTTTTTAATATACTATTTTTTCTAAAACATCTCTATTGTTTATTGGTTTTGTTTGTTTGTTTGCTTTGGTGTTATTTTGTTTTGGGGCCACACTATATGCACTCAGAGTTTACCCCCAGATCTGTCTTCAGAAACACAATGACAGGTACTGGGGACCACATAGGATGTGGGGGATAGAAAGCCTGGTCTGCCACATGCAAAGCAAATGTTCTATATACACCTGTTCTATGTTCTATTGCTTTGACTTGAGTTTTTTTTTTTTAAGAAAATTTAAACAATTAAAATAAACAAGTCTTACTTTTAAGTTTAAACATGCTGGGCAATTGACTTTCACATTATAAACTATCATATATATATATATTTGCTGATTAAATGCTTTTTATTGTACATTTTATTTTTAAAGATTTGTATCCACTAAATTAAGTCATTGTAAAATATAAAAGCAAATCAAAAAGTTATCTGGCATATAAAGAGAAGAAAATAATTATCAGTTCACTGACTTGTTTTTCATATTAGAACAGCACATTCTCTTTGTCTCTCTCCCTTCTCTCTTCCCTTTATCTTTCCTTTTCACTCTCCCTTTCTTTTTCATATTTCTCCCTTTCTATCTATCATGTAAGGATAAGAAAAGATGGACATTGGCATGGAAATAAACAGTGTTCACCATCTCTATTCTAATACCTTGTTCTTCAAATTTTAGATTAAAAATGTGAGAAAATTCTAGGATGATGGCATTTTGTTATGGTAACTCAAGTAAAGTAATATATATATATAAAGTATATATATGAAGTATATATATATCAAGTAAAGAAAAAAAATATATATATAAATATAAAATGTGGTATGACTTTCAATAAGCGATATACTTAACTGTGTTGTTACCATAGTGGAAAAATGTTAAACATTCTCCCACATATTATAAAACTATCACACTTATTTAAATAAGTTACTGGTAAATTTATCACACAGTATATGCCAAATAATTTATTGTAATTAGTACCATTATAAACATGTATGTAAAATATTCTTTAAAAATTTTGTAAAAAGATGCTATTTCTATGAGGTTTGTTATCAAAGCATTTTAAGAAAATCCAAGAACAAACAAATTAGAGTATCTAAGAAAAAAAAATGAAAGGTTACCGATATCACTGTATTTTAAACAGTTTTATACTCATAAATATTTAAACCTTTTTATCCCTTTCTATATTTAATTTTTGTATGTTGCATTTTTGTCACAAATTATAAAATAATGAATATAAAATAGCACATAGTAAATTCTTATAAATATGCTAAATTTGGGGCCAGAGAGATAGCATGGAGGTAATGTGTTTGCCCTGCATGTAGAAGGATGGTGGTTTGAATCCTGGCATCCCATATGGTCCCCGGAGCCTGCCAGGAGCGATTTCTGAGCATAAAGCCAGGAATATCCCCTGAGCGTTGCCAGGTGTGACCCAAAAATTAAAAAAAAAAGCTAAATTTATACTTTGAAAACTTGAAGTAGGGGCCAGAGCAGTGGCACAAGCCATAAGGCATCTGCCTTGCACATCCTAGCCTAATACAGACCGTGGTTCGAACCCCCAGCATCCCATATGGTCCCCCCAAGCCAGGGGCGAATTCTGAGCACATAGCAAGGAGTAACCCCTGAAAGTCCAACGGGTGTGGCCTCCAAAATAAAATTAAAAAAAAAAAAGAAAGAAAAGTTGAAGTCATGTAATTTCTGCTACATGAGTTGATCTGGAGAGTATTTTGTTGAAGGCAGTCAAAGGAAGAAGAATAGGTTCAGAATAATCTTTTTAATTTGTGGGATATAAAGTAATTTTGTAAAACAATATCAAATGTCCAAGGCAATGACAAAGACAGAGAACTGGTTATCAATTGGAAGCTTGCCAGTGAGATTATGGTGAGAGGGATAAATTAGGGAATTTTGATTGAAACAAAGGTGGAGAGAAAATGTGTTTGCTCCCAAATGGAGGGAAATAGGGAAACTGGAGGAGGCTAGTGGACACTGTTGAGGAAATATTACTAAAATATTGTATGCTTGAAATTCATCACAGATATCTTTGTAAATATGCCTTCCATTGGATTAAATGCATATATAATTGTCTATGATACTTAAAACTAAATTATTTTTAAAATAATCAAATTTACCTTAGAATCTGTTACATAAGATATCTATCTAATAGCCCAAATATCTTTGAAAACCCGAAAAGCCTAGAAATTACATAAATGATAAATAATATTACCATTTTTAAAAATCATATTGACTCATAATGGCATAAGTGCCCATAAGGTCACAAATGTCCATAAGATGGACATTTCAGAAAATGTGCAGTATAAAGTATGTTTTAATATTTTCACAATGTCTTTTACATTTACATGTAGCATTATTGATAAAAGAAAACACTGTGATACAATTTCACAAATTATGTTCCTTTAGATTTAGTTTTTTTATATATATTTATAGCTTTCTTTGTGAAGGTTAAAAGCAAAAACAAGCTTTCAAAATATTACTTATCATCCAGCTGTGAAGTTACTAACAAGTATATAATGTTTCTTAGTTAGAAAACATTCCTGGGAAGAAGATTCTCATTAGCAGTTTGAAATGGTCAGAGTATGCATGTATTATAATCTAATACTTGAACTGTCTATCCTGAATTTTAACTTTTCCTTTGGCTATATGCCTACTTTTCTTAAATTGATTTATTAATGTCCAAGGTTGCCTTGCAGTTTTATCCTTTTAGCAATAATAGATGCAATATATCACAAAAACAAATTTTTAAGAGAACATCATTAGAGTGATGTAGCACTAGTAATAAACCCCTTCACACTTGGATGAACTTAAATCAGTTTCTCTTTATTGATTTTTGGTCATAACATAATTTTAAAGTTCAACTAAGTTAATAAAAAAAGATTTGCTCTGGTATTATGGGCAAAATACTTGTGTTGTAAGTTTCACTTCATTTGTGGAGAAACTGTTAAAACTGCATCCTATATGGCTATTGGATAAATATAAAAATAAGAATACTATTTATTACTATCTTTATGTTTAATATTTTTGCCATTCTTTTATTGATATAAAATTTTCATCTCATCTTTACCATGATAGAATATAATATTCCATAAGTGCATGTTTATTTTCTATTGTTTCATTTATTGTAGTTTGTATGTGTTACTGTGTCTGTATGATGTAAATTTAATGTTACCAATGTACAAGATTTTAAGTTATTATTTCAGTCCGGAGATATAGCACAGAGGTAGGGCATTTGCCTTGCATGCGGCTGACCCAGAATGGATCTGGGTTCGATCCCCAGTATCCCAGATGGTCCCCAAGCCTTCAAGAAGCAATTTCTGAGTGCAGAACCAGGAGTAAAACCTGAGTGCTGCTAGCTGTGACCCCCTAAAAAAACAAACAAAAAAGAATATCGTTATTATTATTTGGGGGCCCACACCTGATGATGCTCAAAGGTTACTCTTGGTTACTCAGAAATAGCTCCTGGCTTCGGGAACCATATGGAACACCAGGGAGTTGAATCATGATCCATCCTAGGCTAGCGCAAGCAAGGCAGATGCCTTTCCACTAGCACCATGCTCTGGTCCCTGTAAGTTATTATTAATACTGAATTATATTGTTAAATATATTTCATCATTAAAACTACTTTTACCAATAAATAATATTCAAAATGGCATTGAAAAATATATAAATTTTTCTTGACAATTTGGATTGTTGTAATATGTACAGGATTTGAATTTGTGACCCAGTGTGTCTAAGGAAGATAATTTGAGCAACTAAGCCATCTTTTAGGTACTCAGCATGCTCCTTTTTTTCTTTTAATTGGTTTTGTTTTGTTTTGGGATCATACTTGGAGGTATTCAGGTCTTACTGATGGCTCTGCACTCAGGAATCTCTCCTGTCAGCTCATGAGACAATATTGAGTGGCAAGATTGAAAATTGGGTATGATACATGAAAGACAAACACCGTATCTGCTGTAAACCACTTCAGCCCCCATGTAGAACTGAAAATCATAACTGAACAATGTGTTGCTTTTAGAATCTACAACTAACTTATTATACTAGGAAATAATGAATCTTTAATAGAGGGGTATTAGCACTTTGGTGGTAACTAGAGTGTAGTAATATTACACTCCTACATATTTACATTCTAGTTAACCAATATAATTAAAAAAAATCAAACTAATTTTTAAATATTACAGACCACATACTTTGGAAGAACCTACCACAAAAGGAAAATTAATATATTCAATCAGAATAAGTAACTGAATTCATTTAAAATTTGTATATGAAATAAAAAATATTCAAATTGTGTCCACTGCAATAGTTACTTTGAAGCATCTGCCATAATAGTTTTTATTTTCACACCATGACATCAAGATAACAACTTATATGAAGTTCTTTAGACTCACTCACATATGGTGCAGAATATTTAAAAATTCTAACTTTACCAGAACTTCCCAACCATTCATTTCTGTTTGATTTTCATACAGAAAATCAATCAAAATATGAGAGCAAAAGTTCACACTATGATATCCTGTATTCGCTCAATATTTTAGAAAGTAAATCATAAAATTAGTTGCTTTGTTTTTAGACATATATTTATGTAAAATATTCTGAAGATCAAAATGTCTAGTTCATGAAAAGCTAAGCCCATGGCAAAGAAAAAGATAACATCATATAATTAGCAATCAATCGCTTGAGGAAAATTAAAGGATAATTGTATAATTAGCTTGTATAATAGAATGCATTTTAAATGTCTGGATTTTGACAGAAGGGAATGATATTTTGTCTATTCTGGAAAATAAAAATACTACAAGATTAAACTAAATATATGCATATATTCTCTATTACTCTATTAACTTTTTCTACCATTCTTTAAAGATTGATTCTTTTTGTTGTTGTTGTTGTTGTTTTTGGGTTGTGGTACATATTGTACTCAGGATTTATTCCTATTTCTGTGCTCAGGGATCATTCCTAACAGTTCTCAGGGGACAATGTTCAGTACCAGTGATAGAACTAGAGTTGACCAGCACTTTAACCTGCAAACTATTCTTCCAGCTTCAAACATTGCTGATATTTTTGTTTATTTATTTTATCTATATTGTTAAATGCAATGTGAGTTGTTTACTTACAAAGACATCGAAAGGTATGCATTCTATTTTCATAATATCTGGTCCAATATTCAAAATTTAGGAAATTAGAGAAGGCACAAAAATCCATCTTCAACTAACAGGCCACTGAATTTAAGCAGATATGCGGATATAATTTAATGCAGTAATACTAATTAATAGAGTAAAAATTCAAATAAATAGGACCAGGGAAAAACTAGGCATAAGAAACTGTTATGTTTCTCATCATGACAACTAGGATATCAGCAATTACACTTAGAGATAATTCAATAGATCTATTAAAATAAAGCTTTCAAAATAGCACACACACGAGAAAAATTAAAACAACCAATTTAAGAAGCTTTCTGTATAGTAAAGCATCAATTATATTTAAAATAAACTCATTTCTTACCTAAAATATGATTATTAGGTTATTTGAAAATATTAAAAAATGATAATTACAAAATCCTGAAAATCTATAAAAAGATAGGTATTCTACTAAGCATATATTTTATATTCCACACTTATACTCTGAATCAGAATTTTTGAACTCACATACACAATGACTGCAAAAATATATTAACATCTATATAAAAATAAACTATAAAAATTCCCAAAGTTTGCTATTTTAATGCTTAATTAACTATTTGGCATCATATAACATTCTTGTTTCATATAATAAAATGAAATAAAGGTGTTTTCAGAAAATTCAACGATTATATTTTTGGTTTTAGATACTTTATAAGTATTGGCATATCAATACTTCCTAAATTGTACATAACTGTGAAATCTACTTTGTCTTTCCACCAACACAAATTATTGTCCCAGTACCAGTGAGAAAGGTGAGATCGGTGTATTTGATGTTTGACTTGCATGCAGTTGACTTAAGTTCAATTCTTAGTACTGCATATAATTTTTTGGACACTTTCAGGAGGAATCCTTATTGCAGAGTCAGAAATAAGTAATGGGTACCTCACGGTTTGGCCCAAAATTCAAAACCAAAACCAACCAAACAAATATATATATATATATATTTAGTTCTGTGTGACTTTAACTAATAACATCTGGAATGCAGATTACAATTATTTTTTAGGGAGTCTTATTCAAGAAACTATAGGGAATTTAATTCTATACTATATGAGATCTATTTTTCTCTTTGCAAACCCATAACACTATAATTCAATCAGAAAAGCATTAATCCTGGATATAGAATTCATCTTATAATATATTATTTTGTTTTTACCCTTTTCTTAATTTGAATTGTTCTTTTTATTTATTTACTTATTTATTTTGCTTATTCATTTCTACGGACACCTACTTGGTAAGCTTACAAAAAATAGAGGGCAAAGTCAGGCCAAGTTCTCATGAGATTTAAGTCTGTGAAAGACCATCTAGAATTAATAATGTGTGAACCTGGAGTTAGTCAACCAGCTAATTGCTTTCAACAATGTTCATCATTAATCCAGATATTGCCATTGCATTTCAGTTAAATAAGGAATTTTACATTTGCAAGAGTCTACAGTATTCAAATATCACTCAAAGTCGTGTGCTGTCTTACAGTTTGCCCAAGATTTGTGCTAGCATATGCTAGTGTTGTGGTAATTATAGTAATAGGAATTCCATATGCTTCAAAGAGCAGAGAAAGCAAAACAATGCACAAAAATTCTTTATGTTATTAAATGAATGATATATTTGAAATATTTTTATACAATCATGCTATATAAAAAGTCCAATATTTAATTTATGGGGCATCTAGGTTTATGTCTGAGAGGGCATAGGGAACATTATGTCTTAATTCCTTCCACCAAACCCAAATGGGGCTGTCCTTTTCATTCTTGTCTCAGCCTCCTCTGGGTCCCAGCATCATTGCTGATCGTTGGATAGCTGAGAACAGTCAAGTCTGTGTCTGGGTGAGAACAGGGAAATTCCCATCTTCATCCTTCCACTAAGAATGATGGGGCCTTTTTCCAGCCTTTCCTTAGCCTCCTTAAGGTATCCAGTGCTATTACTAACCACCCCCCTTCTCTCATCAGCTCTGCTTTTACCAACTGAAGTCATTTCAATTTATATCATAGAGTATTCGGCAAATTGACTCTAGCACTTCTATCTCTTAGAAAATATACAGCTCAAAACCCAGCTAAAAAAATCAAAGAACTAGTATACAATATTTTTTATCCTATTTAGACAACTTTGCTAATTTAGAAAAATAACCTCTAAAGAAGATATACCTTGAGCCACATATCATATAAACAATTCTATAGATCACTTTCTTAAACACCCTGATACTCCAGCATTCCAAACTACTAAATGCAAAGATAAGTGGGGAAGCTGAGAAAAACACCTACAGTTGGGGATATGGAGAGAAATCCTGGCAAATTTTCAAGTTCCCCCAAATGCCTAAACCTTATAGATGAGGACTAACAATCAATAGTTAATGGTTTAGCAATGGAAATCAAGGATTCACTAGCCTGTGAAATTAAAAAGTCTATAGATGAACAATTCAACCAACTCATAGAAGAAGTCTTTCATAATAGAGAGAAGGCATAAAAATGGAACTTAAAGCACTAAAATAACACATTAGCAAGCCATCATAGTAGAATTATCCAAGTTACAAATCACATAGATGAACTTGCAGACAAGTTACAAGCCAGAAGATATAAAGAAATCAAAAAATAAAGGAGAGGCAAAGCCCTGGAAGAAAATGTAAATTACTCAATGAACAAAGACAAAATAAATAATCTCTGAATTATAGGAATATCAGAAGGGAAAAAATAACAGGAAAGGATGAATGCAAGTAGTGAGGGAGACAATAGCAGAGAACTTCCCCACACTTGGGAAAGAGGTATCTATACTAATCCAAGAGGCAAAAGGTGTGCCAAACAAAATACACCCTAACAAAACTTCAACAAGGCACTTAGTAATTCAAGTGGCAAAAAATAAGAGAGAGGAGAGTGAGAGAAAGAGAGAGATGGACTCTTTAAAGTAGTAAGGGAGAAGAAAAACCTTAAGTATAAAGAAAAACATAAGAATCAAACCAGGTCTTCAATTTGAAACAATCTAGGCAAAAGAAACGAGTGTAATGACATATTCAAACTATTGAATGAAAGAAACTTTCGACCTAGAGTCCACTACCTAGCAAAATTCTCATTTACATGGGAGAGAGGATTAAAAACATTCTCAGACAAAAAAGTACCTACGATATATGTGCTAACCAAACTGACCCTAAATGAACTACTCAAAGAGCAATTACATAAACTATGTTCCCCAAATGGTTTCAACTCCATGAAGACACAGACTATTCATGTTTTTCTATTTTCATTTCTTAGTTTGTTTTGGGTCTCACATATTGAGGGGGTCCTAATCAGCTCACGTATTAGGAGTTCTCAGGGAAAATGCAGTGATCATGGGCTTCTTGCATGTAAAGGAGTTCCTTGAAATATTTTATCTTTCTAGGTTCAAGTTTTTTCATCTCTGGTTTCAAGTGTAGAATGTGATCATTGAAAACTAATATATCTGTTTTAAAAATATTAATGATCCAATTCAGCATTTCTTCTCAACAAAAGACAGTCATAAACTAAAATAACTTAATATTTGTTAATAAACTAAGGTAAGATTATATCTCATGCTCTAACTGAACCAAAGAAACAGGAGTCAGTTTTATTGCTAGTTTCTGGTATGCAAATATATAAGGAACATAAAAATTAAAATGTTTGAAGTTAATAGGGTCAAGTGTCATAGAACTAAAATAGCAACTCAGTTGTCCCTTGCTTGAAGCAATAAAAAACAGGTCTAATCTTGAGTTATAGGTGATTGCTAAAAGTCAAATGAGTATATATCTTAGTTATATGCAATACATTCCATCAATAGCATGAAGAGCTTTGGTTAAAATTTGCCAAAACATACTAAATGTGTCCTTTAGCAAATGCAGCAAAAATATAAAACCACATACAAATAGGTCTGCTTAAATAGAAATCAATCACTTAGTCATGTGTTAAATATATGACTTTGAAATGGTGGCATCTCAACAAAGCAAGAAAGGTGAAAATATTTCCTTGAATTGCTTTATTAACATGTGATAAATAGATATGCATACCCTATAATATAATATCCACATTTTAATCCTAACTTCTAAGTATTTTAGCAAAAACATTGACAAAAAGTTTGTAGTTGTCAAAGCAGAACTAGTAAATTTTTCTAGAAAATTAATAAAATATTACAAATTATTTTACATCTTTAATAAAATTTTTGTTTCTTTATTCCTCTCCTATTGTTTAGCAATGTAACTCTCCTATCACTACTATATTATTTGGCATCTTTTACCAGAAATTCTTAGACATAGAATTACAATTGTCTATCATTGAAAACTAAACAGTAGACCTGTCACTTTTGCATGTTTCTTTACTCTTCTGAACTCTCTGAGAGGGCCACGAAGGGTCCAGAAAAAACTGTCTCTTAGATGCACACAAGCAGAAAGGCCAAGAAAGACTGAGTGAAAACTGGCTACCAGAGGTGGCCTGGTAGATTCTTTGTCTGTGAAGGCAGGTTGGAGGAGTCTGCCCCTGCTGTGAGATTACCAACTGAAAGAGACTGAGGAGACCTGTCACCTTTTCATATTTCTCTACTATTCTGTCACCTGAAACTTTCCTGAGAGAACCAAGAAGGGCCCAGCAATAATTGTCTCCTAGAGGCTCCAGAAGAGCATTTCTAACTAATGAACCCCACCATAGCACACAGAAAAAAAAATCCCACTACAAGTGTGACAATGGGGAAATATCGCAGGCAAACACCATCCACAGAGAATGAAGCTGATAGCTCTGATGACCAAAAAAAAAAAAAAAAAAAGCCAACCATCTGATTAATTTCTCAGATATGGAGTTTAGAATAGAAATATGGAGGACCCTCATGGAAATAAAAAAAAAAACATAGATATAGCTGAACAGAACACAAATATAGAAATCAGAAAACTTCAAACTGAAATAACAGATCTAAAAAGCATGGTAGTTGAACTGAAAACCTCAAAGGAAAGCCTTTCCAACAGGGTAACAGCAGCTGAGGACAGATCAGTGAACTGGAAGATGAAATGCAGAACCACTCCATACGGCCAAAGAGATTGGAAAGAAACCTTAAGGCAAACGATCAGACAATGGAAAAAGTACTCAAAGAATGTGTACAGATGAAAATAAAATCCTTTGATAAACTTAACAGAAAAAACATAAGAATCATTGTCGTCCCAGAGGCTCAGGAAGGAGATCCCCATGAAAAATCAACAGTCAAAGATATCATCACAGAGAAACTCCCAGAGCTAAATACTGCATGCAATCAAATCCTGCATGCCCAAAGTACGAGCTAAAAGAGACCCAAAGAAAAACACCCCAAGACACATCCTAGTCACAATGATGAATCCTACTGATAGAAATAGAATACAGAAAGCAAAAAGATCATAAAGGGAAAGTACATTCAAAGGAGCATCCGTAAGACTTACACAGACATGTCACAAGAAACTCACCAAGCCAGAAGACAGTGGTGGGAAATTGTGACAAGACTGAATGAAATGTATGCTTCACCTAGAATATTGTACCCAGCATGTCTTGCAACAAATGAATGACTAAAGTAACTGTGGTACATATACACAATGGAATATTATGCAACTATCAGGAGAGATGAAGTCATAGCATTTTCCTATACATGGATGTACATAAAATCTATTATGCTGAGTGAAATAAGTCAGAGAGAGAGAGAGAAAGACACAGAATAGTCTCACTCATCTATGGGTTTTAAAAAAAAAAACATTTTTGCAATAACTCTCAGAGAAAAAGAGATTAAGGCTGGAAGGTCCAGCTCATGACATGAAGTTCACCACAAAGAGTGTTAAGTGCATTTACAGAAATAACTACACTGACAACTATCATAACAATGTGAATGAATGAGGGAGGTAGAAAGCCTGTCTTGAGTACAGGTGATGGTGGAGTGGGGAGGAAAGAGATTTGGGATATTGGTGAAGGGGGACATTCCTTACACAATTGAAACCCAACTATTTGTAATCAAGGTGTTTAAATAAATATATGTATAAAAATGTAAAAAAAAGATTGCTAATGGGGTGATAGTTGGGGCAATCTGAAGAGTATTTTAAAATAAATGCTAATAGAAAAAAAAGAAAACTAAACAATTTAAATTTGTGGTACAAGGCATTGGGCAGTTTAGTGTTCATAGGGTGTAATAGCTTAGAATATAAATATCATAATCATTAACACTATTTAACCAAGTTACTTACATAATAATTGGAATTAATAAATATAAATTTATAAATTTGATATTTAAGTCAATAATTAAAATTATTTTACTCTTCTCAATCTATGTAAAATTTGCTGTTCATAGATTTATAAAATTGAAATTATAAATATCAGGTCAAGCAAAGTCAGTATATGATTATTACACATTTTCAAGTCTACATTTATCAAATCAAGAGATTATTGTTTGAGTCATATTTCAATAAAACTGTGATGCATTATTTGAAGTGTAAGGTGGAGACAATAAGGTTCTCTGAGTGTAGAAAAATAAAGCTCGAATAATTATTTCGTCAAGGGAACAAAATTTGGAAATGAGATATATGGATGCATTGCTCATTTGCTTAGTTATGATATTTTTCATATGTCATTATTAATTAGCTGTTATTTCAATATCTTAAAACAGCTCTAAAGATATAATTAACCATACATTATGAATAGTACTGTCATGACTGATAACTGTCATGATAAGTGATAACTGGCTTATTCTGCCTAAAAAAAAAATTTATAGCTTTCATGTTATGCTTATCCTATCTTAATAGAAACCAGATAACAAAATAATTTGGAAAATATGATGTCACTGTAAGTTTATTAGAAATATATGCCTTCATTCTTTGAAATAATATTTTAAATATTAGAAATAATACTATGAATTTAATTTTCAACTTAAAGCATTTGAGTTTGTCATGATATTTTTGTAGTGCTGAAAGAATTTTAATGTAGACTAAAATGACAGTGAGATACAATTTTTGGCTGAATTTTTAAAATGAATTCTAAATTTACTAAATGTCAACTCATTTATATTTTAGTTGTCTTAAAAACCATATAAAATATTATCATCTATTTCATTTCAGGATTTTAATACATCTTACTAAGTGAAAACTTATCATTTTTATACTTCATATTTGGAAATATTTAAAACCATATATTAATTAATACAGCATGTCAGGTGAGACAATGACCTAACTGAAACAGCTTGGAATTAATTGTTTAAGATTTTTTTTATCTCTAGCAGATATAAAATGAACTATCTACTAATTTTTTAAATATCAATAGTTTTCAACCTTGTGATGGTTATTTCTTAATCACTTAGATTTGTATGAGTTTTAAATAGAACATTTGGTTGGCATATGAAATGATTTATTTTATCATCACTGAATTATCTGTTCAAATATAAAATACTGTATTATCAACCAAAATATGTTTGAATAATTTCATTGTGACAAGAAAATAATAGAAAAGCCAGTGTAATATTTCATCATATGAGATGGAAAAAACACTGTAATAGCATTTAGTTATAACAATATGTGATGATAGTTAAATAAAAGATTCTGAATTAATTAATTAAATGATGAGGGCATTTTGATTAATATTTTCCAGTAGGATACCCATTCTATTTTTATTTCCTTTTACTTCAAGAATAATTCGAATTGATTATTTCCTTCTCTTTCCATATGTCCTCTTTTTATAATTTTAATTTGAACTTTCCCAAATGTGTACAATATTCATGATAGAATTCTGATCTGAGATGGGCCCCCAAATTCTGTTCTATGACGTAATTCTTAGAATATATTGGATTATATGAGTAAGAAATAATTTCACTTTCATAGATTTTATTCCCTTCTTTATGTTAAGTGATGTGTTTTGCAATTGATTCTGCATCTGTTTAACCTGCTAGAAGTAATTTCTGAGAGTGCAGTCAAAAGTAACCCCTGAGCAATGAGAGGCATGGCCCCCAAAGCACAAAAACAAAACAAAAAATAAAACACAAATAACTCACTAAATGTGAGTTCTAATTAAATAATTATATTTTATTATTATTTCATTAGAAAATATACCAAGTGTGGAAAGGGAATAATAGGATGGTAGATAACTCTGGGACAATGGTGAAGGGAAGTGGACACTAATGGAGAGGAAGCTGGTAGAATGATACATGCAAAAAACCCTTTCATTAGCAGCACTGTAAATCATGATGCCCAAATTGAATTGAAATTTTTAAATATTTACAAATAACTATATGTTGTTTTGGAATTAGAGACATCTATGTGAGTTCTGCGATAGACTTTGTGCATGTTTGTTTGCCTTCATGTGAAAGAGAAATAAAAGAGATGTAGTGTGTTACAAATGTGAATAATTAAATTGTGCATTTATAGAAAATGTAGAGTGTTTGAGGAACTTCATAGGGACAAAGATAGGAAAGTAGAGCAAGTATTTTGATAAAAACAAGTGAATAAATTAAAGCAATTTACCCAGAATCAGGTGGAAAGGAGCTCAAGAATTCCACCAAATAAGAAATTACAACTCTGTAGAAGCTAGATAGATTATAGTTTGTGTTAAGAACAGATCATACCCTAGCTGCTAGTGATGGACTTTATAACTTAGGTATAATGTTCATAATTGAATTCATATAAAAATAGTCTCTGTATGGAAAATGAGCAATTGGTCAAAGGGTTTATTGGAACTAAAACTGAAGTTCATTGAGAATTTCATGGTAAAGGAAAGGTGTCATGAGTATAATGGCTCATCTTAAAGATCTCTTCAGTCTGCCTTAAAAAGAGTGGAGTTGAAAGCAAAATAGAAATTTATAGTTATGCAGATGACAAGTAATGATTGATTCTGGAAGAAAGAGAAAGGCCTGCTATAGAAAAGCATTTATATATAATATTTGTGCGATTTAGTTTGATTCTAACAGAATGAAAGACAAAGCTAAAAATGATAAATGTATACCTTGTTCAAGCCATTGAATAGCCAGTCATTCTGTATAGTCATAAATACAGAGAAAGTGGAAAGGTTATAAAATGAGAAATATTGTGGTGCTGGACTAAGTTCAAATAAAATATGAGATATAAGTGCACAAATATATATGTATAGATACATTCAATATATTAACTACAATCTTAAATGAAGACGGCATAAAAGTAATAGGTTCTCCAAATTAAGCAAGTATTTGGACTACATTAAACTATTTTAATGTAATTTATAATCTAAAGTAAGTAAAATTTAAAGTATCCATGTCAATTCCTTTTAAATATAATACAATATTTTGTTTATGCTATTTCTTTTTTTTGTTTGTTTGTTTTTTTGGGCCACACCCATTTGACGCTCAGGGGTTACTCCTGGCTATGCGCTCAGAAGTCGCTCCTGGCTTGGGGGACCATATGGGACACCGGGGGATCGAACCGCGGTCCGTCCTAGGCTAGTGCTGGCAAGGCAGACACCTTACCTTTAGCGCCACCGCCCGGCCCCTGTTTATGCTATTTCTAAGACTACAAACTCTCAGACAATTCATCAAAGGCATATTGGTATTGATTACTTTTTTTAAATACTAAAAACCCAGACATCATGACACATATAAATACATGTATCTTAAATTAACTCCTCAGTTTTATATATATGTACATTGTCAGTGGTTTACTGGACACATTTTCTAAACATTGTCACTAAATAATATCATTAATATTACTAAGTCAAACTATATATGTATATCATCACCTATTAAAAGTAAAAAATTTAATTTAATTTTGTCATTAATAATGTATATCATAAGAATTGCATGAGTTTAAAAAGTCCATATGCTTTATGATATCATAATTTTTTATCACAATACACCATCACAGAGAACTGGTTCACTTATATGGAATCTTTAAACTAGATAATGTATAAAATTGAATACATTAAGCGAACTAAAAAATTGGTTTATGTGAAGACACATATGCAAAAATGAAACTAGCCTGTCCATTTTACATAGATTTAGGACATTTATTTATTTTTCTTTCATCATCTATAATACAAGGTTATAGTATTAAGAAATTTATAATTAGGATGTAGATATTTACAAAGACAATTTTATTTATTTATTTATTTATTTATTTATTTATTTATTTATTTATTTATTTTTAGATTCGGGGGCCACACCTGGTGACTCTCAGGGATTACTTCTGAGTAACACTCAGAAATTGCTCCTGGCTCCAGGGACCATATGGGATACCTGGTGTCAGAAACACAGTCAGTTGGTCAAAAAATTGGTTTATGTTAAGGCACATATGCAAAAATGAAAATAGCCTGTCCATTTTACATAGATTTAGGACACTGATTTATTTTTTCTTTCATCCTTATAATGCAAGATTATAGGATTTAGAAAGTTATAACTAAGATGTAGATATTTACAAGACAATTTTATTTTAATTAATTAATTTATTATTTATCTTTGGATTTGGGGGCCACGCCCGGTGACTCTCAGGAGTTACATCTGGCTATGCGCTCAGAAATCGCTCCTGGCTCAGGGGACCATATGGGATCCTGGGGGACAGAACCATGTCAGTCCTGGGTCAAATGTGTGCAAGGCAAATGCCCTACTGCTGCACCATCGCTCCAGCTCACAAAGACAATTTTAAATTAATGATTTCATTTTCTCAGAAGTAATTTGATTTTGGAACTTTCAGTAATTATTTTATTATTTATTTTTAAATAATAGATAGCTATGTTAAAGTAATTATTTGACACTCAGAATCAGAAATAAATTCAGTCAATCCAAACAGACAAATTTATATTACTACAGAGGGAAACATAAGTGTAAAAGATTTTCATATTGATCTTGTTTAACTTTAAGTCATCTGCTGGTAGGTAATACCTAGAAAGGCTTGGAACATAGAAGATCTTTTCCTTCTATCTTTCATTATTTCAGATTGAAATGGCAAAGTGCCTAGATACCAAAGGTAACTGCCAGAAACAACATTAAATATTTGGCTCCAGATAATTGCCTTCGAAGAAAGCTCTGTTTTTATCAGGAAAAGGCAATTGCATAGGAAATATAGACTGCCAAGATTTATTCTGAAAAAAAAGAAATGACCTATAGTCAGGATGTTTTCCTATGTCAATCACATTTCATGCAAATGAATTCATATAAAAGTATATAAAATGTAATAAATATAACCTAGAAGTGCATATACTATTATTATCTTAATAATGGTGTTTATTCTGCCTTTACCAATATAGTTAATCCAGAATTATATTTTTTATTGTTGTAAAATTATTATAGTCTATTGCATCAAAAGTAGTTAATTCATCATTCTACTTACTTTTATAACTTTTTAAAATTTTAGTCAACTATTCATATTCTTTTAAAATTTTAAGCAATAATTTTTGTATTTATAATTCATTGAATATCTTATATATCTATCAATAATTTTGTTTTATTAGTAGCATTATTTCTGTTTAATTTTCCTGAAGTATAAAGAAAGATAACCCACATGGAATGGAATATTTACTGAAACCAATATGGAGCCAGAGAGATTATATAGTAGATAGGGCATTAAGTTTGCATGCAGAGTAACAGGGTTTTTTTCCCTGACATGACATATTGTCCCAAAATCCACCATAAGTGATCTTTTGAGCACATAGCTAGGAAAAACCCCAAGAACTATCAAATGTGCCCCCAAAACATAATATAATAAACAAAAAATTTCTTTTTTATTTAAACAAATTTATTACATACATGATTGTGTTTGGGTTTCAGTCATGTAAAGAATATCACCCATCACCAGTGCAACATTCCCATCACCAATGTCCCAAATCTCCCTCCTCCCAACCCAATCCCCGCCTGTACTCTAGACAGGCTTTCTATTTCCCTCATACATTCTCATTATTAAGGTAGTACAAAACTTATTTCTCTAACTAAACTCATCCCTGTTTGTGGTGAGCTTCATGAGGTGAGCTGTAACTTCCAGCTCTTTCCTCTTTTGTGTCTGAAAGATATTATTGCAAGAATGTCTTTCATTTTTCTTAAAACCCATAAATGAGTGAGACCATTCTGCATCTTTCTCTCTCTCTGACTTATTTCACTCAGCATAATAGATTCCATGTACATTCATGTATAGGAAAATTTCATGACTTCATCTCTCCAGACAGCTGCATAATATTCCATTGTGTATTGTTGTGAGCCAATTCTGTTTGCAAGACGCCAGCGCCTGCAAACAGGTCCTTTGTGGAGTTCGGGAAAAAAATTCCACGGGAGAAGGTGGGCACGCGGAATGGCGAATGACGGAAAATATGTTGTAGAAATGAATAAAACCACACAGATAGTATGGGGACTTGGGTCTACAAGAAACTAGAGGGAGCCAATTTTATTTTTCGAACTGGGCTGCTTTTAACTTTTGAGGTCTGGAATGCAGGAATGCAAATTCTTGACTTCAAAGATTACTGGGGAAAGAAAGGAGGAATCCTGGCTAGAATTAGCATCTAAAAAAACCGATACTGAAGGTGAAAAGGGGAGTTTCTGTTTTGGGGTAAGGAGGGGGAACCAGGTAATTTTCAGGAAGCGAGAGAAATGTTTTAGTGTTTTAGAGGAAAAGCTGAAAATTGCTTATTTTGAGTAAACAGAGGAAAAGTGAAAATTACTTTGTTTTGAATAGACAGAGGAAAAGTGAAAATTACTTTGTTTTGAGTAGACAGAGGAAAAGTGAAAATTACTTCACTCATGAGCTAAGTTGAAAAAACCTGTTCTTGGCGCCAAGGGAGTTTGGAAAAAACCTTATCTTGGCGCCAAGGGAGTTAGGACAGTGGGAGACTTAATTTGGGGGGATTTGATACTGTGCTTCTTTGTTAACAAGAATTATTAAGGCCTGATTTTTATAATGGTCAAAAAATAAAGAGAGAGATAGCTACAGTCACGTTTGGAAATTATAGTCAAACAATCCACGCGAAGGGTCAAGTGATTTTGACTGCTCTAAGCGGGCCTTTTTGGCAAATAATTCCTTTTTCAGGAGAACACTACACTTTGGTGTGTGTCCTTCCTGAGTGAGAAGTAGCAGTGTATATGTACCACAGTTTCTTTAGCCATTCATCTGTTGAAGCGTATTTTGGCTGTTTCCAGAGTCTTGCTATGGTAAATAGTGCTGCAATGAATATAGGTGTAAGGAAGGGATTTTTGTATTGTATTTTTGTGTTCCTAGGGTATATTCCTAGGAGTGGTATAGCTGGGTCGTATGGGAGCTCGATTTCCAGTTTTTGGAGGAATCTCCATATTGCTTTCCATAAAGGTTGAACTAAACAGCATTCCCACCAAAATAATTTCAACATTACATACAGTGGTAAATATAACCACTTAAAATTATCTTTCTAGAGGAGTAATAGAAAGTAATTGGACTTTGAGATCTGAGTTTCAAGTGATGCTCATTTCAAGCAATACTATTAATTTATTACTCTTTATAAACATATTTGAATTTAAATTTAAATATTTTTTTTTGGTTTTTAACCACACCTGGTGGCACTCAGGAGTTTCTCCTGGTTCTGCACTCAGAAATCGCTCCTGTCAGGTTCGGAGACCATATGGATGCCAAGGATTGAACCCTGGTTCGTACTGAGTCAGCCTCGTGCAAGGCAAATGCTCTACCACTGTACTATCACCAACCTAAAAGTTTAATAGAATTAATTTAAAAACAATTAATCACCAGTGCAAAATATTGTGAAGATTGCTCTTTATATCCCATATAAAGTTAATTCTAAAAGCAATTTTCAGCATCTTCACCCTAACTAGTTACATATCAAAAAATATTTTTCTCTTGCTATGTGTTATTTTCAGGCTGTCTGACTGAGCTGAAACTCATTCCAAGTACTTCCATGCTGCTTATAACTTCAGGAGTTTTCTTCACCTAAAAATGAAATTCAGGGACAGTTTGCATACTGACACTATCACTGGTGATGGTGCTAGAAAATTGTAATGCCTAAAAGCAACTGAATAACATGATACACCAAGAAATCTTAGTAAATATTTAAATAAATTGAATTCATATATTAGGAGGGTTATTTTCTTCTTAATTTGTAAGCAGTGGTCCACAAACAACTTCCAGAAATACCAAATTTACTCAGAACTGCTTTGGACTAGTAATTTTGGAGCTAGGTCCAGCTCCAAAAATCCAGTGATGGATTTTTACCAGAGCCATATCTGGTGGTGGTTCTCTCGGAACCAGGGCTGGGGTCTCATGCATCAGACCAGGCATGTTCTCCAGCCTTTAAACTATTTATTTCTAAGACCCCAAATGCTTTGTTTGTTTGTTTTTATAATCATAATGTGATATATAACTTTCACATAGTAAGGTATGAATCTGAAAATATGCAAATCTATAAAAATACCCAATAAAAAGAACATAAAAAAATTCATTTATCTGCCAGAGCAGCAATTCTTGGCTTGAATAACAAATATTTTAGAACAGAAAAAATTAAAATTAAATGAAAAATATGGTTGTATGGTCAGAGACAAAGTCGTATATAAAAAAATAAAATGGAACAGCATCAATTAGAGGTTCTGAAATCTAAAACTAAAATAAAAATTCCCATCTCATTAGGTTTGTGTTCATGGTCAATAACTATGGACACAATAGAATGGTCAACAATAGCATTGTTTGTTTTAAATGTTGATCTGATAGTCTTGACAAATTCAACAACTTTTATTTTCCTTCCATGTAGGTGAAGTTTAAAAATAAGCCTAGCCTCTAAATTCTAACTTATTAAATTTAAGAAAATAAAAAAGAGGTTGTGGATTGTGGATATTTCATTGAAATGCAACATTTAATTTTATATGTGTGAAATTACTGTAATTTAAATTTATTTCCAGACAATTAATAAAATTAAAATTATAGGTTACAGAAATCCTAAGAAGTTCCATTTTGCTAAGAATATACTTGAAATTCTAACATGCTTTAATATTTTACTGTTATGGCCCAAATTGTTTGAATATGCTAAAATTATATTCTATGCTTCACAAGGGAAATTATGAATCTGGCCATCTAATTGCATAATAAGAGTTCATCCCATCTTTGCATAACATTGTCATTGATGAGAAATTCACCCTTTCTCAATAAAGACTATTTGTTTTTTTAGTCAGCCATTAATACCAAGCCTTTTCTGTTACTTACTATTTTTCCCTTCACTATGTCTACATGTTACACTTAAATTTTAAAAGGCATTTTCAAAACTTTCTTGTACATGACATCCTTTCAATTGTTTTTGGTTTTGTTTTATTTTGTTTTGTGGTTACACCTGACAATGCTCTTGACTCAGGAGTCACTCCTGGTGGTAAATGGCAAATTATATGAAATACTGTAAATCGAACCCAGGTAAGGTGCATACAAGGCAATCACCCCACTGTACGATCTCTTCGGCACCTTTGATTTTTGAAAATATTTTATAACTGAATTTTCTCTCATAAAAATCATTTATTAAAATTGTTACTTTTATGACTATTTCCCAGATGCCCACACGTTTTCCATATTGTCTCATTAGAAAAATTCCAATATCATAGTATCTCTATATTGTTGAGAGTTCTCTAGAACACATTGAAAATACGAGAACTGAAACAGGTAAGTTTTTTAGAAAACATAGAGCATTATATTCTTGATTTTGGAAACACAATTATTTTTTTTTATTTTGTTAACCCAGTTTACATAAAAGAAAATAGCAAGACTGCATTTACTTTGTCTCAGAGTTTGCTGTATTACATCCATTTTTTTGGGGGGGGGTTTGAGTTTGTTTGTTTGCTTTGTTTTGTTTTGGTTTTTTTTTTGGTCCACATCAAGGAATGCTCATTTCTTTGAACAGAGTTCACTCCTGATGAGCTCCTGGAACAATACAGGATGCCAGGTAATCAAAATCTACAAAATCTGCAAAGCAAGCACTATTCCTATTACTATAAAACTTCAGCATAGCAATGATTATTTTTAGGCTATGACAACAAAAATGTACAGTCAACAAACTTAATAAGTGGACTTTTATCAATAAATATCAATAGTAACTCATTAAGTAGGACTATCTATAAAATTTGCATTTTTCATAATTAAAATTAAAAGGAATGTATCTAGTCATCAACAAAATTGAAAAGAACCTACGTAACAGAAGTAAAATATGTAAAATGAAATACTGATAAATATGAATTAGAAATAGAGAAAACTTTTATTACAGACATACACAAACACAGCCTAAATTTCAAATGTTTCTTTAGAATCACAAATATAAGGATGGTGATGATTTGATGATGATGATAAAAAGAAGATAAACACCTCAATATAGTTTTTCAGAAATAAAGCAAATATTATTATAACACAACTTTTATTATTAATTATATTTAATAAAGACAGGATAAATCAATATTTCATAGGCTAAATCAAATTTAAATGCAATCTCATTGATAAAAACCTATAAACTTGTATTTAAAATGTGGTTAAATTTAATGTAACAGATAACAGCTGTCTGTATTATCATCATTTAAAGTTTTATATTAAAACCTTAACTTTGCATTAAAGGAGGTAGTGTGGGCTGTAAATTTTAACAGAATTTGGTCTTGCATCTTTTTTCTTTTATCATTTAAATTGTGGCACTACAATTTGGATGCTATGGAGCTTGTTACTCCAAGACAAATCTCACCTAAGAGGATATGGCAGCCTTCCACAGTGCGGTCTGATTGCATTAGACCAAGTACAGCTAAAGAAATAAATATTTTGACAGGGGAGATTGCACTTGAACACATCAAAGTGTCAGTTCAGATATGGAGCCTTTGAAAAGCACCATCCACTTTTCCCAGTTGCATAAAATTTGCCACCTCTCATTGTCTCTTCCAGATGGTGTGCTGAGTTATCCTCAGCTTTATATCGAAAGAGCTCCAGTTGACATCAATCTGTAATGCCATTTCCTTGTAACACTAATGTGGCTTATTTATCAATGCCAATTAATCACTGGCACAGAACAAGTTCTTCCTTAGAAGCTAATGTTTCATTTTTTAAATATGAAAAATAATTGTAAAGGGTGTTGACCAGATTAGCAAGTCATGCATCTGGCAGTCTATGATCACTTAGGAGATATTCAACTGATGTAAAGATGAGAATATTTAGTTCAAAGTATGACTAAGAACCTTTGAATGTTATTATTTATATAATGATTAAGGATGATTTTGTGAAATAAATTAAAAAATTATTTGGTTAGTACCAACTTTTCTCTTTGTTAGTTATCTTTGGAATCTACATCATTACACAAATGATAGATGATAGGAACCAATCCTCACACAGTTATATTTTACAGGTGAATGATTTACTTTAGACAAAATATATTGTAAAATAGAATTTACGCCGTATAGGAACATAATCTAATGTCATGATATTGGCAACAAACACATACTCAAATATTATAGAAATTAAAATTATTTAATTTTTATTTAAAAATTTTAATTACATTTATTATTAAATTAATCTTATGTTGCACTGGTGAAAAAGGGTGTTCTTTTTTGACTGAAACCCAACTACAAACAAGTTTGTAATCATGGTGCTTAAATAAAAATATTATATAAAAATAAAATAAAAATAATATAAAATTTTAATTAGAAATAAAAAACTTATTTTATAATTAAAAATCCAACGTTTATAAACAGCAAACTAAAACCTAAAATATATTACATACATCAGAACAATTTGCACCATTAATTAAAAGACTCAAATCTCTTTATCTCAAATCTCAAATCTAATCAAATCTAATCAAATCTAACCATAATGAGTGCACTTTTAAGATTACTTTTTTCCATTACAGGACATTGTAGCTTTGAAACAATGTTGGTTTACTGAGGTTGCTCAGTGACTTCAGTTTTGCTGTGAGTGTTAATAGACAAATTCTCAATTTTATATTTAAGGCAAAAAGTCCTATGATATATAAGCTACTAACTATGGAAGGAAATAATAGCTGTAGAATCAAATGGGCCTTATAAGAGTAAGATAAAACAGAAAATAATACTTTTTAAAGTGGAGAGACTCTCCACTCTATAGAGTAGCCCAGGATGTTCAATGGTTACTGGAATATCATAATATATTTTAAAAATTGACTTAGTAAACAATCCCATTCACATTAGTGTCACACAAACTCAAATACCTTGGAGTAAATTTAATTTAAGAGGTGAAGGACCTATAGACAGAAAACTACAAAACACTGCTTTAAGAACTAAAAGAGGACAAAAGGAAATGGAGACACATACCCTGCTCATGGATTGGAGGGATTAACAAATTAAAATGGCAATACTCCCCAAAGCATTGTAAAGATTTAATACAATCCCTCTAAGGATATCCATGGCATTATTCAAAGATGGATCAAATCTCCTGAAATTCATTTGGAACAATAAACACCCACGAATAGCTAAAGCAACCCTTACGAAAATGATTATGGGAGGCATCACTTTCTCCAACTTTAAATTGCATTACACAGCTATAGTCATTAAAACATCATGGTAATGGAATGAACACAGACCCTCAGATCAATGGAATAGACTTGAGTATTCAGAGAATGTGCTCCAGACATACAATTAATTAGTCTTTGATAAAGGAGCAAAAAAAAAAAATGGAGCAAGGAAAGCCTCTTCAACAAGTGGTGTTGGCATAACTGGTCAGCCACTTGCAAAAAAGTGAACTCAGACCTCCATCTATCACCAGGCATAAAGGTCAAATCCAAATATTAAAGACCTTGATATCAGACCAAAAGTCATAAGGTATGTAGAACAACACATAGGTAAAACACTTCATGACATTGATTATAGGCATCTTCAAGGAGAAAACATCACTGTCCAAACAAGTAGAAGCAGAGCTAAACAGATGGGGATATATTAAACTGAGAAGCTTCTGCACCTCAAAGGAAATAGTGAAAAAAAAAAAAGGAAATAGTGACTAGTATACAAAGGCCATCCTCATAATGGAAGAAACTATTCACCCCATCAGACAAGGGGCTAAAATCTATGGCATACAAAGTACTGACAGAAATCAACAAGAAAAAATGCATATAACTTCATCAAAAAATGGGGAGAAAATATAAACAGACATTTTCTCAAAGAAGAAATACAAGCGGCTAAAAGGCACATGAAAAATGTTCCGCATCACTAATCAACAGGAAGATGCAAATCAAAACAACAATGAGGTACCATCTCACACAACAAAGACTTGTACACATCACAAAGACCAAGAACAAGCAGTGATGGCCGGGTTGTGGAGAAAAGGAACTCTTATCCACTGCTGGTGGGAATGCCGTCAGGTCCAGCCTTTATGGAGTACAATATAGATATTTCACAAAACTGGAAATGAGCTCTCAGATGATCCAGCTATACCACTCCTAGGGATATACGTTATGAAAACAAAAATACAATAAACAAATGCCTTCTGCACTTCTATATTCTTTGTAGTACTATTTACAATAGCTAGACTCTGGAAACAGCCATGATATCCTACAACAGATGAATAGCTAAAGAAACAAAGGCACATACACACAATGGAATATTATGCAGCCATCAGGAGAGATGAAGTCATAAAATTTTCTTTACATGGATAGACATGTAAACTATTATCCTGAGTGAAATAAGTGAGAGGGAGAGAGATAGACTCAGAATAGTCCCACTAATGTATGGGTTTTAAGGAAAATAAAAGACACTATTGTAGTAATGCCCAGAGATAATAGACAGGAGGGCTGGAAGGACCAGCTCATGATATGAATGAAGCTTACCACAAAGAGTGGTGAGTACAGTTTGAGAAATAACTACACTAACAACTATTATGGCAATGCTAGTGAGTGAAAGAAGTAGAATTCCTGTCTGGAATACAGGCAGGGGTGGGGGAGGAGGATGATGGGGGACATTGGTAGTGAGAATGTTGCACTGGTGAAGGGGGCTGTTATATTTTATGATTGAAACCAACTACAAAAATGTTTGTAATCATGGTGCTTAAATAAATATATTATTAATAAATTGTCAGTAATTTATGACTCCTTCAAGTTCTCATTTGCCACAGTCATTACAGTCATCAAAATCTATGTATATATTATGAAAGTTGAACACTGGAAACATTAAATTAGAATATATAGCTCAAGTTAATTTATTGTGTTTGAGAATCAATAATTTCTATTATCTACTTATACTGATTATGTACACAATTTTCCTTGTTAGCTTTAGAATGTGCAAAACTTTAAGTAAATAGTGGAAAATAATTGCATTAAATTAATGCAATTCATTAATGTTCAGCATAATGAAACATGTTTTTGTAATATAATATAGTTTTAGTTAAGTAAAAATACTTGTCATGAGTAGCTAAAGTCTTTTACATTGCATCATCTATCTTACAAATCTTAATTTTTCAATAGTTTATTCATGAGAGAGACCTTGTAAAGATATAAATAAATTGTCATCTGGAATTGTTTTAATATATGATAATTCATATTTCGTTTGGTCTTGTAGAGCATGAAAACTATTTTATTTGGTTTTTATTGGGGGTGGGCATACCCGTTGATGCTCAGAGGTTACTCCTGGCTATGCATTCAGATGGCTCCTGGGTTGGGTGGACCATATGGGACACCTGGGTATCGAATTGAGGTCTGTCCTAGGCTAGCACTTGCAAAGCAGAGGCCTTACCTCAAATGCCACTGCTCGGGCTGCCTATTTTTATTTTTTAAGTTTTCAAAACTATTTTAAATTATTACAGAAAGTAACCTTTCATAACAGAAAAAAATGACTCAACATCATAATATTTTTCTCACAATTTTTCTTTTGAGATGCTAAAAAATGAAACATTTCATGATACTATCAGTAACAAAATTCATATATAGTATAGTTTATGTCCTACAATATACAATAATTACAGCAATTATTTTAAAGCTCTTAAAATTCAGGTAGATAGTATAAGAGAGCTGGTAGTATAATTTGTATTTTTAGGTGTTTAGAATCAAGTTCCAGTTTCTACAAAGAACAATTCTAGATAGAGCGGTTAATCGTAACCAGTCCTGTATCCTCACCCCAATGTCCAAGTATCAGCTTATCAAGAGAAAGGGAAATATCCTGGGTTTTTAATAGTGATTTCACTGAGTCTGTATAACACTTTTCAATCAGGAGATTGAAAGTAGACTCTTAGGATCTAAAGAGAGGACAGGTAAAATCAGCTTTGAGTAAACTGAGTTAAAGAACAGTGCAGTGCTACTAAGCTGTTCTTAATCTGTTTAACAATTTAGGTAGGATAGTAATTTAAACAATAAATGTAAATCATGTACATGAAAATCTGAAATCTTGCCCGTTACTATAACGTAGATGGAACTAACAAGTGTCATTGCAAATACAGTTTGAGGGAGAAGTGTATATCATGAATAATCTTCACTGTATAATATAAAGATACAAGTAGCAGACTGAACAGTGTCCAAAGAAAACCAACACTTTGATTCTTTGTTTGTTTTGTTTTGGGCCACACCCAGTGATGCCCAGGGGTTACTCCTGGCTATGTGCTCCGAAATCGCTCCTGGCTTGGGGGACCACATGGGACGCTGGGGGATCGAACCACGATCCATCCTATGCTAGGGCGGGCAAGGCAGACGCCTTACTGCTTGCGCCAATGATCCAGCCCCAACACTTAGACTTTTAACAGGACTGATATGTCAAATGTAGCTTGATGTTAGAAATGAGGGGAATGGGACAGTCGGAGAAGATTTTGGCAATTTGGTTGTATTGGTGCAATAAACTATGCAATAAAAAAATAATAACTTTTACCTGTTGTCAATCATGTTATCTCAAACAGATTTAAATTTTAAAAAAGAAAATAAGACCAGCAATGTTCTTAACTCTCACTCTACAAAAAGAAATGGGAGAAAAAAAATCATGGTATATAATGGATTAAATGCTTCTCATGGCTGAGATGAATGATGTGTGCTGTAATTCTCACAGGATATAGGTTACCCGAGATGAAAGTCTTTGTATCTACTGATTTTTACCTCAGGAGAGCCAGTTAGATTGGATAGATGATCCTCCATCAAAATTGGCTTAGCTACATGCTGCCTTAAAGAGCTCTATAAATGTAGATTAACTGACCTCTCTTGTTCTTCTCTGAATCCCAAGCTCTGAATATGGAAAAGGCTATTCACATATATCTGAAACACGCTCCTCAAAGAATTTTAACATAAAAGGTATAATTTATGCTAATGAGACCATTTTAGCAAAGAAGGAAACTGTAAATTGCTTTGTTTTAAAAGCTCAAATTAATTGGAGTAATATTTCATTTTAAGCATCTTGAGTGTGTTACATGACTAATAAATGTATGTGAGGTGAAATATTCATTGAGTGTACTATTTCTCTTTAAAGAGAATGTTATCTTCATTTTTAATAACAGAAATCAACGTTACACTTCACTTTACTTACTTATTCAGCAAATACCTATTGAACACAATGAACTGAAATGATTCAGTTGAATTTTCAGGAGATGCTTATAATAAAATACAGCTTTCAAGTACTTGAAAGTTACAATTAAGAATATAGGAAATACAGATAAAATACTTGATCAAAAGAAATCATAAGAAATGTAACAAAAATGATAGCTGTGCAGAAAAAGAAAAGTAATTTACAAATCTGAAATTCAAATTGTTTTTTTGTATGGGTTCCACAACTGGCAATTCTCAAGGGTACTTTAGGAAATCACTCCTGGTTGGTTTGGGACCAGAAGGGGTGTTGGGGATCAAACTTGGGTCTGCTGCATACAAGACAAGTGTCCTACCTGTTGTACCCTATGACCCTTCAAGGATAATATTTATTTGATTATGTAATCGAACCAGAGACCATCCGGATTTGGTTGCATGCAAGGTAAATGCTCAAACACTGTGCTATTGCTCTTTTCCTCCACCACTAAGGAAAATCTTAATTAAAAAATAACAAGGCTTCAACCAAACTAAAATTATTTAACGACTAAAATTTTCTGCCTCCATCTGGACATCAGATATTTGAAACTTCAGATTTAACCATTCTCTATGTTAGTAAACTTGAAAAATTCAAGAAGTATGTAGAACTCAATAATTAAAGTACACAGTTTACTGTGCTTTGTAACAGATAAAACTACAATTGCCTTTACATACTGAACAAAATAATCTGGCTAAGAATTATTTTTATTTAGAGAATATTGTATACTAATTTATACCAATGTATATAGCAAATAATTCTAACATTTTCAGAATTATCTGCAATAAACTACCATACATATATTTATATATTTCTAATATAATGCTTATATGATTCAAGAGAAACATCTAATGGCATCAATATAATGATTATATCAAGATTTTAATCAATAACTAAAATATGCAATTCAGACAATTGGTAAAGTTTAAAAACATTTGACACTGGCCTAGCAATTTTTTTTTGTTGTTATTTTGGGCCACACCTGGTGACGCTCAGGAGTTACTCCTAGCTATATGCTCAGAAATCGCTTCTGACTTGGGGGAACATATGGGACGCCCAGGGATCGAACTATGGTCCATTCTAGGCTAGCACGACCAGGAGTAAACCTTGAGTTTCACTGTGTAAAGCCAACCCAAAAAATTAAAAAAGAAAAATGCATACATAAAATATTTTGGATGTATTTCCTCCTCTTTAAACATAATGTTTAGTGTAAAATAATTTCCTTCAATGTTTAAAGTGATAATAAAGTATAGAAATAAATATCTGTTCTAGTAACAATAATGTCTTCTGAGCAGTTGAGTATAGAGACATTTTGTTCTGGTACTTTATCGTTATTATTGTACGTACATTTTCTCAAGTTGTTTAGCTCATTTAGGTATAGTAGGTATGTGTCTCTGCCCCCAATATATCAATAGAATATAGCATATTTACATGTTCATTAATATACACTTCCAACTGATATATAGTATGACTTCATATAATTGTGAACATCATGAAATATAGCATTGTTTTAAATTTCTCCCAGTAATTTTCTTAGACCAATTTTGACTGGTCAGGAAAATCTATTTGCTTTGACATTTGTACTCCATGCTAGAAAGACATATATTTAAACTATAGCTTATTAATTAGCAATTATATGTTTAATTTTTGTCATTGATTACTTCAGGAAACATTAAGCAAATGTAAAATAATACAATTTAAATCAATAAGATTCAAACAACATTTCATCTATATCCATCTGTTCATGTGTTATTCTTTATTATTAGACATGCAATAGTTGAATAAATGAATTTAATAATGATCAATTCATAGTCAAATAATGCTATACTTGTGAAGCTATGTAGGCCTTTTTTTTTTTTTTTTGGTTGTTACTTAAAGTAATAAGGTTAAATGTTTTATAATGAGTTCCTATAGGTGAAAAGGAAAAGAGAAAAGAGACTCTCCTGATTTCACATTTAACACAAATATTTTTACTTGGGTTTCAGGCCAAATGCTTATGGCTTATTTCTGGCTCTGTTCAGGGGTCACTCTTGGGGGGGCCTGGAAGGTGCCAGGGTGCCAGGGATCAAACCTAGCTAGGAACTGGGCAAAGGACACAACTAATTGCTGTACTATTTTTCCAGGCCTAATGAGATACTTATTTAAAAAAAAACATTTTGAGAAGCAGTTACATAGAACTCTCACACTAAAAAAAATTTAAAACACAAGGCAGTTTGAAAACTTTGACATACAATTATGGAATTTCTTTATCAAATATAATGAATTAATTGCAGTAGTGCCTAAGCTCTACTTATAAAGATTATTTTTTCAAATTGCATTGATGATGTATGACTGAAATGTAATTATTGAATTTTAATAAAATTTATTTTCTTTCATATCTTTTACATTCTGCAATGTAAAAAAAATCTCAAAAACCAATATAATCGTCTATCAAACTAAAATTATTTAGCATCAATAGTAATTCATTTATTCACTTGATTTATTTTTTGATAATCATTATAAAATTAAAAAGGACCGAATTTTAGTCTAGATACTTGTAAAACAGTAGTAAGTAGACAAAAATAATTCCTACCATCAGTAATATGACGGAAGAGAAAAGACATATAATCCAGGAAAATATAAAGTAATATGTAAATATGTACTGATAATTTTAAACGTCCTTAAAATAGTTTGAGATTTAATTAAAAAAACTCATAACAATTATCAATGCCTAAGAATTTACCCTCAGGTCATTTTGTTTTAGAGATTCTCACCTGCAATACAAAGCCCAATTTCATACCAATCTATACAGTGAAGAAAAAATGGAGATGAAGCTAAAATGCATATATCTATGTTGGATCTGACACCTTAATAACATTTCAAAGGGAACAAACAAAAACAAATAGCATTATTTAAAACTGCAATCCTGTAAGTGCCAATAAATATTTTGCTATGCGTCTGCTGTGCTGCTTTCCCACACCTGCTCCCACTTGTCAGGTTCGACAGTCTCAATCTGCTCTACTGTGAGTGCACAATCACTTGAACAAACCCCCTTAGGGCAGCAATATTCCGGCAGCCAGCTCTGTCTCTGAAGAGCTCTGCTCATGACTCCCCATGAATTTGTAATTTTGTTGATGTATATTAAAAGCATGATAAAGGAAATATATAGCATATTTTCCCATACGAATGCTGGTAAAACCGGAATTTCTGCTCTCATTAAACTCTTTGAAATAGGCTGAAGGTCCAGCCATTACATATTTAAAAGATTCACAGCCTTATATATATATATATATATATATATATATATATATATATATATATATATATATATATATATATATATAAAGGAGAAAAGATGTGATTTCAGAATTTTCAGATATTTTCAGAATTTTTGTTTAGTGTTAGATTTTGAAAAACAACTCTTATAGTTTAAATCTCACATAATATGTTGAACAGTAAATATCTTGTCATATTTTGTTAGGTATTCTCTGAGAAAGTGTAGTTCTTAGAGCTTTTCACATGCTATTTAACAGCCCCCCACACAGTAGCATTCAGTTCCCCCTTAGGCCATTTAGTTATTTAAGGATAGGTCATAATCCACTAATTTTATACACATTCAAATATACTCAATGTGATAATGTCACTAAAGTAAGATAGTTTAATTCTTTTTAATACTTTATCCTGTTTTATATTCCAGTATGTTCATAAAAATAATTCTATTACTAAGTGCAATCATTATGATGAGGCTTCTAGAACCTAAAATATTTTTTCCAGAAAATTAATACATGCTTATATAGGAAATAAATACGTGTACTGAAAACAGAGGAAAAAATCACTCACATGCCAAAATTCATTGATGAATTCAGCAAACTTTTATTTTTTAAACAAAATTCTGATTTCTCATAATATGTATAAAGGATTCAATTGACACTTAGACACTTAGAGCCGAATATCACAGAGCATCAATTCTTGAAGCAACCATGGCTGTAGAGCTATGCAAATAGGAATTTTGTTATTTGTTTCTTTTACTTTCTTATTTTCCAATTTCTATTAATACATAAAAGTATTAACATCTATAGTATACTATATTCAATACCTAATCTTATGATTATAGCCAATTTCATTATTATTTTATGTATTTTTAGTCCATTCCTGGTGTTGCTCAGAACTTACTCCTGACTTTCTGAGATCACTCTTAAAAGGGCTGGATTTGATGGCAATTGCACCCGGGTTAGCTATAGGAAAAAGACAAGTCCCTATCCTCTGTCCTACTTTTCTAGCTCCAATTATTTAATCATTTGTTGTCAAAAATAATAAATAAAAAGTCATTTCTTATAATATAGAAGATGAGTTATGTCATGAGAAAGTATCATAGATGACTAGAAACAGGAAATTATAGGTCAAATTGTCAAAGTAGAAGAACTTGGTAAAAAAAGAGTTAGTACAGGAATAAACAAACACCTTTGGTCTGTTTCTGGTCCCAATTTAAATTCTCTGCATCAAATACAGTTTCCTGAACACAGTTAGAAATTACTTCTGAGCACAGAGCCAGAAACAGACCCTGTGTATCAGGGTCAGGGTCTGTAGAAGAAAACATAAGCAAAAATAGATTAAAAAAGTGTCATAACTTTAGGGGTAGAGTGGTGGTGCAGTTGTAGGTCCTTTGCTTGACACACAGCTGACCTAGGCTGAAGTGTAGTTCAATCCCCTGGCATCCCATATGGTCCCCAAGCCAGAAGCATTTCTGAGCACCTGCCTAGTCAGGAGTAACCCCTGAGTGGCACCAGGTGTAGTCCTAAATCCAAAAAATAAAAAAAAATAAACAAACAAAAAACCCTTAAATGTCTACCTAACTATAGTAGAATTACATTTGCTTTTATATTTTTAACTTTTCTCTTTCAAACTTTATTATTGATTGTTTCATAATAATGTAGAATTTCAGAATATTCGGCATCGTACTAACAGTGCATGCACACAAGCTCAATACAACCACTATCAAAACACTAGTATGAGTTTTTCTTTTTGGTTAATATTTTTCATTGAGAAAATAATGATATTTAAGATGGTAATTTTTTATTTTTTCAGGATAAGAGTGTTGCTACATTATACCCAAAATCAAAGTATCAACAGTACCATTAATATTACTCATTATCTTAAACATTTTATACCAAATTACAAATAATATTTTAAAACTGCTAGAAAATTCAGCATTACAGTTTAAAGTATCTAAAAGTCTTTATATTTAAGAATGGAGACTACCTTCATATTTTTTGCAATATATGTTATTTTCACACTTGAAACACAAATATTTTTTCAAATTATCATGCACAAAATGAATATAGGCTTATAAATATATTATACTTAAAACCTATAACTGTACATACAAATAAATTTACAGACAAGTCCATTACATGTACTCATATATTTGTATATATACATATATATTACTACATACACTTACACATATATATGTATATATATATATATGTGGAAATTTTGATGTTTATTTCAACAAGCCAAAAAAATTCTCAGCATTATTTTTTAGTTACTACGTTTTGAGCTAAGGGTTATTTCTATGAACAAAGACCCATGTTTGATTACAGCACTCCATATGGTCCTCCAAGCCTCACCAGAATTAAGCCCTAAAACACTGCATGAAGCCCCATCAAATATTATTTTATTTGGGGTCTGAATAGAGAACTTGGAAAATCAAGTTCAACTTACTAAAGTAGCATAATATTTTTAAGAAATTAGTTTCTGAAAGTTAGCTGCTTCACAAATAATACTATAATATTCATTTATTATTATTATTATTATTATTATTATTACTATTATTGCTGTTTTGATTTGGGCCATATCCAGTAATACTTAGTGGTTATTTTTGTCTTTCTACTTTGGGATCACTCCTGGAAGATGCAGAGGATAATATTAGATATTCAAAATCAAACTCAGGTAAAGTGAATGCAAGGTGAATGTCCTACCTGTTGTACTATAACTCCAGACACAATAATCAAATAAAAGCCTCTGCACCTCAAAGGAAACAATGACAAAGATAAAAAGACAGCTCCAGTTTGGACAAAACTGTTCACCCAATGACTATCTGTAAAAGGGTTAATATCATATATATATATATATATATATGCAATCCAACCCATCAAAAACTGGAAAAATAGATGAACAGACTTCCTCAAGGAATAAATAATTATATGGCAAAAAGTACTTGAAAAATGCTTATCAGTAATTATCAGGGAGATGCAAGTAAAACAAAATTAAGATATCTCACATCACAAACATTGACAAACATCAAAGAGCACAAAAACAACCATTTTTGGCATGGATGCAGGGGAAAGGGAGTTTGCATTCACTGCTTGTGGGAAGATAGACTGGTTTAGCCTTTTTTGGAAAACAATATGGACTTTGCTCAAAAAATTGAAATTGAAATTGAGCTTCTGTATGACTCAGAAATACCACTCCTGGGGATATACTTATAGCTCCCCCCAAATAATGCAGAAATGGCATCTGCGTTACTATGTTCATTGCAGCACTCACTATTCACAATAGCCAGAATTGGAAACAAGAGCCAAGAATATGATACAAAGAATATGATACACAATGCAATACTATTAAGTGTTAGGAAAAAACAAATCATGAAATTTATATATACATAGATTGATAAGGAGAGTATTATACTGAATGAAATGAAACAGAAGAAGAGGTACAGATATAGAATGACCAAACATTTTGGGGATTAAAAAACAAAGGTAGTGGGCCCGGAGAGATAGCACGGTGGCGTTTGCATTGCAAGCAGCCGATCCAGGACCAAAGGTGGTTGGTTCGAATTCCGGTGTCCCATATAGTCCCCCGTGATTGCCAGGAGCTATTTCTGAGCAGACAGCCAGGAGTAACCCCTGAGCAACGCCGGGTGTGCCCCCCTCCTAAAAAAAAACAAAGGTAGTAAAATAATAATACCAAAAGACAATAGAGATGGCAATTTATAATTGGAAATGATCACTGGACAAGAACTAGGTGTGAATGGAAGCAAATAGTAAGCATGATACCCGTTCAGTAACAATATTGGAAACCTTAGTGTCTATAAGGAGAGAGAGAGAGAGAGAGAGAGAGAGAGAGAGAGAGAGAGAGAGAGAGAGAGAGAGAGAGAGAGAGAGAGAGAGAGAGAGAGAGAGAGAGAGAGGGAGGGAGGGAGGGAGGGAGGGAGGGAGGGAGGGAGGGAGGGAGAAGAAAACTATCAGAAACAGGCAGAGAAAAAGGGGAAAAAATGAAAGGGAAACTGGTGACATAGATGGCAAAAAAAAGTGTATTTGAGACTGTAAGTCTGAAACTTAATCATGAAAATCTTGTAATGTGTATTTCATGTAATTCATTTAAAATTTATTAAAATGAAATACATTTTATTAAAATTACCATTTCTAAATCAGCCTTTATTCACATATCAAATTCCTGAGTTGCCATATATAATTTTAGAGAACGCTAAATGTTCTAAAACTTTCATTCAATTTATCAATGCTTCATGTAAACTTACTCAGGTCAGTTACCCCCAAATTAAGTAAACTTAAAAGTCTTTGCTAAAATCAAATTTGATATCTATAACTCACTATAGAATAAATGATAAAGAGGATATAAGAGTATATAATAGGACAATAAAAGTAGAATTCATAATATAGCTATATAAAATTTAAATAATTTTCTAAACTTTTATATCTACTACTTATTTCTTTTAAACATATCAAAATATAATATGCAATTACTGTTTTTTTGGATATTTAATCTCATCAAACTGAATGGAAATAGTAATATTAGCATTTTTTCTTTTGAAAATATTTTAAATATAAAATGTTTTAGTTAAAATATCCTCATGTTAATTACTGAATTATACTTAATATTTATTCTGAAACAATTATTTAGAAATTACTGGAACAATTACTTAGAAAACCAATTAGTTTCCTTCTCATATGCACACACACACACATGTTGAGAAATTCCAGGTAAAGCTCATTAAATGCTTTGACCCGAATCTAAGAAAGCAGTCCTTGTTTAAACAATGACTGTTGCCAGGATTAAAAATTAATCATCCATGTGAAAATATTTACTGAGAATAAGTTGTGACAAAAAATGCAGGATTTAAAATATTATAACATGCATAGTATTTGATATTTATGTTCAGTGCTCAGTTTTAAGTAATTAAAGAATGGTACAAAAGAACTTCATAAGTTTTTGTTTAAACATGTTTTTCAAGAGAAAAACTTTAAAAACCTCTATTAGTTCTAAGTAAAATTTTGTTTTATCAGAGAACAAAATATTTCAGCAGATATTAATGCTTTTATAGGTTTGATGCTAATAAAATGAGTGCATATCTTTAAGAACAAGACAATACATTTACAGAATCAAGTAAAATTTAAGTGTTTTAGTGATAACATAAAAGATAACAAATCATTAAACTCAAGTCAAAATTTAAAAATATACATCGAGGGCTGGAGAGATAGCATGGAAGTAAGCATTTGCCTTTCATGCAGAAGGGCAGTGGTTCGAATCCCGGCATCCCATATGGTCCCCTGTGTCTGCCAGGGGTGATTTCTGAGTATAGAGCCAGGAGTAACCCCTGAGCACTTCTGGTTGTGACCCAAAAAAACAAACAAAAAACCTAAAAATAAAAATAAAAAATATACATTGCACAAAGAATATTTTTTTACTTACTGAATTGCATGTTTTGTAGTATTTCTCCTATTTTGTGATTGTGCATTTTGATCATCACAGTTTTATAGAGTGTTACTTTGTAAAGAGTAGAAAGGATGATTTGGGGCTTTCTTTCTAATGTGAATAGTTGTACACTATTTTTCAACTTCCCAGCTTGTCATTGGTAATGCCATGTAGATGTCAGAATTACTCTCAAAATATCAGAAGCCACCTTTTACATGTTCTCCATATAAGCAGTATGAATCTGAATTTTCCACAGAATACTTTTTGATTCAACACATTTCTTTTTTTGTTTGTTTTTTTTTGTTGTTGTTTTTTTTTTGGGCCACACCCGGCATTGCTCAGGGGTTACTCCTGGCTGTCTGCTCAGAAATAGCTCCTGGCAGGCACGGGGGACTATATGGGACACCGGGATTCGAACCAACCACCTTTGGTCCTGGATCGGCTGCTTGCAAGGCAAACACCGCTGTGCTATCTCTCCGGGCCCGATTCAACACATTTCAAATCTTGTTTTTCCTCCACTGTCCACAAAGATCCACAAATAAGGAACCATTGTGTATCTGACTAACCCTCTACCACCCTTGCTATTGCACTCCTACATTTTTAAGGAAAAGTATAAGTAGAAAGTCTTAATATACAATAATTTAATTATTATATATTCTTTCAAATATATAACAATTAATTCACTTTTCTAAATCAAATTATTAAGTGAAGCACTTGATAAACCCCACTTCCCACGTTTTTGAAGAATAAGATTTGTACAATTTAGCCTTCTCATAGGTCTGCCAGTTAATATATGTAACTTTAATACATAAGTAAATGTGAGGAAGGCACACATTTTAGAATGCAAAAAAGATAAATTTTGAAGGTTTAAATTTGAAAGTTGATCTTCTATTTTCTATTTATAACTGTATGATACAAATAATTAAAAAGAAAACATCAGTCACTATTTATATATAAAATAATTCTGGAATGCAGTTTCCTCAAGCAATAAATAGCTCTAGTACTAACATTTCCAACTTAATCAATAGTTATCTACAATTAGAATGTCTAGTGTGTAGAAGTATATGTCCCTACCACACAAGCAGATGTCATTTCATTAAGAATAGGGTTTTTGAGGGGCCCAACGAATAGCACAGACAATAGGGCATTTGCTTTGCACGCGACTGACCTGGGGTTGATCCCTGGCATTCCATATGGTCCCCCAAGCATGCCAGGAAAGAATACTGAGCATAGAGCCAGGAGTAACCCCGTGTGTTGCCAGGTGTGGCCCAGAACCAAAGGGAAAAATTAAATAGCATTTTTGAACATTTTATTAAGGGCAAGATGGGGAATAAAAATGTACTTAAAAGGGCCCTTTTTAATAGGAATATTATATATAATATAATATAGAAATATAAAGAAAACAAAAATAATAAAACAGATGGCAAAATGGAGATATAAAATTAAGATAATTTAAGATATCTTATAAATTATTTTGAGAAAATTAAATATGAAGATAGTTATATTGCAATGCTAAGTCAAGAAGTTAGAGAAGAACTTCTAGGCCCCCCAAAATAAAAGAGACAAGAGTGACAATTTCTACCTCAGAATTTTGAGAAAAGTCAATCCTACAGATATCTTGATTTAACATTCATGGGATCCAGAACTAAAAACAACAACAAAATAGCATTCAATTTTTAGCAATTTATGATGACAGATACATTTCCTAAATGGTAGTATGATAATTGTAAATATTATGATATTTTATATGCTGCATAAAGACCCATTAAAACGGGGACATGTTTATATGTGTATACATAAACATTTTGCTTTGCTTAGGGCTATACCAAAAATGCTCAGACATACTACTGGTGTTACTCAAGGGACCAGGTAGTGTCAGATATCAAGACCATGGCTGATGTATGCACATGAAAATCATGTGCTAGAGCCCTAAGCTATTCCCCTAGCCTAATAAAATTTTTAATATAAGATTGGGATATCCGCGGGGCCAGAGCGGTACCACAGCAGTAGGGTGTTTGCCTTGCATGCAGCAGATCCAGGACAAACCTGGTTCGATCGCCAGCATCCCCAATGGTCCCTCTAGCCAGAAGTGATTTCTGAGCACATAGCCAGGAGTAACTCTTGAGCATCACTGGGTGTGGCCCAAAAACAAAAACAAAAACAAAAAAATATTGTGATGTCTCAAGTTAAGTTCTTATAGTATTCCTAAACTGTTAAAATACTCCAGAAGTTAAAAATAAAGTAACTTATGCATTATTTATAAACAAGATAGTAAGTAATATTATAAATTAGATTTCTTTACTGTAAGAAATTTCATAAAACATACCAGGGAGTTTCAAACTTTTTAAAAAGAGGGCATATTCACAGTCTTTCATACTGTTAGAGGGCAAGACTAAAGTTCAAAACAAACAAAAAAACTATGAACAATAGTGGCTTACACTATTGTGTAATTTTTTGAGGAAAGCCCAAGACGGAGAGGAGGAGTTGAAAGACAAAGAGAGGGAGGGGAGTCGGAGAGTGTGTTGCCCATCCTACACATGTGCATTGTTGCCCGGATGAGACAATACTAAGTAGGACAGGCAATGGCAGAAAAAACGCTTGTCAGGCCAGATAAATATCCTTGGTGAGCCACATGTGGTCTGTGCACCATAATTTGAGGACTCCTGATGTATATTAAACCTTTTATTAAGATACCATTATTTTCAAAATCATTCATATCTGACTTGCATACATATAATATTCCTGGACCAATCTCAACACCAGTGTCAACTTCTCAATTACATTGTTCCCAGATTCCCAAATGCATCCCTACTGCCAATTTCCTTTATAGGTATAATTCTTAATTGATCGTGTAGTTTGCATTTCATGATTTCTATGTTGTTGGCTGTGTGTTAGATATATAAATATACCACATATATTAAGAATCAATGTTCATGTACTGTGCAAGTCATTCTATGTTCATATAAACTGGTATAGAACTTGATATCTTTAGATATACTATGATGTTCATAATTTTGAGGTGTGCTTGTTACAATAATAATACTATTGATATATGCATAGAAATATATTGAGTTCACTCTCTTTCCAATGATAAAGGATCACAGGAGAGACTACTTGAAAATATTTGCATTCATAGTGCTTCAAAATTTAATACAATTTGTTTATCATACTTTCTAAACTCTCCTAGTGGTTTTACTTTCATCATGGAAAAACTCAAGTTGATCATATTTAACTGTGCTGGGAGAAGGCCAAGCAAAAGCTCTTCATTAACATATACTCAGTAATTACCAAAGTCACATAGACACATCTCATTTCTATTCTGCCATTATGCTCACTGGCCTGGAAAATGGGATTGGGCCAAGTGGAACTGTCCCAAGCACATGCACTGTATATTCCTGGAAGGAGAATTACACAATGTGCTCTACAGACAAGGGGTTTTGTACCTTAGTAACAATCCCATGGACAAATTTTAGAGTCTATATGCATTTTGTTCTGTTTTAAATATCTTGAGTATAAGTAGGGCATTGTTTTAACCAAAAGAATGCTTCTCATGATTACAACAAGATTTGTAAAGTTGAAAGTAGTTTTTTATGGTAAATTATATGCAGGAATATAAGACCTTTAAAGTGGAACATTGAATATCATTTAAAAAAATGTTAGCACTCAATATGAATTGAATGTCAAATACAAAATTTTTGGTCAATAGGAAAACCACTAAGTAAATTATAGGTACACAATAAAAAGGCCTTTACAGACTAATTATAAATTATGTCAAATTTTAAAAATATTCATCTTTTCCTACTGGTTTGTTTCTTTCATTATGGTTTTACTTAGTGAGGGAATGCGAACTAGACTATGGTTCACTATCTCCCTTTGACTAAGTTTCCTCTGCATTCCTTAACTATAGGGTCTTCTGGACTACAATACTGCAAAACAGGAACAAGAGCAGATATTGATATCACCTTTTATTCTGTAAATACGTATTTAGTGTTCAGAACAGTACATTTAGATCAGAAAACAAAGACCAATAACAGATGCCTAACCTTGAATAACCAAAATCTAGAAGCTAAGATTTACTATATTCTACAAATATATTCTACGTATTTCAGTTACATGGCACTAAGTATATACAGAACACTCCTGGATCATGTCAGAGAACAAATGAGAGAGAAAGTCTTTTAATACTATCTAAAAGGTAAGATAGGCTCTCATGTTGTAGGTGAATTATTGGACTTTATAGTTACTCTTAAAAGAAATCTCCTTTAAAATTGGGGGACCTTCTAAAAAATTGTCAGAGGGCCCAATGATGGGTCTATACCAGATTTGACCCAAACAGTATAATCGAGTGTTGGTTATTGAACCCAAGGCATTGTGCATAAAATGAGTGTAGACCTGTCATTTGAACTATATTCCTAGTCCTCTAATACAGGTTATTTTTAATGCTGCTTTCTACATTATGATACACACACACACACACACACACACATATGTTTGCTATTAGGCACACACCAGTAGCATTATTTTAAAGAAAATGTTAGTAGTAGAAATAAAAGCTTGTGACAGTATAGTGTAAATAAATACTGGATATGATTTTAAAGGGCTGAAGAGATGGTACAGGGGTTAGAAGGTAAGGACTTCGACTTGCAATGTTGTTATTTCTGTTAATTTCATCTCTAAGTCCACATCTGATTTGCCAGCACCAACAAGTCACCAGGAAATCTCTCTTGAGCACCAAGTCAGGAATTGTCCCTGAGCACTGGAGTGTGTGGCTACAAACTACCACCACAAAAAGGTTACTTAAGAATTGTATTTCTTCAACATTTAAGATTATGGAGGGAAATATGTTGCCTCTTTGCCATCCTATCTTAACTACCATGATTTAACAAAACAAAAGTTTGGTTTCAGCATGTTCACATTTGGAGAAAATTCAAGTCTTACCATTTCAAGAGTTGTTTGCCTAAATGGTTTAAGTACAGGATTTTCCATTATTTATGCCATCAATTTAGCATTCTGTTGAAATTTCAACTCAATATGTGTGTAAATAAAATGATTTCTGATTTTATGAGTTGAGGATACCATCTCAAGAGTAAGTCAATTGAAACATTCCCTTCTACCTCATATAATTATTAAAAATAAGATTAATAACAAAGAAAAAATAAGGAAGAAAAATAAGATTATTATATTATTTTGCCTTTTTCATATAAATTTTGTATTAATTTTCTTATTCATATATAAAATTATTTTATACATAAGCCAAGCCTGAATATAATTTAAAAAATACACCATCAATTTTTTACTATGAAGATCAATGCCAGGTGATAACCATAAAGAAATGAAAGACTTAAGCAGGGATTTTGAAGAATGGAGACCAAAGTCACTATCAGAATACTAATGCTGGGATTCTTAAACTTTTAAATAAATAAGATAATAACAAGGCAAAGAATATTTGTGTTGAGAAAAAACATTGGTGGTTTTCTCCTAAGCAACTTATTTAACAGGAAGTAGTTTTGGGATCTCTAAAATTTCCTTAACCTGTAAAGATCTACATTCTATCATCACTGCACAGTAGATGATCACATCCGCGGAATCTCACTGAGCACAAAAATTATGATGAGAAAATACCAAAAGTTATTAATATAAATTAAAAGTCAGACAAAGGGATATTCAAAATAGTGTTTGCAAAGTAAGCCAGGACTCCCTGACACAAGAATACACATCTTTGTTTAAATTGCAAATCAATAAATATGTATCTAACTCCTTGAATTAGTTTAAAAAGTGATGGAAAATGAACAAACACATTCAAAATATCAGTCCAGAATGGAGACACATGAGTAATTTTATGAATCAAAGTTTTCACTTGTGCATGTTCCAAGTGTAACTGTAACCACTGAAGCAGCATATACTATTTAGGACAGTAAGATACTCTGCTAATCTGTCCCCACAGACCTGAAGGTGCATTCTGCTGCAAAAACAATTTTCAGTTTGAACTCCAATACCCTTTAAAGAATGCCAGATTTCAAAAATAATCATACCATGGTTCAAACGATTTAGCTCCTCCCTTTCAATTGCATGCAGTCCTCTTTTATTCTGTCCCGTCATTCCTTCCTTTTCTTTTAACTGAATGCCTAGAGAGATCCTAGATTCTAGAGATGAAATGTCTTTTTTTCTTTTTTATTCTGGACAGTAATTCTAGAAGGGGGATATTTTTATATGAGACATTGAAAGATATTTTGTATCAATCACCTTTAGAATAAAATCTAACTTTAGAATATAATCTAACTATCCAAATGAATACTTAATCAGAGATTACTGTTCTGAGTCAGAACTTTCCTTCTAAATGGAAATCCATTCTCTCAGGAAATCTTCCTTCAAAAATTAAACAAGCACTGTTAGCAAACAGAATGCTGGCAGCACTTTCAGAAAAATGTGTGTTTTTTTTTTCTTGGAATTTTTCTTCATGGATTCTAAAAAAAAACTGCTTATTTAAATAAAATCATGGCAGTTACCTATTGAAATTACTCCTGCTGCTGAAAAAGAAGATTTTAAATGAGACTGTATCGTCAACTTCATTCTACAGATGGATGAAAAACTGACACAATAATGTATCAGATTTAAACTGAAATATAAGACTGGTAAAAGAATTATTAGTATTTGTGTAATATTCTCAGAATATTTACATAAACTAATAAAATATTTTAAATAAAGAAAAACCTTACTATTGAGTATAAAAATCATGGCATTAAAATTCTAAGTAATGTGAGCCTTTTAAATTAAAAAGTAAGTTGAAAACAAAAATTCATGGGTAATTCTCAAGTTTTCCATTTAATTTAAAGTATTTTCAAAATGTTTTTCATTTTTATGGCTGTAAAATATAATGAAAGAAAGCTACACAAATATGTTGTTTAATATACACTTTTACAGTATAACATATAAATAAGATATGCCTAGAATAATATAGTTTTTGCAATGTATGTACCTGAAGCTTGGGGCTTTGATATCTAGATTTAGAAAATAAATGCATGCTAAATATTCAGTATAGATGATTAAATGCTAGTCAGAGCTATTCTAAATTACAGCTGTGCATACACACAGTATAAAAATGCCAAAATATTACACATCACCAAATTCCGTTGCCTCTTGCTCAACAAGCCTTAATCAAATGGGAAAAGCTAAATTGAAGAGCTGTTTTGTGAACATGCATTTCAATAAATCACGATGTTTGTGAAATCAGAACATGGGAAAAGAAGATATCAATGAAAAGAAAATAATTATCCATGAAAATTGCTCATTTATCATTTTAAGTACATATTTAGGGATATTACTGTATACAGATGCATAAGAACAGGGGTAAACTTATAGGAAAAAATAAAAATCCTAGGTTTTATGTACAAATTTAAAGAAATATTCAGTAACCATTTTTTTAATAGGCCAAGGTTGTCCATTTACTTTTGCTGTTTGTAGAGGAAACTTAAGATTTAAATAAAGTGTGTTCATTGGTGTACTTTAATAAATTAACCACTGGACAAAAAGCAACATTGTCATATCATTGATATGCTTTAACTAATTAGTAACTGGAAAAAACAGCAATGCATAGTAAAAATTTTACAAGTGAGTAATTATACAGCCACAGAGCCATTTAATTTAATACAAAACTCCTTATAGTTTAGGGATATATTTTGGAATATTCAGGTCAAAATTACAGATTAGTCATTAACAGTTGTCTGTATATTAGCAGAGAGCACAATGTGTGACCCATGTAGAATATTTCCAGCAAGAGATGCTTTCAGAACTACATATCACTTGTTAAATAGTCATGTTCTAGATGAATGTAACAAAAATATTGGTGAAAATACTGTGCAGAAAAGTGTTTCTAATGCTTTCAGTTACTAAATAATTTTACTAATTCTCAGAATCTTGAAATTTGAAAAGTAGATTTTTATTACACTCCCATATTTGGTGCTTTAATAAAATCAAAATACATTGTAATAAATGGATTAAAAACACTATAAAAATCAAGAACTCATTAGAAACAAAATAAAATGTACTTTGCAGGTCTTTTAAATAGTATAACTATCATTTGAATACCATATATCTTGAGACATTATAGTCTTATATCAGATATAAATATCCTTCTACTTTTAGCATTTCTACCAATCTAAACAATGAACAGTGTGAAGAAAGTGCATTTTGAAGTTATAAACTCTTATTATTATGATCTGTGTTAGTTCACATACATTTTTTCAGAGATCAAAAATATGCAAAGGCCAACTGACAAAACAAATACTTTAAATGTTGTAGGCCAATGTAATTACTTACAAAAATACATAATTTAGTGTCATAATAGAAAAGCAGTTAAAAATATACTGAAAAATTGTTTGTACATTCTGAAAAAAGGAACAGGAGATAAAACACTACCTTGGGGGGCCAGCAAGGTGGCGCTAGAGGTAAGGTGTCTGCCTTGCAAGCGCTTGCCAAGGAAAGGACCACGGTTCGATCCCCCGGTGTCCCATATGGTCCCCCCAAGCCAGGGACAATTTCTGAGCGCGTAGCCAGGAGTAACCCCTGAGCATCTAATGGGTGTGGCCCGAAAAACCAAAAAAAAAAAAATAAAATAAAAAAAATAAAACACTACCTTGGATGATTAAACACTGGTTTCTGGCTTCACCCCTGGTACTACATAAGAGTCTCTGAATACTATAAGGAGTGTTCCCCTAATACAGAGACAGGAGTATTCCTTGGTTATATTTAGTATGACCTAATAGAGAAAACCAAAAAAGAAGATGTTCCAATCAAACCTTATTTACAAACTTGTCAACTCCTATATCCATAGATAAAGGAATAAAAACTTTAAATACATATATGAAAACCACAAGACATTATTTTACATAGTCACATTTAGATGCCTATTATTTTAATCAATTACTATATCAGAAGCACTGGTAGGTATTCATAAGAAGCTTATAGGTCCTATGTTTTGTTTCAAATCTATAATTTCAACGAAATTTAGCATTTCAATTCACCTCATTTATATTTTTTTCTGATACTATGTGTAATATCTGAAACACAGTCAATAACCATTTGTTCACATTTTTGTTGCTATAACAGTGGAAGATTTTAGGTAGAGAAAAGCTTTTTTGAGATATTCTTTTTAATACAAAGGTTAACAAAATACTAACTTATTGTCTGTCTTATTTTCTGCTTCTTAATCTGCAATTGACTGCTTCAGAGCTTTTTTTTAAGTATTATATAAAACAATAGAAAACTCAACTTTTTCTTCCTGTGTCCACTTCAGTTGTGTGTGTGTGTATGTGTGTGTGTGTGTGTGTGTGTGTGTGTGTGTGTGTGTGGTGTGTTTCATGATATAATTTAGGTAATAAAACTGTGTTAGAAAGTTCTTTAGTAATCTGAACGGTCTCACTTGACTAACCAATTTATAAGTTTGAAAGGAGTCTCCCCTTGGAATCTGGGATAGTCCATTGTGACATACTGACACAGAGTAAATAGCCAAATATGACACTACACTGAATCTGACCTAAGCGGGTTGGAAGTCTATTTTTATTTTTTTCTTGAAGTAATGTTCTGGAGTCCCTCTAACATCTTTGGGGAATAAGAAGTTGACAGTTCCCGAGGCTTTATGTAATGGTGAGAAAGTGCAAGTTAACTATTAGAGAGGTTTGAGCACAAAGATGGAGAGGGAGGAATTGAATTAGAGACAGTAAAAAGAAAGGATTGTAGAGCTATCTCTTCAGTATACTACGTAATGTCTTGACTTAAATCAAAATCTTCTATAATCATATTTTGACATTTTTCTTGCCGGGCCACACCTGGTGATGCTCAGAGTATACTCAGAGGTCTATGCTCAGAGATCACCTCTAGCAATGCTCAGGAGACAATATAGGGTATCAGGGACCAAACAGATAAAACCACTTGCAAGGCAAAAACCATTCTTGCCATACCATCAATAAAATCTCCTCATTTTATTTTAAGCCAATTAATCTTGCATTATTTTTAATGTGGTGACATAGCACATAACATATTTCAATGTTACTTTCTCAAAGGGCAGTTATAATGTGTAGTTAGTAATTTAACATATGTTTAATTTGTACATATTTGTTTATAAAATGAGAAAATCTATGAAGGCAGAAAGACTTTCTGACAGACTTTCAGCAGTTTACAATGCCTGACAACTTCATATCTTTAATAGTAAAAAAAAATGAAAAGCAATATTATTACAACAGTCCTTTTTAAATATCCCAATATGTTATCATTCAATTTAAGACAAAATGGACATTTTTCATATTTTTACTTTATTGAAAATTATGTATTTAGCATTGTCTATCATCTTTCAGAATTATGTTTTAAAAATAAATCTTTATAAGTATGACAAATTTTTCACATTAGCTTTATTATTATTTACTTGCTAAAATTAATTTTTTCAAATCATAAAGAAGCATCATGATTGTTTATTAGAAAAACACCACCAAAACATTTTTATGATTGGAGAAATATCAGTGTGAGAGATACATTATGTCTAAAATTATAGTCTTACTGATTTCAAAGCATTCCTACCTTTACTAATCTCTCTTATTTAATAAGCAAGAAGTCATCTCCCAATGGTGTTTCTCTGAAAAAATTCTACTGCTATTAACTTACCAAAATAAATTCATCATTTTGATTTGGAACAACTCCAAATGAAGTTAATAATAATATTACTGGATGTTGGAGGGAAGAACTGCCAAGTTGAAACATATCTACCTTCTGCTTTAGAGAAAGCAGATGCCGATCCAAAAGAAGAAGGCAGATGTTTTAACAGTTTAGCTCCGATAATCTTTTAAATAGTTTCTGTACAGTAAAATTAAGATAATAAAAAATGTGAAATTTCAGTTTCTTATAAGAACTGAGATTAATTCCACATTAGCATTTTTAATGACATATATGAAAGATAGAAACTTCAGAATGTGAAATGCATTCAGTTTCAGTACTCTTTAACACCAACCTCACCTATAAGTTCATAAGGTAAATTTAAGTTTGTGATAAATAATATTTTTTGAAAATGATTAGTGAGCCACTGCCTAAAATGATACCCACTAAGTGTATTCATGATTGGTAAAAATATCCTTCCTATCTTAAGGACATAATAATATAATTCTAGAACTAAAACAGGCTAATTAAGTACTCATATCCTTCATCACCATTATTCTTCAATAATAATATCTATAACATTAAAACTTAGGCTGCTACTTTATTTTTTAACCGTGATTGTAATATTTCTTTATTTTAAAATATGCTATTTATAAAAGATTTTAATATTTATATAACAGTACATATAAATATATGTATCATATTGTTCTCTAGTCTTGTATACTGATCTTATCTCAGCAAGAAATGTTCTGTCCTTTCTAAAAACATCCTGGTACAATAACGACTTATTTTTAAGATTCTTTTTATTAAAACTTTTGAAAATCACCTTATTCTGTGTTTAAATATGACCTTCTTGTTTAACGTTTCTTTTCTGGGACTTTTATCTTTTTACACAATGAAAAGTACATGGCATAGAACCCAAATTTGGTATGTAAGTGGATACACTTAGTAAGATCTCCTACTGTACTACACTAGTTAGTAGATAACATGCCATGTATCTTTATACTGTAAATATATTTATCACTAAAATATTTAAAGAAATCTCACTTTTCAGGATTATTGAAACCTTCCAGAGGGAAATTAATATATACATATATAGATCAAATGCATTCTTATAAGAATCGATAAATGAAAAGTTGAAAATTAAACTAATTAGGGCCCGGAGAGATAGCACAGCGGCGTTTGCCTTGCAAGCAGCCGATTCAGGACCAAAGGTGGTTGGTTCGAATCCCGGTGTCCCATATGGTCCCCCTTGCCTGCCAGGAGCTATTTCTGAGCAGACAGCCAGGAGTAACCCCTGAGCAATGCCGGGTGTGGCCCCCCCAAAAAAAAAAACAAAAATAAACAAAAAAAAAGAAAATTAAACTAATTAATGTGGCGTGCATTAATAAGTGCTGCAACAGGACACAGATCTTTATTTAGTTTTATATTTATACTTTAACTGAAGAAATTTTCAATGGAATTGAAATGTGACATTCAAGGAAAGGATTCTAAATATCATCATATTTGGAATAACTCGTAGAAAGTAAAGATTATCTATGTACCTTCCAGAGTTAAACTTTCTGAAGTTTGAATAAAATAAAGTCTATAGCTTGCAATACTTTAATCAACAGATAAATATATACATCAGTCAAATTATAATAGAACATGGAAAATATTTATCCATTATTAATAAAAATTAAAAGTTTTTACCTCTTGGTAATGTTTGTATCTAAACATAAACAGCTTATATTATAAATTTTCATTCTATTTATATTTTGTTATTTTCTACACTTAATATACAAAAAAATAGAAACATACACACTTTGCCAATGAATGTGTTATATTTATTTATAACACACAGCTAAAGTATCTAGATTATTTTGAAATTTACATAAAAACACCAACAAAATCTAAAGGGTTCTAAAATAAAAACAAAGCTAAACTTTCAACCAAATCTATTTTCCTCTGTGAACACATAAAAATATTTTTCACTTTATCCACAGTGAAGTAGTAATCATATGATTAAGTTGAAGCCTATGAATTCTGATTAAAAATTAGCCCAGAGAGAAGTAATCTCTGCCTTTCTTTTCACTACTGTAATGAATTTGATGAAAGTGCTCCATGAGGAATGGGATCAAAGTATCCTGACCAATATCAAACTAAATGTGAGCAAATAAAAACGTTACTTGAATTAAGTCAATCGGAATACCATGGTTAAATGATGGCTCAACTTGCAGCAATACCTTTGCACGATAATATCAATAGCTTGAAGTTTTATTACCTTTACTATATATAACAGAAGAGGAAACTTATTGTTGATCATTTACTTATTTTATACTTTTAGAATTATAACATATTTTTCTCTCTGAAACTTAAAGGAGTCCATTATATTTGGAATTTTTGTGTATTTAAAATACTGGGTGAGATTATTTGAACAAATTGACACTTAAAAGTTATTAAAAGAAATAAGAACCAAAACATGTTATTAAATGAAATAAGAACCAAAACATAAGAACCAAACATTCATTTGATTTACTTGCTAAATAGTGACCCACATATTTACATAGCTATATATTTTTATACAACATTCTTTTACTTTTGACTGGATAAAAACATAAAATTTATATAGCCAAGTGATTACATATAAACATATCATTGTTTTCCTTGTTGTTATAAATTTTATATAGTTTTATAACTATAATAAATTAATAAATGTGTATTCTATACACATTTGTGATGTTTATAATAATATCTAGATTCTACCATTGTTTGTTAATCATGACATATTCATATTTAACATGCTCTATATTTTATATTTAATATATTTATGTATTATGTGCTTATATTTAATGTATTTTAATAGTCAGTTATTTAATTAATTAGGTTTTTTTAATTTTGACTGATTGATAAGTTTTAAATATATTGTAACGAAAACATACAGAAGTGTACAATGAACGAATAGCTTTGGATGAGAATATTAAGAGTAATCATTTAGGATTAGTAAAACAGCATTAATTTAACTATTGCATTAACTCAATATTCTTAAAAAATAGAGAGCCAGTAATATCATTATTCATATTCTAAAGATGAATAACAAATAAAAAAGGACACATGTTACTCAAATGGTAGAAAATCATTAAAGCTAAAATCGCAAAATATAATTTTCTCAAATTTTTAGTGATCAAAGACTATATTTACTCAGATATCTTAGATGAATTTTAAGGACAGTGAATTTGTTTATTTCTAAATCAGTGAGATATTAAGCTTCTGTGCTGTGGGGAAAGTAGATGGGCACTTTCAGCAAAAGTAGATGAGGTCTTTAAAAACCTACATAAGGATAAATCGCTGAGAAATGGCCGTGTCCTAGAAACTCCTTCTTCACAAATTGAAGGGATGATGGGAGAACATGTTTTGAGGATGAGCCCATGGATTTTAGCCTCGAGCTTAGAATTCTCAAAAGCAAAGGAACCCTATTCATACTTGTCATATCCAAAGTCAAAATTTGCCTTGTAGGTAAGAAATGAATGGGTTAGAAGATAACTACAGAACATAGTTTTGCGAACCACCGACCTTTTGATGGCAATTGGGAATTTTATTTTTCTTTTCAGGCACTTTACCTCTAATTTTTTGTTTTCATTATTTGTTTAATTTAATTTCTTATAAAAGCTATGTCATAAGCCATCTGATGACTTTGTAAATGCAAAGAGCCAATGTTGTGGAACAGACAATCTAATGACATAGTGTTTAGTGTTCCCTAAAGCAGGAGACAGATGAAGAGAGATGGTGAACTGGCAACCTTAGCATAATTAAGACAAGCCTGAGCGCTTGCCATGGTGCCATTACATTAATCTCACATCAGTGGCACCTGGCTGAAATTTATGAGATATGTAAAAAGGGCCTTTCTGACTGACCTTGATAAGGTAGAGTTATTTATGACATGAGAGAATAGTCAGCAAAACTAGGGGAGATGAGGTATATTAGAAATAAGTTGGCAGATAAATTTGAGGGCAGTAGGTAGCAAATATATTTTGACTGAAAAGATCAAGAGAAGTGTTGGTAGTACTATGAACATTAAACATCCCTGGCAAGTAAAACATAAATCTGTGCATCATGTTAGTAAGAAATCTATAAGTAGTAATAGAAAATGTTAAGTTTAAATTGACATCAATTGTGTTCACTGAATTCACAAGACCCTGTAACAATAATAAATTAAAAATGAATAAGCAAAAAATCCAGTGCACATCTCTGGAGGGTTCTATCTTAATTTTCATCATCATTTTCCAGGGTCTGTTATAAAATAAAATATAGACTATTTTGAAAATGATAAGCTCCTTCCTAATTTTCTGATTAAAAATCACAATCACCTCATAAGAATATCTTCCCTAAATTAATCCAATATAACATAGCTGTTATATTTCATTATCTTGTGTATTATCTTTATGATTATTATTTATTATCCATCTAAGTTTCAAGGTTCCTCATCTGTCCTATATATCTGCACTTATTCATATAGACCAGATATCTAGAAAAGGATATAACAGGTTCTTACTATTTGTAAAGAAAATAAATTAAAGGCTGCTAATGGCCATATTAAAGATACCAACAAGCTAAAACAAAGTGATTTTCAGTATTCAAAAAATATTTTTCTAAGTATATATTTTGATTAAGGAATCTGTGCAAAATCAGTATTAGCAACTGAAAATTTTTATAATGGCGACTCTTTATTATGCATTGCACTTTGATATTAAACTTAGTACTATAATTAACTATTCTTGATGGCTTTTTTTTTTTGTTTTGTTTTGGTTTTGGTTTTTGGGCCACACCCGTTTGATGCTCAGGGGTTACTCCTGGCTATGTGCTCAGAAATCGCCCCTGGCTTGGGCGGACCATATGGGACGCCGGGGGATCGAACCGCGGTCCTGATCCTTGGCTAGCGTTTGCAAGGCAGACACCTTACTTCCAGCGCCACCTACCCGGCCCCATTCTTGATGGCTTTTTTGGGGGGAGTACCACATCCGGTGATGCTCAGGGGCTACTCCTGGCTATGCGCTCAGAAATCACATCTGGCTTGGGGGACCATATGGGACTCCGGGGGATCAAACTGCGGTCCATCCTGGGTTAGCATGTGTAAGGCAAATAATGCCTTATCACCTGCGCCACTGCTCCAGCCCTGTTCTTCATATTTTATCCTTAAATTGTATCTCTTCTTCTTAAACTGTCCCAGATATTATTATAATACAATAAGCCTGCTTTAACTATAGCCTTTTTGTTTTGTTTTGTTTTGTTTGGGGGCCACACCGGTCACGTTCAGGGATTACTCCTGGCTCAAAAATCGCTCCTGGCTTGGGGACTATATGGAATGCCGGGGAATTCCAAGGTCCTTTCTGGGTTAGCTGCGTGCAATGCAAAGCCATACTGCTGTGTTATCATCAATCAAGCCCCTATAGCCATTTATTTTTGCTTCAAATGTTTGAACAAAAAGTGTAGAGGAGGGGCCAGAGAGATAGCATGGAGGCAAGGCGTTTGCCTTGCATGCGGAAGTAGGGTGGTTCCAATCCCTACATCCCATATGGTCTCTCAAGCCTGCCAGGAGCTATTTCTGAGTGTAAAGCCAGAAGTAACTCCTGAACGCTGCCGGGTGTGACCCAACCCCCCAAAAAAGTGTAGATGAATAAAAATTGATTTAACAATGGTATTTTGTTTATGCTACTTTCCTATAAAATACTGGTACTACAATCGATAGAAATTGTCCTCATGTCAGAAGAAATTTATTTTATTCAGTTGTAGGCTAGTCATCACAGGGTTTCTTTATTTTATGTGGATGTAATGAACAACTTGAAGATTTTTCTTAACCTGATCAAATGTAATTGAATTTATAAATCATACATCTGCAAAAATAAAGATGTATGGATAAAAATCTATCTTTCTACAATAAAAGCCTTATGGTACTTTCTTTGAGTGGGAATATGATGGCAGCTTTACAGCTTCACATAGAAAAATCACAAATGTCAAAGAGACTTGACTGATTTTGTCATATCAGTATTAAAATAGCTTTAGAACTTCAAATTTTACTTCTCTTTCCTTTCATAATTTTTAACTCTTCTTTGCAAAAGCACAAAGCAACTGAAGCCAGCATGTCATATAAAACAACATTTCCAGTCATTCACTAAACTGAGCCTACAGTATTCAAAGTTTGGTATATTTAGTATTGTTATTTTAGAATGAAAAACAGAAAGGTCATCTTTTAAAAACGTTAATTATAATAATAATATTATATTTAATGTTGACTGTAACTTTGACTGTAAGTATTTTTAAAATAATTAACATTAGGGGCCTCATCAAGAGTTCAGCAGGTAGGGAATTTGCCCTTACATGTGTCTTGACCCAGATTCAATTCACAGCATACCATATCCTTCCCTAAGTCTACCAGTAGTGATCTGAGTATAGACCTGGGAGTATGACCTAAGCAATGCTGAGAGTGACTCACAGAACAAGAAATAAAGTAAATGAGAAACAATAAAAGTCATAATCCTACAAAAATAACATGTAAATTTTCAGAGAGTACAAAATTTTAGCATTTTCTCCTATGTATATATGCATATTTATATATTGCTGATCATAAAATTGACAAACTGGAGAGGACAAGGATTTTTAACTAAGTGTGTAAGAATAGTCAAATTCTAGTAATTTATTGAATTTGAATATTTACATGCAACATAAATTAATAATTATTTTAATTAATGAGTTGTAGATTAAAGATTAGTAGACTCAGTTAACTCTTCCTACACCAAATGTTTTTATTTGAACTTAAATATTTTTCTAAAAATTTTATACAATAATTAAACTCTAAAATGTCAGAGTTGATATTTATTACTGTATTACCTAAACATGTTATATCATCATTTAAATTCCTTGTTACTAAAGCACTGTCAAGAAAATACTAAAACTTCATGCAAATAGAATTATGTTTATGATTCCATTTGCAATTAAATTTTGAGAGAAAATGAAAGGAATTATACAGTTTACATTGCATAATCCTTAAATTTTCTGATCCTGTTAATGAAAATAAGTCATATTCTTATAATTATCATCAAATCAATGTGTTCACAACAATTTAAAATCAATTCAATGAATATTTCATCACTTATTTTCATCCTTATCCTATCAATTTTTCTTGCAAACTTTCTATTCAGATTTTCATGAGTTAACTTTTGATTTTTTTAACTAACTAAAGTGTATATCTGTGCTCATCCTCATTAAAAAATTTTTGTAATGCAGACACCTATTAGTATTGATTCCTGAGAGCAGAACTAGGAAAAGGCACAAATACTAGTGATATAGTTCAAAGACCAAAAATAATAAAACTGGGGAAGTGTTGCCCTGGATATCTACTTACTCAAGTATTTTATCTTATATCAAAGAAGGTACATAGCCTTCTCATGATGAACAAAATGGAAACTCAATTTGTGGTCATGGCATGCTTGGTTCTCTTGTTGCAATACTCTTCATTTCTTGACATTCAAAACAATAGAAATAAAGGGGGGGGATGAAAAATTCAAATTTATCCAGGCACTGGTTCACCCAGTTTTTATATGCTCTCATTTTTTCTGTACTAAAAAGTATATCTGCAAATTTAAAATAGCACTTGAAAATATGATCTCATTTTACTTCTCCCTTTTTTTTTTTTTTTTTTTTTTTTTTTTTTTTTTTTTTTGGTTTTTGGGCCACACCCGTTTGACGCTCAGGGGTTACTCCTGGCTATGTGCTCAGAAATCGCCCCTGGCTTGGGGGGACCATATGGGACGCCGGGGGATCGAACCGCGGTCCTTCCTTGGCTAGCGCTTGCAAGGCAGACACCTTACCTCCAGCGCCACCTACCCGGCCCCTTACTTCTCCCTAATTTGTTTAAAGTTTATTAAAATTATTTATTTTATTTAGATAGGATATTTTCTTCCTCTTTTCATGATATTTAAAGTCATACTTAAATTGCTTTCCTGGTAAAATATTGTAGTTAGAATTTCTAAAAGTTAGTGTATAGGTTTAAAGGAATGCAATGCATGACCATTGTTCTCTGAAGATGTAAAAAATCTTATCAAACTAAAAAACTTCATACACTCCTAGTGAAATATATAACAATCAAGAAATTTAAAATATTAATCAACTAGTGTACTTTCAGACCTTTTATTTGTATGAATTAGGTTTACTCATGTTATTTTAATTAATTGAGTTCTTTATGTTTCAACATCTGGCTTACTGTTTTTTTTAATACTTTGACATTTCCTTCTCTCTTTATAATGTAATGTATTACTTCTAGAAAAATTCTGCAGTTATATTTTCAAAGATCCTATGGCATGTTATATGGATCATTAAATACCATGTTCCTTAAATAAGTATTTTATTTTCCACATTTTCCTCACAGCATCATTCTGTTCACTTAAATTCTGCATGTGTGTGTTGACATAATTGAATTTTAGTTCTATTTACATTTTATAATAGAAACAGTTGCAAATTTTGAAACTATGATTCACTGTATGTTAAATATTATTCTCTAACTCAGACTACCTAATCCAGAATATCTGTTTTCAAATACATAAGAAATGTATAAAATTAGAAGTTTAAAATGTATATGCATATGTGTAATTTATATAATGTATTGTGTGATGGGGTATAAAATATATTAAAGTATATTTTAATGAATCCTATTATTCACTGAAGTTAATCAGTTTGATTTTTACTTAATTCTTATTTAAATAACATGTTTATGATAATGCATTGCTTTTTTTTTCTTTTTTTTTCTATATATTTATCACACTTTGACCACAATTTAAGATCCCAACAATCTCCACCAATGTTTTTATGTACACCTCTTTTATGAACAAACACACACTTCCTCTATTCATATTGTAATTTTAAGTGCTTGCCAACATTTCATAATATCTGTTCTCTTGTTTTGTTTCTCTATTGTCCCTGGATGACTAAGAGCACCTGACATCTATCCTCCTTCCTCTGACATATTTACTTAATATGATTCCCTCCAGTTCCCAACTCACCAACTAGTTGCAGCAAAATTCAAGATGTCATCAAATGATTATTTAGGGGAATTATTAAAGAAAATGGCCACATTCTTTTATTATATTAGATTCTTTTATGGTCACTAGAACCCTGAAAAGTACAACTCAACACTAATGAAATGTGATTAAATACATGGCAGGTTATCAAGGGCAACTTTATTTTACTCCTCTTTTTAAAATTAGGAAAGTTAAAGTGATTAAAGACTTAGTTATAAAGTGACTCCATCATAGCTGAAACTAGAATCCAGTTACAAAAGACCAATCACTATACTTAACAACAACCAGCAGTTCTTTGAACTTTTGGCTTCACTATCTCTATTATATATGATTCATCACAACATCCTGTGACCTGTATTGCACTTTAATTTATTATGGGTGGATAAACAATGGATATATTCTTACGAATGTCAACTCACAAAGATACATTGAGTCTGTATTGCTTTACAAAGATTTCTAGGCAAGCAAGGATAAATGGCATATTTGCTATTTATTATTGACAAAAGTCATGAGCTCTATTTTACACAACTTCACAATCTTTTTTCTAACTTGGCTAACTTCCCTAATCATTAGACTCACTTGAGATTTTTCTGGCTTCACCACAGAATTACTGAATTAGAATCTCTAGGGAAGGACTCTGGGAATTTGTATATTTAAGTGGCTCCCCAGGTAATTCTGGTAATGAGCCAAGTTTGGAAACCTTGGCAATACCAAGCAAAGTTTAGAGGTTGCTGTATTACAAGTTTAGAATGTTTAGAAACAAAGTACATCTATTGTCAATTGACCCAACCCAGTTTTTCTCTCTTTTAAATGGGCAAGATGAATGTTTTTGTCACAAGTGGGTAGACAGACTGCCAAAAACCACCTATATTTCTGGGTCAGAGACAGACTGGAAATCTACCAAAAGAAACTGGGCATTGATACTTGGTCTATTTCCATGGCAGAGACAAAACAATCCTAATCTTCCTGATCTTTTCATTAAAGAATAAAGCAATCTCAGGGCATTAACTGCTGACAGTAATGCAGGCCATGGATTTCATGGATTAGCCCAACCACAAACAATCTACGACATGTCCACTAAACAATGCTTTGTTTGTGTAGTACATAAAGGAAAGAAGCAATCAATCTAAATTGAACAGCTAGGTATAATTACTCAATATAACATTAGTTGTTTAGAATCCATATGCTCATCAACACAGCAACAATCTCAGAAAGGCTGAGTTCCATGGGTATAATATCACATAATGTAAGTTGTATTTTCACATATCTTAGCACACTTTATCCTTACAATAATGCTGTGAAGTAGATGGAAATTCAAACAAATTGAAAGGATTATTCTAATTAAAGTGTATTCTTAGAGAAATGCAAAATCCTGAAATGATTTACTTTTAGTTTCATACAACCAAAGAAACATCACCCCTAACACTCTGTGAAACAGTTTTCAAGCCTAAAATATTCATTAAATTTATTTTAATGGAAAATGATTTATTCAATGTTGATTTGAATGCTCAATTTAAGATTAAAAAGAAAATGAATCAAGTAATCATGTTTCACTACTTTAAATATCAAGTATATAGATCCTGATCTAATTCATCAAAACCATTTCTCATTTATTCTAAAGAATAGATTGCTTACCCTATACTGTCCCAGCTAAATAATACAGAGAAGATAGCATAATAGTATGGTAAAAACCTGGTTCAAGAAAAGTTCAACATTTTATATTGATATTGCATTTTTCCACATGCTAACTAAAACTCAAATATAAAGTTGTTTATTGTTTTCTGTTCATTGGCAAGCTTACTCTTTATCTTTAATTAGTCAAACTCTAAATTTGTAAGTTTAGCAACATTTATGAACATTATTCTTTGTGTTAGAAAGATCTCACAGATAAATTACACGTTTGTTTTGTTTTATTTTCTTGATAAAAAATAGACAGTGTTTAAAAAGCTACCAGTACAAAATATTTTATTAAAGCAAATATTCAAATTAAAATTAGGACCAAGAAATCCTTATACATGCAAAAATTACCAATTATTATGTAACTTAATATTATCAACAGGTTTAATTAACGGTACATTTTTCTCATGGTAGAGACAGCATCTGAGTTTCTAATTAAATAACTTTTGTATAGTTCCTTTTTTTCCCTGCACAAAAGTTCTTTTTTACCCCTCCATTCTTGCTTTCCTTTTTTCTATCTTAATACTGTTTAAGTCCAAGCCTGCCTCTGAACTCTCTGTCTAATTAACTCTTGATAGATCTGCTGCTCTGTTTTCACAAACATTTAATTCTGCCGTCAGTCCCATTTACATTACTGCATGTTGCATTGTCTTTTAGCAGCCTAATTTTGTTTGAGTGAATGTAAATCCCATTAAGCAGTCACCTATTAGACTGTGGCATATAAACTCCAAAACACTCTTTATTACAAGAGTGAACATAAGGTCCAATTGATGAAAGATTTCTGGGGCATTTCAGTTTGTAGATGACTTTATATATTCTGAGAATTAAACTTAGCTCACTTTTTCAAAGCATTTGATGCATTATCATTCAACCTGTATATGTTATAGGATGATATATACAAATACAAGGAAATAATATGTTTTATTCATAGGATATACTTATGTGTATTTTTGTGTTCTCATCTTGATAAGCCAATCACATTTTTTTTGAAGACAACATAAAAGTGTTTACAAATATAGGTGTGTTGCAGTTTCCTATGGAAGAACTTTTGTGGAATATTAGTCAAGAGTGCAGAATTCTAAGAAGCTTCAATGACTTCTTCTGTTTTTTCTAAGGAAGAATAAAACATCAAATTTCTGGTTGAAGCTCATCAAATGACAATAAGCAGATATTGCATCAGAGATAAACAAGTTCTTTTCATGAAATGAATGTCGACTGATCACCCCAAACAAGAGAAACAAGACCTAGAGATGATGACATGTTCTAGAAAGACAAGGCAGCCAATTATCAGGATCACCATTACTTATATCAATATACTGATTTCCATTAGAAACATCAAATGGATTCTGTGTAAGTGAGAGTTCAGTACACACTTTTCCAAAGCTGAGAGAATCACTCTGCACTATCGTCACATAAATGTGTGCTTTAAGGGAAGGGGTGAGAATGGCTTTCTTTCCATTTCCTCCTAGTAATAAACTCAGTAAGACACCCATGAAGTGTAAACCCTTACATACAAAATTATTTCTCACCCCTGCAGGCTTGTCAAAGCCAATATTTCAGGAAAGCACTAGTTGCTGAAAGGGGACTGTATTTTTTGTATACCTATTATGAGTCTACAATGACAAGAATCGTTCCAAAAGAAAGTGTAGCCAAAATTTTAATAACTTCAAGGTTCTTTTGCCATGACTACAAAATTCACAAGAATACCGAATATGTAACGGATTAGGTGTTAAGCCACAGTTAACCGTTATGGGAAGGGATACAATATAAAGCATTAGTTATGGATTTAACCTGAATGAAAAATGATAGTTATAGAATGATATGAATAAATGCACATTATATAAAATGATTCTTTAACATTTAATTTTTGTAATACCTATAATATTATCTATCAATTATTCAAATTGAATTCAAAGAACATTTTTGTTTGGTGTGTAGGTCACACCCGGCAGTGCCCAGAGGTTACACCTGGCTCTGTGCTCAGAAATCACTCCTGGCAGGCTTGGTGGACCATCTGGGATGTCAGGATTTGAACTATTTTCTTTCCTGGATTGGCTATGCAAGGCAAATGCTTGAGAGACCATATGGGATGCCGCAATTCGAACCAATGACCTTTTGTATAAAAGGCAAATGCCTTACCTCCATGCTATCTCTCGGGCCCCAGCTATTTTAAATTTTATATAATATTAGAAAATCAATCTGAATAAATATTAATATGTATTGTCAATATTATATGGAATAATTACAGGAACAAATATTTATGACTTAATACATTTCACAAAGTAAAAATGATACTGGGTATACAAGTGAGAAAAACCCTATTTATCTTGGGGCCGGAGAGATAGCATGGAGGTAAGTCTTTTGCCTTTTATGCAGAAGGTCATTGGTTCGAATCCCAGCATCCCATATGGTCTCTCGAGCATGCCAGGAGCTATTTCTGAGCATGGAGCCAGGAGTAACCCCTGAGCGCTGCTGGATGTGACCCCCCCAAAAAATCTATCTTAATGGTATAATATAGAATATTAAAAACCATTTAATAATAATTGATGCCATTCTGTGTGTGAATAAATAGCATAATTTAGGACATATAATTTGCACAAGAGAGATAAGTCCCATAAAGAAAGATAAATTACAAATTCCTGAGTGGATCCAAAAACTCTAGAATAGTGTGCTAGTAAAGGTAATAAGATAGCCTTTTTTTAAAAAAAATTTTGGACAGTTCCAGGAACATGAACTACAAGTGTTCTACAACTGGACCACATTATCAATTAAATTATTCTTGCCTAAATGTATAAAGTCATGATTTATCCATAGTAAGTTAAATGGTTGTAAATCCATACTTAGACTAATGGTAGAGTGGAACATTTTTGACAAGATATATGTTCTTTGCATTAAAGCAATAGGGGAGATAATATGAAACAATAACGGATTATGTTACAATTTTAGAAGTTGAAAAATAAAGCAAATAAAATTAGAAAGATTAGAGTTATTTAATAAGACAATAGAACAGTGTTCTATGAACATGGTATAAGGCCTCATTCCTGGATCAATATAAAGTCCAAAAATGTATGTGTGTGTGTGTGGTTTTTTTTTTTTGTTGTTGTTGTTGTTGTTTTTGGGTCACACTCGGCAGTGCTCAGGGGTTACTCCTGGCTGTCTGCTCAGAAATAGCTCATAGCAGGCACGGGGGGACCATATGGGACACCGGGATTCGAACCAACCACCTTTGGTCCTGGATCGGCTGCTTGCAAGGCAAACATCGCTGTACTATCTCTCCGGGCCCGTGTGTGTTTCTTATGGCACACTTCAGAGTGTTCAGAGTTTATTCCTGGATTTACACCCAGGGGTTAATCCTTGTCAAACTTGGGGACCACATTGGGTATTGGGAATTTAACCAGAGTCAACTGCATGAAAGACAAGTAACCAATCTGCTATACTATCATTCCAGTCCTTAAAATCCAAACGCCTTTACATATTTTTAGCCAACAGTCTTTTTGTTAAATTACTTTAGATTAGATATATTCAATCATGCAACCAAATGTGCTTTATTTTAATGTACCATGCAATGTTAAAATAAAATGAAAAAGGAATGGTTGGTAAATAAAGAAAAACACCATGAAGTCCCTGCATGTTAGGTAAGATTCTAGTATGTTTAAGGAATTGCATGTATAATAGTATCACGGCACAGTAACCATACTTATTTGTATCTTCTCCTAAGGTCTTCAATTGAAGTCTTGGAGTGATACTTTAAAAAGAGGATCTCATAAAACTTTCTTTTCATACCAAATTTTTTACTTAATGTATTGGGATACCAAATGAATGTTCCTCCCCTATAAGTGAATTGTATTATAAGAGAGATGATGAAAGAGATTGGCTTATATATAGGTGAGGATGGCAAGCAGAAGGCCTTCTAAAATAAACAAAATTTAGGAAATTGAATATCCAGGAAAGGAAAAGAATGGAGTAAGCCAAACAATATTAAGAATCTGAAGACTAGATCCATTACATTTACAAATTTGACTAAGCCATCACATGTACATAATATAGCATATATTTTGATTAAAGTGAGAAATTTGCATTTGGATTATCTTGCAAAACTTGCTTTTATACAACAAATTCAGTGAAATGAGCCTTCAATTGTTTATTCTGATTGCTTTACAGAAAAGAGTAAAGAAATAGATAGTATTCTAAGCAGATATTCAGAATTAAAAAAAATTGGTAAACAGTATCCTGATACATTGTATAGTGCTTTTTTAATAGTATTGACATTTAATAGAGTATTGAGACAAAAAAATTCATAGGAATTGCTCTGAGTTAAAGATCCTATGGGAGAATTTATAATTGCCAAAATTCTTCACAGATTATTTGTTGCAATACTTGAAGGTCCTGAGTCAGCCATTCTTACACTAGCAAACTCGTTTTTACTGTCTCTCTTTGTGTATCTATAGAGCCTATTAATACAGCACCTGAGTATGATGGTTTAAATTCAAAGGGAGTTTTGCCTGAAGGAGGACAGCAGAATTGGGCCCAATGGGAGTTCTGTCTGAGTAACTTAGGGCAGAATTGAGTCTACAGGAAGGGCAGTTAGTAGCTAGGGATTTAACTGAGACAACAAAGTTTTAAGAATGAAAGAAAATGACAATATAGCAACTTTTCTATTCCCTTACTTTTCTCAAGTAGAATTACTTTTTTTTGTTTCCCTTCCCTACTACACCTCCTCCAAATATTAATAAAAACACATAATTGGAGATTAGCTCTAGATTATAGCATCCTGTAATTACTTTTAATCAAAGAAACCTTAACATCATTCTGATTCACTATCACACAAAGTCTATAGAAAATTTAATTGAGACCAAACCTGTCAGTTTTGTAAAAAGAAAAGATAAATACCCCTTAGTAAAATTCTGATCTTTAACTATAAAAATGCCTCATGTAAGTTTAAGTGCCAATACTTTATATAATATAACCAAATTGGCAGTCTTATTTTCTTTAAAGTTTTAAAGTCATCTATATTCTGAACCTCGGGTTAGCATTTGTAATTGGTCTTTTTATTGTAGTGTGTCTGTCTGTCTATCTATCTATCTATCTATCTATCTATCTATCTATCTATCTATCTATCTATCTATCTGTCTGTCTGTCTGTCTGTCTGTCTGTCTGTCTGTCTGTCTGTCTGTCTGTCTGTCTGTCTGTCTGTCTGTCCGTCCGTCCGTCCGTCCATCCGTCTGTCTGTCTGTCTGTCTGTCTGTCTGTCTGTATCATATTGGTTTTGAGGCTACTCCCAGTGACACTCAGGGGTTACTCCTGACTATGAACTCAGAAATCACTCCTGGCTTGAGGGACCATATGGGACTCTGGGAGATTGAACCACAGTTCATCCTAGGTTAGTTCATGCAAAGCAGACACCTTACTGCTTGCACCACCACTTCAGCCCCTGTTGTATTTGTATTTTAAAGACATAAATTATAAGTTTGAGTATATACTTAAATAATTTTTAAATAACAGTCTGAGAATACTAAAACAAACTTCATTCTAATTTCTATATGCTTTTAATCCTCTTTTCTCTTTCACAAAGTCCCCACTGTCAGGCTGGAAAGATTGAACGGAATGTAGGATGCCTTTCTTACATGCCACATTATTGATTCAAGTAAAAGCCACAGCATCCCAAATAGTCTTTTGGGCATTGCCAGTAGTAAATACTAAATACAGAACCAGGAGAACATTGTAAAATGTGATCCCAAACCAAACGAAAAAAATCAAATTCCCTATCGTAAATCTAATCAATACCCTTGCTGCACCTACAAAAGACACTAAATAATATGTGTCTTTGCATTATTAATCTTTAGCATAGAAAATAGTTAACTAAAAATAATTTAAATACTAAAGTGAACATTTAAAATTCTAGATTAATACAATTCAGTGGTGAAGAATCTAGATATGCCACTCTAAATTAATTGCTTCTGTGCCCAGGGCAGAGAATTACTTAGAAATTGGCAATTAATAAAATAGTACCAATAAGAGACTATACCTTACTTTCTATTGAGTTGCCCTTTCCATAGTAATTCAGTAAGCTACATTTTTCTTTGTGTGTCTTCTGTGAAAATTGATGGCATGTTAAAGAACTGATGTAGTTGAGGAAGATAAAAATATTAGTACCATTTTGTTCTGTGAAACAAATATTTAATAAATAATATGTATATATATAAAACATTCTGCTAGCACAAAGTATAATAGGGTAGAACACTATTTTGGAACAAAATAAAACAAAAATAAAATAGACAACCACAATGATTGTGTGTGAAGATTTATTTGAGGCTAAAACAATACTCACTTTAGTTTAGAGATTTAAGAGCCCCCAAAGAAAAGAGAAACTATTTTCATCTCTATGAAGTTTCCTACTGCTATTACTTTCAAATATTACTTCTAATCCATTGTCCTTGCTAATAAAGAATACTTACAGATTGAGAACTGTGGATCAATTATTAAGTTCTGAACAGTAAAGACATAATAGCCTTATCTGTCCAAGCATATTTAAGACTCAGTTTTCACACAGTCCATGATATAACACCATTTCCTATAGATAATACTAATTAGTAATGAGAACAAAGAATACAGAGGATTCAAAGAAACTCAAATGGGTATAAAATGATAATCCTATGTATATTTCAATCACTTTTAGCCTAATTCTATCATGTCTTTTAATAAATAATTTTACATTCCATGTTTTATTATCATGGAGAGTGAACAATTTGCATTACAATTAAGTTAATTTCATGTATAATGGTAAATTAGGTGCATACAGAGATGGCAAAGCATGCTTTAATTGTATGCTTGCATCACAGGTAAATTCAATGTGTTTCATTCAAATATTATCTCAACTCATACTTTTTTTTACTAATCATTATATTTTTAATTTGCATTATTATTTTCTTTCGTTCATCCTAACTTTATTTTTTCCCAATAATTTTTTTATTTAAACAACTTTATTACATACATGATTGTGTTTGGGTTTCAGTCATGTAAAGAACACCACCCATCACCAGTGCAACATTCCCATCATCAATGTCCCAAATCAACTCATACTTTTTTCTTTCTTTTATATTCATTTGAGATAATGAATAGCACAGAATTACACACAAAGTTACCCCAGACTCATCCATTAGCAGTATATTTTTGGTTTTTATTAAGTTACAAAAATGAAATATTTATTACTGCAAACTATATAAAATTAAATACTTAAAAAGTTAATTGTATCAGATTTTTTAATTGTCATTTTTGTAATATTATAAACATCTGTAGAATGTTTAAATATATTTCTCCAAAGTATTTTATGGGTCTTCTATAAATTTTAGTGAAGGGTACATGACCAAAATAAGAGTTTTAGTTTTCCTTCCACTAATGAATTGTTAACTATCTTTCTTTCAAAGAATATATATTATACATAACACATAAATGATGTATAAAAGACACAGAACTACACACATATATGTTATATTCATATTCTATATCATATTCAGATATTAGATTTATTTATTTATTATTGGTTTGGGGGCAACAACCGGTGATGCTCAGGAGTTACTCCTTGCTCTCAGCTCAGAAATTGCTCCTGGCTTGGGGGACCATATGGGACACCGGAGGATCAAACCAAGGTTCGTGCTAGGTCAGCCGTGTGCAAGGCAAACGCCTTACAGCTGCACCTTTGCTCCGGCCCCCAGATACTGAAATTTTTTTATCTTTTTTACCATTTCTTTTAGAAAATCAGAAAAACGTTTCCTCAGTTACCACCATGTAAGCAATATCCTAGCTTTTCAGCATTACAATTAATCTTAAAAGAGATGCAAACCAAATTGAAAATTCATGGGCACAAGTGTCTTTAGGCAGGGAACCCTAGGACGCCCTCTGAGGTGGGGGTTTGGTTGAGTACCTTCCCTTTCAATGTTCCATCTGACACACCTATTCCCCACAACTGCCACCATGAAAACATGCAAACCGCCTGACTTTACTGCTTTATGCAGAGACACCAAGCTGAGGAAATTTTCAAGTAAACCTCTTTTGGGGCTGAGAACTCTGGAGTTTCTTGGAGTGAGAATGGTCAGCATCCCCCACCCTCATGCTATACTGCTAGAAGCTCCAGAAGCCACAGCCACATCCCAGCCTCTTTCACATAAACAACAGTACAGATTCACAGCTTCACCATGAATCTTAGAAGAGAAGTAAACAAAACCAAACTACTGAAACTCATTAGCCCCATTCTTGTGTGTGTGTGTGTGTGTGTGTGTGTGTGTGTGTGTGTGTGTGTGTGGTTTTGGGCCACACCCCGCAGTGCTCAGGGGTCACTCTTGGCTGTTTGCTCAGAAATAGCTCCTGGCAGACACGGAGGACCATATGGGACACCGGGATTCGAACCAACCACCTTTGGTCCTGGATCGGCTGCTTGCAAGGCAAACGCCGCTGTGCTATCTCTCCGGGCCCTCACTAGCCCCATTCTAAAGATACTGGAGTTCCTGGACTGACACCTCCAAATTCAATAATACTGACAGCCCAGCCTAATAGGAGCATACAAAATTTGATAGAAAAGTAGCATAAAAGCCAAGTAAGTTATATAAACAAACCAAAAACCACATTAAAACAGAACGTTGAACTAGTAACATATAGCTTAAATCCTCAGAAATGATGTTAATGACCCTTGTAAGATATAATTTTCACAAATTTTATTTTATTGAAGTTTCTTAAATAACTCCTTTAGTCATTTTGTTGTGAAAATAATATAAAATAAATGATTTCTTGCTTTCTAAGGGGTTAAGTTTTGGGGTAGATGGGAAATTGGGGACAATGTTCCACTTGTAGTGGAACTGATACTGGAACACCGAATGCCTAAATAAAAAAAAAACCTGTATTATGGCGCCAGAGAATAGCACAGTGGTAGGGCGTTTGCTTTGCACTCTGCTGACCTGGGACGAACCCGAGTTCAATTCCAGGCATCCCATATGGTCCTCGAGACTGCCAGGATTGATTTCTGAGCATAGAGCCAAGAGTAATCCTGAGCACCACTTGGTGTGCCCCCCCCCCAAAGAAAAAAAAGTGCATTATGAACATACTTATACACCATGGTGTCTAAAATAAGTTAAGAAAATTAATTGCTAATGGAAATGCAAAAAATATATATTTCTGGGCTGAAGAGATGGGCTGAGTACGTGCTTTGTATGTGGGAGTACAGGTTCCATCACTAGCACTACATGATCCCTGAGCACTGTCAAAGCCACTCCCAAGGCCAGCTCTGGGAATAGTGTCTAGGCACCGCTGGTTGTGGCACAAAACAAACAAAATGCACTTGCCTAAGAAGTAATATCTCATTTGCAAATCAATAAGGGGATCATTTAACATTTATCACTTTTAAATTATTTTTAAGAAGCCAGTGCAGTCAAGTGGGTAGGGTGTTTGCCTTGCACTGAACCAATTCTGATTTGATCCCTGGGATCCCCTATGGTCCCCTGAACCTTACCAGGAGTCATTCCTGAGTACCACCAGGTAAGGCCCAAAAACCTAAACAAAACAAAAATTAAATAAAATAGGTGAATTAACAAATTGTATTTTTGTACTGTTTATATGATCTGGGTTGTTTATGATACTATTGTGCATACACTACACAGAAAATACATTTTACTTTGATCAATAAAAAGATATAAAATCTTTAATATAACATAATGAGTTATATACTATTTGATGAAATATATAGCACCTGCAAGAGTAAAAAGAAAGTATAAATATCAGTTTAAGAAAAGAAAGGGGAAAGGAAGAAAAACATGAAAATAATACAAGAAAAATCAAACCTATAATTTCAAACAGAAGCACATAACTTGAACCATCTTGTTCTGCCTCACAAATTGAGGGGGAAATAATGAAGGACACCAAGACCAAGCAATCGTATAAACATTGAGTAGAAATAAAATATGATCAGACTTGAACACCAAATCCAGAGCCAACTGCAACAGAATCGATGCCCAATCTACAACAGGCTAGCACAAAAGGGACCACTTATACTAGCAGCCCCAGATTCAATGTCACTATGTACCTGAAATACTACTTTGAATGTTTTGTAATCCACTTTAATCAAAATAAAAATGATTAATATAAAAAAAGAAGAGAAAAGAGTAAAAAGAAAGTACTCTGACAGAGTAAATTTGTCTCTATTCTTACCAAATCTAACCTAGACATATGGATTATGGCTTTTACCTTAAGGACACTTTTATTCACCATATATATTCCCTGATATTATTTATCATTTTAACTTTTAAAACTAAAGTGATTGTCACACTTTAAAATATAAATTTATAAATGTATTAAACCTATAAACACAATATTTTTAATTATTTTACCTACTCTACTAAAACTAGCATGCTTTTATATTAATCAGAAGTTTATTCCTTTTTTTTAACCTATCACAATTATACTGAAGCTATTAAAAACACTTTTTAATTTCCAAACATTTAATATAATCTAAAATCCTAAAACTACTGTTTTACCTACTATACTTGTACTATATGTATCATCATTAAAACATAAGAATTCAAGAAATATAACAACTCTCAAAAATAGGCATTTATGTATCAAATATCTGACATATCATATATTATAATCTATATAATTTAATATCTAAGATTTTGTGTCATATGAATATTTCCCTCTTTTAACAGCTTCTTAGATCAGGTCAGGATAGTGAAGACTGAAAGTTGAATGTGTGTTAAAATGTAGCTGCACTGACGTTTACTTCCGTATGCCTTGAGGGCACAGTTATGCATGAAGCCTTCCTGTGTTACCTACTGAACTGGGTCATACATGATGATATTTGCTGTATAGTCCTCTGATGAAGCAGCATAGGGAGAACCAGCTGGCCAAAGCTAATGCACCATCTGGCTGAAAATATATTGCCAATTCCTTTGGCAGAGGGGAGAGTAAGTTTGTGATCAAGCTATAAATCACAAGCAGCTTTTTGCAAGTTGTCAATTAAAATCCTGATATATTGGTGTCCTCAATGCATGGGTGACTTCTAGCTTTTTTAAATGTCACAATTTAAATTATAAAATCCCTTTTATTACCAATTCTTATTTTATAAAACTTAACTCAAAACACTGATAAAATCAGCACATGAAAAAATCTGACAGAATAAAACAACTAAAGAAGCAACAAAGAAGAAAAATGAAATAACTGATCACAGAGCTATGGTGAAATTTATGAAAGTCACTATTACAGACTTAAATTTTAATATTAAAGACTTAAAGAATTTTCACTGACTATATGTGATAAAGAACCTCTAACTTTTTGATAATTTGTATGAACATATTTTAATACTATACATATTGTATGTATATGTGAATTTATATTATTATCTACCACAAATTAATAAATTATTTAAAAAATTAGTACATAAGTGGGTTTTGTGGAGAAGATTAAACTGAGTTCATATCCATGTATTGCTGCTTAAGTAATTCTATGACATTTTATAAATTCATCTCAGTCATAATAACACTGTCTTGAGATGGCAGTGGATTAGCTTACAGAAAATAATAAAATTATTACTTAATGTACTTACTTGTAAAAAGTAACTTTATTATTAAATTACAATGTTAGTTCAAAAATAAACTACAACTATATATTAATAACCATGGATAATACCATGAGGGACAATCTTCACACTTTGGTTATATTTAAATTAGGCTGAAGCATGAGTCAGGATCAAATAAATAAAATAGACAATTTTAGTTTTCTTCTAATATATCTATCATATGTGCATATACATACATATGCATATACATATATATATATAATATAAAAAAGAATAGAAAGGAACAAAACTGAAAACAAAGAATAGCAGGAGCTTAATACTTTAAAATAGAAAGTTCCATGGTTTTCTAGTCCAGAGAAGTTCAATTTAATTTTAAAGGCATATAAGAAAGAACTTTGGGGGCAGAGAGATGGCACAGAGGTAGGGTGTTTGCCTTGCATGCTGCCAACCCAGGGGATGGTGGTTTGATTCTTGGTATCCCATTTGGTGTCCTGAGCCTGCCAGGGGCGATTTTTGAGCATAGTCAGGAGTAACCTTGAGCACCGCTGGGTAATACCCCCGCACACTTCCCCCAAAATGAAAAGAAACAACTGTGGAAATCTGTACAAAAATATCAAGGTCATATACTGAATTTGGAGCAAGATTCTGATATTTCAAATTTCATATTGTACTCTTTTCATTTCTTTACTCTTCCTCTGGTTTTCATATTCTATACTCTAGACCTCTCTATTCTCTAAGTCCTTATCTACCCCAGTGTTTTTCAACCTTTTTGTGAAAAGGCACACTTCTTTCATGAATAATATCATGAGGCACACCACCATTAGAAAATGTTAAAAATTTAAATCTGTGCCTATATTGACTATATATAAAGAAATTCTCTTGACTAGGAGTCAAATAAACAAATAAATTATTTGTTAAAATTAAATAAATAAATCTTAAAATTAAATAAATAAATCAAATAAATTATTTTATAATTACTTTAATATGAAATAAAACACTAGAATATAATGAGTGGTCTATTTGTAAGCCGAAGCCACATGTTATGAATGAAACTGGGATTTTTCCCACAGCACACCAGACAATATCTCATGGCACACTAGTGTGCCACGGCACAGTGGTTGAAAAACACTGATCTACCCAATGCTACCTGAATAGGTTAAGCATGTATCATATTTGTCACTGGCTTCCATATACATGTGAATGATTTGAAGAATGTTTCAGGTGGAATTTGAAGGAAAAATAGATCAAATAATCTGACATTTTACGAGAACTGGTACCAAGGTGAATTAAGCAAGGTATAAAAGATATTAAAAATAAGAGTAAAATGACCTAATGTACTAATGACCTAATGTACTCATCACTCTTACTTAGGCCATATTTGGCTACGACTCTATGCTTTTCCAACAATAGCTATAGGCCCCAGATAATACTCTCATTAATGTTCGTAAATTTCAGTATCTCAGTGAACTCCCACAGTTTGGGTCAACCATAAGAGTGATAGAAAATCAGGAATGTTGCTAATCTTTATGTTTTCCATTCTCCATTTCTTTTCTACTTTCCTCCTTCCTGTCTCTTATTTTCTGCAGAAATCTGTCTATAAAATAATTGTCTCAGATTTTCAAGTTAAAGGATGTTGTTTTTCATACATGATTACTATCATGTTGCTATTGCTATCATACACAGAATTACTAGAACTTCTTGTTATACAATATTTCTAATATATACATAATAATCTATTTTAGCCTTCACTTAAATTCAAGGTATGTACTTAATACCCCTGTAATGAAAATAAGACAATTTTATTTAAGTAAATATCAGTCTAAAGTTAGATTGTATTTTTATCTTCCTCATTTTATTCCAATGTTATTTTCAAATATTAATGAAGTCTTTGTGACCAAAGTATATCAATTCTGTAGGAAAAATGTAATGTGTCTTTGCTTGTTTAATATATTTTATCTTAAACAAAGGCTGATAAGAATTTTTCCTTGTTTCTTAAAAACAACTTATATTAATTTATTTTAAATATAACAAAATATAACCTTTAAGTAAAGAAATAGGGGCTGGACTTTAGCTCACCAGTAGGGCATTACCTTGCACACATCCCACCCAGGATCAACTGTGCTTCAAATCCCAACATCCTATCTGGTCTCCTGAGCCTGCCAGGAGTGCTTTCTGAGCGCAGAGTAACCCCTGAGCACTGCCAGCTGTAGCTTAAAACACCAAAAAAAAAAAAAAAAAAAAATCAAAAAATAGGAATAATCTCAAAACTAGAATTTTACTTTGTAAAGGGATAAACAAATATAAAAGGACTTTAAATATAAAATAAAAAAACATTTCCTTTGTATCACTAAATTTTTAAAAATAAACTAGCTAACACCTTAATATTCTAAAATAAGGTTGGAAATATTTTTTAAGTTTGAAGTAATATTTTTAAAAAGTATGTTCAGGGTCTGGAACAGTGGCACAGTGGTAGTGCATTTTTCTTGCACATGGCTAACCTAGGACTGTCTGTGGTTCGATCCCCTGGTGTCCCATCTCTAAGCACATAGCCAGGAGTAGCTTCTGAGCGTTTCTGAGTGTGGCCCCAAACCAAAAATAAATAAATAAATAAATGAACAAATAAATAAATAAATATGTGCAGTCATCCATTCAAATACAACTTAAAATTAATCACATGTATTTATTTGATTTTTGAGATTGTACCAGAAGGTGATCAGAGCTAACTGGTGGATCTACATTTAGAAATTATTCTCGGAGGGGCCGGGCGGTGGCGCAAAGAGGTAAGGTGCCTGCCTTGCCTGCGCTAGCCTTGGACGGACCGTGGTTCGATCCCCCGGCGTCCCATATGGTCCCCCAAGCCAGGAGCGACTTCTGAGCGCATAGCCAGGAGTAACCCCTGAGCGTTACCGGGTGTGGCCCAAAAACCAAAAAAAAAAAAAAAAAAAGAAATTATTCTCGGAAATACTTGGGAACAATATATAGTGCAGTGATTTCCTGTACAAGAAAAGTGCCTTAACTTCAAATTCAAATATATTTTAAAAGATCACTATCGGTGATTCTAATTATTTTGTTTTATAGATATGTGAAATCAAAATTTCTATAAAATATTACATAGAGTTTTGGTAAAATAGTACAGGGATAAAATGACCTGCTTTTCATACAGCTCTATTTGTTCCTTGGAGTACCATCAGTAGTAAGCTTCTGCACAGAGGCTGCGCATTGCCTGGTGTTGCACAAATTATTGCCGCAAAATATGATATTACACAGAGATATATGTAAATTCAGGATAAAATATAAATGAATTTTGAAATAGAGTTGTTTAAATTATATCTTTCTCTCTAAGAGCTTATTGCAAAACTAAAAATTTACCTTTATTTGAAAATAAACGTTAGTGCGGAAATATGGAATTTTAGAAAATTGGATAAATATATCATTCTATAATTACAAATAATTTAAGTAGAATATTTTGGAACATTAATGTTTATAATAAGTTTAATTAATGACAATTTGGCCCAGCACTGCAAATCTGGCTTAGATTTGAATTTTTGATGACTGTAGGTAGCATTTGTCAATTGTATTATATTCACCTCATGATTGAAGATCAATAATCTCTAAATCCCAGCTTCTTAACTTTGGTTAAGAGGCCATAAGGATTTTTCTAACTGAATATTGGGGTCACAAGACACTTGGCAACAGCAAAGGGTTTCTGAATGTTCAATCCAAAACTTATTCAAAAAAAAAAAACCAACCAACCAAACAAACAAAAAAAAAACCAGTAAATGGATGCAAAGAGCTAAGGTGTTTTCCTTGCACGAGGCCAACCCAGAAAGGACCCGGGTTTGATTCTCGGAATTCCATATGGTCCCCTGAGCACCGTCAGGTGTGGCCCAACCTCCACCGGCCAAAACAAAAACAAATAAAGAAAAACAGAGAATGAAGTTGAGATTTTTTGGGGGCAGGCAGGGCATCTATACTATGTGATGAGTGGGGAAGTTTTCTCCCTTGGTAATAGTGATCAGTTTCTATGTAATGCACAATACTGGATGTGAGCATCACGCCACGAATAACACAATAACAGGCCTGCTCATATTTCAGTGGAAAGGTAAAATTGAGACTGGCATTCTTGGACACCCCTTTTTCCCCTGTGCCCCGAATTACCCACTCTTCTGGGAGTTACTCTGCTTCTTTCTTTTTTCCTTAAATGTGGCCACCAAATGGAGGAAATGTGACTTTGATAATACAGTTTTCTTCTAGTAGAAAATAATTCTCATAGTTTTCCTTACTGGATAACTTGTGTTTCCTTGTCGAATTGAGATTACTAGTTTCTCAGTTTCTAAAAAGTTTCGAGTTATTTTACTAGTGCTTTTCAATAAAGTGCACATGTTGCAGTGTTGGAACACAGAAATTCAAAGGATAAGAAATACTGTTCTACAGTGGTTATAAATAAACCAAAAGCTGACTGGTCTCTGATTCGCTGACAGACCGTAAATGTGAAAGGTTGAAAATCACAGTAAGGAAAATCAAATAAAGAAATTGCAGTATGTTATTTATGATATAAGGAATATTCATTATATCCTGGTTCTAGGGCACTAATATCAGGAATCATGCTCATCTCTTCATTGATGTTCATCTGTGTCCAAGACTTCAGTAATTTAGATAAAGAATAGAAGAACAAGTACTAACTTTACAAGCACAACAAAATCAGATACATTGGAAGATGATGTTTTTGATGAGCTAAAATTCAATAAAGAATATTTTAACAAACAGTTGGCATCAGATCAATGAGAGGTTTAGGAAATTGTAGACCTAAGGATGAATTGATATTGTCTGAAATTATAGTATCAAATTTGTACATGCTGTTCTCTTTATTCGGGAATAAACATATCATATTCTTATGGATTCTGTAATAAATATGCCTTTACTTATAAAATGTTTTTCTGTACATTAGAAATATTTTTATCAAACTAAAAATTTTAACTGGCAAATACCAGGTTTAAGACTTTCTTATATTTGATTTCAATTGTCTTCCACAATGTTAATATTAATGCTGAACATACTTATCACATTTATAACTCAAGAAAATGAGACATAATTAATAATGTTTTTCAGATCATCCTCTTTTTAGTAATACAAAAAAAGAAATCCTAAAATGTTAAATCACTATGTTACACTACTTCAATAGATTATGCAAAGGATGAAGATATCTAAAACATTAATGACATAAATTATTGTCACAAATTTAAGTATCACTTAAGAATATTAAATCTTAATATTGGCCTCAAATTCTTACAAAAAATGTGAAGCGCAATAATTATTTTCTCAATCTTAAGCGACTGAATGAGAAAAATGGTTTTCAGATATATAGCTTTAAAAATATTTTTCAATAATTTTCATTGATTTAGAAAACTGATGAAGTACATATCCAGGTGTATTATTTTCTATCACTGATTCTAAGTACCAGCTATGTTTAATGCAGTGTCTTACTAAGGTGCAATAAAATCTTGCCCGACTTCCCCTCAAATTGCACTTTGAGTCTCATTATTGAATACTTATTTTTAATAATGGCAGGAACACAGTGAAAATGATATAGCATTATAGGAAAATAATATTCCCTATAATGTTAGCATGATGTCATCAGACTAGGCATCAGGAAAAACAGCAAGCTCTGGAAACTTAGTTTTCAAGCACTAATGAGCAGTGATAGAAAACAGAAAAGAGGTGTTTGGAAAGATTGGTACATAATTATAATAGTTTTCACAAACTCTATTCTTTCATTGAGTTTGGTTTTTTTTTTATTCACAGTACTGATCACATAGCATAGAGGAAACTGTTGTTTTCAGTCAGTGTTTTAAATACCATATTCTATATTAAATATTAGATTCATTTGAACTAACTTCAAATGTGATTTGGAAAAAACTTTTTCTCACTATGAAATAAAATCATGGCTTCATATTTTTATCTCTTTGTCCTTTTTTTAACTAAATCATTGAAGCAAAAACGAGAAAAGTCATTGCATCAGCAAATTAATTCACCCAAGCAGTAGCCTCAAACCACAGGTTAATTTGAATTGTTCAAATATAATTACTTAAAAAAGGAAAGGATTCATTACTTTTGTGGTGTTTGCTGGTTCACTGCACCATTGTAGAAGAGTGTCAATAAACAAATTACATCTAAAGCTATGCACTTCCATTGAACAAGCCTCCTGAGAACCTACTAGCATGTTTTTCTTTGTTTCATTTTTGCATGCAACCAAATCTTTGTTACTTTCCCCTCTGGTCCCTGAAATGCTTTATGAGGTTTCTTCTTAAAAAAATTAACATCTTTATTTAAGCACCATGATTACAAACATTTCTGTAGTTGGGTTTCAGATATAAAAATAAATAACCACCTTCATCAGTGCTTTCCCACCATCAATGCACTCATACTCTTTGAATCTTGATTTTAACAGGTTACAACAATTCAGTTTCACTTAACAATTACAAAAATAAAAAATTGGGTACTGGGGAAAAGTTATAAAAAAAATGCAAGCCTTTGCCTATAGTGCCATGAAGTAAAACAGCCGCTTTGTTATACATTTACTGTTTTTCTTTAATTAATTAATTATCATTATTAATTTATTAATAAAATAAAAAACCTTAATTGTTAAGTGAAACTGAATTGTTGTAATATAAGTGTACATGCATGTCACTTTATCTCCCTTCAGCACCCAGATTTTGTCCAGAGTGATCAGTTCTATCATTGTCATAGTGGACCCTTTTCTACCCTAACTTCACTCCCTGCTCTTTGTGACAAGTTTCCTACCATTGGGTGGTCCTTCTGACCCTCATCTCTATTGTCCCTGGATATTATTACCATACTGCCTTTTATTTTTCTTATATCCCACAAATTGTCCTTCCTCCAGTTTTTCTTAACTGTAGATCTATGAAATCAACTAAAACTGTCAAGTGAACCAAAATTTTATTTTCCTTGAGAGAATAATAATAAATATGTATCGAATTATTTGTGAAAATACAAAATATTAAGAAACTTTGCTGTGAATAATTGTTTTCAACCATAACTTCTAATGAAAATACCAGGAGTAAATTAATAAGACTTGGAGAGAAGGTGAAAGGTAGTTCGTAAAACACTACAAAGTATGATAAAAAATTAAGCACATTTTACAATGCTCTCTGCTGAAATATTCCAAACATACAATTATTTTTATTTTTTCAGATGGACCATTTAAAGTGAGTTCAAAGATTTTGAATTCCAATATTAGCAATGGCTTTGAACCATGGTGAATTTCTTTCAACAATGTGCAAGTATGACTCTATTTCTATCAGACATTATATATTTCAAAACAAAAATGAAACTATTCATATAAACTGACAACACAAAGACCCTTAAACCCTAACATACAGGTCTTTATTTAGAAATATGGAAAATTAAATACATTTTTCTCATTTACATATTAAAAGCAAGAAATATTTTCCATTAACAAATTTGTCAAAATTTATGCTGCAAGAGTGGGGCAGTTAAGACATCGATCACTAACAAAGTACTTATTATTAGATGGTTGTAACAATTTCAAATTACAATGGACCTTTTCTGAATCCAGACCTTGCCTTCTTTTATTTCTTTATTATTGCTTCATATATCATAGTCATATTAAGATCAAAAAACCCTGAGTTTACTAATAACTCCCCTTTTTCCCATTGCCTAGGTTTCTTATTATGAAAAATAACAGTAAATTTAAACATTATGTTTTCATGGTGTGCCATATAAATTTCTTCTAAAAGCTTGCACAGTATAGAATTAATCTATTTAAAATCAGAATTCTTTTATATATTATGAGCACATTTCTCAAGTATATATAGAAGTATATATATATACATATATATATATAACTCTATAGTCTATATTTTTCATAGTCCATTCTGGGTTTCTCAAACTTTATTACAATGGCCTTTTCTTTCTTTCTTTCTTTCTTTCTTTCTTTCTTTCTTTCTTTCTTTCTTTCTTTCTTTCTTTCTTTCTTTCTTTCTTTCTTTCTTTCTTTCTTTCTTTCTTTCTTTCTTTCTTTCTTTCTTTCTTTCTTTCTTTCTTTCTTTCTTTCTTTCTTTCTTTCTTTCTTTCTTTCTTTCTTTCTTTCTTTCTTTCTTTCTTTCTTTCTTTCTTTCTTTCTTTCTTTCTTTCTTTCTTTCTTTCTTTCTTTCTTTCTTCAGTTTTAGGCCACAGTCAGCAATGCTCAAGAGAATTGAACCTGGATGCATCCCAGGTCAGCATCATACAAGGCAAATGTCCTACAGTTATGCTATCTCTCCAGCCCAATGGCCACCTTTCAAGAATGGTTTCTTGCTGTGCCTCTCAATTTCAGGTGGTTGGTTTTCTATTCTCATACAGTGCCCCATGTCTGTGAGATTTTCAATTTTACTTTAGCATCATGTCATGGTGGTCTGCAGGTAGCCATATGGTGACCTTTAGTTGGAAAATGTGATATTTTATGTCTCAGAAATTATATACTCACAAAATATATATTAATTACATACTCACTTTGGCGAAGTCTCATGCTTAAAAGTCTCATGATGAAAAATCCACAGTAAACGTGACAAATATAGAATTCAGTTATACAATTTTTGAAAATAAGAATTTTTGCATAATGAACATAGTTCAGAGATTCTATACCACTCAAGCATCAAAATTATTTCTGTATAACTCCCCAACGAAATCAAATTCTATATAAAATTTTAATCACTTTTTCTCAAATTTTGCTCTGTGGGGTAGGAGATACTTGATATCAAAGCGATAACAAATTTGGAGTTTTAATAAATTGCATTTCATTCAGATAAGTATGCAATTAAATATTCACATATAGGAGCTAGAGATATTAGGGGATAAACTTCTTTGTCTTGCAAGATGTTGAAGTGTCAAGGACCCTGTTTCCAGTTCCTGGTATAGTACATAATTCCTTAAGCACCACAAATCACTCCTAATTATAAAGCTAGTAATAGATACTGAACACTGAAAGTAGGTCTCAACAAATCACACCCCTAAAAAATTCACATGCATTTTTTAAGATAAATTATAAGGCTTCAAGGAAATAAGATAATAGTGGCATGGGTGCACATCCTCTGTCCCACAGGTCCAAAGCACCCAGCTGAGTACCACTGTGCAGGGGATTTCATTGGTCATTTCAATATAATCATTAACTAAAACGATGTAGTAGCTGGTCATAGAAGAAACAGATTTTATTTAAATCATGTTTTTTTTTATCAGTTACTAGATGTGTTATCTTGGGCAGATATTAAGTGCTGTGAACATCAGATTTTTTTCATTTATAACAAGAATTTGCTATTATATACTTTAAGATTAGTTAGTTCGCTGGCATATACTGAATTAATCAACTGAAACCTGGGAAATAGACCTGATTTACCGGTCAATATGTTAAAATTACTGAAAAAAACTAACTTTGCAATTATTTTTATGGAACAAGAGTAAATTTGATTTTGGTTTATTATTCCATTAATTGTGTGACACTTTTTTAAATAGGAAATAAAATTACAGTAGCCTGGGGCCAGAGAGATAGAATATAGAGATATATAAGATTAGAAAGATGAGTTTCAATATTTTCTAAGCAATCTTCTCCTCTACTTTTACATAAGTGGTGTCTCAAATGTCAAATCATTTATTTAATTGAAGAAAAGGAAAGGAAATTGAATGTGGTGCTCTTGTGAATTTCCAAAGGAATAAATATTATGACACCCTATAAAATGTGTATAAGTACTTCAGCTTTGTCAAAAAAATTGTGGAAATCTCTAAAAATGACACGATTGTTATTGTTAAAACATGGGGGTATGATTTCTCATTTAAATTTAAATGGGTAGTCCTCTTTAGATTTTAAAGATAATATCTGAATGCATAACATATGTCAAAGCAAAACAGGGAAGACTATCCAAAATGGCATTAAGAACAGGATGAAAAGGAGCTGAAGATGAAAGAAATACAGAAGCTAGAAGAGTAGAAAAGGATGAAGGACAGAACGAAACACAGTAAGTCAAGAAAGATACATTTTATTTCCATCCCTGTCATGATGTCATGCATGCTATTGTGAAAATAAACCGGAGGAAGAGAATCATCATGTCATTCTTAATAGGAACTGTTAAAGTGAGCAGGACGAGTAGCACTTGTTTGACCAAAGTAAACAATTTCCCATATTAGCATCACTAGTGCTTCACAGACTAGAAAGCTGCAAACAGGAGGAATTCTAGTGATTTCTCCTCTTTCCATTTATAGCTTAAACACTCCAATTATTTATCTTTGCTTATACACTCTGATCATTTAAGAATAAATACTGTTCTTTATCCACAAGTATAAAGATTTATTTCTGTTCACAAGACTTACAAATCCACAAATTGGGTGAATTTTATTTCATGGATATTTGATTTCTATATATTCCAAAGAAAAGCATTATTTGGTATTGTTTTGTAACCCCTGAGATGGACTGTAAAGAAGTGAGCTAACCATATTTCTGAATACTAGAATTAGAATTCAGTTTAATTTTTCAATAGACATTTCATTAGGTTACTGTATTTTGATTTCTTTTTTTTTTATCATTTTTTAAGGGAAGGCATGCATGGCAATACTCCTATCTCTGCACTTAGCAGTCTCTCCTAGCAGTGCTCAGGGAATCATATGAGATGCCAGAGATTGATTTCATGCACTGAAATGGCTTAACCACTGTACTATCTCTCTGGCCCCAGGCTACTGTAATTTTAGTACCTATCTACAAAATTGTCACACTCTCTGATGAGTTTAAAGCAAACTTTAAAGATTAGTACCTGAAATAAAACTCAGTCGCTTTAAAACAAAGATAAATACTTATAATAAGAGCCAGCCTTTGCTACTCGCCATGCTCTTATCTCAGAAAACCATGTTTGCTCTGAGACAATTACCTTATACATATTTAATTTAGCATAGAATCCTTAAAGAGAAAATATCTTCTGATAAAATATCTTCTATGAAACATTAAAAGTAGAAATAAGAAATTAATGAAATTAACAAAATTGTATTTTATAAATCCCATTTGAAGCTCTCAATCATTGGTAAATGGGCCCAGGGCACCTTGCCCCTTCATATTCAATCAGTCAGAAGTTTCAATGATTAGATATCAGGTCATCAGTGATTGTGTCCCACAGTGTCTGGACTTGCCCAAACATCACAGGCAGTGTTCAGATTCCATGCAGTGTTAGGGATCTAATTTGGATCTGTTTTGCACCCTAAGCACTGTACTGTTCTCTGATACAATTATTTTTTAAAGAGATTTTTTCCTAATTTTTTTAACATATTTTAAATAACTGATACTTTTAGTCCTAAAAAGTAACCTTTAGATTCTTTAATATTGGAGAGTAAACAGACAATAATGATATAATTTTGACTTATTATGAGTAATAAATATATGTTCAGATATGCATATTAATAGGTGAAACTTTCCAAATAAATGTTCCAAAAGAAAATAGTTTGTATAATATTTTATATATACAACAGTAGAAAAAATATTATAATATTCTGTTTCTAATTTGATTTTCCTATCAAGAACAAATAATTTCTGTCTTTCTAAAAACATAATTACATTTGGCATTTTTAACCCAACAAGACTACTTGTCTTCATTAATGATGTAATATTTGAAATAGACAAATAACTCTATCAATAAATAACTAAATATTCAGAAACACAGAAATAACCTCATTTCAGCACTGCCATTGTAGCTACCTTGCAGATAATGGTGGTGAGTTGTAGGAACATTCAACCCAGGACACTTCTCTAACCCTCATTCCATTTCTTTATTTAATCACATGGCACAGAGAAGATTAGGAAATACAATTTATTTTAATCCATAGCTGATTTTCATTTAAACTTGTCATGTTATGAGTACAATGAATTGCTCTAATTGCTAGCAAACTTTATCCAATTCACATTTCTTCCTTATTTTATTCAATATTGATTAAAATCAAGGTACTAACTTGCAGACTAGAAAATCAGACCTGTTTTTGAATAAATTTATTTATTATCCTAATATTTAGTATAATCACACATTTACTGCATTCTGATTATATTTTTCAAATGTACTTTTACTTATTATTATCAATTTTAAAAACTTATTTTGATTGCATGTTTACATATTTACTAATTAATTAGATACATTTAAATTCTATTTTTAAAAATTACTCAAATAAATTAAGTCAACATAAATTCATGTCTTTGCATAAATTTCTGAATGACTTTCCAGTTAGCTAAAATTAATATTTTCCACAAATCATTACTCTTGAAATATTGAAATAGTCAAAACACATTAAATATGATTTAAGATGAAAGTCTTATATTTATAAATATATTTTTATATATTTAAATATATATATTTATGTATATATATATTGATATTTATATCATTGAATCACTTAAATGAATAAGAGAACATAGTTGACAGTAAAATGGCTAATTTAACTACGGCCAATCTAAAAGTCTCAGCTTCCTCTTTTATAACCAAGGTGATGGATCAGATGATTTTAATATGAGTATAACAAATATTTCAATAGCAGTGTTGCTTCTTTCACTAAGTAAATTTATTTACTCCTAGAAGTTAGAAGGAAACATAGAAATGCATGCAACAATAAATTGTGTTGATTACTAATTGAATCAACTGCTGTTCATTTGAGGAAAGTAGTCTTTTTTTAATTTTTGGATTACACTCAACAGTGCTTAGGACTGACTCCTGGATGGGGCTAAGGGATCATTCCTGGCCAGACACATAGGACAAAATAGAGTGCCAGAACTGTATAGGACAATATTCCAGAACCATGCAACCTGGGTTGGTCACAAGTAAGGCAAATGCCCAACTGTACTATCCTTTTGATTCCAAGAAACAAATGTTTTGAAATATTCTGGAAGCCAAGACATAATACAGCAGTTAAAACACATATGTTTTACTTGATTTGATTCCAGAACAATCTCTAGGTGAGGCCCTCAGGCTTCTGAGCATTGCATGGGAGTCTCCACTCCTCCTCCAAAAGCTACTTTACAAATAGACTAGGAAAGTCTTTTAAGTAACAAAAAGATCTATTTTTTTAAATATGCAAAAACAGTAACCCATTAGTCTTTTCTAAGAACCAATGATAAAGATAAAATTTTTATTTCAATAGAGGCTTATAAAAATATGGAACATACTTTGTTTTAAATAAAAATTTTGTAATTTTTTGTTCCTAAATAAAAACCATAATGAATTTAGTAAAAAAATGTTTGGTATATTTCTAGGTTTTTTTACATGATAATTTGGAGATGAGCTATCATGTGTTTGTGATTGAGATAACAGATGAGTGTCTAGAATATAGAATTCTTACTTAATCATTGTACCCCAAAGCAAGCCCTTGACCACACACTGATTCAGTTTTCAAATAGTTGTTTAAGTCTTATGAAGATTTTAGAAGAGTAAGTTTTGCATTTTAGAAATCTTAAAAAAAAAAAAAAAAACCAATAGAGGGGCAGCAGTGATATCATAGCAGTAGGGTGTTTGCCTTGCACGGACTGACCTAGGATGGACCTTGGTTTGATCTTCCATGTCACATGTGGTTCCCCAAAGCCAGGGCAATTTCTGAGTGCATATCTAGGAGCATCCCCTGAGCATCACCAGGTGTGCCCCCCCAAAGAAAACAAAAACAAAACAAATAAAATAAACAATAGATTAAAATTTGCAAATCGTACCATATAATTAAGAGAGGTAAAATTTTGTTTTGAATTTTAAAAGGGCATTTGAGTTTTTTGTCTGTTTATCATTTACAAAAAATAAATAGGCTTAGGTAAAAGTTGCTCAATAAAAATAATTAATTGTTGACTGGGTGTTATTACAGGGGATAAGACACTTGACTGGCATGTGAATGACCCTGACTAAATTCCCAGCCATATATCTGAGAATTGGCAGAATTAACCCCTGAGCATAAAAGATGAGAATGAGTTCTGAGCACCACTAGGTTTGGTTCTCAAACAGAACAAAACATATCCCTCCTCCCCCAATAATAATGTTGATTTTGACATGAATGGTAATATTTTGTATAGTTTCAGCATATGCTGTGGAAAATAGTAAGGGGTTGGGCCCCATGTTAAATTTTGGATGCTATCTATAAAGGTGTCTGAAAAATAGTTTTATTTTATCATATTTAGAACTGCTATTTTCTGTCAAATATTTAATTCTTGCATGTGTTTATTCGTTATGCAAATGGCATCTCTATAGAGGTTTTGAAAGAAAATTAAAAGACTAGAAGGTATTTAGAAGTTATATAATTTGACCCATAGACATTTTCTGTATGCACTATCAATGGTTACTAATCAGTATAAATTGATACAATATCTTCAGCTGGAGAGAGAGTACACTTGTTTTTATTTTGCTTTGTTTTGGGGCCACACACAGCAGCGCTCAGGGGTTACTCCTGGCTCTGCGCTCAGAAATCGTTCTTGGCTCGGGAGACCATGTGGGATGCCGGGGATCAAAGCCGCGTTTGTCCTAGGTCAGCCGTGTACAAAGCAAAGGCCATACCACTGTGCCACCACTCCAGCCCGTCAGTATACTTCTATAATACATATGATTCGTTAAATTCACCAGAAAGGAATTCCTGAATACATTAGATTGATTAGTCATTAGCAAGACTTACAAAAAAAAGAGAAATAACCTTAATAAATCAAATCACTAATAAAGGGAGGCTTTCAAAACAGATAGATTACATAAAAATTCAAAGGAAATAGTGCCTAGGATGTAAAGCCTAATCATGGAGCTGAAGAAACTATTCACCCAATACCCATATGGTAAAGGCTTAATATAAAAGAATATATAAGGTACTGGTGGAGCTTAAAAAGAAAAAAAAATCTAACCCCATTCAAAACAGGAAGAAGTGATGAACAGCTATTTTCTCAAAGAGATACAGATGGCCAAAAGGCATATGAAAAACTATCCATCAGGCATATGCATCAAAACAAAAATGAGATATCATCTCACATCACAGAGACTGGCACAAAGAACAAGAACAACCAGTGCTGGTGTGGATGCAGAGAGAAAGGGGTGATCAGTCACTGCTGGTGGAAAGGTTGACTGGCCCAGCCTTTTTGAAAAACAAGAGAAGGATAAGATAGACATTCCTCCAAATTCTAAAATTGGCTTCCATATGATTCAGCAATACCACTACTACAAATGTGTATGGATAGATAGATAGATTAGATAGATAGATAGACAGATAGATAGATAGACAGACAGGCAGGCAGGCAGGCAGACAGACAGACAGACAGACAGACAGACAGACAGACAGACAGACAGACAGACAGACAGACAGACAGATAGATAGATAGATAGATAGATAGATAGATAGATAGATAGATAGATAGATAGATAGATAGATAGATAGATAGATGATAGATAGATAGATGATAGATATAGATATATAAACAAAATGTGGAAAAGACCTCTGCACTCCTATGTTCATCTCAGTGCAATAAATAAAAGCCAGATTCTGAAAACAAAACAAAGTAACTGAGAACCCACGAGTGGCTAAAGAAACTTTGGTACATATACTCAATGAAACACACACATCTGTTAAAAAAAAATGAAGTCATGACATTTAATTAAACATGGATGAATATGGAGAGCATTATGCTTAGTGAATTGAGTCAGAAACCAATATCCATAGAATGATTTTACTCATTTGTGAGATATTAAGGTAGTATGGGAATAATCTTCAAAGATAATAAATATGAGGATCACTAGGACCAGTCCATGGTAGGAAGCTTGCCACAAAAAAGTGCAGAAAAACAAAACAAAACAAAACAAAAAAAAAACGTCCCACATTGACAATGATAGTTGGATTTGATCAATCTAGACAAGAACTGGCTGTTTAAAGAGATAAAGTGATATGCATGATATTCATTCAGTCCTTCCGTAAAAATATTTACAAACCACAGTTTCTAAAAGAAAAACAAAGGAGGAAGAGAAAGACAGACATTACAGAGAGAGAAGAAAAATGTCTGCAACAGAGGTAGGCAGCAAAGATGTCAGGGGGATGTGGGGATAGAAACTAGGGACATTGGTAGCAGGAAATGCTCATTGATGAAATGTGATGCACGATGTATGACTGAAACGCAACCATAACAATTTTGTAACTCTTTTTTTTTTTTTTTTTTTTGGGTCACACCGGGCAGCATTCAAAGGCTAATCCTGGCTCTGGGATCAGAAATCGTCTCTGACAATCTCTGGGGACCATATGGGATGCCGTGAACAAGCATTTGAATCGGCTGCATGCCAGGCAAATGCTCTACCGCTGAGCTATCTCTCTGGCCCCAACAACTTTGTAACTCTTAAAAAGAACAACTATGACAACATTATATTTATATATATTTAATATATATTTATATATATAATATATTTATATATACATAATATTTAAAATAAGTTTTTAAAGTACAAATAAAATTCAGGGTATGTTAGTTTTACCTCTTTATAATGAAATATGAAGCTTACAGTATTTTTTATAAAATATTAGAGAGCTAATACCAGCATAGTTTATATAAGAGATTGTATTATACTTAATAGTACAAATTAAAAATCTTTTAAAATACTAAGATTGTTTAAATTGTCAGAGATGTAGGCTTGCATTTAGCCCTTAATATATCATAACAAATATTAAAAGAAATGTAACTAATTTTCATAAAAACCGACATATTTTCTATGTAAGAAACTGCTTTCTATCATATAAATTTTAATTTAATGCCAGATGATTATCAATGGTTTCATGCAGGGAGCACTGAGTTCATTTTAATTATTTTATCACATTCAAAATTAAAATTCACCATTACATAAAAACAATATTAATGCCAGAACTTTGATATTTATTCAATTTGCGTTTGCATTTATTCAATAACCATAGCTGTGTACACTAAAATTATACTCTATTGTTCAGGACATAACAATTATCCGCTTAATAGTCACACATGCAGAGACAGACACATGTAATGTTCATCATGCTTTGTGGAAGGAGGCTGAACTATCCACATAATTAAGTTGAAATGATTATCTAAAATCTCCAGCAAATACCCATTTTTTGCTTTCCATAGAGTCAATATTTGTCACTGTTTCTAGTGTACTGTATCTAAAGGACATTTTAGATATTTTAGAATACACGAGATTTCAATATAATATTTCTAGCTTTATTTTCCTAAATAATATTATAAAAACCATTTAATGGTTTGTGTTTAAATTCTTCCCTCACAAATATATAGCAAAAATAAATAGATTCTTGAACCTACCCTACAAGTTGAAAAAATTATAAATAAAAGAATTTATTTTCATAAATGGAAAAGTTTACGTTTGGCATGACTTTAGCAAATGTTCTTTCTGCTTAATTTTAACACCAGCAAGTATTCATTAACTGTGAGATGGGGAAAATATTTTGTTAACTTTCAGATCGTCATCAGCACTATTTAAAAGATACATAAAATACATACGAAACTAAAATGTTCAAATCTTTATAATTTCAAAATAAAAAAGAATCAATTTAAATAATTACTATGTAGTCCTATATAGCTCTAATGTTATATTAAAACATAATCAATATAAACTTATCAATGGGATATTTTAAATTATTTTTTCTTTGTTCTAAGTCTTTAAAAATCTAGGAGTATTCCCTGAGTACTGAAACAGGACATTGTCTAAGCACTATTGCGTATAGCCTAAAACATACAAAATATAGTAAAACTAATAATAAAAGCATGGATAATTAAGTAAAAGACTCCAGGGGCCTGAGCAGTGAGTGGCACAGCGGTAGGGCGATTGCCTTGCATGTGGCTGATTTAGGACGGACCACGGTTTGATCCCCCAGCGTCTGATATTGTCCCCCAATTCAGGAGAGATTTCTGAGTGCATAGCCCAGAGTAAGCCATGAATGTCACCAGGTGTTGCCCAAAAACACAAAACAAACAAACAAAAAAGATTCCCCAAAGATAAAGAAAATTCCTTCCAAAATAAACTATTTTTTATGCATGTGAATTATTTTGCAGTAAAGTCAGGTAAGATTTTATAAGTTCAAAGAAATGTTTTCTAGTCCCTTAAGTAAGAATGAAAATAGGCTTTAATAATATTATCTTTAGGGGCCTGAGTGGTAGCACAGTAGTAAGGCATTTGCCTTGCATGCGGCTAACCCAGGTTTTATTCTTGGCAACCCATATTCATATCCCACCCCATATTCATCCTGATCTAGGAGCAATTTCTGAATGCAAAGCCAGGAGTAACTCCTGAGCGCAGCCAATTGTGGCCAAAAACAAAATCACAGCCAACAACAACAAAAAATAATCTTTAATAATAAAAAAAATTTTTCTTTTAACACACCTTTTTTTTTTCCTGCTTCCTAGTCTGCTTCTCCCCTCTACCCTTTCCCTTTGTTCTTTCTTGCATCACATCCTACTCCAATGTTCAGTGGTGCTCAAGACCTACTTCCAGTTCAGGAGAGCTTCTAGTTGTGCCTTAGATGACCATGTCATTCCTTGACATGCCATGACAGGGATCAAACCCAGAAATTCTGAAAGCAAGGCATGTACTCAGATTATGGAGCATGCTCTATACTACTCTACTTCCTACTAAAGTAGCCTTTATTATTTTACTTTAATTTGCATCATACCCTGCAGTGCTTTGGGGCTACCTGAAGCTCCATGCTCATGAACTGATGATGCTCAAGGGACCATACACAGTACCAGGGATCAAAACAGAGTTAGTCATATGCAAGGTATATCTTATTCCCCTATCTCTCTGCTTCTCTCCTCAAAACAATCAATCTTTCTGTCACAGAAAACTGTACATGATAGGGCAATTCTATAATTACAAAGGATGTAGTTTTCATCATGTGAGTCTCATTCTATCCTTGAAGACTTAAGTCCCTATCTCCCGTTCCTTTGTTATAAAAGACTCCCATTGACTTGAGAGTAAATATTCATGAAAATTTTCTATTTGTTTACAATTTGCTCCCCACAAATGATGTTAATTGATTATCCCACAAGGCTTAGAAGAAATTAGAGTGGCGAGAAAAGTTTTATCTACATCACTATTTGTTCCTTCAAACTATAAAATCACATACTGGATAACTGGTCATCCTATACTACAAAAATCATTAAAAACAGTTATTAAAGAAGTTTTAACTTATTTTCATACATAAGTAACGTTTTGAAAAGGATGATTTGAAAGCCATTAAATAAAAACATTACATAAATAATATTTTCTAAACTTGTCCATGCTCAAGTAAATTTGGTTGACTTTTATGCTTTCCTTTTTCCAAGAATTTCACAAAGAAGTTTTAACCTAGATGTTTGCATATTTTTAAATAAAAAGTTAAAAAAATAACCAATTAGAAATATTTAAGTTAAAAGTATTTTTTACAGATTAACAACACATGTTCTATTGCACTTAGACATACATTAAAAATTAAGAATATTAAAATCATATTTTGATAAATTGTGTTCATGAAGGATAAACTTATAGAAACTCCAGAAAAATGATTATTAGAAACATCTAATTGGCACTGAATTCATTTAAGACATATGCCAGTTATTAGGAATTCAGCAATATATATCATTAAGGATGAGAAATATTAAACCATTGCCTAATTGTAATCCAATCAAGTCAATTAACACAGGAAAAAAAACACATTCCTTTCTTTTAACTATTTTCTCTGAAAAAAATCACTATAAATCATCATACATTAATTTTTCATCATTTTTCATTGTTAATGGATGCAGACACCAAAAGTTTATTTTTATTATACAGTAGAATGAGCCTAAATTAATTACAACATGGTTTATGGAAACATTTAAGGTAATTGAATTTTTTGTTAGAAAAAGGTGTGCCAAGTCTTGAGATGTATTTCAGATAGTTTAAGACATGATTGTTGCAGGTGATTGTTATGCATTATGCTTTATAGATAATATAATAAACAAAAATAAAGAAATGGTCAAGAATTTCAGAAAATAGTACTAATTACGAATGAGTTAGCTCTTTTAATATCTTATTCAATTTATGTTGTACATAACACTGAAAAATACAATACAACAAATGCTATTATGACCCTTCATTTTCACCATTCACATATTCATCTTGGAGAATAAAATTCAAGAGATAATAATGATCAAAAATATCACTTTGAATATCTGGTCTTGAAAATTTATTAATCATATCAATGTTAGTAAGATAATTTAAGAATAGAAGCTGAGCAAAGGCTTTTTAAAGAAACTTTTATATAACTTATAACTTTTATAAGATGCGTGCAATGTATACATATTTTCACACATAAATATATACATATATGTCATTTACATATCTCTGCTTTACTAAGTGCCTTAAAAATACAGGACAGTTTTCATTGATTCTAGTATTAGTTAGTAAGGTAATTCATACAAGAAACCTATTTTTATAACAGTCACAATTTAATGGCTCAGCAAATACAGTCTGGATAGAAAATCCAGTCTGGATAGAAAATCATATTATTTTTTATCTTTCTAAATGATCTTGTTACTTTCTCAGTTCATAAACTATAGTAGTAGTTAGCTAAGTATAAAATACAATGGTCAGATTTCAGACTTTTGTTCATATATGAATTTTTCTGTAAATTTTGATGTTGAAAGAAACATTCTAAAACATTTCCTTACACTTCAAAAATCTAATTATTTTCTAAAAGCCATAACAGAGTGCAAAGTGTGTATCACAATGTTGAACTAACTATAAACAGTGATTCAGAATTAGCAGAAGAGTTACCTAGTGAGGTTTACCTTAATCTTTTAATACATTTGCCTCCAAATATTAATTAGATGAGCAAATAAGAAGCCAAATATTGATTCCTACTAGTACAAATAAAAATGCATGAGCAACTGACTAGAAGCATAAGTTGCAAGGTCAAGACATTAAATCAAAATTATCTTGTGGGAAAACTATCACAAACCTTATTCCTTTCTTTATAGCTTTTATCCAGTTTCTCCTAATGCATTCCTCATAAATTGGGTAAATTATGATTTTCTCCTATAAGACGAAACAGATGAGGCTCCTGCTTTTTTTATTCTTCTCTCTCTCACAAACACATATACACACATAAACACACACATGCACACAGACATACCTACATACCATGCAAAAACACACTGTATTTGGAATCTATAGAAATATAGTAATTCACTCCAGATAGGTGGGAATCACTGTATTGTCAAGCATCAAAGAATAGCAAAACACCAAAGCAATTCTTAATGAAATCCTTGGTTATTTTTGGGCAGCAAAACTCTCTGAAGTTACTCTTTTCCATTATTAATCTTCTTCAGCTTCCCATTCATCAAATGCCATGGCAACTCTCATTTGCACTAAATAAGTGTTCAGGTGAATTTACTTTGGAATCTTCACTGATCTAGTACAAGTTTAAAATCACTCTTTCACAGAGTTGCATTCAGATAGCCCCTGACATTCTGATGAAAGTGGTTTGTCAATAAAATGCTGAGTGAAATTGCTTGTTTATACTGTATGGTGTCAGTTGAGAAAGCATCTTCCTAAATGGAATACCTTTAAAGTTATTACAAAAACAATGTGCATAATTTTAAAGGAGAGATGACTGCTCCCCTTGTCCCTTAAATGTAGAAATGGAAAAAGCAGGGGAGAAACAGACTGAAAGGAGGTTATAATAGGAGAGAAATGGGAGGTGACACGGATAAGATTCAGAAGTGTCAAGCACAGGGATAAAGTATATATCTATCCTACAGTACTATGACTATAAACCTAAACTATAGCAACCAATTTTTCAAATGTACCTGTGAAAAAGGCACACTGGAGGGTGAAAGAATTTCTGGGTATGGTTGTGGAGGGAACACTGGTGGTAATCAATTTGGAACTTTGCATGCCTGAGAAATTCTGCTAAGAATACTTATGTAAAACATGGCGCCGAAAGTAGAGAAAGTAACAGACAAGGCACCCTTCCAACAATAGTGCAAACCAGTGTCAAAAAGAAGAGAGGGAGAGAAGAAGAAGGGAGAGAGGGTGAGAGAGAGAGGAAAGAGAAAGGGGGGGTTATCTTGTTCCAGAGCAAGGAAGGAGGTGGGGGGTGGACTAGGAGGAAAACAGGAACATGAGAGACAGGAAGACTGCACTAGTGAAGGATAGTGTACTTTGCATGACTGAAACCCAACAATAAGCAATTTTGATACCACTGTTCTTAAATAGAGCAATTTTTTTAAAAGGAGTGTATTCTCATGTTTACAGATGACAAAACATAAAATGATTTAATTTTGAAAAGATTAATTCAAAGCACATACATAGCTTGGTAAACTTTGGACTAAGCTTACACCTGTTTCCCTCTAATTTTTTTTCCATGTGCAAATACGCTTTCATTTCTCTTGTCAAATTTATGCAATGTTTTTTAAAAGCATCTGGTATTTATGGAAGTAAAATTTTGTTTGTTTTGGGAAGCACAGTGTCTGAAGCTTCCTCCTGGCTCTGCACTCAGAGATAAATTCTGACAGATTTAGAGTGCCAAGGATTCATCCTGGCTCAGCCATGTGCAAAGCAAGTTCTCTGCCTGCTGCACTATCTCTCCAACCCCTGGACCCAAGCCTTAATTCAAGACATTTTATAATTTTGCTTCTCTCAGCAACACTGAATTATATTTTGGCAGACCATCATCAATTTTATAAAGCATAAAATGGTGCACTTTTTACATTTAATATTGAAATTGTAATGCAATAACAACTTTTTAAAAAGCACATATTTACTCAAATATGCAGTGTTCCTCTGAGGGATTAGACTTTCAGGAACCAACATATGCACATATTTGCTCAGCATTGAATACTGTCTCTCACTTGTGTATAACTTCAAGCCAGTGCACCACTCTGTCCTATTCTCCTTCAAGATTTATGGTAATAAGAATAAAAGAAATTTAAAAGACAGAGTTTTCCTCCATACTTCCACAGGGAAGAAAAAAATTTTAAATTGAATGAAAGAAGTCAGGAAAAAGTTTCAGCTACTATAAATCATAAATTATTTGTTATTTTAAAAGATTCCTCATCATTAATTTTTCAAAATCTATATGCATGTACGTCACTATCCCTCCAAAAGTGATATTAATAAAACTATACATTTTATCTTTCTTGTTAATTAAAATAACAAAAGTTCATTCAATGTATTTGATAAAAGTACCTTGGCAGTTTTATTTACAATATTATAAAATCTCATGAAGTATTTTTATTCCTTATTTACAAACTCATTGTACTACATACTAAGGTTCAGAAGTATAACTTCAATTGTCCAGAATTGCTTCAAGTAAATATAAAAGGTATTAGTCAAGTTCATCATTGAATGAAAAACAAAAGATTTGCCTTTATTTTTAAGAATTCATTCTATAGTCTACCAAAATACCTGTTCAGTTTTGTCTGAAAGTTTGAATTTTGTTATTTAAAGTTTGAAAATTTAAATTTCCAGAAACACAATTTCTGATGCAATCAGTCTTACCTCCAATTGCTTGTTTTGCAATTAAGAGCACAAAATCTCATAATGAGGAAAGAACTTCCTAGTCTAGTACTGATCTATTTGATTTTTTTAATTCTCAAATAATTTGATTTGAATTAGTTATTTCTCTTCAAACATTGTAAGAAATGAATTGAGTTGGGCTACAGCGATAGCACAATGAGTTAGGAGTTTGGGTGTTTGCACACCTGACCTGCGTTAGATCCTCGACATCTGCTATGGCCCCCAAGCACTGCCTGGAATGACCCCTGAGTAGAGGGCCAGAAGCAATTCTAAGGACCCGCAAGTGTGACCCCAAAACCAAAAATAAACAAAAATAAAGTCTCTATAAAAAAGGTTTGGATAAAGGACAAATAAAGGAAAAGTAATAAGACATCTTTCTTGTGAATTATTTGACCTAAAAAGTTTTGACAGGAGGATGGGGCCGGAGAGATAGCACAGCCGGTAAGGCATTTGCCTTAGATGCAGAAGGGCAGTGGTTTAATTCCCGGCATCCCATATGTTCCCTGAGCCTACCAGGAGCAATTTCTGAGCATAGAGCCAGGAGTAACCCCTGAGCACTGCCAGGTGTGACCCAAAAACCAAAAAAAAAAAAAAAAAAAAAAAAGAAAGAAAAGTAAAGAAAAGAAAATTTTGACAGGTGGGAACAAGACAATTACTCTATTTTGGTTTGCAGTTAAACTGAAGTTGACTTAAGTAATTGAAGTTGAAAATAATCGTCTTGAATTCAAGTAAATTGTTACAATACCAAGAAAATCTATGGAACAGACACATTTTCTAAGTTTCCACTTTAAGCTATTTTCTATTTTTTTTTAATCATCAAAGTCTTGCCAGGATGTTTTTCTTCTAGCAATTGTTTTACAGTCTAGTATAGAAAGAGGAACATTAAAAAAATTCTCATAGATTGCAATGAAAAATATTCTCATAGGTTTTCTATTTTCCCATGTGTTTCCTAATCAGATTTAAAGGCAACTGATGCAATTCTTCAGTGTTCCTTTTACAATGGGTTATGGAACAACAGACATTTTAGACATGATACAGATTCAATAAACCTAGGTCCAATGTTACTGTGATCTATGTTAAACTCTGCACCTCCTCAGATGTTAAACTCGGTGCCACTGAGTTTATTTCATGAGACAAATTCAATAGCTAAAATTTCTATATCTATTTGTGTAAAAAGGTATCACCTTATAATAGCACATGCCTATAATTTTACTTTTTCTTATTTACACAAATCAATCTAATTTATTTTTCTTCTATCTGATGTTTTCCCTCCTTAATTAACTATCCCTCAGTCTTCAAATTCACTTTTCTTTAGCATCCTCTGTTCTGTTTTTTTGACTATTTTTTAATGACATTGTTAATTGGTGTTTATTTTTCTTATTCTATACAATTAAGCTTGTTTGAATACAAGTGTTTGCACATATTTCTCAATGTTACCAAAAACTTTAAAATGTAGACTTTCTTAAAGATCTCTCTGTAGCAGTCCAAGCATTGAAATCTGTGTGAAAATTGAATCTAGCTATAACTGAGTATAGCATGCCAGTGGTGCACCAACATTGCACAGTGGGATATTACTTGTCACAAGAAGCTGTGAATTTTAAATCGAAAGCATCAAAGTAAAAGCACCTTTTATCCAATGTTTTCAGTTTATGACTGAATAGACTAAATCTCAAAAGCCTATAAGTAATTGCTCAGGTAATAGGCCTTCTGTTGTCTTTGAAAAACTGATTTCAAGTCAATGAACGATAAGTTGGGAATTTTCTCTTTGAAGAAAAATGCCAATGCCTTTCTCAAGCCACAATACTAAAAACATGAATCACTCTTGTGAGTAAGAATAGCAAAGAACCACATGGGGCAGACATATCTAGTTGGAGTTGCAAAGGTAGGAAAGAGACTGGGAACAGAGTAGACTTTCTTCTTTATAAAATCTTTATTATTCCAGCATCTTTAGTTCCACCTTCAGTAAGGTGTAGTGGAATTTTCATTTATAACTGTATATAGTCACAATGCTGTTATTTTTAAATCTGAAGAAGGTGAGCTGATTTAACAGTGAAAGTAATGGGTCATCTACTGAGGTAATGAGTAGGGTTTATAAGACATGAATACTTGAGATAAAAAGGACTGTTATTATTTAATTTAGTATATGTCTGTGTGACACATAGCTGAGACATGTTTAACCTCTCAAAGTACCAGGAATAATCTACCAAATTTTAGGTGGTGATGGTTTGAACCATACTCAGCAATGCTCAGGGCTTGCTCATGGCTCTATACTCAAGGAGTACTCCTAAATGTCCTATAGGACCATATGTGGTGCAGTGCTCTATCTGCTGTATTATCTCTCTGGCCTTACTGCCAAAATATTTATGCTGCTATTTTAACAAAATTAGATTTAGTGTTAAATTGATAATTTTATTGTTATTTTAATAGTTGATGCCCACATCTTCCAAAGTAGGGAAAAGATCAAATTTACTGATCCTTCACTGAGTATTTTTATTTTCATTGAATTTTAATGGCCAAGAAAAGGTCAAATATTATTCCTATGTGACACAGCAAACAGGATTCAGATTTTTAAACCTGATGCCCACAGTTGAAGGGATATAAGATGCTGAGCAGCTTTGGGAATGAGAGTCAACATAATACTTATAAGTGCTGACATAACATCATGACACCAAAAGAAGGCTTTACTAGTTTCTTTACCATCTTTTGCCAATCCTTTGGTCTGTTTCTTTTTTCAATATTAGGTGGATCATGATTAGTTGCCCTATATAAGATTCCTGCACTGTATGAGATCAAAATAAATTATTACCACATAATGATCCCGACAGTGCTAATTACAGAAAACATTATTATTATCATGATCATTATTATTGCTGATTGTCTAAATAATCATCTTCCGTGACATTACAGAATAGAATCCAATATTATTTTGGTGATTTTTGTTGTAAGCATTTATTTTATGCCAAATTATGAAGAGCAATAGTAGAATCCTATGTTAGAAATTAAATTTTTAAAGTCCCATTATAGCCTTAAATCTAATTCTAATTTTGATATTAATATTTGATATTAATAGTCTCACTTTTTCTAAATGTATTAGTTAGTATTAACAGGTTCTCTTCCATTAATACTATGCACATGATATTTCATCACTATGTTTTATGTTTCATGTATTGCCGGGTCGAAGCAACTGTTTAAAGTAACTAAATAGTGATTACATTGACAGATTAATTGAGGGTCTACAGATTCATTAAAGTAGAAATGGTAATCAAATGCCTACCAAATAATCTGTTTCTTTATAAAATAACAGGGATGTGACATAATCAGATTTAAAAGATTGACTTGAAGTAAAAAAAAAAAACTGACAGAGCAACCAATATCAGTAGGAAATCTGTGTTCTGCTCACTACTAAGAGTGCTTTATAATCTCACAAGAATAATATTTTAGAAAATATTTTTACTGATTAAAATATTTATTTTAATAATTTCTTTAATTAAATGACAATGAGTTACTCAGTTACAAAGTTGTTCATGATTTAAATTCAGTCTCAAAGTCCAACACCCAACGCTTTAACAGTACATATTTCCAGCTACACAATGTTCCTATTTTCTCTCCTCCCCATCCCAAACTGTTTGCTCCTATGGCAAATATTTATCTTCTCTCTTTATTTCTTATGTTTTCTACTAGACACATGGTTTGCAATATTGTTACTGAAAGGCATCATGCTTGTGACTTTATCTCCTTTCAGCTTCCAACTTTTGTCCAGAGTGATCATTCTCAACTATCATTGACATAGTGGTCTCTTTTCTTCCATAACTGCATTCCTATACTATTTGTAAAAATACTGTATTAATAAATCCAAAGAAAATATCTTGATAGTAATATTTATGGACTATCAATGAAGAAATATGTTCTTCCTTCAAGGAAAATGCTGAGTTGGTTTCGTAGATAAAGATGAAAGTTCTGCTTTCTACTAATTGCCATTTGATAAACAACAATTTAAGAGACAATAATGTACTCTGTAGGTACAAAAGATATTTATAGACACCACAGAATAAACACACCAGTGATGCTCCTAGATTTGTCCTATTAGAAGTATTTAATTAATATAAATCACACTTTGAAATTTGATTCTTTAAAAACATAAGTAAAAAACTAAGATATAGACCAAACTATACATGCAATCAGGCACAACTCACTTGGCATCCAGACCCTGGTACCTGAGATCACAAATCACTAAGTTGTGACTCCAATAAACATTTTATTCTAAAATATTTTTTATAATTTTTTTACCAGTTAGTGAATGCTGTGTATGCCGATTTTATGTATCTGAATGTGTGAGGTCATTTCAAATTTATTTGGTGAAAAGGGGTTGAAAGTAGAAAAGGTTTAGGAAGCATGAGTCTAGAGGTAGTAAGTCTAGATGAATAAACTCAGTTAATTCAGCTCACTTCCCATCATCTGTACACAGTAAGAGTAATTTCTTAAAATTTTGTTGTTATTCTTGGACCACACCCAGCAGTGTTCCAGGCTTTCTCCTGGCTCTGCACTTCTAGATTACTCCTTGCAGGTTTGGGGGACAATATGGGATATTAGAAATTGAACCCCAGTTGGCTACGTGCAAGGCAAGAGAACTAGCCACTATACTAGCACTCCAGCCTATGTCTTACACAATTTTAAAGTGGAGATCACTCCTGAAAGCATAAGAATTAGCAGCATAATATTTTGACTTGCTGAATGCTCAACAGATTAACTGCTTTCCTCTCAAAGTTCAGATCCCCTAAGAGGTAGAAAAGAAAACATACAAAAGAATTTTAAGACATTTTTTAAATTATTAAGTATCTCCTAGAATATAAAATATTCAATTATCCAAAAGATATTTTAATGCACATACATTCCAAAACTCATTTTACATTCATTGCATGCCAGTTAACCATGAGGGATAAGTTTATTAAATGAAAATAAATGTGTTGTAAAAGATTTTCTTGCAATTACTTCATTGCCATTATCCTGGTCACATGCTTATACAGCTTTCAAATTAATATGCTCAGATTACTGAGCAAGTAATCAGAGCAGTAGAATTCTATGAGGAACTCAATTTCTAAAGAAAATGATCACTCAAGCATTTGAGAAATTGGAGCTATATCTAATTTTGAATAGTGGATTATTATTGATATTATGAATATATTCAGTACCCGCACTTGGGCATGTAGCACAATAATAATCTATTACTTTATATATATGTGTGTGTGTGTATGTGTGTGTGGTAAACAGAACTATCTCTAATATTCTCTCTATTATCTCCACTAAACATCATTCTTATAAGCCCAAAAGAAAAGAAACAATACCAATCTTGATATCAGTACTTAAAAACAGAGAGTTAATAGCTTGATTGAATAAAAATTGGATTGTTAGCTCACAGTTAAAATACACATCTCTAATTTTCTACTTGAGATAGAGTAATACTTTATATGCTTGAGATACTTAGCCAATGAACACAAATTTATGAATTGCATCCCAGACAACTGCTTAACTACTTCTATCATTGAATTTTAATCAATTACAACCAAATGGCCATTTAAACTAAATAATTTTATGTACATTTATATTTAGACTCATGGTCCATGTTTTACCTATCACATAGTTTTTAATATGACATTCTTTTTAAAATTAAATCTCATCTTATTAGATCTTGGTTGTCTCTAATTAAAGATATTTTTCTAATTCTGTTTTTTATTTAATAATTTAAATAAGGACTATTTAAGAACTCACAGTCTTTAAAAGGGCACTTACATTAAAAAGATAGCATAAGAAATGGGTTGAGATAGTTATGTTTGTACCAATTCCCTGCTCACTACTGAGAAAAAACAGTAAAATCACTTGTAGAAGTGACTCAATTCTACAAGTTTACTAGCGTAACAGAACTATCACGCTAAAACTTACCAGCACAAAAATTGATATGTATAAATATAAAAATAGTACAAGATTGATGTTGATGATGATAATGAGTTTATTACATTAGAATGATATCTTTTGGAGTCAAGAATCACACAGATAACATGCTAAAATTGTTACCTATATTAAGAAAATGAGTATATGTGAAATAAAACATGTGAAAATTGGGCTTTCTGAAGCCTATTATTCATTGACTGCCCTATTTATGAACCTTATTTTGGTGGCAATTATTCATTGCCTGCTGAGAATCCATCCACTTCCGCATATCACACCTATTTCACTCTTGGTTATAAGATCCTAATGAGTTTCATGTTCTTTTTTAAAGTCATTATATTATGATATTCATAAAACAGTGTTTCCAATGTATCAGGAATTCTGAAAGTTGTTTGTAAATGAATAAATAAAAAGCAACTCATTTTTAAAGGCAGAAGCACCAACAAAAATATGTGAATTTTTGTTTTTCCAAGATGCTTATGTAGAATTTTAATACTAATATTGCCTTACTTGATAAGATAGTTAGACAGGATTCTTTGTAAAAAAAAATCACAAAAACAAAGAAAAAGTTTTAAGATTTTACTGGATGTTTATGGAAGTGTAAGTTACATTATTTACATTTGAGAAAAAGTCTCTCTAGCAGTTCTTAAGGCTACCTAGCCAAGCTGGAAGGCTATCTCTTCAGTTAGGGCCCAGCCAGGTGATTTCTACACAAGCCTTGTGATGCTGTTAGCCAAAAGGCCATTTCTAGTGATGTACAGGAGTCACAAGAGCTGTCTGGTAAGACTGGAAAGTCATTTGTTGCCAAGAACATGGCTTGAGATCCAGAAAGCTCCTTCTATTTATTATAAAAACCGGCAAGGTTTTAATGTGACTCCTAAAGTAATAGCATAAGACTCTGGGTTTAATCTGAGCACCATGTTCTCATCCCTCCCACACAACCAGGTGGGAACTAGGAACTTAGTGTCCCTCATGCATTATTGGACCTATCACCATCAAGAGTGCTCCTAAGACCATAATTACAGCCTGTAAACTTTGTACTATGTGGCCAGAATGATAGCACAGCAGTAGGGCTTTTGCCTAGCATGCTGCCACCCTGGAATGGACCTAGCTTCGATCCTTGGCATAACATATGATCCCCCGATCCTGCCAGGAGCTATTTCTGAGCACAGTGTCAGGAAAAATCCCTGAGTGCCACTCTGTGGGACCCAAAAACAAACTCTTTCCTCCAAAAATAATAAACCCAGCAAAACAAAAAAACAACTTTGGAGTATGTGACTTTCAAAACTGAATAAAACAGCAACCACTACCATCATAAAAACTGGAAAAAAAAGCACTGATAATTAATAAGGACATACATTTAACTTCTATAATTCAGCCATTCACAGGATTTTCCCTATAAAATTCTGATGAGCAAGAACTATTGGACAATTTAATAATCACAAAGAAATCACACCTCTCCAAACACAATGGAAGTCAAGAAGAAAAATGTTACTAAAACCTCGAAAGCACATCTTGGGTACCACCTTTATTATAATGGAAAAAAAATTGAAGTCCTTAGGTGATGTAATTACAATTTAATAAAATTAATAGTGAATTAGTGAGCATGTATCCCATGGTAGAAATTTTATTAATTTTTGCAATGAGACATGCCATAGACCCTTGAGTCCATTTGTCCATCTATTTAATTACTTAGATCTTAATTACAGTGAAAGAATCTAAAGATACAAAACAGAAATTTGTATATTTAATATGGAATAATATTTAAACTGATCAACAACACACTTGTTGGCTAAATCTCTATTGTGAATAAATTCTCTCTTTAGAAAGTGAAAAGGGAAAATGTAGGGCTTTCTATTTATTATGATTAAAAACATAAGAAATGAAAAACAGGGGCCGGGTAGGTGGCGTTGGAGGTAAGGTGTCTGCCTTGCAAGCGCTAGCCAAGGAAGGACCGCGGTTCGATCCCCCGGCGTCCCATATGGTCCTCCCAAGCCAGGGGCGATTTCTGAGCACATAGCCAGGAGTAACCCCTGAGCGTCAAACGGGTGTGGCCCAAAAACCAAAAAAAAAAAAAGAAATGAAAAACAGCAATAAAAAAAAGATTAAATCCTGAAGAAATCCATGAATTGGTGGACTGGAAATTATAATAAAAATGTTATATGTCAGAAACTCATTAATCTCTGACTATGATTTTATTTTCTAGTTAACTAAAAAAATGAAATATAAATGTATTTTTGTTTAGTTCTAACTTTGTAGGAACTTGGAGAATGTTGTCGGCAATAAAATACCAGCTGCTTCTTTGTGGCTAAGTTTATCAAACAGTAAGTAATAAGTATGTGTTTTATAATGTATCATTCATCAATATTAAAGTTTTATGACTAGCTACTTAGAAGATGTAAGCAAAAGCCATGTTGTCAAAACTATGTTAAAATACAGCAATGAGCTAAAAGTGTGAAATTAAGTATCATCACAAATTAAATATACATTATTTGGAAATAACTATTGACAAATGCATATAAAACAACTTTTACTATATATTTTAAATAAATTTGCTAGTCATAATTTTATCAGCCTAATTATTTTGTAAGAAAAACATATCAAATATACAGTTCTTCATGTCCTACACTGGTAACAAAATGGGTCTCTGATAACTCCAAAGAGAATTGAACTGAAAACCCAATAGGTCAGGGTTTATATATTACTGTTTGTCCACAATTATACAATTCACAACCCAGGCATATAGACACCAAATTAAGATGCTTTAAGTATCCAAAGTATTGGCTTATTTTCAGTTTGAGATGAATACGGGTGAAGAAATATAAATATGTCTGTAATAAATTTCCGTAAAAAAATCTTTCATGCTATATTCATTATAGTTAAAGCTCTTTTAATATCTTGTACTTTATTTAAAGTAATTCATATTTCTTTAACAAATATTTCTTAAATGCAAAGTATTTTAAAGATTAAGAGGGTTTTAAGTCATTTTTTCAAGATGCATAAGAAATTTTATTAAAAATAAAGTATATGCATATTATACTTGGCAATATAAATAAATTCATCTTTTATTTCTCATCTCTAAATATTTAGTGACTCATTAGCAAATATTTAATTAGTTATTTGGCAAGAGCATTTCTTATGCTGACGCAAAAATTCTTAATATTTTTGAATTTTCTTAAATATTGCATTTCCTTAAGTAAATAGAATATCTGAGATATACCTAGTTTGTTCTGAGATTTCTAGATAATGTTTAAAAAAAATCAAAGTCATTCTTAAACCCTATTAAACCCTTTATTCCAATCTGGTTCATATTCCAACAAATACAAACAAAATTTGTTGCACGGTTCTTAATCACTCTCATGCACTTATTTCATCATTTTGAAGTAAATGTTTCTCAAGAAATTTCCATCTTTAAGATTGACATACACAGATGATTGTAAAGTGATGGGCCACAGAGATAGTTTAGGAATTAAGGCACATTGAGCATGGCCAGGATTGAACCTTAAACATTGAAGCAGGAGTAAATACTGGGTTCCACAGGATATGCCCAATATCTCTAAAAAAGAAACTGTGGTGTGTGGGTGTGTAACAAAATCTTTGGCTTAGAGACAGAACTCACAGAATTTTGAAATCCTATGAAAGAAATGACAAGGTAATTTTTAAACTGTTACTCAAACCTAATACCAAATAAAACAAATATTCACTGAGATAGTCCAAGCTTTATTACTTTATAGACTATGTATAGACTCATTTAAATTCCTTAAGTGCCTCATGAAGATATTGATAAATGAGTAAAATAAAGTAGAGGGTATGCCAAACTAAGTACTTATTATAGAGTAGCTTCCATAAATATTATTACTAGTACTTATCAACTACTCTATTTTTCAATTTGATATCCTCAACAGTGTTATGTATGTCATTGGTAGGTCTGAGGTCTGAGGCTATATTATGGTCCTCTCTTGAAATTAAAAACTATCACAGCAGTTTAAATAATAATCACCAGTAATAGAGGTGTCAAAAAAACCTCTAAAATTTTCAAAACTTGAATACTGCAAAAATTTAAATATTTCAAATATATGTAAATTAGAAGGAATATGAGGAAATCCTGTTATACTGACAAATATCTCAAGAAAGTTTTGAATTTGGGCATATCTTGACTTAAAGTCTAAAAGACATTTCATGTTATCTCCCAAATTTGCTTATAATTAAAACATTTAATTTATATAAAATGGGTTATACATTTCACTTGAGACTTTTATGTGCTAAAGTAAAACAGCTTTGAATTTTCTCTTCATAAAGTATTTAATCAAATAATATTCATTTTGCAAGCATTTTCTATATTGAACATGATATTAGATGACTTTTAACCAAATAATACAATTTTAAGTTATATTCACATCATGCTGTCTTTATCCCATTTAATAAAATATTTTTAGCATGGATAGAAGCATATTTTTCTAACATTTTGTTCATTTTTAATAGTACTTCAGTCTACTTTTCCTAAATCTATACACTTTTAACCTAGAATTTTAAAAAAGTATCTTAGGTAAAAATGGGGTGTTGGATTAGTGGAAAGATATAGAAAGTAAAAGAGCTTATAATGAAACAAAAACAAACAATTCAACCTGGAATAGAACTTATGCTTTAATTTGTTTAATTACAACCATAGTAGAACCATCCACAAGCACTTAAATATAATTGGATTTCTTTTATTTATTTATTTATTTAGTTAGTTAGTTAGTTAGTTAGTTAGTTAGTTTTTGTGACACACCTGGTGATGCTCAGGGGTTACTCCTATGCACTCAGAAATCGCTCCTGGCTTGGGACCATATGGGATGCTAGGGAATTGAACCGCAGTCGTCCTAGGTTAGCAGGTGCAAGGCAAACACCCTACCTCTTGCACCACTGCTCCAGCCACAAAATATACTTAAATTTCAAGTACAAAATCAAGTGTTAGTAAAATGTGTTTGTTGCTGCTTGGTATTTAATATGGGAAAGGGAATAGAAGTAGAAACCTTTTCAAATAAAAAGCTATAAAACTGAAAAGCAAAGGCTGGTGATATGATTTAATAAGTAAACACATACCATTGAACCATAGAAGTAAATACCAAAAGCAAAGTTGAAGAAAACATATACATATATGTTCATTTACATTACATTACATTACATATGTGAAGAGAACTGTTTATATATGTATATAAAATATGGACAGAAAGACACCTTAGATAAAGTACTTTGGTTACGGGTATCTGTAACTAATGTAAAACACACAGAGACATGTGTATGTATGTGTGTGTTTATGTGTGTGTTTTCTCTAGTGGACACAGAAAGGGCAAAAATCTTTTAAACATTAGTTTTGTAAGACCTTATATGTATTTTTAAGAAATTAGACTTATTTAATCAAACTTGGAAATAACAATTTAGAAATTGTTTCTAAACTCCACTGACTTAAACCTATATCAATAATAAGTAAGTGGGTTAAACCTGGGTTTCTCAACACTGAATTTTTTCCCAGCTTGAGGAACATTACAAGCCAAGAATGTGTACATACAGACATTATCATGCTATGGTACAAACATCAAGTATACAATTTAGAAAAAGTATTTTCCTACCCATTTATTGTTTTAGTTTATAAAACTAGAACCCAGTGTATTTTTTAATTAAAAAGTTGAAATTATTTCAATCTAGTGTTTCTTTCTGTTACATATTGTGACCAGGAATAATCTATAATAAAACTAATTAGTGTACTTGACTAATGAGATTAGTTTGGAGATAGACTTTTTATTTTTTGAGGGGGTTATATTAGCAACACTCAGAAGCTATTCTGACTCTGCTCAGTAGTGACGCTTGACCATGTTTCTAGAGTATGGCTACTCAAGTATTTATTTGACTACTAACAGTCTTAAACTGAATGGCAAATAGTAATACAATATTTCAAAATAAAAATAAATCTAATTATTTATATGTTCTCAAGAACAGTTTCAAAATATTTACTTGGTTAGGTATCCAATGATGCATCAAAATATCTGTATATAAATTAGAATTAAATTATCTATAATATAAAATGCTTTTTTGTTAATTTAGATTTTCTTTTAAAAATATTCTTCTATTGTCTGAAAGCAGAAACATACCACAAGTCTGTCTTTGTGCTTTCAAACCAAAAATAGATAATTCCAAATTTATTTTAACTTTCCTATTTTACTCTATAATTATCACTTAATGCCTTCATTATCATTTTATTATTTGATTGATTCATCCCAAGATTTCTCAAATTATTCTTCAGAACCTCACTGAAAAAGATAATATTTTGGGGTTATATTTCTAGTAATCTTAGTTCTAAAAATTTAAGTATAGAATGGTTCAAGCTTATTGGGAAAAAATGTGAACACTTCTCAAAAACATAATAATTAAGCTTTTATATGTTTTGGCAATTTCACTTTTTGGTGTCTACTACAGGAGCCTAAATATTTTATTGTGAAAAGATATTATGGCTAACATTCACTGTAGCACTAGTTGCTATAGCCAAAATCTGGAAATAAGCCAGTGTCCAAGAAAACTAGATAAAGAAAATATGGTCCTATAATCAATAGAATTATGTGTATCAGAAAAGATGGAATCATGCAATTTGCAACCACATAGATGAATATGAAAAATATCACTCTGAGTAAAGTTAGCAAGAATGACAGTGAAAATTTTTCTATTTGAAATAGAAAGACATAGTAGGGAAATATCAAATGCCCAAAAGCAATAGAACTTAAGAACAAAGGAGCAAGAAATCCTAAGTGGAGCAGGGAAAACCTCTTCAACAAGTGGTGCTGGCAGAACTGGTTAGCCATTTGCAAAAAAGCGAACATAGATCCCCAGTTAAAATCATGTACGAAGGTAAAAATCCAAATGGATTAAAGACCTCGATATCAGACCGGATACCATAAGGTATATAGAACAACACGTCTGTAAAACACTCCATGACATTGAGACTAAAGGCATCTTCAAGGAGGAAACTGCACTTTCCAAACAAGTGGAAGCAGAGATCAACAGATGGGAATACATTAAACTGAGAAGCTCTGCACCTCAAAAGAAATAATGTCCAGGATACAAGAGTCACCCAATGAGTGGGATAAACTATTCACTCAACACCCTTCAGATAAGGGGCTAATATCCAAAATATACAGGTCACTGACAGAACTTTACAAGAAAAAAAATCTAATCCCATCAAAAAATGGGGAGAAAAAATGAACAGATACTTTAATAAAAAAAGAAATACAAATGGCCAAAAGGCACATGAAAAAATGCTCCTCGTCACTAATCATCAGGGAGATGCAAATCAGAACAATGATGAGATACCACCTCACACCACAGAGATTGGCACACATCACAAACAATGAGAACAATCAGTGCTGGAGGGGATGTGGAGAGAAAGGAACTCTTATCCACTGCTGGTGGGAATGCCGTCTATTCCAACCTCAATGGAAAGCGATATGGAGATTCCTCCAAAATCTGGAAATTGAGCTCCCATTCGACCCAGCTATTCCATTCCTAGGGATATACCCTAAGAACACAAGAATACAATACAAAAACCCCTTCCTCACACCTATATTTATTGCAGCACTATTCACAATAGCCTGGCTCTGGAAACAACCAAAATGCCCTTCAACAGACGAATGGCTAAAGAAACCATGGTACATATACACAATGGAATATTTTGCAGCTGTCAGGACAGATGAAGTCATGAAATTTTCCTACACATGGATGTACATGGAATCTATCATGCTGAGTGAAATAAGTCATAGGGAGAGAGAGAGATGCAGAATAGTCTCACTCAGCTATGGGTTTTAAGAAAAATAAAAGTCAATTTTGCAACAATCTTCAGAGACAATGACAGGAGGGCTGGAACTTCTAGCTCATTTCATGAAGCTCACCACAAAGAGTGGTGAGTGCAGCTATATAAATAACTACACAGAGAACTACCAGAATCATGTGAATGAATGAGGGACATGGAAAGCCTGTCTGGAGTATAGGTGGGGGTGGGGTGGGATAGAGGGAGATTTGGGACATTGGTGGTGGGAATGCTGCACTGGTGAAGGGGGTGTTCTTTACATGACTGAAACCTAATCACAATCATTAATGTAATCAAGATGTTTAAATAAAGAAAAAAATTCTAAAATAAAAAAGAACTAGTCCACAAAGCTGAGTTTACTGGAGGGATAGATAATGTATTATGTAGAATGAGGAATGAGAGACTGGGGCAATGGTAGTGGAAGGTATTTGACACTCAGATGGAGAACATGGTTCCAGAATATTGCATCCATATCCTACAAGTAACATTTTTGTGAATCACAATAAATTAAATAAAAAATTAGATTGGAGGTAAATGCAAACATTTATTTATTGTTAAAAAGGTTAATAACATATTCTCTTAAAATTGTTCTGTTTTGTATTTCCAACTTATAATATCTTAAGATACCAGTACCTGCAAAATGCACATTCAAGAAAAGCCTCAATAATATGTGGATAATTTAATTTTTTATCTCAATAAATTAAGGCAAATTTAATTCATTATTTACAACTATATGATTATTCACATATTCCTTTTATATTGTTTTCTATATGAAATTATTAACTATAAGTAACTAACAAGATTACATTAGGTGATTTTTCTGCTTTTTCCTTAATGTAATATCCTCGCAGAAGGAGATATTAAACTTTGTTTACAGATGTACTCTCAGTGCAAGAACCATGCCTAGTCTAATGTGGGAAATTTATAATTAATAAAATATGATAAGTAAGTGATAACATCATTTCAATCCCTTTGTCCTGAAGTATTATTTAGTATAAATACTAAATAGTATTATTTATAAGTATTAACTTTTATACTATATAAATTTTAATTATACACATTTTATTTATAATTATTAAATAAGTATAATTTAGTATTAATACTAAAATGTATTTAGTTCTTTAACACTGGTTAATGACAACCAACATTGCAATTATTAATTTTATAATATTATAATTATTTCTCCATGAGTGGCAAATTATGTTATTACTTAATTCATACGTATGATAGACTGCTATTCTTGAAAATTATTTACATAAAATCTGTTTCATAGAATATTATGAGTTTTTTCCACAACAAATTATTATCCTCTTGCTTCCCTTTACTCTGCTTCATTTAACTGTAAAAGACTAATAGATCACTAATTTATAACATGTATATCATCTTTCTGTCTTTGTTTACAAGATGAACTCATAAAGACAACCCTATATTTAGTTCACTGTCCTTTAGATTTAAAAAAATTCTCCATTTTTTTTTTTTACTTATTGTGGGAGTATCATTTGGGTCACAGCTGGAAATAATTTGGGCTTATTTCTGACTCTGAGCTCAGGGATCACTCCTGGTGGGATAGGGAGGTCCATAAGGAGACTGAACTCAGATTGGCCTTATTCAACGCCAAGAACCCTGCCAGCTCTACTATCATTCTGGCCTTTTATCTTTTGAATTTAAATAATTTACTATATTTAAATAAGCAACATTCAAAAAGTTATCTGTGGAAAGCATGGAGAAATAAAATGCATCAATATCAGTTTCTAGACACTTGATTCAGTGATACAATTTGCTTTTCCATTTTATTTTCATAGTCGAAAATTACCAATGAAATTTTAGTCTATTGTGAGGGCACCACAGGGCTCCAAACTACCTGAATTGCCAATAAGATGTTTTAGCTTTTATAAAATAAGTGTGTATAAGTACTTCGGAATCCTAACAGGATTACAATAAAATGTTATTATTTAAATAATAGCATTTTATTGACTCATTCTAGCTCTTCACTTCCCACTGATATTACATTTTCTAAGTAAATAAAAACAGATTTTCATCAGGTCAAAATTGCTATTTGTATAGTTGTATTCCTCAAATTTGGTCCTATAGAAATTATAAAATAATTTGATTAAATAAGACTGAATTGAGCCTTAGATTCTTAGTTTCTTATAAACCACAACTCCAATTTTATTTTTTTATACTTCCCTTTATTGTGTTTGTTTTGCATTTTGTTGTTGTTTCACAAAAAACAACAAAAACAATCAGTGCTGGCGGGGATGTGGATAGAAAGGAATTCTTATTCACTGCTGGTTGGAATGTCAACTAGTCCAGCCTTTCTGGAAAACAATATGGAGATTCCTCAAAAAACAGTAAATTGAGCTCCCATATGATCCAGCTATACCACTCCTAGGGATATATCCTAGGAACACAAAAATACAATTCAAAAATTTCTTCCTCACAACTATATTCATTGTAGTGCTATTTACAATAGCCAGACTCTGGAAACAACCAAGTTACCCTTCAACAGATGACTAAAGAAACTGTAGTATATATACACAATGGAATATTATGCAGCTGTCAAGAGAGACAAAGTCATGAAATTTTCCTATACATGGATGTACATGAAATCTAGTATGCTGAGTGAAATAAGCCAGAGGGAGAGAAATAGACACAGGATATTCTCACTCATCTATGTGTTTTAAGAAAAATTAAGGACATTATTGTAATAATGCCCAGAGACAATAGAGATGAGGGCTGGAAGAACTGGCAGTTAGGGAAATAACTACACTAACAACTGTCATGACTATCTTAACGAGTGAGAGAAGTAAAATGCCTGTCTTGAATACATGTAGGGGTTGGGAAGGAGGGAAGTGGGGCATTGATGTTGGGAATGTTGCACTGGTGAAGGGAGGTGTTCTCTTTATGACTGAAGCCCAATTACAATCAGGTTTGTAATCATGGTGCTTAAATAAAGATTTTTTAAATAAAAAAGTAACATTGTTATTTACAAAGTCTTTTGTAATTGGGTTTCAGACAAACATTAAATCAAGGTCATTTCCCATCCCAGTATCCATCTCCTTCCACCAATATTCCCCAAGTTCCTCCCATACTCAATGCTTCTGCCCTTCAGTCTGCCAGCATAATTTTGATTTAGAGCTACATCTAGCAGTGTTTAAGATATATTCCCAGTTCAAACAACGCTCTGACTATTATACAGGGGACCAAAATGGGTCAGTGATCAAACCCCATGCTTTTGGTATTAATGAAACATGTGTTAAGCCTACTGACTCCTCAGTCCATTTCTTGGTTGTTGTTTTAGAGATACACTTATTGCTGCCAAAAAGTGACTCCCAGCTTTGAGAGTTTGCTCTTAGCAATGCTCCAGATCATTTGATGCAGGGAACTGAATGATGGATTTGCATATGAAAAGCATAAATTCTCTAGTCTTTTGAGCTATATCTTCAGTTCTAAATAGCATTTGTTTGGTTTTAATTTATATTTTTGTTTTTGTTTGTGGGTCATGCTTGTAGATACCTGGAGGGATGGGGATCAAACCCAGGATTTTAGGATGTAAATAAGCCTTTGAGCTGTGAGGCTCCATAATTCTGTCTATAGACACTATCTTAACAATAATTTTAATAACATAATATGTTACTATTGAAGTATAAATTTATTCCATTAATGTTGGTGAAATTTATTACCTGACATCTAGCATTTCATAAATTAAACAATATGACAGCATTCTATAATGGCAATTTCATTTATGAGAATCTGTAAGAGAGATTTTTAACTTTAAGTGTCAGATTTGATCCAGTGACCTCAGAAATCAATAGATAGCTTAAGGTTACTGTTTTTGAAACGTTAGTCAAAAATCCCAAGACATTCTTCTCTTTTCTGGAATTTGTTAATAAAATCTTTTAGATGTATGATTTCACAAAAAAAAATAAACTCTTTTCTCCCTATCCTAGCTCTAATTTCATTCTATCCATGCTATTTAAGTCTTGGTACTGTTTATTAATTTTGTGATTATGTTCAGGTGTAATTTTCCTTGTTACATCCTTTAGATAATTGAGTAGACACTTTTTTGTTTTTGGACCACACCCGGTAATGCTCAGGGATTACTCCTGGCTATGCACTCAGAAATCACTCTGGCTTGGGGACTACATGGGATGCCATGGGGACCCTATTGCTGTTCATCCTAGGCTAGCGCAGGCAAAGCAGATGACTTACTGCTTGCACCACCACTCTGGTCTTAGGTAGACACATTTTTCTAGTATGAAGGTGCTCTCCTCAAAACCAGCTCGATCGTGGGAAGCAATTTCATCCACAATTCATTCCACTATCTGCTGTTTTTAAAGACAAGAATTGAAGGTGGTTGTTCCAATTTAATTATCCATATTAAAATAACAAATGAGATATTTAAAGCCACATCATGATGAAAATTAAAGATTTAAAATTTAACACTTAATCAAATGGATGTTTTACATATTTCATCATCATTAATGTTTCCAAATGTGAAACAATGGATATAACTCAGAGAAAACTAAAAAGTAATAACATACCTATTACTTATCTAAACATACCCATATCATTTGGTATGAAATTAGTAGGCTTTTATTATAATAATTGAATCAACAGTGACTCATGTTCTTCTCTATGTATCGATTTCTCCATTTAGTCACAAAAAGGTATTTTGCGAAAGAAATATTCCTATTTTAAAAAGATCAAGATATATTAAGTGACTGTTCTAATTTCATATGGAGAAAATATATTTTCATAACCTGATGGCTCATAAAATGAAACATAAAATTAATTATACTAACCCTGAATAAAAGTAATTCATACTTTCTTATAATAATTTCATTTTCTTGTTATTCTAGCCAATTTGAATTTTTAAGAGAAATAAGATGTATTTATATACCTTCAAGATATTTGAAGATACTACCTTATTCCAATGCAATAATTTAAAAGAAAGCAGTAAATCAAGTAGAAAGTTCTAAAATGTGGTATTGCATTTGTAAATTACACACCACATGATGGCCTTACAGGGATGTGTTGTTTTTATGAATTGATTAGAACAATTTTAACCTTAGGTCAGGTTTAAATAATGTATACCAGCAATCAGATTTTAAAACTTGATGCAAATTTTGCCTCATTAAAAAAGTCACATACCCTACCAATTCATTTGCAAAATAATTGTGTACTTGGTCAAGGTCAGAAAACTTTCCTTCTGTTCCTTCCAATAAAATAACTCATTATTTTAAAATGCAGGTAAATTGTGGGAATGTCTGCCTAATTTGTATCTATCTGTGGAAAAAGCAATTGAAAATAAAAAGTAACAAAGATTTGGGCAAATCTTTGATTTTTATATTATAGTAGAAAGATAAAAAATATTTTGAAATTTTAGAAATTGCAGTATCATTTTAGTCAAAATGTGACTTTTTTAATATTATTGTTGTTGTTTTTGAAGCCACACTTGGCAGTCCTTGGAGTTTACTGCTGATCACTCCTAGCAGTATTTGGGGAAACATTTGTAGCATCAGGACTGAGCCATTTCAGCTGTGGCTGTTTTAACTCTTAGATCCACAGTATTAACTTTTAGAACCTAACGTTCTATTATTCTTAAGAGAAAAAATTACATTGGTGTTAAGGTGATTATGAATCTGACTATCATATACAATATGATTTCCAAAGTATTCAATTATGCTCAAATACATAAAATGTCTAATAAAGTCTTAGAAATTATAGAAAGATGATGATTTTATGTCTTCAAGAAGCACCATAGTCTTACTTTTTTGTTCTAATCTACATTGCATTATTTATAATCTGCTCTCAAGATTTTTTCAGATGTCATCCTTCAATATTTAATTCTATTATTTTAGTAAATATTTTACCATCAATTTTGTATGTAAGTTAAGCTTAAATTTCAAAGTAGCAGCAATAAGCTATCTATTAAGAAAATCAATTAAAATGTATAATTTTATAAAATGTTCTTTTATAAAATAATATAGAATTATCATTAAGTTTTCAAGATTTTAGATTTTAAAACAATATTTTGAAAATCCATAAATTAAGATAGCTTGATTAAAATTTTCAGAAAATATTCAGTGTGTGAAACCAGAAAAATTATGAACCAAAGAATAAATTCTATTAGCCAGAAATATCTGAATTGACAGATTAAAATTTTATAGAGAAAAATGGCTTCTTTCTGCAGGGATTTTATGAAAATTAACTAAAAACCTTTTTTTTTTAGATTTGAAGGTGGTCCCTATTTATATTTCTTCCCCTTCTATCATCAATAATATCCTACTGCCAGAGAACTTATAAAAAGAGATGTTGAAAGAAAGTTCCCTGTTAAAGTAAAACCAGACATCACCTACCACAGGACAATCCTCATCCATTAGCAGCTTGGCTTTCTTTCTATTTCAAGATGTATAATTTCTGTAATGACTGGAACTTGTAGGGAGTGATCAACAGTCATCAATACTGACATGGCAGAGAGGTGTGTGAGATGTGAGCATGTCTATATTTCTATTCAAAATTACTGAGAAAAAATATGTTTTAATGATATTGCAGGCTCATGGTAGACACAGAACCTGTATATTTTTTTTATCAACTCTTTAATTGGAAAGGTAGTACTCTCCAACCTTCCAAAGACTATAAAGACTGTTAGAGATGATAGGGGAATGGAGGGTGTACAGAAACAGAAGGGCAGCTTGGTATCACTGGAAATACTTTGACCAATCAGTTTCTATTCTCATTGCAATACCCCTCTCCCTCTATATGACAGTCATGGAAATGACACAGAGGAATTTTGATATTAAACATCACATCAACAATCGCAGAAAAACATATGTAAAAGACGTGAAGAAAATCATTCTCTATATAACACTGCAAAAACATCAATTTCTTCAACTAAAAGGCAAGTCTCCAAAGGGAAAACTTTAAGACATTAAATGAAGACAAAGAGACATTTGAGAAAAGCCATCACCACAAAAGTTAATAAATTTAGAGAATCTCAACTACACACAGAGAGCACTTGGAAAATACTGAAATAAAAAACTATAAAATAGATCAAGAATTAGCTTCCCCAAAGAGACTAACAATGTTTTTTAAAAAAAATCAATAGAAAGAAGTCAGATTTATAGTTAAAAGAAGTGAGCTCATGGCAAGAATATATGAGACCCTCAATTTAACCCCAGGAACCACAATCTATGCAATATTTTGTCCTGGTGTTCACTATCGTGTCAGGACCAAGCACTAAAGCACAAGGTATTCAAAAGCAGGTTGAGTAGCACTGAGAATTTCTGGGTAAAGGTTCTATAAAAGTTTCCGAACACAGGACCCAGAGTGACAACAAAATGGTAGGATGTTTGCCTTGCACACCACAATTTGCAATGGACCCAGGATCTATTCTTGGCAACTCATAGGGTACCTTGAGCCTGCCATAAATGATTACTGAGCGCAGAGACAGGAGTAACCTCTGAGCGCTGCCGAGTCTGGCCCCAAAATAAACAACAACAACGTTTCTGAACAGAAATGTTTTATACAAAGTGTACATTGGATAAAATATATCTAATATTGGATGATATAAAAAGTATAGTAATTTCCACAGAAGAAATATATTTACAATTTTAAAATGTCTGTGATTCAAACAAAAGACAAACAAAACAAATAAGTAAAATATAAAAAATAAATAAAATCTATAAGAAGTATTCATTACAGAAGAATGACTGCAACAATCATGATGGAGCAGAACTTCCGGATTCATAAATACTCTATCCTAGACTTAGTCCTATGGCCTGTGAAAATACCAGTATCTCAAAATACAGAAGACTGATTTTGACAGCCACACTGAGCAGAACGTTTCCTAGCACCATAAAAAGACCTTGGCATCCAGACTCTGTAGTTGTTAGCATGACAGTACGCCTCTAAAGTGTGGAGAAATCCATACCTCTTAGACCAAGGGAATTCTATTTCTAATTTCCCCCAATACTTACTGTGCCTATGCAAAAACAAACAAACAAAAAAAAATTCAAACAACTTGCCACACCACCCCCTTCCTTTTTTTTTTCTTTCTTCTTGTTGTTGTTTTTGTTGGTTTTTAGCTGCTGCTGTGTTTGTTGTCATTGCTTGTTTTGGTGTGGGGTTTTTCCTTTTTTCCCCCTTCTTTTAAATCTATAACTTCTAGATGAGCTCCTCCAGCATTTTTATTTAATTTTTTCCAACAGAAATACAGAACTTAAATCATCTTATTCTGTCTCATAAATTGAGGGTGGGGGAAAGTGGATGATACCAGGAGCAAAATAGCATTCACATTGAGTGGAAATAAAAAACGATCAAACCTAAACACCAAATCCAAAGTCAATGGCAACAGAATCAAGATAACTGAATCTACAACAGCCTATTCACAAAGAGAACCTCTTATGCTAGCAGTCCAGGGGGCAAGAGGGGTGATACATGCTGGAAAGAGGGGTGGAGGAAGGACAACACTGGTGGTGCGAATGGCCCTAATTAGTGAATTTTAGTGTGTTTATAAAATAATCAGTATTAAAGGCTATGTACCTTAAATATAACTGTGAAAGACTTGTAATTCACATTGGTCACAATAAAAATTATTATAAAAAAGAAGCATTGGGGCCGGAGAAATATCATGGAGGTAAGGCGTTTTCCTTGCATGCAGAAGGATGGAGGTTCGAATCCCGAAATCCCATATGATCTCCTGAGTCTGCCAGGAGCGATTTCTGAGCATAGAGCCAGGATTAACCCCTGAGCACTGCCAGATGTAACCCCCAAAAAACAAACAAACAAAAAAGAAGAATTCATTAGACAGGTAAATATCAATGTTATGAAAGTACTATAATGTGAGAAAGAGAAGGATGATGATATTCAAGAATAACTAAAGGTTTCCCAAAACTAGTGAATAAACTAATCATATACATCTAGAAGCTAAGAAAAAACTTAAATTTTACCAAAAATAACTTACAATAAAAGATTTCACTGTTATATCATTGAATAGTTAATGATACAGTAAATGATGTTGAAGAAAGCTAGTATAGATTAAAAGTAGTACTCATTGGCATCTCTCTAGACCTTCATCAGATTTCGCAGCATAACTTCTGTAGGATAAAAAGGAATAGAATGATACACAACTAAATGACAGAACACTTTATCAAGAAGAAATATATTTATAAATATGATTTAAAAATAAATACATATTAAGCAATCAAAAACTGCAACAATTGTTTTAGAAAAATGTCAAACCTTTTAGGAAAATGGATAAATATAGTAACATAAATAACAGTGGTTAAAAGGGCAAAAAAAGATATAAGGAAAAAGAAATGATAGAAGCAATTTAATCAGCTGATAATAAGCATATACCAGAAGAACTAATTTATTTATTTATATTTATTAAAATTTAAAAATTAATTTATAATTAAAATTATAAAATTTATTTATTTTATAAATAAATGACAGAACTACCATAATAACCATAAAATAAAAATCTGCAATAGAAATATGAAGATATGGCATCCCTAGTGTAAAACACAGATATGAAAAGACAGATGGAAACACTTCAGAAAATCCACAGAACTCTATCAACCCCAGTTAAATCTCCAGCATCTGCTTCTGAGTATCTTACATGCTGAGATCTTTGAATTGAAGGAGCTTCCTTAAGTATGAAGATGCTGCCTCCTGTTTGGAATTGGTATAGTGTATTTTTTTCTTTCATTTGTTTTGTAAACTGAGTATTCAGATCATCTCCAGAAAATGTTCCATATTTAAAAAACTGTTTAAAGGCTATTTGATTGCCTTTAATACTATTTATTTTATAAAAGCACTAAAATTCTTATCACTATGCTTATGATAGAAATAAGAATCAATGAGTTACATAAAATAAAACTACATTTCAAATGAGTAAGTATTGGAACCTTACTTAGCTCATGCTGAAAAGAATAAACGTAAATCTGAGAATTTTTAATTACAAAAGATAGATCAAGGCCTTTACTCATGCCTTATTGTCCTAAACATTATGGTAATAAGCAATAAATTTCATTTTTCTGAGATATTAAACTTACCATTTCTTTTATTTTTTAATAGATTTCACTGTAGTTCCTGAATAATGACTCCCCATTATACAGAACTGGAATATTGTTAAAATTTTTTGAATAACAGTATTCATATCATATTTAGCTTCTAATCTATGAATAGAGAAGGTCTAAACTTTTACATCTTCTATTTCTGGGTTCTATTTTATTTATAACTAGTGGAATTATTCCATTGAACTCTGACTCATAAATATTTCCTTTTCACTACTTACAAGTAAACCTCAATTCAAATTATCAGCTATAAGCCAACAGTAACAGTCTTAAATTGTAATTTTAAATCTACATATTATGTTTTTTATTTCACTAGCCAGATCATCAGTGACCCCACTTTATAATTAGATTTGCCTTTTAAACATTATTCAAAATGCTGATCCATATCTCAACTCCAGTTTGACACTGATATACTGATAATATTCAATTGCATCTGTTTCAAATGCTTTCTACTATACACTTCCAGTAAGAATATATCACATGGATATAAAGTCAATACTGAAAGAAAGAATTGAGAACTATCTATTGCTTTGTCAAGGTCTACCATTATGTCACAGTTCAGAGTACTCAGAGGAAATTAGTTATAGCCGTTCCTTCATGTTCAATTTAAAATGATAGGAAATTACACATGATTTTTATAATTAGAATAATAAATAATCATTATTTTCTACTGCATAAACCTCTAAATGCATTGAATATGACTGAAATATAAAATGGGATTTTGGTGAGTATAAAAGAAGTCCAAAATATTTCTGACTTTCATAAGTAAATAGAATAAGCATTCTCTCTCACCTAGTATTTTCAACAAAACAAAATTCATTGCAAACTAACCCATAACTTAGCTTTATATGTAGCTATTTAAAAGCCGTATTTAATTAGATGTACTTCTTATTAAATGGACATAGAAAATCAGCATATTCTATTTTTAAATGATCTCTAAAGCCAGACTCTATTAAAAAGTCAATTTAAATATATGTTTATGCATTAATTATTTCTATTTAAATTATTTTATTTTTCAACCTGTTTATATTTACCTAAATCAAGTATTATTCACATTATTGAGTTTATTTCTTATAATAAATTATAGAAAACACAACTGTTTTCTCTTATTTTTTAAATAACATAATTAAGCATATGATTTAATATGATTAGGCACTATGATTGCATTTGGGTTTCAGTACTAAAAAGAACAACCCCCACTTCACCAGTGCAAGATTCCCACCTCTCTCCTCCCCACCCACTATCTGTAGACAGGCATTCTACTTCTCTCACTCATTACATTGTTATAACAGTTGTCAGTGTAGTATTTCTCTCACTACATTCACCACTCTGTGCTAAGCTTCAAACCTTGGACCAGTCGTTCCAGCTCTCATCTCTATTGTCTCTGGGTTTTATTACAATAATGTCTTGCCTCCACAAAATTTACATTTTGTGTTCACTTATTGTGTCTCATACCCATATTACCAAAATGATAGATGAATAGCAAACTTATTTTTATTAACTTTTGGGACAAATTCAGATGTACTCAGAGCTTACTCTTCTTGGCTCTATGCTGAGCAATCACCCCTGCTTGGTTTCACATGGGGATCTGAATATCAACTGCTCAGCTAAATACAAAAGAAACACCTTACCTGCATCTGGCTGACTCTGATAAGTAGTAAACTTTTATTGTGAGATCACAAATAAGCTACCATGATTATAATTCAGCATTATCATAATTATAGTTGTCATTATTATAATTCAGTACTATCATTAGAGCAATAACTTAGAGAAATAATTATAATACTGAATACCAATTTAAGAATTAGCCAGTCAATTTATAGCACATATTACCAACTACATCCTTAACTTTTTTTTTTTTTTTTGGTTTTCTGGGCCACACTCATTTGATGCTCAGAGGTTACTCCTGGCTAAGTGCTCAGATATCACCCCTGGCTCAGAGGGGACCATATGGGACGCTGAGGGATCGAACCACGGTCTTTCCTTGGCTAGGGCTTGCAAGGCAGACACCTTACCTCTAGCTCCACCTTGCTGGCCCCTACATCCTTAACTTTTAATGTTAAAAATAATACTGTATTCCGGGGCCAGAGAGATAGCACAGTGGTAGGGACTTGCCTTGCACGTGGCCAACCCAGGTTTGATTCTTGGCATCCCATGTGGTTTCCTGTGCCTGCTAGGGGCAATTTCTGAGCCAGGAGTAACCCCTGAGTGCCACTGGGTATGACCACCACAAAAGCAAAAAATAATAGTACAATATCCTAAAGAATTAAATATACTTTGATAAGCTATAGTCAGTTATCTTCTCATTTACACTCAATAAAAACAAAGCATGAGGGCTAGAAATACCAGCCCATCATATGAAGATTACCACAGAGAGTGGTGAGTGCAGTTAGAGAAATAACTGCATTAACAACTGTCATGGCAATGGTAATGAGTGAATAATATAGAATGACTGTCTCAAATGTAGGCAAGAGGTTGGGAAAGAGATAGTTGGGAATGCATTGGTGGTGGGAAGGTGGGAAGTTTTCATGGTGAAGGTGTCTTCTTTTTTAAAACTGAAATCCAACTACAACCATGTTTGTAATCATGATGCTTAAATAAGATATTATAAATTAAAAAAATAAAAACTAAGGAATATAAAATAATAATGAAACTAAATTGTGCAAGCCAGAGGAAAAATCACAATGAAGTTTTATTCTCTCACTGGGGTAGAATATACTCAATTGGCACTCCTTAGAGTTCAAGGTACATTCTTCCTCCAGTCATATTTTCAAGTCATATTTTATTTAGGTTGCTTTATATAATTATCTTACTACAAAAGCTATTGCTTTTGATACTGCACTATGCATATAAATCATCACAAGAAAATGCTATTTTAGTGGTCACCTTGGTTGTTTGTAGGCCCTTACTACCTTAAATAATGTCCCTGTAAACTTCCTGATCTATATTACTTGATATGATCTATGAGAGTACCTCTATGTATATTTAAGAAAAAGAGAGTTAGATCTAATAACATACTATAGTTATTTCCACCAAATAATATTTTTCTACTACTACAAATTTATTACCTATCATTTATGCAATTATGTATTGATGTTGTTTAATTACAAATTAAATATGAAATTCACAGGATTTTAAAATTAATACTCATTATAATGAATTACATAAAAACAAATGCCAAAGTACACCCAAGATAAAACATTAATTTTAGGAGTAAGGTTACAACTAAAAGAGAATATGTGAAATTGTGTCATAACTAAAAAAGTGATATACTATAAAATAGCTTAATACCAAATGTTTAGTATAGACTTTCAAAAGAAAATAAGACAATTTGCCAAAGGTATTTAAGTTCAAACTATTTTTAGAGCTTTACATATGCACATAGTTATATTTTTAATATTTGGTGGAGTTTAAAATACAAACCACTGCTTATGCAAAAATTATTCAGAACAAAATTAAATACTTATTTTTCCTCTATAACTGTTATTTAAAGCTGTAATAATAAAAGTGCCAGATTGATGGCAGAGCTGGTATGGCACTTAACTTGCACAACACCTATGAGGGTTCACTACCTAACAGTTCAATGTTCCTCAAAACCTATCAGCAATGATCACAGCACAGAGCCAGGAATAAGGTCTGAGCATCATCATGTCTGTACTTCGAAGAATTAATAATAACAATAATAATGAATCTTTATTATTAATAATCTCTAACATATATAAAATTATTTCATTTCATTTTCCTATATGAGCTGAGAAAAAATTTAGTGAAGTATTAAATTGTGGGTTACTAAGAAAATATATCTTGAATTAACAGCTCTCTTATAGAATGATCCTATGCAGATAATGTATGTAAGAGCTGACAAATTGATCAGACTTAATCTAATCTATGATAAATAACATTTCTCTTAGATGGTGAAGGTCTTTATTATCATAGTGGATGAAGGCTGAATAAAAAAAATTTAAAATATCTATTTATATATTAAAAATAATTCTATACTGCTGTCTATTTTGGCAGTATCAACTAAGAAAATAAGAAATAAGAAAAATTTACATTTTGAGTATAGTGCTTGGTAGATGATTAAAGTAGCTGTCCGTAAGTGTAAAAATATGAAATAAATTTCTCATGCTGCCACTAGTGCTATCTAGTCTCAGCAGTCCCATTACTGAAGACCTCTAATACTAGAGGTTTGTAGTATTACAAGTATCTATGGCACTGAAATTAAAATGTGAGTCACTCCCAGAAAGCACTAAAACAAAAGTTGTGTGAGCATCACAACCAGAAGTGAAATCACCACTAAGTACATGAGTGAGCACAACTGCACTCCTTCCCAAGTACAATGGGCATGAGCAGTAGAAATAAATGGTGTATTCTTTTTCTGGTACACATGCAAATATTGTAAATAAGTGAATGACTCCCAACTAAACAACATGACTAAGTGTAAAAACTATATAAAAAAGTGTTATATGAACCTTGCCTATTGGAACAAAATCATGAAAAGAAAGAGAAAGGGAATTAAATAATAAATGTTTTAACAGTTAAACATTTTGTTACTTGAAATGTATTTTTGAGTGAAAGTCATAATTATATTATGATATGACTATTTCAAAAGCAAATCCTTAATCAGTTATTTTAATACGTACCTCATTTACTGTTAACCTAGAACATAGAGCTATATGTTGTTTAAATATATAAAACATATATATAAAACATATATATGGTAGAGCTAATAATTATTTAGCTGTGCGATCAATATAACTGGAAAGAAGTGTATTTTATTTTATTTTATTTTATTTTATTTTCACTGTTTAACAAATGAAAGAATAAAAAATAAAAGGGGTTTGTTAAGAAGTGTATTTTAACTCTGAAACAGATAGAGAAGTAGTATAAGATATGTTTTCCAACTCTTACACCCAAAAAATTCAGGATTGCTTTTGCACTAAAAAAATGTGTGCATAATTCCATGTACTGGAAAGTTTATTTAAGCTGATAAGTAAACTTTTCACTAATATCAGTTGTCTAGACAATTTAATTTCCATTTTAGAAACACTCTCAGAGGTAGAGATAGTTAGCTCTTTGTCATGGCAGATAAATTTTTCTCACAGCCAAGAACAGCAGAGCACTATTTTTGTCAGGTGGATATCAACACTATGTTGTCACCCTATACTAGCATAACATTTAGCAGATCTTCTATATCTACAGCTCCTAGTTATCTGATATCTATTAATATATTTTCTCAATAATTATCTCTTTCCAAAACAAACAAAAGTCTAAGTGACAAGTAAATGAAATAATGTCTAGGTTTCTTTAATCTGATCTAAAGTGATTAAAACTTAAGAATTCACTTCAGATTTTCTGTATCTTGTTACATACCAAATTCAAATACATATTTAAATGAATGTTCATAGACACATATATTGAAAATGTACCAACAATCTACAAAGTGAAAAAAGTTGTCAAGTAATTTTAGGAACTAAATTATAGTACTACATAAATGAGTAAGTTATATCACTATCTTGCTATATCTTAGCTATTATAGTCTATTTGCATACACAATGTATGTAAGAACTTAAAAGTACAAGAAGGTTTTTGTTAACTGTGATTTTCAGAATTAATCATAGTTATCCAGTCTTATTTATAAGGACTCTGCTTTAATTTGCAGTTCTCAAAAAATAAAATTAAATATTTTCTGTCACATGAATTACCTTTGCTTTAGAATTCACAGACTTGAATTTGTCTGGCATAAACTTGTCTTAAGTCATATCAGAGAAGACTGAATTCTAACACTAAATCACAGATTGAAAACCATGTTTAACCAAACTTGCCAAATGTTTGATGCTCCTCAGAAGCACAGTATGCAGAAAATATATAAATACTAGAGGAAAGAAACTATACCTATTTATTTGTATTTAATTTATAAAATATAGCACTAAAATATAAAATTCATAGCTTCTACCCCTAATATTTATTTTAGGACTGCTCATGTCTTTAAACAATTTTGTTTTCCTTTCTTCTATTTTGGTACTCTATGTAAAATAACTATAATCTTAATTGATGCATTCAAAGTATTCCTAATTTGAAATCTAGAAAAATAATGGAATAGCAGAATCACAAATTACATAAATGAATTTTGAAGAGATAATACTAAAATTAATAAAATAAAATGAGATTGAATTATTAGTTGACTAATTAAATAGAATTATTAGTAACCTTTATATATCATTTCCCCATACATGTATAGAATTTTTAAATAGGTAACAAAGTTGTCAATAATACTTAAGTCTTGGAGTTCTTAGGTACATTTTAAAATAACATTTTATGTCATTCTATAATATAAAATGTACAAATAAATTATATTTTAGAAAGTTATATTATATATAAAAGCTACTTATCTTCATCTTCATATTTTATGGAACTCGTTGTTTTTTAAATTTTTACAAGTGCTTTATACACCTAGTATACTAAGAATTTATAGGGTCGGTGAGGTGGCACTAGAGGTAAGGTGTCTGCCTTGCAAGCGCTAGGTTCGATCCCCCAGCTCCCATATAATCCCCCAAAGCCAGGGGCAATTTCTGAGTGCTTAGCCAGGAGTAATCCTTGAGCATAAAATGGGTGTGGCCCAAAAAAACAAAAACAAAAACAAAAAAAAAAACAAATTCATCAGATGAATATATGTATGTATTCTTTCCCAGTTTGTAGAATGTCTTTTCATTGCTTTTTTTTTGCAAAAGCTACTTAATTTGATGCTGTACCATTTATTTACCTTCAATTTTATTTCTTGGCAAATGTATCAATACTTGAATAACTGATGATGCCTCCAGAATTAGTGTTATTAAGGATTATATCTATTTTTAATATGTTACAATAATGAATAATAAGTTCTTCAATCCATTTTGATATTGACTTTTGTTCATGATATGAGAGAGATGTTGAATTCATTTTTATACAATTATTGTGAGTGAAGTAACTCAGAGGGAGAGAGATAAACAGAATAGTCTCACTCATCTGTGGAAACGTTTCCTATAACCTTTGGTTGAGGATGTTTTTCTTGCTCCACTTCATACTATTTGCTAATTGTGAAGATTAGCTTTTGAAGTGCCTGGGGTCTGAAACTGAGCTTTCATTTTATTCTATTGATATGAGTGTTCATCTACAATGTCTTTATAATGAAACAAAACATACATACAGTCAACAGGCATATTAAAAAGGCTCTCTATCATTGATAATCAGAGAAATGCAAGTCAAATTAGTGATATCACCACACACACAAAAGTTAGTGCTTGTGTAACTGTCTAGAAGAAGGAACCTTCATCATTCTTGCAGAAATGACCACTGATCCTATTCTACCACCTCCCTTTGTTCAAGCAGCCAAACGTACATCGAAGTATATGTAAACATTTTAATTTCTGTGAATTTTATTGACAAATTAGCATGTTGCTAAAATCATAGAGAAGCTAATTACTCTTATAAATATATCAGGATGGTAATATATCCTTTAAACAGCCTATACACACAAATTTATACTTGAAATTAATAATACTTTAAAATTATAACAAATTGAAATGAATATGTTGACCAGTTGGTTGTACATTCTTTTTTAAGGAAAAATCATTAGTGAGAAGAATATTATCAAATTAGGTTGTTAGTGACATAGCAAGTTGAAAACAGTCTTATTTAAAAATAATTTATTAATCACTAAGAGAAAATAAATATTAACATATGGGTGATAGCATAAAATAAATGATTTTGGTAATAGAAATTTGCCAGACTGTGTATAATTTTATTTGTACAATAGATCATAAATTATATTAAAATAATAAAATGACAATTGTATATATAATGATATATGATCATGTCATCATATTTGTATTTTTGTGTACATGTCCCAGTGTACATAACTGTACATAAATTTTATGTACACATCTAAATAACATGGAAATTCTGGGGAATTTTATTTTTCTAGCTATCACTTCTCATGATATTTTATTTTTATTCCTCATACTCCATCCCTTCTACACCTTTTAATCTTAAGTCTACTTTCCAAATCTGTTTACAGACCAACAGTGAGATAGTAATTGCTCCTGAAAACCAACACTGTTATTATGGAGCATTTCTGGGATCAAGAAACATTTTCTGGTGAACTTACATTTTTAGAAAGAGAAGTCAGGGAAAGTAATCGAAAAGAGAAAGTGGGTATAAATCACTCAATATTTTTGAGAGGCTTTTAACCACTAGAGCTGATCTTGATAACACTGGTGATGTCTACTGGTTTTCTATTCCCATTTCTCTTTTTTTTCTTTAATTATTTTAAATTTTGTTTTCAGGACAGGGAATCTTTTTACTATACTAACAAACTCAGAAAGTACCCAAATTACAATTGGTTTCAACAGAATTAATCAGGTTATACATATGTCAGCTCATGAGCTATGGGAAGAATCATTGTTCTATCCAAGATGCCCTGTTGTAAACACTGTTCATTTTCACATAAAATAATAAAATTTTGCAAATCAAACACAAACACACACAAAAAAAACCCAGTATAATTGACAGTATAATTTGTTTTTCAAAGACATGTATATATATATATATATGTATATATATATATGTGTGTGTGTGTGTGTGTGTGTGTGTGTGTGTGTATGTGTCTCTGTGTGTGTCTCTGTGTGTGTGTGTGTGTGTGTCCCTTCCTATAGCAAATTATTTTGAAATGATTTTCTAAAATATTTGCTCTATATGGTCTCTCTGGTCATTCCAGCAATTTTTTGTTTGCTTGTTTGTTTTTTGGGGGATACTTAGGCTTTACTCCTGGCTCTGCGCTCAGAAATTGCTCCTGGCTTGGGGGACCATTTGGGACACCAAGGATCTAACCACGATCGGTCCTAGGTAACCCTCATGCTAGACAAAGAAATGCCTTACATCTGCGCCACTGCTTTTGCCCCTATTCCAGCAATGTTATTCATTGGCTACATACAGTGTGATTCTTAACTCCTATACTCTCTCTTCTCTCACATTAAGATATTTTAGTACTTTTTTAAAACCATATATATAATCTATTTGAAAAACAAAGTCTAGCTGCAATCTAGCTTCACAATAGATAAGTAAGCCCACAAAGAACCATTTTCTTTGATAAATTGGTCAGACCAAGTTTTAGCTTATTAGTGTTTATATTAATAATCCAGTAAATAACTTGCATATTACTCATAAGACTATTCTACATAGCAAAATAAAATAAAATCAATTTTGCCAAATTTATACTTATTTAAAGTACCTCATTGCCTAAGGTGCATTCTTAGTTCAAGTATTTATGATACAGACATATCTATATATATATCTATCTATATATATTATTGATTTTGGTGGATTAGGAAATTTAACTTTAAATATATTCATTTCAAGATGTAAATTTTAGCAATTATACATTATATACTCTAAATATTTTTTTTTTTTTCTTCTTTGGCAAATTTTATTGAGTAGTAGTATCTTGTGAACTATGAAGGGGTATCTAAAGTTTGATTTGGGTAGCACAGCCTGATGTTGCAACCTGGTAATTTAGTTAAAGAGGTTGATGAAGGGGTTGAAGAGATAGCACCTCAATAGGAAGTTTGCCTTACATTAGTCTACCCAGGATGGACCCAGGTTCAATTCCCGGCATCCCATATTGTCCCCCAAGCCTGCCAATAGTGAATTGGGAGGTTTGCAGAGGGAGGTCAACACTGGTGGTGGGAACAGCCTCAATTCATTGTCACTATGTACCTGAAATACAACTGTAAAAGACTTATAATTCACATTGGTCTCAATAAAAATAATAATAAAATAAAAGAGGAATGAAACATAAGGGGTTTTTAATTAAATGTCATTCGGAAATGGAATGAGAGTTTGCAGCAGTACACGACTGGTCTGAAAATGTTGTCTGCCTATAAGAACACTCCAGGAACCAGAGAGACAGCACAGTCAGTAATGCACTTGCCTTGCATGCAGCACAAATGGGGACTTAATGTGTGGCACTACAATGGTCTTTCAAGCCCCAACCAGGATTGATTCTTGAGCAGGGAGCCAGTCATATGCTCTGAACACAGCTGGGTGTGCCATACTTCACCAGATACCCTAAAAGAAGACTCCATCCCAAAACAATCCTGTAGTACCCAGGATGTGGTCTTTGTCCAAGATGTTCACCCAAGATGACTAATAAGACTCCAGCCATTACTTCTATATACTATAATTTAAGCTAATAGAGGACCATTTTATAATAAAAGCATGAAAAAATAAGAATCATGTACCATATGCTATTTTAGAACTTGAAAAGTCATATATTCTTTTTCTCCCAACACCCAGAAAAGTCATATATTCTTTAGTACTTGTCTTTATCATCATTTATTTTTCATACCTCCAGTACCCTATATATGTGTGTGTGTGTGTGTGTGTGTGTGTTTGTATATATATATATATTGAGAGAGCTTTCCTTGAACAAAAAATAAAATTGTATCCATCAATACTCATGTACTTTATCACTGAACAATTTTGTTGTTGTTTTGGACCACACCTGGCAATGCTTCGGGCTTACTCCTGACAGCTTTGAGTTCAGGGATCACTTCTGGCAGCAGTTAGAGACCATGTGCAATGTCAGAGTGCCAAATAAAGAATTTAGGTCACATGCAAGGCAAGTGCTTTACCCACTGTACTATTTCTCTTTATCAACAAAAGAATCTTCCCCTAGTTGGTTCAACCCATGAAATTATTTTCACCTCCTGCAGCCTTGGATGCCCCCAAGCACTGCACAGCATGGCCCTAAAGACCCCTAGCACTACCCAGGTGGCCCAGATATCTCCAGCGGCTTGCCACAGCAGCAACAGCATCCTGTACACCTTGTACTGAACTGTCATCAGGTTGGTATTCTAGTTGAAACCTCAGGTCCCTGAGTATAACTCAGGAACATCTCTTTAGACCTTCCCTGCCCAAAGTTGTTAGTTCAAAAAATTACTATAGTAAATATTGGGTGCATTTATTCTTTTTATGAATTGATGTGACTTAGAACATGATGGTCCTTCAAAAACATAAAATTGCAATTTGTATTTTTAGTTTACAACACTTAATAATGATTTATTATGGATACAACTCCAACTCTATATCCATCATCCTTGATTTTTTTTTTTTTGTGGGGGGGAGAAGCACACTTGACAGTAATCAGAGCTCACTCCTCACTCTGAGCTCAGGGATCACTCATGTGTGATTCAGCAGACATGGAGGTTTTGAAAAAATTCAGGTTGGCCACATGCAATACAATTACCCTACCTTATGTACTATTTTACCTGCCCCCTATAATTAGATGAAGTCTTATTTCATCTACTGAAGAGTTACTTTACTCACTTGAACTATGCAGGATAAAGAACTAATTGAGGTGTGTTCATTTGTCTGGCTAGGAATCTCACATTTTGATATAGAATTCAACCACTTGATATTTTGATTTATTCTGGACTAAATTAAAAATTAAAACAAACACATGAACATTTATTTCTGCTCACCTCTCAACACACATATATTAGACAATATTAATGAGCCATAGACCCTCAGAATATAAAAGTTCTGAGTCTGCCCATTCCTCAAATGTTCTGAAAATTCAGCTTCACTACGAGTTGCCTATTATTATACTGAAGTTCTTATTAGGCTGGGTAATTGACTTATTGGATACCAAATTCCATATTAAGATCTTGGTAAAATGATACCAGATGTGACTATAATCAAGAATATTTACAATCTTGGTCAAAGATGAGCTTTATCTGGAGAGACATGTCCTCTTCCTTTTCTTGCCACTGCATTTTTCTACCTGGAGCACTGTTTTAAAAGTTATAAAATAAAGATAAACTGAATCTGATCCAGACATTAGGGAAGTATGAACCAGCTTCTTTATAAAGTTGTATAAAATGAGATCAAGCCCTTCCACTTGGAGTCTGTATCTAGTGAAAATGAAGATGGTTGCCTTGAAGCTTGCCTAAGGCTTTTCTTTTTTTTTTTTTTTTAATTTTTTTTTATTTAAACACCTTGATTACATACATGATTGTGTTTGGGTTTCAGTCATAAAAGGAACACCACCCATCACCAGTGCAACATTCCCATCACCCAAGTCCCAAATCACCCTCCTCCCCACCCAACCCCCGCCTGTACCCTAAACAGGCTCTACATTTCCCTCATACATTCTCAATATTAGGACAGTTCAAAATGTAGTTATTTCTCTAACTAAACTCATCACTCTTTGTGGTGAGCTTCCTGAGGTGAGCTGGAACTTCCAGCTCTTTTCTCTTTTGTGTCTGAAAATTATTATTACAAGGGTGTCTTTCATTTTTCTTAAAACCCATAGATGAGTGAGACCATTCTGCGTTTTTCTCTCTCTCTCTGACTTATTTCACTCAGCATAATAGATTCCATGTACATCCATGTATAGGAAAATTTCATGACTTCATCTCTCCTGACAGCTGCATAATATTCCATTGTGTATATGTACCACAGTTTCTTTAGCCATTCATCTGTTGAAGGGCATCTTGGTTGTTTCCAGAGTCTTGCTATGGTAAATAGAGCTGCAATGAATATAGGTGTAAGGAAGGGGTTTTTGTATTGTATTTTTGTGTTCCTAGGGTATATTCCTAGGAGTGGTATAGCTGGATCGTATGGGAGCTCGATTTCCAGTTTTTGGAGGAATCTCCATATCGCTTTCCATAAAGGTTGAACTAGACAGCATTCCCACCAGCAGTGGATAAGAGTTCCTTTCTCTCCACATCCCCGCCAACACTGTTTATTCTCATTCTTTGTGATGTGTGCCATTCTCTGGGGTGTGAGGTGGTATCTCATCGTTGTTTTGATTTGCATCTCCCTGATGATTAGTGATGTGGAACATTTTTTCATGTGTCTTTTGGCCATGCGTATTTCTTCTTTGTCAAAGTGTCTGTTCATTTCTTCTCCCCATTTTTTGATGGGGTTAGATGTTTTTTTCTTGTAAAGTTCTGTCAGTGCCTTGTATATTTTGGAGATTAGCCCCTTATCTGATGGGTATTGGGTGAATAGTTTCTCCCACTCAGTGGGTGGCTCTTGTATCCTGGGCACTATTTCCTTTGAGGTGCAGAAGCTTCTCAGCTTAATATATTCCCATCTGTTAATCTCTGCTTTCACTTGCTTGGAGAGTGCAGTTTCCTCCTTGAAGATGCCTGTAATGTCCTGTAGTGTTTTGCCTATGTGCTGTTCTATATATCTTATGGTTTTGGGGCTGATATCGAGGTCTTTAATCCATTTGGATTTTACCTTTGTACATGATGTTAGCTGGGGGTCTAAGTTTAATTTTTTGCAAGTGGCTATCCAATTGTGCCAACACCACTTGTTGAAGAGGCTTTCCCTGCTCCATTTAGGATTTCCTGCTCCTTTATCAAAAATTAGATGGTTGTACGTCTGGGGAACATTTTCTGAGTATTCAAGCCTATTCCACTGATCTGAGGACCTATCCTTATTCCAATACCATGCTGTTTTGATAACTGTTGCTTTGTAGTACAGTTTAAAGTTGGGAAAAGTAATTCCTCCCATATTCTTTTTCCCAATGATTGCTTTAGCTATTCGAGGGTGTTTATTGTTCCAAATGAATTTCAAAAGTGTCTGATCCACTTCTTTGAAGAATGTCATGGGTATCTTTAGAGGGATGGCATTAAATCTGTATAATGCCTTGGGGAGTATTGACATTTTGATGATGTTAATCCTGCCAATCCATGAGCAGGGTATGTGTTTCCATTTCCGTGTGTCCTCTCTTATTTCTTGGAGCAGAGTTTTATAGTTTTCTTTGTATAGGTCCTTCACATATTTAGTCAAGTTGATTCCAAGATATTTGAGTTTGTGTGGTACTATTGTGAATGGGGTTGTTTTCTTAATGTCCATTTCTTCTTTATTACTGTTGGTGTATAGAAAGGCCATTGATTTTTGTGTGTTAATTTTGTAGCCTGCCACCTTGCTATATGAGTCTATTGTTTCTAGAAGCTTTTTGATAGAGTCTTTAGGGTTTTCTAAGTAGAGTATCATGTCATCTGCAAACAGTGAGAGCTTGACTTCTTCCTTTCCTATCTGGATTCCCTTGATATCCTTTTCTTGCCTAATCGCTATAGCAAGTACTTCCAGTGCTATGTTGAATAGGAGTGGTGAGAGAGGACAGCCTTGTCTTGTGCCAGAATTTAGAGGGAAGGCTTTCAGTTTTTCTCCATTGAGGATAATATTTGCCACTGGCTTGTGGTAGATGGCCTTCACTATATTGAGAAAGGTTCCCTCCATTCCCATCTTGCTGAGAGTTTTGATCAAGAATGGGTGTTGGACCTTATCAAATGCTTTCTCTGCATCTATTGATATGATCATGTGGTTTTTATTTTTCTTGTTATTGATGTTGTGTATTATGTTGATAGATTTACGGATGTTAAACTAGCCTTGCATTCCTGGGATGAAACCTACTTGATCGTAGTGGATGATCTTCTTAATGAGGCATTGAATCCTATTTGCCAGGATTTTGTTGAGGATCTTTGCATCTGCATTCATCAGTGATATTGGTCTGTAATTTTCTTTTTTGGTAGCGTCTCTGTCTGGTTTAGGTATCAAGGTGATGTTGGCTTCATAAAAGCTATTTGGAAGTGTTTCTGTTTGTTCAATTTCATGAAAGAGTCTTGCCAAGATTGGCAGTAGTTCCTCTTGGAAAGTTTGATAGAATTCATTAGTGAATCCATCTGGACCTGGGCTTTTGTTTTTCGGCAGACATTTGATTACTGTTTTAATTTCATCAATGGTGATGGGGGTGTTTAGATATGCTACATCCTCTTCCTTCAACCGTGGAAGATTATAAGAGTCCAAGAATTTATCCATTTCTTCCAGGTTCTCATTTTTAGTGGCGTAGAGTTTTTCAAAGTAGTTTCTGATTACCCTTTGAATCTCTGTCATATCAGTAGTGATCTCTCCTTTTTCATTCCTGATACGAGTTATCAAGTTTCTCTCTCTCTCTTTCTTTGTTAGGTTTGCCAGTGGTCTATCAATCTTGTTTATTTTTTCAAAGAACCAACTTCTGCTTTCGTTGATCTTTCGGATTGTTTTTTGAGTTTCCACTTCGTTGATTTCTGCTCTCAGCTTTGTTATTTCCTTCTGTCTTCCTGTTCTTGGGTCCTTTTGTTGAGCATTTTCTAGTTCTATTAGCTGTGTCATTAAGCTACTCAGGTAAGCTCCTTCTTCCTTCCTGATGTGTGCTTGCAAAGCTATAAATTTTCCTCTCAGTACTGCTTTTGCTGTGTCCCATAAGTTCTGAGAGTTTGTGTCTTTATTGTCATTTGTTTCCAGGAACCTTTTTATTTCCTCCTTGATTTCATCTCGGACCCACTGGTTATTGAGCATGAGGCTGTTTAACTTCCAGGTGTTAAAGTGTTTCTTCTGAGTCCCTTTGGAGTTCACAAATAATTTCAGAGCCTTGTGGTCAGCGAAGGTAGTCTGCAAAATTTCTATCCTCTTGATCTTATGGAGGTATGTTTTATGTGCCAGCATGTAGTCTATCCTGGAGAATGTCCCATGTACATTGGAGAAGAATGTGTATCCAGGTTTCTGGGGATGGAGTGTCCTATATATATCCACTAGGCCTCTTTCTTCCATTTCTCTCCTCAGGTCTAGTATATTCTTGTTGGGTTTCAGTCTGGTTGACCTGTCCAGTGTTGACAAAGCCGTGTTTAGGTCCCCCACAATTATTGTGTTGTTGTTGATATTATTTTTCAGATTTGTCAGCAGTTGTATTAAATATTTTGCTGGCCCCTCATTCGGTGCATATATGTTTAGGAGAGTGAATTCTTCCTGCTCTACGTACCCCTTGATTAATATAAAATGTCCGTCTTTGTCCCTTACAACCTTCCTGAGTATAAAGTTTGCATTATCTGATATTAGTATGGCCACTCCAGCTTTTTTATGGGTGTTGTTTGCTTGGATAACTTTTCTCCAGCCTTTTATTTTGAGTCTATGTTTGTTCTGACTATTCAGGTGCGTTTCTTGTAGGCAGCAGAAGGTTGGATTGAGTTTTTTGATCCATTTAGCCACTCTGTGTCTCTTAACTGGTGCATTTAGTCCATTGACGTTGAGAGAAAGAATTGTCCTGGGATTTAACGCCATCTTTATTTCAAAATTTGGTGTGTCTTTTGGGTAGTCTTGTCTTAGATTAGGTCTTTCAGTTTTTCTCTTAAGACTGGTTTTGTGTCTGTGAAGTTTCTGAGCTGTTTTTTGTCTGTGAAACCATGTATTCTTCCATCAAACCGGAAAGTGAGTTTTGCTGGGTATAGTATTCTGGGTGAAGCATTCATTTCATTCAGTCTTGTCACAATATCCCACCACTGCTTTCTGGCATTGAGCGTTTCTGGTGACAGGTCTGCTGTAAATCTCAGGGAAGCTTGCTTGAACATGATTTCCCCTTTTGATCTTGCTGTTTTCAGAATTCTGTCTCTATCTGTGGGATTTGTCATTGTGACTAGGATGTGTCTTGGGGTGGTTTTTCTGGGGTCTCTTTTGGTTGGTACTCTTCGGGCATGCAGGATTTGATCACATATATTCTTTAGCTCTGGAAGTTTCTCTTTAATGATGTTCTTGACCATTGATTCTTCCTGGAAATTTTCTTCCTGGGTCTCTGGGACTCCAATGATTCTTAAGTTGTTTCTGTTGATCTTATCATAGACTTCTATTTTCGTCTGTTCCCATTCTTTGACTAATTTTTCCATTGTCTGCTCATTTGCTTTAAGTTTTTTGTCCAATCTCTCCTGCTGTATGGAATTGTTATGTATCTCATCTTCCACAGCACCAAGTCTATTCTCAGCTTCTGATATCCTGTCCCAGAGCTTATCCATTTTGTCATTCACTTCGTTTACTGAGTTTTTCAGGCCTGTTAGTTGACATGTTATTTCAGTTTGGAGTTTTGTCATTTCTGCCTTCATATTTTCTTGGTTCTTATTAGTGTTCTGTTCAACTCGATCCATGGTTTCTTGGAGTCTGTTGAGCACCTTCCATATTGCTAGTCTAAAGTCCTTATCTGAGAGGTTGATTAGTTGTTCAGTCATTATCTGGTCCTCAGAATTGTCATCTTCATTCTCTATGTCTGATGCTGGCCTGCGCTGTTTCCCCATTGTCACATTTGTATTGTGGGTTTTTCTACGTGTTGTAGTGGTATTCATTGTCTATATGATGTAGGCAGCACACTCCTCTGGCTCCTCCCTTTCTGGATGGGCTGACTTGCCTCTAAGGGAGGGGAGTCCTCCGTGGATGAAGCCTCACACTGGGTCAAATCTTAGGCCCGAGCATGTAACAGAGAAGACAGTCCAGAGAGAAATGTTTGCTTCTGTGATATAGCGCCGTTCTTAGTGTGATTTTTCCTTCTTGTTGCAATGGAGTTCTTTCCTTAGAAAGAGTGCACGGCCGCGTAGCAAAGCGGAGCGGCCGTGCTCCTCTGAGCCTCTTTTTGCCCCACTCGCAAGAGTTTCACGCAAGAGGACAGTAGACAGACATAGACAGGTCACACTCACAGTCTTTCACAGCTGAGCCCCACTGGGCCGGTGTACTTTCGCGGATTTTCCCCGCCTGGTGTCCACTCTAAATATTTTAATACTATACACAGTAAAGTATATTCGTATTTTATTTTAAAATATATGGACAAAATTGATATTACAGAGGACTGTCAGCTGCTGCTTCTTCCCATCTATCCTTTATTTATAACACAAATCCTTTCTAATATTTTTTATTTAGAACAATATATTTCAAAATAACATTTTTCTAAATTTGCAGTGTCCATTTTTTCATTATCAAGTATAAAGTTTCTTTTGATAGTAAACTCCTTCTTCTAAAATAAAGTTTATAAAGCCAAATTACTAAAGTATCATATTTCTCTGATAACTGACAAAGCATGTATGCTATGGGAAAATTTTTAAGAAATATTCATAAATAAGATACAATCATCAGCAAATGGTCATAAAATACAAAAAACTGTGACAGGTAAGTTGTGTGACAACAGGCAGAATATCATTTAGCAGAAATGTATAAAAACTCTTCCAGGGTTTTGTTTTTTAAAGCTTATTATTTGAAAATAATTTAACTATTCTTTTTTCATGTTCATTTAATGAAAATGTACATTTTCCCACTGTAAAGCCCAGAAATTGAAAATTGCCTTATGAATACATTAGAGATTTTTTTTTACCAGCCTACTTAACAATTGTTTAAGACCGAATAGTGCTGAAAGTGTGAGCTTTCTCTCAAATATACAGTGTGCTATCCTGCACTGTGAAATTTTTCAGACATACAGTTACTTGGTTACTACATTTGGCTGCAAGAATACAGTAGGTAAGCACAGTAGGAGGGACAAAGTTTCCTTTCTTTGCTATGAAGGTTTAGATAATGGACAAACAATGATGGATTTCCTGGTGATGGGTTCATTTGATTTCACTGGTCTCTTCCAGAATTTCCATTAGGTGACTTCTGAACATAGTGTACCCATTCCTTTTGTATTTGTCAAAGTACATTTTCTAGTCAAAGTCTTGATTTTAAGAGTCCTTTATGGTTTCCTATGGGCATCTTTGAGTAACTTAAATTTGGTGGTAATGATAGTCCTCAATAAGAATCATTATCAATATACCTTTGTCTAAAAGTACAATCCTATATTCCAACATAGAAATGCCTTGGAATAAAAATAAAAAATAAAATAAAAATAAAAAATTTATTACTATATAAAGTAAAATAATTAAGTGGCCCAAGGAATTGTGTTATTATTTTAAACTACTTTACATATTTAAATAGTATGAGATTATTTTTCCTACATGTCCTTGTTTTTTCATTAGCAATTGGCATTTATGGTCAAATAATGCAGGCTTTGACTTGATTCTCCTTGATAATATTCTTTGCATCCTAAAATATTATTTTATTCTTGTGTACAATCTGTCTGTATAGAATGCAATAAAATACTGGAGGATTGTAAATGTGCTTACAAAATAGATGGGTTTTTTTGTTTGTTTTGGTTTTGATTTTTTTTTATATTGGGCCATATAGGGCAACGCTCAGGGCTTACTCCTGCTGCTGCACTCAGGGATCACTCCTGGTAGGGCTTTGAAAACCACATGGATTACCAGGGACTGAACATGGATTAGCCACATGTAAGACAAATACCCTACCCTCACCCACTGTACTAAATTCTTGTTTTTATCATAGTATTTTATTTTGGCTACAAGCTTTACTTACAATTCGAGTCATTTGTTAATAAAGATGATATATTTTCATTATTGGAGTTTTAATCATATGTGTCTAAATAATATTCATTTCAAATAAGTGTAGTATATAACTTATTTAACCTATGAATAATTAAAGTAATGTGATAAATGGTTAACATAACATAGTCATTATAAGAACTAAATATTACAAACGGTACATGCTGCCCTTAACTATAACTTATTAAGAGTGCATTAAAGAGCAAGAGAAAAAATTTTGATACTTTATAATATCTTAGATTAAGCAGTATCTTTGGTGTAAGTAATCTAACATCAATTGTGAACCTACAGGTTAAAGATATTTGCAACAATTTTTTTAAAAGATTAATAATATGCATTGACAATGCAGTTAAAACTATGCTATCCTAATTTGCAGCATGAGCAACCAGCATTAATTATTCTATTACTGCTAACATCTTTGCACAAAATATTTTAATATATTTAGAATTCTTCCTCTGATAATGAGAACAAAATAAATCAGTAAATCATCTTTTTTACATTACTTCACAGTCACTGTAGTTTAAAACAACACCCTCAACAATGTGCCTATTTGGAAAACTCAGTAATAGTTTTCCACCTCTTTTTAAGTACTATACATATTAAATCCATTCTAAATGCAACTTTTGAAACTTATAATTTACTATTTCATTCTATCAGTGCAGATACTAAACTACATGCAACAGCTATATATGTACGCATGTAGGTGTGTATATGCATATAAACAGAGAACACATCACAAAAGTTGTAGTTGGTTTTTATTTTATTATTATTCAGGTCTGTGGGTTCTGATAAATGAGCATCGGAAACAAAGCATAAGGTTAAAAAAAGTGAACCATTAAAATCTATACCAATTTGCTGAACATGAATTTCCAAGAGTTTGCTTGTGGCTAATGAATCTTTTTTCCCCCTAGTTTCTAACCTCACAAAGAAGAGCAGAGGGCTGGCAAACACTGGCTTAATTATCCCCATCAGTCTCAGAGACAAGGCGTTTAAGAGTTTTAGCTGCTGTAAACACTCCCCTGATAGCAGATAAGGAATCTGCTGAAAGGCAGTTTTGTCTGGGGAAACCTCAGGGGCACAACAGTTAATCATTAGTGCAATATTATATATGCATTACTACATCAAAGGAAACAGAGCCCACTGCTCTATTGTGAAGATTTTCTGTGTTTTCTTAAGGTAAGAAAACTAATGCCATTCCAAGGAGAAAAAAACAATAAGGTTAAATACACTGCTTCCTATAGAAACAAAGCCTGTTCCACCTTTCATCATTTCCTTAGTTTTTCTCAAGAAAAATAAAATGCCATTTTCATATATTTGTTTTGGTTCTGAAATGTCCTATCAGAGACAAAAGTTTTTGTTGCGGTCGAAGATTTAATATTTATCTTAAGAAGTGACATTTTTTTGTAGATAGAGTACAGAATAGAATATCACATCATATAATTCCAGCACAATGCTATAGGTAGAATTAAAATAATAATTTTCATACCCTTAAGGACCTATCAGTACTGTGTTTGTCTAAGTACCTACTGGTGGGAAACTGATATTGTAATGTACCTAACAAAGAACCTTTCTATCACTTCCAAATGAAGATGTTTACAATGGCCTTCAATTCTTAGTTTGCTAGACTTCTAACAGTTCCACAATCAGAGAGAATCTGAGATGTCTCCAACCCTTTTCAAGTATTTTTCCAAGGTGAATTTTCACTCACTTTCAGGCCTACCTCTGTATACAAAGAAAACAAAAATCTCCTTTCCCAGGTTTTTTCTTCAGATTGGATGCCTGGACTTCAATCCCCATTCTACAGGGTTAATGTTGAAATGTCTAATATTGTTTCCTATACTGTTTTCCTGTATCCCTTATATTATTTAAGGTAATCTATTTTTTACCACTCAGATTACTTTAACCAATGTTATCTTTTAAAAATTATTATAATGTTTGTCAAAACAGACAAATATATGAGTTATCAATGTTTCTAAGAGAAAGTAGTAGAAACAATTTTTTGTTTGGGTTACACATCTAGCAGTGCTCAGAAGTACTTGTGACTCTGTGCTCAGGAATCAATTCTGGCAGTTTTCTGAGGACTATTCAATGCTAGGACTAGGGACTTATACATTCATAGAATATGTTCCATTCCACTATCCATTCCATCTATCCAGGATGGAAATGGTATATATTTATTAACTACTATTGTGTGGATATTAGTGATATTTTAAGGAGTGTATGATCATTCTTTTGCCAAGAAGGTGTGGGTATTTCTAATATTTATGAGAAGAATAGAATATAAAATTTTGTTTTGTTTTGTTTTTCTTTGGGGCCATACTCAGGCTAACGTTTTACCTGGATCTGCACCCAGGAATTACCCCTGGATGTATTTGAGACCATATAGGGTAATGAGGATCGATCCAAAGTACTATTGCTCTAACCCTACATATAGGATAAAATTTAATTAATATTTATAGTGTATTTATTATGCACAAAACCTTATTAAAAGTTTATCTCAATAGATACAAATAAAACCATTAACCTAGAGCTACTGTTTAAGTATATCTCTAAAATCATCTATATAATCAACTTTCCAAGTAATGCAATATTTAATTGTATACACTGAGGTCTACTTAACTAAATAGCTGTAATTTTGGCTAAAATGTATGTCTCATTTAAGCATTTATAAATTCATACTTTCCTAATGACATATAATGTAGCCTCATTTACAAAGGTCTAGCTCTATGATCTCATTCCACATTCAGTGTCTATAAACAAGTTAACTCCATGCTTAACTATGAAAAATTTTTCAGTAAAAACAACTCCTGTGTAATAAAATTCAACAAGATTCTATGATTTTAAAGAACAAATTACTTTTTAAGTCTTCATATTGACTCCTTATTACTTGGGTCAAGTCACAAAACACCCTTTTGTTTAGACACCATCAGTGAAAATAAAGTAGGCATATTTTTAGACTGAAGGAGTACCTTATTCTCCTTGAAGAAGTCAAATAATTATGGATATGTCATATTCCATTGGAACTGGTTGGAAATTAGGTTTATGTGCTAAACTGCCCACAATTTTGACTATCAAAGTACAATACAGAATATTTCATTATAACTGAAGTAATGTAATGATAGTATATTAAATTAACTGCAATTAGAGCCAGTCTTTCAATAGTACAAAATAAAACTAGCAGGGTTTTTGTGTGTATGTATATTTTATCTTTAACAAAAAAATATTGTGCTTATACAAATGCACTCGGGTTGATTGTCTATACTCCCTTAAAATCTGATCTTGGTGACTGCAATCTATGACATTAAATTATTTAACTTCCATAAAACTAAATACTCATTTAGTTCAGATTAAAGAAAATATTAACATCTATTTTTCAAAGTCTCACATATAGTCAGCTAATCCAGAGTATGAAAATTTCTTCAGAACTATGCAAGGATGAATAGAATAGTGTAAACATTTCTTCCAAATTTAGATATTAAAGTGAAGCAATAAAGATAAATGTTCTGCCATCATCACAAAACTGGAACTAGATTCCATTCTCTTTACATATAAATAAAATATAAAGTGTTATAATTGTTTAAATTCAAACGGAAATATTTTGATAAATTTTATTAATAAGTGTATAATAAATAAATATATGATGATGAATAATAAATTAGAAGTACAGAAAACTTACATCTACATATTAAGTTAAGAAGCTTTATGTAGGCTTATTTCTAGATTATCAAAATATTAGAGATGTATTTTCATTTTAAAAGTAGAACATTTCCAAATTATAGTAAAAATAATGTTTAAATGTATATTTATATATATGCAATTATTACTATAAATAGTCATTTTGGTCTGCAGTTGTCTACCAATAGCTGGTAAAAATTAAGATTTTAAAATTTCTAAATATTTCCAAATATATGCTAAAATAAAGAGTTAGTAAATTGAAGTCAAGTAGAAATAAGTTAAGGATCATCAAATCAGCCTCTAATTTTAAAGACTAAAAGAAGTGTGTTGAGAAAAAAGGGACTCTCATTTACTTCTGTTGAAAATACAGACTGGTCCAGCCTTTTTGAAAGACAATATGGAAATTCCCCTCAAACTGGAAATTGAGTTTCCATATAACCCAACAATCTTCTCCTAGGGCTACACCCCAGAAACACAAAAACAAAATACAAAAATGCCTTCCACTCCTATGTTCAGTGTAACACTATTTACAATAGCCAGAATCTGGAAAAACTCAGGTGCCCGACAACAGATGAGTGGTTTAAGAAAGAGTGGTACAAGTACACAATGGAATACTATGCAGCCTTTAAGAAAAACAAAGTCATGGAATTTGCTTATGCATGGACGAACATGGAGACTATTATGCTCAATTAAATGAGCCAGAGGGGAATGATAGACATAGAATAACCTCACTCATTTGTGGAATATAAGATAAACAAGAAATTGTATGGTAAAATTACCCAAACACAATAGAAACCTAGGTCAGGAGGTCCAGCCCAAGTAGAAATCTTGCCACAAAAAAACAGTAAAGTAGAGAAGGGTCTACTAGGACAATGATCATCTGGACAAGCACTCGGCACTGAAAGTGGCATAACTAACAGGCAAGGTACCCCTCAAACAATAGTGCAAAACTACAGTGTCAAAAGGAAAGAAAGAGTGGGAGGCAGGAGGCCTACTATGCTGTACTCATACCTCTGGTAGCTTCTGATCCTTGAAATCCATATCTGATTGCCATGTCTGAGCTTTAAATCAATAGAAACAGTTTCTATTGCAGAGAAGGCTTAGGTTTCCTATGTATTGTTTGAATAACCTCCGTCTACCACAACATAAAGGCTAAAAATGTAATTTAATATTACAATATTATTTTGTGGGGCCGGAGAAATAGCATGGAGGTAAGGCGTTTGCCTTTCATGCAGAAGGACGGTGGTTCAAATCCCGGCATCCCATATGGTTCCCCCTAGCCTGCCAGGAGCAATTTCTGAGCATAGAGCCAGGAGTAACCCCTGGTGTGACCCAAAAACAAACAAACAAGCAAAAAACATTATTTTATTTCCTGTTTATAATTTCTCAGCTTCATTACCTATATATTTTGTTGTTGTTGATGTTGTCATTGTTATTGTTTTGGAGACACACCCAGTGTGTGATCCTTCTGCTGCAAACCATTTGTCAGACTTAATAAGACCACAGTGTGGGATTAAAAATATGCCCTGGATCTTATCCCTTCCCACCAAGACTATGTCAAAAGACTTATTGGATATATCTATATTTTCTTTATATTTTAATTCCTTAATAGTTAGACCTACCTCTTAGTGTGTTTATTTTCAAATGTTTAGGTAGCCTCCTCCATTCCATTCCATTCTCTCTCTCTCTCTCTCTCTTTCTCTCTCTCTGGTTTTTTCATGTTTTGGTTCTGCTTAGTAAGAAATTCTAGTAAAAAAGGGATATAAGCCTGGTCAAATCCAAGGCACAGAGATTGCAGAGCTTGTCATTGTTACCCTCAAATGTACCAACAATACAATATAGCATCGTTCCTTTTTGCATAAGCACACTAAAATGGGGAAATCTTATGTATAGAAACAAGTTCTTATCTACTAGGGATAAGAAACCATAAATTTTAAAATACAGGGGCGCATTCAACCCTAAACATTTGTCATGAGCACTCAACTAAGATCTCATGTGATGGGACATGACCATTCTACCCCAAACCGTGGATCCCAATCTTAGAATTGACACAGTTCTCTGAAGCAGCACTAGGAATCAAACTCTCCCCCTGGTGGAGCCCCTAATACCACTCCAGCACCAACTTGTGCCAGGGTAGGTTCATAAGACACCCTGATGACAAGGAATCAGCAACAACTTGTTCTAAGGGCAGGTGACCTACCTCATCACCTAATGGTTAGATGATATCAGAAGACCTCCATCCTAGGATCTGTGCAAAAACCAAGATTTTTAATTACAGAAGATAGACTAAAACAACTAAGACTGCGACTGAGCAGAATTTCTTCTGGGACCATAAAGAAAGACACTGGGACCAGAGTGGTGGTACAGGCTGTACGGCATCTGCCTTGTGCTTGCTTGCCTAGGACAGACTGCGGTTTGATTCCCCCCGTATCCCATATGGTCTTCCAAGCCAGGAGTGATTACTGAGTGCATAGCCAGGAGTAACCCCTGAGCGTCACCAGATTTGGCTGAAAACCAAAAAAAAAAAAAAAAGGAAGACTCTATCCTAGACTTTGCCCTAGGAGCTATTAAAAAACCAAGATCTCTAATTACAGAGGACTGACTTTAACAACCACTACTGAGCAGAATGTTTCCTGACACCATCATGAAAGACCTTTGGACTTCACAATGAACGTGTCTGGAGACTGTAGTTGGTCTTATGACAGTATGCTTCAAAGGGGAGACATCCTGTATATCTTTGGCGAAGGAAATTTCTTTTGTAATTTCCCCAATACTGATTATGCCTATAAAAACAAAACAAAACAAAAACAGCAACAACAAAGAAAACAACCCTTGCCACATCAGCCCCCTCCTTTTTGTTCTTTTTCTTTTTTTCTTCTTTTAAATTTATATTTATAACTTCTACACAGGGGCTCACATTTACTTTTTTTAAAAACAAAACCATAGAGCATGAATCATCTTTTTCTGCCTCATATTTCTATGACTTCCTACAAATTGAGAAAAAAAAAAAAGTGGATGGTACCAAGGGCAAAGCAGTCTCAGGAGAATTAAGTGGAAATAAAAAATAATTAGACCTAAAACCCAACCCAAATTCAACCATAATAAAATCAAGAGGCCCTAACTACAACAAGCTATACACAAAAGGGACCTGTTAACTAGCAGTACAGGGGGCTAAGGGTGGAGGTATGGGATGCATGCAGGGCATGAGGGAGGTCAACACAAGTGGTGGAAATTGCCCTAATTCATTGTCACGTAAATATGACTGTGAAAGACTTGTAAAAATAAATGAATAAATAAAAATTAAGTTAAAAAAGAAGAAAAAATAAATTGGCTATATAAAACATTTAATTACATAAATTTAAATATTAATCAATACTGGAATTTACTTAAAATATAAATTTGCTACAATATAGGGCAAAAATAAAAAAAATAGTTTTTGATTGACTTGACTAAAAGTAATATATTCAATTTTGAAATATTTTATCTGTGAAGAATAAATTATATTTTAGGTTTTAATGACTATACTGATATGTAAATAAACATAAAACAGGAAGTAAATAAAATGAGTATTTAATTCCTACCCTATAAAATATAACTGTTGTTAACTATTTAAATTTTGTTTTAGTTTTCAAACTATTTAAAAAAGTATCAAAGCTGAAATTGTTTATATATATATCTAAAAATATTTAGAAAACTTTCAACAATTATTCATTATTGTCCATGTCTTCCATTAAAAGATATCAAACAGAAAATCTAGGAAATATATCAAAGAAAATCTAATTATTTTACAGACAATAATATAATAAATGTTACATTCTCCATATATATATGGAAAATCTATCTCGTATACAGTGTGGAAAGACATACCTTCTTTAATAAACTAGGGTGTTTATTAAAACAACTTTAGCAGATTTTATTTCAAATTCGAATGAATTCACAGGTAAATATTGAGCAATCACTTTCATCTTTTTCATTCTTAGATAGTTTTAATTCTACTTATAATAAGATAGTCTTTTTACTTAACATATCACATAGCTAATTGATTGTTTAGAAACATGGAAGCAAAGGGAGATTGAATCAAATGTCTGGGAAATGCTTCAGAACATGCATTGCCAAAAATTTTACACTGTGCATGCTCTGCTTTTCCAAGTTGTCCTATGCCCAATTAGAACCTGAAGTTTTTCTTTCAAGAATTATGAATTTCTGCTACAGCCCCTTGACTCTTACTTTAGCTAATAAAGAATTCTCGGTCAGCAATTTGCAGAGCAGGGAAGCCAAGGCTAATGCAACTGGGCAGCCTTTACAAGCAAAACAAAACACCAAAGAAAAGGAACAAAAAGGCTGACAAACCATGTGAGCTCTCCCAGAAGGCTCAAACTTATTTTTCCACGTTTTTGATGTCCTGTCCAGAAAGCTGAATAAGCCATGACCACAATAATGCAAAGTTTTGATTATTATGGCAATTTATACCTTTACTATTCAGGAAAGGGCAAAAACGAATGTTTTCTGGCTCATCAAAAAAAGCTGAAAATGAGAGCCAAGGCCACTGACACTTGTGGTTGCAGATTAAGCTGTGAGCAGACTCTAAATAAATTCTTTTCTCCCTATCCCCAAAATACACTATTCTGGCTATTAAGACTGACTTGCATTTGATGCATGCCAATACACTATCCATTCAGGATCACTTATTTCTGCAGTAGACAGAGAGAGTAGACTTCTGAAATAGGAAGCTGTTAACAGATTAATTGTTAGTACATGTATATGTCTGTGTGTGTAACAGATTGCAAACAATGAATCATTAATCTTAGTTTTAAATTTAAATAAACCAAATGTGGCGTGTTAAGATATCAAAATTATTTGAGTATAAAAATGAAAAGTATGTTTATTTAATTTTTTAAACCTAGAGTTAATCATTCAAACTAACATCTTTTGGGAACACAAAACAAAGGTTTTTCAAAAGGAATAATTAAATCAGACAAACTAAAGTTTTCTCAGATAAAGCTTATATGAGAAAAAGTCGAAATTATCATATGAAATCTTATTTTCTGGATTAAATAAAGTTTTATTCTTGTGCAGATGAGTTTTTTAAAAGCGTTTTGGAAAATCACATTCTCATTTAACATAGAAATGAGAAAATATAGATCACAAGACTATGGGGAAATATAAAGAAAATAAATTGTAATAATTCTAAGAAAAGCAAAATGATACTAAAACCAAAATCATATACTGTAAAGCATTATTGAGGATCATAAACCATGTATCACATAATAATGACAACCTATTATGAATTCATCATTGTTATTTAATAAAATTAAATTTAAGGACACAAAAACCATTTAAAATTTCATTTCAACTTTATTTTTAGTAAAAAATGTCTCCTGTACAAAAATATTTTATATGATAAAAATAAATAAGCAACTGCATATCAGAATATGATTTCTTCAGCAGTCAGTAAAATCTTTCTTGCATATTTAACATTTTTTACTACATACGCTTTCTACTTTTTCACTTATAAATTAAGATGCTATGTGTTAACTACCATATGTTTTACACTAATGACCACACATATAAAATGAACAACATTTTAAGAACACATAAATCACTCTAAGCACATACTAAAGTAACAGTTTCCTGTTGAGAGATACTGATTTTGTCAAATTTAGAAAGTATAACTTGTAGAATCATCAGCAAAATCAACAATGACAATAAAGCATAGGGCAGACAAAGTCTCTTTATTCATAGAAGTGACCCTATCACATTTAATTCAAAAGCAGTAATGTAGGGACTGGAGCGATAATGCAGTGGTAGGCCATTTGCCTTGCACATGGATGACCCAGGACTAATCTTGGTTTAATCCTCGGAGTCCCATCTGGTCCCCTGAGCCAAGAGCAATTTCTGAGTACATAGCCAGGAGTCACCTCTGAGTGTCACAGGGTGTGGCCCAAAAGCCAAAAATAAGTAAATAAATAAATAAATAAATAAAAATAAAGCAGTAATGTAAGGAATGTAAAAAATATATATATATATGAAACTCCAAAGAGATACAAATTTTATTTGCATAATCTCGAAATGTCCTCATAAATTATTCCTGGCAGGTTCAGGGTATTATATGGAATGCCAGGGATCTACCCCAAGGGAGCTCCATACACAGCAAATGCCCTACCCTCTGTGCTATTGCTCTGGCCCCCTATCTGCTTTTTAAATTGTGCTATACTAAACAGACAACGTTTGAAAAACACTGACATAGATTTTGAAAAATTTCAGAGATAAAGTTTGTAAAAACTGACAGGTCACACACAAACATGATCCATGTTATCAATAAATTATTTGTTAAAAGAAAAATAAAAATGTGGCTATATAATGATATTAATTTCTTGATAAATTACAAAGTTGTTCAAATGGACTAATGTTTATGCATAATAATGAGTTGAGTGTCAACAGCTCTTTTGACAGGTATTATATTTCCATCAAACAGCAGTTATCATAGCCAACTTCAGTCACACATGCTGTCTACCTGCTTGTTATAAATTTGACTTTGTGATTCCAAATCTTAACTTTCTTTTTCTCCCATACACAATTTGGTGAACAACCAAAATATTAATAGTTATGCATACATATATAGGGTAGAATGATAGTACAATAGGTAGGATAGTACAATAGGTGGACTGGTTTGTTTGCAAGTAGCCAACCCAGGTTCAATTCCCAATATCCCATAAGGTCTCCTGAGCACTAAGTAATTCCTGAGATTATAGTAGGAGATATCCCTGAGCACAACAGCAGCAGAGCCATACTTAAGTTTGAAGATAACATGCTTCTAGAGAGTGTCTTAAAATTAAAGCAAAACAGATCCAAAAAACCCCCACAAATACCTATAGAATTAAGTTTCAGTTGATATGTTGAGCCCTAAATCCTTTCCCATTTATCAACCTCATATTTATCAAAAATCATTTGCATTGATCCAAGCCTTTACATTAACTTTTTAAATAATACTTTGTTTACTATGATCTGCATTACATTAATCCATTGATGACAGGTTGTTTAGCCCTTATTTTTAGGAGCCATGGAGGAAATAAGCTGGAGAAATGTATTAATACTTTTTCTCAGTGAATTCCGTCAAGATTCAGTTCTCATCAATCTAAGACTAAACATCTAAACCACTGTGTCTCAAAGTTTAATATGCAAAGGAATGACCTGGGAATTTGTTAAAAGCCAGACTTTGACACAAGAACAATCAGTGCTGGGACAGAGGTGGGAAGAAAGGAATTCTCATTCATTGCTGGTGGGAATGTAAACTGGTCCAGTCTTTTTGAAAAACAATATAAATATTTCACAAAAAACCAGAATTGAGTTTCCATGTCCAGCAATACCACTTTATAAGATTATACCTTTGGAGCCCTCCAAAAAACAAAGTGCAAAAAAGCATTCTATATTTCAATGTTCACCATACTATTCACAATAGCCAAATTCTGGAAACAACCCAACTACCTCCAAACAAATGAGTGGATGAAGAAACTGTGGTACATCTACACAATGAAATACATGTAGCTGCTAAGAAAAATGAAGTCATAAAATTTTCTTATACATGGATGGATATGGAGAGTCTTACACTCAGAAAAACGAAACAGTGGGACAATATTTGGCAGATAGCAGGGTTTTGCACACCAGAGGAAAAAAAATAAAAGGGCTTCTACTGAAGGGCAGGGAGGTGAGAAGGAGTGAAACTGTGGACACTGATGCACTGGAGTTGTACATTCTTTTTTTTGTTTTTGTTTTTGTTTTTGTTTTGTTTTTGATTTTTTTGGTTTTTTTTGGGGGGGGGGCCACACCCGTTTGATGCTCAGGTGTGCACTGGGGTTGTACATTCTTTTTTTTGTTTGTTTTTGTTTTGTTTTTGATTTTTTGGTTGTTTTTTTGGGGGGGCCACACCCGTTTGATGCTCAGGGGTTACTCCTGGCTAAGCACTCAGAAATTGCCCCTGGCTTGGGGGTACCCTATGGGACTTCGCAGGATCGAACCGTGGTCCTTCCTAGGCTAGCCTTGCAAGGCAGACACCTTACCTCTAGCGCCACCTCGCTGGCCCCGGGGTTGTACATTCTATGATGGAAACTCAATGTTGAATAACTTTGTAACTATCAAGAAAAATAAATAACTTATAATGAGCAACCTTGTAAACCAGGGTGTTTAAATGAATTAATTTTTAAAAATAAAAAAATAAAAAATGTACTAATTTTATTTATAAAATATCATCTAACTGTAGAAAATGATGCTTTGAAATACCATTTTGAAAATCTCATGTCTTGAATATTTTTGAGTTTTGGAAATGTAGAAAAATTGAGAGATTATAAATATAAATAAAATACTAAATTTATTATTGGCTGAACTACAGTCAAAGAGTAAGGTATCAAAAAAAAATCTAGTTAGTAAGTAACTTTAAAAGCTGTGTTAAATATATAAGGAAGTTGATGAAAATAAATTGCCTCAAAGTAACTTTATGAAAGTCATGTAATTTGATATATTATTTGCTACTAAAATATCTTGATCAATTAATTTGACACTTTCAAAGGTGAGAATTTTCATTGAAATAAATGGAATATAATAAAAAATGTGTGATTTTTCACAATCATTCTAATTTTTACTTGCTAGTACATTAAGAATCCTATTCTCAAATATTATTATTATCATTATTAATTTTATGTTAAAATTGTGAAAGGCATTTATGTTTCTCTTAAAAACACAAAAATCTTTTCTGTCAAGCAAAAAAAAATGGCATGTGATTTGCACTAGACAAAAATGAATTAAATCCCCATCCTCTCATATATTACCCAGTACTATGAGGAGTAATTTCTGAGTGCAGGGCCAGGAGTAATCCCTGAGACCACTTGGTATGCACCTCTTGGTGCGCCCTCCCCCCAAAAAAGTCGGATATTACTCCTTTAAACATTCTTCAACATAGTTCCAACCAAAAATGATAGTGATAAACTTGTATTATATCTTTTTTGTAGTTAAATGAAAAATTAAAGAGGGAGTTTCCAAGTAACACTGGTGGGGGCAGAAATCAAAGATCTTCCTTTGAGTGCTTCTCAAGGTTGGGCTGTGCAGGCCAAGAAGTTTCGTGCTTGTGTCTAGTGAAGCAGTACTATTCAGCACTGAAGTTTTCCAGGGTGACCTCAAAACTGCACAATTGATAGCTGAGCCACACCCAACTGAGCTTGAATATCAAATGCTTCAAGAGTTACTTCTAGCTTAGAAGCAAGGCATGAGCTTCAACTTTGAGATATTTTCCCAGCCCATTTCACAATTCTTTGTATTAAATCGCCTATTAGTATCTAATAACAAAATGATTTATATAACAAGTTAAAGCATCTCAAAATAAGCATACTCATTATCTGATAAGTTTATTAATTGATATTCCTTATCTGATAACAGTGATTAAAAGCATGATAGTTTTTAGCATTTGTTTTTTTTATTTTGGTTTCTGAGCCATACTTCACTCAGGATTGCTCTTGGCTCTGCACTCAGGAATTACTCCTGGCAGTGCTCAGGTGACCTCCCCCATGTTATAGGAATCCACCCCCATGTCAGCCACATTGAAGTTAAGCTCCATATCTGTAGTAATATTTCTCCAGCCCTAGTATATTTGTTTGTTGACTTGTTTTATGGGCCACACCTGGCAGTACTCATGTATCCCTACTGGCTCTAAGTTTGGGGCTCAGTGCTGGCAACCTCCAAGCACTATATGGTGTGCCAGGGATCAGGGTGTGCAGGTTAGTTGCATGCAAGCAAATGCCCTACCTTTTGAACTATTGCTCTCACTCCTAAACTATAGTTTTTAAATTACTGGATTATTTACTGAATGCAGAGTAGACTCATGTTACAAACCCTGTCAGATTTGTAACAAAAGCCATTGTCTGAGTCAGTTCTAGCTTTCAGTGATTAACCTTAGACAGAAAAGCATTCATAGTACCCTCATCTTATTTGTCTTGACAAAGCTCTCTTCTTAGTGTCACACCTAAAGTTTTCAATTACTTTACATTCAAAAAGCACAAAGCTTTACTTTTCAGTGTAACTAATAATTCCCTTAATGTTTCATAACAAAATCATCATTAAGTTACCTTGCTAACTTTTGAGGCATCCAAATCTGAGTAGATTTCTATTCAGTTATCAAAACACATTTTTGCTCCAAGCAAAGTAGTTTCCTTATCATCTCTACTCCTTGCAAGGGCTCAAAACCCCATTTATTCTTTGTATATTTATGTTTCATCGCCTGCTCTTATTTTCTTCTATTGCCTATAATGTTTAACACATACCATGTTACATCTTTTAATGCCCAAGTGGATCTCTACCATCACATCTTTACATAACTACACCAGTACTCAGACATGTGCTTCTAACAAATTCAATAATTTTAGAAGCAACCACTTTCACAAGCTTATTATAGACAGCCAAAGTACTTATCCGTCATATTTCATTTTTGCTTTCCAACATTTCTCCAAAGTAAAAATTTTCTTTCTACATATGGAAATTGAGGTATAGACCCTTAATAACATGTAGTCCTTTTTTTTTCTTTGTTTTTGTTGAGGGGAGACACACCCATTTGATGCTCAGGGGTTACTCCTGGCTAAGCGCTCAGAAATTGCCCCTGGCTTGGGGGGACGGGACATGTGGGACGCTGGGGGATCGAACCAAAGTCCTTCCTTTGCTAGTGCTTGCAAGGCAGAAACCTTACCTCTAGCGCCACCTCACCAGCCCCAGCATATAGTTCTAACTTCGTAGTTTTCACTATTTTTACACTGATTTGTGTGGGTCATTAGTAGTGCTTCCAATTAGATGCTAAGTTCTTTGTTACTAAAATGTATTTCTTATATTTCTATACTTTGTGGTACTTTGCACTTCTGATCACATTAGAAGTTAAGCAATAACATTTAGTTAGCTATGAATTACAATTGTTTGGCTAGAACTTCAAACCTCTCCTGTTATATTTAGGAGTATTTTCTAAAATGCAAATCTTAGTTTTAGCTCAGATTACTCTCTTAATTCTATTTAATGTTAAATATCCTCACAATTTCAATAGTAGAATTAAAATATTTAAGAAAAACTTCACAGGTGTTAACTTTTTATATTGCAGCTATGATATCAAATCATAAATTATTTAATATATAAGATACTTTTTATAATCACAGAACAAGAATCTCATGATAACCTGAAACCTAGAGGTATACAAGCTGTTTTTTTGTTTGTTTGTTTGTTTTGTCTTGAAAGGCCTGTGATAACAGGATGACCAATTCTAACTGCCTCATGTGGTGCTGCATAGATTGCTATTCTTTGTATACTTCACTTCATTTCCTATTTCTATTCTATTGTATTTACCTTATTTCCCTTAACTGGACTGTTCAGTCAATCATCACTCAATATAATTGTAACACTGTGCTAAATAAAAGTATATGAAAAAAACAAATGAAATACAGTAACTAATTTGGAAACTAGAAGAAAAGCCTTCTATAGTTAACAATTTAAGTATATTTTAACCTAACTTACTGTAATAATATTAACTGTAATGATGATAATTGCTTAGATAATGCTAAATAACAATATATGATTGGTAAATTCCAAACTCTAAAGCCTAATATGCAGTAATTAATAAAATACCAAAAACTATATATATTTTATATTAACAATATTTTAAATATAAAAAATATTAGAGAATTAACACATTTTTAACATTATATAGCTAGTTTATATAACATTAGAATAATTTGGGGGAGTTGGGCCATACTTGGTAGCACTCAGGGGTTACTCCTGGCTCTGAGTGCAGAAATTACTTTGGCAGGCTCAGGGAATCATATGGGATTTTGGGGATTAAATCTGCATAATTACTAGAGTTTCATAATAAAAACTATAACTAACCTCTAATTATTATAATAAATTCAAAAATATTTTTATATTCTATTAACACAATAACAATGATTCCAAGTATTTTACAGTAACTATTATTGCACAGTAAGCAAAATTATTAAGACAACGTACATGAGATCAAAGAGAATAGTCAGGGGTTAAGGAGGTTCCCTTGCATAGAACTGACCCCAGTTTGAAATTCCAGCACCTCTTCAAGTTTCCTGAGCAGCACATGATTACTCTCTGAGAAGAGCCAGGAGTAATCCTATGTCATACTGAAGGGCATGGTACTAGCTAGTAATTTACAAATTAAAAAAAGCAGACACTTACATATTTTATATATATCTACATATATTCATTAAAATAAACTTTGCAAACTGTGACTCCACCCTGGATTTAGGTGTATCTACCTGAGACCTGCCCATTCCTGGGAGGGATCTTGGGAACCGGATATTACATGTAACCTTACCTGCAAGACCCCTCCCATTCCTGGGAAGGTGAGATAAGGCCTTTGGGCCGAGGGAAAGGGGCACTTTTGATCTTTTGTCAGGATGGAGGTTGGAGGTGACATGGATGAAAGAAGTAAGATGCAGGGCTAGCTAAGAATGGCATGCGTAAATGGTTAGCAGCCACATCTGTTGACCAGGGCAATAAAAATGTTATCTCTCTGGAAGCCTGCCTGTGAGTGAGTTCAATGCCCATCACTTTCCTGAACCCAGACCTTCCCGTTAATGGGGATGGAGCCACGTAGCCGGGGCCTAAGAACAAAGGCCTCCATCCACCATCCAAGCCCATGGTAAGGGTTTGATAAAGTTAACGGATATACATATAATACAATTTTGTTTATATGCAATACAGTAATGATAAAGGAATAGACATTATTATTAGCTACCTTTAATTTGTTTGTTCATTTTGGGTTTTTGCCACAACCAATGGTATTCAGTACTAATTCCTGACTCTGCATTTAAGAATTACTCCTGTCAGGTTCAGGGAAAATAATGGACACCAAGTTTCCAAATTGGGTATATCCTATGAATAGCAAGTGCCTTACCTGTTGTACTACCTCTCTGCCCTCTTTAATGATTATATTTTAAAGAAACAACTCTATTATAAACTGTTTTCAGACCTTAGCAGACTTTTGAGTGTGTGAAAAAATGTTATGAGAATTAAGAATATTTGAAAAAGTGAAAATGATACACAATAAAATAAGTATTTAAACAGCCTGGTGGTACAAGACAAAAAATGAGCCTCCAAATGTAAAGTTTGTATTGACATGTACTCCAAGTATTTATCATAAAAGTTATTATAAGTTTATACTTATATAAATGCAAACAATGCATGTTTCTAGTTTCAAAGTTATACTTTTTCTATCTCATAAAGATTTTTGGAGGTTTCAATTTTTAAGAAACCAGCCTAATGAAAAAAATTGTGAATTTAACAAATGTATGTATAGTAGAAGAGCTTGTGCATTTGCCACCTAAATGAAATAAATGACAAAGACCTTGTACATTCTGTCCCTGGCTTGCAGATTCATTCCTATTAATTTGTCTTTGTATTCTACTTTCAGAATCTAACAAGCAAAGAAAATTGTACTATTTGGAACAATGTAATTTCCTTCAGTAACTGAATTACTTTGCAACAGAGCCATGGAATAGTGTCCAAAATTCAAAGGAGAAATAATGTTGACTTAGCTGTTTACTGAGCTACATAAGCATAAAAGGAGAGTAAGAAATTATGTTCCTCAACTGAATTAATATATAAATGAATAAATAAATGAATGTTATTGCTAAAGATTATATAATCTATTCTAGTTAGAAGACCACGTTGACCTGCAAGACAAAACTAACTATAGATAAGATACTCCCTGTAGATAAATTTTAACTTATCTTAATTACATATTTCATAATTAAACCAGAAGAGTAGCAGGCCAAGGACAATATATAGAAGTTATCAATCCTAGTTTGTCTAATCGACATAAAAATGTTTGTCAAATAATCTTCCCAGAAATTCATCAGTGCTACTATCACACTAATATATGTTGCATATTATGACAATAAATATTAAGTTGTTCTATTATGAACAATTGAACTGAACTTTTTAGATTTCAATGGAAGTTTATCTTATGCTGAACAGAAATTTAATACATAATCTTCTTTCAATAAAAAACATTAAAAATATAAAATGTACAGTTTTCTGGAAATTTACTTTTGAATATTAAACTTTTAAAATGATGAGCCAAAGTGATAGTTAAGTGGGTAAAATACTTGCTTTATATGCAGCCAATTGGGGTTTAATAACTCACACACTTTAAGCCCTCAAGGAATGATCTCTGATCATGGAGCCAGAAGTAAAAAAATGTGCACCACCAGATGACAAAAAAAAAAAATTAAAATTAAACTTTAACTGACATTTTTAGAAAAAATATTTCATTTTTTTTAAAAAACTGGGACATGTGTATAAAGCAATATATAAAACAGAAAATACGTGATTCTCATGGAATAAGTTACTCATGGTAATTTTAAGTTATTTTTATGTATTTGCTTATGCTTTAAAGGTAATTTTTATATTTCCCTCCAACAAAGTTGTCAATATGCCAGCAATCAAAAAATGATAAGATAATACAACTATGTTAAATTAAGAATAGCTTCCTTAATTCAATCTCCATAGATGAAGAAATCTCTAGGATGCACAGTGTAAAGAAAAAGTATATCAACACTATCTAAACTCAATATAATATAAAATATCCAGAAAAATATAATAGGGCATAAAATCATTCCATGATATTATGCAGCACCTTTAGAGACATCTGATCTGGAATGACCATTCAATATTATCCTGAGCCCCAGAGATCTTAAGTAAATTTTGTTACTGCATTGTAAGAGGGCCATTTCCACCACTCTAATGTGTATAAGCTAGTTTTGTCAAAGTAGAAAGATAATGAGAAAAAATAAAAAGAAACACATTATCATAGCAAGATAAAAATGATATAATGTGAAAACGCGATCCATCTATTCTGGCAGATATTCAGAGAAGATATATTATCAGATCAAGTTTTCTTCATAAAACTCTTTACATTGGGGCTATACATATACATTTTTGTGTGTTTTTATGGCAAACATTTATAAATTTTGTAAATAATAATATAAATATACTGGAAAGTCACACCCAGCAATTACCTTTAACAATTCCATTTTAAAATGCAGAAAGTACAAAGAATAATAAATATCTTAATAGTTTTCATTTAAATAAGACTTTACAAACTTATAGTTTTACAAATGAGCACATGTAAAACATATGGATAAACATTACCAATTCATATATAGGGGTAAAGTGACATATATTTATTTACATTATATCATCCTCTAAGCATAGCTCGGATTAAAATGTGAGAGCAGAGCCAGGAGTAAACACAAAGTAAAGCTGGATGGCAAAGTAAAGATGGTGTGGCCCAAATACCTAAGAAACCCCAAATTCACATAGATTAAGAAATAAGCATTAATATTTTAGTTCATGTACTTTAAGGAGGACTATTTGATTAAAATATGTTGATGGTTTTTACTTAAGTATTTGTGTATTAAATTTCAATGAATATATATGCCATTTTATAACTTAAATTGAGTCACATAATCAATTTCATTTAGTATTGAGTAGCTCTGAAATGTATACTTTTTATTATTTAACATTTTAGTTAGTTGTTTATTTCTGAACTAGCATAACTAATAGCAGTTATAATTAAAATTAAATACATTGTTACAAAGTTTAGATATTTAACTTCTAAAACAATATTCTGAAAGTTAAAAAATGTTTCTTAAGGGGAGTAGGGGAAGGAAGGAAGGAAGGAAGGAAGGAAGGAAGGAAGGAAGGAAGGAAGGAAGGAAGGAAGGAAGGAAGGAAGGAAGGAAGGAAGGAAGGAAGGAAGGAAGGAAGGAAGGAAGGAAGGAAAGAGGAAGGAAGGAAGGAAAAAAGAAGGGAGGGAGAAAGGGAGGGAGGAAGGAAGGGAGGAAGGAAGGAAGGAAGGAAGGAAGGAGAGAGGAAGAATGGAAGGAAAAAAGAAGAGAGGAAGGAAGGAAGGGAGGGAGGAAGGAAGGAGAGAAATGAGGGAGGGAAGAAGGAAGGGAGCAAAGGAAGAAGGGATGAAGGGAAGAGGGAGGAATGGAGGGAGAAAGGAAGAGAAGAGGGAAGGGAGTATGGGTGGAGGAACGGAGGGAGGGAGGAAGGAAGGGAGGAGGGAAGTAGGAAGAAAGAGAGGGAGGAAGGGAGGAAGAGATGAGGGAGGAAGGAAAGGAGGAGGGAGGAAGGAAGGGAGGGAGAAAGAGAGGAAGGGAACAAGAAGGAAGGAAGGAAGGAAGGAAGGAAGGAAGGAAGGAAGGAAGGAAGGAAGGAAGGAAGGAAGGAAGGAAGGAAGGAAGGAAGGAAGGGAGGGAGGGAGGGAGGGAGGGAGGGAGGGAGGGAGAGAGGAAGGAAGGAAGATGGGAGGGAGGAAGGAAGGAAGAGAGGGAGAGAGAAGGAGGAAGGTAGGAAGGAAGGAAGGAATGAAGGAACAAACAAAGGAAAGAAAAAAGGAAGGAAGGAAGAAAAAAGGAAGGAAGGAAGGGGACATGAATTAAACTGGAAGGAAGGAAAGTAACAAATTTTCTCTCTTGGTAGTAAAATTGCTCAATGTTGTACACTTGGCTAGATAATAAATTATTTATCAATAACAATTTTAGAACTGCACTTTATCAATAATTAGGATGGATACAGAAATAAATCTAATATGCAGTGCTTACAATTAAAAGTTATGTTTCTTTACAAGAAGCCAAATCAGGACAATTCGTCATCTCTGTTAACTTTCATGTATTAAAGAAAAGAAGAGTATTAAGATTAATAGTCTATATGAAAGACGTAGGAAATTTTAATTTAGATGTAATTTAAGAACCATAACTATATATATTTTAATGTCTCGCAGAATTCTTAACACTAAATAACATTATGTTATTGCCTGGCACTTTTTATTAATTTATTTAGATTTTCTGTGAAATTACCCTAAACATTGCCTATTTCTAATTATTATTCATTTTATCAATATTCCTAAATTGTAGGATGTAATAATGGTGACCCCAAATTTACGAACTGTCCTAGTGGTTACTAACTCTTAATGAAAACAGAAACTGTTTTTTTTTTTTCTAAAGCTATACAGCATAAAAATTAAGTGGCAGGTTGCCCTATCTCATCAGTGTGAGATGAATCAGAAGACACTCCATCTAGGATCTGTACAAAATCCAGTATCACTAATTATGTAAGATTTGACTACAACTGCCACTGACCAGAACTTATGCTGGCACCATAAAGACTCTATCCTAGGCTTCGTCCTAAGATATGTGCAAAAACCAAGATCTCTAATTACAGAGGACTGACTTTGGTTGAGCAGAACTTTTCCTGCCACCATAAAGAAACACCCTGGAATTTGACATCTAACAATTCCGGAGCATGTAGTTGGTTTCAGGAGAGTATGCTTCAAGAATAGACACCCTGTATCTCAGGCCAAGGGCATTTTTTTTTCTAATTTCCCCAATATTTACTATGCCTATGCAAAAACAAAAACAAAAACAGTGACACATGTATCCCACCATTTTTCTTATTTATTTTTTAAATTTAATTTAATTTTTAAATTTCTTTCTCTTTCTTTTATTTAAATTTTATTTATATTTATAGCTTCTAGACAGGGATTCTAACTTGCTTTTTTTTTTTAACAAACCATAGAAATGAATTATCTTGTTCTGCCTCATATTTCTATGTCTTCTTACAAACTGAGAAAAAATAAAAGTGGATGGAACCAGGGGCTAAATGGTTTTAGGAGCAGTGAGTGGAAATAAGAAAAAAAGGTCAAAACTAAATATCCAAACCAAAATCAACGACAATAGAGTCATGAATCCCAAACTATACACAAAGGAATCTGTTACACTAGCAGTCTAGGGGAAAACTGCATGCAATGGCAATAATATAGTTTATTTTCCTAAATATATTTAAGCACATTGAATAAATATTAATTACTTATTCATTATTAATAGTATTAATGATTCATTCTTAATTTTTAAAAGATATATTTGGGGGGGAGTTTGGTAACTGTTCAGGTACATAATGTAACAGCTGCAACCAATAGATCTGCAAAAAGTAATTCTCACTCATTGACAAACCAAATGTTCTACATAAACTGTGAAAATCACTTTTTATATTTATAAGTCAGCACTAAATCTAAATATTTAAACAAGTCCACACATGATCGCCATTATCAGTATAAATTAAGCTTCTCCTTTTGAGAATATAACAAGAAAATGCTTATATCAGTTCTAAAAGTCAAGTTCATTCTGAGCACTAGATTTTGGCTATTTTCATGATTGTTAATAATTTTGATTTCTATTCATAATAAAATGATATATTTAACTCATTTATTATAAAAAGGTAGCACACATTGGTTTTTATATTATTTTAAGTTCTATTAAAAAGTTAGGAAATTACCTGATATTGTACATAAAAGGAACTCACAATAACATTAAATTAATGCTACTTGGATTCATCTTAGTGTTGTACCTAGATTCTGTCCAACCCAGAATTGTACAGAATAATTCTGAGGAATTAAACTCAAAGATCAAATGAAATATATAAGTAGTCATAATAATTTTACTTCAGAAAATAGGCAACAACAGACTGGAATCAACAAAATTTGGTTTGTGGACCTACAATTATTTTTAAAGATTATATATAACATCTCAAAATGGGCGTTGTAAAAAAATCCTATTAAACCTGAATATAAAATGAAGTCAAATGTACTTCATTTAAGTTCTAGAGATTTTTACATTTGAACCTGCTTTGATAACATACTTAAAACAAGAGTAAAAATTGTTATAAATGCAACATTTTTTAACTAGCTTTAAAATACACATGCATCTATTTATAATCACATAAATAAAGTTCATACCCAAGAACTTTGTAACTGCAAATATTCTGGCTGCCTGTGTTACTAGGCAAAGGACAATCAAAGTTCTGTGCTCACTCTAGTAAGTGAGACCAACATGATAAGTATCAAAAGATTTTTAGCAGAAATCATTGCTGGGGGAAAAAAAAAACACTGGTGTATTTTTAAACTGAAGGAGCACTGAGTGGATCCAAGCAATACAATTCATGTATGAATTACTAAAACCCAATATGCAGCTACTTATACCTGCCTTCTTATCCTTCCACTTTCCATTTCTGGTAACCATCAGGAAAAAAATTCATTTTTGTTTGATTTAATCATCTGTTTCCAACAGAAAACATAAATAAGAAAACATATGAATTGTCACATTTATTATAACATTATCATATATCCAGGGCTAGAAATAGCTTTTTATTTACATATCAATAAAGAACATGATAATAAGAACTATAAGAATAAGTGTCTAAAATGATTGGAAGTGAACCAATTAAAATACTCAGACAGAAATCTTTAAATTTTATTTAACTTCCAAGCTACAGTTCTCAAGCTCTCTATATGAGGTTAAGTAGTTTTTATAAGAAGATGAGAAATGATTCATGACCGCTGCACAAATCACACAGGTTGGCCAAAAACATCCGAGAGTAAAGTATGAATGCCTGAGAGGGAAAAAAGAAGCTAAGTCTGACGATTTAGCAAAATATTAGCAAATCTTTTTACTTTTTAAAATATGAGATAGTTGACAATTATTTTTCAAAACATACATAAAAGGCATACATTCTGATTACAAAATTAGATACAATGATAATGTGGCTATTCAAATATTCTACTTTCAGACAGATTTTGGTTCAGGAGCAATAGTACAGAGTATAAATGTTGCCTTGCACACAATCTACTTAGGTTTGATTGCCAGTATCTCACATGGTATCTGAGTCCACCAGGGGTAAGAGTTTGAGCAATTCCTCCTGAGAGCATAGTCAGGAATAATTCCTGATGGTCCAAAACAAAACAAACAAGTAACACATGTGAATATGATTTTATGTATTTAGCATTAGAAATAAAGTATTGTAAATTTTACTCAAAATTCATATGAGTACATTTTAAGCAACTCAATTTCAAAGCAAAATTACATACAGGATATTCCTTACATGTAGTTGTACAAATGGTAAATATAAGCAGTTCTTAAAATTTCAGCTGTTTACTTATCACACTAGTGGGGAAAGAAGTGAATCATTCATCTATTCAATACTTGATAAAATATAGAAAGAATATTTTATATTTGCTAAGCACTCTCCAACTTGGAAAAAACACTAATTAAAACAGAAAGGTCTTCATGAAACTTATGTTCTAGTGTAAGGCACAATTAAAAGTAAAGTTATCTCCCTAATCATTAATTGTGATATATGTCACATGTGTGCACATTATATATTTATATACATATTAACATACATATATATTTTCTGTCTAAGCAGTGACTCAAACTTTTCCACTTTTCTGTACAAATCTAAATATTATTCTCAACACTATGCAATAATGACCTTTGAAAACTTGAAACCAAGAAGTCCACAAGGAAAAAATAATCTGGAAAGCAGAAAAAATAATTTATTATGTACAGTAAATCTTGTTAAGAGTTATAAATTATGTGTAGGTCTGTCTTATTAGAAAAACTATATCCCTATCTTTACTATACTACCTCAATGAGATAAAAGAAAAATCTCCATTTATTGGGGCCGGAGAGATAGCATGGAGGTAAGGCGTTTACCTTTCATGCAGAAGGTCATCGGTTCGAATCCCAGTGTCCCATATGGTCCCCTGTGCCGGCCATGAGCAATTTCTGAGCACAGAGCCAGGAAAAACCCCTGAGCACTGCCAGGTGTGACCCAAAAACCACACGCACACACACAAAAAATCTCCATTTATCAGTGAGAATATAGATATCCAAAGAGATTAAGTAAATTTTCTCTTTAGTAATGAAATGACAAGTTGAGAGAACAGAAAGAGAAATTTGTTACTTTAAATAATAAAAAGCTACTAATGAAAAACCTTAAATTACTAATCCATCTGTAAGATAAACTGTAATATCTTAGAAATGTATATTTAAAATATATTTAAAATGTAGTCATACTGCAAAAGGAATTTCAGTGTCAGAAACGTTAGTAAAGACTCTTACATTGTAATTAGCAGGGCAAAGACCTCATTAATTAATACATTAGTTATTATAGGAAACTAAAGAATCCCCATTTAATTATGTTAAGAATCATTTTTAAATATCAGGTTGTATTTAGCACTGTTTTTGTTGTGGTGATTGATTTAAAAAATAAAATAATTTCCAGATAATGTCTCTGGGGGGTATTTAAACCCAGAATAAAAATATAAAAATAAAATAATCAATGTATAAAGTATTTCTAAGTAACTGCCAAAATAATGTATCCAGGACATTTATTATTTTCTCCTTCATTTATATCGCTCAGATACTACTGCTAATCTAAATGCTAGTAAGAAAAGCTATGATATGTCCTTCAATATATAATGAAGGATTACAAATGTAATTCACTGAAATGGGATATTATAATATCTAATACATATGCATTTTCTTCAAATGAATTTTTTTAACACTTTCTCCAGGACATGGCTCCAAAGACATTATATTTTCTTAATATTTTACTGGTACTTAATATATTCCATAAGAATCCTTTCCTATATTTGGGAAATTTAATATTGAAGATATAAAGAAGATTTAGGCTGGGAAAAGGAGTATTTAACTGTCTTTTAGTCCCAAGTTCTTAAGTAATATATAGGACAGTTGTAACATAAATATTCTAAGTAAGATCCATTAAATAAATAAAAGCAGCTATTTTAATACTTTTATAACAATAATATTCAATACCTTTTAAAAGCAAATTTATACCTTTGAAGATATTTTTAAAATATAAGAAAAAACATATGAAGAAATTCTCAATTAAAATATCTTCTGTATTAAATGCCCTGATATATCGTTATTCAACAATGTCTATAAAATTGTATATTTATTAAAAAATCCATCCATCTACAAGCAGTTTTGTCAAAATAGATTTTTGTATGTCTTGCTATGGAGTAAATGACATTTATATAGTGTATTATTACAAAATGTTTATATAGAGTTAATTTGCTATATTTCATAGATAAGTTTAAAAATTAAATAAATCAGTCTGTGCTTTAAAACAGTATAATATTAAAAAATTTAGATATTCAGAGAGATTAAATAAAACTTGAAACATTCACCACCTTTATGATTTAATTTGAACACTTTTTGATTACCTACCATTGATTTATAAACACCAGGAAATACATAAAAATAAGCCTTTTAAGATATTCTATAAAATATATCATAAGGGGCCGGAGAGATAGCATGGAGGTAAGGCGTTTGCCTCTCATGCAGGAGGTCATCGGTTCGAATCCCGGCGTCCCATATATGGTCCTCCCGTGCCTGCCAGGAGCAACTTCTGAGCCTGGAGCCAGGAATAACCCCTGAGCACTGCCGGGTGTGACCCAAAAACCACAAAAAAAAAAAAAAAAATATATCATAAATGTAAAAACAGAAAAAGTCCTATCTGCTTTAAACCATTAGCCTACCAGGAATAATTGTGGAACTTTCAGAAGTGTTCCAAAGTAGAGAATACCACACTTGGACACTCAAGAATCCAGGGAGAGAAAGAAGACCTATAATGCAATTTAAGTTTATCGTCCATTTACCCAAAGAAGGTAAATTTCCTGAGGGTTGGGTAGCTGGGTAGTTGAGTGAACTTTTTCTGAAAGGAGTTTATAAACCAAATAAACTTTGAATCTTTTCAAGATGATAAATTTCGTTCCTCACTCATACCTTAGCCATTTACTTTAATAGGTCACACCTCAATAAACAGTGTAGAAATTAGATAATAGTGCTGGAGATATATACAGTTACTAGGATATTTTTCTTGCACTTGGTCAAACAGGTTCAATCCCTCGCATTCCATATGGTCCCTTGAGTCTACACCGATTGCAGATCTAGGAGCAAAGTAAGCAGAGCACATTGCAAATTATAGCCTCAAACGAACAAAATATTGTTTTTTATTTTATGAAAAAGTTTCAGTCTGCGAAGTACTAATTTTGTAAAGTAGCAACAGGGTAGAGATTAAAGAAAAAAATCAAGCATAGGTTCTGGGAAGGAAAGAAGGAAGGAAGGAAGGAAGGAAGGAAGGAAGGAAGGAAGGAAGGAAGGAAGGAAGGAAGGAAGGAAGGAAGGAAGGAAGGAAGGAAGGAAGGAAGGAAGGAAGGAAGGAAGGAAGGAAGGGAGGGAGGGAGGGAGGGAGGGAGGGAGGGAGGGAGGGAGGGGGGAGAGAGGGAAGAGGAGAGAGGGAGAGGGTAGGGAGGGAAGGGAGGGGAGAAAGGGAAGAGGATGGAGGGAGGAGAGGGGAGAGAGGGGATGGGAAGGAGGGAAAGGGAGGGAGGAGAGGGGAGGAAGGGGAGAGGAGAGAGGTGGAGGGGAGAGAGGGAGGGGGAGAGGAAAGGGGAGGGGAAGGAGGGGAGGGAGGTGAGAGAGGGAGGAATGGGAAGGGGGAGGGGAAGGAGGGGAGGGAGGGGAGAGAGGGAGAGGAGGAAGGGGGAAGAGGAAGGAGGGGAGGGAGGGGAGGGGGAGGAGAAAGAGGGGAAAGGAGGGGAGAGAGGGAGGGGAGAGGAAGGGAGAAGGGAAGGAGGGGAGGGAGAGGAGAGAGGGAGAGGAGAAGAAGGGGGAGGGGAAGGAAGGGAGGGAGGGGAGAGGAGGGGGCGGGGAAGGTGAGGAAGAGAGGGAGGAGAAGGGAGGGAGGGGAGAGGAAGGAGAGAGGGGAGGGAGGGGAGAGGAGGGAGGAGAGAGAGGGAGGGGGATAAGGAGGGAGGAAGAGGGGGGGAAAGGAGAGAGGGAAGGAGGGAGAGAGGTAGGTAGGGACAGAGGTAGGGAAGGAAAGAGGGAGGGAGTTTAGAGTTGGGAGGGAGAGAGGGAGGGGAGGGGAAGAAGGAAGGAGGGAGAGATGGAGGGAATGAGAGAGGGAGGGATGGAGGGAGGGAAGGAGAAAATGAGGGAACGGAGGAAGAAGTAAAGGAGGTAGGGAAGAAATGAGAAAGGAAGAACGGAAAAATGAAATGAAGGCAGAAGGGAGGGAGAAAATGATGGAATGAAGATGGAGGAAATGAGGGAAGGGAAATGAAAAAATGAGGGAGGGGAGAAGGAAGGAAGGAAGGAAGGAAGGAAGGAAGGAAGGAAGGAAGGAAGGAAGGAAGGAAGGAAGGAAGGAAGGAAGGAAGGAAGGAAGGAAGGAAGGAGTAAAGAAGGAAGGCAAGAAGAGAGAGGGGGGAACTGTCAACTCTGCTAGGAACTGTCAGGCTCAGAAAGATATGCAACAACCAATCAACATTATCTGGACAAAAATAAATAAATATCAAGAGATAAATACAAATGTTAAATATGATACAAACAAATCAAAATACCATAGATATGGTATGATGTAAGGTATAAAAAGGTAGAGAGGTCGAAGGTATACCATTTCAGAATATCTAGAACTGTCATAAAAATTTCAGAGGTTGTCTGTGAAGAATATGAAAGTAAGGTCTGGCCATGGTATAAATCAACTATAAGATAATTGAGGCTTTCCAGATTATATAGATGCATCAAAATTTTTGCACTAGCACTCAATATTCCAAAGTGGCAGCAAAATATTTCACCAAGTTAATCAGATTGAGAGAAAAGCAGCATGAAAAAGAAACATTTCTAAAGAGGGTCAGCATGAGCCGAGAGACTAACTTCTGAAGGAAATATTTTCTTTTGCCAAGAGCCCTCCTCTCTGATAAACATGAAAGACAAATACTTATTTTATATGGAAGAAAATATTTAATAAGTACAGTCCCAAACTTATTATCCCTTAATAATTATTAGTAATAATGAACTTTATGTCTTGCATATATTATATTAGTTTATTTTTAATTTGTAGGTTACAAATGATGATGGTCAGGGGTCACACATTGTTCTTGCTCTTATGAATTACTCCATTTAGTGCTAAGGGATAATATGGATTAGCAGGGATCGAACCTAGTTAGCTGTGTGCATGGTACTATCTCTCCAATTCTAGTATTATGGTAATTATATTAATATAATTATTATAAAATGTTCCTCTTACACCATGTCTTCTTTATGTTAATTATAGCAAAGTAAATAAAAAAGAAAATGTCCCTGCCCCACAAATATTATAGATAGAGAATTTTTAGATGTAAAAAATTCATTTCTATAATGAAAGAGATAATCAAGTGATAAAACAAATGTTTAACAGCATTTGATTTTGCACCAATGACCCTATAATGCGCTATCTGGATTAGTACAAAACCCTTAGATTTGAACTACGTGGTGAAGCATTGAAGCAGATATTGTGTGGAAGACCTAGGCTCAATGTATAAATCATTTCTTCTTTTATGCTTTTGATGCACAAAACCACTATACACACACAAAAAAAAACCTTATAAAGCATTTCTTTTTTAAGAAATTCTAGGCAGACATACTAAAATAATTCTGTGTAATTATTGCACAAAATTTTATAGTGTATTCTCTCAATAATTTCTCCCTTATACAAAAATTCATGTGAACAAAATGTTTATGCAACGACTACATTGTAAAAAGTTCTTAATAAGAAGCATCACTACATAAGAAGAATCTATTGTATCATTTTTATGCCTTATATATTCATACTACATTATTGGTCAACACACATGTCAATAAACTGATATCTTTTTCTCCTTTTCTGGTTTTGTGGCCATATACATTCTTAGAGCTTACTCTATGCCCAGGGTTCACACCTGGAAGGACTCAGGTGATCAAACCCCGTGGGTCACATGCATGACAAACTACACTGTGTATGACATAACTAGTATGCAGGACATACTACACTATCTGTTCAGCCCCAACAATGAGATTTTTCTAGAATTATATATTTTATTATCTTTGTCCCATATCCTTACAAATTCATTATCATGATCCTTCATTATTTGTTGTGAAAAAGATCCCTTAATATCGCAGCTTATATTTTTCTGTATGGAAAGACTTTAAAATGATGAGCTTTGAATTATGGTATTTGGGGACTGAATAGAAATTCATCAGAAAGATGAAAAAAGTGAGAAATATGCATAATTTATGATCTAGTGCAAAACCCCTAAAGGTAAAGAATCTAGAATGAGGAAATAATTTCATTTGCTTTGGTTTGCAAGTACTGTCTCTTTGAATGGCAATTTAGATGAAAACCTCTCAGTTATAATCTACATCATGTATTAAAATAGAGATTTTCTCCCTGCTGTATAAACCTATGTTCTTTCTTAAACCTCAAAAACAAATACTCTTTCCTTTCTAACTTTATTTCTCTCTTACTTTTCTCATATTCCCTAAATAAAATCATTCATTTCACAAGCATATGTAATATATACAAGAAATGATGCACAATATAATATAAAACAAGAAAGGAATTTATGTGTCTGAGGAAGGGCGTTTGCCTCATATGCAGAAGGACGGTAGATAAGAATCCCGGCATCCCATATGGTTCCCTGAGCCTGCCAGGAGGATTTCAGAGCATAGAGCCAGGAAAAAACCCTGAGTGCTGCCGGGTTGTGACCCAAAAACCAAAACCAAAAACACAAAACAAAACAAAAAAAAAAAAGAGAAAGGAAATTTTAAAAACTCTACATATTTTAAAAGGTACATATGCCAATGGATATATAATTAGGTTTATTTTTATTGAGTTAACATTGTATGCAAAGAAATGGGAGGGATTGGGCCATTCTCAGTTGTATTCAAAGGTGACAATTCAAAGGTGTACTCAGGGATCACTAGACGTAAAGCACAGTGGATGATATGCAAGTGGAAATGCACAGTGGATCTATGCAAGGTAGTATCTTACCCCTGAACATCCCTCAAAACTACAAGTGTATAAATAAGATTTTGGAGTATAATGTTATCACATTGCATCCACCACAATTTGGGAACATCCTCCCACCACTGTAGATAGGAATTTTCTCCTTGCCCCATTATTCTCTTGATAAGATCAACTCTGTTAGTACAGTTTAAGATTTTTGTTTTCATTGTACATTTCTACGTCCTACCTTTATTTATATAGCACATATGAGTGAGATCATGTCATATATGTCTTTCTTACCTGATGTGTTTCACTTAGCATGGATCTCTCTAGTTTTAGCCATGTTTAAACAAAAGATGAGACTTTTGCTTGGCTTGTAGCAAAGTCTAATATGCGATATATATTCACATCTACCACAAATCCTTTGTCTATTTATAATATAAACTCACTGAGGTTAGCCTCTTATACTGGCTTTTGTAAGAAGCTGTGTAATCAACATAGGTGTGCATAATTATTTTGAAATAATGTTTTTATGTTTTTTGAGACATACATATTAGTGGAGTTTCTGCATCATACTGTAGTTCAACTTCTTTAGCTTTTGAGAAATGTACATAATACATGGACAGGATGAACACTGCAATTCTGTCCCATCAAACAGTAAATGAGTTTTATTTTCTGATCACCATCTGTACTACTACCCCTTGCCTTTTTGACAAATGACATCCTTACAGGAAAAAAACTGATATTTCTGAGTAATTTTAATTACATTTCCCTGTAAATCAGTAAAATACTCCACACACATATGCTTCTATTTTCAAAGATTTTAACCTTAAAATATGAGTTTAATTGATGTAAAATTTTTGTTTTATTATGGGCCACACCCTGTAATGTTTCAAATTAAACTCAGGGATCACTCCTGGTAGATCTTTGGAGACCATACAAATGGAGAGATTGATCCAGAGATGGCTACATACAAGTCAAGTGTCCAAATTGCTATACAGTAACTCTGGACCCTTAAATGATCTTATTTTAACAAAACAAAATATTGGATTTAGTAGTCAGCAAACAAGAATTAAATTATACAAATCCTTTTATCTGCTTACTTGTACAAGACATTTTCAAATGACCTATCTTTTGAATAATTACTTATTTTCTCTAACTTTCCAAAGTTAACATTTTGTTAAAATTTGAAGGCAAACTGATTAATATTGTACTGCTGTTAAAAGATAAATTTTGTTTGTTTGGGGGCCACATACTGTACAGCTCAGGGGTTACTTCCAGTTTCTATTTCAGAAATTAGTACTGGTAGGCTCGGGGTACCATATGGGATGCCCGGATCAAACTGGATTGGCCGCATGTAAGGCAAATGCCCTATCCACTGTGCTATTGCTCTGGTCCCACAAGGTAATTTTTTAAAAACATTTAAAAATGTTTATAGATTAAAATTCTGTCATTTAAAATACAGTAAATAATGGCCTTTCATGTGCATAATTCCAATTCCGCATCTATAACCAGTGTATATGATTCTCTTCCCACATCTGAGACAGATTTTTTCCATCTGAGTGTCATCACTTAGCATGATATCCTTTAGTTTTCACCCATGTTGCAAAGTGCATTATTTTACTAAGAAGATAATTTTAAAAACATTATTTTAAATATAATTTTAAAAACTGATTAGCATTTAGAGGAGCATGGTAGTAGCATAATAATCATTAGCTGGATCTTAAATGAGTTGTTTAAAAAGTAATATTTTAGGTCATAAAGGCATATCATTTAAACTCAACATGAAACTAACCATAAAGTGTGTTCTTTTGACTAGCATTCATTTGAAAAATGAATCAGTCATGGTTTTTATAATTTCCCACTGTCATTGTACTCATTATGTTCTCGTTAGACAGAATACCTTGGGATTACACAGAAATCCTAAATATTATTTTACATTTTATCTGTGCATATAGGATAAGATTAAACAACTATTATTTATGTTTTTTTATTTTTAAAATGCCATGCCTTTCTCACAGAGATATAACGATGAGCAAGCAAGACACAAAAAATGAAAAGAGAACATACAGAATAAGCATGTGATTAACGTATTTCAAATTAGCCGATAAATGTTTATATAGATATTTTCTCTATGAAAACTTGTTTGAAAGATTATGCCGATCAGAAAATGCTATTTTTATAATTGCTAAATGCTATTTTTATACAAATGCTATTTTTATAGTTGCTAAAAACTTTATATTGTTTAAACATATCTCCTTATATAAACATACATATTATTGTATTACAACATCTCAAGAAAAATGAAAACATAATAACCTGCTTATATATAAAGTATGTAATGTAATAATTAAAACTATTTCATTATTTTCTTATTATTTATTATTATGAACATCGGAGAAGGATATACTGTATTTATTTATTCAAGGCTTTGATACTATTTTAATACAATAACTAGGATATTATAAAATTGTCTATATCTGTGATATTTTAGTGTGGTTTACAACTTGAAGTAAAGTTATTTCCTTAGTAAGATTTATAAAACAAAAGTTAGTTATTAAAACCAAGGCTACTATAATGTTTTAAAACCAAGGCTCTCAAAATCAAAAGTAAAACTGTCACAATTAAATATAATCAAGTGGGCATAGTATATGATACCTAATCATGTGTAGTGCCTCTCTGGAAAGGAGTTAGGAAAATTTTTATAGGGGGCAAAGGAAGGGCGATATGGGATGCATCCTAGGAACAGGGGTGGAGGGAGGACAACATTGGTGGTGGGAATGCCCCTGATTCAATGTCACTATGTACCTAAAATACTATTGTGAAGGATGTGTAATCCACTTTGGTCAAAATAAAAATTATTAAGAATAAAAGAAGTATACAGAGGTAAATATAGCCAATTCTAAGGGTCTATGGTGTATGATGTTATTTAGATCATTTAGATTTATTTAATCGTTTAGATTATTTAATCTAAATTATTTTAGATTAAATAATTTTAGATTAAGTAATTTTAGATCAAATGATTAAATCATTTAATCATTTAGATTATTTAGTTGCAACATTTCAGAAACAACTATCAAATTAGTAGTTGCCAGGGGTTGTGGATGGTCTGGATTAGAGAAAGGTAAGTAATGATTTAAGTTAAAGCCTTGTGGTATTAGAGTTGATAGGTATAGTGATGAATAAATGAAACTGTACAGAAAATACATCTGTATATAATACACACATAGAAGTAATATTTGGGGAATATAAGACATTGTTATAGCATCATAATAAACTTTGCAAAAAGTGTTTTTTAGATTTACTGAATATATTTTATGTTTGTGTTTTGTTTTGGTTTTTCCTCAGGGGAGAGAGCACATGCAGTCCCCCACTACCACAAATTATGCAGTTGAGTTTCCCACATTTGGGGAAACCACAGGGGTCAGCACAGCCTCTTCTTAGGAAATTCACCTTCATGGTATCTCCCCTCCCAGGTATGACATTTTATGTTTTTATAATTAAAATGCAGGTGAAATACATTTATACAGTTAAACATTTTTAAGAATGGCATCATAAATGTGAAATTAAATGTATAAACAGAGGAAAGACATTTTGTCTTATTTTAGTAAATGATGAATATTTTATATATAGTTTAGCCAAAAATAGTATACAAAATATAATTAATTAAACATAGCTAATTTTTTGTCTTAGTGCATTTCACTTTATTATAATTCGGGGGAAGGCCACACCCAGTATCCTCTTTGCTCTATGATCCTCATGACTCTGTGATCAGGGATTAGAAGTGTGCAGGAACTATTGTGGGGTCAGGGGTAGAATTTAGGTCAACCACATGTGAAACAGGCAAGCAACACACTGTTCTATCTATAAAACAAAAAAAGACATTGTTTTATTCAAATTATATTTTTAGAAGCATATGAAATTTGTTTTGAAACCTTCCAAGTGCTAATAAATGTCAATACTAGCAACTTTTTTTATTTTTCAATTCAGTAATATGAAGCTCATAACTACATTACATCTAGTAATTCATTTATTGACTTTATGAAGCCATTATTTTACATGCAGTTAGAATTAATTTGTCCCAATAAAATAAAAATTTCAAAAATAAATAGTGTTTATATGTTTTTTATTATTGTGCTTAATAAAATAGACCAAATAGATTTCATGCAGATCTTAGAAAAAAATGTAAATTTATTAGTCTAACTCCTAGGTTGTATGTATGTATTTGACTATATATTTCAACAAAATTATGCTATTTTTATCCTCAAAAATATTGAAATTTTTCTCATTTTTTTACTCAACTCTGGCTACTCTGAAAAACATACATATCATACAAGTCATACATTTATTTATTACTATTGTCAATAGAGTCAATTGTCATATATATTGTCAAATACATGTCTTGTACCTTTGGTTTATAAGTTTATAAGACATGTTTACCTTCAAGTATCTTTCAGCAATAACACCATCTGTCCTGGTAAACTGATATATAATGAATAAATTTCTAAGAGTTAAAAGGAAACTGTAAAAGCATGTTCACTTTGGACTGAAAATATAGCCTCAGACCTGGAACTAGCATGCCCACTCAGACTAGGAGAAGGAAATGGCCAATTTTAGCTACGAAATGGTAACAGAATATATGGCTGAAAGCCATATTAGGGACAAAATTACTACTACTTATGTGCTGTTACAAATTGCAGATAAAATATGATTATACATATTACAGTTATCAATTTTTCATTATAACAACTAAATGATTGAAGATTATAGAAAATCCAGGTTGAATGAAAAATACAAGACAGGTACCTTAATGAAAAATTTACCTTTGTTGCTCACTATTAAAAGCCTTTCAGAAATTCATCAGAGACTGAGAACCTAATGCTGGTTTGTCATTTGGAAAATGAATTTGTGAGGTCATTGATCATTGCTTCTAAAAATACCAATACTTATAAGGCTCTCAGCTGTTCTCTATTACCTTTTAAGAATGCCCAAAGTCCTTAGTGTGAGAAGTAAGGAGACTGGAGATCTGGCTTTTCTCTCTTTCCACACATTCCAGACCCTTCTGTTCTCAGCTCACTGCGGTTTCCTGAACATGCCAGGCTTTCAACACCTACTATAGTTTCATTGTATGTATACTGTTCTATGGACATATATTTTCTCTCAACTCCAAACTAAGAAAATTTCCTTCAAATATTTATCTTCACTTGAAACCTTTTCTGAACTTATTGTCTTTTCCCTCAAATCAGAATCTCTTATATTTCAAGTTCTATTAGTGCCAGTATACGGAATAGAAGATTGTTTATATAAATGTGTCTCCTTCAACGTACTAAAATTTCTAATAAAAGTATTTTACTTTTCACACAGGAAAAAAATTGACAAGCACAATTGTATATGGAACTAACATGACAGAAACATTTATAGCACTGCCAGAACATCTAAGGTTATGAGCAATTTTATCCTCACAACCATTTAATAAAATATTACTGTTATTGGTGCTATTTCTAAGATAAGAAATTGAAGCATAAGTAATTTTCCCAAGATTACAAAGTATGTTTGATGAGAGTAGTTGGGTGTTTGGTGCAAACACTCTGTGCTCAATGTTTAGATTCTGAACCATGATCCTATAGATAGACAATACTTAATTTATAAATACAGACATAATACTTCAATTTTTCTATAAAAATAATTTGTATATAATTCTGAAAGAAAGTATATTTGGATATTATTTTAAGAATTAAAATTTTAGTAAAGTAGTTTTATTTATAATTCTCTGGAAATGGAGGGAGAGATTATATCACTGATTGAGATGAGGATGAAATTCTAAGATAAAGAAATGTACACAGAAAAAACTTTAAAGAGCAGTATAAAGTGAGCTAAACTGATTTAATAGAAGTTTTGAGTACAGATCAACAGTATCTTAGAAGTTATCTCTTTTTTTCTTTAATATGTCATAGTATCCTACGAAGTGATTTGTAAAGCCTAATATAAATCACATATATGGGGGCCGGGCGGTGGCGCTAGGGGTAAGGTGCCTGCCTTGCCTGCGCTAGCCTAGGACAGACCGTGGTTCGATCCCTCGGCGTCCCGTATGTTCCCCCAAGCCAGGAGCAACTTCTGAGCGCATAGCCAGGAGTAACCCCTGAGCGTCACCGGGTGTGGCCCAACCCCCCCCCAAAATCACACATATGATTTCGTGTCCAGGAATATTGATTTAGAAATTATACTTACCATTATGACAGGTATAACTAATTGATAACCACAAAAACTTGAAAACTTATAAAAAGTATAATTATAAGATAAGGTATGCAAGATACTTTTGTTTGTACAAGTAGTAACCTAAATATTTTGAGGAGAGTAGCATACCCAGATCTGCTTATGACATACTCCTGGCTCTAGTGGTAGGGATTGAGGGCATGGGGACTACATATAATGTATATATTATGAATTATTTTAGCTAAATTGTAACCTTAACTAGTCTTAATTAAATTCTATATACAATGCCAAATATTACTAAACAATTACAGAAATTACAAATTACATTGTATGTTAGAGTAAATTCATAGATCAAAATCTATCAGCAGGTTGCTCTATGCCAGACATAACATTTTAAAATTTTATGAAAGTTAATAACACTGATGGCAAGTCTTTACAGCATGATACACCATGTATTTTATTTATCACATGCTCATGCTGAGAATTCATTAAGCATTTTTACTATTAAATTTGCAGAACAAGTTATTGGCTCCACTCTGGTGATACCACAGTCATATTTATCAGTCTCCAACATGATGATAAATCAGTGAATGATACAACGAAAATGTTGATCATTATGGTTAAATAACAAATGTACAACAAAGTCTGTGTTTTGACAAGACATCAGATCAAAGAAATTTCAGAGTGGAATGATTTTTAGACTAACACTGCAGTACTCTGAAGTCTAGGTTCATATAATCTACTTAGTGACATAAACAGTGAAATAAATTCAGGCTTGTTCTTCAGAGGAAAAAAAAAACAAATCAAAAGAATAGAACCATGGATTGTTAGCTACTGAAAATACTTTGCACCAACAGTTATAAAACTTGAAAAAAAAGTATTTTAAAATATTCTAGATTTTCAACTATTTTCTGGGTGCAAAAATGACAAACAGGAGTAGACATTTAATACAGATTAAGAACATAATCCCCCAAAACTAAGCATGTCACAATAACTTTTTACATAAAATACATGGCAACAATAAGTGCTATTAGTTATGATAATTTTAATATATTGTGTCAATGCATTTATCAGCATAAAGAGTATAAATTAAGGATTGAGCTTGAAGAATAGCAGTATCCATGCTTGCCCTACTTTTCTTTTTCATTTTATTGAAACAATTCTGATCTACAGAATCCTTCATAGTTGAATTTCAGATATACAGTGAATCAGGGCCATTCCCACCACCATTGTCAACCTCCTTCCAGCAATGAACCCAAAGTGCATCCTACACCATCATACTTTGCCCCTTATTCTGCCAGTGTAACAGGCCCATTTATGTTTAGATTGATTCTATTGTTGTTGACTTTGGCTTGAATATTTAGTTCTGTCCTTATTATTTCCCACCAATGCATCTGAGACCCCTGGCTCCCAGCCTTTCTTTATTTCTTTTTTTTAGTTTTATAGAAAAATGCAGAAATATGTAGTAAAACAAAGGAATCCGTGTCCCAAGCTTCTATGCAAAAGGTGGTATCCCCTGTTTAAAAGTTAAGAAATAAAAAGATAAAAGAAAATACTGGTAAAAGGAAAAAAAGGAGAGTGTGTGGCGAGTTGTTTTTTGTTGTTGTTGTCATTGTTGATGGTTTTGCATTGATCTGCTTTTCTTAAAGAGACTCTCATTAGTCAGATAAATATTAAAATAATTAAAATAAATTATACAGATATGTACATGGAGAGAAATTTCTTTTGATCAATTTCTATTTATTTGAGAAGTGGAGCCTGGATCAGATATGGCAGTGCTTGGTGATGTCTTGCAGCTCACTTTGTAATCACTCCTGGCAGTGATTAAGGACTATGTGGTGGTGGTAAATATCTCAGTCTCCTGTGTGTAAAGCATATGTTCCAGTCCATTTCAGCCACTCCCAGCAGTTTGGCACAAAAATTCTATTTCTTTCTCATTTATATTCATTTAAATTTTCTATCTGAGTTTGTAAAATCCTGGAAGGCTTTAATTTTTGTTTTAAATTATGAATTAGTTTTATCTGCATCATGGTATTTGTATGTATTTTAACAAAATAATATTCTCCTTTCATCTCTATCAAGCCTAAAATGATTTAAGGTATAAATCATGAATAATTTTAGAATAATAAAATATTGATATAACTGTTATCTAAAATAAAAAGATAAAATTAAATACAATTATGGGTAGTTATTTCTCATGTCATATTATTTCATTTATTAATGTGAATCTATTTGGTTTTGATCAGTCAACATATAAATAGCTAACATGTACAAAATATGTACACCAATCCAGGACCAAAGGTGGTTGGTTCGAGTCCCGGTGTCCCATCTGGTCCCCCATGCCTGCCAGGACCTATTTCTAAGCAGACAGGAGTAGCTAAGCCAGGAGTAGCTCCTGAGCACTGCTGGGTGTGGCCCAAAAACCAAAAATCAAAATAACCAAAAAAACACAAAATATGTACACATTTCTTATTTATGCACATAGTTCTTCAAAGATAATTTATAATTGAGTAATTTTCCTAATTAAGGTAGCATACATCTTTACTTATTGATAATTAACATTTTAATAATTAGTTTCATAATTATTAGTTTTATTATTATATTATCTTATTTATTATTTTATTATTATTACACTAGTTACCTAATACATGGATTAAGTTATACAAAACTATCAAATATGAATCTAGACATATTAGAACATTACATAGTAAAAGTTACAAATAAACTGTCAAAAAATATAACTAAATGAAATGATGCCCTTCTCAAGTATAGGAGAAAGTAACATTGGTATAGTCATATTACCCAAAGCATTATACTAATTTAATTGCTATTCTACAAAAATTATAACGATATGTTTCAAGGAAAAATAATAATTATTTTGCTCGCTTTGGCAGCATATATACTAAAATTGGAATGTACAGAGATTAGCATGGCTCCTGCGCAAGGATGACAGGCAAATTTGTGAAGCGTTCCATATATTTAGTTGTTTTAACCAAAAAAAAAGAAAGAAAGAAAAAATAAAAAGAAAAAAATTATTTTCTTTATTTTTAAAATTCACATGGAATCACAAAACACTACAAAGGGTACAAAACTTGATGAGAACATTAAAACTTGTTGAAAATAATCTCAGACACCACACAAAACTACAGTAAGCAAAGTCTGCAACTGGGATATAAGTAAACCAGTGAAATGGAAATGAAAGCTGAATACTAAAATCTCCCATGCATTAATAATTATTTACAGTAAAGATTCAACAAGCCTAAAATATAGAAAAGAAAATGTTTTCCTAAATAATTTTGAGAAAACAGATGCCATAGCAGAAGAAAACTGCATCACTATATAATACCATTCACAAAATTAAGACCAAGTGAATAAATAACCTGAATTCTATGTTTCAAATCACAAAATACATTGAGGAAAACACTACTAAAAACATCCATTATATCAACTTCAGCAGAGTCTTCAGGTGTTTACATACATTGACAAAGAATACAAATAAAAATTAAAAAGTTTAATATTGAGATAAGAAGTTTCTATTCTATGAACTACTGTAAAACAAATAATATCCTACAGGGCATGTAAAAGTATTTAGAACCAGTTATTTTACAGGGGGATAAACCCATGCTATAGTTTTAAAAACTCATAGTCCTCACTAGTAATGAAAAATAACCCCTAAAAACTACACAATCTCAAAGTCTGAGCGATAGCACAGCAGTAGAGCGTTTGCCTTGCACTTGGCCAACCCAGGACGGACCAGGTTCGATCCTGGCGTCCCATCTGGTCCCCTTAGCCAGGAGAGATTTCTGAGCGCATAACCAGGAGTGTCATAACTGAGTGTCACCGGGTTTGCCCCCACGCAGTAAAACAAACAAAAACTGTAAAAAAGTAAATATACAAAGTGCTTACCAAGATCAAAATATTAATGGGTGTATGATACATATTTATTATCAGAGAAATGCAAAGAAAAATTTCAGTAAGCTCCCATCTGTGATAAAATCCCATGATAAAATGTCTAGATACATGTTTCCACAGATATGAAGAAAGAGAAATCATCATAAACTGTTGGTGAGTATAATTGGCTAGCTCATAGGAAAAAGAGCTCTGAGAAATAAATCCAAAAATCTTAAAAATAAATGTACTCTTGGGGCCGGGCGGTGGCGCTAAAGGTAAGGTGCCTGCCTTACCTGTGCTACCCTAGGACGGACCACGGTTCGATCCCCCGGCGTCCCATATGGTCCCCCAAGCCAGGAGCGACTTCTGAGCACATAGCCAGGAGTAACCCCTGAGCGTCACCGGGTGTGGCCCAAAAACCAAAAAAAAAAAAAAATAAATAAATGTACTCTTTAATCAACTCAAAGGTGTCTATTCAAAGTACACAGGTATGGTAATGTAAAATATATAAGTAAATTGACATCAATTGCATAATTATTTACAATACTCATATGAAATCAAGATAGAAAAGGGACTGAGAAGTGGTATATATGGCATATATATTTGTATAAATGCAATAATATTTAGCTTTAGGAAAGTTGAAAATTTGTCTTTGACTACAACATAAGTGAGACTGGAGGGGCCAAGCAAGTTAATAAAAATTAGAAGGAAAAAGAAATTCATCACATATATATGAATATATATATTAATTCACATATATACTATATATAATATAAAAAGAAACAAAGGAACAGAAACGTCCAATGAAAACAAAGCCAGATAATGACAACAGAACTGAGAATATCAAGAATTAAGGGGTGAATGAATTTATGAGGTTCAATGAACTGTGATGGAAGAATATTGGTATTTTGTTTCTAGGCGTAGGTTGTGTGATGCCGAATTTTCACATAAACACATAAATTTGTATAGTCCTGTATACCTATTCTATGAATACTATATGAAATATTTTTCATTAATTAAAAATCAACATGAACCAGTAAACTTGAGAACTAAGTTATTTTTATATAACCCTATATAACTAACTAAACAGCTGTTTGTTTAAAAATGTTTATACAAAAAATGACAAGGCAATCTAAACTATTTTATTAAAATATTTTATGTATTTATGTATAGGTATGTGTTAGATGTATGCATTATATGCATATACATTGTATCTATATACATTATATTATATACACTTATGTACATTAAATTATATAAAAGTAGTACAGAATTAAAATTTTTATTGCAATAACTATTTTGATGAGTAAGTACTAATGAAAGAGAAGGGGCTATAATGCCTTATTTTTTTACCCTTGATTGTAGATTTGCCCATTCTTTCATAGCTTACTAACAATTTCTAAAATATTTCACATTTGGATCACTGTGAGGAAAGTAAAACTACTTTAATTGAATTAATGAAGGACCGGTATTGGAGATGAACTTGTCAACTGTTTAAAATGATTCTTCTTTCCAGGTACTTTGATGAGTGCTATAAGAAATCCACATTCCTTTCCCTCTATTCCTTTAGTTGGAATTTTCTTATCTAGAGTTTCTCTGACAATGAAGAAGGCAACACTTTTAGTCCCTATTATCTTGTGATATATGCAGTTTCACTCAGCAACGATAATTTTAACCTTCAAGGTCTCCCTTTGCTCAGTAAAAAAAAAAAAAAAAGACAAAGGGAGATTACACTTTTCCAATAGACTTCAATTTTTCCAAGAGAAAAGTATATTTTTTTTCTTGATCATATCTGGATTACTAACACAATCATGTCTGGCTCACACAAAATTTAATATTGTTAGTCAATCTCTTACATACCAGTCACTAAAATCTGCAAGCTAATTCCATTACTATAATTAATGCACAAATCATGCAGAAAATTTTGCCATATACACACCTTCATAAAGAACAAAGTACATATAAAATTATTATTTCATATATATAATTTCTATTTTGTACATCTAATTGATATTTCATACATCAAAATTTCTCCTTATAAGCCTTCTCCAATTTCATGTTCATGTCTAATTAACTGCTGAAGAATATAATACTAGTTTTCTCTTGTTTTTTATTGTTATTTCAAAAGTATATTTTACTTTTAGGTCCACACCCAACCATGCTCAAGGCTTATTGCTAGCTCTGCACTGAGAGATTATTCCTGGAAGGTTCAAAACACCATACGGAATGAAAGGGATTGAACCCAGGTTGGCCGCTGTGCAAGACTAATGTGCTATCTACTGTGGTACCACTCTGGCCCTCCCATTTTTTTTTATATCAAATTGATCCACAACAGTTTTGTATTTTGTATTTTGTTCCTCTCGTCTTTACATCTCAACTGAAACTTACTTTTTAATTGTATTCAATCATATATAATTTGAAATAGATTAGCTTTTTTTTGTTTTATAAAATAGCTTTAATACATTTTTGAAATATACTTGCATATTTTCAAAAAACAATAAAATGCTTAGCATTTAACTTTGAAACTGTATATTGTACACAGGCCTGATTAATAAGATAATTCTGTCTACATTCCTTTTTATATAGAGTAGAAAAATATAAATATTAGAATTTTCTAATAAATATATGAATTTTTGCACATCTAGCCTCTTAGTTAAATTTCTTTTAGTTTTTTCGCCTCACCCAGCAGTATGCAGGGCTTATTCCTGGCTTTTCACTTTAGAATAATTCCTAATAAGACTCTTAAAGGCCATATGCAGTGCTGGGGATTGAACCTAGGTCAGCCACATGCAAGGCAAATATCATATCACTCCAGTCAGTCTCTAATTTACTTTTGATTTCAAATTAGTAAAAGAGATCTATACCTTTGAATCTATCATCAAAATAAACCACAATACTAGTCTCCAATGATAGATCTTATATATTGAATATTTATTTATTTTTGCCTATTTAATTTAATTATGCTGATAATAATAGTGGTTGCAAGGAAAGCAAGTATAGAAAGTCGTATAGTTAATGTGCTACTTATTATAATAAGAAGTAGCTGTTCATTTTAAAGAAAGCACAGAAAACATTTTGCATGCAGAATAGAAATGATAAAAAGGACGAGTGTTTGAAATCAAAATCCAGTTCATATCTTTAATCCTATACCATTTAAGGGGCTAGAGAGACAGCATGGTGGTAGGGCTTTTGCCTTACATGCATCCAATCTGGTTTGATCCCTGACATCCCATAGAGTACCTTAGACTGCCAGTGGCAATTTCTGTGTGCAGAGCCAGGAGTAACCCCTGGGCACCAATAAATCAAGCAATAAATAAAGTTTAAAATTTAAAACAAATCCTATATCATTGATTATTTAGAAGATTGATGTGTATTAACAAAATTATTCTAAATAAATTGTACATTTATCAGCACTTATGAAGGATGTATGCATTCATACACAGCCTCACATAATTCACAAATTAATGGGTTAATGAATTATCTGCAGTAATATTCAATTAAGTAAAACAAACTAATAAAACATAAATAAAAAATCTCAGGAAGATACTCATGTACATTAATCAGGTATTCTCAATTTATCAGATTTTTAGTTGTTATATTATGAAGTATGAATAGAATGTCAATTGTCTGGTTTCCAATCTTACTAGATTCAGTAGATATGTGAAAATACTTCCAAAATGGTATAAATAATGAGACAACTATATCACAAGCTTAAATTCAGAGATGATTGTTATTATTATTATTAATATTTTAGCAAGTGAGCTAAGCTATAAATAAATATTTTATAAAAAGTTAGACTATACTATATTTATGTATGGGCCAGGATAATAGCACAGGGATTAGCATTGTATATGATGACCATCACAGCATATAGTTCCCAAAATACCATTAGGAGTAATCCTTGTGCACAGAAACAGTGCTATACTTTAGCAGCACTGCTGGGGATGGCCCAAACCTCTGCAGCAAGAGTGCATAGGCACACAATACACATATAGAAAAAAAATCAAACTGCATAGTATCATCATCTAGGAATTCATCTTTGAATTACTTGACTGCTATTATTACATATATTGTATTTTCCACAATATTAAACGCAAAGTAGTACTATTCAGAACACTTGAGGTAAAGAAATAGTTTGTAAAACTTCCCCATCAACAGATTAATTGTCCTACTGGTGAAAAGTTAGAAAAATCATTCTGACCTTTTTTAACCAAGAACATTGCAAATCAAAGATAATTTAACATTTGAAATTTATCATTGTGTAGTAGTATTTTCTTTCACATAAGAATTTTTTCTACAGGGCTGGAGTAATAGCACGGTGGGTAGGACGTTTGCCTTGCATGCGGCCCACCCAGTTTCCCAGGTTCAATGCCCAGCATCCTATATGGTCTCCTGAGCCTGCCAAGTGCGATTTCTGAGAAAAGAACTAAAAGTAACTCCTTAGTGCTTCTGAGCATGGCCAAAAGTAAAAAAGAAAATAAATAAAAAATAATTTACTTGGGGCTGGAGACGTGGCACAGCATTAGGGCATTTGCCTTGCACATGGCTGACAGACCATGGTTTGATCCCACCATCCCATATGGTCCCCCAACCCAGGAGTGATTTTTGAGTGTATAGCCAGGAGTAAACCCTGAGAATCAACAGCTGTGGCCCAAAAACAACAACAACAACAACAACAAAATATACAACAAAAATGTACTCTACAATTTAAAAGGTAATCTTTTTGTCAATTTTTAAAATGTAAAAACTGAGTGTGAAGTAAACTCTAAGTCTTGTAACTTCACAAAAAATTTCAAGGCTCTAATTTTAGTATTTTAAACAGAATTATTAAATTGGTTATGTAGCTTCAAAATCTCTGATTTCAATAAAAATGTGAAGATAACCCTATTTATTACTAGTCTAGATATATATATATAGATATATATAGATATACCGTATTTGCTGGTGTATAAGACGACCCCCTAATTTTGTAGTTAAAACATAGGTTTAGGCCTATATTCGCTGTATCAGACAGAACGTTCCTGTGTTGCAACTGTATGTACCACAGTGAGCCAATCACAACAAGCAAAGGTTCAAGGGTTATACTGTAATAGACTTCCTCTCTGATTCTGGCCAATCTGAGCAGGCTGTTTACAGTGTAGATTCGGGTCCAGAACATTGTCTAATTTGCAGGCATCAAAAGCCTGCTTGGATTGGCTGAGTTAAAGAGGCCGTCTGAGCAGCCTTGAAGTGATTGGTGCAGGATCGAGTTGGAAAATTCGTTTTGTAGCAATATTCAGACAACTTTTGTTTAGCGGCATATTGAAACATTTTTAGGGATATACTCGGTGTATAAGAAGACCCCTGATTTTCGGTTGACTTTTTTTTTTATTTCAAAAGTCGTCTTATACGCCGGAAAATACAGTATATAGACATTAGAAATAAGTACAGCATATTTTCTATATCTCTTTTTCTGTTTCATATGAATTAAAAATAGAAAACATGCTGAATTGATTTAAATTAAAACCCAGCTAAAAACATCACAGACTAAGACATAGTCTGTGACCAGATTGGTTTGTCTAATGATGTAGTTGTTGTCACAATAAATGGCTATATGCAAAGATTTCTGTCTAGTTAGTCATTTGGCTTGAAATAAACACTCAAAGAGATGATTCCAAACTAACTAGGCCAAAAGTTGCCTTAAGCTCTGCCAACCCAATGCTAATTCAACTAGGAATATGTTTTTATTTTGCAACAAATGAGTATTTAAACCTATTAAACAGAATTTGAAGTGTGATTTCAAGAACATGTCTGATGGGAATTTAAAGCCCAGCAGTGATTGTGGAGCCTAATTTTTCCTGTCCAACATTATTTACTGTTTTGATATCCTAAAAGATGAAGGACTAGTCCAGGAGTAAGAATAAATAATTTGACTAAACAATTTTATTCGAAAAAAATAAAACATGTTCAATTCCTTAGTTTATTTTGTGATGGCTATTTTATAGCAAAGTGTACAATTAATTAGTTCTTTGATTAAAAATTAAACTTAGCCCTACTTCACTACTAATGTTTCAAGAAGAAAGCTACACTTGGGGCTATCACCAATACTTAATATTAACTTGCATTTGTATGCCTAATGGGATTGAGAAAAACACAGAGGGTAATTACTAAAGCATCATTCCTTGCCAACAAAATCAATGAAAAGTCACCTCCCACTGGGTCCACCCATACCTATTTATCTGCCACATCCAAATGAAGAGGCTGTTGAAAACATGGCAGCAAAGATAAGAAGTAGAGGAATTAAGATACACACCAATCCCTCCAGTTTCCTGCTTCTCGAAGACACGCACAATAGTGTACTGTTCACAGCATCCTTTCATTCCTTTATAAGAGAAGTCTGGCTCACACAACCAGAGACTTGGAAATAGACACAACCTTTAGAAAAAGGGTTCTAAAATGTCTGCTCATTTTCAAGATCTTTTATTCCCATGTTACAAAGATAATAATACCTGAATCTAACATTGTGAACTATAAACAGGCTTGCTCTCAAGTCAATCACATTTACTTTATGTTTTATGTTAAGTGAATTAAATTATATGATTCAAACTTTAAAGGACAAGAAAAAGTTATACTAGCTGGTGACCTACATACATTTGTGAAACACCCAAACTCTTCCAACATTTACATGACTGTTAGCAATATAGTGTATGACTGGCATACATCTGAGTGTCTCTGTGTCTGTCTGTCTGTCTATCTGTGCATGTAGAGTCTAGGACTAATGCCAACTATGGGCAATGAAATTACTTCATTTTTATCTACAGGTACAATAGTAACAGTGATTCCTTTACCCATCAAAAATTATCAGATTTTTGTCCCACAGTGTTTCAAAGCTTGACTAAATCTATTTGACAGTACTATAGTAATAAATCTTTAATCTTATCAAACCGAACTTTATTTGATAAATTAGAATATTTTCTACTTCCTCTCATACTAACTCTCATGATAAAGACATTGGCAAGATAATATCAGAAAAAGACTTCCTACAAAAAATACACCTAAGAAAAGATAAAATATCAGCAAATTGATCTCACATTACTAAAATTAAAAACACTTGGAAATACACTCAGGTTTATCTCTTATATTATAAGCTAACTGATGATAGAACATATTTTCTAGTTCATTCCATAATTTAAACCAAAATAATTTATGATAGTTACAGTTCACCTATCAACTTTAAAAAAGGCATGATAATTTACAAATAAAATATAGAGTATGGCAATACATTGTTATCCAGAGAGCATAGACAAACTAACAATAATTACAAATTTCTTGTCTATTTTTAACATTCTGTATTGAAGTATTTTGCATTATTTTTGTTTCAGCTCTGAGATTGTATGTTTAAAAAGTAAGGATGGTACAGAGATCACCCTGTTATTCAACTGCCTACTTAAGTATTGGAATAAAAAGTATGACTTTAGTTTTACTTTCAAATCCATAGGTAGTTTAATTAGTATATCTATTTTTCCTGCTTTCCTATACCTAGTTTTGTCAGACACTACAATGATAGTCCCTCTTGCCACATAGGTAGCCTATAAAATCAAAGAAATTCTATGATATCCCTATTGATTATCCTCCAATGCATTCTCCATTCTTAAACTTTAGGTATTCAATAGATGTGAGCACAAAGTTATGGGCAGAAAAGTTCTCTTTTTTTTATTTCTCAATCAGATAGATATGTCTCTTTAAGCAGAAATAAAACAGAGGCTTGCAATTTCTCAAAACATATATCTCCTGACAGTGAAATAAATATGCTCAATCTTTGCTACAGTGTTAATTTCTTACTAAATCAAGGTGTTTGGTCCTACTGATAGTGTCAGCTGGCCTATCGTTAAAACTAGATTACATTAAGTTAGAATATGAGTTGTTGGAGTGATAGAAAAAGTTTACCCTGGGAAAGAAAAGAGTTGGGATTTCAAAATATAATGGGCAACAAGTAATTATATATAATGGGCAGCAAGTAATTATATATATATATATGTATGTATGCATAAAGAAAAAGATCTTTATTTTGACTTCAAAATAAAAGGTTTATACACAAAAAATTTTTATTTGTATTTTTATTCTTTCAAAGACAACAGTCTGCAATCATTTTTTTCTTGAGACATACAGAATAACAGTTTAAGCAATAACTAATGCTTGTAATATATCCAAGAGAATAATATTGTCTAGAAATTGAATGACAGGTCTGCTCGAAGAGATCTTTTATATATGATGCTTTTTAAATAGGCAAAAACATTTCTAAGATTCACTAATACCTTTTATAAACATTATAAAATGAGCTGCAATATTAAGTTTAAGAATGTAAATATAGCTTATTATTGGTATGTCCAAAAATTTTGAAGTTAAAGAAAACCAGCTTTACAGATTTTTTAAAACTGTTCAAAACTAATTTTATAAACATTTTATAAAATCAAAATCTTCATTTTATAGTTATATTTCCCTATATAGGCATGTGCCTTATTTATTAAGTGAAATAAATTATAAATGTTACATACATACAAAAATAAATTTTGGTTATATTTCTAAAGCAAGTTACAATGGTCTTTGTAAAAATTTTTAAGTAAAGAAGGGATGTAAAACATATGCATATACATGGCATTTAATTTTTTGTAACATAGACTATCAAAAAATTAGGAAGATTGTGTTTTTTAGAAAATAAGGTTGAATAAAATAGAAGTGGAAAAGAAAGCTTATACTGTCTTATTTTTTTCTGTTATCTTTGCCTACTGAGTGTGCTAATAACCAAATCCTTGATATGCAGGGTAAGTGACCTAATCATGTGAATTATTAACTTCTCAGTTCAATTATATTCAGAAAGTTTTCTCTTGAATCAATTTTCACATGTTGAAACATTTAGCTTCTGAAATGTCAACTTTTATTAAAATATTATAATTCAAGAGTTTTCAACCTGTAACATTTATATTATAATAAGACATCTTTACAAAGTATTTTAGACTATGAATTTGGTACATATTATTTTCCAATACTTAATACTTTTAGATTTGAATTATTGTGTTATAATGTGTATAAATTTGATTTTATAGAACATTTTATTTTAAATATATATTTCAGTGTTTTAGTCAAATATTTCCATGTATAGTTTATTAGTTACTATTTTCATGAAAGTTTCAAAACATTAAATTTCCTCTGCTTCTTGGTCTTTCACTACAAATCAACATTCATATACATAAATACGTACATATATAGCATATACATACATATAGGTCTGCTTAATAGAAATGTTAGGGACTGAAGCAATGATATAGTGAATAGAGAGTAGGTGCTTGCCTTGCATGCAACTGACCTGAGTTCAAACCCAGACACCCCATATGGTCTCCTGAGTACTGTTAGGAGTAATCCTTGAGTGCAGAGCAAGGAATAAGTCCTCTGCACCTCTGGACATGGCCTCAAAACAAGAATAACAAAAATCCTTAATGTTTTATGTGTTTATGTGAGTAGATAATTTTATTGATTTATGAAGCTTATACTGAATGGTGATGATTTTAGGAATAATGTACATCTGTGACACAAACACTTTGTAATTCATTATCACTCTTTAGAAGAAATTAGTCTATTCATATACTAGAACTAACAAATCTAACTGGCTACCCACAAAGAGGCCTCAGGATTACAATTTTGAATCAACACTTCTGACAAAAGACATCAGCAGATGTAAAAAAACACTGTTCACTTATTTTTGCTCATGGGAGTATTTCAAGCTACAACATAAAGTATAAAAACATTCTTTGCACTTAACATTACTTAATAGTAACTACTTGTAATAGATACCTGTTTACACCATTTTAGAAGAAAATCTATTTGTCATTCTATTTCATTTCTAATGCAGTAGTTCAACCCAATCCAGAATGCATTATTGATATGGAAATGAGTGTAATTAGCAGCATAAATGATCTGTTATTTATGATACAAGTCAGAGCAGTAAATCACCATTGGTTCACTATCATTACTATGCAAATAGAAGACAGCAGTTAATGGTCCATGTGTTGAAAACAGCCCACTTTCTTGCTCATTTGTAAATGAAAGGCAAGGGTGAGAGTTTAAAGGAGAGATGACAGTTCATCACATTGTCAGTTCTGGGTGGTTCTTGGATTAAGAAAATATTTTAAACAAGCAGTTGTACCTAATAAGTTACTATTTTCTGTACTGCATACTTAGCCACAGTCTATTGCAATGTCATTTTCCAATTTCTCTTTATTATTTTCTTGATTTGTATCAAACTGGAATCATTATGAATGTGCTTTTACAGTATATAAGATAATTTTATATGATCAGAAAAAACGATCTAAAATTTTTCCTGAAATTAATTTCATTGGTCAATTAACTTTATATTCTTATAAATAGGTTTAATTTTCTTATAAGGAGCTAATCTAGCAATAAGTTAAGTGCCCCAAATTAAAAAATATGAATGTCTTATTAGAATTTAGTCAGTATACCAAAAAAAATCTGTTCGTCTTTTTTGTTTGGACCTTTTGTTAAGTTTCTAGGGAATGACAGCTTGTGGTGGAATTTAGTGCATCAGTAACAGATCAATGATCACCTAGTGAAATGGGAACAAAGGTAGGTTACAAATAAACCTAGGAAAAGAGTTCAGAGATATTGTAAATTGTGTAAGGTTCATTTTGTATAGATCTGCTCATTTTATAAATTATTTGAAAGACATAGAATTAGAAAAATAATGTCTATATGTTAGAAATACTTATGTAGACAAAATTTCAATCTGGGATAAATGAGCTTTATAATTATAATTTTTATATAATTATTTATTATAAATTGTATAAATTAGTCAAAGATACTCAGAAATAATGTATGATTTTGCAAAATATTATACACAATAAATAATACATACTTGAATATCATAACTCAAATTAAACATTTTCTAGATACCAGAATTAAAAGTAATTGTATATGCACAGAAATTTGATTAAATTACTAAAGTACAAAATTACCTGTTGCAAATTATATATTTTCATCCAGTATAATAAGATAACAATACCATGTACAAATTCACTAAATAAAATAATAAACAAAATAAAATAAAAATAAAAAGATGTATTTAAACACTGATTAAAACATTTTTAAATAGCTAGGTCCCTTCTTTTCATTATTGTTAATGTTTCTTGTTAAAAAAATAAAAATTGGCAGAATGTAAAAAAAAGAAAAAGAAAAAGAAGAGATAGTACAGAAATGGAACTAATCCTAGGAACTGGTATCAAGCCTAGGCATGAGTAGACTAATTCAGGAAAGAGAGGAGTTATGGGCCAAGAAGTGCATATAGAGTCAGGCTTCTATAGCACAGTAGTTGTCTCCTGTTGAAAAGGTTAACCAAGACCAAGAAGATCTTGCAGAGAGAAAACCAAAGAGCTGTTAACAACCAATTTCACTCTTCTTTCTCAGCCTACATTCCTGGTGTTGCTTCCCAACTTGATCACTGGATGAAGCCACAGAGAATCTAGACCACAAAAAAGTAAAGGGATAATCACCTCCAAGTCACCATTCTACTGAGAAAGAAAATGTCAAGATCTCTCATAGTACAATATAACCTTAGGTCTTCATGGCATTATCTGGGTATAGAAAGAAAGCAAGACACTCATTTTCTAAAATCCAAAAGTTCTCTTTCAACATTTACACATTTTCCAATACTACGAAATTTTTCAATGTTCAATGACTTGTGCCAAATACATGTAAATGTAGTGAAGAGAGAAACAGAGATACCAAAAGAAACTTTGCTTTAAGATTTTTAGTACCTGCAAGGGGTTCCATTTAAAATGCAAATGACAAAACATTAAAATATCAAAATTAGATAAAAATTTAGTCAGTCACCACAAAAATAACACCTAAAACAGTTGGGAGTACTCTTGACTATCAATGACTTGATCTCTAATCATAAATGAAGGCACAAAATAGAAGAAAGACTAAAAAAATTGGTTCCGATTATCGAGTCTTAACATCAGATATACACATTAGCTTAGGTCTTCATGGCATTATCTGGGTATAGAAAGCAGGCAAAACACTTGTCATTTTTTAAAATCCAAAAGTCCTCTTTCAACATGTCACACATTTTCCAACACTCATAAAATGTAGTGTGAAGTGTTCCAAGAAAACAATACAGGGAAAAAGGCAGAAACTGTTATTATATGTGTTCAAACAGGTCTTGAGGATAAAAATGATTATAATTGGGGTGGCAGACTGGGAGGATCTCAATGGGCTACAACAAATGACAGGTATACATAAGGTTCTAAGTTTGATTTCTGGTATTACAAAGCCTCCAGAAAACTATAGCTGTGATTAAGGTATCCCTAATATCAGAGGTCAAATAGAATGAAATTACTGGGCAAAACAAACAAACAAGCATCAGGCTTATTTATACCTCAGAGCTAAGTATTTTTAGGAGTAACCCCAGGCAAATACTTGGAAGACCCCCAACAAAGACAATAAGAACTAAAGATGGAAACTGTAAATTCATCAAGATTTCAATCCAGCAAGAAGATTTATTATTCAATACATATATGAACTGAAAATAGAAGTACTTAATATATAATGCATTACTAATAGACTTCAAGAGATATATTCTGGAAACACCTCAGATGGCAATGAACAGTTCATCTATGCAAATATTATCAAGGAAATAATGACATTAAAAGAAGTATTTAATTGGACTGAATAGATAAAAACTTCTATTCCTAAAGATATAAAAATCTTTTTCCTTAAAGTTACATGCTATATTTTCAATATTTCATTACATCTTGGAGGATAAAGGATTATCAATTAAAATATGAAGCATGAAATTATGCAAATCAAAACCCATTTCTTGCACTAACAGTTTAAGACTAGAAATCAAAAATTAAAAAACTGAGAAAAATTCTAAAAGTATGGAAAAGAAACAACACAATTCTGAACACCTCTTTATTTGACTTAATGAAAAAGTCAAAAAATAAATAAAGGGCCCGGAGAGATAGCACTTCGGCGTTTGCCTTGCAAGCAGCCAATCAGGACCAAAGGTGGTTGGTTCGAATCCCGGTGTCCCATATGGTCCCCCGTGCATGCCAGGAGCTATTGCTGAGCAGACAGCCAGGAGTGACCCCTGAGCACCGCCGGGTGTGAACCAAAAACCAAATAAATAAATAAATAAATAAATAAATAAATAAATAAATAAATAAATAAAATACTGAGAGATGTTAGAGCAAGAAGGTGTTTGCCTTGCAGCACTTGACCCATGTTTGAACCCTTGTCCTCTAAGCCCACAAGGAATGATTCCTCAGCACAGAGACAGGAGCAATACCTGACCACATCTGACTGTGACCCACCAAAAAAAGAAATAAAACAATAAAAACAGAGCTGATATTAGCTGTCAGACTTTATGGCATACAAAAAATGGTATATTAAGAAAGATGTTCATCTGCATAATGACAAATTAATAGAGAAAACATAATTAAATAAATGTCTTAAAATAAAACCTGAAGAAACAGAAACAAAAGAATGAACAAGAACCATAAGAGAAGGACTAAGCACCCAATCACCACAAATTGGCTGCCATTGATTTATTGTTTTAATAAGTCCATTTGCCAGTTCTTTAAGTTCTTTTTGGAGCAAGTAATAATAAGTATATTTTTATACGCTTTTTTTGTTTTGTTTTTAGGCCACACCCAGTTGGGCTCAGGGTTTATTCCTGGTTCTACATTCAGAAATCATTCCTGGAAGACTTAGGGACCATATGGGATGCAGCAGATTGAACCAGTGTTAGCCCAAGTTGACTGCATGCAAAGCAAATGCACACTACCTGCTATGATATGAATTTGGCTATTTGTTACAGACTTGAATGGGGGCAGGATAGAGAGTGGAAAGGAACCTAGGGACATTGGTGGTGGGAAGAGGACAGTGGCAGTGCATTGGTATTGGAGCACTGTATGCTAAAAATAGTTATAATATGAACAAATTGGTAAATCACAGTGTCTTTTGTTTGTTTGTTTAATTAATATCTTTATTTAAACACCTTGATTACAAACATGATTGTAGTTGGGTTTCAGTCATGTAAAGAACACCCCCCTTCACCGGTGCAAAATTTCCACCACCAATGTCCCAAATTTCTCTCCTCCCCACCCCACCCCACCTGTACCCTAGACAGGCTTTCCACTTCCCTCATTCATTCACATGGTTAGGATAGTTCTCAGTGTAGTTATTTCTATAACTGCACAGTGTCTTAATAAAATATTTTAAAAAATGGGAAAAGAGGTCCCTGATTCATTTTCACTATGTGCCTTAAATATTACGGTAAAAGATTTGTTATTCATTTTGGTCACAATAAAAATTATAAAATAAAGAACAAAATTTGAATGAAAAGAAAAGAAATAGTAAGCGAATAAATATATAGCAATAAGGGGGCTGCGAGTGCTCCAGTATGCGTGTGGGAGTGGCCCCGCAGCATGCTCTGCGTGGAGCAGATGTCCGGGCCAGCTGGGCAGGGGCAGGGGGACGAGATGGCTGAAGGTAGAGGCTGCCAAGAGCAGCCACCCAATGCCGAGACCCAGAGGTTCGGTCTGGGGGCCTTGATGCAGACCCCGCTGCAGTGGGGAGCACAGTGGTATCTTATTGACAGTTGGTGGTTCAAGCAGTGGAAGAAATACGTGGGCTTTGACAGCTGGGATATGTACAGTGAGGGAGAACACAACCTGTTTCCTGGCCCCATAGACAACTCCGGGCTCTTTGCAGATCCAGAATCAGACCTTGAAAGAACATCTAATCGATGAATTGGATTATGTATTGGTCCAAACGAAAGCCTGGAATAAGTTATTAAAGTGGTATGGCTGTGTAGGACAGCAGCCCAAGTGAGAAGAGTTGTGGTGCATGACCTGTTTGTCAAACACTGCAGAGTGGAGATGTACTTGCTCGAACTGAAGCTGTGTGAGAATAGTGGCCCCACCAATCTTGAGTTGCCATTTCAGCAAAGCTGATACTCTTGCAACCATTCAGAAGGAGATGCGGAAGCTATTCAATATTCCTGCAGAGTGTGAGACGCGACTGTGGAACAAGTACATGAGCAACACCTACGAGCCATTGAGCAAGTTAGACAGCACTGTTCTGGACGCTGGGCTTTACCGGGACCAGGTACTAGTCATCGAGCTTCAGAACGAAGATGGCACATGGCCGAGGCAGACCATACAGCCAATTTAAAAAAAAAAATTAAAAATTAAAAAAATAATCAATAAAATCAAGAGCTTGTTCTTTTAAAGAATCAATAAAACTGATAAACCCTTTGGGATCCTCACCAAGGAACAAGAATTTAAGAAAAAAAAAAACTCTGATTATAAGTATCTATAGAGTGGTCACAGAGATAGCACAGTGGTGGTGTGTTTGTCTTGCCGGTGGCCATTGCAAGTTGGACCCAATTTGATACCTGACATCCTTTATGGTCCACTGAACCAGCCGACGCAATCTTTGAGTGCAGAGCCAGAAATAACCACATGAGCACCATCAGATGTGACCCAAAAACCAAAAAAAAAAAAAAAAAAGTATCTAAAGGGGGCCAGAGCAATAACACAGGGAAGGGCATTTGCCTTGCATGGGCCTGACCCAGGTTTCATTCCCAGCATCCCATATTATCCCCAGAGCCTACAGAAATAATTTCTGTGCATAAAGTTAGGAGTAAACTCTGGTTTCCATCAGGTATGCCCCCCATAAAACTATTTAAAGAGTAAGGTAAACAAAAAGTTACAGATAAAAATCTTAAAAAATAAAGATACGTTTTTGTGTCCCTAGGAGTGGTATAGCTGGATCATATGGAGCTCAACTTCCAGCTTTTGTAGAAATCTCCATATCGCTTTCCACAAAGGTTGGACCAGACGGCATTCCCACCAGCAGTGAGTGAATAAGAGTTCCTTTCTCTCCACATCCCCGCCAGCACTGCTTGTTCTCATTCTTTCTGATGTGTGCCAATCTCTGTGGTGTGAGATGTACCTCATAGTTGTTTTGATTTACATCTCCCTGATAACTAGTGATCTGGAGCATTTTTTCATGTGCCTTTTAGCCATTTGTATTTCTTTTTTGTCAAAGTGTCTGTTCATTTCTTCTCCCCATTTTTTGATGGGGTTAGATGATTTTTTTCTCGTAAAGTTCTGTCAGTGCCTTGTATATTTTGGATATTAATCCATTATCTGATGGGTATTGGGTGAATAGTTTCTCCCACTCAGTGGATGACTCTTTTATTCTGGGCACTATTTCCTTTGAGGTGCAGAATCTTCTCAGCTTAATATAGTCCCATCTATTTATTTTTGCTTTCACTTGTTTGGAGAGTACTGTTTCCTCTTTAAATATAACTTTAGTCTCAATGTCATGGAGTGTTTGACCTATATGTTGTTCTATATACTTTATGGTTTTAGGTATGATATCTAGGTCTTTAATCCATTTGGATTTTACCATTGTACATGATGTTAACTGGAGGTCTAAGTTCGCTTTTTTTCAAGTGGTTAGCCAGTTGTGCCAACACCACTTTTTTTTTTTAATATAAATTTTTATTTTGATCATAGTGGCTTACATATTGTTGACAATAATATTTTAGGTACATATTTACATAAAATCAGGGGGGCTTCCCATGCCAACACCACTTTTTAAAGAGGCCTTGCCTGTTCCATTTAGGATTTTTTGCACCTTTATCAAAAATTAGGTGACGGTATATCTGGGGAACATTCTATGAGTATTCAAGCCTGTTCCACTGATCTGAGGGTCTATCTTTACTCCAATACCATACTACTGCTTTGATACCTATTGCTTTGTAATACAGTTTAAAATTGGGGTAAGTAATACCCCCATATTTCTTTTCCCAATTATTGCTTTAGCTATTCATGGGTGTTTATTGTTCCAAATGAATTTCAGAAGTGTTTGATCTATTTCTTTGAAAAATGTCATGGGTATCTTTAGCGGGATCGCATTAAATCTGTACAAAGCTTTGGGGAGTATTGTCATTTTAATGATATTAATCCTGCCAATCCAACAGCAGGGTATAAATTTCCATTTCCATGTGTCTTCTCATTTCTTTTAGCAGGGTTTTATAGTTTTCTTTGTATAGGTCCTTCACATCTTTAGTCAAGTAGACTCCAAGGTATTTGAGTTTATGTGGGACTAATGTGAATGGGGTTGTTTTCTTAATATCCATTTCTTCCCTATCATTATTGGTGTATAAAAATACAACACAATACAAAAATACAATACAAAAATCCCTTTCTCACTCCTATATTCATTGCAGCGTTGTTTACAATAGCCAGACTCTGGAAACAGCCTAAATGTCCCTCAATAGATGAATGTCTAAAGAAACTATGGTACACATACACAATGGAATATTATGCAGCCATCAGAAGATATGAAGTCATGAAATTTTCCTATACATGGATGTATATGGAATCTATTATACTGAGTGAAATAAGTCAGAGGGATAGAGATAAACACAGAATGGTCTCCCTCATCTATGGGTTTTGAGAAAAATGAAAAATATTTGAGTATTGATTCTCAGAGACAAAATAGAGAAGGACTGGAGGGTCCAGCTCCTGACATGAAGCTCATCACAGGAATCATTTAGTGCAGTCACAGAAATAATTACACTGAGAACTATCATAACAAAATGTGACTGAATGAGGGAAGTAGAAAGAAAGTACAGGCCAGTGTGGGGTGGGGAGGAGGAACACTTGGGATATTGGTCATGGGAATGTTGCACTGGTGAAGGATTATATATATAAAGAAAAAAAGAAAAGAATGGATAAGGCCTCCCAATTCTTATCACAGGCTGTGTTCTCTACATTGACTCTATAGAAAGAGGAGGTACAGTATATGCACCCCATATACTCCTCAACCCAGGCCCTTTGCCTGATCTGTATTGTAAATTGGGGGACAACAAAATAAAAAAATAAAAAATAAAGGTACAGAAGACATGAAATGGAAAGACATTTCTTGCCCATATATAGGAGAATAAATATTACAATAGCTGCTTCACAAAGAATGACCAATAGATTCAACTTTATTCCTACAAAAGCACCAATGATCGTTTTCAAGGAAGTAAAACAGATGTTTATAAAATGTGTTAGGAAACACAGACATCCAAAATAAGCCCAAGCATTCCAAAAGAAATTAGAAGAATGTCAGGCTTTCTTACAAAGATATAGTAATGAAAACAAAGTAGTGTTGTAATACAAAATGGTACACAGACATGTAAGAGAATAGAAAATAAAGAAAAATAATCATAAAGGTAGCTAATCTATAATAAATACAATGATACATGTTCATACAGTGAATAAAACAAATCCTCTTAAACAAATGATTTGAAAAAATATTCAATACTTATTTATCATCATGTAAAAAGTGGATTGCGGGGCCAGAGCAGTGGCACAGCGGTAGAGTGTTTATCTTGCATGCAGCTGACCCAGGATGGACCATGGATTGATTCCCCAGAGTTTCATATGGTCCCCCAAGCCAGGAGTGATTTCTGAGCGCATAGCCAGGAGTAACCCCTGAATGTCATTGGGTGCGATCCCAAAACATAAAACAAAAACAAACAAAAAAAGATGAATTGCCATAAGTCATAATAATAGTGGGGATACAAAAATAGGGTCCAAGTAAATGAGGAAGGACCTGATAATCAAAGCACAGATGCTCATATAAGAACATTTGCTATCTGGGCCCCACAATCATGTTCTGCCCTCATTTGCATACATGCTCAAACTGCAAGACCTTATAGGACAGAGATGTTCCAGTCTCTTGGGTACTGAGGAGTCAAGAGCCCCAAAGGAAAGGTACTCTGCTCATGGAGAATAGAGGCGGTGGCCTAACAATTGTCCTGAACATGAGCCCCCACCTCACAGTCCCTAGGATTCACAGTCTACCCTCCTTACAGAAAACCTCTTTTAAAGAAAAGTGACTGCCATAAAAATAAAAAAGGCAATTTATGACTGAGTAAATTGTATTTGAACCTCATACAAATGAGTGGTTAACAAGATTTTAACATAAAAAATATATCAACATTCAGAAGAACTCCACAATAACAAAATAAGCATATCACTTTTTAAATGAAGCAAAATATTAATACATACTTATTAAAGAATACAAATTAATGGCATTCATTCATAAGAACATATTAAACATTGCTTGTTATTAGTGAAATCAAAACCATAACTATAATAAAATATCATCTCATATCTCATACCTAAAATATTCTATCACACACCAAGTAGGAAAAGTTTTCATGAAGTTTTGACAGAATATTTGTGAGTATGAGGAAGAAAATAATTCTGGTACACTTTAGTAGGAATTTAAATAATTGGATCAGCAGCATAGCTTATAGGTCAAAGTACATGCTTCCCCTATCACAGTATGAACCCCTACTCACAGCCAAAATTAAACCATGAGCTTGGAGTGAAAGGATATCCAGAGCATCAATATGGATGACCCAGGGAACAAGAATTGTTAATATTACAGAAAATAGTCTAGAGATTCATTTCAAAGCGAAAATAGAAGTGTCATCTAATCCAGTAATATTGTTCTGCATTTATCTAAGCATATGACAATATTAAGTTGAATGAATATTAACATTCCAATGTTCACAGTAGCAATATTCCTAACAGTTAAAATGTGTGAAGAGTCTAAATGTTCAGAAACAGATGACTGGATAAAAATGCTTTACATATAGATATAATATATAAATATAGTCAATGGAATATTATAGTTCCATTTAGAAAAGATAAAAATATTCCTTCAAGAAAGAAATGAATAGAACTTCAGATAATTTGCTAAATAAAAATATTAGATGATTTTTCTCTTGACAAATATGCTTTACTAATGTAAGTAATACTTAAAACTAATCTTAATCACTTAAAACTGTGTTTATCAGAGAAAAATAATGGTAGGAAAAATGAGAGAATTTCTCTTTGGAGATGGTAGTGGAAACAAAAACATACATATTGAGGAATGGAACAAATTTAATTCCATGATATTTTAAAAGATAATGCTAAATTAATGAAAATATTTGAACTATAATGATGAATACATTTTACATCATTTGTATTAAAAGGAAATAATCCCTCCATGGAATGTTAAAAAGAATGCTCAATTTTATCTTTCTCTGAAATTTAATATTGATTGAAATTTGATATTCAGTTAGTTTTATATGAATAAATTACAAGTAACTAGAATAACATTTATTTATATCTTTTCCATACAACTGTGAATAACTGCTCATGGATGATAATTATTTAATGGGAGCTCACTATATATATTGCCATCAGAGAAAAACTTTGTGAAGTATTAAATAACTTGGCTTCAGTAAATATGCTCCTAAATTTCTAATAGGAATAAAAATTAGATTCCAATAAGTCTAAAGTGTATCCAGTAACAGTAATTAGCAGTTATATTAGTTTATAGAAAATTAGTTGATAAGGATCCAATTAGATTTTTAAATCTCCCTTGCAAATTAATGGGCTCTTTTTTCAAGCAACTAATTTAATACCATTAACAATCCACATAAGTGATGGGGCAATATTTTTTGAGTGAACTTTCACAGACCTACTCATAGTTTGTCTGCTTACTGAAGAATCAATTATATAATAACCTGGTCTATTTCTTGAAATATTCAGATAGGCAGATAGAAAAGTAATGGTAGCAACAAACTCCAGGAATAATAGCTAAATACAGTACAGTACAGTACAGTCTTTTAAGATTTGTAAGCATTATTATTTTAGAAAGGCTATTGCTGTCATAAAACAATAGTACTTTAATGAGTCACATACACTGCATTCTTTAAACAAATATATTTATGGGCCAGGAGATAGGAAATTGGTGCATATGCCATGAAGTGCTTTATGTGGCTCTATTCTGAGCACCTCTAGGCATATACCTATAGAGCCCCAAGCACTATAAGGGCCATCTTGGTAGTGCCTTGGATCTCATCACCACATCCTCACACTCTAGTATGAAATCACCAGTCTGATTGGCCAGCATTTCTGTGAGTGCTCTCCAGGTCCACTGAACTTAGCTTGGAAATCCAAAATCCCAGCCTCAATAGAAATACTTTAGATTAGAAAATGTATTGTGTTCATTAACTTAGATTACTTATATTAGAGTATCCTTCATAATTCTGATAGTAATTTTTGTAGTGGATATTATAATCCTAGCCCCAGCGTTCATTCACTACCTGAAAGATAATGCATGCATGGAGATATATTTAACAATTCTCACTTCAGCAAAAAAGATATGCGATTTCTAAAATAATTCATTTTATACTCACTTGTATTTTGTGGAAACAACTCCACATTTAAACACCAATGAACCAGAACTAACTAGAGAAACAATACTATGGCACTTGCATCAAAGGTACATAGCCCTGAGTTTGATCTCCATGGTACCGTGAGTACCACCACATATGGTCCCAGTGGTTTCCAAAATTACTAGTCCTGAATAACACTTGAACTACTGGCCTGAGCACTGAACCATCAGATCCCGTATTGTTGGGAGTGGTCTTTGCAAACAGAATAAATACTAAAAAACTACAAAGACCTGTAAAATTTCCTTTTAGTACAGATTTCTTTCTTTCTTGGGGACATGCACACTAAGTAGTGCTCGAGTTACTATCGGCTCTGCACTCAGGAATCTCTCCTTGTGTGTATTCACATAGGATGCCAAGATCTGACTCAGGAAGGTTACAAGCAAGACAAGAGCCCAACCCACTATACTATCACTTAAAGCTGATATAGGACCTTTTCTCCCCCTCACTCCAGCTTGGGACTGTAGGAGAAGGAAAATAAGGAGTTAAGCTATATATTTTATTTGCCATGTATCTTTCTAAACTACTAAGCCATCTTCCAGACCCTTCCTCTAAGGATCACATTTCAGCACCACTGTTCTTATATATCATTGCCTTTTGTGGCACCAAAGTTTGAATTCCCGGCTCTCTACTTTTCAGACAAGGGACTTAAGCTCTCACCTCAAGACTTGCATTATTCTTCAGTTTTCGCACTATCTCCTCAACAAAGTAACGGATGTAGGAAAAACATTAAGTATTTCATAGGTGTCCTTTTTCAAAATTCTAATCTAAATAGATATCAATGGCAGAAAATGCACCTAATTATTTTGAAATATTTGAAAACACTTGGAACATTGGTGGTGAGAATGTTGCACTGGTGATGGGTGGCGTTCTTTACATGACTGAAACCCAAACACAATCATGTATGTAATCAAGGTGTTTAAATAAAAAAAAAAAGAAATATTTGAAAACAGCACTTATTGTTTTCTGGTTCTATAATATATCAACATACAGACACAAATACTCCAGACAACAAATAAAACACATTGAAGTTCCATGTTATGATGATGAATTCTATGGGATAGCAATGTGCTAAAACTCAAGTCTGTGTTTACTGATAGCTTTGCCATGCAATCTAGGGGAATCATTCCATGAAAGAGAAATGCCCAGAGAGATACTTTAAATTGGAAAATTATTTCCCTACATTCAGATATTAGACTACCTCTCAGGAAACCAATAATTTACAAAGTTAAATTCAGCAAGGTGACTCAATTATGTGATTTTATGTTCCAGTTCCTGGGCATGCTTTACAAAGCATGCTAGAAATAATGTTACTTCTTAGCAGACATCAAGAGAATAACCAATCCACAATGGTACTAAATGGTATGAATACATAGGCATGCAATCAGAATTGTGTGGTCTGAAGTTCCAGGGATCACTAAGTTAAATAACAGTAGTCAGAATGAATTATAAGTTCTCAGAACCACAGAAATAAAATGATTTTATTTGACAGTCTTTGAATTTGAGAGGGGCTTAAAAGCCTCTCAAAAGATAATTTTTGTGCCTAAACTTCCAAAATTATCCTTATAAGAAATACAAATATTTTTTTACTCTACACTTTAGAACTTTGGGAAATGAAAATGTACTAGAATTCACACTATACTAATGTTCAAATCATATGCTTGGAATATTTGAAATATTTTGGTTGTAAAGAACTATAAATCATTTCAGAACACCAAATATCAGTGCATTAGAGGTACATTAGAAAAGTTGCATAAAATATGTAGCTATAAGTTTACTACAAATTTGAATCAATAAAATCAATAGACCTTACTCATTTACATATCTAAGACATATTATATGTATTTTAATTTATTACACTATGTGTAACATCTGTATATATTATAAATAGTCCACAGTAATCTTAGAAAAATCAAATGCATAGAGAATCGTTGTTTTGTTCAAAAATGCCAAGTAGTTTCATTTTAATACACAATGACTTATTCTATTTGAATTTGTTTTCCCCAAATTTTTTTTTTTATTTTGGGTCACACCCGGCAGAGCTCAGGGGCTACTCCTGGCTCTAGGCTCAGAAATCGCCCCCGGCAGGCTCAGGGGACTATATGGGATGCCCGGATTCGAAAGGATTAGAACTACGGTCCTTCAGCATGCAAGGCAAATGCCCTACCCCTATGCTATTTCTCTGGCCTCTGCCCAAACTTATTTTAAGATATGAAATCAAAATATCAAATTCCAAATGCTTCTATTATTTTTTCTAATTATTGCTCATAAAACAAATGAAAGTGAATATAATTGTAGCAAATTGCCTATCAGTTTAATCATGCAAAGGAGCCATATTTTATTTTTTCAATACTTTCCACCTTCCCTTCAACACAGAAGAAAACACTATAAAATGATTTAAAATCCAGATTTATGATCTAAAATTAATTTCAGATACTTTTTGACTTAGAAGCAAATTTATCAGAGAATTAAAAAAATGTGATATATACTTACTAAAGTAGATTATTTAGCACTTTTGTTAAAGAACCAAATGCTGTTTCTGACAAGTTAAAAAGCCACTGCAAACAGAGTGATATTATGATAAGAATGATGTTTCCTAAGTGCCTTCATGTTTTCAGTTTCTACTTTCTAACCCCTGGGTGAAAATATCTTATTACAACCACAGATCTCTGATCTTCAATCATTTTCTATAATCTTGGACAAAATATATGAATGAATGATACATTTGCATTATAGTTACCTACCCTTTTAATACATAATGATTTTCCCCTGGAATTCTAAATTGGCTTTACACAACACCTTTTATTAAAGGTAGAAAATGAACATTTTCTATTCTTATTAATGTTCTATGATAAAAATATTTCACAAACAAAATAGAAGGCATAATTATAAGAGATGTATACTGCTGACCAGGAGTGAGCACAGAAACAAGAGTAAACCCTAAGCACTACTAGGTGTTAGCAATAACCAATTAATTAATTAATTTTTTGATTAATTCATAAAGCCTGCTTGGAGATCAGATCTTGAAAGCTCTCAAGCTTTGAACCTTATATAAAGATAGGTCATTTGACTGACTATTATTATTATTATTATTATTATTATTATTATTATTATTATTTTGGTGTTTGGGTCACACTGGCAGCACTCAGGGGCTACTCTTGGCTCTACGCTCAGAATTCGCTCCTGGGAGTCTCGGGGGGACCATATGGAATGCCGTGATTCAAACCACCGTCCTCCATGCAAGGCAAACGCTACCTCCATGCTATCTCTCCAGCCCAACTGATCATATTTTTTGCATGTAAAATGCCAGAGGGCTCATTGAGTACTACTAGTGTGTCCCCAATAAAAACAAAAACAAATTTTTCAAAAAATTTTATAACTAAGTGTGATAAGTAAAAACCAAATTAGAATAAAGAATAATTCAGTGTAGTCATTAAGGTTAATGACTAACTCCCCAAAACTGTGTTGACCTCTTCTCTCATGTTTTCAAGCATACTTAAATAAACACAAATTCATGAGGAAACATGCAGTGATACAGTAATGAACTTTTCTGTGAGTAGCAATCATTTGACAGAAAAACTTGCAAATGCACATTTCTTTAATCTAAATTAAATAGAATTTAATTACATCTAAATTACAATCATACTAATATGATTAATAAGATGACTATCAATGTAAAAAGTGAAAATTATATTTACTAAATCACTATGTTTCAAGTATTCTATATGTTTTTTAACAATAAATTATTACAAGAAACTACTGCAAGCAAAACTAGCACACCCCTTGTCAAACATAGCACATGCACACATAAAACTTAATTTCCCCTATATAAACATTCTGGAGATTATCAACTAATTAATTATAGAACCTGTGTTTCTCTAAAAAAGAAAATTATAAACAACAAAAACATATTAAAGCTTAAATAACTATTCAATATCTATACAAGAAAAAAGACAGAAAAATCAATAGGTTTTAACTTCCAAAGGGAGAGAAACATCACTTACAAAATATTATGCAAAGCCATAAACTTCCCAGCAATCAACTTAATAAAAAGTGTTAGGCTCTTAAAAGAAATCTATAAATTGTACTGAAAAATAAATCTAAGTAAATAAAACATCACGCCTCATATCACCATTATAAATTTAGTTATCACCTGTTAAAATATACAGTTGATGTAATTACAATCAAAATACTAGTTAGTGAGATTGTAATTTTAGAGAAATGATTAAATTTTAGGATTTATATTATTAAATCAATAAAAAGACTGCCCTGACAAGCTACAATGCTCAAGTTAAATATTATAATAGTGACTCAAGAAAAGACCCAGAATAAATAAGCACTACAGAGAATCCAGGGACAGGCATACAAGTATCAATTAAATATAAACTGATACATCTAACATAATTGATAAACAGAATCAAGCCTGTGAGAAATGTTGAGATTTTTTTAAGTCAATTTTATTTGAATGCCAAATGTGTATTAGGAAACCAAAAAATTTACCTAGGTTCATCAAGCTAAAAAGTAAATGGATACTAGTGTTGAACTTCAAAGAACAGTATGTAAATAATCCATTACTTGCTTTTTCTTATTTTTATAGTAATCTTTTATTTGAGCACCATGGTTACAAAATTGTTCATTTTGGGTTTCAGTCATTACTTCTGAAGGTCTGCCTTACATATGCAGATTTTTCTGAGATAGGTGCCTCAATGTTATCTTCTTAGTAGTGAATATAACATCTTTCATTTTTAACTTATCCATAGTTAAAATGGACTATTTTTATTTATTTTAAATTTGTCATAAGGATTTCCAGTTCTAATTCTCTAATTTTTCATTACACTGCTTAAATGTTCAAGAAGATAATATATATTATATGTAGATAATATATATTTTAGCTAAAGTGTATGTAAATATGACATTTATAGATGTTGAGCTTACAGTTTCTCTGATGTAACTTCTTTCTATTCAAAATATCTCTCCAGTTATCTCAGTAAAATATGAATTTTTATTGCAGTGATTTCATTCCTTTAATTTTAAACTGTTCTCTACTATTAAAATTAATTATTTTTTGAAGTTATAAATGTTGTTCTATGTTGGTAAGGTATGACTATGAGGAGAAAAGAAGGATTTCTGGTAGGCATGGGAACTTTTAACAATAGTGAATAGGAAAAGTCTTAATAATCTAGTTCAAAACTAATCAAAAAGTCATTTCAAGGTCTGATTTTAGAAGTCAAAGAAAATTATATGTGAAAATCCAATATTTACACTTTGGTTATTTTTTGAAAAAGAAGAAATATTTTAATGGAACATAAACTTTATGTAAATCTAAAGTAAAAATTTTGAATGGAACTAATAAATTTATAAAAAAAATTGTCTTTAATTAATACATCTGAAATGAGGCAGAGGGAGTTAATAGAAAGAAAAAAAAAACTTGGTGTTTGCCTCACAGAAGGCCAATTCAGGTTCAATCCACTGCATCCCATATGGTCTCCTGAGCCTGTCCAAAATAATTTTTAAGCACAGAGCCAGGAGTAACCTTTGAGCACTACCAGCTGTGCCCCCCCCCAAATAAAAATTCCCACCTTAATGCAGTAGTACATATTAAAATTTTTTGTATCAAGATTTTCTATTATGAGATACATTTTCTTTATAGGGTTAATTCCAAAATCATTACCTTTTGTGGAAATTTCTTCATTTATATATTTATTTAAAAAATCTACTGGACTTCATGTTTCTTTAGGGGGCACATCCCCAAATGCTCTAAGCTTACTCATGATTCTGTACTCAGGAGCATTCCTGCTAGATGTGGGAGCCAGTATTAAACCCAGATCAGTAACAGGCAAGGCAAGAGTCTTATCCACTCTAATATTTTCTCTGGTTCCTCCCTTTAGGTTTTCTTTAGAGTAAAAGTGTCTATCTTAAACAGCTTTCATTTCATTGATAAATATTTAAGCTAATTTTTAAAAGAATGAATAAATACAACGATGAACAAACAGTAAGAATACGATTGTTTATTTTAATAAATATTTCACAATTTGTGCAATGCAAATATGATAATTTTCTGTCACATATACACTAAAATAGAATTAGCATAATAATATATGTGAATATATTCAACAGGTATGTATATATCTTACAATGTTCATGTTCATTGCAAACATCTTTCTTTTTTACATTACTTTTAAACTGAAAAAATCTTATACTGTCATTATTATATTTATAGATATTTTAAAATATTTTAAAATAAGTGTTTCAGGGCCAGACCGGTGGTGCAGGGCGTAAGGCTTCTGTCTTAAGCGTGCTAGCCTAGGACAGACCATGGTTCGATCCCCAGCATCCCAGTTGGTCTCCCAAGACAGAAGCTTCGGAGCTCAGAGCCAGGGGTAAACCCTGATCATTTTTGGGGGGTGTGTGGCCCAAAAGCCAAAAAAAAAATCCAAACAAAAATAACCAACCAAAAAAATCACATTTTAATGCATAATAAGTCAAAAACTTTGGTTTTGGGGGGGTTGTTGTTTGTGTGTTTGTTCAGGGGAGGGCACACCACTGATGTTCAGGTTTCATTGCTGGCTCTTCAGTCAGATATTCACTCTAGATGTTGTGCAGACCATGCTTTAGAAAAAAAAAAAAAAAGAGTTGACTATGAACAAGGCAAGTCCCCTACCAGTTACACTAATTCTCCAGCTCCCTGCTTTTATTGTTTCATGTATTTCCTAGACTTGTAAGGAAGACTAGAAGAAATATGCTTGTAGATTTGAGCACTGGTGTTCATTCCTAATTAAAAAAAACAATGCTAGCATAATTTAGAAAATCAAAGTATTTTAAAGAAGTTGTAAGATTGATTTCAAATGTATATTTGCTAATCACACAAGAGTAGCATCATTTATTATATTCAAAGCAAAAGAAGAAATGAATAAACTATACCCAGCCAAGTGTATAATCCAACTTAGCTGATAATTAGTGCATTCTACTATAGTGAGAGTGGCTTTCTTTCTAATGTATAAAAGGTATTAACTTTCACTTGAAAAAGAAGTAATGAAAGAAAGAAATAAAAAAAAGCTTCTATTTGTATACAAACACCAAGCATGAGAATTTTACACTGCATCCTAGGAGAAAGCAGGCAACCAAACTAATTTCCTTAAACTCAGAAATCTGTGTCTGTGACTTAATTATTTGAAAAGTTACTATCTAATTTTTACATGCCATTAGCATATTTTCTTTTGTATATGTGCAGCTTTGTTTATTTTACCCAGTTTGTGCCTTTTTGTTGTTGTTGTTAGTAAGCCCTGTGCTGAGAGTTTTATAGTTTCTTCTGGTAGTCATCCATTCTATTTCTACTTAGGTTTTGCAATGTGATCATTTGGATTATATTCACTTTTTCTTTTATGTTTAGCTTCATTTTTTCAAATTTTACTTCACATTGAATTAATATGTCTTTTATCTCTTCATGTTTCTACTACATATAAGTGATAGTTTTCTGTATAGACTTGCTTGCCTTTTCGTTTGCTTTTAAAAATAAATTGTGACTATTCTCATTTTTATTAAAATGCCCACTTTTTTCCTATTATTTTGTCTCTATTTTAAATAAAAATTTGCTACTAGATTTTCCTTGAAATATATTTAATTAGAAAAGCATTTCAACATACTATAGAAGCAGATAAAAACTAATTAACAGAAGACTCATTTGTATAATTATTTCATTACCAATAAGAAATATCTAATTTCTAAAATTCTGATCAAAGCAGCAACTTTGGAAAAATCTGTGAGGAAAAATATTACAATTTCAACAATATGATAAAATAATACTTCAAATAAATCTCTCTTTTAGGACACTAAAAGATACATTTAATGAAATATACTAAAATAATAATTCTAATCTGTTTTATGAAAATTAACAAAATTAGTGATGCAAAATTACCTAATACACTGATAATGATAGGTATCACCTGATAAACTTGCTACATTATTTTCCAAACTGGTTGTAATATATATTATACTACTATTTTCTTTAATTATTTTGCTTTAATTATTATAATGTTCATAATCATAATTAGTCACCTAAAAATTTTGTAGTAAATACACAGTGCATTAACTTTTGAACTATTAACAATGCATTAAGTTTAGGCTCTCAAAAGGAAAATGCATCAAACACTAGTCCATTACCAATATGATAAATGACATTGAGGTAAAAATACTGTCTTATACATTTAAGAAACATGAACATAGCTATAATCATAAATTTTATAATTATGGGTTATAATTATAGTTCTTCATTAATAATAATCTGTGTTAGAATGCTGTAGACTTTGGATGTGTTTGTCGTTATAAAGAGATTGTAACATTAGCATCTTTTTCTCTCAGTATATAAAACTTAGGGATACATAGTATGTAGAATAACTTACAATATAATCATATAATAATGGCATTGTATATAACACGTTCTGATGCAAATATACCATTTTGTCCTAAATGGCATTTAACTATGTCTGATTAAATTTTAATAGAAACACAGGGCCTGACCATAGTGTGTAGGGTACTGGCATACAATTCAAGAAGGCTAGAGTCCTGCCAACAGTAATTCCTGAGTGTCAAGCCTGAAGTGAATCCTGAGCACTGCCAGGCTGTGATCCCAAAACAACAAAAATACTACGGATGAGCTTTAGTGATGACCATTATATAGTAGCATTTGTCTCACAAAACTACAGACTGCTAAATCAGGTTTTTATTTCAAATGTTGCATGCCAGTGGAAATTGGTTGATAATTATCTAAGTAACAATGGTGAGAAATAGGCTCTAGCATGCAAACTTCTTGCGGAAGGTAGAATAGTGACTTTCTAAAATCCTTATCTTCATGTATTGCACATTTAGTAAATTCACATGTCAAAGGGAATTTTGAACACCATAAAATTGAGGTGCTAGAATAGATTACTCTGGGTTATCTAGAGGTATAAATAGACTCAAAAAACACTTTTAAAAAGTAAGTAAAACCATCTTGTTCTGCCTCACAAATGGAGGGGAAAATAATGATGGAAGGTTCCAAGACCGAACAAGTGTATGAACATTGAGTAGAAATAAAAAAATGATCATACTTAAGCACCAAGTTCAAAGCCAACGACAACAGAATTAAAATCCAATTTACAATAAGCTAGACACAGAGGGACTACTTATACTAGCAGCCCAGGGATCAGAGAAGGGGGATATAGGATGCATGCTGGGAACAGGGGTGGAGGGAAATCAACAGTGGTGGTGGGAATGCCCCTGATTCAATATACCTAAAAAATTACTGTGAAAGATGTGTAATTTACTTTTGTCAAAATAAAAAATTATTTAATTAAGAAAAGATAAGTAAAATTCAAGGTGAAAGAAGATTTAAGGGCAGAAGCAGTGATTCTAACCATGAGACAATAACTAAAGGCTATATGACAGCGAAGGCAGGCTGTCAACTGAATTGGACAATACTAAGTGAATTCTTCCAAAGAGCCTCCAGGAGGAATGCAATGTTGTTGACATCTTGATTTAAGTCTATTAAAAGCCATTTTAGACTACTAACTACCAGGAATATAATAAGATTGTACGGCTTTAAAAACATAAGTTTGCATTGTCTTAAGTCACCAAGTATGTGGTGGTCATTTATTACAGCAAGTTACAATCTTTAAACAGTGAAGGCATATCAGTGGACAAGAAATGTGTTCTAACTTACGGCTGACAGAGAATGTAGTTGTCAGTAACTCATTACAGTTCTAATCAGGTAGATGTTAGTCAAGGAAAATGAAGCAAGACAACATAAAATTCCCAAGAGAAATATAACATTGAATATAAATTGAAACAATCCTTCCTTTATCAAATTACCTTTTCTTTCTAACCACTATACAAAGGTTTTTTAAATAATGAAAACATGTAAAATTTTAGGTAAGTTAGAAGTGAATAAAGATATAAAATATGCTAATTTATTTATGTTATTTTTTTCTCAGTGACTATCAACTCTCAGGAAAATATATTTAAAGAAAAATATTTCCAGTTTTTTTAAAGATCAATCCCATAGTCCCATTCTTCAACTTAAAAATATTACATATGTGGGACCATAGATATGGTTCAGAAATAGAGCACTGGTCTGGCATGATTGAAGTCCTGTTCTTGACTTCCAATACTACCAGGTAATAAAACTATTATTCCTCTTTTGTTTTAATTATAAATCTTTTATTTAAAATAAATGATAAATAATAAATAATAATAATAAAAAAATGATAGTGCAGAAAATAATTTTTAAGAAGTTCAATATATAACACCCTTTAAAAATTTATATTTCTTTGAAAGATTTTCTAGGAAATCTTATATTCAGATATCCTCTCAAAGAATATAGTATTGTTGTGCATAGAAAATTTTGTTGGCCATATTATTTATGTACTATTATATTATGCATTGCTTAATATGCAAATAAACTTAAGGGAAACAACTCAACGAAAAGTGTGGATGTTCCCTGGTGCTTACACATTAAGACCAATATATGAATTAGATTATTTTCTTTCTCCTATGTTGCATAAGATTCCAATTTTTATTATAAGGTACTTTAAAACAATTTATTAAAAAAATTTCATGTTAGCCTATATCTATATTATACTTAGCTAAATATGATTTAATGATTTTCATAAAGTTATAGGCTCTTAACATAATAGGTTTATGACACAGTCAGTAACAATTTTGAAGTGATTAAAATGCCCTCAGTGAGCAGTGGCACAAGCAGTAAGGCTTCTGCCTTGCCTGAGCCAGCCCAGGATAAACCATAATTTGATCTCTTGTCCTCTCATAAGGTCCTCCAAGCCAGGAGCAATTTCTGAGCTCATAGCCAGAATAATCCCTGAGCATCACTGGGTGTGGCCAAAAAAGAAACAAACAAACAAACAAACAAAAATGCCCTCATATTCTGATATACAATAGATGTTGACTATAAAGAAATTTCCACTGATCAATGTGCTGAAAATGTCTTCAATAATATCATCATAATTCTTTATAATAACCTTGACAATTATGTTGAATATGAGCAAATTATTAATTTTCTATGGTAAGTTTATTTGTTGATGTTGTTTTTGTTTTTGGGCCACACCCAGTGATTCTCAGGAGTTACTCCTGGCCATGCACTAAGAAATATATTCTAGGTTGGAGGATCATATGGGACGCCAGGGGATCGAATCGTGGTCCATACTAGGTTAACACATGCAAGGCAAATGCTCTACAACTTGCAGCACCACTTCAGCTCCAACTATGGTGAATTTGTTATATCAAACGTTGTAGGTGATTAGTGTCTACAAAAGGAGTATAAAGGAACATTCTATTTTTCATAATATTAAAAATATTCCAATTACTTGCTTAAAATTTGGTACCAATTAGAGTTAGTGATTAAAATATCTCTCAATGATTTAGTGATTATGATTAAAATATCTCTGAATAAAATTGATTAAATTGATATAAATACTGCCCAATTCTACATAAGAGCTTTCCATATTCTGCTAACACCACATATCAGCACAATTTTGAAGCAGTAAAATATTATACATGATCCAAATACAGAGGATTAAGAAATAAGTGTTTTTTCTGTAGTTAATTATAACTTACTATGAAAAAAAATGGCACAGTTTATCTCGAAAGGATTTTTTTTTTTTTTTTTTGGTTTTTGGGCCACACCCAGTAACGCTCAGGGGTTACTCCTGGCTATGTGCTCAGAAGTTGCTCCTGGCTTGGGGGACCATATGGGACACCGGGGGATCGAACCACGGTCCGTCCAAGGTTAGCGCAGGCAAGGCAGGCACCTTACCTTTAGCGCCACCGCCCGGCCCCCTCGAAAGGATTTTTAAATAGTTAAAAGTGGACCATATAAAATAAGTTAAAGCAAAACTAGAAACAACATACTTCAGAACTGTGAACAGTTTAAACCAAAAATCATTAACTGTAATTTCACAAGTAATGAGTCAATATTTTCAAACATTTTAATACAGCTGAACATCAACCATGCAATAAAATAGTATACTTCAGACTTAAGCATACATTCCTTTCATTTCTGTCTAGTTGCTCCCGGGCACAGCTATTCATATCTACAAAGCCTGTTGGATTTACATGTGAGAGTAGAATGGGTTGAAATGAAGGTTGCATCACAAGAGAAAGCATGAAACACAATAGAATAGAACAAGAGAATGATTGTTTGAGGCACCTCTTTCGTACTATGCATGGACTGTGAGTGTTCAGTTCTTTTTCAGATATTTATCAGGGGTAGTTAACTATCAGTCTTTTTGTTGTAGAAAATAAATGGATAGGGGTGGGGAAAGATATCATGAGTTGGGCAGAAAGCTATGTGTGGAATGAAGAGGGAGGATGATGGGAGGGAATAATTTAACAAGGTTCTTTAAATCATGCAAGCTTAATGACCTTGCACATTTAATTGACACATACAGTTTCCAACCTTCAGAGAGACTTAAAAACTTGTGAAACAATAAGTCCTCTGAAGAGATTAGAGTTTTAGGTAAAAATAAATTGTGACTAACCTTTAGTAACCTTCATATGGTTTGGGTCTGTATTTTTAGTTTCAAACTGCAAATGCTTTACAATCCACTGTACTTATTCAAGTGTTTGATTGACTCAAACCTGAATCAAAAAGTGATTTTCTTCTATTTGGCCAAATATCTATTAGTAAAATTAAACTATAGAATTCAGTGTGTTTTATACATGGGAGAATGTTACTTAGAAAATATAAATGAAATTGGCAAACACCGAATCTGTAATTTTAACACATTCAGATTACATATTTAATGCAAATCAAAATGTGTGCATACAGAAATACATATAAAGTTTAAAATCAACAATTAAACTTCATCAGCACAAAAGAAACATACTAGTATTTTATTAATATTTGAACAATTAATTTCTTTCTGTCAGGCATAAATCCATAATGGCAATTGAAAATAAAATGCTAAAAATTTACCACTAAAAACTTATTGTAAAACCTAAATATTCCAGGACAAATTACAATTTGATATTCAAGGGAAAGTAAAAGCTAATATGCTTAATTTGTTTCACAAAACTGTAATTTTATTTTTTCTCACAAAATTTTTTTTAATTTTTTTTTTTTTTGGTTTTTGGGGCACACCCAGCAGTGCACAGGGGTTACTCCTGGCTGTCTGCTCAGAAATAGTTCCTGGCAGGCACGGGGGACCATATGGGACACCGGGATTCGAACCAGCCACCTTTGGTCCTGGATTGGCTGCTTGCAAGGCAAACACCACTGTGCTATCTCTCGGGGCCCTTTTTTTAATTTTTAATTCCCCCATCTCACAGATTTTTTAAATCGAAGCTCTTTAACATACAATACTGTGAATGATAAGCTTTCATACCTATAGTATTTCAATACAACGCCCAACAGTATTATTTTTTTTTTTTTTTTTTGGTTTTTGGGCCACACCCAGCGATGCTCAGGGGTTACTCCTGGCTGTCTGCTCAGAAATAGCTCCTGGCAGGCACGGGAGACCATATGGGACACCGGGATTCGAACCAACCACCTTTGGTCCTGGATCGGCTGCTTGCATGGCAAACACCGCTGTGCTATCTCTCCGGGCCCAACAGTATTATTTTAAATGTAATTATCACTTGGTTAATTTACAAACTAAGATTCTAAAACAAAATTAGGTGATGTAAATCTTCTTCTGACATAATCTAGTTGTGTAAGTCAGTTAGCTATTTAGAACTAAATTTATCAGCTAGAAAACAAGGAAGATATCCATTACCTACAGGATGGAGTGAGGATTTTGCAACTATACAAATTGTTAAATAAACCCTAGAGTATAATAAAAGATTTTCAGATAAAGTTAAATCAGTGTAAAAGTTAGGCAGACTCACTCTAAGTTCGATAATTGAGTAGTTCTCAAATTCACATTGGGAGCCAGAGAGCTAGCTCAAAGGAATTAGGCACATGCTTTGCATGTAGAAGTCACATATTCAATCCCTGATATGACATCATCCCTGAGCACAGCCAGGAGCAACTCCTGAGCACAAAGTCACAAAATAGCCTTGAGCATTGTGTGATGAAGCACCCCACAAATAACTCACAATAATTAAAATAATAAAGTCATCATTGAGAGAACCACACAGGGGAAGATGTATACACATTTATCTCTACTGCAAATTATGTAGTTGAGATTCCCCCATTTGAGGAAATTGCAGGGTTCAGAACATTTGTAGTTATAACCAATAATATTCTTTTTTTTTCTTTTTAATTTTTTCAGGGGAGAGCGCGAATGCAGTCCCCCACTACCACAAATTATGCAGTCGAGTTTTCCACATTTGGGGAAATCGCAGGGGTCAAACATCCGGAGTGCAATAAGTCAGAGAAAGAGAGAAAAACGCAGAATGATCTCACTAATCTATGGGTTTTAAGAAAAATGAAAGACATTCTTGCAATAATAATTTTCAGACACAAAAGAGAAAAGAGCTGGAAGTTCCAGCTCACCTCATGAAGCTCATCACAAACAGGGATGAGCTTAGTTAGAGAAATAACTACATTTTGAACTATCCTAATAATGAGAATGTATGAGGGAAAAAGAAAACCTGTCTAGAGTACAGGAGGGGGTTGGGTGGGGAGGAGGGAGATGTGGGACATTGGTGATGGGAATGTTGCACTGGTGATGAGTGGTGTTCTTTACATGACTGAAACCCAAACCCAATCATGTATGTAATCAAGGTGTTTAAATAACATATATATTTAAAAAGATTCTATATTATGGGAAAATCACATGTGCAACATTTCCCTACAAGGTAACTATTCAATTGCTTTTAAAATAAACTTTACTTTGCTTATTTGTTTTTGAGTCACACCCAGCAGCATTCAGGGCTCAGAAATCACTCCTTACAGGCTCAAAAATCACTCCTTACAGAGGATCATATTGGATGCTAGGGATCAGACCCAGGTTGGCTGCATGCAAGGCAAATTTCCTCCCGCTGTGCTATCGTTCAGGCTCTGAAACAAACATTTTTTTTTGGGGGGGGGGCCACACCCGGTGACGCTCAGGGGTTACTCCTGGCTATGCGCTGCTCAGAAATCGGACACCCGAGGATCGAACCGCAGTCCATCCTAGGTTAGTGCACGTAAGGCAAATGCCCTACCACTTGAGCCATCGCTCCCGAAACAAACTTTCAACCTATATTCATTTCTTTCATATATATATATATATATATATATATATATATATATATATATATATATATATATATGTATTACATAAATATATAATATATATTAGTTATGGTTTTTTTTTTTTGGCAAAACCCAGTGATGATTGGGTTTTTGACTGCACTTGGGAACTATTCCTGACAAATTCTGTGGACTATAGGGGACTCATACATATTGTTAAAATATGCATTACAATGGGAAAACTTTGATTCTTAAGGTCCCCCCCAAAAAAGGGAAACTCTTTATTTACCATAAATAGTGTTATATTTCTATAAATAGTTAAATAATTCCATAACTCTATTATAAGAACTGTTCTTTATTAAAATTTATGATAGACATAACAATCTATTCACTTTATACATTTTATGTATTTTCCTCCATAATTATCAGCTAGAACAAATCGGCAAATAAGGCAATGAAACAAAGTGTGGAAAGTATACTAATTGTAAGCTTAGTCATCTTCACCTTCTATGTTTTTAAAAACATAGATAAAATGTAGGAAATAGCTTTTGTCAAATCCTATTTTGAGCTTACAATTTTATGACTATTTTTCCAGAAATCAAACACGAGTTGTCTGTATGTCCTACTCTCTGTGTTATTGATCTGACCCAATATATATCAATTTTAGCTATAGTTTAATACATTTTATGAAATCTGTGATAAGTTTTATGTTAGTTTATGTTACCAAGTATGTCTTCTTTAATTTGTTTGGTTTGTTCATTTGTTTATTCCCTGTGGAACAGGGTGAGGCAACACATGGTGATGCTCAGAGATTTTTCCTGGTAACTCCTGGTATTTCTCCTGGCATGCTTGGGGATAACCTGGGATGCTTTATATTAAACCCAGGTCAGTCATGTGTTAGACAATTGCCTTACCCACTGTACTATGGCTTTGGCCCATAGATATACCTTCTAGTGTTTCCATATGATGAGTAAATAAGGTCTGCTGTTTTAAATGTTTATACCTAAATGTTAGAGCAATATTTAAATATTACAGAAAGAGTGAGTGAATAAGCCTGTGAAAAGATTAATAGAGCTTTTTATATTTGGACTAAACTGAATTTACCCTTCTTTCAGAAATCTGGAATAGAGTTTTAAAGAGAGCAGAGTCAGCCTTCTCTCTAAAAGCATTGAGTGTGTGAATTGCAATGTTTTTATATTTTAACAGATACTAGATTTCTTAACTTCTATTCTATGTTAAGGCATCAGAAAACTGGCAATTTCTCTTCCTTTCCACTGAGAAGACAGACTCATTTAAGATAATTTCTTTTTCAGAGAACCCAAAACAAGTCAAATTGAAAACTCAATGACTACTTAGCATGAAAACGTCAATTTTAAAAGCCAGCTATTATTTAGTTTTCACCTGTACACTGGTAAACATCAGAGAAAATATGCATGCCTTCACAGCATTGTTAGACTATGCATAAGAATGGGAAACTTTGATTCGGAAGATCCCATAAAAAGATAAAAACTGTTTCTATAATAGTGTTATATTTCTACAGTTAAATTATTTCCATGATTCAAAAAAAATTATTTCCATGATTCTACTACAAGAACTGTACTTTAATAAAAATTTAAGTTGATAGACATAACAAACTATTCACTTTAAATTTCTTCCATAATTAGCAGCTAGACCAAATCAACAAATATCAGCATTGAAAAAGATAATGTAGTAAAGTATACTATCTATAACCATAGTAATATTCACTTTCTATGTTTTCAAGGATAAAATAAAAAAATTAGCTTTGTTTAAAACCTATTTTGAGCCAAAAAGGCTATGATATTTTCCAATATAAAACTAGAAAAATTATCATGTCATAAATCATTTTTGGAAAAATAATAGTGATATAAAACAAATTGTAATCAATATAAAAGTGTCACGTTTTAGCATTAATTTAGCAAGCAAATATGAAACTATAAAAATTTCCTTTTCCAATTTGTGGTTTTACATAAATAACTTTGCTTTTATCTTAGACATTTTTATTGTTCTTTCTTTCCTTCTTCCTTTCCTCCCTCCTTCCTTCTCTCCCTTCCATCCATTCTTCCTCATTCCCTTTCTCCTTCCTTCCTTCCTTCCTTCCTTCCTTCCTTCCTTCCTTCCTTCCTTCCTTCCTTCCTTCCTTCCTTCCTTCCTTCCTTCCTTCCTTCCTTCCTTCCTTCCTTCCTTCCTTCCTTCCTTCCTTCCTTCCTTCCTTTCTTCCTTCCTTCTCATGCAAGGCAAACACCCTACTGCTGCGCCACTGCTCTGGTGCCCTGTTGTTCTTTTTTTTTTTTTTTTTTTTTTTTGAGTAATAGAGCACTGCTAAAATTCTTTTTTTTTTAGATAATTTTATTTAAACATTGTGATTACAAACTTATTTGTAGTTGGGTTTCAGTCATAACAAGAACACCCCCTTTACCCGTGCAACGTTCCCATCACCAATGAACATTTTCATTGTTCATTTTTAATATGTATTTTTCATTTTTAATTTAATAAATATCTTTGTTTATATAATTCCATTTTCTCATGCTCCACCTCTCTGATAAACAGATCAGCTGTTTATATCCAGCACTCTATTGCATTTGTGTGAAACTTCAATCAGCTCTTAAACATGTCAGGGTTCTTAAATTTATCATTAGGTGATTTTATATGTTTTTTTGTTTCTCTTTGCTAACATTCATGACCGGGTGATTTCCAATAGTTTTCTCAAGCATTGATATTTCTTTTAAATTAAAAATTCACATATCTCCATGCCTATCTATTTAGAGATTCAATGTATCTCAAACCCAACATAAAATTTTTGCATTTCCAATTCTAGTCCTACTCCTATTTTGTCAGTTTCCATAGAAGACAAGAGGATCTATTCCTGCTGCATCCAACACATCCTTCTGCAATGCTGGAAATATATCTGAACTGTCCATCCATCTACCAGTCAAACAAAGCTGCTTGACATGTGAAATATGGCAAGCATGGAACTGAATATTTAATTTTAGCAGTCTAAATTTCTTTATTTTAAAAATATTTTAAGAGCAGAGGATGTAGTTCAAATGGGTAAAGACACATGACTTGTATCTGTGCTTTCAAATGATAAATGTAATTTAACAGTTTAACAGTACTTTTAACATCTTCATTACTGATCCTGTTCCTTCAGCATTACCAGGTAAACAAAACTTAAAAAAACTTTGGTGTATTCTCAATTCTTACTGGTTTCCAAGTTCAAAGTTGGTAGATAAAAACAAGTAGAGTCAGTAATAGCTCACTGGAATGAGTGAGTGCTTTGCATGTGTGAGTCTGATTTGCTCCTTTTAGCACCACTAGGTATGGCCCAACCTCCTCCAAAAAAATACATGTTAATTTGTATGCTTAACTAATGTTTGTTGAATATTTTCTATTCAAGCAGTAGTTTGGAAATATTTTAAAAATTAAAGAACTATAAAGGCTCCAATATCTTTAATATAGAAACTTCTCTTCCAAGGTTCCTTTCTTTTTAGTTTAAACATTCTCACTTATTTTGTGCTTGAAGACAAATGTGGAAAAAAGAATAAAGAGGAAAGCAAATTTTTTTCTCAAACAAAGATAATATCTTATGTGTCTGATAATTTATGTAAAGTAATATTTGGGTTTCATTATATTTAACCATTTTATTGAAACATTTGGAAATAAAGAAAATTAATAGCAAGTAATACATTTAATATCAAGTAAAATAATTCTAGAAAAATGATCAAAAAAGTTTTAAAGAAAATGAATATGAAATACACATTAGAAAAGTTCTGTATATAATATTTTACTTTAAAAGTCCTTGCAACAAAATTATTTTATATGTCAGAAAATATGAAATGACTTAAATGTAAAATATTTTGAAGTACAAGTATTGAAGTAGGTATAAGATTAAATGACAGTTTGAAGAAACAGAAATCTGTAGGAGCTGATTAATTATCACAGAATTATACTCTTACCTGATTGTTCTTCTTAAGTATAAAAGAACTGAGTCTGCTGTTTATAAATACCACTGTGCTTCTTTCATTAGTTATCTTCTCTTTAAAAAAGAACAGTAGGTTGATTAATTGTGAAGGTTAAAAAACAAATATTCTTCTGGAAGTTTCTAAATGCAGAACTAATTCATAATTAAAACAAAAGATATCATGTCATACCAAAAGAATATAATTTTTTCAGTTTTTAAGAACAAAATATGCCTTTCAGTTTATGTCAAAACATATAAAAATGTACATATATGTATGTAGAAAGAATCAAATGATAATCATTGAAAATGTGGCATAAAAATAATTATCAATAATAAATTGTAATTCCTTAGTAAAACTCAGTAATGTTTCTATTAAAAAGGAAGAAAATTTGACTATAAGGGCATTTTCCTGAGATAAATGTTCATATTAAAATATAAAATCACCTATACATGTTAAATTCTTATCAACTTTGTCCCATAAATCTGTTCATCTACCACATTATCCATCTATTTTTTTTTAGTTTACCAAAAATTTCATAGAAAGACAAAACAGTTTTAGCATATCAATTTCAAAGAGTATGCTACTCAAAATACCCTAGTAACTTAAAATGATGCTTAACATAGTACATAGTTTTAAATGTATATATAAATAACATATTAATTTATAGTTACTTCTGAAACTATTTAGATTAATAAAGACAGATGGTGGGACTTTATATGGTTTTAAGTATATTAAAATGTATTCAGGGATATCCTAAATACAACAGTTCCTTGCTATTTTCTGTCCATTTTGTGCTTTGATGTTTTTAATGCAACCATTTTGTATTTTCAGTTAGATAATTTCAACTCATCCCTCCTAATGTTTATAATTTTGTAATTAGGACAGGTAATAAGTTCTATGAATACCCCAATTGATGTTCGAATGTGCAAATGAGCCAATTAATCTTATTTCATTGGAATACCTTACCTTATTATAGAATTTTTTGTTTATTCAAAATTAATACATTTAAATTTTCTGGCATTTGGTTTAGTTATCTGAAATCATCTCCTTATAATTCCTATATTAATGTTCATCCAAGTAAATGAACTCACAATTTTTAAGTTCATTTTTTTAATATTGATAGGGATGAGTTTTCATACTAGTAAAGTAATATAAAATAGAAATAATGACAGAAGTTTTTATATTGAAAATAACTTCAAAACATGATATTGATGATAGTTTGTAAATAGAGAAATTCAGAAATACTACAAAGTCATATTTTATTATTTATATGCAATAATTTGATATATAAAATATTCATGCAATAATTATCATGCTAGAAATCATAAAGTCATTGGCACTAATCAACTATTTTTCTTCATGGTTTGGCTCCCAAACTTTAGGAATTTTTTTGTTTTATGCAGTGCTAAAAATTGAACTTAGGGTCTGTCACATAGTTCTGAGAAAGTCTCAGCTAAACTACATTCCAGGGTTCTTTCAGCTATTGGTTTTGACAGTTCATTTCAACAAGTATTGTATGAACATAGGATACTATGTGTCATGTACACTGCCATAAGCTGAGGATATAAAAGTTAAAGCAGGAATAGTCACTAAGTAAATTAATCTGAATAAGAGAAAAAGCCCACAAAAAACAAGGTTCTAATCTTAGAGATTTGGGCAGATAGATAAGGAAATAAGTTATACTTTAGGTTTTTAGGAAACACAAATAGAAACATTTATTTTTAGATGAACTTCATGATTTATGTAGAAATCTCTAAGAAGCATGTTGGGAGAAGAGATAGACCAAGAAGAACAGAGTTTGTAAATAAAATGAGTGTACTATTTGATAATGAAAACTGAGCAACTCGTGTAGCAAAAATCAAGAAATCAAATATAGATTCGTTGCAAAAGAGTCTTAAAACACAAACTATAGAGGAGCTTTGAAGGTTTTAGTAAACAAATTTAGTCATATCTGTATTGGGAGAGCCCATTCTTTAAGATAAATTAAGAAGTTGATTTGGAAAAAATGCTAGTTTCCAAAGTTCAGATTTTACCAATGGAGATAAAAATGACTGAGAATCACGAAAGGTAATATAAATGAAAAGAGGCTAAGCAGAGAACAAAAGATGTAAATGCTAGGGGGAAAAAATGTGTCATAAAAATAAAACATATAAAGTCCATGCATGACTTTAAGATTTCTGTTTTAATTAAGGAAACTGAGATAGAAAAGTCCAGACTATTTTCTGCAAGTGTCTTTTAAAGAGGATCAAACTTAGTACAGTGTAACATGCAAGGTCAGTTGCATGCAAGGCAAACTCCCTACCCACTGTTTTATTTCTCTGGTATCATTGACCTACTTTTTATAATGATGCTATATTTGCATAGGCCATTCCAAAAAACTATTTTATAACTAGTTCTATCTTTATTATAAGCATCTATAATTTAATTAAGGAAAGCTGTGGCAATAGTTTTTGTACTTTAGTAATAAAAATCTTATATAGTGAACATGCTAACATGTGAGTGTACATTCTATATGATAGATATATAAATTTATATATAGTGGGTATATAAATTTATGTGCCTATAAATTCTAGAGATATATACATTTAACTATGTAATATATAACAATCCATGTATCAATAAAGCAATTACAAGGTACAATGATGTACAAATATACGTTCTATGGTATGAACTGCAGATCTGTTATAGAAATTTGAGGGCTGGCATTTGGTCAAGACATGCAGTACTCAGAAATTATTCCTGGATTTCTGCTCAAAGATCATGAATCATATTTAGTGCCAGGAATCAAAGAAATTTAGACGCTTGACAATGAAAGCTCTTTTACCCCAGCCTATCTTTCCAACCTGGCCATAGCAGTTTTAAAGTAAATTTTACACATGTAGGGGATTATTTGACAGAAAGAAAATAAAAAGAACAAAAATATTATTCGGTACTAAAAGTCTCATATGTGATAAAATGATATACTGTCTTAATACTGATAACCTATGAGACAACCTAATTATTTGGAGTATATCCCAGTCAATTTCATTCTTTTTTTTTTTTTTTGCATGACTTAAATCTAACGGTGGTTAGCTAATTCTTAATTTGTTGCAGAAACACTAGTTTATGATACATTCAGGGACACCAGCAAAATTTTAAGTATAGGCTGATCACCTTAAAAATAGAGAAGTAAGGTAATTGACATTCATACTTTTCCAGAACAACAATCATCACCATTCACACTTACCTAATGAAATACTGATCACAATTTGTCTATAACAGCCAAGACCTCTGAAGATGTACTACAGCAACTGGGAAGTCTTCATAACTAGCCGGAATGATCCCAAACAATGATTGCATGAGAAAGTAACTAACTCCAGGAAAAAATCAAAATAAATAGTTCTCTTCATTCTGCAATTCAGTGATTAAATGTTTTAGTTGAAACTATCTACTTTTTCTCTATTCTGTTACACATGAGTAAATTTAGTAAAACTCTTACAAATAAAACAACGTGGTATGTATAAAACAAGTATATGCATGTAATGCATATTTAAAACATGTATATGCACATATGTATATATGTGAATGTTTTCTTTGTTCATTATTGAACTATTTCTGAAGTTCCATTGGAGTAGTCAGTATAAATTCAGTAACTTCACAGAAATTTTTGGATTTTTGTTATTTTTGCAGAAAAAGATAAAGTAAGGTAGAACAAACTGATAGAGCTATACTTAAGAACAAAGACTAGAAACAGGGATAATCAGACAGGTTGCTTCCAGAGTCATGATTTTAAGACTAAATAGTCTTCTTAAAAAGAAGTTTGCATTTTCTTGCATTATGGACTAAGCTTTGTCTCCAGGCTTAATACCTCTGTAAAATCTAAGTTATGGCCTCTAAGCACACTAAAATTTGTCTTCCTTGTCCCTTTCCCCATTATCATCAGGCTGAAAACGTTTCATTTGATAATCAAGTCCTTAAATGTTTATTTCTGAAGTAAACTTTCCTCATACTCTTTCCATGCATAATAAACTTAGTTGAAAATTTTCATAGTAATGCCACTGGATAAAAAATACAATTGGAGTAACTATATTGTCTCAATTAAAATTATAATATTACCTATGTTCTCATCACTTCTGGCTATATGAGTTCATAAAAAAATAGAATTACTTCACAACATTGTAACACCAGAGGCACACATAACCAACATTTATTATGAGTAAATGATGTGATGGAAAAAATTATAGTAATTCATTTATCAGTCTCATGAACTTTTCAGTTCAGAAATCTATTAGAATTATATGTTGTCATACAATAACAAGTTTACATATCAATAAGAATTCTGTTTTCTGAAAAGAAGAATTTTATTCAATGACAGAATAAAATAATAAGATTAGTATCAAATCTATTTCCTAAATAGTTGTGGGAGGGAGAGTTTGAGCCAGGCTTTTTGTGCTCAAGGCTTGCTCTTGGCTTTGTGATCAATGATAACTCTGGACTCTTTGGCTCAGTGATCCATCCTGGCAGTGCTCTGGTTTCTACACAGTGCTGGTAACTGATAGCCAGAGAAAGCTATGAGGAAAAAAAAACTGACCCTGTGTACTATCTCCTTGGCACAAATGAACTTTTTACTTCAATCTACATCTCTTGAGTTCTTTTCTCACTTCACTTAGTCCTACAGCTTTAATCACTGAACTAAATTGAGGTCCATTACCTTCCTTCAACACATTCTCTATTAAGCAACCTGAGGGATTTTTAAAATAAACACCATTCGGTATGATCCTGATGACAATTCTTGCCCTCATCTCCAGATTTCATCTAAAATATTACTTCATTGGTGATAGGTAGAAATGCCTTAGTGTCACAAAATAGAACAAGTCATCCCCTCCACTAATGTGCACACCCACATGAGCACTTCCACAAACATAACACACCACACACAACCTTTAAATGTCTCCCATGGCACGTTTTCCCATGTAGCACTTAATTTATTTATTATCTTTGGTGGCATAAATTAAGAGTGTATCTTTCTCATAAATTAAAGCATTGAGTTGGAGATCATTGTCTGTTTTTATTTTATACGCAGACTGTGCACTTGATTTGATATTTTAATTATCTGTCAAATAAAGGATAGTTTATAATATTTTGTAAACAAAAAAATCTGGGAAACACAAAGATGATAAAAGGTTGAGACCAGTGAGATGCACAATAGTTGAAATATATGTGCTGTATGCAGGAAGTTTTAGTTTTATCACTGGCATAGGGTACCTTAAATACTGACAGGAGTGATCCAGAACATCAAGCCAGATGTAGTACCTGAACATCAGTAGTTATACCCAAAACAAAAATAAAATAATGTAAATTTTACAAATGTGTGATAATTTTCCCTTTGTCTGCCACCCTCTTTATAATGGAAACTTGTATTAATTGGCCTGATCCATAGCTCTTGAAACTACACTCTATTAAGTTGCATGCATGACATGTATGCATGTGTGGATGCAGGACATGTATCTCTAGGATACATTAAGAATCATTCAGGGCTGGAGAGATAGCATGGAGGTAAGGCATTTGGCTTGCATGAAGAAAGACAGTGGTTCGAATCCCAGCATCCCATAATGTCCCCTGAGCCTGCCGGGTGCGATTTCTGAGCATAGAGCCAGGAGTAGCCCCTAAGTGCTGCCAGATGTGACCCAAAACAAAACAAAACAAACAAACAAACAAACAAAAAAGCATTCAATTGTTGTTTGTATATTAACTTATCCCTAAATTCAAGTTCCCAAAATAAGTAACTAAGAAATTAATATCTTTAACATCTCAAACAGACAGGGTTTTAACACATTATTTTGAGTTTATCCTTGCAGAAAATGACTCTTACAGAAACATTTTTTCAAGAATTAAAATCCTAGATTCTAACACTTTACAAGTCTATCACCAATCATAAGATACTATTGGTTATTTATCTGGTTTTGTTTGTGCTTTCAATTAGCTTTTGAAGGCACTAGTTTAAAAAATTCTTTAAAATTGTCATCTTTAAAATTTTAGAGTCATAGTATCTTCATCAATGTAAATTCTGTAAAACTTTTGTGAGAAAAATCTTTGAAGATGGCTGGGAAAACAGCCCCTTAACATTATCCCCCAAAAGACAGGATAAGCAAAAATATGCTCAGAAAGGACAGAATAGATTGCAGGATAGACAAAAGTAAGCTCAGGAAAGAATAGAATAAAGCAATCTAAGTTATTTTATATAGAGAGGAAAACATAGGCAAAAATAGATTAAAATCATCATAATTTTAAACTTAAAAAAAGAACTCTCATGTGCCTAATGATTGACTATATGAAATTTCCTAGTCTTTGCTCTTCATGTACTTATTGAATGTTGATGTATTTACTAAATGTGCATAATGTGTCTGTCAATTGAAACAATGCCCCATATGTTAGGAACCAAAATGGAAGAGCAGTGATATGGTATTGAATAAATAGCCTGTCTTTTATCTCATTTAGGGCTGCCCAGGTTACCCTAAAGTTTCAAGAGTCTTTTTTTGTTTGTTTGTCTCACTTGTTTGTCTTATTCTTTGCAACTGACCCTTGCTGGGAAAAGTCAAAGGTGCCAATCCAAAAGGCATAAGCCAAAATATCTTATCAAAATACTTGTCAACATATGCGCACTTAATATATTTAAGAGAAATATATAATTACTCAAAATTTTCTTAGTGGCCAGGAGTCACAGAAATGAATAAAAATGACAGAACATTACAGAAGTTCTAACTAAAAGGCTAAAGCTTTAGTTGGAAAGATTGTATCTGTCAACACTTGGACTATTCTCATTAGCTACTCTCTGGAACTTGTTTCCTAATATTTCTGCCACTTCAATAGCTAAGCAAAATTCCATCTCCAACATAATAAAATAAAAATCCTAAAAGGAACTGTTACAATTAATTTGATAGTGAACAAAGTATGGAATGAAGCTAAGTGTACAGCACAACCTTAGAATTAAAAATCAATTAATAAATCATCATCCTTTACCATGAGAAATAATCATTTTTCAACTCAACTTGCCAAATTCTTACTATTCAAATCTGCATTCCATGCTGACTTTTCTTGGGAAAGGAACGTTTTATTAAAAGTCATGTTACCTTCTTGAATATTCCACTTTATTGTTTCTGAATCACCCATGTTCAAAAGAGACAATTAAATGTTGTTTCTTCTTTTCGTTGTTATTCAGAGGCAAGAAGAAGGTAATTTGCTGCCTCATGCATCTGTTTCCTCATCAACACAGTGAGGAGGAGGCTAATTAGTGGAGGAAAACAATATGGTCATATGGATAGGCCAGATTGCTTGTCACTCAGGTTTTCAAGATATGAGCTCTACTTTGAGTACAAGAAACAAATAATGGTTCTCTGGTGTCTCTCTTGAAACACTTGAAAAAAAAATGGGAAGAATTTAGATGGATTTTTACTTATTTTTAGCATTCATTTTAGAAAAAAAAACTTACTGAGCTGTGTAATTTGTTTGCTCTTTCCAGGAGTATTCAGTCTTAGAAAGCTTCAACTAAGGATACCAGCTTCAATTGAAAACACAGAAATACAACAATTCACTGGAGTTCAATTCATTTAAAGTTATTTATCTGATATATACTATGGGACATAAAACTTAAGTCCAAAAGCAGGTAAATGTTCATTCAGAGAATCTAATGTAACTTATTGATTCTGCAGAAATATATTAACATATGAAAATACAAAAATTCCACACTTTGTTCCAGACATGTTTGGGTAACAAGTATGTAAACCTTAGTTTTGATAGAGCTTTTGAACAAGTAAAATAAGATTTTTATTTTGGGGGGCCAGATTGGTGGCGCAAGTGGTAGGGTGCCTTGCACGCACTTACCTAGGACAGACCGCAGCATCTCATATGGTCCCCCAAGCCAGGAACGATTTCTGAGCGCATAGTCAGGAGTAACCCCTAAGCATCACTGGGTGTGACCCAGAAAGCAAAAAATATATTTTTTTCTTTTGGATACCTAAAATAGGAAATCCAAAGGGAGGATGAAAAAAAATTGAAAGTATGTATCAAGATTTTCTCACAAGAAAGTACAAACCAAAATTCATGTACAAATATAAAATGTAAAGCACCAAGGAGAGCTTGATGGTAAAGAGGTTTGTGAACAATGCAAAAGAAAAACAGGGATAGTTTGTTGTTGTGTATGTAAGAGAGACAGGGAGAGAGAAGAGAAATGAGAGAGGGAGAATAGATAGAGTGAAAAGTAGAGCAACAATGGAAGTCATTGGTGTCCATTCATAATAGATGCAGAAACCTATTGCAATAAAGGTTCATGTCACTAATGTTCAGCAACTGTCAAATAACATTTCAGATTGAATCTGATTCTTTTGCTAGTGCTATTCTTGGCAGTCTCTCTCTTTTTTTAAATTTTGTTTTTATAATCCCTTTATTTAAGCAGCATGGTTAAGAAATTGTTCATGATTGAGCTTCTGTCATAGAATGTATACCATTGGCACAGGCCCCAGATTCCCTCCTACCTATCCCCTACCTACCTCTGGCTAAGCATTTTACTTCTCTCTCTCTCTCTCTCTCTCTCTCTCTCTCTCTCTCTCTCTCTCTCTCTCTCTCTCTCACTCTCACTCACCACTCTCACTCTCACTCTCACTCACTCACTGTGGTTTTGTGGTTTGCACTATTGTTAATGAAGAGGTTTAATGCATATCACTTTATTCCCTTTCAGTTCATTTCCAGAGTGATCAGTTCCAACTATCATTGTCTAGTTAATCCAGCTTTACCCTATCTGCACTCTCTGCTCTTTGTGACAATCTTCCTACTATGGACTGGTCCTCTACCCCTCATCTCAATTGTATCTCAATATCATTACCATACTATCCTTTATTTTTATATACCTCATAAATAAGTGATATGTATATGTCTATTCCTTGCCCTCGACTCATTTCACTAAATATAATAATCTCCATATGCACCCAAATATAAGCAAATTTCATTACTTCATTTTTACTAATTATTATATAATATTCCATAGTCTCTCTCTTGCTCTCTTTATTTGTTTTTGTTTTGGTTTTGGTTTTTGATTTTGGGCCACACCTGGTGACACTCAGGGGTTATTCCAGGCTCTGCACTCAGAAATTGCTCCTGGTGGGCTCAGGGGACTATATGGGACTCCAGGGATCAAACTAAGGTCTATCTTGTTTTGACTGAGTGTAAGGCAAAAGCCCTACTGCTGAGCTATGGCTCTGGCTCTATAGACTCTCTTTTGGGTTTTGTGTTGTTTTTAGGCTTTTTTTTTGTCTGTTTTGGGGCCACACCCATAGACACTCAGGGGTTACTCCTGGCTATGTGCTCACTCCCGGTTTGGGGGACCATATGGGACACTGGGGCATTGAACCGAGGTATGTTATAGGTTAGCAAGTGCAAGGCTGATGCCCTACCACTTGCACCACCACTATAGCCCCAAGACTCTCTTTGAAATAATACCATGTATCAGCTGAATGCACAGGTCCTCTGTGGGACACATTACCAATTTTTAAAGTGATACAGAAAAACTAGCAGGCTATATACTTCCATTTCAAATACTAGCAGAAATCTGACAATGCTCCTCGAATATAGAAATAACAATTGGAGGGAAGAAAAAAAAGCAGAAGGCCTTATTCATCTCTGATTTAATGGGTTTTTAATTCTATTACATTCCTTACATTCATCGTGAATTTGCAGCACTATTGTATATTTCAAAGTGTCACATGTTCAGGGGATGTTTATATGAGAGATTTTAGTATCATGTGGAACCACGAAGAGTGCTATAAGAAAGAACTTTACCACAATACAAGTATAATCTTTTTAATTTAGCATCGGGCCATATTCTGAGGTAGCTATAAGGAACAGAAGACATTCTGTCTCCTAGTCTTGTCTGACATGTGAGCAATCTCCAGACCTTGAGGCATCATGTGAAAATTCCTCAGACATTCTTAACATAAATGAAGTATACGCTTTATCTTCTCTACACAAATCAGGTTTTACTCTCATATTACAAGATGCCAATTTATTTCACATTTCCTCCTCAAAGTCTCAAGACTTTGCAATAAATTAGAAGTACTTATTTTTTTCTCTTGGTCACTCAGACAATAACCAAGAACTTCTAAAATACAGCTACAAAAATCAACTTTTTCTCAAATTAAGAGCATTTCATATTAAGTATTTAATGTTCTATTGCTAAATAAAATATTTAAGTTTTGCATTTTATTTTAAATGTTCCATTAATGGCTCGACTTAACAAAAATAGGGAAATCTACCTAAGATATAGAATGTTAAGAAGCATATAAAATTAGATTTTTATAATGTCTTTATTTAAACACTGTGATTACAAATGTGATTGTAGTTGGGTTTTAGTCATACAAAGAACACCCCTCCCTTCACCAGTGCAAAATTCCCACCACCAATGCCCCCTGATCTCCATCTTCCCCAAACTCCTGCCTGTATTTCAGACAGGCATTTTACTTCTCTCACTTATTAACATTGTCATGATAGTTGGGCAACAGCCGGTGACATGCAGAAATTACTTCTGTAATTTCTGTGCTCAGAAATTGCTCCTGGCAGGCACAGGAGACCACATGGGATGTCGGATTCAAAACACCATCCGTCCTAGATCTGCTGCATGCAAGGCAAATGCCCTACCATTGTGCTATCTCTCTGGCCCCTTTTCAAAACATTTTAATATATATAATTTTCACCTACCCCATTACAATATATTTTCTGCCCAGTTAAAATTCATAAATCTTAAGATAAAGTTAATGATGATAGAATGCACATTTAAGTGTCTTCAGTCTATATTCCAGGGAAGCTGTAAGTTCTGGACTGGTAAAATATTGGAAGAAAAAAAGTTACAAACTTCCTTGATGTTTTGATGAAAGTGAATGTCATTTTAACAAAAGGCTTTATAATAATTTTCCACGAACAAATCATGTTCTCACCTAGCAAATTTCCACAGTGCTTTAGGTGTGATATGATACTCTACATTGGTGATGGTTTTGTTTTCTCTTATATTTGTAAGCAAAAAAAACATTAAAAGTTTTTCTGCAAATGTTCCTCAACTACATCAAAGCACTATTAAGTTCTCATTTTAATTCTGTATGAAATAATTATTACCTAGGTTAAGACTTTATTTTCAGCTGTTTCTATATAAGTGTACAACATAAAAGTAAAATAATATGCTCAAAATACTTATTATAACATATTGGAATGTACTTCCTTTATTCAATTCATGACATTTTACAGAATGTCAATATCAAATGAATATATCTAATCTTTAAAAAATTTAACTTTAGAAATATAGGGACACTACCAAGTGCATTTTCAATGTAGAGGATGTAGAAAATTAGACGATTTATAACCCCCATGATTGCACCAGCCACAAAAAAAAAAAAAAAAAAAAAAAGGCCGGCATGTTTGAATTCAGCACATGAAATAATATTTTAAAAATAGATTAGAAAGCACTATATAATGCAGGATTTACTCACTAGAATTAAAGAGCTTATGTTTTGTTTTATTAGAGATAATAATAATACTGGAAAGATAGTATAGCCAGTAGGGTACATGTCTTGTACAGTTGACCTGGGTTCCATCGCACCTCATATGGTCCCCTGAGGCTATCAGGAGTGATAGCTGAGTAAAAAGCCAATGCTGGATACCCCTTCCCCCAAAATAGATTTGAAATAACTCTTTAAAAATAACTGAGTAGTAACATCAGAACATAAGAATTACTCTTAATATAGTCAATTGAAAATAGTGTCACCCTGGGGTAGGAATGATAGACAGCAGGTACACTTGCCTTGCACATGGACAACACAGGTTTGATCACGACATGTCATATGGTAACCTGCACATTGTCAGGAGTATTTCCTGTGTGCAGAGCCAGGAGTATCCCCTAACATCACTAGGTGGGGCTCAAAAATTTAGAAAAGTGTCACTTTATATTGTATATAGTATCTACATATAATGAATAGATGTAGGAGGAGGAAATTTGAAGATATAAAAATGAGAACCTATATAGGAATAAAAGCACTTGCCTTGCATGTAGTGACTCAAGGTAAACCCCAAGCATGACAAATAGTGCCTCTAGAACTGCAAGATGTGATTCCTGATCCCAGAGATAAGAGTATCCTGAATGAAACCAACTCTGGCAAAATTATCCACCAAAAGAATATATGTAAATCTTGTGTCTGTGAATTGAATTGTGGCATGCTGTTTTTGTGCCAATAGTAGGGAGACATCACAGAGAGGCAAGTAAGCAGGCCATATGTTCGGTTGGCATCACTAAAGCACTGTACAATCACGGCATATGTCTTGAGGATCTTAAAATTATGTTGTTGCAGTTATACTGCTGTATTTGATTATATATTGAGTTTATTTAGAGGCTTTTAAAAATATTATTTCACACCACTTATCTTACATTTGTGCAGTTAACAGCTAAAAACAGTGTGCTATTTACACAAATATATTTGTAGCCAAGCTTCCTGAACTAGCATTTAAATTTATGTAAGTAAGAGTGTCTTTTTAAATTTTATATTCTAATTTTTAGTAAAAGTAGAAAGCCTTGGTCTCTGATTTTAATGAATTAAAATTCTTGTTTCTTGAGGAAATTTTTATTACATTAACATGAAGTCATGTAAACCATTAATCTGAAAATCTTGCTTAATTTATATCAATTATTGTACTTAGATACACATATCTAATTTATGTGTTGTTTGATATATTTTACATTGATCATTTATGGTACATTTTATAATTTATAATAAATTACATATAAGTTATTTTCACATGCATATAGGTATATGTACATAGCTATAGATTAATTACTTTTGAAAGTATATTAAATATATTAATGGAGAAAATCCATTCCAAGGGTAAAGGCTGTTTATTATACACAATAAAATCATTATATGCAAATTCTGTTTTATACATATTAGAAACTCAAAAAAACAGATATAAATAGGTGTGTTTCTTAATCATAGCACACAAAGTTTTTACATAGAACCTTTATATCTCTGTGAAAAAGAGCACATGAAAACTAAAACCAGATAGTGACCATTGAATCAAATTCTGGATCCTATAATATGAAGTATGTGGCTAAGGGAAACTTACTCCTTTGTGCCCTAATCTTTTCAACCCTAAAATATTAATGTTTTTTAAAATTTCAGAAATATTAAAATACTTGCTTTTTAGAAGAGACCATTGTACTTCTTTTCTCTGTAATTTTTGGACAATTATTTCAGCAACATACCTAGTACTTTCAGTTTTAATATTTTCCAAAGAAGTAGTACCCAAAACAGTTACCAAAATGTTTTGAAGAGCTTGAATTATTTAAAGTAAAGTGAAATAATAAAAGCTAGCCATTGTGAAAAACCATTTTAATAAAGTTAAATATTAAGAGTTTAAAAGAGTTACTGTGAGCAAATTTTACTTGGAACTTTTTGTTAATGTTTTGTAATTCTCTACAGCAGAGGTCTCAAATTCAATTTACCTGGGGACCGCAGGAGGCAAAGTCGGGGTGATCCTTGAGTGCAAAGTCAGTAGTAAGGCTTGAACATTGGGGGGTGTGACCCAAACAAGTAAAACAAAACAAAACAAAACAAAACAAAACAAAAAAAGATTCCTCAAGGGCAGGGCCACAAAATGTTGTACAGAGGGCCGAAAACGGCCCGTGGGCTGCGAGTTTGAGACCCCTGCTCTACATACAGAACTGCAAATAGTTAAATATTAATTAATCATGTGAACACCACTTAATCTTATTAACTATGACCTTAAGTTAATAATGTAATAGTAACTAATATATACATATATGACCATATATATAAACAACTAATTATTGCATCACACTTATCAAGAAACAATATAAAGATTTATGTTAAGTGTATCAGGGTTCTTCAAACATTTGTAACTCATTTTAACCTTTAACCTTTTTTGACACTGTCTTAGGGCTTATTTTCATAAGTACATTGGTGAATAAGTTGTATTCCACTTGCAAGAAGTTGTACATTAAATGGAACAGATTTAAATATAACTACTGATGGCTATCCAATTTTTCCAACATCATTTCTTGAAAAGAATTCCCTTTGGTATTTTTATATATTTAGTTCAATTAATGAGGATTAATTATTCAAAAATCTCAAGATTTAAATTAGAACTCTCAATTCTGTCCACTAGTCTACAGGTTTATTCTTACTCTAATGCCATGCTGTTTTCATAATTATAACTTTGTAGTATAGTTCTAAGTTGGAAAATATAATTTCTTCTATCTATTTTCTCCCTAGGACTGGTATAATAAGAGGGGATAATAATTAATGGCACTATGAAAAATTTATTATCTCTTATTCCAAGTTTTTGCAAAACATTGTTGAATTTTAATAGTTAAAACTTTACCTAGAACATTCACCAAATTAAACACAGTGGATTAAAAACCTTGAAATTATATCAGAATCCAGTATAAAAGCTTCTTTCCAGCAGGATAAATTATAATAAAAATGCAAATGAATGAGGTAAAATATTTGCACTTGATACAACAGATAAACTATCAATATACAAGATCTATAAGCACACACAAAACTCAACAGCAGCAGCAAAATTCAATGAGTTTATAAAAAATAGGAAGAGATGAACAGCTACTTCTCAACCAAAGACATACAGATTTCCAATGGGCATATAAAAAAGTACTTTTATATACAGTAGGCAGATAAGATAGGCATGTGGAAAATCAGCACTATTGAATAGGGAAATATGAATCAAAACTACAATGAGATAATCTAATATCAGTAAGATCATATATTCAAAAGCCTGAAAATGGACAGTATTGATGGGGTTGTAGTGAGAAGGTAACTCAAATTCACTGTTTGTGGGAATATCACCTGGTTTAATCTTTACAGAAAAAAAAGATCTCTCAAAAAAAGGAGAAATAGAGCTCTATAGGTTCCATATCACTTCTTAGCATCAACCCCCATAATGAAAAATGCATTAATTTGAAAGGATACATGCTCTGGGCCAGAGAGATAGCATGGAGGTAAGGCGTTTGCCTTTCATGCAGGAGGTCATTGGTTCGAATCCCAGCATCCCATATGGTCCCCTGTGCCTGCCAGGAACTATTTCTGAGCCTGGAGTCAGAAATAACCCCTGAGCACTGCCGGGTGTGACCCAAAAACCACAAAAAAAAAAAAAAAAAAAAAAGAAAAGAAAAAAGAAAAGAAAAGAAAAAGAAAGGATACATGCTCATCACAGTAGAGTGTACTGGCTAAGATGTGGACAACCTAAAAATGCCCTACTACAGATGAATGGGTCAAGAAATTGTGGTATATATCCACAATGCAGCACTACCACACAGCTCTAAGAAAGCACAAGTGTATGCAATTTGCTGCAACATTGGAACTAGATGATTTGTAGTGAGTGAAGTCATTAAAAAAGAAAGGAACACAGAAAACTCTTTCTCCTGTGGGACTTAAAGATACACAGTAGCAACAAATGGATAAAAGTAACAAAATAGGAAAACGAAATCACCTAATTCAAAATTTGGGGGATGGATTTGGGTAGACCTAAGAGAGGTATGGTTCTAGAAGTATGTACACATAAAAACATCATTAACCGTACTGTAAATCACAGAACTTTAATTATGAAAATTTTTAAAAATAAAATAAAAATAAAAAGTTAAATATAAGATAGGAAAACGATATAACAACATATATCTATAGATTTTTTTACCACTTACTCCTAAAACTGAGTGTTATATAGAAATTAGTTTAGTAACTAACCTGATTTTATTAGAAATGCTTTCAGTTGCATTCCAAAATAAATTATTGCTATGTTTAATCTAATCCTGTCTATCAAGCTAAATCTGTGACTAGCTCTAATCATAGCTTGTCCATTCTATACCTGCATTCCAGGATTTATTTTTGTAGTGATGGCTTCACACACACATTCACACACACACAAACACACACACACACACACACACACATACACACAAGCACATGCACATTTGCCTTACATACTCAACTGTGGAACTTTCCAAGGAGTTGCAGACCTTAATTGTGGTGATCAACTATATCTGTTGTATGCCAGTGTTCACAAGAACACACACCTTTTTAGCACTAGGGGCCTGAAAAGGATAGATTCATGGGGAACACAGTGTACGTGGGTGGCACCAGGGACTGATCTTGTTACTCCAGTCTTACAAGCTCAATACACTTAAACAGTAACACAGAATATTCAACTAGAACCAACCACAACCCAGTAAATCTTTAGACACTGACTTTAGCAACTTCAAGGAAAGATAAAGAATCACTTCAAATTGAATCCCAGGTTTCTGAGTCATAGTCTTTGAGAGAAAAATCCATAAGTTACTTACATATTATTAGCTATATAACTATGCATAATTTAATTAAGCTGTATAGGTCTTCGTATAGTTATGTATCTAAAGGAATATACATTTAAATTTCACAGGATCTTATTCATTTAGCAAGAATATCTAAGGAATCTATCAAAAGTAATAGACTGAAATCTAAATGATCTTTTAAGTTAAAGAAACAGTAAGGGAGTAACAAAATATTAAAAGCATCAGAACTGGAACGTTTTGTCTATAGAGATGACCTTGGGGTTGAGAGGCTTGTGGTTGGGAGGGAGGTAGCATCTGACCTTGGTCCAGGAAAGAGGATGATGAGTGTGGAGGAAGAATAATGTATAAATGAAATATTCATTAACAGTTTAGTAAACCGAGATACCACAATTAAAATGTGGTAAAGGAAAAATTGCTATACAAAGAAAAAGTGTATTTGTTTTATTTTATATTAGTTAATATTGTTATAATAATGTTACTTTGTTGTATTGCTGTGTATACCTTCACCTCAATTAATAAAATCTTTAGAAGTTTAAAAAATAAATAAAAACATTAATTAAGTGTAAAATTAAAATAACTGGTGAATATTAATATTGTATTATTTCATCAAGCTTCCAAATCAATCCAATAAGGTCTATCTTCAGACATAAAAATCTATGACCTTCTCAAAATGGGAAGGCAGAATTCCCAATAGGGACAGCAATACACACACACACAATTTAGCACACCCATACTCACACACACACACACACACACACACACACACACACCATCTTCCAACACATCTGAGAGTACTTATATGAAGTCACAAAACACCTCAAGGTTAATAGTACTGACAGACTAGTAGGAGAATAGCAAATGTGTTAGGGAAATTGCATAAAAGCCCAACTAGCTCAGTGAGTGAAAAACAAAACAAAACAAAAATACAGAAAGCTTAATCAGCAATAATCAGCTCAGTAAATTCTCAATGATCTAAATAACATCATTGTGAGATACCACAAATAGACTAACACAAGTAGATTTTTTAATTGAACTATTTTATGACAATACTTTTATCAATGTTTTGTAGCAAGCAATATGATGTAAATATGTTTTGCCTATTAACAGGTAGGCTTGGAGGAAGGAGGAACTGGGGACATTGGTGCAAGGAAGGTCATACTAGAAGTGTGATCGATATCGAGACATTGGATGTGTGAGGAAACTATATTATAATCAGATCTATAAAACATGGTGTTGAGATAAAAAACTAATGTATGTTGATTTTTACTAAAAAAACCTAAAACTTATAAAAATTATAATTCTATGTTTTATCACTAAAATATTTAAAATACAACAAAATTACCTAATAATCCCACTTTTTATGACTTCATCCATCAAGTTTTGCAGAAATTAATCCACAACTTAATATTTTAGAAAAATTGTTTCTACTTCAGCTACTGTGACAATATGAATAAAAATTTAAAGACCAAGAATATAGGGATAGTTTAACAATCAGTGAAAAATGTCTGCAGTCTGAAGAGCATTTTAAAATTTCATTATTTTAATCCTAATTTTTTTTATTTTTACCAACATACTATATTATAATTCTATGCACGAAAACAATGAAACTACAATAAGATTTATAATGTTCTAGAGCTTATACATGGAAAAATACAATCATTTTCTTGAAAGTTCCAAGTTTAAATAAAATAAAATATTTAATAAAAATTTTTTTGATACTGTAAAGACAGAATTTAAGTTCATCTATTAAGATTGAACAGGTTACATAGAGTTTCCTCTGTCCCCTAGTCTAGTACCCTGACTACCACACCAATCTGCCTAACAAGTTATTAAATAGGACAGGGAAATGGTGATGGACCAATCATGTCACTGCTTTTAGTGAATTTAAACCAAAAAGACAGGTACCCACAGGGTAACTATTTAACCCACACCACTCTCATAGCAAAGGTTGTACCATCTGCTGAGCTTCCATCCCTATCTCCCTGTGAAATTAGCTGAAACAGATGACTGACATGATGTTCTCAGTGTTCGTTATTTTTTTTCAAGAAAATTAAAAAGATAAGTAAAGACCATTAATAATTCATAGGGACTGTTGATTATGTTTTAGAGGTGAATCTACATATAGAAGATGAGTTCTAAATTTTCCTTGTTAGAATATTTTATATATATAAAGATTCATCTGAATGTGCTTTTTTGATTTGTTTTTTTATGTTTTTCTCTCTTTCTTTTTATTTTATTGTTTTTGTTATTTGCCCCACACCCAGCAATTCTCAGGGGGTTCTTCTAGGCTCTGCATTTAAGAATCACTCCTAATGGTACTCAGTCGACCATGAGACACTAGGAATAAAACCCAGTCTGCCACATCCAAGTCAAACACTACTTGCTGTACTATTGTTTTGTCCCCTTTGCATTTGTTTTGGTAGCTCTAGTTTTTTCTTCCTTTTTTGGTAGTTTCTGGTCAGGTTGTAATCTGCTGTTATTAGGGTGTATTCCTGCCTATCTCTGTACTCAGAGATCACTGAAGATGTTTCGGCCTAGGATTGAACCCAAGTAAATGTCATACAAGTATAGCATCTTACCCACTTTACTATCTTTCTAGTCCCAAGAAAAAAATGTTTATTGTTAATTCCTGGAGTACTACAAACCCATCCTAAACATTTTTTGAAAAAAAATCACTATAGTTTCATAAACTAGGTTATAATAAAGTTCTAGTTTATTATATTGAAATACAGTTATTTTACCCTACAACCACCAAGTGTTCAAGGCCTTTCATAAGTGTTCCTTTGTCTAGTCTGCCTCTGTATTTCCTCTAGAATCTAAATGTAATATATTTTAACTAATTTATCAAGTTCTTAAGCCAAAGAGTATTGTTCAAGAGAACAATATTTCTTTTGACTCACACTTCTTCATATAAATTATGTATATAGTTCAGCACAAAGTATTTCCTCTACTCTCTCTAATGAAAGAATTCTAGCAAGCATCTACTATTGCCTTTTTTAGATTCATGCAAAAGCCTCTAGTATGAGATGCTAGGAATAAAACCCAGCCAAACCAAACACACTACTTGCTATACTATTGTTTTGTCCCCTTAACATGTGTTTTAGTAGCACTAGTTAGTAGAGTGTTTTTTCTTGCAAGCAGGTTCCATCCCTGGCAACATATGATCCCTTGAGTCCAGTTAGGATTAAGCCCTGAGTTTAGAGCCCAGATAAAGCCTTGAGCACATTTGGGTGTGGCCCCAAATCAAAGCAACAACAAAAAACCTTTAGTATCTAATTCTGCTTTTGATTTTTAAAAATGTACTGGATATGTTGCCAAACCTGCTTCTTAAACCCTTTTCAGTTGCTTCTGAAGTAATTGAAATATTCTACTTCTTTGGGGGCACAGATAGGTTCAGTTCATGAGAGTGTATTGATGTAGCTACTAATGATTTGTGCACTTTTATTATGTGCTAGTTTCAATTAAGTAAATACTTTAGGGTTCTATACCTCAGTTGTAATTTCAAGACTGACACTTGAAATATTCTGAAAAATGCAAATACCACTCGAGGAAATGCATAAGATGCAATGAAATTGAAGCCTTAACATGACATAGTATTGAAACAAGATATACTAGAAAAGAGCAAAGTGAAAACGCTTTTTCACATGACCCATTTCTATATTTTCTTATATAATATTGCTTGAATTAAATTTTCAAAGATATGGTAGAATATTCAGAAGATACATTATCGACTTAAAAATAAAAATATGAAGCTAGAAGGCATTCATATTTTGAAATTTTCTAAATGTTTTAGGGAAAATATGACATTATTGCTACTTTAATTTTTCATTTATCTTCAACATTTTATTTTATTCTAGCTTTGTAGGTAATATAATTGGAGAAATAAGAGGTTCTTTACCAGAAAAATCATAATTACTTCATAATAACATTATAACCCTCATTATCTCCATCTAGAGGGGAAAAATTTAAAACTGCACAGACATTGTTTTAAAGACCATACAAGATTTCCCTTCTACTCATTCAATCCACATATCACATGCATTCTAGTCACACAAAAAATATATATCCTAAAATTGTACTTCCAAACTCTAAGCTTCCAGCTCTCTTATTTGCTTCCCTTGCTGCCTAACTAATGTGGTGCTCTTTTTTTCTAAGATTTCTCAATCCAAAACTTTGTGATTCACGGTGTTAATCTGTACTCTAAATTAATCAATTCTTTTCCCATTTTCTTTGTCCAAAATGAAACTACCACTTGATTCAAATCATATAGGTTTTACAAAGGTAATTTTCCTTTCTCATTAGTCCTCTATATTCTATTTTTTGGGTTCTTTTTGTTTTTGTTTTCGTTTTTTTGCCACACCCGTTGATGCTCCGGGGTTACTCCTGGCTATGTGCTCAGAAATTTCTCCTGGTTTAGGGGACCATATGGGACGCCGAGGGGGGGGTGGGGGTGTCGATCCACTGTGTGTGCTAGGTTAGCACATGCAAGGCAAAAGCCCTACCACTTGCATGACTGCTCCACCTCTAGTCCTCTATTTCCTATCAATATCAAGTACAGTAAGATAAAGCAGAAGCTAGGAATTTTGTTCCTTTCCTTATCATGAAACAAAGCTGCATTCATGGGGCTGGAGAGGTGGCGCAAGCAGTAAGGCATCTCTATCTACCTTGCCCTTACCCTAGGACAGACAGTGGTTTGATCCCTTGGAATCCCATATGGCCGCTCAAGCCAGGAATGATTTCTGAGCACATAGCCAGGAGTAACCTCTGAGCGTCACTGGGTGAGGACCCCCCCCAAAAAAAAGCTGCATTAAAAATCATCATCATGATTTTCTTATTGCTTGCTCCTAGTCTTGAGAACAAAAATACTGCAAAATTATTCAGAAAAAAACCCCATAAATTTCCATTTAAAATATATCAATCTTCTAATATCTTACAATAGCTATCGTAGTATTGTAATTTTATTCTAGTAAAATGTCAACTTTCAGGATCAGGGAAAACAGAACTCAAGACATTTCCCTTGCAAGTGATCAACTCTGGTTCAATCCTCAGCACTGCATCTATGGTGGGAACACTAAGTACCAACCAACATAAGTGGCTACTGACCACTTTTTTTTTTTTTTTGGTTTTTGGTTTTTGGTTTTTGGGGCACACCCAGCAGTGCTTGGGGCTTACTCCTGGCTATATGCTCAGAAATCACTCCTGGCAGGCTCGGGGGACCATATAAGATGCCGGGATTCAAACCACTGTCCTTCTGCATGCAAGGAAAATGCCTAACCTCCATGCTATCTTTCCGGCTCTGCGACCACTTTTAATTATGTTTCCCAAAACCAAGTTATGCCACAATTTACTATATGTGTTTTAGCTTTATGGTTTATGTTTAGTTAGGGCCAGATTTACATTGTGAATGGAATTTGGTTTTATCAAAGTAATACTTTTCGCACTAATGATTCTCTCTTACATTGTTTTTATTATTCCCCTCTCTATTTTAGTATTATAGTTAGAAATAGTTATATCATAAGAAGTTTGCAATTATATTTTAGTTTATACATTAAAATCATTTTAAGCACTAGAATTAAAACCAACAATTTTATCTTTTAAAATGCCGAAAGAAAAATTTTATACTTGGTTTTCTATATATTTTTAAGATTTTTGCTATCATTTATAATCATGTACACAAAATTTTCTCTTAAGAAGTTTTTAAAACAGCATGAGGCCAGAGACAATTATTACATTAGATAATATCTTGATATATATAGTAATTCTCTGATTCTGCAATGATAAAAATCAGTAGTGTACCAGTTTTGCTTAGTTTATTCTAGTCAGGGAGAAAAAAGCAAGAGATTATAAACAGCATTACACATTTTTTTAAAGCTATGATTCAGTAATATATGTATGCCCTAATTATATATTGTCGTATTTTATATACTGAAAATCTTCTCCCATTCTGATTTCCCTTAAGGTTATAATAAATGAGAAATAACTTCTATGGTTTATCTCATGGAAAAGCATTTTAAAAACCTTGTCAGGATGTATAATTGAGTTTGACAAACAGAAAAAACTTAAATTAGAAAGTGAGACAAATGAAATATAATGTTTGTAAAATGGTAAAACATTTGGAACAGAGAGAACTAGTAAGATTTGCCTTGAATAAAGCCAACCTAGATTCAATTCCTGGCACTATATTATTGAATTAAAGTATGATCACTTCTTACTATAACCTCAAAACATACAAAGCTAAACCATTTTAAAGAAGAAACTGATTTTATTACATAGTTACCAGATTAGGTATTCTAAAAAGACATGCTGAGAATCCCAATATGGAAGCAAGATACCAAGAGTTGTGAATATAACTAAAAATATATACTCTAAAATATATTGCTAAGGAGAGCAAAATTTAATGGAGGAACTAGAGAAATAACACTTGTCAGTTACTATGATAGTATAAAAATGATAATTCCAAGATGTCCTCATTCCTTAATTCTGAAATAATTTGTATAATCTGTGAGTTTTGTCATTATCTATTTACCCTCAATGTCATTCCTGAGTTCAGGTCCCTGAACTGAGTACATCCCTACAACATATATCCAACACCCAAGTAAAGTGGTCTGAAGCAGGGTCACCGGCAAATTAATAAACTAAGTCAGGAGCAATCATGGTGTCAGGTGGCTTCTTGTCTCTTGGGCTCTCTGGGTGTGCCAAAACTGAAAACTCTATTTTGCCAGTTCGAATTCAACTGGGAGGGAGAAGGTCTAGTGAGAGATAAAAACGCCTATGCAGGTGAGCTTTTACAAGTCATAAGGCTTGTAAAAAGAAAGAGGAAGTTGGGGAAAGACTTTATTTTGGGTAAAAATAAGTTATAAATAAATAGATGCAAAGAAACCAGTGATGATCTTTGTTTGGGGTCAAACAACATGAAAACTAACATCTACTCTTTCTTCTCTCAAAAACATTGAGAAGGGCTATATTAGTTTTGTTCTATTTTTCTCAGCAAGTGGCTGGGAAACCCCATGAAAGAATCTATAAAAATGGCTGTTAATTTGCATAGGCATAGGCACAGTAAAACCTGGAGAAATGAAAAGAAAAAGAAAACCTCTTTAATGGTAAATAATGCAGTAAGGAAACTTTCTAATTCCTAGGAATCACTGCTAGTGAGGGTAGAGTTGGCTGAAAAGTGTCATAGATTAAATTATGCATAAACTTGTCTCAAAGCAATCAGCTTTTTCCATAGTCTTGTCTTATACATATCACAAATATTTTCATTGTCTTAAGATTTAAAATTAAGATATACTTAATTTGAAAACAAATTGCTAAACATCCTTACACCACATACTATACTATGAGGCTAGAGCATTTAAGTTCCTTTTCCATAAACAAATTCATAAGAACATTTTTGTGGATATATATAGTTTGAAAATAAGTTTGCTAAAGCATTCTTATAATGAGTCCTGTAATAAGAGTCTATAGTATCTAAATTTCTTTTTCATAGACTTCTGTAGAAAAAAGACATACTTAATTTGAGAATAAGTTGCTAAATAATATACAAAAATCAAGCATCATAACAATTAGGAAACATTCACTAGGATGGCTAAGAACCATTAAAGATCTAACAAAATTATTCATTTCCATAAAATTGTGAAAACTGATATGAAGCCACTAGAGTGGGATAAATAATTATTTGTTTGTAGTGGTACATAGAACAAAAGATTAGCTATTAAGATCTATACAACCATCAATATAAAGACAGATGCAAATAGGATCAAGAGAGTAACCTAGAGGAAAGTTAATTATTTGTCAGTGACCCCGTTATAGAAGGTTTTTACACACACATACACACACACACACACACACACACATACACACACACAACTGGCTGGAATTTTACCAGTCTACATGCTAAAACATTTTTGAGAAATTATTTTGAACAAGAAGTGAAGAAGATAAGGTACAAATTCTATCTTAGAAACACTGCTTATGATTCCACTGTCATGAAGGCCATGTGTACTCATGAACTGGTAGACATTTATTCATTACCTCATTTATAAACTTCTCAATTAACTGTGAGTATGTTGATAAAAGTCTACTGAAACAACCATTTGGATCAGTTTCAAAAATCTAATGCCTTCACATAAAGTTTGAGAGAAAAGGGAGAATTTACCATCTGACTTTGATAATGGGTATCCAAAATTTGTCATTAATCATTCCTAAAATATTCTCTAAAGAATTTAATTCATATACTAGGATATTAGTAAATGGTCATTTATATCCCCATTAACTAAGTTAAGTTAACTAAGTTCCTCAAAACTGAAAATTTTTATAAAGAAATTTAAAGGAACAATCACTTGGAATAATGGATAGAATAAGAATTAAAACCAATTGTTTTTCCCTCTATCCCTCACAAGTAGATAAAATACTATGATCAAAGGCATTTTCCCTTCAGAGAAGATGTAATTAGTGATGGATATTTTTAAACAACTAAACGTAATTTGCACTTCCACACAAGTTCATTTTCAGTTGTGTTGATCTTCTTGTGAGAGGTAAGGTTAAGGTGAACTAATACCGAAAACAGGACACTCATCAAATGAGCTCACTGAGCATGACTCAAGCTAATTTAATCTTGCTCCCTTGATATTTTCAGTCAAACTCTCAGCCATACCAGTCCTCTCCCAAGTTCTGAACCAGAACATAAATACAGTGCTTAAAAAAAGTAATTATAATACATTAATAAATAAAATAAAGTTAACAATTATTGAAGTTATTACCAATTCTGTTAAGTTAGAATAAAGTAGAATATCATTTTCCTTAGCTAACTTTATACTATTGAAATATAACGAACTTCTGAAAAAATAGGCCTGATGGCCATTAAAATCAAATCAAATTTATTGTAAAAGTATATACTTTTAGGTTAAATAAACATAAAAGCAATGTTATTATAAAAATCTCAAACATATGCCGAGTTTGGTTTATGTTCTTCAGGAGAGGAGAAAGTATATCATTTATAGAAGAGTTAATCTATAGACTTCTTACCTCAGTGCATACTTTTAAATGTATTTTTACAAGTTAGTTAATCATAAGATAATTCTTTACTGTACAACTAGAATTGCAACTAAAAAACTAAACCTCATTGCTTAAAGAGTGATAACCATTTGTTATGATTATGAAATTATACAGAACACATTCTAGATTTTATTAATCTTCTAACTCCCTAAGATTTTCACTATGTTTATATTCTTTCCTTAACACTACTTGGGATAATTTTATTTAAAATAAAATAAAAACTTGGTTTTGGGCTACAACATGTTAATCTATGTCTGCTCAAGAATTATAATCATAGTGCTTAAACAAAGATACTATTTTTAAAAAATACTGCAACCACTGAGGAGGTGAAACCATTTGGTATCAGGAATTAATCTGGGTTTCCAACATCCTACAAATCCATCTCCCAGCCCATAAATAAATATTTAACTCTTATTTTGAAAAAGATTCTTTTCAAAGACTGATTATATTTATCACCAGCTGAGGGAAAGAATTAACTTTCTTGTGCTGCATTATCTCTATTTTATATTATTGTTTTTGTTCATTTGATTAATATATTTTATTATAGCAATAATAAAAATAAAATTTTACATTACTCATTTATACATTGCTCATTCCATATCTTAGGAGTGGGTCAAAGTGAGCTTTCACAAATTCATAATAAAAACAACAAAGAAATGTGTTATAAGCATCCTTACTGCTTCTCCTTTATTCTGATTTTTATACCTTCCAGGAGTTTAAGTTTTTGATGTTTTTATAAACCATTGCCTATTTTTTTTTTTTGCCTTGGATATGACCTCAAAATTAAACAAAACATTTAAACTTTCTCTAGGTCAGAGACACAATATAGTGTGCAGAGAGAGTACTTGCCTTGTACACAGTTGACTTAGGTTCAATTGATAACACAATGTAGGATTGTCAACCCCACCAGTAACGATTCCTTTCGGGCACAATCAAGAGAATTCCGGAGCATAGCCAGGTGTCACTCAAATGTTTAAATCGAATCTTTCTTTATAAATAAAATCACTGTTTTGTTCATTAGAAAAATCATTATTTTTGTTTTTTTTTGGGGGGGGCCACACCCGTTTGATGCTCAGGGGTTACTCCTAGCTAAGCGCTCAGAAATCGCCCCTGGCTTGGGGGGGCCATATGGGACACGGGAGGGGGGGATCGAACTGCGGTCCTTCCTTGGCTAGCTCTTGCAAGGCAGACACATTACCTCTAGCGCCACCTTGCCGGCCCCCAGAAAAATCATTCTTGATTTACTAAATTTTAAAGAGTAGTTTTGGTACAAAGCCATAAATTTATTATTATTATTATTATTATTATTATTATTATTTATCATCATCTTTATTTTTCTAGCATTGAGAAAGCCATATATAACTCATTGATTCAGTGAAAGATAGTGCATAGACTCAAACAGAAAATCTTATATATGTAGTGCAATGAATATGTTCTGCTACTAAACTTTTGTCCAGGGAAATCGTTAAGTTGTAGAGAACAAAGCTAGCACATATAAATTCATATATGTGTATATATATACACACACATATATATACAGCACTGAAAGCTTATAAGAGACACTTTCTTTTTTTTGGGGGGGGTTTACACCCAGCGGCGGCACTTAGGGGTTACTTCTGGCTCTATGCTCAGAAATTGCTCCTGGAAGGCACAGGGGACCATGTGGGATGTCCAAAATCGAGAAACCTTTCGACCTTGGGTTGGCTGCATGCAAGGCAAACACCCTACAGCTGTGTTATCTCTCTGGTCCCAATAGACACTTTCTTTTTCCTTTTTAAAAATATTTTTTTGTTTGGGGAGGCCAGAGCAATAGCACAACACAGCAGTAGGGTGTTTGCATTTGCACGTTGCCGACTGGAGATGGACCCATATTTGATCCTCAGTATCCCATATGGTCTCCCGAACCTGCCAAGAGCGATTTCTGAACACAGAGCCAGGAGTAAACCCTAAGCGCTGCCAGGTGTGGCTCAAAACAAACAAGCAAAATAAAAATGTTTATTTTTTGACCACCCTAGTTAACTCAGGACTTACTCCTGACTCTATACTAGGGTATCACTCCTGGTATTACTTTTGAGACCATAGGAAGTGTTGTAGACTGAATTCAGGTAGGCTGCTTTCAAGGCAACTGCTCTAATTGCTATACTTTCATTCTAGCCCCCTAAAAAGAATTTTTATATAAATACATTTAATTTGATAGTGTATCATACACAGTCCTAGAAACAAGAAGTAAAAAATATAAGATTTTGAAGTAACTGATGTTACTTCAAATCATATATTTAGGTTTCAAATAGTTCTTTACTGATTTACCGTATTTTCCAGCGTATAAGATGACTTTCGAAACAACAAAAAAAAATTCAACCGAAAATCAGGGGTCGTCTTATACGCCGAGTATATCCCAAAAAAGGTTTCAATATGCCGCTAAACGAGAATTGTCTGAATATTGCCACAAAACGAATTTTCCAACTCGATCCTGCACCAATCACTGCCAGGCTGCTCAAAAACCACCTCTAACTCAGCCAATCCAAGCAGGCCTTTTATGCATGCAAATTAGACAATATTCTGGACCCAAATCTACACTGTCAAAAGCCTGCTCAGATTGGCGAGAGTCAGAGAGGAAGTCTATGACAGTATAACCTTTGAACCTTTGCTTGTCGTGATTGGCTCACTGTGGTACATACAGTTGCAGCACAGGAACATTCTGTCTGATACAGCGAATATAGGCCTAAACCTATGTTTTAACTGCAAAATTAGAGGGTCATCTTATACGCCCAGTCGTCTTATACACCGGAAAATACGGTATGTTAATAGGCAAAATATAACCTAAACCAAATGAACCTTTCTTATAGTTTAAGAAAATATTGGAAATTCTTGCACCTTTGAAAGTAAATATTGTTATTTATATTTTGTTCTAAGAGTGTCTATGAGTGTCTTAATATCTTCTCTACTTTAAAAAACATTTTTTTATGTCACACTTGGCAATGCTCAGGTATTTCTTGAAGCTTTGTACTCTAGGTTGTGCTCAAGAGACCATTTGCAGTGTTAGGAAAAGAACCAAGGTTGGCTGCTTCATTGCAAGTGCCCCAGAGCTGTGTTATCTCTCCGTGCCTCTATTTATTTCTTCTCTTTTAAAAGTAAGATAGTTAATATTTAATGGATAGCATCTCTAATTATTTGAGCATCTGAAATGCTGGCTTTGCAAATCAAAAAAATGTAAATAATAAGGGAAATGCAAATTTTCTTTTAAATGTAGAAAACATTTACATTGTTTTCTAAATGCCTGCAATGTGTTAGCCCAAAAATAGATGAGATGAGCATATCAGCTTATTTTCAAAGTATCTCTAGACCTGTTCCATATAAAATATGTTTAAATTTATCTATAAAGTAATGATAATTAGTTCTAATTCCTAGATTCATTTATTTATATTACTTGTTAATATTTAGGTTTATATATTTAAGTTTAAGAACAAGTCAGGTCCTTTACAACTTACTGTAATGGTCAAAGATACAAGGATATGACATGCTTGTTTTTGTTTTTGTTTTTGATTTTTAATTTTCTCTTTCATTACATAAAGAGAAATGAATGCATTTCACCAAATTTAATGATGGAGTTGAATACATAAAAAGGGAGTGAACTTTGAAAATCATTATGCTAGAATAATGTCATAATCTTAGCAAATTCAACAGAATTTTTAAAATTCTCTATGAGAATATCGTTATTTTTTAATTTATGAAAATGTGTGGGTCACAATCTATTTATGTTTACTTATAATTCCAGTCACAACAGATTACTTTTTAAATTATTTAACATCTAGAATGTTCATATATGATATTACAGTAATTGTTTTTATCGATTTTTTTGGCAAACTCAACCATCAGTATTTTATTTTTTTAATTCACAAATATATGCAATGTTTTAATTATTTTCACATCCTGGCAATATAAGTATCATAAACTATTGACATTCCAAAGAATACTTAGATTCTGAACTGCATAAATTTCCTGACTTTGGTCACCATTTCACAGCATTCCTGAATACATTCCCTGTCACGAAAACAAATATGCTTTGTTGTCTACAACTGTTTTACACAAAGACATTGTTAACCAGAATTTTTAAGTGATACTTTAAAAATTTTACAATTTTGGCAAGCCAACATATTGAACATTTGGTAGGTAAGAGCAAATTAAATATAAATATCTTGTGAACCAAACAGATCTCATGAAATCCTAAAGATAATAAAAGTACTTATAGCTAAATAAATTGGTACTAAGTTTAAATATGTGTACCTAAAAACATCTAACATTATATTAATATAAATATACCAGTAGTGATTCCCTGAATATTAAAATTAACTTACAAAGAAAAAGACTGAAATAAAATATAATAGTGATGATGATCAATGGTCAATTTTATTTAAATTTCTGAAAATATATATTATAATACTAATTGTATTGCATCACTAGATAAAACAAATTTTAAAGTTCTCCATGTATCCTAATATAAAGTTCTGTCAAGAAAATAAAATGATTTAAAATTAGATATTGATTAAAATGTAATTGAATATATAATGCCTATATTTCTTCTGAAAATGCTAAGCTATGAGCAAAATAATAAAAGATATTCTAATATAATGACTAGTAACTTAAAATAACTACACAATAAAATTTCACATATTTCATCTTTAATGTTAGAGGAAAATTGTCAGGTTTCAAGAGGAGAGAGGCATGTTTGTTATTCATTTTAGCAATTTAAATGAGTGATTTCATTTCAATTGACAAATTATTAAAACAGAATATTCTTTTCACAGGCCTGAGTGGTAGCACAGTGAATAAGACATGCCTTGCATGTGGCTGATCAGGGTTCAATTCCGACCATCCAGTCAGGTTCCCTGAGCTTGCCAAGAGTGATTTCTGAGGGAAGAACAAGGAGTATCTCCTGAGCACAACAGGTTGTATACCAAAAGCGAACAAGAAATATTCCTTTCATACCAAAGTGTGAATGAGTGTATAAATATTACATACTTTGTACATTTTTTTTTTTTGGTTTTTGGGTTACACCCGGCGGTGCTCAGGGGTCACTCCTGGCTGTCTGCTCAGAAATAGCTCCTGGCAGGCACGGGGACCATATGGGACACCGGGATTCGAACCAACCACCTTTGGTCCTGGATCGGCTGCTTGCAAAGTAAACACCGCTGTGCTATCTCTCCGGGCCCATTTTGTACATTTAATACATATGCAAAGCATATATAATACATATAAATAAAGTGCATGCTACATATAAGTAATAAAAGCATTGTTTTACTCTAAATTAACTTCTACTGTAAAAAAAGTTATTTACAGTTAAATCATTTGTTTTTTTTCTTGATTTTAATATCTACAAATTTATTCCATTTTAATTTAACTATTAAATGCTTTTAATGATAATATACCATATGAGTCACAGTTCTCAAAATTAAGGTCTACCTGCACTTAAAAAAGAAAAGTCTTCAAACAAATAAATAAACTAAATTACATATATAAAATGGTTTAATTCCTCATTATAAGCTGCATTTTACAAAATTCTATGTATACTCATATAACATTATGTTTATATTACCTTTTAAAGTTATGTTTTATTACTTATCAGTAATAAAATATCATATGATACATATTCAAGTTTCATCTTTTCTAACAAGTACTATATTGTCACATTATTAATAATTAATATTTCTTTTTAAAGCAAGATAAAAATTCAATTTCAAAATATGTTGTAGTTTGTAAAGATATTGAACAAGTTGGGCACTCATATTTCAATATAAATTATTTTTATCTAACAAGGCTTCCAAGTATATTAACATGATTCATAAGTTTGATAGCGCTGTACATACAATACTGAAATAATTAAAAAATATTCCTTCACTTACTCTTAAAAATGGTCTCAATATAAGTTGCATTTAAAGTAGTTAGAAATTAATTTTCATATAGTGTTAGGATTTTATGAAAAATGACATTAGCGTTTTATATTTTATATGTATGATTTGCAAGCCAAAGTTTAGGATTCAATAAAATTTTAATCAATATTTTTCTCATAAATTGATATTATTACTTTTTAAAATTTTTGTTTTGTTTTCATTTTTTGCTTGGGGCTACAACTTGCTCTGCTGAGTTTACATCTGAATTTGTGCTAAAGAATCATTCCTAGTAGGGCTCAAGGTGGTTCCCTGGATAGAATTCAGTTGGCTACATGCAAAGCAAGCACCTTATCTGCTGTATAAACTTTCCATCCCAATGTTACTTTTCCTATGTAATATCTCTATTGTAAAAGTGGAAGTATAAGTGGTAATCTTGAAAACAAAATAAATCAATTTTATTGATTTGAATACTTATTATCTTTAAGCTTTAATTTCTCAATGGATGTAGAAATTAAAACATTAGCAAAGGGATTGATAATATTGGTAGAAAACAGAACCTTCAAAAACTAGATGTCAGGAAAGATGAAGTCATGAAATTTTCCTATACATGGAATCTATCACGCTGAGTGAAATAAGTCAAAGGGAGACAGACACAGAATAGCCTCACTCATCTATGGGTTTCAAGAAATATAACAGTCATTTTTGCAACAATCCTCAGAGACAATGAAAGGAGGGCTGGAACTTCCACCTCACTACAAGAAGCTCACCACAAAGAGTGGTGTGCAGTTATAGAAAAAACTACACTGAGAACTACCATAACCATGTGAATGAATGAGGGAACTGGAAAGACTGTCTAGAGTACAGGTGGGGTGGGGTGGGATGGAGGGATATTTGGGACATTGGTGGTGGGAATGCTGCACTGGTGAAGGGGGCTGTTCTTTACATGACTGAAACCTAATTACAATCATATTTGTAATCAAGATGTTTAAATAAAGATATTAAAATGAATATAATACAATACAATAAGTTATTAATGCTGATATAAAGTATTATTTTGCTTGCATTGTATTTCTAATATAAATAACTATATAAACTTTTAAATCCAGAGACAAAAAAAACTAGAAAAGACTCATTCATAAGAATAAATTAAAAACAGGAGCCAGCGAGATAGCAAGGAGGTAAGGTGTTTGCCTTACAGGCAGGACAGTGGTTCAAATCCCGGCATCTCATATGGTCCCCCATGACTGCCAGGGGTGATTTCTGAGTGTAGAGCCAGGAGTGACCCCTGAACATTGCCAGGTGTGACCCAAAAACCAAAAAAAAAAGGGAATAAATTAAAAACAATAGGACTAATATATGATTAACAATATTTATAAATAATTGAACATAAAGTTATTTTTAAGTTGAAATGGTACAAAACAGATCAATGAGAATCTTACTAAACAAGCAAATAAACTTGAGAAGTATGTTCTCTACATATTGAGTGTTTAAACTACAAAAAAATAAATACAGAAATGAGAATACAGAAAGATTCCATAGTTGCCAATCACTAATAGCTGTTTTCCAGAAACTAAAATGAAGTAGAATTAATATTAAAATAATTAATACATTTTTCTTACCACACACAAAAAATGACCTCAATTTAAATAAATTCTTAGAGATTAGTGACCAACTGAGGTTAATGGCCTGAAACTACACTTTAGGCAATTAACTCCACCCAGTCATTCATTAATCCCCAGAAAATAACCAGTTCTACAATTCTTACTGCTTAATTATAACCCAAATGGAACCATGAGAGTGGGCAGCATTCTGATTGGGTAACATGCAAAAATTAAGTTCTCCTTGAATGCCTTGTACATATCAATTAAAATTGCATCACCTTTTAAAAATCCATAAGACTATTTTTTTTTTTCATTTTCAGAACGTAATAGCAATAAAGACTTGGATGCTGGGCATTTTCTGGGAATTAATTGCCATAGGTTTTTAATGGCCCTTGGCTATACATTGAACCATCCACTCCTCCCTTATGGTTATTAATCTCTGTTAGATGGCCAGCTATTGCTTAATTAATTTTAAAATGCAATTAATGTAGATTTGACACAATAGAAAGATTTTTATTTACTATCTTCCCCCAAACAAATCCACAAATCTTCCTTCAAAAAACCAACTAACTCAAGTTTCACATTTATGAAACACAATGAAAATCAAAACTGAGGAGATATAAACATATAGAGGGGTTGGATATAAAAATGATTAGTTTAATTATGTCCTTCCTTTAAAAATTAAAAAGAAAATTTAAAACTACAATTAAAAAACCTTAAAAAGACAAGAAGTTCTTTAACTCGCAGAACTTTAATAACTTCAGAGAATCACAGGAAAGTATTATCTGTTACTCCAAAGCTTGGCTCAAAAAGTTTGGATTTGAAAAGGACAGCCACAGAGGAACTGGTTCTCATGGGAAATAAGAGAGGAGGATTTCCAGTAAGCCTCACTACTGTAGACAGAAGAGGTAAGACTAAGAGAACTCACTCAGTGGTGAGTGCAGTTAGAGAAATGACTACACTGAGAAATTTCATACAATGTGAATGAATGAGGGATGTGGAAAAGCCTATCTTGAGTACAGGGGGAGGAGGGAGATTTGGGACATTGGTGGTAGGAATGTTGCATGGTGAAGGGGGGGGGCTGTTCTTTACATGACTGAAACCCAACTACAATCATATTTGTAATCAAGGTGTTTAAATAAAGATATTTCTTAAAAAAACTTAAGAGAACTCAAATAGGAAATATTTTGAAAGTACTGTTATAATAATATGTATTTTTCTGTTATTCTTCAAGTAGAATAAGTATTAAATCTATAAAAAATATGAAGCGAGTTTTGTGGGTTTAGGGGAAGAATAGACAAGGAGGGCAAAGGAATTTTAGGGCTTACTCTGTTCTAAACTCAGGGATCATTCCTGGAGGAGTTTCAGGAGATCATTAACTGTGTCTAAAAAGAAAATGGCTGGGTGTGTGTAAGGCTAATACCTCATATGTAGTACTATCTTTTGATTCCTCCAAATTTTATTTTTAAAGTTTTTTTGAGGAATAGAGTAAAGTTTTGTCTTATTTATTTTGTGGGCTTATCCAGCACCTATGCTGAGTCATGGGATGTTTTGCATTAAACTGGGATCAGTTCCATGTAAGCTAAGTACCTCTAACTCTTATAATATATCTTAGGTCCTAAACCTGAGACCTAATGAAATTCTCTCTATAATTCTCTCTATAAATTCTCTCTATAAAATCATATCTAAATTTGTTTCATTTCAAATATTTTTCTTCAGCTAAATGTCAATATTAGTAAAATATGGTGGTGGGAATATGGCACTGTTGAAGGGGGATGTTCTTATGACTGAAACCCAAATACAAACATGTTTGTAATCATAGTGCTTAAATAAAGATATTATTTATTAAAAAAAAGCAAATTGGCCAGTCTCGTTTTGACCTAACTTTCACACAATATTAAAGCCTTCTAAGGCCTACCCAAAAATTATTAAAATAAATATCAAGCACAAGTCTCTACAGACTTAGAGTAATGCGGACAATTGAGTACTTACACATTTGCACATACATTATTTTATTATAGTACTGTTTTATATTTAATTATTTTGTATTATAATGAAATATTTGATGACTATTAAAATATTAAATTTGGAAAATATTTTGGGACTAAATATTTCCAGACAGAACTTCAAGTTTTACATTTAACGCATTCCATGAAAGAATCTACTTCTCTTTTATAACCTTTTTTTTAACACCTATGGGCAAGTGAAAATAGAAGACACATTTGACAGACCACTGTGGCACAAATAAAGGACATGATTTATTATACCATTTTAAGTTTCATTTTGAAATATATTATGATAAACTGAGAACTTTATCCTGTTTTACCATGTGTTAAGTAGTAATAACTTTTCTCCCAACTTGCAAGAAATGTCTGTGGACCAACAACTAGTTTAAGGACTAGAGGTCAAAAACCACAGATTTAGTCCAAGAATAAAAGGCTATGGATCACAGAGTCATTTATTCTGATACAGATTCAGTATTGTATTTGATAAACATATTTGTTCCTCATTAAAACGTGCTAAAAAGCAAGGTAACATAAATATGTATGTAAAATCTCTTAGAAAAAAACATTTTAACCAACCCACTCACCCACTGCTTTTTCTGTTGCTTCTCAATACTTCATGACTTGTGGTTTGTAAACACATTACAATAAGAATCACTTACTTATGTCAAAAATAGTTAAAGTTATTAAGTTTCAGCATCCATTTATCCTCAAAGAAAAAACAGAGATAGCCTTAAATTGTAAACCTACTATTTTATTAGTCTATAATAGGGCATATGTTTAAAGATTCTCCATATGATCATAATTGCAAATGAGATTTAGCACCAATATTTAGGTAAAAAAACAACAGTATTAAAACAGCCCTCTTAGAGGACATGGCAACTATACAGTGGTAGGTCTTTGCATTGCACACAATTCACTGGATTTGATCCCAGGCACATCTGGGCCTTCAGCCAAGCAGAAATGATCCCTGAGCAGAGCCAGGAGTGATCCTTGATCACTGCCAAATGCAGCTCAAAAACCAAAAATAGAATAATATTCTTCTGAACTATTCAGAATAATTATATTAATAAAACAATATTAGGAGCATATTAATTTAAAAAATGCTTCAGATAGTCATTTGCCAGCTGTCTACAATTGTTTAAAATTGTATTAAATGTCATAGTTGGTCACTAAGTAGTGTTCTCTATCCTCTAGGAGTCTAAAATCTAATTGGAAAGTTTAGGGGGCTCAACAGGCAAAAAACTGTATCAAACTCAAAAAATATTTTCCCTTTCTTTTACCTTTGCTGCTCTTGTTATAGTAGTAGTGCCTGGAGATCACACTTTTTTGTGTGGTGCTCATATACTAAGTTATGGTAGTCAATGCTTCCTCATGCATTTGGTTGCATGGAATAGAGAGATAGTCATGCGGTAACTCTGTGGTAGCCTGTGATAGCCCTGTTGATGATAGTTTCAGTGCCTATGGATTATGAAGGCAATGTTGTGTAATGCCAGGGACCAACTGTTTGGTCCTGTGCCCGTAACACAGGTAGGTGCTCCACCAATAATTACAAGAGCCATTGTTAGTGGTGATAAATTCCAAGAATTATGAACTACAAACATTATTTTGTTTAAGCTTTTCTTTAATGTAACAATAAGTTCTTGACTGTAAATATAAAATAAATACACTATGTTATAATGTAAACAAAAAAATTTAATATGAAAAAGAGCCCTTTACTGTAATTTAGTGGTCCCTAACTAATCATTCCTTCACTATCAAAGAGTATCCAATAATTGAAAGGTTTTGACTGAGATAGTGCAATTTATACATTTAGTTTTTGAAGGGTGGGACAAAATAGGCAATGTTTAAAACTTACTCTGGTAATTGTACGCAAGGAGCATTACATGCAGTGCTCAGGACCACACTGGGTGAAAGAATTCAAACCTGGGTTGGTTTGATATAAGGCAAGCAACTTAACTTCTGTAGTATATCTGGCCCATGCAGCTTGTATATGTTACATTTGTATATATTACATTTGGCATAATAGTCAGCAAGATAGTTTTTCCTAGGTTAACTATATCTAAAACTTACAGTTTACAAAGTTATTTCAAGGATTATTTCAAGAAACAAGAACATTTGGTAAACAATTATTGCTTCAGTATCTTATCTGAGTCTGTTGAAAAGAATGAGAGTCAGGGAGAAAAAAAGGAACTGGTTAAAAATTTTTTCCACAGTTGACTGTCCAATGAAAAAAGGAAGAAAATGTGTAGAATCACTGAAAAGACATGTCTGAAGTAATGCTAAAACAAATTTCTTTGGATAGACAAAAACACAGAAGGTTGAAGTAAGGGATCTTCTTGAAGAAGGAAATAGAATTTATTTAAATCTGTTAAACACAGAAGACATTAATTTGGAAATACTAAGAGGAGGTCAGAAGATGAAGAAAATGTACTTTTGTTAGAAGGCTGAAGATATACACAAGGGAAAATTATTATTTAGGAATATATTTGTCTCAAGTCCCAGTTTTTTGTCAGAAGACAAATGTCACAACATAAGTGCCTTTTCTTACTGAAATGGTCACACCTGTTAGATGCAAAACATGCTGAATTCTACTTGCTAACTTTAGAACCTTTTGCTTTTTTTTCTTTCTTTTACAGCAAGTAGAGTTCATGGCCAACTTAAATTTACTATAGTTTTTATTGATCAAATGAGTGAAAGAATATAGACTATCATAGGTAAATTATCCCCAGTTTCACTGATAACTCTTTTACATGGCCCTTCATTATTTATTTTATGACTTTGAGTAATAAGGATTCTCACACATAGTTTAGTTCTCCTTCCTCCAGGCTGGTTACCTAGCTGTCCTAATCACTTCATAATTAAAATTAAAACCACTCCAGATAATTGGCAGTCTTCTCTAATTGAAAACTGGATAGATAATCATTGGCCCAAGGAAATGTCCCTCTCTTCGACTGTAATATGACCGACCATCTGTCTATTAAATTAGTCATTGTAAAATATTAACACATAAATGACTACAATGGGGGCAATATAAAAGCAGTGCTAGCATTTAATTAATATATTTTATTTTGTTGACTCATCAATTTCTTTCTAGGAAAAAATAACCCAATGTTTTCAGACTGATAGGAGAGGGAATGATAACTTTTGTGACATAACACAAGTATAATTAGCAGGTTGGGAAAATATATACATTTGCAATACAAATATTTTTTGTCCAGGATATAACGTAAACATGAAGCCAAGAGGCTAGAATAAACCACACATTATTCAATTTATCATAAAGCTGGGGCTTCTCAAATTCCTTACATAATGTTGAAAATTTACTTCTTAAAAAAAGGAGCAGTGAAAGGCTGAGTTAAAAAGGTAGAGAAAAGTGAGTTGTGAAACAGGTACAACAGTTTCCTGTCTACTTTACATCTGCCTTACATGACTGGCCCAGGTGCGATGCCCTGCATCCCATTAAGTTCTCCAAACTAGCATGAATTATTCTTGAGAAGAAAGCCAGGAATAACTCCTGAGCATCACCTGGGGAGGCCCACCAGCAGAAACTTGAAATATTAGAAATTGTTCAGCAGGGGAGAAAAACCTTAACATCTAGTAAGACCCTATTCTAATTCTGTCCTTCCTAAAAAGACAACTCTACTTGAATACGAAGAATAATGTTGGTTCATATTAATCAGTCTGGAAGAACATAAATAGGTAACATGAATTGAATCATATGAATAGATATCCTCTGGATAACTCGAGTGTTTTTGTGGTTACATTTATGTACATCAAAAAATAATGGTAGCCGGGCCTGGAGAGATAGCACAGCAGTGTTTGCCTTGCAAGCAGCCAATCCAGGACCAAAGGTGTTTGGTTCGAATCCTGGTGTCCCATATGGTCCTCCGTGCCTGCCAGGAGCTATTTCTGAGCAGACAGCCAGGAGTAACCCCTGTAACCCCTGAGCACCACCGGATGTGACCCAAAAACTAAAAAAATAAAAATAAAAATAATGGTAGTTAATACCTTCAACTGGACAAAGAGTGAAACAAAAATATAGAGTTTACATCAGAAGACACCAAATAGATGAAGGCAGACTGCAGTTTCTCTTTACCTAGAAAAAGCCATTCCTAACACTTAAAGAATATTAACCTCAAATTCTGTATTGACTTCTTTTGATTTCTTAAAGATGGGTTTCATCATTTTTCTGGTGTGAAGTGGGCCTCCTTGAAATGTATAACTGAATTGGAATGTGCATTGATAACACACTAAACAAAGTCAAATTCTGATCTGTGTAATCAGTTGATGAACTGATTAAGCAGAAATGACTTTAAGCACTTGTTAAGTCAAACTAACTGGAAAGCAGTCTAAAATTCAAGAGCAAAACAGAACTGCAATGAAATGAAATTTCTCCATCACAAACTTTTTTAACAAGCAAACGCTATCAAAATTTTGAAACTATATTTGAAACACTTTACCCTGGTAAATAAACCTATTTAAAATATTTGCTGTGGGTCTAAAGAGGAAAGAATTTTTCTCCTTAGACTTTACGGCCACAGTTCAGTATAATGAAAATATACATATCAGTTTTTATTTCCTTGGTTAAACATGCATTGAACGTGTTTTAAATTGTGATTTAAACTATGCCCCTGATGGCAAAAGCTGGCTCCCTGTGTGTGACACCAGGCGGGGAAAATCCGCGAAAGTACACCGGCCCAGTGGGGCTCAGCTGTGAAAGACTGTGAGTGTGACCTGTCTATGTCTGTCTACTGTCCTCTTGCGTGAAACTCTTGCGAGTGGGGCAAAAAGAGCCTCCAGAAACCTCGCTTGCCAGACGCCATTTTCAGGGAGGGACTTCAGAGCATAAAAGCCGGCTATCCTTTGCAAAAGCTGGCTCCCTGTGTGTGACACCAGGCGGGGAAAATCCGCGAAAGTACACCGGCCCAGTGGGGCTCAGCTGTGAAAGACTGTGAGTGTAACCTGTCTATGTCTGTCTACTGTCCTCTTGCGTGAAACTCTTGCGAGTGGGGCAAAAAGAGCCTCCAGAAACCTCGCTCGCCCAGACGCCATTTTCAGGGAGGGACTTCAGAGCATAAAAACCGGCTATCCTTTGCAAAAGCTGGCTCCCTGTGTGTGACACCAGGCGGGGAAAATCCGCGAAAGTACACCGGCCCAGTGGGGCTCAGCTGTGAAAGACTGTGAGTGTGACCTGTCTATGTCTGTCTACTGTCCTCTTGCGTGAAACTCTTGCGAGTGGGGCAAAAAGAGGCTCAGAGGAGCACGGCCGCTCCGCTTCGCTACGCGGCCGTGCACTCTTTCTAAGGAAAGAACTCCATTGCAACAAGAAGGAAAAATCACACTAAGAACGGCGCTATATCACAGAAGCAAACATTTCTCTCTGGACTGTCTTCTCTGTTACATGCTCGGGCCTAAGATTTGACCCAGTGTGAGGCTTCATCCACGGAGGACTCCCCTCCCTTAGAGGCAAGTCAGCCCATCCAGAAAGGGAGGAGCCAGAGGAGTGTGCTGCCTACATCATATAGACAATGAATACCACTACAACACGTAGAAAAACCCACAATACAAATGTGACAATGGGGAAACAGCGCAGGCCAGCATCAGACATAGAGAATGAAGATGACAATTCTGAGGACCAGATAATGACTGAACAACTAATCAACCTCTCAGATAAGGACTTTAGACTAGCAATATGGAAGGTGCTCAACAGACTCCAAGAAACCATGGATCGAGTTGAACAGAACACTAATAAGAACCAAGAAAATATGAAGGCAGAAATGACAAAACTCCAAACTGAAATAACATGTCAACTAACAGGCCTGAAAAACTCAGTAAACGAAGTGAATGACAAAATGGATAAGCTCTGGGACAGGGTATCAGAAGCTGAGAATAGACTTGGTGCTGTGGAAGATGAGATACATAACAATTCCATACAGCAGGAGAGATTGGACAAAAAACTTAAAGCAAATGAGCAGACAATGGAAAAATTAGTCAAAGAATGGGAACAGACGAAAATAGAAGTCTATGATAAGATCAACAGAAACAACTTAAGAATCATTGGAGTCCCAGAGACCCAGGAAGAAAATTTCCAGGAAGAATCAATGGTCAAGAACATCATTAAAGAGAAACTTCCAGAGCTAAAGAATATATGTGATCAAATCCTGCATGCCCGAAGAGTACCAACCAAAAGAGACCCCAGAAAAACCACCCCAAGACACATCCTAGTCACAATGACAAATCCCACAGATAGAGACAGAATTCTGAAAACAGCAAGATCAAAAGGGGAAATCATGTTCAAGCAAGCTTCCCTGAGATTTACAGCAGACCTGTCACCAGAAACGCTCAATGCCAGAAAACAGTGGTGGGATATTGTGACAAGACTGAATGAAATGAATGCTTCACCCAGAATACTATACCCAGCAAAACTCACTTTCCGGTTTGATGGAAGAATACATGGTTTCACAGACAAAAAACAGCTCAGAAACTTCACAGACACAAAACCAGTCTTAAGAGAAAAACTGAAAGACCTAATCTAAGACAAGACTACCCAAAAGACACACCAAATTTTGAAATAAAGATGGCGTTAAATCCCAGGACAATTCTTTCTCTCAACGTCAATGGACTAAATGCACCAGTTAAGAGACACAGAGTGGCTAAATGGATCAAAAAACTCAATCCAACCTTCTGCTGCCTACAAGAAACGCACCTGAATAGTCAGAACAAACATAGACTCAAAATAAAAGGCTGGAGAAAAGTTATCCAAGCAAACAACACCCATAAAAAAGCTGGAGTGGCCATACTAATATCAGATAATGCAAACTTTATACTCAGGAAGGTTGTAAGGGACAAAGACGGACATTTTATATTAATCAAGGGGTACGTAGAGCAGGAAGAATTCACTCTCCTAAACATATATGCACCGAATGAGGGGCCAGCAAAATATTTAATACAACTGCTGACAAATCTGAAAAATAATATCAACAACAACACAATAATTGTGGGGGACCTAAACACGGCTTTGTCAACACTGGACAGGTCAACCAGACTGAAACCCAACAAGAATATACTAGACCTGAGGAGAGAAATGGAAGAAAGAGGCCTAGTGGATATATATAGGACACTCCATCCCCAGAAACCTGGATACACATTCTTCTCCAATGTACATGGGACATTCTCCAGGATAGACTACATGCTGGCACATAAAACATACCTCCATAAGATCAAGAGGATAGAAATTTTGCAGACTACCTTCGCTGACCACAAGGCTCTGAAATTATTTGTGAACTCCAAAGGGACTCAGAAGAAACACTTTAACACCTGGAAGTTAAACAGCCTCATGCTCAATAACCAGTGGGTCCGAGATGAAATCAAGGAGGAAATAAAAAGGTTCCTGGAAACAAATGACAATAAAGACACAAACTCTCAGAACTTATGGGACACAGCAAAAGCAGTACTGAGAGGAAAATTTATAGCTTTGCAAGCACACATCAGGAAGGAAGAAGGAGCTTACCTGAGTAGCTTAATGACACAGCTAATAGAACTAGAAAATGCTCAACAAAAGGACCCAAGAACAGGAAGACAGAAGGAAATAACAAAGCTGAGAGCAGAAATCAACGAAGTGGAAACTCAAAAAACAATCCGAAAGATCAACGAAAGCAGAAGTTGGTTCTTTGAAAAAATAAACAAGATTGATAGACCACTGGCAAACCTAACAAAGAAAGAGAGAGAGAGAAACTTGATAACTCGTATCAGGAATGAAAAAGGAGAGATCACTACTGATATGACAGAGATTCAAAGGGTAATCAGAAACTACTTTGAAAAACTCTACGCCACTAAAAATGAGAACCTGGAAGAAATGGATAAATTCTTGGACTCTTATAATCTTCCACGGTTGAAGGAAGAGGATGTAGCATATCTAAACACCCCCATCACCATTGATGAAATTAAAACAGTAATCAAATGTCTGCCGAAAAACAAAAGCCCAGGTCCAGATGGATTCACTAATGAATTCTATCAAACTTTCCAAGAGGAACTACTGCCAATCTTGGCAAGACTCTTTCATGAAATTGAACAAACAGAAACACTTCCAAATAGCTTTTATGAAGCCAACATCACCTTGATACCTAAACCAGACAGAGACGCTACCAAAAAAGAAAATTACAGACCAATATCACTGATGAATGCAGATGCAAAGATCCTCAACAAAATCCTGGCAAATAGGATTCAATGCCTCATTAAGAAGATCATCCACTACGATCAAGTAGGTTTCATCCCAGGAATGCAAGGCTGGTTTAACATCCGTAAATCTATCAACATAATACACAACATCAATAACAAGAAAAATAAAAACCACATGATCATATCAATAGATGCAGAGAAAGCATTTGATAAGGTCCAACACCCATTCTTGATCAAAACTCTCAGCAAGATGGGAATGGAGGGAACCTTTCTCAATATAGTGAAGGCCATCTACCACAAGCCAGTGGCAAATATTATCCTCAATGGAGAAAAACTGAAAGCCTTCCCTCTAAATTCTGGCACAAGACAAGGCTGTCCTCTCTCACCACTCCTATTCAACATAGCACTGGAAGTACTTGCTATAGCGATTAGGCAAGAAAAGGATATCAAGGGAATCCAGATAGGAAAGGAAGAAGTCAAGCTCTCACTGTTTGCAGATGACATGATACTCTACTTAGAAAACCCTAAAGACTCTATCAAAAAGCTTCTAGAAACAATAGACTCATATAGCAAGGTGGCAGGCTACAAAATTAACACACAAAAATCAATGGCCTTTCTATACACCAACAGTAATAAAGAAGAAATGGACATTAAGAAAACAACCCCATTCACAATAGTACCACACAAACTCAAATATCTTGGAATCAACTTGACTAAATATGTGAAGGACCTATACAAAGAAAACTATAAAACTCTGCTCCAAGAAATAAGAGAGGACACACGGAAATGGAAACACATACCCTGCTCATGGATTGGCAGGATTAACATCATCAAAATGTCAATACTCCCCAAGGCATTATACAGATTTAATGCCATCCCTCTAAAGATACCCATGACATTCTTCAAAGAAGTGGATCAGACACTTTTGAAATTCATTTGGAACAATAAACACCCTCGAATAGCTAAAGCAATCATTGGGAAAAAGAATATGGGAGGAATTACTTTTCCCAACTTTAAACTGTACTACAAAGCAACAGTTATCAAAACAGCATGGTATTGGAATAAGGATAGGTCCTCAGATCAGTGGAATAGGCTTGAATACTCAGAAAATGTTCCCCAGAGATACAACCATCTAATTTTTGATAAAGGAGCAGGAAATCCTAAATGGAGCAGGGAAAGCCTCTTCAACAAGTGGTGTTGGCACAATTGGATAGCCACTTGCAAAAAATTAAACTTAGACCCCCAGCTAACATCATGTACAAAGGTAAAATCCAAATGGATTAAAGACCTCGATATCAGCCCCAAAACCATAAGATATATAGAACAGCACATAGGCAAAACACTACAGGACATTACAGGCATCTTCAAGGAGGAAACTGCACTCTCCAAGCAAGTGAAAGCAGAGATTAACAGATGGGAATATATTAAGCTGAGAAGCTTCTGCACCTCAAAGGAAATAGTGCCCAGGATACAAGAGCCACCCACTGAGTGGGAGAAACTATTCACCCAATACCCATCAGATAAGGGGCTAATCTCCAAAATATACAAGGCACTGACAGAACTTTACAAGAAAAAAACATCTAACCCCATCAAAAAATGGGGAGAAGAAATGAACAGACACTTTGACAAAGAAGAAATACGCATGGCCAAAAGACACATGAAAAAATGTTCCACATCACTAATCATCAGGGAGATGCAAATCAAAACAACGATGAGATACCACCTCACACCCCAGAGAATGGCACACATCACAAAGAATGAGAATAAACAGTGTTGGCGGGGATGTGGAGAGAAAGGAACTCTTATCCACTGCTGGTGGGAATGCTGTCTAGTTCAACCTTTATGGAAAGCGATATGGAGATTCCTCCAAAAACTGGAAATCGAGCTCCCATACGATCCAGCTATACCACTCCTAGGAATATACCCTAGGAACACAAAAATACAATACAAAAACCCCTTCCTTACACCTATATTCATTGCAGCTCTATTTACCATAGCAAGACTCTGGAAACAACCAAGATGCCCTTCAACAGATGAATGGCTAAAGAAACTGTGGTACATATACACAATGGAATATTATGCAGCTGTCAGGAGAGATGAAGTCATGAAATTTTCCTATACATGGATGTACATGGAATCTATTATGCTGAGTGAAATAAGTCAGAGAGAGAGAGAAAAACGCAGAATGGTCTCACTCATCTATGGGTTTTAAGAAAAATGAAAGACACCCTTGTAATAATAATTTTCAGACACAAAAGAGAAAAGAGCTGGAAGTTCCAGCTCACCTCAGGAAGCTCACCACAAAGAGTGATGAGTTTAGTTAGAGAAATAACTACATTTTGAACTGTCCTAATATTGAGAATGTATGAGGGAAATGTAGAGCCTGTTTAGGGTACAGGCGGGGGTTGGGTGGGGAGGAGGGTGATTTGGGACTTGGGTGATGGGAATGTTGCACTGGTGATGGGTGGTGTTCCTTTTATGACTGAAACCCAAACACAATCATGTATGTAATCAAGGTGTTTAAATAAAAAAAAAATTAAAAAAAAAAATTAAAAACAAAAACAAAAACAAAAAAAAAAAAAAAAAAAAAACTATGCCCCTGATAATGCCATAAAGCTCTTAATTTAAATACAAAGGAAATCTCTAAAGATTTCACTTTGATTTAAAATAAGGGGAAAAGCTTCGAATATCTAAAACTAAATGAATCCTCTGGAAATATGTATGACAAAAATTTAGAGTCTCTTGGGGCCAGAGCGGTGGCACAGTGGTAGGGCATTTGCCTTACATGCCCTTGAGCTAGAAAGGAATATGGTTCAATCCCTCCCTCCTCCTAACGTCCCATATGATCCTCCAGGAGCGATTACTGAGCACATAGCCAGGAGTAACCCCTGACCGTTACTGGGTGTGGCCCCAAAACAAAACAAGCAATCAAACAAAATATTAGAATCTCTCAAAGTTTTACAAAAATATAAAACATTTTGGGGTCAAAATGAGAGCCCAGCCATTGAGCATTTGCCTTGCACACTGCAGACCCAGGATGGACCCATGTTTGATCTTTGGCATCCCATATGGTCCCCTGAGTCTGCCAGGAGTGATTTCTGAGTGCAGAGCTAGAAGTAACCCCTGAACACTGTTGGGTGTGGCCCAAAACCCAAAAAGAAACCAAAAGGGAAAAAAGAACAAAAGAGAACATAAAAGAAACCCACTCAAATTTCATTGTTCTGCCTCCATAATATACGTCCATGAACTTAATAAACTTATTTAAAAATAATTATAAATACATTTAAGTATTAATCTTAATTTAATTTTTTATATTTCGCTTTATTCTTGTTTTTTATTTTTATCTTTAAGCACCACAGTTACAAATATGTTCATAGATGGGTTTCATTCTTAAAATTTAGAGAATCTATATGGCCTGAATAATCAAGTTAGAAAAATATGAACTTACAAAGAAAAACTATTATAGATACACTCAAATATCTCCCTCATATGTGGCTATTCTAAGATATAACTCTTTTAATATTACTATTTTATGAGGGTAGATACTTCATGAATAGCAGGTCCCCAGCACCCTAATAAAAGAGATCCCATGGAGTTCACTCCCTCACATTGTTCTGCCATAGAACATAGTGAGATGAGAGGCAGAAATGAATAAATAAGTCCTTATCAAACACCTACCCTCCTAGCACCTTTTCCTGGATTATCCAATTCTAGATTGAGGGAAAAAATCATTTGTATTTGAGCCAGTTTCTCAAACTTTTCCAAACTTGATCTATTTCTGGCCTTATGTCTTTTTTATACTTTCCCCCACCCCAGATCTACTGGCTGGTCACTAATCTTGTATCATGGCCCCATTTATGCAATTTTCATCTATGGTCCCTTGGAATATTCCACAGGCCCAAAAGAGTTCATATGACCCCTGTTTCAGAAACACTAACTTACGATACACTCAAGCTAAAGTTAATTTGTTAAATGTAGCACAAATTGGCTAAGGCACATAGGCACAAATGCATACACGCATAAAGATGTGAAAAATCATTCCTCTAACAAAAAATCCCAAGTTTTGGATAGTGCCCTTGGCAAAACAGTCTTTTAGAATATGGTGGAGCAAGTAAAACTAAGCTCAGGAAATAATAGAATAGACAACAGGGCCAGCAAAAATGCAACCAAGAAAGAATTGTAGAAGATAGTCTATGCTTTTTTAACCATTATAGGCAAGAATAAAATAGAAAATCGTCATGTTTGCATTTAATATTTTAAGGGTGCCTGTCTGACTCTTTATACACTTATTGAAATTTGATGTGCTTACTAACTATACTTAAATCTCTCTCAACTTAAACAATGGCTCATTTTTTTGAGGATAGTCATGGTGCTGGAGCAATATTGTTTTGGATAAATGGCAAGACTGTGAGTTCATTCTGGGCTGCTCAGGAGACCTCAAAACTTGGAAACTCCTGGCATATTTGTCTCCTTCTATGGTTGTTTTATCTCATTCTCTGAGACCAATGACTGATGGGTGAAGATAGGTGTCAATTCGATTGGATACATATACATATACATGACTACTTAAGTAAATATATAGAATACACATACATATTTTATTCTTTTATATATTCTAGATGTTACCATTTCCTTAAAAAACCAACAATACAGTTTCTGCTATTGCCTAGAGGAAAATGCTTATGTGAATATTGTGTCCTATCTTCCAAAAGTGTAAGTCTCCTGAATAAATATTTATAAGTTTATTTGCATGAAACACTTTTTGGGAAACATTATAAAATAATTTCTCAGTAAAAAAATATCTAATTGATGTTAAACTAAGCTTAGGTCAACTTATATAATATATACTTTGGTACTCAAGTAATTAAAATATTATTTAACAATAAAATTTACTTATTTTCAAGGACTTATAATTTTGTATGATTCACAGCACTTTATGCACATATATTGCTTGATTACCATAGTGAACCTAGGCAACACTTTTGTATTATATTATTTTCTATACACTGACAAGTGGAAGATTAACAATTCAACGTAAGATTTACATAAGTTCACAGAAAGCTGAGCTATTTTTTTTACCATAAGACTAAGTTGCATTTTATTAAAATAAATCTCTTCTATTACAGAGAATTTCCTCAATTAAGCTTCTTAGAGCAGAGACTTCTGGCTATTTGCCAAACCCACTTCTGCATACACAACTTGAACATTTTTCACTTAGAGTTGAGTACATCAATGAATCAAATTCTAGCTACTGTAATATGAGCAAAAGTAGTGTAGCACATAGAAATTTCAGGCTTAGCACATAGGAATTTCTTAACTGTAGTCAATTCAATTAGCTTTATTTGACTGTAATACTTGGGAAACATATGTAGACAGTAGGGCTTGAGATGGAAGTTCAACCAGAAATAATGACATGCATTTTAAATTCTATTGAATTTAGTAACTTAATATAAGGGTTTTTGTTTTCTATTAATTCATTTTACCCTGATATATCATATTTAATTTGTAATAATCAAATCACAATGCTGATTTAAGTTTTTAATTAAAAATCAATCAATGTAAAATGTATTTCCTACAGTCTAAATTTGGTCAGATAAAAATCAGTGGTAAGATAAGCTCTTGTACTGACAAAGATGGATGTTAGGTAAAAAACAGTTACCTGAATACAGAAAGGCCACATTGAACTAATTTTTTATCAATTCAAAAACAAATTGCATCCAAATGAGCTGTTGAGATGATGTCTACATACTGTATTTAATAATATGGGATTCAGGGAAAATGAGTAAATCATATATATATGTATATGTATATACATATATATGTATATACATATATATATATAAACTTTAAAGAAATCAGTGTAAACCCCTAAAGGAAAATGGAACAGCATACTCAGAAGCATTTCATCACTTGGAGCTGATAGAACAATTCTGACAAGTACAAGATAACAAAGATAACTACTTTGTTCTGTCAGATGGTGTCATGTTGTAGAAAACACAAAGTGGTATGTGACCCTTAAAGGAACATCCAAATCGTTTCTTGCTTTGGGGTGCTTACTGCAGGTAATTTTGAATTTTCAAAAGTACTCATTTATCCAATTGTGGCCAAAATTATATCTTAAGGATCTTAAATATGAACAGAAAAAAATGCCAGTACATTAAACAAGCATAAGGAGAACGAGCATACAGTAAAATCCACTGCTTGCAATAATCAAAGGCTAGTGTTTAAGTATTTATGTACATAGAAACTTTTTAAAACTTTCAGAATTGGCTTCTGTGTCTGTGTCTGTGTCTGATCATGGTTGTATTTTTACCATATGGAAACTATAGTCTCATTTATTTATGCTTTTCAAAGTAATTTTCAAGCACTGACGGCTTTCATTATCGTCCTTCATTAAATAGAAGCTACTATTATAACTAACACAGATTCCAGGACAATTAAACTAGAGTTTAAAATGGAATTCATAGTGAATGGTTAAAAGAACAGAAACATAATTGAAGTTATTTTTGTATAATAAAGTTTGATCTGAATTGGCAATGTTTATTGCTGCCTCATACCATACCATAACCCTTTGCCCCAACAATTGAAAAGCCAATGCCAATAAAAAGCACAATTAATTAATTAATTATTAAATAAATAATTATTAATTAAATAAGTAAAGTACATCACGATGGTCATCAATATAAAAGGTATCTGAATCCAAATAAAATAATTAAACATATGAGCTATGATTGCATTATGGATTATTATAATTAAATATGTAAATAAAATAATACTGAACATATAAAAGTAATTAAAGCATTTATCATAACATACATCTATTTAAGAAACAAACTTTTTATTGAAGGAAATTAAAGAATATTAGACAAGTGAGGAAGATTAAAATAAAGCTGTATATATATGAATTTATTGCAAACAGGACAATATTATAAAATTGGAAATCAATCTTAGAAGTAGTGTTCCAATGAGAATCTTCTATGCATAAATATCTTGTGAGATCTCTAGTTGAGCTCTTTTTTAGAATTTTCTTACAGAGAGAATCCATGAGGGATGCAGCAAATATCTTCCCAGGAATTACACACAAGACTTTTTTATTAATGGTACAAATGCAGTGGATGACCCAAGTCAGCATATCTCGTCTATAATACAATCTAGAACAAATGCAGTTTCACAAATGTAGGGCTCTCTGCATTATTTTATGGCACTTGGGACAAGAGGAATTAATGCAAGCAGGCTGATTGTTTATCCTGCTTCTGACAGAAACTATAAAATACATATAAATGTTTAATATAAAACCAATATTAGAACCCTTTGTTTCTGACCCAAGAGTCTCACTTCTCTGACATAGTTTGAAAGTACATATTAAAATGAAACTATGGTAAATTAAAATCCCAAACATGTGTTATTTCATCAGATAATAATAAGAAATGAATTAGTTCATTTTTTCCAAAAAAATGATTAGGTTCATATAAGAACAAATTTAAAGTTTATATTCCAACAGATACACAGTGTCAAAATTTAGTGGGGCACAATTTGTGAGCCAATTATTGAAAAATTGCTTAATTTTACAGTATATCAGTTATAAAATCATCACACATATACCTCAATCTTTATAGGTATGATGTATATATTTCAATAAAGATAAAATATATTTTTATAGACAATATTAAGAAATCCATACATACTTGTATTCTATAGTATAGCAATCAAGTAATCATAGTTAACAATGACAGCTGGAATGCTTGCTAAGAAAGCACTGAAGGTCACCCTAAATTTAAATTTTTAAATGATGTAGTCCAGAAGTAAGGAAATATTTATCTTAAAATTATTTGCATCTATTAAAACAGATCCTAATTTACTTTCCAGACTATTTTATTTTTAGCTTGTCTAGTGAATCTTTAAATTCACAGAGGTGATTGTACGGTTTTCCCTCAAATATGTTGACCCTCTAAAGGAGTTATTCAGTTAATTTCTAAAGTTATTTTGTATTGATTTTGCACATCTAAGATTTTATTGCCTTGCATTAATTCCAATATTTAACTGATGCTGCACTTGTAAGTCTATCAAGAACCAAGAAACACTAAGTCTGAGGAATGGGTATGGTGGGTAGGGTGTTTGCCTTGTACTTAAATAACTTGGGTTTGATCCTTAACATCTCAGATAGTTCCTGAAGCACTTCCAGGAGTGTTTCCTGGGAGCAGAGCAAGATAACTTGGGTCATCTACTTCATTTAATTAATTAATTTTAATAGTAAGAAATTCATTTCTTTTACAAATGATTTTGAGCCACACATGGTGATTATGGCCTGGTCCCACTCCTTGTGGGACTTGGGAAAACATGCAATGCCAGCATTCAAACCTGGGACTCACAACATGTGAAGCATGTGTACCTTTTGAATTATCTCAAAATCCAACATAGTTTACTTTAACTAAGCTAATATCCATGTTACTAATATGGAACATGTAAAAGAGAACTAAATCTAGCTTTGGAGTCAAATATGAATATACTGTGTACACTTTACTTGCTAAATTAGGCAAATTTACTTTATATGTCCCATTTCTGTTTTTTGTTTTGTTTTGTTTTATATTTGGGCCATACCCAGTGTTGCTCAGGAGTTATTCCTGGCTCTGCTCAGAAATCACTCTTGGCAGGCTCAGAGACCATATGGGATGTTGTGGATCTAACTCCGGTCTGTCACTAGTTAGCAGTGTGCAAGACAAGCACCCTACTATTATTCTATCACTCAAGTTCCTATATGTCCCATTTCTTTGGAAATAACAAGTGCATAAAAATTTCTACTTTGCAGGGCGTTGCATAGTACTTGTTCCAGAAAGAGTACTGCAAACAACTGTTGTTATAGATATTACATATTGAAATAGCAGGTGGGAAAAAGAGGAAAAAAAGATACTACATACTGATTAATTTTAAGGGACTTATTCATTAAAGTAATAGGTAACTTATTTTTACTTATTAAACTGCAAGCTATATTTTGTTGTTGTGTATATATTCCTTATGAACTAGTTGAAAAATTTAGGGATCTTTAGAATAATTTTTATGCTTAATTAATAAGCATCTAATTAAAATGTAAAATATTTCTATAATTAGAAACACAAACTATGAAAACACCAGCCACCTTTTAATCTGTTCACTTTGCTTTCCAGTTTACATTTTATATCACACTTAACTATTCCTTAAAAAGTATGGCACAAAAGCATTAACATTTGACTATAGGTAAGATAATTACATGACTAATTCCATTAAAAGATTAATCCAACAACAAATTTGGGTCATTTCCAACATGTCTATTGTGTTATATAAATAAAACTGATGTGTATCGAAGTCAACATGTTTAAATAAAGAATAATAAACTGGTTAGACAAGATATAGAAGAAAGGAGAAAATACTATAGGTAGGTAGGTCAAGCACTTTAAAACATTTACATACTAAAATCTTAGTGACTGTTGTCACCTTAAATATTGTGGTTCAATGCCATTAGTATGATATGCTAGATAAAATTTTAGTGACTATTGTCACCTTAAATAATATTGTGGTTCGATGTCATTAGCATGATATGTTAAAAAAAGTACAAAATTAATAAATACTATTATAAGACAGAGAAATACTGGAGCAACCAACTTTAATATTTGTAGTCTAATAGGAATAAATGTTCAGGATATGAAGTCCCATTAGTCAGATATTTTTCAGTATGGAATGTCGTAAGACAACTTATATATTGAACATTACACTTAACCAGGTGAAAAAATTAAAATCATGGTTAGTATTCAACAACTGTTTACATGACAGAATATGTCACACAATCAACTAGCAGTCTGAAAATTTAATGTCTTAAAAAGACATATAAATACCAGTTGTATATTTCACATGTCATGTTTTAATAGACAATTAAAGCACACTTATTTTAACTGTTTGATATGAGGACACAAATGACTTTATTATTGTTATGAATATTGGTTGTGTAATTAATAAATCATAATAACAAATATATTACTCCCAAATGCAATGACAGGACTTATTTGTTGATTATTTAGTTTAATTTATTATCTATGTCAAGGCTCAATAAGAGATGATAAGGAGAGAAAAACATTCAATCTTTCTTCAAATTACACATCTCCATCTGCAAAATATTTTAAAAGTTTGGCCCTACAAAGATTTTTTAATTTTATTATATATATATATATATATATATATATATATATATTATCAACAAACCACCTTTCTCTACCATTTCAGTTTTAACTTTAGTGTTGATCTCTTTTCTGTTTTTCTCAATCATTTTTATGTTCTCTTTAAATAAGCATCTTGCTCCTGAAGACTTATAAATTTCTACATAGGATTTGTAATGACAAACCTGTGAAAAGTACAATACCTTCTAGCCTAACTACATAGTTCATTTGTAATAACTTTACCAAAAATTCCAGAATACAATATTCCAGTAATTTAAAGAACATTTAAAAATTAAAAAGAAAAACCTTGGTTTATTTATGTTCCTTATAACTTTTGTTTTTGTTTATTTTCCTTATAATTTTCATAAAATCTAGGGCACACATAAAACATAATACTGTTATTATCTATGCAAGATTTGAAATTCATAACTATTTTTCTGATAATAAAACATTTTTACTTGTAAATTTTTCTGTTTATATAGACTAGAATTTACCAAGTAAATTCAAATAGGATCAGACATTCCAGTCACAATACATATGTTCTTGTGCATACACATTCTTTATTGAATTGAACTCAGCATATAAACACCATTACTAAAAATAAAATAACAGCCTCTAGTTGGATACCAAAAGCTGTGACCTTTCTTTATATTTTAGTCTCATACTAAATATGTCAACTCCACCCTGATGTATTTGTGCTTCCAGAGAGCTGAATTAACTATCCACTCTACTCTTTCCGGTAACTTCCAACTCCATTACATCTGGAACATCTGTCTTAACATTGATCATAATCATAACTCATGTCAATTTTTAAAATATTTCTTTAAATATTTCTAACCTCTAGGATGCATTAGATATGTCTTTTTTATTCCAGAATTCCTTTCAAATTTCATTCAAAAATTCCATTTATCATAGAATTATGAAAATAGCTCTTTGTGTATCTGCCTTGTTCACTTGGCCATATTCCTGGCATCATTTCTGGAACACATGGAGAATGCCAATTACTATGTTAAGTGTAATGAAAGGAAAATATTTTTATACATTCATCTCTTCAATTGGATGCTATAAACTTATGAAATTAATGTAATAACTGGAAAAATGCAGTTATCACCTAAAAGGACTTTGATACAATTATTTAGTAACATTTATCAAGTAGTTCCATGTGTCAAGTGACATGCTAAGTGCTTTATCACATTTTCCCATGTACATGTTCAAACAACAGGAAATCATTATCACCCATTTTAAAGATGAAGCTATTAGTACAGAGATGTTAACTAAATTTTTGATGACACTTTAGCATTCATGAAATTAGAAATCACAGTGAGGTTCTTTAAGCCCAAAACTCTATTTTATTACACTGTGAAACACGTACTAGTTTCAATAGATCCATATATTTTACTCATTCATAACTAAACATGGTCTCAAAAAAGTGTATGGAAACCAAGCATCATTTTTAAAAAGTTACATCTAGAAATATTATAATAAAAATAACGTCTGTTTTCCAATGTTATTTTATCTACTGAAATTTATTATCAGCTGCAACTATCTTAAGCTCTTCTGTGTAGTGGATAAAAATCTGCTTTGCTGTACTGTAATGCAATGTCCTAAAGGGCCTTTTGATAATATATTTTCTTAAATGAATTGACTGATATTTCCTAATTTAACTGACTGATGACTGACTATAATGATACAATCTTTTCTCCATCTTAAAATACAATGTTATTATAAATAAGGTTTATAAATTCATAATATGTTTAGAAATAAAATTTCAAACACAATAGGATAAAAATAAAAATTCGACAAAACAAATAAAAAACATATTAGTTACCAAATTGATATTGCTGTTAATTTTTCACTTAAAATGGAAATTTAGGGGCCAGAGAGAGCACAACGGTAGGGTGTTTGCCTTGCATATGGCCAACTTGAGACATATCCTGGTTAGATCCGCGGCATCCCATATGGTCCCCTGAGCTTGGCAGGAACAATTTCTGAACCCTGAGTTCTGCCAGGTGTTGCCTTCACCAACCAAAAAATGGAAGTTTAATACTACCTTTGTTGCTACAAAAGATGAAAAATTTTCAGAGGAGCAAATGACTTTTAACTTTGAGATATACATTGATGAATATACTGGGGATAAAAACATGATAAAAATCAATATGAAGAAAGGAAAATGGCTTTGTAGGATTTTGTTCACAGTTATGTTCCACATTTCCACATTCAAACACAAATATGTATTTAATGAGAAAAATATGTTCTAATGAAGAAAACATTTCCAAAATAAATTTAGCAAAACCAATATTGGACAAATGACTCTATTGTCTGTTCTATTGTATTGTCTGTAATAATTTTAATAAATTATTTAAATTGATGCATTTGTGGAGGATTAAATTAACTATTTTAACTCTTTCTAAATAGTTAATTTTTTCTAGTGGGTGCATATTCTTGATACTGTTTAAATATTGAAGAACTCTGACAATTTTTGTTTTTTAATGCAATGATTTTTTAAGAAGTGTTTATAGGTTTAAGGGTCAGAGTGATAGCACAGCACATAGGGTGTTTACCTTGCACCCAGTTGACCTGGGTTCTAACCTTGGTATCCCATATGTTCCCCCAATCCTACCAGGAGTAATTTCTGAGTGTCACTGGGCATGACCTCCCCCCCAAAAAGTGTTTATATTTTTAGTAAATATACATATGTTTAAATTCATAAGTTCATACAATTTTATAAAACTACTTACCATTTAAATATTAGGATTTTGTTTCAGCTAAATGACAATATTCAGATACTGATTCATAATTTCATTAGAAGATGCTCAAATGACTGGAGCATGTGCTCAGCATGCAGAAGACCTGTATTCAATCTCTGGCACTGAACAGTTCTCAAAACATTAGCAAGAATGAGTCTCCAGCACAGACTTAGAGTACTTCCTAAGCACCACTTTTGTGGTCCCAGAAAGAAAGAGTTCAGGAATAGAATCTTATAAAAAATATATATCTTTATATAAAATTAAAATACATAAAGTTGAAAATTGATATCTACATTAACATTAGGGAAAATTAAATTTTACAAATAATTTTAAGAGTTGACAAGTATATGAATACAACCCTTTTCTCTTTTTCTTTCAATATATTTTAGATAACAAAGTTACAATAGTGTTAGCATTTAAGGGATTTATGTACAAAGATACTGTACTCCACTACTACAGTGCCTAATACCCTCTACTGCTGTCTTATGTCACCTCTAATCCATTTGTTCATTTTTCCCTATCACTCCCTCACTGGTGCTAATTATATTTTGATACAACAATTTTTTTGGCTTTGAGACCACAGGTTTCTGTGCTTAAAAATTAATCTTGACTCTATACGCAGGATCACTGCTGGTGGTAATCAGAGGTACCTAGGAAGGAACATGAGACAGCTGACTACAAGGCAAAAGCACTAAGTTATGTTTTATCTCTTATCTGAATATAAATGTTATCTAGCCAGTGAATCACTGAATACCTAAAACTTATAAATTTTCTTAAATTGTTTTTCAGAGATTTATTCTGAAATAATACAATTATATTCAACGGCTTACCTAAAGCTATTTATCAGGAAAATATATAAAAGGCTGACATAAAAATTTGAATGAATTAGTTCAATATTAAAAATTATTATTTGCTGCTCAATATCTGTATCAAGATAAATATGAGTAAATAAAAATGTTCAAAACATAACATAAAGATAAGCATGATAAATATAAAATAGTAATTAATTTTAGATTATTATAGACAGATAAAAGTATCATGAATATGAAAAGGGTATTTAGCAACACAATGTTATTATTACAAATTCTAGTAATGGTTGTACTTATGTGGCTAAATAAAAAATTACATTTTCGCATTTTTACATATAGTATCTTAAATAAAATAGAATTTTAACTTATTTGCATAAAAGGGACTTAATTGCTAACAATTTCTTTTTGTTTGTTTGTTTGTTTTTTTGGGGTCACACCTGGCAGTGCTCAGGGGTGACTCCTGGCTGCTCAGAAATAGCTCCTGGCAGGCGCGGGGGACCATATGGGACACCGGGATTCGAACCAACCACCTTTGGTCCTGGATCGGCTGCTTGCAAGGCAAACACCGCTGTGCTATCTCTCCGGGCCCTGCTAACAATTTTTTACTATTCTATTTGTTCTATTTTTTCCCCAAACATGCATGATTTTCAGTATCTATCAATTATTGGCTACTATGCAAAGAACTAATTTTTAATTAATTTATATAAAAAATAACTGAAAATCACCATTAAAAGACCTTCCTAAACTATTCTTTTTCTTTGATACACTAAAAGCACCATGTAATTAAAATTTATTCAGTATAGTAATAATCAAAGTCCTCAAGAATGTGCTGAATTCATATGTGTTGAATTTTAAAGTACCCCATATGTTCTGATTCTCTAAAAACTTGTTTCTAATATGACTTTTGCGATGGCAAATATGAACTCCTAGAGTCTTATATAGATGTAGAAAGGTCTCAATACAAATGTAAAAGTCTACATGTGTGACTAAGACCAAATATTCTGGATCATGGTGTTTGTATGTCAATTTGTTAGATCTCACTGTAATGATGTAATAATCTATACTAGACAAATGACTAAGTAGAATGTAAAAATAAGTGTCATGGACTGAATCCCACTCAAATTCCCACTTCATGATTTCTCTACATTTTAATGTAAGTTTTGTCTAAATAGAAGAATAATTTTTCATTCTTATATTCTTAACTAATATCTTGTGGTTTTAATATTTTATATATTTATTACCATTCTTAGAATGCAAAATTTAAATCACAATTGAAATCAATGTTTTATAGTTTTCATTGGGAAGAATTCAAAAGTTTTAGTTTTAATACCTCTTGTACACAATTCCTTTATTAGAGTAAACATGTGCAAATTTATAATTAATCACCTTTTTAAGGGAGACTAGAGGTATTATGAAGATAGCCAAGTCCTGGTTTAGAAAATCTTTTTTTGATTGTTTTTTGAGCCACACCTGGTGACGCTCAGGGGTTACTCCTGGCTCTGCGCTCAGAAATCGCTCCTGGCTTGGGGAACTAATTGGGAACTAATTGGGGAACTAATTGGGGAACTAATTGGGGAGTGGGGAGGGATGGAACCATGGTCTGTAGTAGGTCAGTCACGTGCAAGGCAAACGCCCTATTGCTGCGCCATCGTCTGGCCTTAGGTTTAGAAAATCTTCAACACACATGCCACACTTGTTAATCTTAAACATGCATGCCACCAACATATACATCATTGCATCATTAAGTTTAATCATTAAGTTATTGTCAGCACAATATTTAACCAATTAATGAAACTCAGAAAAATAAAGACTCAGAAAAATGCCAAAAGCTGTTCACTATTTAACCATGTACCTCTATTATCTATAAACTATTCAGAGGCATACAAGAGATTATTTGCAGTGTGGTGTAAATTTAGTGCAGTGAAAAGAAATCACTGTAAACACCCCTTTTTCACATGAGAGTGAGTGCAATGCTAGGCCTGTTCCTTTCTTATATTCTCTTCTTCTCTTCCCGGCCATCTAAATGAAGCAAAGTTATTTCTGCATGGATGCAAGGTGAATGAGGCTGTCACTTCTCCTTGCAGTGCTATTTATTACAGGTCATTGATATAATACAGCTATTTTAATAATAAAAAAAGAAGTTATATAGCATGATCTCACTTACTCTGCTTTTCTGAAGGATTGTGCAGTTTTATTTATATATACAGAAATCTGCCAACTGAGAGCCATCATCTTGCTTTGAGAGACCTCCTGCTGGCAAACTGAGCAGCCCTGTTATTATAGGAATTAAGACATTGCTCAGTATATGAAAGAAAGCATACACAGTCCTACAGCAAAGAGCTGTAGGATTTCAACTAGCAAAAATAAGTAGAAAAGTTTTAAAATTTCCAAAGAATATCACTCATTGGGAATATTTATATTGTTTTAATTGTTCCTAATATCTCTATGAGTTTTGTTTAATATAAAATGCAGAGTTTTTGCTGACGTAACATATTATTTTGAAAACACAGCATACTCTTGCACAAACAAATTAGTACATAATCAATTGATTTCCTAGATAAGTATATCTTATTTTGTAACTTCCTAAGATCAGGATAGGGTTGAGGACTAGAAAATTTGCCTCATAAAACACATATTTAATAATGGTTCTAACTTTAACCAGGATATAATACTGATTAGTTCTTATTCATAATACTTTCAATGCAAATTATCCTCATGAATGAATACTTCTTAATTAGAACTTAAGACATTTCATCCTAGAGTTTCTGAAAACCTATTTTAAAATTTGGGGAAATAACTGGACATTTAATGTAGTTAGAACTATTAAATATTACTCAACATTTGTAAAGACCACAAAGTGTAATAAAATGTGCTAAGTGAATTGCAATGATGTACATCACAATTAGAGAAACAAAATATTTGCATAAAAATAAACCATTTTGTGACGCTATAAGCTTCCACTATGTACAATTTCCATCCATGTTATTAATGACAGTTTTTGTATAATACCTATACTTAATATTTTATATAGTTTAAAGAAGTGAGTTTAGAACGTTAAATGAACTTGTTCAGAGCTAAAATGTAGAGATAAGAATAAAAACTGGCAGGAGTATCTAGTGTGTCTTGTAATACTATCTCTAGCCAAGCCTCTAGCTCCTCATTTAATGCCTGTTAGAGAACCAGTGAAGGGGTGTGGGATGGGGGGAAGGCGTGGGGTGAATGCAAGGTCTTAGGACATGAATAGCTGCATGTCAAGCAATAATCCTGGAGAAGATTTCTTTCACAAGTCCTGTGAATACTCCAAGTAGGGATCATAAGCAAAAGGAACAGCTGTTTATAACCTTGTCTGAAAATAGTTATTTGGAGCAACTACTGTTGCCATTCCTGTGTGTTCCTAAAATCACATACACGTTGTTCCAAATCAAGATTTCTAGTTAAAAGGAATAAATGATAGATAAACATACAAGTTTTTTTCAAATGTTATTTATCAAAGACAAAATAAATTCAGGGAATATGCTAGTGTATTCTTAGCACCATCATATAGTATGTAGCAGTCATCTATGATATTTTTCAATACAGTAAATTCTAATATATTAGAATAATCTAAAATATCATTACAATAAGAGTGAGAGCTATGTTTTAAACCATGTATTAAAAGGAATATATTTTATAATATAGATGTACAATACAATACAATACATATACAATTCCCAAACATGCTTTTCAGAAGAAAATGCAAATTAACATGCTTTTTTAAGGAACATATCAATGGTGAAAATGACACTGAAGATGTAAAATCAACTGCATGAAATAAAAAGGGGTAAACAAAATGGCAATCAGAAATTAGCCTCCCTAAAATCTCAAAACAATTCATTTATAAACCAGTAATATTTTACTTTTAGTCTTTAGTAATTTTAAGTTTCTAGCTCCACAGAAAAGACACATTAGTGAATTAACTTGGGATATTTAAGTTATTTAAGAAGAAATTAAGCCAAAGAAAAGTAATCCAAACTACTTTGCACAGGTTAAGACTATCTTTCCAATCACTACTGAAAGGAACGAGGAACAAAGTGAGAATCACGACCAATTCTTTTTAAAAAGCAAGCAACAGGAGGAAACCTGCCTTAATATTTGATATAGGGACTAAGAAAGATCAGTGATTGAAAATCTAATGATCCTGACAAATGCCACAAACCTTAAAACTATTAGTTTTAGTTAATTGTTAGTAGCACAACTGCAAATACTAACTTTCCTTTGTAAAAGAAAGGAACTCTCTGGAGTAGATTTTAAAGTAGGATAGTTTTTAAGATTGATTGCAGTGAACAATTAACACTATTTTTTAAGAGTTGAATTAAATGGTTAATTTATTTGATTGTTTGGTTTCTGGTCACAGCCAGTGATGCTCGGAGGTTTAATACTGCTCTGTGCTCATGAATTACTCCAGGTGGGCTTGAAGAACCATATGAGATACTGGAGATAGAAGTGGTCAACAACCTACCTGTTGTACTATTATTCCAGCCCCAAGATGAGTTTGATTTGTGATTGGAGGACAATTGGATCCAAAACAAAACCAAGTAAAAATGACAAAAAAGAAAGGGGGGCTGTGTTAGTGTTAGGTGGCATCATTTAATTATTAGCTACCTAATGTAAACTGCTCAAATCTCTTCTTTCAGCCTACCATCTTTCTGTTTTCAGCTCAACTTTTGATTCTTTTTTTTTTTTTTTTTTTTTTTTTTTTGGTTTTTGGGCCACACCCGGTAACGCTCAGGGGTTACTCCTGGCTATGCGCTCAGAAGTCGCTCCTGGCTTGGGGGACCATATGGGACGCCGGGGGATCGAACCGCGGTCCGTCTCCTAGGCTAGCGCAGGTAAGGCAGGCACCTTACCTCCAGCGCCACCGCCCGGCCCCCAACTTTTGATTCTTAATTATTCCTCTATTCTATTACCTTAATATTCTCTATTCTATTACCTTAAAATTCTCATTGTAGACTAGCATTAACACAAAATCATGAACAAATAGCTGCTTTATATTTGCCACAGTGACAATATCATTTATAAAATATTTTAAGAATCTAATATGTTCAGGGTATGTTCATTTAAAATATGTAAGAACATAATTGAATAAATATACTTAAAGTTTCTTTGTATTAAAACATAAAAATAAAGGGTTTGCTGGCTAAATTTTTGATCTGCTAATGTTAAGGAGGACATTATGTTAGTATAAATAATAAGAATATCAACAGAATAAAATGTGTGCTTAGGTTATGTTTTAATATTCCAAATTAGAAACTTTCATTTAAGTAAAATGGTCAATTGATCTTGTGGTTTAAAATGCATGTAAAATATGAAAGGTATTGAATGTAAAAATTATTTGGTTATTATCCCCAGAATTAAAGTACTCTGATAAACTTAATTACTATAATTTAAAGGTATTTATTTAAAAGGTATATATTATTATTTGTCAAAAAAACTCTGAAATAAAATTAATCACATAACCTTAGTTGCCCATATTACTTAAAGTATTATCTCTCTGTCAGTTAACCTTAAACATTTGATAAATTTTTGAATAAAATGCTAGTAATTCTCTATTAAGTAAATAACACAACATTTTTATAATAAAGCTTAATTGGCAGTGTACAGAATTCTAGGAAGTTCCCATAATGGTAAGTAGGAGAAAAATGTTATTTTCCTAATCAACTCTCTAATAGGAAATATGAAATCATTATAAGAATGTAAGCAGGGACCGGCGAGGTGGTGCTAGAGGTAAGGTGTCTGCCTTGCAAGCGCTAGCCAAGGAAAGATCGCGACTGGGGTTCAATCCCCGGCCATCCGATATGGTCCCCTCAAGTCAGGGGCAATTTCTGAGTGCTTAGCCAGGAGTAACCCCTGAGCATTAAATGGGTGTGGCCCCAAAAATAAAAACAAAGACAAAAACAAACAAACAAACAAAAAGAATGTAAGCAGTTATATTTAGAATTTTACCTTCACCATTATATTTTTCTCCTAAAAATGTACAGAAATGTTCATCAATTCTGAGCACTATAACCACATAATTCATAGGTTTTCTGAAATACATTCTTTATAATAAAATGCAACATTATTACCAAATTCTTTAATAATTTATATAAGTGTATAAGAATATAATGGAATGAAAGCACTTTATAATTATTCCAATTTAAAAAAATATTTCATTGGGCAATATTTGTACAGTATTTGTGTGTATATATATCTTGAATATTCTACCCTCATATGCTGACTTTTCCAAAATACATTCAACCATGCATTATATATATATTAGTTGTGTCCTATCCTGAATAGTTTAAATGCCTATAAATGTAACATAAAAAACTGATCTCATGAATTTGATTAAAAACCATTTTCTCTTGAAGGCACTTTAAAAAACAATAAGGATGAAAGGACAGAAGATTTGAGTTTGCCAGGTAAACATAAATCTTTGGAACAAAATTGTCTCTCTAAGCTCTTTTTTTAATACCCAAACTATAAAAACAGAATTTGAAGGAAAATGATTTGAGAAAACTGCCCTTCAGAGGAAGCCAAATTCTTCCTCAAATAGTCTACCTATAGTACTCCTGCCTACTCACAAAATAGGACACAAACTAAGTTTAATTATAAGAAAAAAGATATTTTAGATATTAAATATTTTGTAACATTAATAATGCTTCATCTACTTTAAAAACATTAACTCTATTAATGTATGTATAATTAACCTTTGTTGAACATGTATGTAATTGATACTGTTTTACATGTCATATTTATTTAATCCTCACAACAATATAAAAAATTAGACCCCACTTTTAAATAAAAACATTGAAGCTTAAAAGATTAAATAATTAACCTGTGTCTATATGGCTAGGATTAAAATTTCATTTATTTTGTTTTCAAGTCTATTTATTTATTTGACATCTAGACCTACTCCTAACATTTTACCTTATTTATCAATTTAAAACTGACTATAATTAATACTTAATTTTAAGTCTTATTTAATGGCAATGAAATAGTAGCATATTTTATTAATGTAATTGTTCATATATCTAAGTTTAATAGATCTGGTTATTGATATTTATTATTAAAATCAAATCATATTAATGGCCTAAATAATTTTAAAATCCACCAATAATTACTAGTTTATTTTCATATATAAAACACTGTTTTCTTGGGGCAGGAGCGGTGGTACAGCAGTACGGTGTTTGCCTTGCACACAGCTGACCTAGGAGGACCACGGTTCGATCCCCTGGCCTCCATATGATCTCCCTCGCCACGAGCGATTTCTGAGCACCGAGCCAGGAGTAACCCCTGAGCATCACCAAGTGTGCCCCCCCCCAAAATACACTGACATCTTGGACTACTGAAATAAATAATTATAAAAATATCATACCTTATCTGCTCCTAATAGGGTATATCATTTGATAAATTATTTATTCTATCTAAGTTTTCAATTCTTTGCCTGTATTATATAGACAGTAGTGTCTAAGCTATTAAGATTTGATGATAGGGCCAGATAGTACTTACAGGTGAGTAGAGCACTTTTCTTGCATGTTTAGACCCAGATTTGATTGATCTCTGGCATGACCTATAATCCTCTTAAATCCTGGCACTGCTTTGATTGGTTCATTAATTCTTGGAACAGTGACTTCAGTGTCACAGTCCTGATCACAATCCGGTTTGGCCCCTCAAATAAAAGGGTTTGGTGAGATATTGTATGTAAAAGAGATTAATACATTTTAAGCACTGAATAAATTTTATAGATATTAGATCAATTAATTGGATTTTATTTGGAGGGGATTGTTTTGGCCCATATCCGTGGTGCCCAGTCTTACTCTTGCTTTTGTTCCTAGGGATCACTCCTGTTGATGCTTGTGGATCCTATGCAGAGCTGGAACAAGAACCACTGTAGTATTTGCAGCCCTGGTTTATTGAAGAATTTTATTGAGGATTTCAATAAATTTTAATATAAATGTATATGAAATAAGATAAGAAACTCAGATTGAATTATAAAAAGAAAAAAAATAAATGTAAAATCTGAGTTGGAAACATAAGAAACATGGTAGTCTTGAAACAAAAGAAGGCTTAAGAGCTTTAGATAAAAGGGATCAGAATAACCCAGAATTGCAGAAGAAGATAGTAGAAACCAACACAAAAAGGTAATGAACTAGAATAAGATTAAACAGAAGTTTCCTAAAGGCTTGTTTTTGCTAAGTATGTTTTCCTTGCTCTTTATGTGTATTGGATCATCATAAATTATAAAGTTGCAAAGATACCCATAATTGAATATACTGGTTAGTCTTATATTGTTCCACATCAATCCCATCACCAGTGTCCACTGCTCTACACCAATGTCCACTGTTTCCCTCCCATTCCATCCCCAGCTGCATCTGTGGTAGGTAATTTTCCCCTTCTCTATTGTCCTACTGTTCCCTTTGCTAATGTATACCTGCCAGTGGCAAGCTGGAGGTGGTAGGTCAAAAAGACTAAAGGAAGTGACAATATAACACAGGAGGGCAACTTTCATACTAGAAAAGCTTAAAAGAACAAGCACACATACTCACACACACAGTCAAAATATTTAATTTATCATATTTTAAGAGTACAGATGTATATGAAGCAGAAAGATAGGGTGAATTGTCAATGGCCTTGAAGTAATATAATGCCAAATATCAATAAAAGCCTAATTTTTTGTCACAAAGCAGGAATGTATGAGTGCCTTTAACTTACTATCTTCCTTTGATTATCAGTCCCTTTAAAAAACATGTCTGTCCATTTTGATATCCTTTCTCAAAACTTTAATTTAACCTTCACCCTCAGCTGGTAGCGCCTTTTCCAAATTCTTTCTCTTCCTTCTTGTTATAAAATTCTCCCAGTGGTCATAAATAAATCCAAAAGCACAATGACAGATAAAGGTCATGAAATAATGTAAAATCAAATACAGACACTTGAGCTTACATGAGTTTATTCTGAATTACTTATATTTTTGTTGTCATTTTTTAAGGGGAGACTGAGCAATTTATTTCAAATAGTTATGAGGAATAAACCCTAAGATTACTTCTTCAGATACCTGGACAAATTGGTCAGGTGGATCAATGTTTGAACATGTACCTGTATTATTGCTTAGGTTCAAGGGCACTGAAGATGATCAGGCCCATTTCCAGAAGTGCTGGAGTACAAGTAACAGGGATTGAAATTAGGATCTTGCATAAGGCATGTTTCCCCTTGCCCAAGGAGCCCGAGTTCAGTTACCCAATTTGTAATCATTATTATTTAAATCAACCATAAGTTATTTGTGACAGGACTTGAGGTTTAGATACATGAATGTCTAGTATGAAGACTTTAGAAAAAAATCAAAACAAAATATTTGATGGGCCCAGCATGTATATATTGCATAAAACCCAAAATATTTTATGAAGAAAGAAAAAAAGCTCTAATTAATCACTTAAACTGATCAGCTGACAGCCAAGTAGAATGGAGTGAAGCATTAAGGAGGGAACCCAAGATATATAGATACTTACTAGCATCCTATTGCTTCTACTGTTTAAAAGCAGGCAAGGTATTTGGAATTACTTGGGAACAGTGTGCTGATGAGGCCTGCAGAGGTAATAAAGTACAAAGAAGATATGGAACCCAATACCCACTGTGAACATCACTGACCAGTTGTCCCTCAGCTGCCTCACTCATTCTTTTTGCATCATGGAAGTAGTGAGAACAGAGAGTCACTGTTCCACACATGAAGAACTCACTTCCAGGCCTGACCATTCCAATGATGGGAAACTCAGCCTGTGAGAATCTCCTTCAGAGGAATCAAGGGAAATCTGAAGCTATACAATTTCAAACAGTTGTTAATGTTTCTGTTCTCCAAAGCTACACAGACCAGTGATAATCCCTCTTATATGTAACAACCCTCAACTTCTGAAGATAGTTATCATGGTTCCTGCCCTAGCCTCCTCTTTTCTATGCTTGGCATCTCCTTGCTTTAATCAGACTTCAATGATACTGGGCTGCTATAATAGGACTTTTAGAAAAATAAATCACACATCAACTAACTCATTAATGAGAGTATCATCTTTAAGCTGACATTCATAGGATTATATTTTAATTGTGTTTTTAAAAAAGGATAAAAATTGGGGGCCAAAGTGGTGGCACAAGGGGTAAGTTATCTGCCTTGCCCGTATTATAGGACGGACCACAGTTCGATCCCCCAGCATCCCATATGGTCCCCCAAACCAGGAGCGATTTCTGAGAGCATAGCCAAGAGTAATCCCTAAGCGTCACCATGTGTGGCTGAAAAACCAAAAATGAAATTTTAAAAAATTATCCAATTAGGATGTTTTCTTCTCCTTGTACATTACATATAAAGTGTGTGTAGCCCTCAAGGCACTGTCCAGGTCTCTCCAATTATTTAGTACACACGCATGCTGAAACCTTTCTAGATAGCTGCTCAATTTGTTAATGTAAGCATATATAATGGTTACTGCCACATATTGTTTTGACAACAACTCAAATGTTGTTCTTCCTCAGCAGTCCAGTGTGTTTATACCTATGATGCTTCTGACTCTGTAGCCTCTCACAAAAATCCATAGCATCTTTTTTTTTTCTTGAGTCTTTCGGTCTGTCTCATTCATGGGAATTGTCTAGGTTAATTCAACATTAAGACTACTAATAGACTCCCTGTTGCTTTTTAAGTCACTTATTTACAAGCTTCATGTCAAATTTTATTATCTGGGTGCTGTAGTAAACTTAATAAAGAAACACACATTCTTCAAAGTGGCTACTACTTAAATGTGGTAAGTTTAAAATAATACTATTCATGTTTATATCATTAAAAACATTGTAAAATTATATCATATACATATGGGTAAAATTTCCAATGTATTTAGTAACTCATGACCAGGATTTAGCAGAATGAATGATAGCCTATATAAAAGAAGAGAGCAAAATGTCTATTATTGGGCTAGGTATTAAGTTAGTAAGCTGTTTGATATGGAAAAGTCAAAAAGGAGGAGCATATGTAATATTTTAATGAACAGAAAAATAAAAAAGTAAAAGCATTTGATATTAACCCTGGAAATGTAATATAATAGTCTTTAATTTTTATTCATAACTTTCCCAGTATTTATAGGATTTTGAACATTCAAGAGAAAGTCTACATTCCAAAAAGAAATAATAAATAAACTTATTTAGGAAATATTGTAAAACATTTGATCTTGACATGATATGAATTTAAAGATGTCTTTAGTTTAAAGCTGTTATTTGCTATATCAGAATATATACAATTACTACAAACTTTAATCAAGAGAAAATCTGAATGCAAAAATATTAACCTTGAAATAACCACTGAAAATATGATGAGATGAACAATTCATGAAGATGAGACTAATTCTCTATCGTCAGCTTGATTATGAAGAATGTAGTCTTGAGCCATGACAAAGCTCTGGCAGACACATAAACAACATTATAACTATCCCAAAAGATACAAATTTCTACACCAGGAAAGAGTTAGAAATACTCTTGAAAAATTCCCCAATATAAATACTGTTAGGCAAAATTCCTGGCTTCTCTTGAATCTTTAACCCAGAGTAATATGTTTGTGGTTGGTTTGTTTTCACACAGTTTACATCATTTAGAAATATCACTAAGCTTCATTTTATAAAATATAACTTTGTTACAACTAAAACTCGAGGATTTGACCTTTATTATAACCACTTTCAGATAATAATAGTGCTACCAATCCTGTTGACTTATATACAACAGAGGAATGCCTAGTTCCAGAATATGTGACTAACCACATACCTAATTCAAATCATAAAAATTATCATAAAATAATGGGGCTTCTGATTCACTCACAAGTAGTCAAATTCTTGAATATTTAAAGCCTACTGTATTATGCTCTTGAAACAATGATACTTTGGATGTTCTGATGTATTTTCTATTCTGCAGACCTGAAATAATTGTAATGTTTTTATTTTTCTCAATAATAAAGCTAAATTCTTAGTGTCATCATGCCATTTAGAAAGAAAATACTTATATAAACTTATTTTTATATAAACTATGATAGGTGAGTGATAGATGATTAATATTGAGAAAAACCTCATCTGCACCTTTGTATGAGTGACTCTGTTCATTTATAGAAGCAAAATAACATGTATCAGATCTGAATCCGCTAAATAAAATTAGCTGCATGTCATTCTGTTTGTCTTATCTTTGTTTCTGGCTCATGATGTTCTAATTCTGGTCACAAACATATAGTGACTACAGAAAAAATAATAAATATTCCTTTCACCAGCAATTTCATAAAATGTTTTGTCTATTTCAATTAAGCTCAAAGCTTTTTATGTTTGCATTCATTTAAAATGAGGATATCACAATAAAATTAAATATAAATAACAAAATCAATTTAGTTTTCACTAATTCTAAGTATACCCTTATATGTTTAGATCTGTTATAGTGACAATAAGGTGCCAAATTTAAAGTTTAAATAGCGAGGAAACACTAATATTTTACATAGTAAAATTATGTATTAAATATTATTTTATTGTTTAAACAAATTTATTACTTAACTGGTGTTCATAAAATATATCAAATATATGAGTTATTTGCATGCTGATATTATTGTAGATGAATTGTTTTACTTAAAGCTTGTAATTCTGTCCATTGTGGCTAAATGGACATATTTAATTTAGCCAGAGGATTAATGTCAAAAATAGATTTTTATATACAAATAATTAAAAATTCAATAGGCTGTACTTCAAGGTGCATTTACTTAGTAATACAGTTTTAATACACTACTACAAAGATTCTTTTAAATCAAAGAGAAGCATTTAAAAGTATAGATCTATAATTAAAAACAATACTGTATTGGCCATTTTAAAATGTCAATATAACATATACCTAAACATATTTAAAGAAATATATAGACATATTTATAAAGCACATATTCTGAAACTATACAGAATGATATTTTATCAAAATATGTATTTATATTTTACAGTATAACTTCACTCCATGTGACAATTTTTTCTCAAAACAATTATTTCTTCTATATTAATAGGGAACTCTAATAGAGAACAACATGCGCTGGAAAGAAAAGTTTTAGACAGTGTGAAGGGAGCCAAATTTCATAGCAAAGGTTGAAGAAATGGTACACAGAATAGTCTTAAACATTTTAACATGGGTTATATCCCTAGCACTGCACATGGTTCACCATACACTGTGAACCTTCAGTGATACTTGAGTAGAGGGCAAAGGCACCTCAGAGATATCCTCAAAGCAAAACAAACAAATATCAGTTACAGAAATAAAAGAAAGTATGGGGGGAGTATTAGTTCCTTAATGTATAATTTTCAGACATAGTCAAAATTATTTTGAGATTTTTTTAAAGTATTCCAAAATGGCAATTTATATGTCTATATTGTTTTTAAAATAGTTCCCCAAATAGTAGAAATATGAGTCCCCAAATCCTAGATATCCATACGATGAAGTTTTTTCAAGAACACAAGTTTGAAATGATGGCTTTCTTAATGTGAAGTACAAAGAATATTATACAATACAAAAGGCAAAGACAATGCAAATAAGAAGAAATATGGACTAAGTAAAAGTAGAACTCTGAAAATGATTGTACTAGTTTCTTCTTTCGCTACAGGGTAAACAAAGAGACATTAAAGCAAAAGTATTTGGTGGGCTATATATGCTTTCTGGCTAGGGGGCAGGAAGAGGACAGGAACCAGGCTTGGGAGCATCACTGGCTTTGAATATTTAGAAGCGAGATAAGAAGAGACTGAGAAGACACAAGCAGAAACTGCAGGCAGGGCAAATGCTTAATTATACTAAACCAGAAACAGGTAACAGTCTGCAATCGCCTTCCCCTATTATTTATAACTCTTTCTCAGCTACAAAACAACACAAAGCAACTATAGCTACACAAGTACAATCACTGACTCAAAGTTTCTTTGGGATTCTTAGAGGTGCTTAAAGAATTTTAGACAGAAGGACTAAGATTCTTAGAGATTTTTTTGTTTTGTTCTGTTTTGGGGCCACACCCAGTGATGCTCAGGGGTTATTCTGGCTATTCAGAAATCTCTCCTGGCTTGGAGGACCATATGGGACACCCCACGGGATTAAACCTGGGTCAGCTGAGTGCAAGGCAAACACCCTACCACTGCACTATCGCTCTGGCCTCATAATTATTCAAATATCTTTTATACTATTACATCATTATGAAAGTTTCATTAACTCTTTTAGGTAACTACAAAATAAGTTTAAATTAGTACACACCAGGGACCTATAAAGGTTCAGTTTCTTAAAATGTCTCAACCTTTGAAGCAATTTCTAAAATACCATTTTCACTGGTAAATTCTGACTCTTCAATTATAAATATAATAATTCTTTTATCGATTTTCAAAATGCAGACTGAATAAAAGAGCAACAACAACAACAAAAATCACAGCCAACTCTCAATTCAATCATGTTTCCTTTATAGGAACCCTTTAAAATGGTTATGTAAGAGACTGAAGCGCAAGTTTAGTGGGTAGGCAGCTTGCCTTGCACAGCGCTGGCTCAAATTTGATCCCTGACACCCATCTGGTCCACTGAGCCTATAAGGAATCATTCCTGAGTCAGAGCCAGAAGAAAGCCCTGGTACTGTCTAGTATGGCCCCAAAACAACCCAAATTTAAAAAAATTTAAAATTAAATGTTGATGTTTTCATAAAATGTCATGTTGTCAATTTTGAGAAAATCAGAAACCTTTTAAATAACATATATGAATATTGGCATATAGATCTAGTAATAGAAAATGCCACCTTCTGTATGAAACCCCCTTCTTCAAATAATCATTAGTATTTCTATGAAATTATTCATTACATGTAGAAAAAACACTTATATCAGAGAATGTTTGTATTATAACTAATATCCCAATCTGTCCTTTATTAAATAAAGGAAATTTATCACCTCAAAACTTCACAAGTTGTAACATAATTCTAAAATACACTGATTATTAGTATATGTCTACTGTGTTAAACTAATTAAAAATTTTAAACAGAAATATTAAAAAGCAATGTAGTAATCTCATAAGTACATGTGAACCACAAATAATTTACATATTAAGAAAGAATTTACATACAATTAAACAACCAAAAAACAACTATTTTGACCATATTATGAGTAAACTCTAAAAATTGGAATGTGGACAAATGATATACTCTTGGGAACACCCCATTGAAAGAAATATCCTAAGAAGCCCAAGAAGCAACAAAATTCCCAGAGTAAACATGCCTAATTACTATTATTAATAATTCTATAATTATATTTTAGAACAGCTTACATTGTGAACTATATGGCTTAATTACAAATAATAACTATCCATGAATGAGCTTAAAATTGTTGCAGCAAATGTTTAGTATTCTTTAACTAAAAATATTTTTTTAAATAGTTTACTATTTTTGTGGCTCCACATTAGTCATTGCAGAGTGTTAAAACATATTGCTCTTTCAAAACCAAAACTACAGTATGGTCACATATTAAATATGAGATATATATTGTAATCCTTAATAGTAGGTTGATGTAGTTACTGGAGGAAGATATCATGAAGAGAGACAACAAAAGGCAGAATTGAAAAAATTAAACAGTTTAGACTGGCAGAGATGTTAAGTGAATATGAACTCCTGAAAAATGATTCCTCAAAAGCAAGAACAACATGGAAAGCATAGTTATGGAATGCTCACTAGTTCTTGGTTCTGAGACCGAATGCAGCTAGAGAGACTCTTATTAATGTTTGACTAAGAAAGAAAGTAAAGCTTTTTTGGCAGGTTTTTAGACTTCATGTTGGGAATCCATGGAGAACTTCACACAACAGAAATTATGATAGTAATGGATTATAATTGTCATCTGGAAGTACATGAAGGCAGTTTTGGAAGTAAAAAGTAATTGGACAAAAAGATTAGTTAATAAAATCTTGCTGACTCAGTGGTAATGTTTTCAAAAAGCAATAAAATCATAAAAATCTTAGGGGGTGCAGTGCAGGGTATATATCGCATGTATGGCACTTATCTTTCACAGTGCCAACTTGAGTTTAATCCCTGAGGTCTCCATGAGGTCTCCAGAGCCCTGACATGTTATCTCTAACCACAGAGCCACAACTAAGCCATATATGAGGCCCAATCCCCCAGAAGCAAAATATAAAATAATGAATACCTTAGATAATATGTTTTGCCTAGGGGATTCAGGAGGCTATACCCTAACTCTCTGTGCTAAGTAGATCACTCCTGGCAGTGTTTTTGTGGTTGGGGGAACTTCTGTGGATTAAATTGTTGGCTTGCGTGGCAAAAAAAAAAAGAGCCTGTACCCCTGTATTATACTCTGTCCCAACAGGAAATATATTTTAGAAGCATACAATAAAATTTCCTTTAAAATAAAAATATTTGGGGTTTTTTTTTGGTGGGAACGGTACACCCAGCGATCCTCAGGGTTTACTCCTGACTCTACACTTGAGAGTTATTAATGTCAGACTTAGCAGACTATGTGGGATGCTGGGGAATGAATCCAGGTAGACTGTACAAAGTAAGCTCCTTACCCACTGTATTATCACTTTGGTCCTTCCTTTAAAATATTTTTAAGTTTATTTCACTGTTCTTATTTAAAACAAAAAAGATCAGAAAAAAAGGAACTCTGATAAATAAAAGTTTATATCTAAAGAAAATTTTCTATTTATTTTGTTTGATTTTTATAGGTCTCTGTATGGGACAAAAGCTCATATTATCTAAATATATTCAGGGAATAACAGGAATTAATGATAAAGAATTAATTTAGTAAAAGAAGTATCTTCCAAAAGCAAACTAAACACCATGGTCCAGGACTTCAGTGAGATATCCCTTTCTCATATAAGGATCCATTCTAGATTAGAGCTTAGCATAGCTTTTAATTTAACTTAGTGTCATGAGTACTGCAATTTTTACTCATTAAACTACAAGTATGTGTGAGTCAGGGAGTTATGGCCAATGAGAATTATACTAGAAAAAGTCAGAGATCCTGGCAAATCTGTTGCCCCTCTTTAATGTACTAATCAGGTAGGGGTATTTTCAGCCTATCACAAAAATATACCCTGAAGACTTAAACCTGCATATCAACCTCAACTAGGTGTACATAATAAAAAATAAAGATCAGGAAAGAATAAGGTAAAAACGTAGTAGATGGAGCTGGTTATTTGTATGTCTGATCTTTTGGAAAAATAAGTGCTTACTGCCTTACCTTTAATATCTTTAGACAATTCTAGATGACAGCTAGATAAGCATTCATATAGCTTTGATTTGAGCTCTTTGGATTCAGAAACTGAGTCATACATATTATGCATGTTATTTGTATGCTTTGTTTACCCTAAAATACTAAAATTGGAATGATTAACAGTAATGATCCAGAGACACTTCTCAGGAGAGAAGTTTAGTGATGTTGCATTGGAAGTTTCATGATGTCTATTAAGGTTTTACCAGGGGTCCATTTTCATCTCAATTCATAACAGGAAATGATTTTCCCTACTAAGACAAGTTTAAAAACTCCCTTCTGTCACTGTGGCCATGAAAATGCTAATCATGTCCAAGAAAGCTCTGGAGCTTGAGGGAAGTCAGTGACAAACAGAGAGAGTTAAATCAACACTGCAGTCAGAGGTATAGAGGGTCATATCCTGCATCTAGAAAGTAAATCACTAGAGAGAAGAAAATGTTCTATAAAATAAATGTATAAAGTCTGAATTATACGTTAGGCTGAATTTATGCACTAGAGAAAAAGATATGACAATGTTGTTTGAAGGGACCTAAAGAAAGCTAAAGAAAGAAGACAGCCCAAAAAGACATTGGTTCAGATAAAGAACCTATGGCCTAGGAATGAATCTGGAATGAGTATAAACTATACCTAGGGGTTTGATATGTTCCTTGACATCTAACAAGTATTGAAAGATTCACTTTAATTTTTAATAATATATTGTACTTCTCTGTGATTCTTACGTAATACAGAATATAAAATCAGTGCTTGGAATCAAACCCAGGGTCTTACATATGAGAGACATGACTTATATTGAGCCATATGCCGTGGCCACAACATTTTTTTTTATAAGTAATCTTCATGAAGTCCCATAATGACAGGAAACTCTTGAAGGAGCTATTATTTACAGATTCTAATGGGTGCTGCCTTCTCAGAATTTTAAGGACCAAATTCTCTTTCAAAATAAATCCATTACTATGAGATAAACTGCTCTTTTATTTTTGTTAAATTAAAGAATCATGGCTTACAAAATTATTGATAGTTGAGTTTTAGACATATGATTTTCTAGCACTAATATCATCACCAGTGTCAAATTCCCCCCATTATTGTTCCCAAGTTCCCTCCTGCACCCCACACCCTACTATCTTACCAGGCAGATTTTAAAGTGTGGTAGCTGTAGTTTGTCAGACTTGTTTTAAACACTAATAAAAACAATACTTTTTTCATGACTTTTTTATGACTCTGAAAGCTAATTTCCCTGTGTTCCTCGTTAACTTACTCCACACACAAGAGCAAAAGGCCAGAGCAATACTACTGCATGTAGGACACTTGCCTTGCACCTGATTGGCCTGGTTGATCCCTGACACTCCATGTGATCTTTTGAGCATTTTGGGAGTGAACCGTAAGTGTAGAGACAGGAGTAAGCCTGGAGCAGTGGTGCCTGATATGTCCCACCTCCCCCAACAACAACATCAAAACTTCCAAAAAACAAGTATGAGAGGGTCAGATTGGATTAGTGGTTTCTAGATAAGGTTAGGTTTTCTATGAATCAAGGAGAGCAGAATAGAAATAGAAGATAGCCATGTAATTTCAAAGGTAGGAAGGAACACAAAACTGGTACCTCATTGAAGCTTTGTTAATTTTTATTAACAAAGAACCCTCCTTTCACCTTTTCACCTATTTCTCATGCCAAGACTATAGCTAGGAATTATTTGAGAAAAAGTCTGTCTACAAAAAAAATTTTAATGAGTTTTTTTAAAGACCAAATATGTTTTATTCTATCTGCATCATTGAAAAGATTCAACATTCTAATTAGGTATCCATTTAGATCCACAAAGAAAGGTAAAGAAAGTATTACACAGAAACAAGAAATATAACAAGATTTCAAAGAAAGAAACTCCATATACAAAGTCTAATTCTCCTAACTCTAATTCACTAACATAACACAAAATCATAACACCAACTATACCATGTACCATTTGAGTAAATTCCTTGTGACTTCTAGTCTTTGGATTATAAAAGCAATGGGCTTGTAGAGCCACCACTTATTCAAAATGAAAATAAGCATAAAACAATGGCTGTGTGTTCAAAAAAGCTCTTCAGATTTATGCCAAATAATATCCATATATTTCACCTCTGTGTCAAGAAAGAGCGAGCTCACTTTTTTAAACATTGGCACAAATAAAAGCAGTAGTTTAATTGTCAAATATGCAAGCCAAAATGTGGCCTAAAATATTAGAAGTGAGTTGAATTTCTTTAATAAGTACATCAGAATTATCAATAACCATAGACAGAAAATGTACACAAAATAAAATCTAAAGAGAAAGACTGTAAGAATTTCTGACAAGTAATATTTGAGAAAAATATTTTTTTCGAATACTTGATCTGACTATCTGTCTTTTAAAAAATTTAGGTAGCTTCTCTGCTAACAAATGCACATTGTGTATAATAAATATAAGAAGAAACTTTGATAATAAATATATAAATATATATCAAGAAACCTTGTAAATATATCGAGACCTTTAACTAAAAAGGGTTGAAATGTCATTGAGGACTTTAGAGTAATTTTTTTTTTATAAAACTGCTATATAGTGTAGGAGGAGGGTTATTACAGGTTTCCCTCTTGTTCCCCATCCTCACAGGTCACAATTCAAGTTACAAAAAGAGAAATTGCTCGAGGTAGTAAGAAGAAATTGAGAAGAGTTTCTCCAATTCACCGGGTCACATTCTGTAGCACATGTAGGCACAACATAAGGCAATTAAATTTGTCTTCAGATTATATAGAAAGTCTATATTTCTGAAAATATTGATTTGAGAACTCCTAATTTGAAAAAATAGAAGAGTTAGATTTTTCTGTTTATACTCTAAATAAACTGCAAGAGAAATTCTGAATAGTAAGGCTTTTATGTCAATTTTTGACGATAATAATTGAGAAAATGTTTACTAGATAAAGCATGCAATTTAGTTCCATATGGTCAAGTAAATATCATAGATTTTCTAAAATGATATAACCTGGAGATATGTTTATAATATAATTAAATTATATTTAGCATAATTTAGTCAGTAGATCACTGCAAAAGATAACCATGGAATAAGCTTGACAATTAATTTTTACAGAACAGCTGTAGGCTTGAATATGTATAAGTTAATTTTAATGTAAATATTAACATCTCTTACAAAGCAATATCTTTGAAAAAGAAGAAAACAAACAGAAAGAAGGACAATCAGTTTACAGGTACAGAACATTTTCTTCATATCATTTGTTTCATTTATGTTTTAGGCATTTACAAATTACACATGAATATCATCCAGCAGTTGAAATTTGTGAAAGAAAAGCAAAATGCTTTGCTATTTAAAATATCTATTCAATGTTCTTAAGAATTGGCCTCACATAATAAAGAATGCTAACACTTTGCTGAAGGTTTCAATATCTAAAATGTGTACCTCATAGAGTCATTCATCTCAAGGTAGTTCTGATCATCAAGTTTTAGAGCTATTTGTAAAGAGCACAGCTCCTACCATCCTCAACATTTTTTTAATAACAGTAGTCTACCTCCCTCCTTTGGTCAAGAGGTATAAAGGAGAAGAGAAAGGGAAGAGGAAACATTGTGGAAAAGACTTGGCATTGGAGGTAAGACTCCTTAGATGTGCTTGTATTTCTGGATCAATGCCTGTTTATTTTCTTTCAGGAATAAATCTGAGCAATGGAATGGCTTGTGATTGTCCGCCAAATCAGCCATATTAGATCTATCAGAAAGAAAGAATGAAAACTGACTCAGAGGACTACTGCAGTGACTGAGTGGCAGATTTCAGGGAAAGTCACACACACAAAAGATTGCACATATGGTGGAGGGAAATATATATATTTCACATGTCTACTCAATAAATAATAATATGAAAAAAATCTGTAGTAATGAAAAGGGTGAATGCATAAGACAGATGATAAATAATACTTCTATTTAAGAATCAAAGGGATGAAAGCTCATGAATACTAAATATTTGAATTCAGTTTGAGAAGGAAATATGATTTCCCCTCAAATGAATGGAAACTCTAAAAAAAATCAGTCAATGCAAACTTACTACGTTCAGATTGAAGTGAAAAACATGTAAATCCTCCATGAAGCTCATGCCCTGGTAAATATTCTAATGTAATTTCTTAATTAAGATATATTGCTAGTGACTAAATGAAAATACATATAAAGCAGTAAGTGCCTTGATTTGCAAGAAATCTGGCATTAGGTGCATGCATATTTAAAATTACTTAGTGCATCTTTTAACGTAAAATATATCAGAAGCCAAGGAATTATGGTGCAAACTGTCTTTTGATTTTAACATGACATTCCATATTCTAGAATTTTGATTTTTCATTGATTTCAAAAGCAGTTACAAAAATGAGGCACACATTTAGTTTTGAAGTACCCCTGAAGTGAAATACATAGTGCAGTCTTTTAAAAAGAACTTTACATATATAAAAATTAGAAACTGGAAAGAATAATAATAGTCAAGGGTGTTATCCAAGAGTGTGTCCACAATACACATGCAAAAATGAAGATTAATCGGGGGCTAGGATATCATTAGCATCTTTTTCATCATTTAGCTAAGTTACATTCTGTTCATATTTGCTTCTCAAATGCAATAGTAGATATGTTTCTCAAATGCATAGTAGATATATATAATATAATATATTTCATTCTGATATATAGAATGAAAAACAGGACCCGGTTACATGCAAATAAGGTATGAAAACTGAAGTTGTTCCTTAGTTATATGTTAAGGTACGTACGAGTATAACTTCAATGCATTTGCATACTTTGTATCAATACAAAAGTAATTTTTGTTGTATTTTATTAATAAGAGTGAGAAAGAAATCTGAGATCATTCATTTCAGTGATAATGGTTTTATAATCATCACCCAAAAGGGCATCTGGCTAAAAATTCTAGGTCAAATAAATCACTTACAATGAGACAAAGCAATTTTTCTTTTTTCAAGCAGAAGAAAAAAATTAAAAGGGATCTCTTTACAATGATTGTATGAAATATCATCTATCTATCCAACCAAACCTCCCCTTTCCCATATATTTATTCTGTTCACATAGAGCAGTAAATAAGGTGCATTCCTTCTGCTTCTTAAGAAATTAGCATTTCAAAAATATGCCACTTTCCCCTGAACTCCAAGCGTGTCTAATAATGCGAGAAGCAGATTGTCTTCCCTCGTTTCCTTAATTTGTTTCATCTAAAAGCAATTCACTCAACATCTTGTCGCCCTCTGGCAGCTTAGTTTACTTATCCGCACTTAATTTCTCATTTGGACCAAAACAAACTCCTCCAAACTGCTACAGACTGCTAACCGCGAGAGGGGACACACGTAGTACGCATTTACTGGGGAGTGCAGTCACATATATACAAAACCACCACCATACATACAACCCCCTACTTCCTCCCCCAGTCACTGAGATTTGACAAAGCATCGCATTAAAATCCAATGAACTTTCCCTGCCAGGTGAGGGAGGGTGAAGGTGGGGAGGGAAGGAAAAAAGGGGGACCCTAGGGGGCCAAGCCTTTTCCAGCCGGGCACCACCTTAGCCTTTGAACTGCAAAGATACTAGTAAGATACTAGTGATGCAACCAAGAAGCTGGTCTCTGTGCGGCCCTTTCATCTCCATCACTTTGTGTTTGGCACTAGTGAGACTCGCCTTTGTGCCCCCAGAATTTCAAGTGCGGAGTCACCCACGGAACAACAATGACACACTAATCCCCGCGCTCTAAATGGGCTCACTTGTGGGTCTGACATTTCTCCAGGGGATGGGGGGCAGGGTAGGTTTTGAAGGGAGAAGAGAGACGTTCGAGGGCGCGAGATGGGGTGGCCCGGACGAGGAAGAAGACAGCTGCAGAACTAATTTGGATTACATTCCTCATCGAAATTCTGAAAAGGGCTTTTTTTTCCGGGGGAGCTCTCACTTCAGGACTTGCTCAGTTCTTAACCAAATTGTGCAGCCCGAGTGCAACCCCCGAAGCCGAGGCTCAACCGACAGCCCCCCTACCCCTACCCCCACTATCCCCCTGGTCGAAATTCTTCTCCGCTAAGCCTGGTGTCAGTCACCAGTGCCTCTGAATGGGCCAAATGTGCATAATCAGCCCGTGCGTGTGTGGGCGTGAAGGAGCAGCCAGGGAAGGCACTTTGAGTGTGGAGGGACATGCATTGAAGGGGGGGAAAACCCCCTTAAAGGGAGTCTGAAGTAGCCAAGAGGCCATTTGAAATCTCGAGTCCGACCAAGTCGGTGCAATTCCAGAGGTGGCTGCGGCGTCAGACCTGCTATGCATGAAGAATTTCGGAGTCACTGGGGAGGGTGCAAATGGGCCAGGACAAACGGCTCGTGGGGTGCTCGGCGAAGGTCATTTTGCTTGGCTCTGGGGATTTTAAACTTTGTTATTGACTCCGCCAGGGAGGAGAACGGCGGCGGGTGGATGGAGCGGGGAAACACGGAGGCGCGCTGCCTTTCGGCATGATGGTCAAAGACACCGCACCTGGGTCCCTCACGCCCTCAGCTCTATCGCCGCTCCCCGGGGGCTTTTTATCTTCCTCTGGCTGCCGTCCCACGTTCCTCCACCAGTCCCGGTTCCGTTCCTGAAAGCTCGCAAGGGCCCCGCCAAGCCCCCCGCCCCCGCACACCCTCGCCTCCTCTGCGTGGCTCTGGCCCGCAGCGCTCCATTCCCCTGCAAACTCAAAGTGGCAGAAACTTCGGGCTGCCAGGACAGTCCCTGAAGGTGCCGATCTGGAATGGCCGGGGCCAACCAGGAGCCGTCCTGGCCCGCCGCGCCACACCGTCGCGGGGCACCGGGTTGGCCTGAAAGTTAGTCCGACCGTGTCAAAATTGGGGGCTCCCGTCCTCGCGCTCCCCCGCGGCCAAGGAGCCCCGCACCGCCGCTCCGGTCTCCGCTGCAATCAAGTCGGTAGTGAGCGGAGAAGTTGGAGCGAGTCTGGCCAATCGCAAGTTGAACTCCAGGAAGAAAAAACTCCCTGCAGCCCGTCACAGCCACCGACCGGACCCGCAGGCCAGGCAGGCTCCCAGCTCTAGCAAGTCAAGCCTCCTCCGGGTGGATCTTTTTTTTTTTTGCTTGCTTTTATTTTTTTGCTTTGTTTTTGCTTTTAATCAATTTTAAATAAAGAGGTCAGGCAAGCAGGATCCCCTGAATTCATAGGGATTTCACTCCGGAGCGACAAGGCCCCGCAATTTTGTGTCTCCCCTGTGCCCTGCCTGCCCGGTTTGCTGTCCTGGCTGGACCCTGGTCTGGATTGACCCGGCAAGACCCAAGACACTGGGAATGCGGTGTTCACCCACAGTATACACAGGTGCAAATCACGCATCTCAGAAAGGATCCCCCCAATTACTCCCCCACCTACAGTCCGCCTCTCTCCTCTTGAGGTCCAGCGAATACCTAACCTTAGGGATCCCAGTCCGTCCACCCTCTGCCCAGGCGGTGCGCTCAGAGCTAGAGAGGCGCTTCTGTTCAGACTTAAATTTTTTTCCTCGTATGAGCATTATAATAACTCCAATTTTTAGGGCGGGGGGGACTCCCCGAAAAGGCGCGAGAAATCCATGGCAGAAGCCCTGGGACTGGAGAGCGAGCGAGCGGGGTGTAGAGGAGAAAGCAAAGGCATGCATGCACACCCCGAAAGGGGCAAGTTGGGGAGGCCGAAAGAGAGAGAGGGGTGCCCCAGAACCCTAGAAAGGCGGGCCCCGAATAGGTAGTGGGCACATCCGAAAGAGAAAGAGGGGCTGTCTGGGGGGATGATGGGGAATGCGGGGGTCCTCCCGAAGCTGTCGCGCCCCGGCGGCCGCACGTTCAACAGCTGGAGGAGCGCTTTTCCAGCCCTCACGGAGACCCACCTGATTGAGAAGCGCCGGGCTGGACGGTCCTCGCGGCCACCAGAAGGCTCCCCCAGACCCACAGTCCCGTCGCCAGCTTCATGGTGGGCAAGTCTCAGGTCCCGCGCTGACCATCACATGTCCAAATGGCATAGCCCCCTCCGGGCACGCGAAGGAGATCGATCCCTCGGCAGGCGCGCGTGAGGGTCGCGGAGGGCACCAGGGCTCGCTCGCGCGCGCGCGGCACACCAGCTCCGGGCGCCCGTTGTGAGCGAGGCCGGCCGGGAAGGGCAACAACCAGGCGGGCGTGCGGGCTTGCGGGAGTCCGCGGGTTCGAGTGCGATCGAATGAGTGCACGGGGACTGTGCGACTCCTGCCCTTGGAGCCTTCGCTCGCTCGCTCCCGGCTCACTTTCTCTCTCCCTGGTTGGTCAACAATAAAAAAAAATAAATAAATAAGGAGAAAAGGGAGGAGGAGGGAAACAGGGTTTCAAAAAAAAAAGTTGATTGCAAAGAGGCGGTAGGTTTCCGGCCTCTCCACCCCCCTGAGGCCCGGCTCTGTTCGGTCGGTCTTTTTTTTTTTTTTTTTTTTTTTTCAGTCGCCTTGTACCTCCAGTCCAAAAGGAGGTCCAAAAGAAACATAGGGGGTGTGGAGGAAGCGTCTGGCTTCACTACCCCAGCCTGTCCTTTTTTGCTTGTCAGCTTTCCTCACACTTGTCCGGCGGCTGCGGTAATTAAAGATCCGGGCGTCATTTCCACGCTTCCGCGGTCTCCAGCTGCAACCCCGCCGAGAATTAATAAAGACTCCCGGGAGAGGAGAAGGAGGGAAAAGAAGGTGAGGGGGGCTCTCACAACCCACCACAGCAACCAGGCAGGGCTAGCCCTCTGCCCGGAAGGAGCCATAGCCCGGCCCTGGACAACAGATAGCCACGCCCCTAGTCCGTACCCCCAAACCCCCCCCCTTCCACTAGCAATCTTATTGGCTCATCAACCTACTCCCCAAAATTGAGCAGGGCTCCGGAGTTGGGAAAACACCTGTCAGGGATCCGGCAGCGGGCTGGTGGGGGCGGAGGAAGCTGAATTGCAAAGGCTCACCCGAGGCCAAAGACTGCAAAGAGCCCGGGACAGCTGGTCTGTCAGAGAGTACAGATGACCCGAGGGTGCACGCAGCAAAGCAAGAGAGTTTCTAGCAAGAAATGGCACCTAGGTCTACAATGTCCCGCGCTGCCTCTTGCACAGGACCGCCCGCATCCTCCTTCTTTCCACCCTGGATAGTGAAGGAAAGACAATAGAGCCTGCCATAAATGTCCTGTCCTGCTCGCACACACACGCACACGCACACGCGCACACACACACACACACACACAACACAAGCACACACACACACACACACACACACACACACCAACACAAACACACACAACCAGCCCACATTTGGTAGCTTCAACGCTGCTTTTCTAAGATTTCTGCAGATCGAAGTAGTCCCCTCTTCCTCCCTAACTTGGCTCTCCCTTGCCCAAAGTTCTCACCGTCCCAAACAGATGGACGGGCAAAGTAAAAAGTCAAGTTTCACCTTGGCACAGCTCCACCCGTGGATTTCCAGATTGTCTGGGTCTTTGCACGTTTACTTGGCCTCCTGAGCGATTTCACTTGGCGTTCATTCTCATTAAGCACATGCTTGCCTCAAACCACCTATTGTGTAAAGGTTAAGACATTGTTTAGAATTGTTCAGACTGAAAAGAACTTAAGGAAGTTACCAGGAAATAATCAACCTCAAATACTTCTTAAGTGTCTTGTAGGAGAATAGATCGGGCTTTATATCTCTTCCCTGGTCTCATTTTACAAGTCACACTCTCTAGTCTTCTGGTCATTTCTAACTATAGGAATCCCTGGATTTTTCTTCCTCCATCTGGTTTGGATCATATCAGTCTATATATGGATCATACATGCATTCATATAACATATGGATCATATGATTGAATCATATCAGTATACATCTGCCTGCCTTTCATAGCTCTGACTCTGCACCCCAGAAAGAAGTCAGAACCTTCTGGAAGAAATAGGTTATTTGTTTGCTATTCACTCTGGTATTCAATGTATAAATTGTTTTCCTTTCTCAGTTTTACTAGAAGCAGCAACAATATACAGCAAAGTAAGTCAGAGGGAGAGGAATTGGCATAGAATAATTTGTGGGACATATTTTTAAAAAATCGAGTAATAATAATTTCCAGAAACAATAGAGACGAGGAACAGGGAGAATAGTCCATTAGAAAGTTTGTCACAAATAGTGGAGAGGGCAGTAGGGTAGAGTTGGGACCACTATGACAATGATAGTTGGAAGTGATCGCTATGGACAAGAACTGGGTGCTGAAAGAGGTAAAGTAAAATGCAGAGTATCTCGACATTAACAGTACAAAGTGCAAACCACAGTGTCTAAAAGAAAAATTGGGGAGAGGGAGCGAGAGAGAGAGAGAGAGAGAGAGAGAGAGAGAGAGAGAGGAGGTAAAATGCCTGCTCAAGAGGCAGACATGGGAGAGGATGGGATGGAAACTGGAGACATTGGTGATGGGAAATATGCACTGGGAAAGGATGTTTGTTGTATGACTGAAATGCAACCATGAACAGCTTTGTAACTGTGAAAAAAATATGATAAAAATTTAAATAAAGTGCCTCTTGTAGAAGCAGACTAGTGGGAGGCCAATGGGGGAAGGGAAGTGGGCACTGGGGAAGAAATTCATGTTGAAACCCAATCATGAATAACTTTGCAATTTATTTTTAAATGAATCAAAACCAGTATCTGATGATCTTTTAAAAAAACAGTGGACTTTTATCTATCATGAATCATTTGAATCCTCTGCATTCCCTCTTACACATTTAAATAGTTTTTTTTTCTTTAGAAATTTCCAAAAAAAATGCAAATAGTGGAAAACCACTGCTCAAAATCTGAAACCAGAACCCTTGCTCTTTTATGGCTACAGAGTACGAGGTTCAGGGAAAAGGTCTAACAAGCTGAGTTTGCTGTTTTACCAGGAGAAGGCAGCCCAGAGTTGGGGATGGTGACTTGACCAGAGTGGTACTGATTACAACACAACTTCTGCACGATGCTCCCTGCCATCATCTATTTTTATCATTCTTCCCTGTTTTTTTTTTCTTGTATTTGCATTCCATTTTTTCTCAGCCCTCCTTTACTTTAATATCCTTCTGCCCATGAGGGCTCCAAAAACCTCTCTTCCATGAAAGCTACTTCATTTTTGAATTTTTCCATTCTGTTCCAAGAATAATAAAGTTCTATGTATCTAAAGAACATTTCTCCCACTGAAAAAAGTTTATTTCAATATTTTGAAAAGAAGACTTGATTCAATTGAGAATTGCATAGTGAAAACCAAATAAAATGCACCTTTTAGCTTAAATTGAGAGAAAAATTACTCTTATTTTGTCTTTTTCTACTTGTGTCCATTGTGATAGTTTTACTAACTCATTAATTCTATAGTTCTTATAGTTCCAAGAGAGTGATGAAACCTCTAACCTATTGCATTTAAAATAAATATTATCAAAAAAGAAACTTCAAGTTATATTTATTGCATAAATAAAACAAGACACCATTTAATGCTTATTAACATGTAAAATATGTCTACCAATAAAATCAACTGACATTCATAATTTGTCTCTAGTTTTCTCTTTTTTTCTATTTTTACCTACTTTTTCCTAGCACCAATGAAGTGAAATAATGATTTATACATGAACAAAGTTTAGTATCTGTCCAGTGGTCTATGAAATGAATTTCTACCCAATGAAAGCATTCTATATTTAATCCTATATTCTATTCAATCACAATTTGTTCAAATAATTTGAATATGAGATTTAGAGACCCAAGCACATAGGTGATACTTCATGGAGGCAGATTGAAAGGCAGAAAAAAAATGGGTAGGGCATTTGCTTTGCACATGGCCTACCAGAATTTTATTCTGAGCATCTCATATGGTTTCTGAGCTGTCCAGGAATGATTTCTGAGCTCAGAGCCTAGAGAAAGCCTTGAGCACTATTGAGTGTACCTTTCCCCCTAAAATGAATTGTTTCTGTTTCTGTTTTCATTTTTTTCCATCCAACTGTGTTATCCTAAGAAACACTGGTGTAGGGAATATTTGCTCCCTAATCTGAAGAGAATGTGCTAACAAAATTGCTAGAAGATTTCAAAGATGAATTTGTGTGTTGCTTCAATTTCTCATACATCATTATAATAAATTCCTATCAGCAGAGTTAACTAAATATGAGATTATTATTTGCAGACAAAAAACAAACATAAATAATCTTTTGCATAATCTAGCAATTCATGAATAAATACCTAGAGTTATCTGCCTAGTAGCCTGGTGTTCTAAACTGTTCTTTTTCATTTCTATAATTTTAATTTATATCTCTCTCCATTGTTTAACATCAAACTCCACCATTATTCTACACTACACCACTTCAAAGACCAAATTAGACCAATCAAAATACCTTAATTATATTTGCCTTTATGGAAGTCTTTACCATTGAGGAGGTTTTCTCAGATTTTTTGTATGAAAAATAAATGAAAGATTTTATTCATTTGTTGTTTGCTTCTGACAAAAATATCAGATTGACCTTTCTATTTTTTTTTTCTATTTAAGAAATATCAAGCTGTAGTAAGACAAAATGAAACAAACATTTGAAAGGTACAATAAAATCCTAGATGCTCTAGAGTACATTCAAATTATATCTTTGGTTTAGTTCTTCAAACCCACCTTTTCCTTGAACTATTCTCATTTTGGTTTGTATTATCTGGTCAACACACACATACAAACACAGCTTTTCCAACAAGAGAATGATCATTTAGGTCACTGTACTCCTTCCTGACTCATTCTTATATTCTTTTAGCATCTTTCCATTCTCTCATAGTTCCCTTGATTTGGGGTGGTAACTCCAAAATAGTGGTTTATTTAATACTTGTTGCTGTTTTAGTTCTCCATATTTGCTTCACATCTTCTGTTTATTATCTTACTAAAATAATAAAAAAACAAGCCCTGATACTTGTGCGGGATGCATATTGATCTCAAATTTTAATGTTCATTTGTTATCTAACTTGCCTCAAGTCTTAGAGTTCCCTATATTCTCCAGCTCCTAAAGCTTCCAAATTATTTTTGCCTGTTTCATATATTTTGTTACTATAGCCATATATTTTTTCACAATTATTAACTGCCAAAGAAAATTATATTCTAATTATAAATCACTTAATTTCTAAACTGAGGAATTTTTCACTGCTCTGCCCATCTTCCTCATCATCTTTCTAGGTTATATCAGGATGACAAGCAACTCATTTCACACACATGGGGATGATTCCTCATTTTTTACTTAAACTTTTATAACTATTTTTGGAATCTACACCAGGGCCTACTCCTGATTCTGAGCCCTAGGACTCATCAATGCTGAAGTTGCTCTAGGGACCATATGTTCAGGGGACTGAACTCAGGTCCCTACGTGTTCTACTGCCACTCCAGCCCCTAAATTCTAATTTTTTGATTTTTTAATATCTTTATTTAAGCACTATGATTAAAAATATGTTTGCAGTTAAGTTTCAGTTATTAAACACACACACACACACACACACACACACACACACACACCTCTTCACCAGTACAACATTCTCACCACCAATGTCCTCCATCTCCATCTTCCCCCACCACTTGCCTATATTCGAGACAGGCATTTTATTTCCTTCACTACCATTGTCATGATATTTGTCAGTGTAGTTATTTCTCTAACTGAACTCACCAATTCTTGTGGTAAGCTTCATATAGATGGCCAGCCCTCATTTCTATTGTCTCTGTGTATTATTACAATAATGTATTTATTTTCTTAAAATCCATAGATGAGTTAGACTATTTTGTGTCTATCTCTCCCTTTGACTTATTTCACTAAGCATAATAGTTTTCATGTCCATTCATGTATAGGAAAATTTGATGACTTCATTTCTCCTGATGGCTGCATAATATTCCATTGTGTATATGTACCAGTTTCTTTAGCCATTTTTATCTTTTGTGGGGCATCTGGGTCATTTCCGATTCTGGCTATTGTAAATAGCATTCTGATGAATATAGGTGTGATGAAGGCATTTTTGTATTGTGTATTTCGGTTTCTAGGGTATATCACCAGGAGTGGTATAGCTGGATCATATGGGAGCTCAATATCTAGTTTTTTGAGAAAGCTCCATATTGTTTTCAGAAAAGGCTGGACTAGATAGATAGCATTTCCACCAGCAGCAAATGAGACTTCCTTTCTCCCCACACCCCCTCCAGCACATATTGTTCTTGTTCTTTGTGATATGTGCCAGTCTCTGTGGCGTGAAATATTACCTCATTGTTGTTTTGATTTGCATCTCCATGATGTTTCGTGATGTAGAACATTTTTTCATGTGTCTTTTGGCCATTTTGCTCTCAAGGGACTACAGCATTTGCAATTTTGGAACTTGTTATCTTCTGCCATTCTCCCTTTTCCTTGGGCTTTGTAAAGATGAGGAAATCTCAGGGCGCCAGGATAACAACTTGGGGACCACAGGGAGATATAAAATAATGTGCATATTTTTTTAACTCGAAGAAAAAAGGCTTCCTCCAAAATCTCTTGGAACTGGGCAATCAGCTCCTGCCTGTAACCCTGTGGGAGGTTCTGCTGTCTCTTAACTCCCAGCAGCCCCCTGGATAGCACGTTCTTCCCTTGCACACGTTTTATTTTTCTTTTAAATATTTTTATTTAAACACCTTAATTACAAATATGATTGTAGTTGGATTTCAGTCATATAAAGAAAACCCACCTTCACCAGTGCAACATTCCCATCAGCAATGACCGAAATTTCTTCCTTCCTACCACGCCCCCACCTGTATTTGAGACAGACTTTCTACTTTCCTCATTCATTCACATTGCTATGAAAGTTGTCAGTGTAGTTATTTTTTTAACTGCACTCACCACTCTTTGTAGTGAGCTTCATGTCGTGAGCTGGACCTTCCAGCCCTCCTCTCTTTGTCTCTGAGAATTATTGCAAAAATGTCTTTTATTTTTCTTAAAACCCATAGATGAGTGAGACTACTCTGGGTCTATCTCTTTCCGTCTGACTTATTTCACTCAGCATAGTATATTCCATATACATCCATGTATAGGTAAATTTCATGATGTCATCTCTCCTGACAGCTGCATAAATATTCCCTTATGTATATGTACCACCGTTTCTTTAGCTATTCCTCTGTTGAAGGGCATCTTTTTTGTTTCCAGAGTCTGGCTATTGTAAAATAGCGCTGGAATAAATATAGGTGTAAGGAAGGGTTTTTTTGTATTGTATTTTTGTGTTCCTAGGGTATATCCCTTGGAGTGGTATAGATGGATCATATGGGAGCTCAATTTCCAGTTTTTGAAGGAATCTCCATATTGTTTTCCATAAAGGCTGGACACGAAGGCATTCCCACTAGCAGTGAATGAGAGTTCCTTTCTCTCCACATCCCCACCAGCACTGCTTGTTATCATTCTTTCTGATTTGCATCAATCACTGTGACGTGAGATGGTACCTCATTGTTGTTTTGATTTCTATCTCCATGATGATTAGTGATGTGGAGCATTTTTTCATGTCTTTTGGCCATTTGTATTTCTTCTTTATCAAAGTGTCTGTTCATTTCTTCCCATTTTTTGATGGGATTAGGTATTTTTTTCTTGTAAAATTCTGTCAGTGCCTTGTATATTTTGGATATTATTCCCTTATCTGATGGGTATTGGGTGAATAATTTCTCCCATTTAGTGAGTGGCTCTTGTATCCTGTCCACTATTTGCTTTCAGGTGCAGAAGCTTCTCAACTTAATGTATTCCTATTTGTTTATCTCTGCTTCCATTTGTTTGGAGAGTGCTGTTTCCTCCTTAAAGATGCCTTTAGTCTCAATGTCATGGAGTGTTTTACCTATGTGTTGTTTTATATACCTATAATTTCAGGTCTGATATCAAGGTCTTTAATCCACTTGGATTTTACCTCCATACATGGTGTTAGCTGCGGATCTGAGTTTGCTTTTTTGCAAGTGGCTAGCTAATTGTGTCAATGCCACTGTTGAAGAGGCTTTCCTTGCCCCATTTAGGATTTCTTGCCCCTTTATCAAAAATTAAAGGATTGCATGTCTGGGAACATTTTCTGAGTACTCAATCCTATTCCAATGATCTAAGGATCTGTCTTTATTTCAGTACCATTCTGTTTTGGTAACTATTGCTTTGTAGTACAGTTTAAAGTTGGGGAAAGTATTGCCTCCCATATTTCTTTTCCCAAGGATTGTGTTAACTATCCGTGGGTGTTTATTATTCCAAATGAATTTCAGAAATGTTTCATCCATGTTTTTGAAGAATGTCATGGGTATCTTTAGAGGGATAGCATTAAATGTGTACAATGCTTTGAGGAGTATTGGCATTTTAATTATGTTAATCCTGCCAATCCATGAGCAGGGTATGTTTTCATTTCCGTGTGTCCTCTCTTATTTCTTGAAGCTGGGTTTTATAGTTTTCTTGGTATGGGTACTTCACGTCTTTAATGAAGTTGACTCCAAGATATTTGAGTTTGTGTGACACTAATGTGAATGAGGTTGTTTTCTTAATATCCCTTTCCTCCCTATCATTATTGGTGTATAAAACGGTCATTAATTTTTGTGTTAATTTTGTAGCCTGCCACATTGCACACTCTTGAGCAGCTGGTAAAGCATTTCACTGTGGTTCCATGTTCTTTCTGGTGACACTGATATCAAGTAGCAGAGGACAGTCCTCCCAGCACCCACTGGAGCAGTGTGCCATTGGCAATGGCCAGGCCCTCATTCACTCATTGCTTTGGAATTGGTGTTTCTTTTCTTTCTTTCTTTCTTTCTTTCTTTCTTTCTTTCTTTCTTTCTTTCTTTCTTTTTTCTTTCTTTCTTTCTTTTCTTTTTCTTTCTTTCTTTTCTTTCTTTCTCTTTCTTTCTTTCTTTCTTTCTTTCTTTCTTTCTTCTTCTTCTTTCTTTCTTTCTTCTTTCTTTCTTCTTTCTTTTTTTTCTTTCTTTCTTTCTTTTTTTTTTCTTCTTCTTTCTTCTTCTTTCTTTCTATCTTCTTTCTTTCTTTCTTCTCTTCTTTCTTCTTTCTTCTTTCTTTCTATCTTTCTTCTTTCTTTCTTCTATCTTCTTTCTTTCTTTCTTTCTTTTTCTTTCTTTCTTTCTTTCTTTCTTTCTTTCTTTCTTTCTTTCTTTCTTCTTTTTTTCATTTTTCTTTCCCCTTTTTTTTCTTCTTTCTTTCCTTCCTACCCTGTACTCAACATTTATACAAATAAATGATTTTACCTGGGAAAAAAACCTAAATCCTACTTTTTATTTTATTTTTAAATTTTTTGTTTGTTTTTGTGCCACACCCAGCAGTGCTCAGTGGTTACTGCTGGCTCTGCTCTCAGAAATTGCCTCTGGCAGGCTGGGGGACCAAATGGGATGCCAGGGATCAAACCCAATCCTTCCTGGGTCTGCTGCATGCAAGGCATATTCCCTACCACTGTGCTATCCTTCTGGTCCCAAATCCTAAGTTTTAAAAGAAAGGATTGTTATATTCAAAATCTAAGAGTTTTTGAACCTATATTTTATCAGATTAACTACAAGTCCTAAATTTTAGTTTTTTATTTCTTATTTTATTCTTTTTCTTCATGACTTCATACAGCACTTCATTAATTTTACAATCACAGCCACAACTTAAAATTAAAAATGAACAGATATATTCAGAATACTTCTTAAAATGATCAAGTGTTTGGATATTATTTACTAAGAAAAATGTTGGTAAAAACCAATAGAGTTTCATATCATAATTATTAAGAATATGACAAGTGGGCCGGGCGGTGACGCTAAAGGTAAGGTGCCTGCCTTGCCTGCGCTAGCCTTGGACGGACCGCGGTTCGATCCCCCGGTGTCCCATATGGTCCCCCAAGCCAGGAGCAACTTCTGAGCACATAGCCAGGAGTAACCCCTGAGCATTACAGGGTGTGGCCCAAAAACCAAAAAAAAAAAAAAAAGAATATGACAAGTGTGATTTTAATTGTATTTTCTATTTTTTACTTAGCATTTGAAAAAACGTCCTTGTTCTTGATACTCAATTCTGTGAATTTTTCTATTACTTTTCATTTTCAAAGTTTCATGACCATACCAGACACAACATTTAAGTTACAATATTTTTCATGTATTAATTCACATTAATTAAACATTATTTTTGTTGACTTAGTTAATTCAGTAACTAAAGTGGACTCTTCAATTTTTTTGTATATTTGAATTAGTTTTAGTTAGTCTTATTTTCTATGTGCATACTTAAGTCTTTATTTATTTATTTATTTTTTGGTTTTTGAACCACACCCACTGACACTCAGGGGTTATTCCTGGCTATGAGCTCAGAAATTGCTCCTGGCTTGGGGGACCATATGGGATGCTGGGGGAGTGAAAGTAGTCTATCCTTGGTCAGTGTGTGCAAGGCAAATGCCCTACCTATTGCACCTCTGCTCTGGCCCCTTAAGTCTTAAATTTTAATTAATAAATAGGAGTAATTGAACATAAGTAAATAATATCTGCAAAATTTATATTATATTTCAGTGTTTCTATAAGTTAATAATAATATTTACCATTAAAAATTCAAAACAATTCCCTTTTTGTGATTAGAGCCATCTTTTCTGAGAGCAAAAGTGATTTCTTCAGTAAAATATGTTCTACATATATTTTCAAAACTAAGTGTTTATGTACACTAAATATAGATTTCTCCTTATTTGTAGAATTAAAAATCAACTAATCTTGGAGCCTTAGCAACGGTGCAAGCAGTAGTGTGTTTCCTTTGCATGCGCTGACCTAGGACAAACCGCAGTTCAATCCCCTGGCCTCCCATATGGTCCCCCAAGCCAGAAACAATTTCTGAGAGCATAGCCAGAAGTAACCTATGGCTGAAAGACCAAAATAAAAACTTTAACTAATCTTTTAACAGTTGACAATGAAAATAAGAGACTATATTTTTAATAGAATTGCAGCTAAATAATTAACTTTATTAGTAAGCTTACTTATTGAAGTTATGATTGATACTGGCCTGAGACTTGAAACAAGATAAAATTTGTGAGTTTTTTCCCAAATAGCCTCTTGGAGCTATAGTGATATTATAGCTGATAACGCACGTATCCTGCACACATCCATACCTGGTTTGGTTCCTGGCAACACAAAAGGTCTCTTTGCCCAGCCAGATGAGATTCCTGAGTACAGACCAATAGTTATGCCTGAGAACCACAGAGTGTGCCCTCCAATCATTCAAATAGCCTCTTGTGTTAACTTATTTTCTTCTATATTCTTAAATTGGCAAAGAACTAAGTTTTATGGCTAGTACAAAGATTTCTCAAAAAAAGCTGAAGCTATATTTGCTATGAACACAAAATTATTTATTCAACTGCCTATGGTCATAAGGAGTTCTGATGATTTTTCTTGAACTTTGGCCAAACAGTCAACTAATAATCATTTTACAATTATGTATTTTCTTTTCATATTTGCATAGGTATGAATATATCTTCAAAGCTTCAACTACTAAAGGCTCCTACTAATTTAGAAAATAATCCTAAATTTGTTGAATATTTTTGGCACTTTAATAGCACATTGAAGAAATTCTACTGTGATCCAATTCTCTTTGTTCTGATCTTTAATATTCCTTATACTTAGTATAATCAAGCCTCCTTCCACCTATAACAGCACTGCCATGAGACCTTGACATCAAGATTGAAAAGGTTAATTAATTGGTCTTGGTTCCATATAAAATATAATATACCATCTTGGATTAAATATCACCGTTATTATCTCATGTTCTAATCATTTAATTGTATAATTGATCAGTAAAGGGCTTAAAGAGAAAATTTTAAAATTACTAGCTTTTATGAGGTACTATCAGAGAAAATATAATGAAAAAAGAAAAAGTTAAATTAAACATATTTGACCAGGGATAATACACTACAGAAGGATATGTGGCAGGACTTAAATATTTTCTACATAAAGATGTTTATTAATGCATTTTGACTGATGAATTTCTTCCATTTTAATTTGCCATAGCATAGATAAACTAGAAAACAAACCATGCTCATTAGAGCACTGCAAATGTGATATATTCAAATATTTTCATCTAATAAATATATAAGTAATTCACTATTGTATCACAGCTACATATTAATGAAGAAAGATACAAATATTGCAAGAACTGATAATATTGAATAAGTAAAAGAATCCCATTATTTTTATTTTATTTCAAGAAAAACAATAATACCAGACATTATTTTGAATGAGGTTATAAAACTACATTTACAAACATAATTTTAGTAAGTAAACCTTATAAAATAACTCAAATTATATATATTCATATAGAATGTAAATGTACACAAATAGATTCACATTTACAATATATCATTTAGTTGACTACAATTGAAAACATCTACGTAAGCAATTTAAGTGATATGAACTTTCTGAAAACCAGGTTATTTAAAATCATTATAATATTGTATTATTCCAATTTAGGTATTCCCATTTATGGCTCTTAATGATGAGCCTTATTTACTTATTTGACTGGCATGCACTTTTGAATAAAGAAATATTTGACTGAAAACTTCATTAAAATATTTCCTTGGACTATATAAACTATATCATGACAATCAATTGTTTTTGTTTTTGTTTTTGGGCCACACCGATTGAGGCTCAGGGGTTACTCCTGGCATGCTCAGAAATCTCTCCTGGCTTGGGGGGACTATATGGGACACCAGGGGATCAAACCTTGGTCCATCCTAGGCTAGCACTTGCAAAACAGACGCCTTACCTCTAGTGCCACTGCTCTGGCCCTGACAATCAATTTTTTTTTTTTTTTAGTTTTTGGGCCACACCCGGGGTTGCTCAGGGGTTACTCCTGGCTGTCTGCTCAGAAATAGCTCCTGGAAGGCACGGGGGAACACCGGGATTTGAACCAACCACCTTAGGTCCTGGATCGGCTGCTTGCAAGGCAAACGCTGCTGTGCTATCTCTCCGAGCCCGACAATCAAAAAATTTTTAAGAAATATGTACTGGTTGATATGATGTACTGTAACATTTACTACAGCTAGTTCAGGCTTACAGACTACACATATTTCTATGTAGTAACTTTGGGCAATAGCTAATAAGAAATAAGACAATTGTGCTAATTTACTATTTTCAGATAGAGTGAGAGGGTGGAATATATTTAATATGCACATCCTTTTTTTTTTATAAAATGTTTATTTAAACACCATAACTGCAAGCATGATTGTAGTTGGGTTTCAGCCATTAACAGAACACATCCCTTCACCAGTGCAACATTTCCACCATTGATGTCCCCATCTCCCTCCTCCCCATCCCCTGCCTGTATTCGTGACAGGCATTCTACTTCTCTCATTCATTAACATTCTCATGCTAGTTGTTAGTGTAGTTATTTCCATAACAGCATTCACTACTTATTGCAGTGAGCTTCATATTGTAAGCTGGTCCTTCCGGCCCTTAACTCTATTGTCTCTAGGATTATTACAGTAATGAGTGAGACTATTCTGTGTCTATTTCTCTCCCTCTGACTTATTTTACTCAGCATAATAGATTTATGTACATCCATGTATAGAAAATTTTCATGACATCATCTATCCTGATGGCTGCATAATATTCCATTGTGTATATGTACCACAGTTTCTTTAGCCATTACTCTGTTGAAGGGCATCTTGGTTGTTTCCAGAGTCTGGCTATTGTAAATAGTGCTGCAATGAATATAGGTGTGAGGAAGGGATTTTTGAATTGTATTTTTGTGTTTCTAGGGTATGTCCTAAAAGTGATATAGGTGGATCATATGGGAGCTCAATTTCCAGTTTTTTTGAAGAATCTCCATATTGTTTTCCATAAAGGTTGGGACTAGATGGCATCCCACCATCAGGGAATGAGAGTTCCCTGTTTCTCCACATCCCCTCCAGCACTGCTTGTTCTAATTCTTTGTGATGTGTGCCATAGTCTGTGTGTGTGGTGGTACCTCATAGTTGTTTTGATTTGCATCTCTCTAATGATTAGTAATGTGGAGCATTTTTTCATGTTCTTTTGGGTATTTGTATTTCTTCTTTGAGAAAGTGTCTGTTCATTTCTTCTCCCCTTTTTTGATGGGATTAGATTTTTTTTTGGTAAAGTTTTGTCAGTGCTTTGTATATTTTGAATAATATGGACATCTTTTTTTGTTTTTTGTTTGTTTGTTTTTTGGTCACACTCGCAGTGCCCCAGGGTTACTCCTGGTTCTATGCTCAGAAATCGCCCCTGACAGGCTCATGGGGGACCATATGGTATGGCCAAGATTTGAACCACCATCCTTCTGCATGCAAAGCAAACGCGCTACCTTCCATGCTATTTCTCCGGCCCCTAATATGGACATCTTTATGTGGCTTTGTTAAATGATACTTTAGAGAAATATAACAAATTCTTGTCTTGCTTCATCTACTTACCACTCCATGAGGAACTCCCTAACACACTGGAGAAGATGTTAAAACATTGTGCTGAATATATAATGATAATTATAGTCATGTTCTATGTCTCTCAGTATTTCTCTTTAGAATATGGCTCTGAAAATTGTCATCATGTTCCTTGGAATGTAACTCTTACAGAATATTAAATAAAATGCCTGAACCAGTGCCTACTATATACCACAGAATTGAAATGTTTTCCATTGGTTGAGAACATGATCAGATTAAAGTATAATTTAGTTTCCTGGTATTCATTATGAAATAATATGTTAGTAACTGACCTATGTATATGTCTATACAAATGCCCATATTCATTATGTGAATACATTTTTGTTTTACAGTTTTAAAAATTAGGCCTGAGACAATACAATGGGCAATGTAGCCAAGCTCAGTTTGTCCTTGGTACCACATATGGCCCACTGAGAACTGGAAGGTGATACCTGCACACAGAATCAAAAGAAACCCCTAAGCATTGCCAAATGTGCCCTAAAAATTAATTAATTAAAAACAAAAACCCATGCTTTAAACTTTGTAAATGTTCTATAATAGCATTTTAATGATTTTCCCAGCTTCTGATGATAATATTTAAAAATGCCAAAGTAAATACTTTTTTTTTTGGTTGTTTTTGGGTCACACCCAGCAGTGCTCAAGGATTACTCTGGCTATGAGCTCAGAAATCACTCCTGGCAGGTTCGGCGGGACCATATGGGATGCTGGGATTTGAACTACCATCCTTATGCATGCAAGGCAAATGCCTTACATCCATGCTATCTCTCCAGCCCCCCAAATTTTTTTATATTTATTTCTTTTAGTGACAACTTTGCCCTTTATAATAATCAGACTTTATTTATTTATTTTTAGGGTTTTGGACCACATCCAGGGATAGTGCTCTTGCTCTGAGCTCAGAAATTGCTTGTGGCAGGCTTGAGACCATATGGGATACTGGGAATCAAACCTGGATCTGTCCAGGGTCAGCTGCATGCAAGACAACTGTCGTACAACTGTACTACTGTAGATATGTTTTAATGAAGAAAGAAGCTACCTGAAGCTACAGCACAGTAGATAAATCACTTATCTGTACGCAGTTAAATTTAGGTTCGATTCCTGGCACCCCCATGTAATCCCCCAAAAGTGCAGGAATGATCTCTGAGAACAGAATCAGGTATGGTTCACAAACAAAATAAACAAAAATGAGGAAGGATGGGGCTGGAGTGGTGGTGCAAGAGGTAGGACATCTGCCTTGTATGCGCTAAACCTAGGACAGACCCAATATAGGTCCCCCAAGCCAGAAGCATTTTATGAGCGCCATTGCCAGGAGTAACCCCTGAGCATCACTGGTTGTGTCTCAAAATGCAAAAAAAAAAAAAAAAAAAAAAAACGAGGAAAGAAAAAAAGAAAATGAAGCCTTACTTTACTATTTCATTTCATTTTCCTATTTGAAGATCCCAAATATCATCAACAGTCAGTATTAATAACAAAGGCAATGAAGAAATTTAACTTAGACGGTATCCTCTTTTATAATTAAAAAGTACATTTTTGCAATTAGACTATATCTGGTTGTTTTTCAATTCTATCATATATTCCAAAGTTATGCCTTTTAAAGAATGATCCTGATGAAACCTTTATGCCTACTTTCTGAAAATGTTTGAAGTTAATGGAATTCACTACTAATGTAAAATCAACACTTTTCCTGCAAAGACATAAATAAAATAAACATTTCTGGCAAGATAAAAATAATTATTTCAAATATTTAAATAGGCACAGTGACTCTATCTGCCTTTCAGTAAACAATGACTAACAGTGCTGAATTAAACTATACCTTCAAAAATGGAAGATACGGTCTGAAAGTAGCTAAGGTTGGTTCTCACTCCTATGGTCTTCACTGTACAGTAATCAGAAGAGTTTTCTATGCAAATCTTGTTATACAAATAAAACACGGTTTTTCCTAAAATGACCTCATGTTTATTTATTACTTCAACTTTTTACTCTCAAACCCTATCTGATTCTTTTTAAGCACACAAATTTTTGTTGCATTTAAAGACACACAATATAGTTGTTTTTCATTTATTTATGCCAAGGCATAAATGGAGAAAATCATAACTCTGTCAATCTACTTACTGCATGTGAATGATATTCCACTGACTATTTTCACATTCTATTTTCACCTCAGGGTTTTTGTTAGGATGAAGAGGCCCTTTCAATAGATTAAGGCCATGACACTTTGTTTGGTCTTACTCTGCAAAATTAGCTGATAACTAATAGGTAGTGTCAGTATAGTTACAGGGTGGAGGAAAATATAAACACTATTTATATTGCAACTAAGGTAAAATTAAAAAGATATCTAAAAATTCATTGCTACATCTTTTGTCAACATTTACTGTTTTCATTAGGTACAATTAATATAGAGGAATTGTATTCATAGTGAAAAGTAGTTTGAAAGCATGCATGTTCAGTCATTAATAGCAGGAATTTCTTTGACTAATATTATATTGCCATAAGAATTCCCATTTTGTAACTTATGGTTGAACAACAGTGGCATCCAGTGGTCAGATAACTGTTTCCATGATTAAAGTGGTCATGGGACAGTTTAATCTGTACTAAATTCCTTAACTGTATTTAGTCTAAGCAAAAGCATTTACTAGAAAATTAAAACCAAATATTGCTGTTTCCAGAGCAACCCTACATCAAGTCTTGGTCATGAGAATTGACTCTAAAGACTACTAACTTCTGTCTTTTCTCCAACACTCCTTAATAATGTCAAATTAGAGTAGCTATTAACAGTCTACTGTGCTGATACATATTAACTTTCATTAACTATAATTTTATACTCGAGGATTTAACTACAATAAACTAAATACATAGTACTTGAAAAATGTCTTGCATGTAAACCTATAAAAACAGCTAAATAATATGTAATCAATACTCATTTTATAAAAAATAGTATTTTAACGACCCATCCGTTAAAGATGACCCCTAAATATTGTAGCTAATCCATGAGATCCTTTATATTATGGTGGTATAACAAAGACTCTTGGACCTAAAAGATTTTTGACCCAGAACTTTCATTTACTGGCATGCTCAGTAAATTCTCTGAACCCAATACACTTCAGAGTTTATGAGGTATAAATATCATAAATAAAGAGCTCCCACCACAATCCTTGGCCCATGCAAGGTACATAATCAATAAAGAAGCAGCAAGAAAAACAAGTTTTGCACCCAGTCTTCTGCATTGAATCTAAAATATTCAAGCTTTGTGAACAAGGCAATTCAATTTTCATTGAAATTTTAGGTCTCCTATATAAAAATTAGAGGCTTTAATAATATCTATTATCCCTAGTTAATAATTATTCAACAAGATGCTGTATTCAAACTTTTAAAAATATTTAGCATAATTCCTGGTATGTATAAATTTGTAATTATTACCCTCTGTTCAAACTTTGTATTGAAAAGTTTGCTAACAGCAACAAGGAAAACTATGAGTCTCCTCTTGTTCTTCCTTATTCAGCCCTAAACTATTTTTAATATCATCTATATGATTAATGGCATGTAGTTTTCAAGAGGGCAAAACATGATGTGATTGATAAGGTTTGTGGTGATAAAACTTGAACACATAAAAACCATATCATATGTATGAAAATTTAAGGATGGGGATGAACTATTTAGGTTCAGGAAGATATGATATGGAATGTTTTAGAGGAGAGTTGAAAAAATTAAAAAGTCCCCTAATGGTATATAAATTATAGATAAAAAGATAGATACAAATTCTTATATCTAGAGAAAATTTAATCTTATATTATCTTTACTAAGTGTCTTACTCTTACACAAATCTAATTATTAAAACTATTTTCCTAATTTGTTTTACCCTATTATGTCTATACTCAGAGCAATTAAGTATTGAGATGAATGTAAGTGTGCTGTAGCTATAGGTACTGTATACATTGACAGAACTCTTGATATAGCTCTTATTTCTTTTATTGCTAACCACAAAATTACATCATTGAGAAAACAGAAAAGCCTCAGGTTGAATATTTTTTACATGTAAATGCCTGGAAGAGAATTCTTTGGAGTTTTAGCTTGGTGAGATTTTAGATGTCTTTGGCTATCCATATGCTTCCTCTTCCATTGTTCCCCCTTCCATTTTCAGGTAACAGTCAATTCTCTCCATGATATTTCAAAGAAATAAATATTAGAAACATTTATAAAATAATTATTGATATTCTGCCATACCATGCTAAATTATAATATAAAAGAGTTATTATTATGTTGCAATCTAGGTAAGTATTAAAATAAAAGACTATATCTGGGGCTGGAGAAATAGTTAAGCAGGTAATGCATTTGCCTTTTCACACCCAGCCTAGATTACATATCTGACAATCATATGGTCTCTCAAACAACCACAGGAAGTGATCTCTGGGCACAATCCTGGAGTAAGCCCTGAAATGCTGGGTGTGAGACAGGGGTGGGAAGAGGTAGAAAATAGGGAAGGGCTGGTGAGGTTAGGAGAGAAAGGAGAGGAGAGAGAAGAGGAGAGAGAAACAAAGAGGAAGAAAAGGATAAAGAACAGAGGAAGGGAGAAGAGAGAGCTAGAAAGAAGAGAAGAGAGGAGGGGAAAGAACTTGAGTGGATGGGAGAGAAAGGGAAGTAGAAAGGAGGGAGGGAAGGAGAGAAATGAGAAGAGAGAAAGGAAGAAAAAAGAAGAAAATAAAGGTGGAAATAAATATAAGGAGTGTGAAGGAGAAAGGGAAAATGAAGGAATAAAGGAGTAAAGAAAAGAAACAATAAAAGAAGAGAAAGTAATAATCCTTTGACATATTTGACTAAAATACAAGATATTAAGTGGGGTTACCATTGGGACTGGAGAAAATTTATTCTAAAAGCAAGTATATGAACTAAACAATTAGAAACTGGTACATGAGCTGTTAAATAGAGATTAATGAACCATTGTATAGGGTTCAAATTCAGTCAAGTTCCAGTAATTATAAGAAAATAGACAACAACAATTGTTTGATTCATTCTGTCACAAAATTAATCAGAGGGATATTTTGGGTCATGTTCATTTAGAATAGATAGAATGATTTGGTAGAACCAAGGGAAGGGAAGGAGGATTTTCTAGCAAGACAATCAAAATATTCCTTATAAGATTTCACATTTTAACAATTCTGCAAAGATGCCACATGACAAATATGCCAAGTCCACTGGTTTTAGAATTATAAAATCTGGGATCTTCTTGGAGGAGAACTGAGCAGACTCCCTGTGCCTACCTACAGAATTAGAAGTCTCAACAGCAACACCCACATCCTCCTTAAATTTTGTTTGTTTGCGATTGGGCCACACCCAGTGGCACTCAGGAGTCACTCCTAGCTATGTGCTCAAAAATCGCTCCTGGCTTGGTGGACTATATAGATCCGTCCTAGGTTAGCATGTGCAAGGCAAATGCCCTACCATTTGCTCCACCACTCCGGCCCCTTATTGAATTTTTTATCAATAATTCTATCCATTTCTTTGTAACAAGCAATATAAAAAATGTATGTGTATCTGCTAAGGGTACAGGTTTGATGATTGTTTAGAAAGTGTGTCAATGGTGGGAGGAAGGTTACAGGTGATAGGATTGCTGACAGAACACTGAATGCCTGGAACAGCTATTTTATAAACAATTTTATAAACCATGGAGTTTAAATAGAGTAAAAAAACATAGATACACCCCTATAGAGCTGGAGTGATAATATAGCACACAAGATACTTCTCTTGCATTCAATCAACCCAGAGATGATTGTGGTCTTTAGAGCCACTAGAGTTGATCTCTGAACAGTCAGGAGTAAGACCTGAGCATCATCAGATGTGGCCTCAAACCCCCCAAAATAAAAAGTAGATATACCACTCTGTAATGGTTCACCATTACAAATACCACAATTTTTAAAATTATCTTTGTTACTGTTTTCTATACTCCATATTTATTCAAATAGAAATAGCATCTATATGTGATTATTGAAAGTGTAGTCCCCAATTATACTTATTTTTTTTCTCTTCCTTTCTTCTCTTTCGTTATGTGCTATGCCATGTTTCTTAATTCAAGACCATGGCGTGATTTTTGTTTGTCTGTTTTTGTTTTGTTTTTTTTTTCTACTTGTTTGTTTGTTTGTTTTGTCTGCTCTGTGTGGTGCTTATCGATATAGCTGGAGCCCTCACTGGATATTTGACACTTCTTTTGGTACTAGTGGAGTGTTTCACCTACTTTTTCTCCATCTCCCAGATTGATGATGAGAGCCTTTAGAAGGACTCCACCCATTTTCGGGGTATTAGACTCTTACCCCAGTTTATTACTTTTTTCTCCTTCAAACAAAACCACGCAACTTGAACTAGCTAGTCCTGACTCCAGTTAGAGGGGGAAATAAGGGAGGCATCAAGACCAAACAGGTGCAAGACTACTAAGTAGTGGGTTAGATACAGAGGGGACCACATATTCTAGCCGCCCTGGGGTGAGGGAAAAGGAAAAGGGAGGTAGGATAGAAACGGAGGCGTAGGGATGACAATTTGGAGATGGGAATCCCCCCTGATTTTATGTAAATATGTACCTAAAATATTATTGTCAACAATATGTAAGCCACTATGATCAAAATAAAAATTTATATTAAAAAAAAAGAAATAGCATCTATAAATCTAAATACAATAAGTCCTAAATGTGAATTTCATGTATTTTGAATATATCAATAAAAAAGTGGTGTATGGGGACATATAAAATGAAGTAGACATTAATAAAAATTGAAGAATGGATAACAGCATGATTTCCATATTTAAAATAATTTCCAAACTTTTAAACTAAACTAAGCAGATAATTAAGTGGATGTTTTAACACTATGTTGAAGATCTTTTTTTTTTTTTTTTTTTTTTTTTTTTTGGTTTCTGGGGCACACTCCACGGCACTCAGGGTTTACTCCTGGCTCTGCACTCAGAAATCATTCCTGGCAGGCAGGGGGGACCATATGTGATGCTAAAAACGAACCACCTATCATCCTGGGTCTGCCACATTCAAATCAAATACACTACTGCTTTGCTCTCTCCAGCTCCCGGAGATCATTTTCTAAATTTTTTTCTAGTGGTTAAAATTAGCTTTTCTTACAGAAGTTGTTATAAAGACATAAATATTCAAACATTGATTAAGGGCTATGTCTATATTTCCCATGCCAGTGCTAAATACAGTAGGAAGAAAAATTACAATGACATAATAGTCCCTGACATCAGCGATTCATAATTGAAGACATCTATTCACTTGTTCATATCACCTATCGGAAAACTGCCACCACCAACTGCTGCCTTTTACTTAAAAGAGAACTGCAATAGAACAACCTTCTAAAATGTGTACTATCTTTTTGAATAATCCGTGCAATTGCAGTTCTAGGAAATAATATGAGATGAAGGCATTTTGTAAGAGGCTAAAACAAAAATCTCAAGATAGAAATTCACTTCCAACATTCCTAGATTTTAAAGTCACTGCACAAATCATTAAGGCTTGATGTTGCTTCTGTTCTGTCTCATGTACAATGGGACCTTATGTCAGGCAACAAAGAAGTAAGTGATAGACTAAATAAACAGGCATTTCCCTTGTAGTCTCTCTTGAAAGAAAAGTGGTTGTTATTAAGTATGTACTATATTGAATAGAGCAATTCAATAAGAGAGAGCTTTATGATTTAAAAAAACTTTTAAATAGATGCATCTCTTGACTATTTAGAAATAGAACATATTTTCAAGACTGTCTAGATAACAGGTTGTGTGTGGGCTGTCAGCTTGTTTTGGCCTAATAAAGCAATCTGTGATTCAGCACTCTTGGAAAAAAAAAGGGAAATGTAAAAATGTTCCATAAATATTTTCAAAACACAAGAAATGCAAGAACAAATTCTGCTCCTTTGTGAAAGAGCTGGTGGAGAAGCTGCTTGAAATTATGAGTCAGGGTGTTCTTGTCTATTCTCTTCCATAGAGCACAGCACAATTCCTTGATATATGATTTATTTCCCTGTATTTTTCTTCCCCATTCCTAGAGAATGTCTACAATGAATATAGTGTTGATATCAGATTTTATTTTTAGGATTTGGGGGATGATGTCAGAACAAGTGACAGAACCCCATGAAACAACAAGTGGCTGTGAAGTCAGCTTATCATAACACTTATTGTCACTTCGTTTACAAAACAATGAGTTGGCTATTTTAGAAACACAGTAAGTTGTTTGTGTCCATGTGTGCTTGTGTGTTTGCTATTCTATTATAGTAGCAAATATTTTTTATCATAATGAAGGGCTTCATAACGAAGGATAAATATATATGCAAATGTAAGTATGAGTGTGTGCTAAGTGTGACTGAAATAATATGACCTAGGAAAGTTTTATACTGTCAAATAATCAAACATTAAAACAACTACCTCTATTAAGATAGATACTATGAAAATTTAATATAAAAACTTAACACTGGACTGAAGAAATAGAGAATTTAAGGTGCATAGCTTGTATGTAACTGACTCTGGTTCTATTTTCAACAGCATACGGTGCTCTGTGGATACAGGCCTGCCTGGGTTTTCCTGAGTAATGTTGTGGCAACCTGAGCAGCACTGCACCCTTGATTCCTCTCAATCATCAGCCCTCTTTTCTAGTAGTGTGGTCTCTGCAGTTCCACCTGAGATTGCCCCCCCCATAAACAAAATAAAACAAAACACAATGAAAAACTAATATTTTTTTAGCCATATCTATCTCCTTTGGAAGCTCTTTCTGAGAACAGGCTTGACATTTCATATTTTTTAAAAGAGAATAAGAACAGTTAACAATTTAAGTCTAGTAGTGTGGTATTGCCAATGAAGACTTTCTTCTTCCAAGGAAGATTGAGTTATTTTCTAAAGATAGTACCTCCAATATTACCCTGATCAAAGAGTTTGGGATTAAGAGTGTCATGAAATGTAACTAGAAACAATGCTTATGAAGAACTTGTCAATTATTGACTTGTGTATTCAATATTAAACATTGGGTTGGTGTAAGACTGTGTGCTACAGACAGATAAATAAGAAACTAAATTGGGGGCTGAGAGCAACATTTGACACTGAAAAAGATAAGACTAGAAAACATATCTGAGGCATAAGTTGTACATTTCATAACCATCCTGTGTATTATCATTCTTCTCAGAACTGAGAAAATCAGAGTTAAATGTTAGAAATGTGTTAGGTATTCTGTTTATGACTGAAACCCAACTACAAACATGCTTGTAATCATGGTGCTTAAATAAAGATTTTATTTAAAAAATATGGGTTAGAGAAGGTAGAAAGGCTTATATCCAAGTATTTTAAAGAATAAAGTAAATGTTAATTTAACTATATCACAAGGGGAGTATACTTTTATGTCCTTGTACTCTTTAATTGCACAGATCTTTAGTCTTTTATTCAGTAGTCCCTTAGTAAAAAAGAAAAAAAAAACTTCCCAGAATGATGAGCATAAGGGAGGAATTGATTTGGTCTCCTATTTTTAACCAAAAAGAATTAAGAACATTTGTATGCAGATGTACAGTACAAATCATTAATAGAATTGATATGGCTCATGCAATACTAAGTATATTCTTATAAGCTAGCTCTTCAATAGAAATAGTATGAGCTATTCAATTAAAAATAGTATAATCAGCTCTTCAAAAGAAATAACATATTTTAACTATTACCAATAAGTTATAAATCTGTGTTATAAGACTTGGTTATAAGTCTGTGTTTAGGTAGAAAATACTTCAATAATAATAATAGGTTTGTTACTCTGTTTTCTAAACTTTGCAAGAATTATTATGGTTATTAAAATATTTTATGTCAATAGATTGTTTTATGTGTAATAAAATAAGTGTATTTTATTCAGTCATAAAATACGATTTAATTTGAGTGCTACAGAATGCCTGATACACTTATTTGATTACTATAGATGTTTTATAAAATCAATATTACAATTTTGCCAATTCAAATGACTAAAATCTTATATGTAAAAAGTACCACAAAGTATTAATATTAATTCATTTAATTTAGTTTTATAAAAGATATTACTATTTGTGCCTTGATATATCCAAAATTAAAGAGATTGATCTTAATAATAAAAGATTTGAGATTATTTAATAAATACGTATTTCCATCCTAATATGTAAATAGGATGCTTAAGCCAAAATTACTATTATAACATGTAGATATACTCTGTTCATTACTATCATAGCATACGAATATACTCTGTTAATTGCTTGATTTCTTTCATTGGTAACATTTCAAGATAAATATAAAATATTGGCAATTTTTTATTTAATGAACTTAAGTTTGGCATGACATTGCATAACTAAACATTTTATATAGCTGCTCTTCTTGGTGTCCTGTAAATAAGGAATTTACATTTAAGTTTACAAGATTCTTTCTCATGATTTTAGGTACTGCTTCTTTCTAAATAGCAGCAATGCAGCCCTTGATGACAGCCCTTTCGACTCTTAAAAACTATATACAATGTATCTGGAGGACAGGAGGGAAAATTGCATCCAGAAAAATAGGTGCTTGACCTTGAGCTTTATTCAGAGTGAATTATAATTTCTATCTTGATTTTGGCTATTTTACCATTACAAGTCATCAAAAAGTACCCAAAGAAAACAATGTATTTGATGTCTTCAAATAATCCCTCAAATCAGTGCAAAATATAACAATGTTTAAAATTATTGAAATCATTTCATTTATCTTACTCCAAGTTTTTATACCTTACTTTCCAAATCAAAGCGGCCTGTTATACTTAGTACTAAAATATATTTAGCTCATTACTATCAGGAGAAAATTTCATGTTTTGCCTGAAGTTGTATCAAACTAGAACAAAGGTCTTTCTTTTTCTACTTAGAGATTTTATGCATACTCTGTACCAAAACTACAATAAACCACAGCAAATGTCCTCAAAACAGCAAAAAAATCCAAACTCACCCAATATCCTCAAGACAAAACAAAACTATCACAATGTACACTATGCAGCTAAGAAGCACACGCCAATCTACATGATACAGGTTCATACAAAGTTATCAAGAGTAGAAATCAAATGGCACCAAACTAATCTTTTAGCCAAGGAGGAAAAAAAAACCTAGCCCAATAAACTGCCTACTCATTCCAAAAGCACAGCTAATAGATTATCTAGATTGGAAAATACAAATAAAAAGATGACTCCCTAAGAAAAAAAGGTAAGAATGACCAGTGACTGAAAACTTTCGATTTAACATTAGAAAAACAATTGCTGTCAAATCAAAGTATAAGTTTCAATGGATTATTTTATGCTTCTTATTTTGCATGGAAGACATTTGGACCTCAGCCAGAAGTGCATTGCCAGAGTTTAAATTGTAGTCTGTGGGCTGCAATTTAAGTGCTTTTACCTCTTGCTAAAGCTCTGCCTATCTAAGTATATCTTTTACAATCTGCTACTTTTTTAAAATTGGTTTGTTCTAGCAAATGAACTCATTATTATGTAATTTACCTTATATTAATTGGCTGATAAGAAATATAAATATTCATTATATCTGATTTTTTATTGATCCTTAGAAAGTATCATGAATCTTGAAGATTAAAGATCTTGCCTTGCACTTGGCAAACTTCTCCTTGATACCTCATATGATCTTTGAGCTTTACCAGAGTGATCTCAGAGCACAAAACCAAGAATACACCCTGGGGACCACTAAATATGTACCCCCTACCCCAAAACAAGCCAAAACAACAACAAAATATTTTCTATGCATCAATTTGTACAATGCATAAAATCCACATAGGTTCAGAATAAGTATATTAAAAATGTGTGCATACTTAGGAAATAGAAAATGTATTCATTATAAAGAAAATATTCAAAAATATTCACTGTTTAATAATCATAATTCTAAATTATTACAATATTTGTTTTCAATTATATGTCTGGAGAAAACTAAAATATAAATGACAATTATATTATCTTTTTGTTTTCTTTTGTTTGTTTGTTTGTGGGTCACACCTGGCGGAGCTCAGGGTTTACGCCTGAATCTGTGCTCTGAAATCGCTCCTGGCAGGCTCAGGAGATCATATGAGATGCTGGGATTCGAACCACCCTCCATCCTGGATCGGCTGCTTGCAAGACAAACACCCTACTGCTGTGCTATTTCTCTGGCTCCACAATTACATTATCTACATGAATTTACCTCTTTCCAATTTAGTCACCACATGAAAATCTGGTAGCACCTCATAGATCATTTCTACTGAAGGTGAAAACTCCAAATCTAACAAGTACATTCTGAGTGAGAGACTTATTAATAATTACTCTAGCCAAGCTTTGAAAATGGAAAAACAACAAAATTTATTTCCATCCTGAAGCACATTTTAAAAATAAGCATTTTACTATCTTATATGTTCTCACATTATCCAAAGTTAACACTGCCAAGAGCTTGTACAGAATTTGTTTTAAACACATTTATGAGGAAAAAAAACTGTGAGAAGGGTCATTGAAATATCTGTTTTCCAGAGAAAAACCAAGATACGTTTTGAAAAACCTCAACCATAGATATTTGCTCACCAGCAACCTGTTATATGTTATCACTTTGCCTTTCTTCCCTTCTCTCCCTTTCTCTAGTTATAAAATAGAAGTGTATCTGAACTATATGTTCAATAATTTAAAAACTGGTGTGCTTCCTCAATGCATCTAAAAAGAATATAGGGGCCTGATGAAGAATCCTGAGTGGCTATTGCAAGAGTCTAGTCATTTTCTTTTTACGTTGAAACTATTACCTTGAATGTAGAATATCTCCATAATTTCTGATCATTTTAAGAGATAGAAATAGTGGCATATCAAGGAGAAATTAAATTTCATCATTTTGCCTTTAACACGTACACTATAAAAGTGACAGCTTGGTGCACTGTAGCTGACAGTTCCCATTAACTAAAAGCTAATGTTGCTGCGTCAGTCCAAACACGGAGTCACGGCCTCTGGCTACAGGAAGGTCCCCTTCATACTAGAATTCTCAAAACCCCATGGGGAAAACAAAAGCTATAAATATTTTCCACTGGTTTTCTCCTCAAAGCTATATAATGAATATTTACACATTGAAACCTTATATCCACCCCAAATCTTCTTGTGGAAACACCTCCATGGACATATTTTATAGTCTGAGCAGGTGATTTGAGCAAGCTGTCCTTCACATCCAAGTAATGAATAAGCATATAACAGGGATGAAGTCTCAGTTCTTGAATCATAGGTAAAACACTATTTACAAAGATAGCGAACTTGTTTTAAATTATTGTGTAGGTGTGTTCTCACTGTTATGAATTAGTAATTAAATATATGCAAGTATCAGAAAAATTCAACTGAAAATGATAAAGCTATAGCATCAGAAGTTCTGTGTGCTTAGGAAAAAAGTTTTTTTAATATTATTATTATTTTTGGGTGGGTTTTGGGTCACAGCCGGTGATGCTTAGAGGTTACTCCTGGATATATGCTCACAAATCGCTCCTAGCTAGGGAACCATATGGAACCGGGGATCAAACCAGGTCCATCCTGGATCTGCCACGCTCAAGGCAAAGGCCCTACCTCTGTGCTATTGCGCTGGCCCCTGCTTAGGAAATATTTTGAATGAGACTAACAATTATTTCTAAGTGGTTGATTGCAGAATTTTAGTACAGGAAACTATTAACACAAAAACTTTCTTTTCTGAAATATTTGTTTAAAATGTTTCTTGAATAGAAGATGGAACAGAACCTCTAGAACCGTAAAGACTCTATCCTAGACCTTGTCCTATGACCTACGCAATTACCAAGATTGCTAGCTACAGTGGCCTGATTTTCTCATCCACAACTGAGAGGAAATTTTCCTGGCACCACAAAAAAGCTTTTGGGATGTGGTAATGAGTATGTATAGAACCAGTAGTTGTTCCCATAAAGTATGCTTTAAGAGCATACCCTAAATCTCTTAGGCCACGGGAATTCCCTTTATTCCCCTATACTTACTGTGCTTATGCAAAAAAAAAAAAAAAAAAAAAGTGGAGCTAACACCAAACCCTGTCACTCCAGCACTCCTTTTCCTTGTTTTGTTTTGTCTGTTTTTAATATTACTTTCCTTCTCTTTTTTCTTCCACTTTTTTCTTTCTTTTTCACTCGTGTGGATATTATTTGGTGATTTTTTTTTTTTGGCTGGGTGCATTTTTCTTTTCTTTCTTTTTTTTTCTTCTCTCTTTTTTTTTCTCTTTTTTGTAGTTGCTACCAAATTTTTCTTCTCTTTTTCTTATCTGTTTTATCTCCAACAGAATCACATAACTTGAATCATTCAGCCTCATAAATTGAGGGGGGAAATGATGATACCAGGACTAGTCATATGAACATGTAGTGAAAATAAAAAATGATCAGATTTGAACACCAAACCCAAAGTCAATGACAACAGAATACCCAATCTACAACAAGCTGTAAAGTGGAGACCAGTTACACTAGTATTCTGGGGGGGGGGGGTAAAGGAGGGAGATATGGGATACATGCTGGGAACAGGGGTGGAGGGAGAACAAATACTGGTGGTGGGAATGCCCTTCATTCATTGTCACTATGAACTATAAATAATTCTGTGAAAAACTTGATCACAATAAAAATTTATTAAAAAATTAAATAAAAATTGTTTCTTGAATAGCATTTCTTTTTACATAGGAGTTGTGAGTTTTTATGTGCCTATATTAGAAGGGGAGAGACAGTAGTGGTACAAAAAATCTGACATTGTTTACAAAGTGCTCCTAATAGCTGCAAATCACAAATTAATAGTTCACAATAGAGTTAAAAAATCACAAATAAATAGATTACTAAAATTACCAAATCTGAGAATAAATGTTTAAGTTCTGTAAGTGACTTTGGAAATACAAAGAACACTTTCATCAAGAAAAAATTAGTGATGAAGCTGAGGACTTTCTGAGAGTGTGAAAGATCAAAAAAGTGATGTGAACATTTGAAGCATGAGGAATGAACCTTTATGTGTACAACTACATATGGCATGATTAGCACATTTTGAAAATTGAAAGGAGTTATGGCATGCAAAAAGATCCAGAAAAGCATACATTAAGGGGCTTGAAGGGAAATTGAAGGGGTGGAGTGGGGAGTGCTTGTAATATTTAGATTTTAGAAAGATTGCATGAACAGCAGAATTGAGAATGGATTAGAGGGGAGTGACAATAGCAATCTAGAGTTCATTTCTTAATTATCATAATCAATGGTAATGCGTAACAAAGGAACAAGAGACTGAAGAGAATCTAGAGAATCAATTCCTTTGTTATAATAGAAGTGGAGTGAAAGGAGTAAGTCAAGTTTGAATTTGCAAGTATGAATAAGCAACTACACCAATGAAAAATCTTTGTCTCTAATACATAAAAAACAAGATAAATGCATTTTTATATATACATACAGGAAATGTACATTCTAGAGATATATGAATTTGGCTCTCTATTGAGGTTGATTTATAAAATATATCAGTTCTTTCCAAAATACCACTTTGACTTATTTGTTAGTTTTCTGATTAAAATTCTGTGCAAATATAAATTGTCTCAGTGATAAAAATATTTATTTGTCAATAAATTCATTTGTTCTTTGAAGAAGTGGACCAGACCAAACTGAACTTAGGTTTTATTCCTGGTTCTGGGCTTTTGGAATCACTTCTGGCAGGTCTCAGGGAAATATATGAGGTTTTTGTGGGAAAAACTTTCATTGGCTACATGCAAGAAGAACATCTACTCACTGTACTAACTCTCTGGCCCTTTATTTATTCCTGAACAAATACTTTAAAAGATACTTTGCATACTCTCTGTAGCCTTTTCTCTGGAAATTCCAGTGAGCCATATAATGATATTGCCCCTCTAAACATTCAGCTAAATAGGAAAAACACAGCAAAATATGTCAAATTTATAGATAGATTTTCAGAAATTGAATACAAAATATTTCAAGGAAGTAAGGCCTAGGTATAAAAATAAATCAAGTGCCAAATAATTGAGATGTATATAAAGATGTAATAAAACCATGTACACACACAAACACATACACACACTCATTTTTACTATAATATACAGAAGTTATGAAGCTCATGCTAATTAGTGTAAATCAAAAAGAGAAAGACTAACACAGATGACCTCACAATATGTTACACTTTATAAAAGTAATAAAATGAGCACATAGGTAATTAATAAGCAATAAAAACTCATCCTTAATCTATGACATTGAATTTAGATGGCCAAGCATATGGGACATCCTAGATATGTGGACTGAAAGAATATAATGAACTGTGAGAGAGCTCTTAGTCCTTTGTGGCCATTATGGTGTGGCAACATTGGTACAAAATAAAGTGTACTATAATTTATGGCACTGTAATATAATATATTCTCAACCAAGTTAAAGTTATAAACCAAACAAATAAAAAAATCAATATGCTATGTAAAGATCAAACGCCATTAAATTTTGGGGCAGTGGGAGTTAGGAGAGGAAAATCTCAAGTGGTATAGTAGGATTCAGGATCATTGCCTGAAATTTGTAATCATTGAAGATGTCCTGTTTTCTAGAGACAAGCAATATGAGGGGAACAAGAAGTAATAAGATCACACCACTAGTTCTCCAGAAATAAGTAAAATGATGCTCAAGTGGCCAGGGAGACAGTACAGAAAGTGATGTTCAAGGGAAAGCATGCTTCCAGGTACTAAAAGAAGGTCATTTTCATGAAAAACTTACACTTTAGTCCTCATGTTCTTTCTTAGGCCTCAGCTCATAATGTTTAGGGTGAAGTAAGACAAGAATAAGAACTTCTGGGGAGCCGGAGAGACAGCCTGAAGGTGAGGCATTTGTCTTGCATGCAGAAGGACGGTGGTTCATATCCCAGCATCACATATGGACCCCTGCGCCTGCCAGGAGCGATTTCTGAGTGTAGAGCCAACAGTAACCCCTGAGCACTGCCAGGTGTGACCCAAAAACCAAAAAAAAATAAAAAAAAATAATAAAATAAAGAATAAGAGCTTCTGCATAGAAATTGAAAAAAAAATTGACAATGAGGGAACAACATAAAGTGGCTTTTTAATCTAAGGCTATATAAAAATGTCAAATTAAAGAGAGGTAGGTGAAGAGTACTCTAAAGAGTACAAATTAGCTGATATTTCTGCCTCAGGGAAAGGAAAAGACACTGTCTTCAGAAAATGTCCTCAAGAACAGATCTATATTATGAAGGCATAATTTGGAGAGCTGTAGTGAAAAGAGTGGAAGAATCAATAATTGCCAAGTGAGTGAGGTAGTCAGTATCTTGAATTAAAACTGAAGTCAGCTTGGACCAATGCTTTCACTATCCATAGATCTAATGCAATATATTAGAGAGAAGGAGATATGTAGCCTCCACTTCAGCTGGGAGCATAATCCCAGCCCTCTGTCTGGACATGAGATGAGATACTTGTGATCAAAAGAGACCAGTGCAAAAAGAAGAGTGTGTCCACTCTGTTTTGTCTTGCGGCTATGCATTTCTTCTAGTCAGTGAACTGGAGTACAAAATGAAAAGGAAAAAAAAAAAAACACTGAAAAGGTGAAAATGGGGAAACAATACAGAATCCTACCATAACCTTAGAGAATGAAAGATGGTAGGTTTGAAGACTCAGCCAATACTGGCCACCAATATAGCCTCACTGATAAGGATTTTAGAGAGACATGCAGAGATATTCAAATATATCAAAATAAGTAAATATATCAAAATTAGTAACCACACTTGAGACTCAAAAAGATATGAATGTAGGGCCTGGAGAGATAGCACAGCGGTGTTTGCCTTGCAAGCAGCCGATCCAGGACCAAAGGTGGTTGGTTCAAATCCCGGTGTCCCATATGGTCCCCTGTGCCTGCCAGGAGCTATTTCTGAGCAGACAGCCAGGAGTAACCCCTGAGCAATGCCGGGTGTGGCCCAAAAACCAAAAACAAAAAACAAAAACAAAAAGATATGAATGTAGAAATAAAAAACTTTAAACAGAAATAACAGGACTAAAATTTTTAAATGAAAAAACACAATGAAAAAAACCTCACCAACATAGTAATAGCTGCTGAGGACAGGATCAGGGAGCTACAAGTTGAAATGCATAACACTTTCAGACAACAGAAGAAGCTGGAAAAGGGCATTAAGTAAACAAACAACAAACAAATGGAAGATAAAAAATTCTTCAAAGAAAGTAAACAAGAAACTCTGGAATAAACTTAATAGAAACAACAGAAGAATCATTGGTATCCCAGAGACCCAGGATGATACCAATTTAAACTGTCAAGGACATCATTGTGGAGAAATTTCCAGCTAAAAAGTACATGAAACCACATTCTAATACCTGAAGAGTACCAGCTAACAGAGACATAAAGAAAAGCACTCCAAGACACAAAATCCTAGTCACAATGATAAAAACCAAAGATAGAGATAGATATATAAAAGTAGTAACATTATAAAGAGAATTACATTTAAAGAAGAATGTTAGGATTCATAACAGATTTATTACAAGCAATTCTTCAGACTCAAAAGCAATGGTGGAACATTATGAAAAATAAATGAGTGCTTCACAGTTATTCCCATTACAGTATACTTCAAGGGTGAAGAAACCCTGTATCTCTTAGGGCAAGGGAATTCCCTTTCTAATTTCCCCAATATTTACTGTGCCTTATGCAAAAAAAAAAAAAAAAAAGATCACAAATTAATTTTTTATTGTTGTTGCTTGTTTTTGTTTGTTTGTTTCTATGTGCTTTGTTTTGTTTTTATATCAGGACCGTGGTTATGGTTTGATCGTTGTCTTTATTGCTGTGGTATCTATTGCTGGGTGCTTTTTTGGGTTTTTTAATTTGATTTTTTGTATTCTTGTTATGCTTTTTCTTCCTTTTTCCTTTTCTTCTCTTAAATTAATATTTATAGCCTCAGAAGGACACCTCCCTTTTTTTTGCTTGTTTGATTTTTGCCCCCCCCTTTCCTTCTAACAGAACCACATAACTTGAATCATCTTGTTCTGCCTCACAAATGGAGGGAGAAATAATGGAGGGTACCAAAACCAAACAGTCGTATGAACATCGAGTAGAAAAAAAAATGATCAGACTTAAACACCAAAACCAAAGCCAAAGGCAACAGAATCGATACCCAATCTACAACAAACTAGACACAGAGGGAACCATTTATACTAACAGCCTGGGGGGCAAAGAAGGGGTATATGGGATGCATGTGGGAACAGGGGTGGAGGGAGGACAACAATGGTGGTGGGAATATTCCTCCTGATTCAATGTCACTATGTACCTAAAATATTACTGTGAAAGATTTGTTATCTACTGTGGTCAAAATAAAAATTATTTTTTAAAAAAATGAGTGCTTCACCAAGAATAATTCACCCAGTCAGATTTTTTTTTCAGGTTTAAAGGAAGGATGAATAGTTCACAGATAAACAGCTCAGAAACTTTAGAGACTCAAAAGCAACCTTAAAATGAGAAATGAATGGTCTACTTTAAAACAAAGTAGACTCAACAAACACACCAAACTCCTATAAAAGATGACTTAACCTTATGCCAATCATCTAAGTCTACATAAATTGACTAACTGCACTAGGAAAGAGACAGTGGCAAAATGAATCAGAAAATTAAATCCAACATTTTTCTTCCTGCAAGAAATACACCTTCATAGAGCAAACATAAATTCAAAGTCAGAGGATAAAAGACAATTATACAAGCAAATAACTTCCTTAAAAAAGAACTTGGGTGGCCATATTAATATCAGACAAGGATTTTAGGATTAAAAATATTATAAGAGACCGAGATATACTTTTCTTAATTATCAAGAGATATGTGAACCAGAAATAAACACACTCCTAAAGATATATTTATCAATTAGGGGCCACCATAATACTCAAAACAACTGCTGATAGATTAGATGAACGACATCAATAGCAACACAATAATATTGGGAGACTTCAATACTGCACCCATCACCACCACTTGATATATCAAACTAAAACACCACAAAGAAATACTGACTCTGAATATGTATATGTATGAATATAAATATGTATATGTATGTATATTTATACAAAGCTACTTTCTTCCAGTTATACATATATTCCTCCATCCATCCATATATATGTGTATATGTATATATATGGCTCTCCATCCCCATGATGGGCCATAAAATATACCTTCATAAAATCAAGAAGGTGAAATTTTATCAATTATATCTGCAGATTATGATACATTGAAAAAAGCAATGAACTGCAAACACACACAGAGAAAAAACATGAACAGCTCATGTAGTGTTATAGCCCTTAAGATGGGCTTGGATAGTGGATGGAGGCCTTTGTTCTTAGGCCCCAGCCACATGGCTCCATCCCCCATTAACCGGCAGGTCTGGGTCCAGGAAAGCGACAGGTATTGAACTCACTCTCAGGCAGGCTTCCCGAGAGATAACATCTTTATTTAGCCCTAGCCAACAGATGTGGCTGCTAACCATTTACGCATTCAGCCCTGCATTCTCGCTTCTCCCTCAGCCATACCTCTCCATCCAGGTAAATGCCAATTCCTCTCCATCCTGGCCAAAGACCAGAAAGACCCTAATCCCTTGGCTCAAAGGCCTTATCTAACCTTCCCAAGACCCATCCCAGGAATGGGCGGGTCTCAGGTAGAACACCTAAATCCAGGGTGGAGTCACAAGCTCACTAAGGAACAATCAATGGGTCAGAGACAAACTCAAATCTTACTCAGAAACAAATAAGAATGAAGATGTGAATTACTAGAATTTGTGGAACACAGCAAAAGTTGTATTAAGAGGAAATTTTATAGCATTACAAGTATTTATCAGAAAAGAACAAAGAATCTACATATGTAATCTAATGTCAAAGCATAAATATTTGTAAAATGATCAAATAAAAAAAAGAAAAGTTGACAGACAGAAGGAAATAATTAAGCTTAGGGCATAAATAATGAATTAAAAATTCATAAAATAATCCAAAAGATCAACTAAAGCAACAGTTGGTTCTTTGAAAACTAAATAAGATTGATAAGCCATTAGTAAGACTCACAAAGAAAGAGAGAAACTTAATAAACTGAAATAGAATTGAAAAGAGGGTTACAATAAATACTACAAAAATTCATAGTTTTATCAGAGATTATTTTGAGAAACTTTATGACCAAAAAAAAGTGAACCTGAAAGAGATGGATAAATTCTTGGATCCTATAAATTCCCAAGGTTGAACCAAAATAATCTGGAATATATGAACAGACTTATCACTATTGAGGACATTTAAACATTAATCAAAAGACATCTTCCCCAAATCCCAGATCTAGATGGATTCAATAGTTAGTTCTATCAAACTCTTAAAGAGGACTTACTGCCTTTTTTTTTTCAGATCTTCAAGAAATTTGAAGAAACAGAAATACTCACATATAGTTTCTATGAATCTGACACCACCCTGATACCACAAGTAGATAGAGATGCCACAAGAAATAAATCTACAGGAGATGAATGTACTATACAAAGAAAACTACAAAATATTGCTTTATAAAATAAAAGAGAACACAAGAAATGAAGATATGGGGCTGGCGTGGTGGCGCCAGAGGTAAGGTGCCTGCCTTGCCTGCACTAGCCTAGGATGGATGTAGGTTCTATCCCTGGCGTCCCATATGATCCCCCAAGCCAGGTGAAATTTCTGAACTCATAGCCAGGAATAACCCCTGAGCATCACCAGGTGTGGCCCAAACACCCCCCTCCAAAAAAAAAGAAGAAAAAATGAAGACATATATACTGTTCATGGATTAGGAAGATTAACATCATTAAAATGGCAACACTTCCCAAAGCATCGTATAAGTTTAATGCAAACCTCTAAGGCTAAACATGACATTTTTCAAATAAGTAGATAAAACACTGCTAAAATCAATTTAAAATGATAAACTCCCTTTAATTGTCAAAGTGATTCTTAGAAAAGAGAAGATGGAAGGTATCACTATCCTCAACTTTAAATTGTACTATAAAGCAAAACTCATTAAAACCGCATGGTAAGGAAAAAAGACAGACACTAGAATCAATGAAGTAGACATGAATATTCTAAGACGCCCAGTCATACAGGCAATTAATCTTAGTTAAATGGGGCAAGTTACACAGAGTGGAACAAGGAAAGTCTCTTCAACAAGTCGTTTTAGGATAACTGGTCAAAAAAAGAAAAACAATGAACCTAGAACTCTCTTTAACAAAGTGCAAAAATAAAATAGATTAGAGACATTGCTATCAGATCTGAAGTATAAGGTAGCTTATAGAGGAAAACATAGGCAACATATGTTTTGAGACTAAAGCAATTCAAGGAAGAAACATTACTGTCCAGGCAAAATGCCTGCCACAAAGATAGGCGGCAGTGGGGGCAGGGAAGGGAAGCTGTGGACATTGACGATGGCAAAGGTGTACTTAACAATTTTGTAATAATATGCTTAAATAAAGCAATTGTATTAAAAAGTGAAATAAAATAATAAAAAAGAATACAAATTAGACCCATTTTGAGGGCTAATTTTAGTCTCCATGAACTTCACTCACCACCTGTTATAATTCCTGTGAATTAGATTTCATCAGGAATACAATTTATGGATGCGTTAGCTCTACTAAAGAAATGACCTTCAGTAGGTGATATTAGTCTAGTTTATCTGTGTGGACCTACTATCATAGCATTACAATATCCTTTAATATGGAAGGTCTTTATTTTTTAGCTAGTAGAGAAGAATGACAAATAATTCGATATTTAAAATACCGTGTTTGCTTGAAGGTGAAAGGGGCAACATACGTTCAAGTTAATCGGAACCTCAGTCCTACAATAAGAACAAACTATTCATTCAATAATCTGGACCTGGAAAGGCTGGAAAGACTTCATAAGAATTAAGGCAATTATTTTCATGCACCACACTTGGGCTTAATCCACAGACCTATATACAGTCCCAGAGTATTCCAAGGAGTTATTCTTGTGCACAAAGTTAAGAAGAGCCCTTGAAATAACTTGTACCTTGACACTCCACTTCCCACTCCTGGCAAATAGAATTTACAATAATATATACTTAGGCATTAAATATTCCCTAAAATGTATAGATAAGTGTCCAACCCAGATGACTTTATCAGGGACTCTGAGGATCCAGTCTGGCTATGCTCTTACTTTCTTACAATTCACAGAATGGTGTGTTAATATATTTGTGTGGTTTGAAATTTTTCACACATTTTTCAGTGATTTGCAAGAGGAGTGATCTAAAAGGCAATAATGAAAGTGTATGTTGACTTTTACTAGAATGTTCATTCTGTCTCTTAGACTTAGTACTTTTCTCGATAAGAAAAGAGAGTGTACGCATGCACGCTGGGAACAGGGGTGGAGGGTGGAGGGAGGACAACGTTGATGGTTGGAATGCTCTTGATTCAATGTCACTATGTACCTAAAATACTACTGTAATTCACTTTGGTCAAAATAAAAATTATTAATAAAGAAAAAGAAAAGAGTGTAGTATACTGTTTTTTCTAACTAATCTTCTGATCTTTTAGGTGTACATTGCTTTTTGTTTGTTTTCTGTTTTGTTTTATTTTCCATTATATGTCACCTGGCTTATCCCAACTTATTCCATTAGTATATTTGTCCTTCTCCTGAATAATGTAAAGAGGTCTCAGGTGTCAATGTAAAAAGTCATGCATAGTCTTCATTACCCTGCTCTAATTATCTAGAAGGACTGCATTCCACAGGCATGTTTCACATACTAAATTCTTTTACATTCCTGATTTTTTTTTTTTTACCTGAGTAAAACATTTCCCCAAACCTTACTTAAGAAAATGCAGTTATTCTGAGCAGGTAGTAATCTGAGTTACTATTTTGAGTAGTTGCATTTCCTCAATCTTTATGGTACTCCCTCTTCCCTGGGCATTAGTAGCAGAAGCTTCCTACACTTCAATAGCAAGAAAAATAAAATGCAGTGATGATTAGCTGTATGTATTTACTTAACTAGACAAATAAATATTCAAATGCTGGTAAAACATTACTTCAGGGGATGTCCATAAGAATGTCTCTGTAAGAGATTATTTTTTGAATGCAGATTGTGCACAAGACAATGTCTTCACTCAATCCATGGAGAACCAATAGACAGAAGAAGGATAAATTTTCTTTTTATTTATAAGCCTGTACATCCATCTCCTATCATAGGATGTAAGTGCCTCATGTTATCATGCAATTGTAGTTGAACCAAATAATATTAGTAGGATCCTTTATTCTGCAGCATGCAGAGTTCCATCATCATATGCTACAATTCCTCTATAAATATCAGAAGTTCAAGAATAATTAATTCTATTTCTTCAGAAAAAATGGACAAATACAGCCAGCTACTATGAAGAAAAAGAAGGAGGTAAGAAAGGGAAATCTTTGATAATGCAATAGGAACCAATTTTAAATTAAGGAGGCATAAATGATATATAAACAGAGGATGATATCTCTTCATAATTACTCTATGCATATTACTTCCCACTGTGTTCCAAACAATTTTGTAATAAAATTTATAAAGGTAATTTTTGAAGTATACTTCTATTTTTAAAAGATATAATTCAATAATACTAAGAAAATTTTCACATTTGAATAGCATTTTCTTAGTCTCTTTCTAGATAATAAAGCACTCAAACTATTTGACCAATAATAAGGGCAAAAAAAATATTTTAAATATACTGAATTTACTGTATAATTTTTACTGATCAAAAGTTTAAAAAATACATCTTTAGAGTCCATTCCTAATATATAATATAGATAAAAGAGCCTTGAAATAATTCTTAATGCAGTCACTATATTTACTTCTACTTCAATTGCCACTAATTTCAAAATTATACTAAAATATTTTAAATGTTGAGAATTTTTTGGAAGACATATGAAGTAAAATTTTGACCTGTATTTGAAACTAAAAGTTAATAATGTCAAAGATTGGAAGAATGATACAATTTCAAAACATGTTTTATTTTATATTAGAGTATGTGTATATATTAGTATGTACATTTGAAGACTAAAGATGTGTGTATAATGATATAGTAAAACAATATGCTACAGAAAATATTTTGATTTATATTGTTATTTATATAAATTTAGACTTAATAGATATTCTGTATATACATGTAAATGTGGCCAATTTGAAGCAATATAAAAATAAAAGTCATTTTTAATTTTTGCTTAACAAAGACTACAATTTAGATGGAATTTAGATGTATAAACATGCAGAAATTATTAGATTAAATTAATCTATGTTTTCAAGTTCATTTCACGTTTGTTAAGAAGGCCCTGGAAAGAGTCTATCTTAGAAAGTTTTTCATACAGGAGTAGACCATATAGTTCTGTTTAATGTGATTTAACAAATAGTACAATCTCTGATACTATAAGTCTTATCAAATCCTAAAAAGTATACTATAATATGTTGTAGTTTCACTAGTTTCAAACCTGAAGTTTCAGTCTTGTAAATGAAGGGCTTGTCCCCAAAGCCCCAAGTCTTAATTATATACATTAAATAATGCGATTTTTAAACCAATTAATATTTACCCTATCATTTAATTTTTGTTTTGATTTGGGGTTACAAAACAACATCCAGCACTCCTCAGGAATTACTTGTGGCTCTGAGCTCAGGAATCTCACTGAAGACAAACCCTGTGGGAGCTGGGGATCCAAGCAGGGTCATTTGAGTGCACAACAAGCACTGCACTATTGCTCCAGCCCTCATTTACTTTTTTTATCTTTACATATTTTACATAATTTTACTAATAAATGTATAACATAATTGGGTTTAATTAAATGTACAATATGGTTACATAATTTTGAAAGAGTTTTATCATCATTTTAATCATTCAGATTAGACTATGAAATGAGTTTTAAAATATATTAAAATTTATTCATAAATTTGAATTTACAGAATATATGTCTATATTTATGCCTATCTAATAATATATATTATTCTTTTTTTTCTTGGTTTTTGGGGCACACCTGGCGATGCTCAGGGGTTACTCCTGACTCTCTGCTCAGAAATCACTCCTGGCAGGCACGGGGGACAATATGGGACCATATGGGGCCATATGGGACCATACGGGATGCCAGGATTCGAACCATCATTGGTCCTGGGTCAGCGCTTGCAAAGCAAACGCACTATCGCTGTGCTATCTCTCCGGCCCCATATATGATATTCTTTATGTGATATTCTCTTAAAATTTTAAATATCTAAAACTTGGATTATTAATTATATTTGATCAATGTAATTATGAAGTTTTTTATAAGTATGTTGTATACTTTTTTATAAAAATTAAACCATATATAATATTTTAACAAATATACAAAACAGGTATATAAAAGCATGACATGATTTTATGTACACATATAGCTTTGACTGTCTATTTTAAAATTATGTTATATCCTAGCAACATACTTATAAGCATACTACTATGCAAGACTTGAGAGCAAATGCCAAATTCAAAAAATATTTTTACATTCTTGAAAAAATATTGAGGTGATCGAGTTATATAATACAGCAATAACTTTGGTAGATTTATTACTGCAAATCACTAAAAGAGAAATGTTACAATTTTCTTAATTTTTAAATGATGTGGAAAAGTTGAAAAATGACCATAATCTAAAACAGAAGGGAAGACATTGTTCTTTGGATGCTCTGATCTGATTTGCTATTGAAAATCACTTTGACAGGAAAATAATTCTCTTTCTCTCTATTTCTATTTTTGTCTCGATCTTTTGCCCTCCCTCCACTTTTCTTTCTGCTTTAATAAAAGTATCATTATAATTTGTTTATTTAAAATATAAAGTCTTTAGCTTTCAACATGCATATATATTTTTGTCATTGAAGGAAAATACGAAAAATAATTTGACATACAAAATACACTGTGTCTTAAACTAAAAATAATTTTGACAGACACATCTGCTATACTCTTGTCTTTATATCCTTTTGATTGGCTTATTTCTTGTTTGTCACTTTATGAAAATAACTGATGTAAAAAGAACATGATTTTTTTATTATCAACCAGAACCACTACTGCCACCATATGTAATATATGTAAATTTCTAGACCATTATTCATTTTAATTACTACATTCTATTAAATATGTTGTTATTCCTCCATTCATAAATGTGCCACTCATTCACCAAACTTACTAATTATTATCTTGTATATTTAGTAAATAATTTCATATAGAAAATAGAATATTTTAACTAAAGATCTATCAAAGTCACATACCCAATATCTCAGATTTCAACCAAGAATAAAATTACAATGTAGCCAGCTCATTTGCATCATAGTCTAATTTTGAAATTAATTTATCAGTGCAATAACACTTTCAATAGAGCTTTTGTCTTACTGATGAAAAGGGAATCCACTTGGGAGGGAGTACATAACATTTTTTAATTAAATTTGTATTATTATTGTCTTATACTCAAAGGGCCAAGTGATGGCAAAGTACCATAGAGGAAAATAATATTGCCATAATAACAGGAATAATCATAAAAATTTAATAACATTTTCACTAAGACATAATGACATAATAATAAATATGTAATCATTATTTAGGTACTGGAAGGGGTAAAGTTAATAAGAATATGAACTACAAAGAAGATACTTTTAAATTTGGGTACAAAAATATGGAGCTAAATATACCTTGTTTTTATTAGCTAGATGAACAAATAGATTTTTTTATACAAAGATAAATACCAGTAACATGATCAATTATGGCATGTTTGTAAATCAAACCATAGGATTTGAAGACATCTTTAAGCAGAGTGAAATATAAAGTTTGCCAATAAAGGATACAGCAGTAGGACTGTATAAAAAATGTTAAGGTTATCAATAGTGTATTTATAATAATATTAACTTTCAGTTAGGAAGCTTGGGCCTTGCAAATGGGGCTGAATTACACTGAGGAATATTTTTGGATGTTCTACTATGAAAGGAGGAACATATGGTCTAGGAATTTAGATATGATATCAGATGATTTCAGTGGGAATTTAAAGAAATTAAAGGAGACCAATGTCCTATCACATTTTCTAAGAGCTAAGGTGTAACTCATGAACACTGCTGGGTGGGGACAGAAACAGACACACACACACACACACACACACACACACACATGAAAAGAAAGAAAAGAAATAGAAAAGAGAAAAAAATCACTTCATTTTCTCAGCTATTCACTTTAAATCTATGATGACATAATGACAACTTGATCAGTGAGTGCAGAGCCAAGAGTAAGCCTTAAGCACTGCCTAAAAAGCAAGCAAGAAAGCAAGCAAACAGACAAATGTCAACAACAAAATAAACTAAAGCAAACAAATAAACAACAACAAATCCTCTTGACCAGAGAGATAGTACAGCAGTTAAGGTATATGCCTTACAAAAGTACAAACTGTATTTGATCTCTATCACCCTGAATGGTCTCCTAAGTTCACCAGGTGTGATCCATGAGTGTAGGGCTAGAAGTAAGCTTTGAGCTCAGCCTCGTGTGGCCCAAAACAAACTATTAAAATAAAAACTATTAGTAAAGGATAATAAAAAATAATAAAATATTCTAGGAACAGAATCAGAAAAATAAAGACTACTGTAGATAGGATAGAACAAATTAATTTATTTATTTTGGGGTCACATCTTTGGTGTTCAGTGATTACATTTGGCAAGATTCAGGGAAGCAAATTAGAAGGGAATCAAACTCCTGATGGAAGCATGGACCCTACTTGCTATGCTATATTTTAGGCCCGACAAGTTAAAATTTAATGAAAGAAAAACCCTAAAAACAGCAATACTAGATCTAAATAATCAAGAAATGCATACAAATGTAAAAAAGCAAAGCTCAGTAAAGACATATTAAACCTAGGAGCACTGCAAGATCAGGTATTGGGACAAGAGTTATACTAGTGAAGCAATCAATTTCAAATAAATAACTTCTGATAAGATAATCCAGAAAAGCATACATTCTACCTTAATCAGTTAAGTTTTAGGCTGTCTCTGAACCCAAAATAAAATCAAAATGTCTTATCTTTGAGTTTAATTGAAAATATTACACAGAAGAAAATATCACGAGAAAAATAAGAGTTTAAATAATAATTATAGAATTCTATATTCATCTTTTTCGTTTTGTTTTGTTTTGGGGTCACACCGACAGCACTCAGGGGTTACTCCTGGCTCCAAGCTCAGAAATCTTTCCTGGCAGGCACGGGGGACCATATGGGATGCTGGGATTCGAACCACGTCCTTCTGCATGCAAGGCAAATGCCCCACCTCCATGCCATCTCTCCGGGCCACGTTCATCTTTTTTTGAGAAGAAGCATTAATAGATAAAATTCTATGCAAATATTTTATTGGAAAATTCCATGTGGTAGTATATAATTTGATCTGCTCCAAGCTCAGATGTTTTAAGATTACAATTGGTCTTTTAATAACTATTTTTTTCTTTGTTTCTTGAGGTTCGCAATTGAATTTACAATAACTATTTCCTTCTTTAAGTTCAGTTTTTTCAACCCAATTTCCTCAGTATATCATGAGAAGCTTCTGTTTTATTTAAGGGAAGTCTAGTTCTTGAATGTACAGTTTGGTATGTAAGAATAAAAAATTACATGAACAATAATCATTAAGACCTTTATATAAATTTATTTATATGCAATATAAACCATTAGTTTAATAGTGTAGATAATTCTGACTTAAAGATTGGATTTTGCATTATTTTCAATGGCAAATTTAAAGTAATATAAATTTCATGTTAAATATATAGTATGGATCAAGTAATTCAAAGTTTGTATTTCTGTGTAGCTTTAATAAGACTGGAAAAATGAAAGTTACAAATCTTTTTATAAAGTGGCTTTTAAAATAATAAGCAATCCCATGTGCTCTTATCCTTAAAATCTCTTCTTTCAGCTCATCACCTCTCTTTTTCTATCTTTCACATTCAATCAAGAGAAAGCTATTGCTTCCATTCCCCGCCCCCAACTTCTAAATAGTTCTGGTTGGAAGAATACACTTCTAGGATGGGGCAGCACTGTCCCCTAGTGGACAGATAATATACCAAACTACCTGAACAAAATGAATAACTGATTTGTCTTAAGCAAAACACCCCAATAGTGGAATTTTCATGTCTTGACGTGTCTATTTCCGATTTGTGTCTAGATATCATCTACTTTTCAAATAATACATGGCATTGGTCGGTCACTTGTGGATTTTTAAAGTAAATGAAATCAAAATGTTACTTAACAAAGTTTGACTTCAATTCACAAATAAAACACAAATCCATACATTAGTTCTTCCCATGAGTCTACTGCTTTATGATAATCACTTATAAGTAAATTCAAATTTCTAGTCTATATATGCATATTAGATGATATCCTTTTATGGTTTAAAACATCATTGCTTTTACTTAGAGCATTTGTCACTATAAAACTCTTATTCTGAGGACTTCAGATGATTCTTAATTTTAAATGGAGATTAATAATCTTTACCAAAAGCAAATCATCATAGATGTAACAATATTTCTTAAAACACTAGTATTAGTAAAAATGAGACCTTAGATATATTATCTGAGTACTAATTTTAGGCAATGGTATTCAGGATCTAAAATATATTTACCACACTGTCTACTTTGCACCTAAAATTCATAAAAACTCTGCAATTGTTTGTTTTTATTTCATAAAACCATAACTAACATCAAAAGAAAGTGATAGTATTTTTCAAAATGATAACTATTTTCAAGTTACTGGTAACTATTCAGTAGTAAGGGTTTGAAAATTTGTTCATAGGTTTAAAATTATGCCACTAGGTTTACATTGTTTAATTAGATCCACAACTGATTTCGTGGACGTGTCAGGATGCTATTTATTTTTGCACGGGATAGAATTTTAGCAGCTTAGTGATAGTATGAAGTGTCACTCTTGCAATGTTCAAAGGACTATGTGGTGTTGGAGATCTAACATGATGCTCCACATACAACGAGAAGGCTCCAGCCTTCTTATGTTTGCTGATTTGATGTTTAGTTTGTTTTTTGGATCACTCAGGGTTGCTCAAGGTTTACTCCTAGTTCTGTGTTCAGGAATCATTCCTAACAGGGCAGAGAGAGCATACATATGTGGGGCCAGGGATCAAATGTGTACAAGGCAAGTGACCTAACTGCTATACTATTGCTTCAATTCTTAACTTTTAAGTTACTTATCTAGACCAGGATGGAATATTCCTTATTAAAAAAAAAAAACCTTCATCAATGAAAAAAATGGATATAGAAAAATATATAAACCATTAATAACCCATTTCAACAAAAATTATAATTTTAAACTATTAAGGAATTGTGTGTGCACAGCTGCACATATCACAAAAGCTCTGCATTTCTCGCTAGTATAATATTCCAGCAAAATATACTAGTATTGGAGTTAATTGTGTACTTTGCTGCATAGGAGTTTAGTTTCAGATTCCAGGAATAAGATAGATCCACTGATGAGCTTCAGCTAAGGATGATAATAGTTGCCACCTTAAAAGACAATTACAAGGCTGGAATCATAGTACAGCAGGCCAGGCACTTGCACTCAGCTCATTGGGGGTTAATTCCAGCACCCTTTATTGTCCCTTGAGCCTGCCAGGAGTGATTTCTGACTTCAGTGCCAGGAGTGTATAATGTTAGGTACAGCCTCAAAGCCAAAAATATGTAAGTAAATAAGTATATAAATAAATAAAAATCATGAAAGAAAGCAAAAGACAATTATAATATCACACAATAATTGCACAATAAACCATTTCATTTTCTCTAATTCTGCTTCTATAGTTCTCATGAAAATAGCTTTTATCGGAACAGAAATTAGTGTACTGTCTCATTTTTGGTAAATATTTTACAAATGACCACTTTATACAGGAAGAGGCCTATTCTCAATCATTTTCTTGAGAGTATTTGCTATGACATAATATGATTTGAAGGAAAATAAACAAACCTTTAAAGAGAAAGGTTTATATTTCTCTTGTACTCTATTGCTTCTTCCAATAGATGTTTACCTATTATTTATGAAATGCACTGTTCTAAATGCTTGGAAGTACAAAGGTAAAATACTTGACTATAATTATCATGTCTCTTTTTTATAGCTCTAGTTTTATAAATAAATATTCTGTCACCTAATACTAGAAAATTCAACAATTTCAATTTTAAGTCAAAAACGTTTTTTTTATAAAATGTATTTTATTGTTAAGCAAAATATAATTTTACTCAACTTCAAAAATATTAGCCAAGAGCAAAACAGTAAGAAGGAATAGTTTTATTCTGGCATAGATAAAACTGTTAGGAATTATTGGTACAATTTTTTTAACTCTCTTGATTCTCATCAGCCTAATTGCATTGTAATCATTGATATAGTCTACATGGGTAATTTGGGAGTAGAGATTGGCATAGAACTGAGTAAGGAGGGGCAGAACAGATGCCAGTATGGATTTCTGATCTGTGCTATAATGTTAATTGTATTCACATTGTTTTTACCAATGTTTCTAACCAAATTTATTGCACAGAATTCTGCAGCTTGCATTCATAAAAGCATTCAGGTCCTTCCAATCTGAAAACATAGGATTCCTGACAATTCAACTTTAGCAAATAAAACAAATAAATTGCCCATTGTGTTTCATTTCTTTTTATAGCTGATTTATATTGATTAGGCATGATTTTCTTTTAGAGTTAATAAGCATTGCTTAAAAAGCAATAAAAATACGAGTCTTTTATTTTGCAATAGGGATAAGGAGTGGGGTGGGACCACAGACTATTTGATGGTCCCAAAATTACATATTAAATTTTAGAAGATATTGAGTATTTTATATGCATTTTTTGAGTTTTCTTCTTTCAAAATATTCCTTCTTTTAAAATAAAGATTTAAATTTAATTATTTTAAATACTCCTGTTAAAATTCCTAGTCTATAAATGCATGATTGGTTTGAAAATGAGCCAAATTACATATTTTACATTTTCAAATGAGAGTAATAATAAGGCATAATAAAAATGTATTTTTATGTTAAAAGGTATATTTACATATTTGTAAGCAGTTCACATATTTAGATAAGCTTTACCTATCTATTCATGTATAAAATTAATTATATGAATTGATTTATTCATTTATGCTAACATTAGCACTGGACTATACAGTTTAATGTAATAACTTACACATTTATAAAGAAAAGTTAATTATTTGACATTGATGTCTGGATTTATTTTCAATGTAATAAATGAAAAACTAAAACTATGACTTCTAAAAAAAAGCAGATGTACACATTTTATATAAATAAAAATAAGGGAAAAACATGTAATGGCATCTTGATATATTTTAAATCTATGGATTTATTTTTTAATACTTCTTAGATGTTAGCCAAGTGTCATTTTTGGAAATTTATATTAATGTATTTATTCTAACCGGAATTTGTATAACTATGAGGAGTTAAAAATTGTAACTATTTTACCCAAAATTTGTAATCTGAAAACTGAAAAAAAATTTCTTGGTGAAGTAGAGATATTACAGCAAATTAGGCATTTGCTTTGCATCATCTAACCAGGGTTTGGTCCCCAGTACCATATATCACTCCCGAGTCCATCTGGAGTTGTCCTGAGCTTAGCAGAGTGACCCTTAAAAAATCTATCTATAGCATAATAAATAGGAATTTTAAAAAATTATTGGCTGTAGATCAATTATAGCTGAATGTACATGTAATTATCTCAAACACTTATGCAGCTTTCTTTAGTTTCTTTAAAGAGCCGATTAACTGTTCAGAAAAATTAAGCATAGCTAAGTGATCAAGAATTCAGATGTATAAAATTGCATTTCCTGCCTTGTGATCTAACCAATTTAGTATGGATATTTTTGGTTGTAATTTTTCCCTTTGAAAGATGAGCTGTTTTATTTTTTTCAAAATTATTTGACATCTTCCAACACAGTATAAAATAAGCTAAGAATGTGAAAGATGGCAAATAGAAATAGTTTCAGCTGGCTGCTATTATTAAAACTAAGTCTTTAGAAAAATAAATCAAGTCTTTTCCTTTCAAGTTGTCCGAAGCTACATCACTATCATGACTGACAAAGTCACTATCTGGAACAAAAAGTTAATGACTAAATGACCACTCAGTAGAAACAAATAGACATTAATGTTCACTGGCTAAAATGTATAAAATCATGACACACATCATCTAAGGCATAGAGTCAGAATCCATTTTGATTGTGGCAAAACAACCAGCTTTGACATGATTTACAATTCCTTGGGTTGTGTAAAGAAAAACAAGCCCAAACACAGACTGTATGAGAAATAGACTATCAAGAAAACAAAAAAATTATGCAGAAAGTCAGGAATATTGCAAAGGCCTCCATAGGTGATGACAAAATATAATAATAAAGAGTCCTCAGTGACTTTATCTATGATGATTTTTTCCCATGAAGATCGATACATTTCAATAAAATTTCAATGCAAGTGATATAACCATATACTATTAATTCAAAGGAATTCAATACTGTAGTAGTTCTATAATATTTGTTAAAAGGAATATTAAAAAAAGGAATATAACAAATTTTGCTGTTCTGGGAACTTTTTATTTTTTCTTCTCAATTTCCAATTTTTGTATAAATGATTAGAAATAATCTATACAATAAATAATTTATATAATAAATTGTTTCTGGTGATAATGACCTTGCAGATGCTAGTCATTTAATTTTTTTCAACAATTGACTCTGCTATTAGTTGTATTTTTATACTTTCAAAATACTTTTATAACAATTTTGTAGGTGTTTTTTTTGCCATTTTTATTTTTCTTATTGGCCTCCAGACATATCTATCTGGGATTCCTCTCAATTATTCATGCAGTCATTTTAGTTGAAATTTAATTATGAGAATAAATACTGATTTGTTACCAACTTTGCACTTATAAATCCACAATATAACCTTGTTGATTCTCTATACCTCTTTTATACTTCAATGTTATTGATTAATCAGAAGTAGCAATAATAGTAAAAAATAGTGTGCATATAGATACATGGTAAGGATTAAGCCTATTAAGGATTAATAGAAAATGCTACTCTTTAATTAGATAGGTTTTTATTTCTAGAACAATGTTTTAAATAATAGCAACTTATTTCATAAATAAATCTTTGATAACTCAAAAAAGTTATTCTTGAAACAGTTTTGTCAATAGAAACTAAATACACATTGGATCTTCAAATTGATGGAGACATGAAGTTTCAAGTTTGTACACGAAATAGTTGTAATGTAAATGGCTTTTTGGAAAATAGAAAGAAATTATTATTGATGATTATTTGTATCTATAAAGAAGCAAATTTCCCAAAAGTCTACATGAAGGTGCTTAGAGTTAGTTGTCATCAGTGAAACATTGGTAACATAAAATAAATTTAACTTTTTTGTAGTTTTTTAATTTAATGGCATTATTATTTGAATGAGAAAAGAAAATTCCTGATTAAACAATCAACAAAGTTTACCATCTTCACTTATAACATGAATGGCTAGAGATTATATCTAAAATTTCTTGTCAGTCTTTAAAAACCTATAACTCCAGTATGCTTTGTAATCCTCTATTTACCAGTAAATATTTTATAATAACAGGCTTATATATGAAAATCTAACTAAAGTGATAATACCCATGTTAAATTCGTAAGTAATATGACACATTGTTTAGCACAAAATATATCTAGTTTATTAATTCTTAATTATTGCTGAGCACAAGGCATATATGTGTATAAATTTGTATTCATAAATATACACACAAGTGAGAAATAATAGAAAATTTGAAAATATACAGATATTTATATTATAAGATGACTCTTAAACATGTTTATTCTATAAAACAATCATTTAATATAGGCTTTAAAATCTAGGAAGTGAAGTGAAAGTGTATTTCTAAATTTGAGATATGGTATTTTTGGTTTCCTTTTTTCCTATAAGAGAACAAGAAGCACCTGAATGGTTACATATAATGGTTACCATGCCAGACATGAATTCACCTAGTTCTCCAAAGTGGATGCCCTATATTTTTGTTTGCTTAATAACATGAACAATGACATTTCAACATTTTGGGGAGAAGAGTAGGGAAAGTGTGTGAAGGTGAGAAGGGGAGAATTTCGTAAGTAGTGTCAGCAGGGACACATGAAGTAATGCTGAAGAAGTGCCATGCATTGTGGGCGATTAAATCTTGGGCTTGTTTTGTTCCTTTGAACTGTTTCCCAGAATCAACATTTAAGTGTTTCATGAGAGATAAAGAATAATAATTATATAATTATAATAAAATAAAAAGAATATTACCCATCTAAGTCAAAAAGAATTAAATATTTTAATATAAAATATAAGGTGCTAGATCCATTCTTAAAATGTCAAAATGAGAATATTCCAATGTTATCACTCTTTTTAGGGAACCCTGCTAGGCTTATCCAAGTCAGAGCAAGCTATCAGTTTTTAGCACCTAAAAGCTGAAATAAAGTAACTTAGCAAACAAAATAAGCCAAATAATTTCTAGGCAATGAAATAAAATTTAAAAGAAACACAGGAAATTAAAATAAAAGATTCTTTTGAATTTATTTAATCTAGAATTTGCCTTCATTTTATATTTCTGTTTCTGAAATGTTTGACATATAAAACTGAAGCAATAATTTATAATAAAATTAATGTGTTACAAGTACAACTTTACACTTTTTCAAAATGTATCATCACACAGACACTTCTCTCAGAGTACCTACAACTATTACCACAGTCCACTGCATTCCATTTCCTCTATGATATACTCTTTCCCACTCCTGTAAACACTGATGTGCAGTCTGACTCTAAGGGTTTGTTTTTATTTGGTTTTGTCTGTTTTCTTGATTTGCTTTTCTGTAGCCAACATATGAGTGATATCATCTGACCTTTCTCTTTCTGATTTAACATGATACCTGTTCATTTTCTAGCAGGATGTCTATTTAGTTGATATAAGTATAGCCGTCCTGTCATTTTTAAGCTATCATTTGCCTGTCTGAGTATTTTTCAACCTTTTACTTTGAACCTGTATTTATCATTGGATCTCAAAATGTGTTTATGTCAATTAAGTTTTGCTTTGTTGTCTTTTCTGCAGTTCTTGAATTTATAATGGTTAATTCAAAATGATAATGTTTAATTAACTTATTGATATTAAAGAAAATATTGGGGACTGGAGAAATAGTACTGGTGTAGGGGGCACTTACCATGTATGTGGCTGACCTAGGTTCAGTCTCTGGCATTCCATATAGCAGCTGACCCCACCAGGAATGATTCGTGAGTGAAGTCAAAAGTAACCCTAGTGTGCCCCAAAATAAAACAACAAAGATAATATCTTGCCATTTTCCTATGTTGATTTTGAATTCAAATAATTTATGTTGATTATTTTAGTATGTTTCTATATTTTCTATTTATTTTCTTTCCATATACTATTAAATGCTGTGTATGGTAATTAGACTTTATTTTCTATCCTTGATGAAATTTTAAAGAAATTATTTGAGTTATGAGGCTACCGTCAAGAGACAACTATATAAAATTGCATCTATGGTAAAAATTTTATAGCTAAATTAAATTAGAAATAAAGAGGTAAGGGAAAGGCTCAAGTAATAAAGAACATAACAAGCATATAACAACCCTTTATTTGTGCCCTGGTACTATTGGTTTGCTGCACTGATCATCAGCATAAGTGGTTCCTATTCAAATAAAGATGAAAGCAAACTGATATTAAATTCTTTCGAAAATTTTTCAAAGTTACATCCTTATGTCAAAAAAAAGTTGTGTAGTTTTGTGTGTGTGTGTGTGTTTTTGAGCCACACCCGGTGATGCTCATGGGTTACTCCTGGCTATGCACTTAGAAATTATTCCTGGCTTGGGGGACCATATGGGACACCTGGGGATCTAACTACAGTTCTTCCTAGGATAGTACTGGCAAGGCAGATGCCTTACTGCTTGCGCCACCACTCCGGCACCCCAAAATTTAATTTTCAGGTATTTTACATAGTTACAAGTGTCTGGTTATATCTTCCTTGATACAAATATATCAAGCATTTGTATTCTTCCTTGATGATTAGCACTTGTTTCCACCATATCTTCCTTAATGGATCATAGAGATTGAAAAGAAAGAGTGCTGAAGAATATTCTCTAAGTTGACACAGTGCTTTTATCATGTTTGTTTTGTTTTGTTTTTTGGGTTTTTTTTTTTTTTTGGTTTTTGGGCCACTCCCGGCAGTGCTCAGGGGTTACTCCTGGCTATCAGCTCAAAAATAGCTCCTGGCAGGCACGGGGGACCATATGGGACACCGGGATTTGAACCAACCACCTTTGGTCCTGGATCGGCTGCTTGCAAGGCAAGCGCTGCTGTGCTATCTCTCCGGGCCCTGATGTGTTTTTTTTTAATTTTTTGAAGAAACATTTTTATTGAGGTATAAAATTTAAAATACTGTTAATTATATTTTTAATGCACACTATATCACAACCCCCCTGTTCCTTTCTCGTTTTATATTTTTTGTGAGGAGGCATATGCAACAATGCTCAGTGGTTTTCCTAAGTATGACCACTAAGAAATCACTAATGGTAGTGTTTGATGGACCATATAAAATGATGGTGATTTAAATTGGGTCAATCTTTGAGCAAGGGAAATGTCTTCTTACCCACTGCGCAAAACCCACTGTGCAATACTTCTGACTCATAATACCTCAGTTCTATAAAGTCAAAATTTCTAGTTCTGCTAAATTTTGTTATTCATTGTCCCCTCACTACATATAAGCAAAGCCTTCATAAAATTATTTGTTTTGGATAATGGCACTTACATATGTATATAGATAATTAAGCTAAACTCTGAAATACCAATTATCAATCAAGGATAATTTGATAAAACAGTTCACAAAAAATCTTTTAATAGGTACATAAAATTTAAAAATACAAGTATCAATAATACAATACATTAAGATATTTACATGTAATTGATAAATTTTATAATTTAATAATATTGAGAAGAGGAGAGTAAGAGAAAAATTGAGGGCTTGAGTAACAATATAGCAGGTAGGACATTTACCTAGCACACAGCAGACTGGGTATGATCCCCAATATCCTATTTGATTCTCGGACCCTTCCCTAAGTAATTTCTGAATGCAGAGCCAGGAGTAACCTCTGAGTGTTGCCAGCTGTGCATCCCACAAAAGAAAATTTTGAGAGAATATATAAATAGGCCTAGAAAAGTACCAAAAATGTGTTTCACCCTTAAATAGAAATACCGACTCTACAGTAGAAAGTATATCATTTATAATACTTAAAAAATTGAATTAGTAATTAAAAGATTATAAAAAATTTTCTTTTTTTCTTTTTGCTTTTGTTTTGTTTTGTTTTGTTTTGTTTTTGGGCCACACCTGGTGACACTCAGGGGTGACTTCTGGCTATGTGCTCAGAAATTGCTCCTGGCTTGGGGGACCACATGGGACGCCAGGGGATGGAACCATGGTCCACCCTAGGCTACCACTTGTGCCACCGCTATGGCCCCAGAGAATTTTCTATAGATATTAAAAATTACCTGCTAGGTGCTGAATAGATAGTACATCAGGTTTTGTGCTTGTCCTTTCAATTTCCAGCATCAGATATAATTTTCTAAGACTTCCTGGAGACATCCCTGAGCGAATAGGCAGGAGTAAACCTAGAGAGCAGTATCAGGCATGTCCCCAAAACTAAAAAAAAAAAAAAAAAAAAAGCATCTGAATAGACATATAACGCTATGTAAATAAAATGTTAATTCATTATTGCCATGATATAAAACCCCTTAACAAGTCGGGAATTAACTTAATCTAGTAGAGTGCTAGTAAGAACCATTAGTGAATGCCATATTCAGTGGCAAAGTTCTGAAAAGTTGTATTGTTTTATCTTCACAATTTTTGTTTGTTTTTAGAGCACATTCGGCAGTGATCAGGGGTTACTCATGGCTCTGTGCTCAGGAATCACTCTCACCTGGCAGACTTGAGAGTTGGTCTTGTTTAAACTCCTTTGCACATATTTTTTTTTATTTTGAATTTCCTAAATCTTTGCTACACACAAAGCTCTGCATAATTCTTCAGCTCTGCATTTTCATACATGTGGATTTAGTATCATGATGAGGAGTTCATTATCTTGTTTTTTAAAAAAAATTAAAACCTTTATCCAGCCATTCTCTTCTGACTCATACTATCTCAATTCATAGATCTGTGAGTATAATAGACTTTCCTTTATATTTGAGCTTCATTTTTTTTTATCTTGCTGCTTTCAATATTCTGTCACTGTCTTTAATTTTCATTATAATGTATCTTAGACTTTTCTTATTGAGAAAATTCTTGTCTCCAATTCATTAAACTATTGTTTTTTCATCAAATTTGCCTTCCTGCTCTTCCTGCACTCATATTCTTATATTCTTCCTCCTGAACGTCTTTCATTGTTTTCTGGTGTGTTATTCCTTTTCAGATTTTTTTCCTCCATCTTCAGTTTTTTAGTATCTCATCTTGATTATCATTGACCTTTTCCTCAGATGCTGTTATTGGGTTGCTGAGGCCTCTTATTGATGTTTTTATATCTTTATAATTTTCATTTCTGTCACTTCTCATTGTAATTGTATCATTTTTCTCTAATACTTTGTTTTAGGCTACAGTATGCTGTTCTTAGGATATATTCATAGCTTTGTGCTCCTTGATCACTCCCAATAATCTCAGGGACCACACAAGAATCTAACATATCTACCATATGCAAGACAAGTACGATACCATTTTTTATTATCTTTTTGATACCTGCTAGGTGCTGAATAGATAGCACATCAGGTATTGTGCTTGCCCTTTCAATTTCATGTCATGTTACCTTGTGCTTTGCTGATTACCTGTGTTGTAATTTCTTTGGATTTAGCAAACTTCATCAGTATCAGGTCACTAAAGTCATTCTCAGAGTTTACAGAGCTGGTTGGTATTAGAGTTTTCTGTACTATGGTTTTCACTCATTGAGTTTTTTAGTTTTCTATACATCTTGCTCATAGTGTTTGCCATGCTACTGCTGTGTTGAGGATGAATCTTTGCAATTAACCAATCCTGGGAATCTTGTTTTGTTTTGTTTTTTGTTTTCTTGGGTCACACTCGGCAGCGCTCAGGGTTTCTCCTACTCTACGTTCAGAAATCGCTCCCAGCAGGCTTGGGAGACCATATGGGATGCCGGGATTTGAACCACCATCCTTGTAAGGCAAATGCCTTACTGCTGTTATATCTCTCCGGCCCTGATTCTGGAAATCTTTGAGGCTTCTATTGTTGTTTTCCTTCCTTAACTATCTTCATCCAGTGACAAGAGGTATAAATATAATGGAGTGAAGTTTGATAAGGAGAGTTTTGTATACCATGTAAATGTCTAATCAGTTGTGGAGATGTGGAAATAAGTCTGCAAAGATAGTGACAGTTTGATTACAGTGGCTTTTGGATCCTTCCTAGAAGGGAGGTCAATCTGCTTCTCATTCCCAAAAGGGTCCCAGAAATAGCAGCTAGAAATTCAACCTCTCCTGGAAGGATAGAGGAGCAAGCAGAGGGTTTGAATTGGAGATGGGACAATGAGATGGTGGAGGTTAGGCTGACTGTGGAGGCTACCAGAAATTATTTGGAAGGGTGATGTCTGTTTTTTTTTTAATTATAATTTTTCTTGGTTTATGAAGTCCTCTTGCTTACTAGCTGTTTTGTTAACTAATTTTAATGAGTTATTATTAATATTTTAGCATGTTATTTATCATTCTAGCTCTGTTTAATGATTTCATTGATATTTATATATTTACTTGCAATGAATGTTTTCTTGTAATATATCAGTGGGAATACAATAAATTACTTTATACTCATGAAATCTTGAATTAGATTCTGTTTATGACATGTGCTAGTAGAGTAAATTAGAGTTGGTAACAAAATCTTTTCAATGCAGGAATATTTTATTTTGTGTGAAACAAGATAATAATATTAACATAATATTTCTTTCATATTGAGTTGTAAGGAGACTGTAAGGTTATTAAAATGTTCCATATATTTTATAGTGCACAGTTTTCAAAACTTTCTTCTAATCATGATCACCTTTCAATATATTTTACTTCCTATAAACCCCTGTCTTATCAGTTGGATCCTATATTCATACCATGGGCCATTATTTATACAATTATACCATATATCTTGATACAGAGGAACAGCAGGTTAGGTAAACACTGTTATAGTCATAGTTGAAATCACAAAGTTACCTATTTATTTTACTAATATAACAAGTTTTGAGCTCATATGAAACACATTCCTGAGTGTTATTTGCCTGAAAATGTCCATTTTCTTAATAAATTTAATTATTATTTGTAACAATTTTCTTTAAAATCTATTAACAAATAATAGTCAAGTCAAATCTTCAATATTCTCAATGGTATGAAAAACATTTTGTTTTCTCTATATTATAAATTTTTAAAACATCTGGATATATTCCATTCTGAAGCAAAGAACTGAATAACTCTGTTGTGATAATAACTAAGATGTAGCAAACTGGAAAAAAAATTTTATTTAGAGGGAAGAAGTTTGGACTACGCTTAACATTTTAAGATTTTTATCCCAATGTTTTTTACTAAGATTGATCTTTATATTGCTCAGATGACTGACTGATCATATATGGTTCTGGGAATTCAACAAGAATTAATGACTTTTGAGACAAATAACTCACCTTCTATAGTATTTTTACAGTCTTTAAGTAGGCATTTTAACATAAATTTACTTTGCTTTGTCCCAAAAACAATATTTTGTATTTAAGATGTTAAATTAATCTTCACACATAACTCAACTTGATTTCTATATGGAGATATAGAATGCTTAAATAATAATAAAACACTTGATTTTTAAACAATTTTATTTTATTTGAAGAAATTATGAGAAAATACATATTTAATGGAGAAATAAAATTAAAATATCTCAACTCCATAACCCAAATATACTCTTTTGACATTTTTGTAATTGATATAATTCTCTTAAATAGCTCACTTCCCATAATTGTATTTTAAACTATCACTAAATAGCACAGTTTTTATGTTATTGAAATATCTTTAGTATTTCATTATAATTTCATTGTTTCAATTATTATAATGCATTTAATCGTCTAACTTATATTTTATTATTGTATGTAGAGTGAACATTGACTTTTTGGCTGCCTGTTATCAATCTCACATCTTTTATTAACAGCTCCATATTTTATGGGGGAATTTTTCACAACTTTTGCAAGTTTGCAAAGAATATATAAAGAGCTCTGTCTACCCAACCTCTTAATTGGGTTAAGTGTATTTTTATTTAGCATAAGTGTAATATTGATCATTACTCATGTAACTTGGCTTTTGATAATGACTCAGGACAAAATAAGCAGTGATATTAAGATATCAATTCCACTAATTTTGTATACAGTAAACTAAAGATATTGTACATGGTGTCAGGAAATGATTAGTAAGTCTTGTACTTTTCCATTAGGATTTCTCTTACCTTGAGGAAGAGGAGATTAAGGAAGGAGGAAGAAATCGAGAAGAAAGAAAAACAAAGTGAAGAGGGGACGGAGCGGTGGTGTAAGGGTAAGGCATCTGCCTTGCTCTAGCTAGCATAGGACTGACAGCGAATAGATCCCCCAGCATTCCATATAGTCCCTCAAGCCAGGAGCGATTTCTGAGCGCATAATCAGGAGTAATGTCTGAGCATCACCGCGTGTGGCCCAAAAACAAACCGAAAAAAAAAAAGTGAAAAAGGGAAGGATAGGTGAATCAAAGTATACACAAACATAGAGTAAAGGAGTACTAGTCATTAATTTAGTCCCCAAAACAAGCTTTGTGAGGCCAAATGCATTTTTATTGTATCTCCATTCTTTTCTTCTGTCAATAGACATTGATGGAAATCAGTTTCACGTTTCTTATTCAAATACATAAAATACTTATCTTTCATGGATTCAAATTTGAGCAGTATTTTTTTTTTTACCTTGTACCTGTTAAATTGAGGTAACAGCTTCTTTTCTTATCCACTTCAAAACCTCAGTATAGATATTTCATTGAATGTCTTCAAATTACTCTGAACAAAAGGTCTTTGGAACTATTTCCCAAATCATAAATATATTTTTAACAGTTGCTCACTTTTCTCATGTAATTTAATAATTTTTAAAGTGGTATTTACTATTTGCCATACAGCACTTATTTCATACAATATTTATCTGAGCAAGTCCTTTTTTTTATAAATGAGCTATGAATACAGGGAGATAGAATAAATATTGATCTTGACAGCCCCGGTTTAATCCCTGGTACTACATATGGTCTTCTGAATACTTTTACGACTAATCCCTGAATGAAAAGCCAGGAGTAAGATTTGAGCTTTGCCAATGGGATCTAATCCCCAAAACAACAAATAAATATTAATTATGTTATAAATTGCTTTTCCTACTAAGGTTATTTATTTGCCTCCTATATTCTACTGTGATAAGAAAATAAATAATCTACTATGTAGAAAGTATTCCTTGATCTATGTTTGGGATAATCTGAGGTTAATAGGACTATGAATAGAATAATACACCTCATTCTAAAGTCCACAATCTATAACTCTAATCTACAAAGAAGAAGAAAGCATTGATTTTCAGGCATTGATGTTCTGGGAGTTTCCTAGAAATGAGATTAGACATTTAGCAATCTTTATCACAAGCCAATTTTACTAGAAGGCTAAAAATAATAGTACCTTATAAATATTTTTAAAGCACTGTATACTAGTAAAATGGTGTTCAAGATGCTACTTGAAAATCACTTATAAATATAAAATATTCTTCACTCCCAAGTAAGATGAAAATCAAATAGTAACTCAAAATTAATAAACATAAATCATGGTTAAGTATCAAAAAGGAGAAACAAATAATTTGCCAGAAAAGGATACACATTGGAAGTGAATCTGTCTTCTAAAGTAAAATGAGCTCTGTATAAATCGACAGCATGTACCTGGTAGTATACTACCGTAATTCTCTGTTCAATTCAAAAGAGTTATATATGAAGACTGTATTTTTATGTACAATATAGTATTATAATGTAAAAAAGTTTTTTAATTGTTCTTAAAAAATAACCATGCCTGGGACTGAGGGTTAAGGCACATGTCCAAGTTTCCAAAAACATGTGGATGCTAAACATTGCTAGATATTGCCCTGGAGAATACAGAACATTATCAGGGATAGTACTGTTCTTTCTAGAACTACTGAGCCTAAGTTGCTCACATCTTCAGAAACAGAAATCTTGGTCAGGTTGTCTCAAAATTACAAGACTAGTCACTGGACATATAAGCGTCACCTGGTAATTCTCCCATCAATTCATAAATGATAAATAATATAATATATTCAAATAAATTTCAAAGACATATATGAAATACTGCTTATCAGTGTCAATTTGTAGAACACAGAAGATAACCTATATCTGTAAATATCTTTAGAAGAAATAACAGTTTGGAAACACAATGTAGAAACCTGGATGGCACTTTGAATTATGTCAACCAATGACTGAATAAAGAAATCATGTTATACATATTCAAAATTGAATACTATGCAGCTATGCAAAATGCAAAATCATGTTTGCTAAAAGTAGAAAATAACTGGAGGGAAGCATGCTAAGTAAAATAAGTCAGAAGGAGAACAAATATATGATCTTAAGCATCTGTGTTATATATAGAAACAACAAAAAGGTGATATCAAATGATGACAAACCTTGACCTTGTGCTTCAAAACAGTTATTATAAAGCACTGGGAAATATGGGTTGCTGTTTGGGGAGTATTTATGATGTGTATGTGATGTAAACAGAGGCCTTTGACTTAGTCTTCATTTGTATATTGTTTTCCATTGATCTTCTTTGCCCATTGTCTTTCATCTGGCCTTTTCTGCTCCCGTTGGACAATGGGGCTTGTTTTTTGTTTTATCTCAGTACTAGTTAGGAGACCTTAACTGAGAGCTGAGATCTAGGCTTGTGTTTTCACATGGTAGAGCGACTCGCTTGTGGGTGAACAGCTTGCAGTGTGAGTTTTCTTGCCTGCTAAAATCTTCATTTCTGTGTGGATTATTTATTGCGGGAAATAACAACCAGAACAGCTACTCTTATCCACTCTGGTTAGTATGGGATTCTTCTTTCCCCACTGGGAACTGTGAAAAATTCAACCTGAATTACAGCAGTGTACTGAGTGACTTAGGAATAGTAGTGGAGAGTGTTGGGCACTTTGATGGTGTCCTCATGTATTAAATTTTTAAATCATCACAAACATTGGCACTCTTGTAACCATATAACCTAAACTACATTACAAATGTGTAAATAAAGATAGAACAAGAGATGTTGTTATAATGCATACAAACACTTGCAGTTTATAACATATTGTTTATTGTTACTTTTTATTATAACATACAGTAATTTTATATAAAGTTTTTTTAAAAAAATAGTTAACTATTGTATAGTTATATTTATATAGCAAAAAATTCCGATAAATTATTTCTAATAATATGTAACATTGGCTTAGCTGATCAATTTCACTATGTTTTATAATAATATCTTCCAACAAAATTATTTTATCAATGCTAATCATCTTATACAAAATTGTTTCTTAAAGATACTTCAGATTAAATATTGCCAAATATTTACATTGTGTCTCTGATATAATTTGAGAATATAGAGGATTTCTGAACAATTCCTTGGTCAACAATTACTTGGAGGACAAATTCTTGTTGAGAATATTTTTATCATTGACCATGTAACTTTATGATAACTAACATTTATTTCCCTTATATAAAATATATGCATTTCCTAATTTAAAATACAGGCACTTGTGTGTATATATGTGTATATATACACCATACTATAAATATAGAATAGATTAATTATAGCTATTGCTTTAAAGTTTGAGCCTCTTATGTTTTATTGATTTCCATATTGAATTATAGGGCATTATTAAATATCACCTCATAAGTGTTTCATTAACAAATATACTTGATATTCTGGTTAACTTCATTATCCCTGTAAAAAGTACTTGAAAATTCTGTCATTATTCAGGAAAGGAAAAGAAGGTAAATAGAAGAATAAATTACCTCCCTTAATTTCTTCTTTAACCTTTAAATTCAATGCATCCTATCATTATTTTTGCATTCAGAAATTTCATGGCTCTGTGCTATTTATCCATTTCTCCCTGAAGGGATTTGCAACCTAAAATGCAACTAAAAAAATTTAGCCTTTCTACTTAACTACCTGATGTGTTAAGTAGGCTACAAATCCCATCCCATACAGGAAAAACAATGATAAATTTTCCAATATATAACTCAATCTAAATTTATGGGTGTAAAGTTAAAATATGTTTCAGTAAATTAAATAACATTTTTATAGATTTTATATATATATTATTTTATATATATATATTTTATAGCTGCAACTATAAGGATCTTAACTACTATGGAAATAGTAGTTTAATATATATCATATGTAGTTATATTAAAAACTACTATAGATAACAGTTTATTTTGATAGAGAAATCAAGATGACAAAGGTGGGCCCGGAGAGATAGCACAGCGGTGTTTGCCTTGCAAGCAGCCAATCCAGACCAAAGGTGGTTGGTTCGAATCCCGGTGTCCCATATGGTCCCCCATGCCTGCCAGGAGCGATTTCTGAGCGCATAGCCAGGAGTAACCCCTGAGCACTGCCAGGTGTGGCCCCAAAACAAAACAAAACAAAAAGATGACAAAGGTATGAATTTTAATTTTTGATTTTTGGGCCACACCTGGTAATGCTCAGGGGTTATCCTGGCTATGCGCTCAGAAATTGCTCCTGGCTTAGGGGACCATATGGGATGCCAGGGGATCGAACCGTGGTCTGTTCTAGGCTAGAGCTGGCAAGGCAGACACCTTACTGCACCGCACCACCGCTTCAGTGCAAAGTTATGAATATTCACCACATAAACTAAGAAATATAGAAAACTAAAAGTTAAAAACCTATAGAAATGTGAACAATAGATGACACTCTCAACTTGACAAGATATTTAGAAGTGGTACAGGGATACATTGCTTGTATTGAAGGAATTTACAATTCAATTGATGAAACAAAATTATACTCTATAAGCTAAAGGTGATTATTCAATAAGTCAAGATTAATTATATATAAACACGGAAGAGTTATAGAGACTGAATGCTACACAAATTCTCACATGTTGTATACCCAAAACTCAATTAGGGTGATTCACTAATTTAAAGAAATATATGAAAATATATGAATTTTTTTATGAAAGATAAGATTTATCAAATATGGTAACAATAATTTTCTAGACAAAAGTAATTTATTTTAAGTGTAGAAGTTCAAATAACTTGAGTTTGGTTTGATTTGGTTTTGTTTTGGGGTCAAACCTGGCAGGTTCCTGTCTTACTCCTGGCTCTGCTCTCAATAACTCCTGGCATTACTCAGTGAACCATTTAGGACGCTGGGGATTAAACTTTGGTTGGGCATATGCCAGGCAAGCATCATGTCCAGTGATTTCTTTATTTCTTTTTCAAGAGGAGAAATCAAGTCTGACAAAACTGAGCATTTGTTTAGGAAGATCAAAGAAAAAATTAGTGAAATTGGTAGAAGAAAGGGGGAACTACTTTACAATGATTTTTGAAGAATTATAAGTAGGGAATCATATATTTACTTGTGGTGTGTCCAAAAATAAGTAAAACAGGTAGAAGTTGCCATCACTAATGTGACTTTTAAAGGAACAAACTAGAGATGGTAAAACCAGTTTATGGGTTTAATTGATAAATAATTCCCCATTTATTTCCAGCCAAGTCATGCCTGTTAACATCCTTTGACTCCAGTGACATAATTTTTCAGGCACTAGATGTCACTGTTTAACTTAAACTAAATAAAACCTACTGATTAGAGCCATGCCTAATTACATCTACATTTCTGCAAATCTATGTCTACTAAACTCAGCTCAAATTTCAAAATACAGCACCTGAGATTTGTCCTATTACAGCCTGAAAGCAAATAAACAAAAACAACAGACCTGAAGTTGCCCTTGATAATTTGTGGGGGTCTTTTATAAAAAGAGCAATTGAAATAAAAATAGACAAATTAATTCAATCTAAAAATGGGAAATTATGCATTTACACCACTGAAAAATAAGACATTTTCTGCCATAGAAGACAAGATTGAACTAATTTTCAAATTCAAAAAATGAAAATCAAACTGGGATGTTCTTTTAGAATGAGCTCATTTATAGAGAACCATACATAATTTTATTTAGCCAACATTCCATAATTTGTCATGTTATAATCAATTTCACATTTGAAATTGCCCAAAGGGATTACTCTGCTCTGCCAGCTCACCTAGTTTTTAACCTCAGTTGTGCTCTCTGGGACACTGAATCTTGAGAGATTGGTCCCAGGATATTAAGTCTATTACCAGGAACAGTGTGTGAGGGGAAGAGGGGTTGGAGCAAAGCTGATTCTGATGTGACGGTGTTTCAATTAATTAATTTACTTGTACCCACATAATTCCTGGGTGATCCCCAAGGTTGCTCATCAGATTCTTATTGAACCCATGAGCTGCTTGTGCTACTATTACCAAAGACCTCAAATACCAAGTAAAAGTAATCTTTGATGTACTGGTCACTAAAGACCCCAGTTCTGAACTCAGCAGTTTTTCCTCTATTATTGTTAAGGAAACTCATCTTCAGCATCTTAGAAATTTTAGTTCTATCTGTACCCCTGACATAATTTTTCAGTGAAATCTAATTGAGTCAAAAGAAAAAGCAACTGTATTATGAAGATAAAACTGGCAATGTAGTTAACTATTACATTATCTTCTGAAAGGGGAATAAAGGTTTTAAGACTTAATTTAAGACTCAGTCTACTTCCAGTAGCAAAACAAAACAAAACAAAACAAAACAGAAAATTGGATTAAAGAGCAGTTCCCTACTCCAACCTAAGAGTTCTGTTTCTTTTTGATTGGTAAGCTGTATGATGCACAGATAAAATAATATCAGGTTCCATTATAACTAGATTTTTTGTTTATTAGACTAATTTCAATAATTTATTAATTCTATAATTATCAGAGTGTTTTGTTTAACAAATTGGGAAAAAGCTATATATTAGGGTGGTAATAAAATAGATATTAAGTTCTTTTCAAGGTGTATACTGTAAATGCAATTCTATTTTCTTTCTTGTGTGTGAAAGAGATAGAGGGAGGGATAGAGTAAAAGGTGGGTATAGTTTGTGGTGTGAGCCCAGGTCTAATGGAGACAAAGTATGTGCTTTATTGTTGAGCCATCTACCTACCTAATCATTCCTGTATTTTTTGTTTGTTTGTTTGATTGATTTTGGGCCATACCCAGCGGTGCTCAGGGGTTACTCCAGATTCTGATCTCAGAAATCACTTCTGGATGGTAGCCAGGGAAAATATCGGGTACACAGGATCAAACTTGCATAGATCTTGAGAAAGCAAGTGTCTTATTGACTATACTATCTCTTCATATCCTGTATTCTTTAACTTTATCTATTGAATATTTTTATTTAATTAAAGAATAGTTATCTGCAAAGTTATTGGTACTTTAAATTTAGGCATATATTTGAACACCAATTCTACCAACAGTATCAATTCAACCATAAGTGCTCCCATATTCCGTCATCTCCCATACCTATCCCACCACCCCTACTCCTGCCTGCGGCCATGCAGGCATTATAATAAAGTTTAGAGATTGTAGCTTATAGCTCATGTTTTTAGTGATATTGAGTTTGTAATTTACCTTTCCTATTTTTAATTACACTCATGTGTGGTAACCAGGTGTAAAGACATCAAGTATGGATACACAGAAATGGAAGGCATAGGATGACAGCATGAAAAAGAAATATGCATGGGATACTTATAAAATTGATATTTTTGGAGCAAAGAGAAACTTGCTAATCTAACAATATAAAAATAAGCAGGAAATAAGGGACCTGCACAATAGTAGAGTGAATAGAGCACTTGCCTTGCATGTGGCTGATCTGTATTTGATCCCCAGTACCCCTATAGTGCCTTTAGTCTAAGTGTGATCCTTACCTTGTGCAACGAATCAGAAGTAAGCCCTAAGCACTACAGAAAAATATTATGAATATAAATCCAGTTTATTCGCACACATGTGAGATGAGTTGGAGTGACCGATGGCTTACAAATCCACAATTTTATAGCTTAAAAAGACTTTTTGGGGTCCCAGAGATATGGCGTCATGGGTTTGTTATTTGGCACCTCGTGTGGTCCTCTGAGCTCTGCCAAGACTGATCCCTTAAGCAGAGGCCAAAGTAAGTCCTGAGCACCATCAGGTGTGACCTCAAATCAAAATGTAAAATAAAATAAAGTATTATAGTTTTTCTTATTTAGACTTTTGCCTATTTGTACTTGAGGAATCTTGGGAAAGCCAAGTATAGTTAGAGAAGATGTATAAAGCTATGTAAATGGAAAAATAAATTTTTCTATTGAGAATTTAAAATAATGCAGATGAACTGTTTTCACTTTATAGAAACATAGCAAACCCCTCCCAAATAAAATTTAATTTATCAGAATATAGTACAGTGGTGAACATGAGGCCAACCTGTGTTGGAAATTGAACCACATTTTGTGCATCACCAAGTACAGTCCTTGAGGCCCCAGTGCACCACCATGATGGCCCAAGGTAATAAATAGCACTGCTAAACCAGATCAGCATATGTCTTCAGGCCTTTGCATTCAATTGCTGAATAGTTAGTGGTGTCTCAGGGGTCTGCTGAGCACCTCTCCAGAGGTCCACCCTCCTTCCTCTAGAATTGCTTCAAGGTAGAAACAAGGTTTAACTAAAGGATCACAAGCATCAGCAAATAATTTAGAAGGCTAAAGAATTACCTCTGTATCACTGCCTACAAATATGAGTAAAACTTTAAGATTATTTTAGCACTTTCAGAAAAGTAAAGTTATTATAATTGTATATATGTACTAATTTAGATAAAAGGAGGCTAAAAGTGATAATCAAAGATATTAATGCATTATATGATAAACTAATGTGTCTGGTTAATTATTGGAATGTTACTCTTTGGTGAAGTTTTTTTAATAAAAATTTGGGAAAATAATATAAAAGTTAAGGTATAAGTATTTGCCTCACAAGTGACTGACTCTAGTTCAATCTATGCAATTGCGCAATGAAAGAGTAGTTTCTTAGGACCACGTGGCATAACTCTTAAAAAATGTTTTTAAATTGTAGTTATATTTCATTGACCAGGAACCAGTTTTATCTTTATACTAGTGTTTCACTAACTTCTCATTTTATCTCTAGAACCTAGAAAAGGTCTATTTAGCAGAAGAGAACTAAATGTTTAATGACTAAATTAAAGTCAAGATATTATACTATTCTTGATATTACATATATGTTCTCCTTTGATGGAAGGTGTCTGATATAAAGAGAAAGGAAAATTCGAATGTAAACAGTGAAGACAATCAAAGAAGACTTAGTTCATGATGTTTGGCAGGAAATCTCTCATTTTGCTCTATCCATTAATAGCTCCTCTGATCATAATTTTCTGTTGGGGTTCTCTGATCTTACTTTTAGGTCATGTAATATAGAAAAGCTTTATGTTTTTGTTACAGAGAAGTATATTGACTCTCAAAGAAAATGGGGTTGAGCTATGTGTGCTAAAAAGATCTGTGATAAGGTAAAGATGAAGAGTGCTGGTGGTATAGGATATACACAGCTAAGAGTGGTAGATAGATATAGAGAAAGCATCAACATTATAATGAAATTCCTACATACTTATTCAGTACTCTACCTGAGATTTTTCCTTCTGGTCACTGAGAGATGGTTGAAATTAAATGAGATAAGGTAAGATACCAAAACTTTAAATTCTTACATAGAAAGTTATAGGGAAAATGTAGTTACCAATATATATTGTACTACTTTCTAATATGAATGAAACAATTTTAAGTCTAGATCTAGAGATTGCTTTGTAATTCCAATACATGATGTTTTTTTTCTTTCAACAATATATTGAATTTAATATTTAATATCTGTCTTGTACTTTTAAAGAACATTGAGACTGTCTAGAACAAATAGAATATCATGACATATATACTCATGAGTTACGATAAAAATCATTCCTAATTGCCATAGATAGCAAGCTAAATAAATATTTTTTAAGTATGGGTGCTTGTACTAGCTCTACCCACAAGGAATATAAATTCTTTAAGAAAAATTGATGGAACATGTGCATGATAAAATAAAATGTTAACATTTCCTGAAAATGTAAGGCTGATACCAATGATAAAAATTAATATAAGGTAATTATGACAATATTTATATGTTTGACTAATGGATGCATTGGTGTAAGACTCATGTAGTCAATTAATTAGCATTGCTTTTTAAGTACTCAAAGCAATGTCTCCTCAATATTTCCTGTCTATAATTGTAAGCTAAACAAGCACCATAGTATTAACCTATATTGTAAATGTGATGGACAAAATTGTTCCAAAATTACACTCAAAACACGCAGATCACTGTGTCAATATTTTATATTTATACTTAACACTTCAAACATTTTAACAAAAATTAAAAAATTTTAAAATATCATATTGAGTTTTTCCTCTTAAACTAGACAAGCATTGTTTTTCAAGAGTTGGTGAATGGGTTATTATGAAGAAAAAGAATGGTAAATTAAATATGCTTAGAAAGTAAAAACTGCCATTATCCTTTTTAGGATATTGAGTCATTATTTATTAGTTAATTTATAAATAAGTGACAATTATAGTTAGTCTTAAATTAAATAATACTCAGAAAGTACCCTAAGCTTTCTAGCTTGTTCTTATTAGTGACAATATTAGGTGCAAGAGAAAGTAACCATGCCAAGGACACCTACAAATTTTCTAAGTTATCTTTTTTTTTTTTTTTTGGCTTTTGAGTCACACCCAGCAGCATTCAGGGGTCACTCCTGTTTTTTTTTTTTTTTTTTTTTTTTTTTTTGTGGTTTTTAGGTCACGCCCGGCAGTGCTCAGGGGTTATTCCTGGCTCCAGGCTCAGAAATTGCTCCTGGCAGGCATGGGGGACCATATGGGGCGCCGGGATTCGAACCGATGACCTCCTGCATGAAAGGCAAACGCCTTACCTCCATGCTATCTCTCCGGCCCCCACTCCTGTTTTTTTACGCTCAGAAATCGTCCTTGGCACACTCAGGGGACCATATGAGATGCTGGGATTTGAACCACTGTCCTTCTACATGCCTTACCTACATGCTATCGCTCTGCCCCCCCCCCAAGTTATCTTAATTATTTCCTATTCTTAATAGTTTTTATTTCTGAGGATAAGCACACAAATTAAAGGGCAAATATAAATGATATTTTATACCAATTGTTAAAGAACACAATTTCTGCTACAGTTCTATAAGAGTAAAATAATAAAATTGAACTCCTAAAACTACAAAATGTCTTTTGGTAAATCAAATTTAAAGCATTTAAGCTTTTTAAATATCATTTTATCTAATGCATTCATATTGCAGTTGGGTAACGTAAAATCCAAAGTTTTTATTTTTTTTTAAATTCATCCCAAGTCAAAGTTAGTGGTATTAATAAATTTAAGAACTACAGTGTTTAAATTAATTCTAAAATGTATATTATTTTCAAAGAACATTCTTTTCCTATATATTTTCTCATTTCCTTTAATTCAGTAATTGTGTTTTTGGTTGTCATTGTTGCTGTTGTTAGTGTTGGGGCCATAACCATTGATTTTCAGTAGTTACCTACCACCTGATGTTGAACTTCAAAATTATCCCTAGCTGTGCAGGAATAGTACCATATGGATTACTGAGGATCTCACCTTGGCTTGGCCATCTCCCATGTATGTACAAGACTGACTGAACTATCTTGTTGGCTCTGATCTAGTTTTAAGCTTTGTTTAATTTGTGTATTTTGTGTGTCATTAAAGATCATAAGTGTCATAAATAGCTTTAAGTTGTCAACCATCAGAAAAAGACTTATCTAGTTTTTATGATACTTTGAAAATCTACACTCTACTGAAATTCTTGAAATTTACAAGCACTATTCTTTATATCAAAGAAAAATGCGACATTCTTTTTTACTACACAATACTGATTTCATCTGTCATAATGGAATACTACTGAGATATGGTGTAACTGTTTACAGCCAAATGGATAATTTTAAGGCTCATTAAAATTATAATTTCATTTTTGATGGTTGATTGAAGATGGTAGTAGTTTTCCCAGTTGGATGTCTTCAGTCTCATATTTGTTACCCTAAAAGATTTATTAATCATCTGCTGATATTTTCATCATGATAATGATAATTATGAATTAATTTTTTTCAAGAAATAAATGAAAGCGATTAATTTAGTCAAATGATGAATATAAAGCATCAAGAATACAGATATCCATCTCTATATAAATACTAACTGGAAGAAAGACTCTTAGATGATTCTTACACTAAATAAATCTTTATTATCAATAAAAAGTAAAATACCAACATATATTTACCTATGTAATATTTCTTTGTATTTAATTTTATGAAGGGTGCTGTACTTAACATTTTATCTCTATTCACACTCAGTTTTTTTTTTTCAGAGTGATCAGCTCCAACAATAATAGTCATAGTGGTCCCTTCTATAACATAGCTGCTCTGCTCCACTATTTGTGAAAAACTTCCTACCATGGACTGGTCCTCCTGGCATTCATTTATATTGTCTCTGAATATTATTACTATACTATCTTTTATTTTTCTTATATCCCACGAATGAGTGACATTCTATGTATATATATCCATATCCCTATGACTCATTTTACTCAATATAACACACTCTACATTCATCCATGTACAAGCAAATTTCATAACTTCATTTATTCCTAACAGTCACATATATTCCATTGTGTAGATGTACTACAGTTTCTTTAGTCACTCATCAGTTATTAGGCTCTTGGATTATTTCTAGATTCTGGCTATTGTAAATTGTACTTCAGTGAACATAGGAAAACAGAGTGCATTTATGCATTGTATCTTTTAGCTTCCTAGGCATAGTTTTAAGAGTGGTATTGCTGAATCATATGGAAGCTCAATTTTTTTTGAGGGGTATACACATTGTTTCCCAAAAAGGATAGACTGGTAGACATTCCCACCAGCATTACCACCTTTCTACCCACATCAGCACCAGTATTGGCTGTTCTTGTTCTTTGTAATATTTGTCAGTCTTTGTGGTATGAGATAATATCATATTGTTATTTTGATTTGCACCTAATGATTAATGGTGTGGAACATTTTATGTCCCTTATGGCTATTTTTATTTCTTCTTTTTTATTATTAATTGCTTTATTTAAGCACTGTTGTTACAAAATTGTTCATTGTTAGTTTTCAGTCATAAGATATACACCACTCATCACTGATGCACCCATCCCACCATCAATGTTGAGAAAATATCTGTTCATTTCTTCTCACTATTTTTGGATGGGGTTAGCTGTTTTATGCTTGCTGAGTTACCACAGTGTCTTGCATATCCTAGACAATAACTCCATATCAGATGGGTATAGGATAAATAGTTTTTCCTATTCGATGGGTACATTTTTATTCCAATTAGCATTTACTTTAAAGTGCATTAGTTCCATTTGTTTATCTTTGCTTCAAATTTCTTGGCCAATGCTGTTTCTTCTCTGAAGATTCTTTTAGTTTTAATGACATGGAGTGTTTGCCTACATTTTCTTTATGTACCTTATGGTTTTAGGTCTTATATTAAGGTCTTTAATTCATTTTGATTTAATCTTTGTGCAAGGTTGACATTAAATAGATCTGAATGCACTGTTATATGTAGCTGACCAGTTTTCCAAAAACCACTTGTTGAAGAGGATTTTCTTGCCCCTTTTGTATTTCTTGCCCCTACAATAAAGATTAATCAATAATATACCTGTGTTTCCATCTCTGAATATTCAAGACTATTTTCTTTTATCTAAGGGGTTGTCTTTTTTTTTAAGTACCAGGCAATTCTAATGATTACTGCTTTGTAATACAGTTTAAAGTTGGAGAATATGATTCTTCCCATCTTCTTTATATTTATTTATTTATTTTAACTTTTTTTGGTTTTTGTATCACATCTGGGGGTGCTCAGATATTACACCTGGCTCTGCACTCAAAAAACATTCCTGGCAGGCGCATGGGGCCATATGGGATTCCAGTTTGAGCTGGGGTCTCTCTGGTGTTGGCGTGCAAAGTAAATGTCCTACCACTGTGCTAAATAGCTCTGGCCTCACCTCTTTTCATCTTCTTTTCTAAAGGCCACTTTAGCTATTCATGGACATTTATTATTCTATGAAATCAGGACTTTTTGTCACAGGTTTTTTTTTATAATTACAATCTTATAATAATGATTGCTTTAAATATGTACAATGCATTGGGTGTATTGCCATTTTCATTATGTTAATACTACCAATCTATGAACAGGGTACATTTTTCTATTTCTTTTTTTTTTTTTTTGGGCCACACCTGGTAACGCTCAGGGGTTACTCCTGGCTATGTGCTCAGAAGTTGCTCCTGGCTTGGGGGACCATATGGGACACCGGGGGATCGAACCGCGGTCCGTCCAAGGCTAGCGCAGGCAAGGCAGGCACCTTATCTTTAGCGCCACCGCCCGGCCCCATTTTTCTATTTCTTTGTGTATTATTTAATTTCTGAAGCAATGTTTTGGAGGTTTTAGTATAGATCATTCATCTCTTTAATTAAATTGACTCCAAGGTAAATCATGTTCTGAAGCACAATTGTGAATAGGATTATTTTTTAATATCACTTTCTTTTCTTTCATTATATATATAAAAAGGCCATGGATTTTTGCATATTAATTGTGTAGCCTGTCGTTTTCTCTACAAATATATTGTTTCTGGGAGCTTTCATTTGGAGTCTTTAGGATTTTCTAAATAATTTGTCATGGCATTTAAAGTGAGAACTTGAATTATTTTTTATCTGGATGCCCTTGATATTTTTTCTTGCTTAATTGCTATGGCAAGTACATCCAGTACTATAGTAAATAGATGTGACATGAGTGAGCAACCTTGTCTTGTGCTAAATTTGAGATAAATGGCTTGATTATGAAGTAGTCTATATGAAGTAGTCTGGTGATGGATGTCTTTGACTATTTTGATGAAAGTTCCTTAAATTTTCATCTTTATGATAATTTTCTCATAAATGGCTACTGGCCCTGCATAATACTTTCTCTGCATCGAGTGATATTATCAAATGATTTTTTCATTCATGTGATGTATAATATTGATTGACTTGCATGTATTAAATCATCCATGCATCTCTGGAATGAATACTACTTGGTCATGACAAGTATAATTAATGAATTGTTGGATTCTATTATTAAGTAGTTTGTTAAGAATCTTTGCATCTGTGTTCACCAAGGATATTGACCTGTGTCCTTTTTATTTGTGATGTCTCTGCTTTTGAATTCAGGTTAATGTTAGTTTCATAGAAACTATTTGGGAGTGTTTATGTTTCTTCAATTTCTTGGAAGAGCCTTAAAAGGTTTGGCATTTGTTCTCTAAAAAGATTGAAAGAATTCACTAGAGAATCAATTTGGTCTGGGCTTTATTTTGATAAGACTTTTAATTATCATTTCAATTTCCTCAATTGTGATTGGTCTGATTAGATATTCCAGAGCATCTTGGCCCAAATTTTGGAGAATATAAAACTCCTTCAGTGCTAACGTCCACTTTTCATGAGTCCTGTCATGCAGATGGGTCTGTGCCACAGGATTAAGTTAAACGACCACACCCTGAAGGTCTCCTGGCAGTGGCATCACCAATCCCATCTTTGGTACCACTGCTGACCATTTCGTAGCTAATTTTTACAGCTGCATAGCCACTCTCCCGATCATGGAGCTTTCCTGCCTGCTGCACAGGGTCCAAACTGCTCTAGAGTTTCCAGTCCACTACTGCATCAAGTCAGGGCACCATCACTGACAGATTCCTGTCTCTGGGAACACTGCCAGATGATGTAGCTGGCACCACTACATTGATCACTGCCATTGTTGCTAAAATCTTCTCCACCAGCATGTTTTTCCTCTGGAAATCTCTCTAAGAACTTATTATAAGATCTAATGAATGGTCACTGCTTCTTCTCTAGGAGTCCAGTGCCCCACTGTCGGGCTTGGGGATTTGGGGAATTTAATGCTTGGGGTTGTATGGGGACAATCTGCTCTCAGCATTCCAGGCTGCTATTGCTACTGCTATCATCTCCCCACCATTTTTTGGATCTCTGCAGATTTTATTGCAAATTCAAGTGTTGAGAGAAAGCTTCAAACACTGTTTTTAATATATTTTACATTTTCACCTCAAGTTTTTATTTTCATCTATCTAATAGAATCACACTAGTCAAGAATTAAAAGTTGTTATTGTCAATGGAGGAAAAAAAGGACAGGTTTGATGCTGTCAGAAAGTCCCTAAGTGTGAAGAAATAATTAAGCAATGAATAGTGATAGAGATACTTGCAACACACCAGAGACACCATTGTATCCATACCATTTTAGAAGAACTCACTGAAAAAATTAAGAGTATATATACTATCTACATTGTAAATAAATCATTTTTATTTCAAGATAATTTTTATGTCAATTCAATTATTTTGAGTTACTGTCTAATATGAGAGTAAATGTTTAATTTCTTTTAGGATCAATATATCCTAAATACCAATGCCCAATACCAAATTTCCAATATATTTCTGGAATGATTATTTGAACCATTTCAAACTCCCCACCTGCCCACCCTTCAACCTTAATATCCTTATTTTTTTGTTCTGAGTTTAAGTGTTTGCAATAATTTAACATTGTTTCCTTGATGTATTTTTACATATTATATATGAGTGTTATAATTAGATGTTTATCATTAGATATTGTTTTTCTTGTTCTGACTTATTTTTCTTAGCATGAGTCACTCTAGTCCTATATATGTTGTAGAAAAATGTTAAATGCATTTCTATGATAGTTGTGTAGTATTCCACTTCATCAATACACTGTATCCATATAACATCAAAGCTTGTTAGTAGAATGAATTTTATTCATGTTGAGACTGTACTAAATAGCACTGTGATAGAAACAGGTGTGCATATTTCTTTTTGAATTTGTGTTTCTGTGTTGTGATAGATATATTGGAGGGAGTATAATTTCTGCATCATATGACAGTTCATATTGAATTTTTTTAGAAAGTCCTTTCTTTTTTCCATAATGGGCACAACATGGTATTCCCAACAACACTGAATGAGGACTCCTTTTTCTCCATATACCTATTGGAACTAGTTGTTTCTAGCCTATTTGACATAGATCATTTTCACTGTTCTATGATAGTATAATATTGCTGTTTTTATTTTCATTTTCTGATCAAAATTGTTAATGAACACTATTGTTTGTGCTTTCTGACAAAACTTAGCTGGTAGAGTATCTCCTGATTCTTGGGTGGGGTCATTTGTGTTATCATTGAGCTCTTTATTAGTTCCCTAAATGTCTTGATATTGCTTTACATAATTTTCTTACATGCATAATATGGAAATATCTTCTTCCATTAAATAGCATAACTTTAAGTTTATATAAAATTTTTAGTAAATGTAGAAGAATTTTATATATAATTATATAAATGACATATATAACATAATATATAACAAATGCCTATATGTAAATATATCTAACAACATATCTAATATAATTAAATATCATTTTATATATAATCTCACTAATTTTGTTGCTTTTGTTTTCCTTGCCAATAAAGTTGAATCTCTGAAAATACAACTAAAACAAATATTATTGACTGCCTTACTTATATTTTTTCTGTGTATTTTTGTCTCATTTTAATATTTAAATTTTTGTTCCCTTTTGAGTTAATGTGTGCATGGTTGAGTTACTGCTATGATTTAATTTTTTTCATGTAAAATTATGGTTTTAACCAATCTATATTTTGATGCATTTTTCATAATTTTGTGACTTTAAATGATTCATTTTAAATTACATGTCCTTTTATTTTATGTTAAATTATGTTCATAGATTTCAAGTTACTTGTGGGTTCTAAATTCTATTTTATTAATTTGATTGAAAATTTTTCTTTCAGTACCACACTGTTCTTATTAATATAACTTTACAGGATATTTGAAAGGAGGGCAATGAAATGCTTCTCATACTTTAAATTAAGAACTTCCTCTGCTAGGATAATAGACAACATGTACATTGCAAGAAACAAACTTGGGTTTGAATTCAAGACCCCATATGATCCACTGAGCATTGACAAGAGTGCATTGTAAATAGAGGTAATGTCTGAGTATGAATAAATGTGGTCCTAAAACAACAAAAAAATATGTTTCCTGTGACTATTCTGTGTATTTTGTAATAACATATAATTTTTACTAATATTTTCATATTTTTACTAATATTTTCATAGCAATTGCTATGAGTCTACATAATTCTTTTGATAGGATAGTTATTTCAGCAATGTCAAATATTTTAATCTATGAACTTGGAATGTTTTTTATTTCATTATGCCCTCTATTTCTTTAAATAGTAGCATATTTTTCCCATGTAACTCTTATCTCCCTTGTTAAGGTACTTGAATTCTTAGGCACTTAAATTTTTGTATAATTTTTTTTTTTGGTGTTTGTTTTTGGGGCCAAACTCAGTGATGCTCAGGGGATACTACTGCCTATGCAGTTAGAAATTGCTCCTGGCTTGGGGGACCATTTGGAATGCCAGGGGATGGAACCACGTCCTTCCTAGGTTAGCACATGCAAGACAAACACCCTAACGCTTGCACCACCGCTCCAGCCCCCAATTTTTTTTTTTTTATTTATTTTTGATCATAGTGGCTTACATATTGTTGACAATGATATTTTAGGTACATATTTACATAAAATCAGGGGGAATTCCCATCACCAAATTGTCCTCCCTACACCTCCGTTTTTGTCCTACCACCCATATCCTCTTCCCTCACCCCCAGGGTAGCTAAGATGTGTGGTCTCCTCTGTATCTAGCCCCCAATTTTTTAATACATTTTAAAAAGCCTTTTTAAAATATGTCATTCTCTAATTGGTTTAATACTCAAACCAATATTTGTGTATTAATATTGTAGCCTATTATTTAATTATACTTGTTTGTTATTTCTAGTAGTTTTATTTGTGTGTGGGATTTTGAGGGGCTTCTATTTGGGAATTATTATGTTATCTGTAAATAGTGATAGTTTTGCTTCTTTTCCAGTTGGAATACTTTATTTCTTTTTTTTTAATATATTTTTTTCTATTTTTTTTTGTAATGGTTTTTATTTATTTTTTTTTCAAACAGAAAAAGCCATTTAATCACACATATACATTCATAGAATACTTTATTTCTATTTAGTGTCTAATGCTATGGCAATTATTTGTGACTGCGTTTGGAGAAATTTTTTTTTGTTTTAACCATTGAATACATTTTTGGAATGAATTTATTATGCAATCAAATATATTGTTTATACATTATTGGCTTTTTGCTTTATATCTTGCTACACATCTTAGTATTTTCTGAGATTACTTCTAGGTCTCTGCTCAGTAATAAGTATTCTGCCAGATTACTTCTGGCAGAGTTTGGGGCTTTAAGTTGAAGGGTAAATTTTGGTGGTACTCAGAGAACCATATGCAGTTCTGGGGTTTGTACTATATCTCTGGTCCCAGAGTTAATTTCTTAAGAACTCCTTGACCTTCATGGGTATGTATATGTTTACTTACTAAGTTTGAGGAAGTGTTTGGCTATCATATTTTTTCAAGTATGAATCAGTATCCTATCACCATTTTTCTTCTGGAATCACTATGATGCAAATACTGTTACTGTTAAAGTTGTCTTCTCATTTTTATTCTACCTCAACTAAAGATTTTTTCCGTTCTTTTTTTGATGTTACCTCTAACTTATCCTCAAGCTCACAGATTCACTCATCAGTTTCTGTCACCTGCTATTGATCTCATCTATGTATACTTTTTACTTTAGCTACTGTATAAAAGAATAATGATTTGATTGGGTTTATATCTTACCTTTTTCTTGTTGAACTTATCCTTCATTGATTTTCTCACTTCAGTGAGTATCATTAGGATGTTTGTGGTAAAATCTTAACTAGGAAATTTCTTTATTTTTATTAAGAAAATCTTTACTTTTTCCAAGTGGAATTTACATTTTTTTAAATTAGAACAAAGTATTATTTTTCCTGAAAAATTGTTTCCCACAGGTAAGTTAGAGGTGGTGTTTGTGCCTCTACTGGCCCTTGAGAAACTTTGATAATAAAGAATGGTAGATTTTCAAATGTATAGGAAGCATTTTTCTGTTACGTTTCACTAGGAAATTTCTGAAAGCTCTTATATGCTTAGGAGTGCTTCTTAGTATTTGTCTTCAGCCATCAATACAAGTAAATTCTTTTACTTTTTTATGTGCCTGGTGTTTTACTATGGTGGCATTTAGCATTTTGGGGTATAAAGATTACAATTTTTGTAGTATCTGTGATTCAAATTTGTGTGAATCTGGACCAACACTAGCAATTTTTTCTGAAAATCCCGGCTCTGATGTATATGAACAACAACCCACATTTCACTATGCTCAGTACCATATGATGTCAAAATCAAGAGTCTGATTAATCATTAGAGGTACAGGCATCAGTGCCCAATAGTAGCTGTAACATTGACTAGACTATAAGTGGGTAATAGATACCAGGGCTTTGTTTTTACAGGTCATGAAAATTTGCAAGTGTTTTTGTTTTCTTTCATTTTTCCATAAGTCACATCCAGTGATGCTGGAGGTGGGGGTATGGAAGTCACCCTGGTCATCCACATCTTGGTGATATGGACCTGGCATTTCAGTGCTCAATTCTGCATGTGCATATGGACAACAGAGGCTACCCCACACATGCTTATGGAACACCAAATATGTACCAAGTAATGTTTTATAGGCTTATGTGGTGCCTGACATCTAACCAGAGACCTGGTAAATAACATCACATTTATTCACTACCACTTGAGCCTTAACTTTGCTCAATGTTGTAAATGTTTTGCAAAACCAATGGGCACCTGGTTTGAGTAGGCCTGGACTCTAGACAAATGTTCAAAATTACCGTAGATTATGAGTGACTGTATAAGTTTGGGCATTGAGTTTGAACAAGCCTGAATGGTCACCAGAAATTTATCATTACAAGTGCCCAATGGTGGCTCTGTGCCAGTCTCAAATAGATTTGGGAGAAATGGCAAAGGTTAAACCTAAACATCTTAAATACCCAAAGTTTACAGTGAGATTGAAAAGGCTTTGGGACATTGAGGAATTCCAGTTCATCAGAGCTTGGCAAAACCAAAAGAAGACAAGGAGGGGCATAAGGCATATACCTTGCCCTACTGGATGCTTGAAAGAGCACAAAAGAATTTAGGGATCAGAGTGGGAATGTAAACTGAAAAGGCTGCTAAGATCTTTCTGACTGTAGAACTGCTTGCTCTAGCAGAACAATGTGGCTAGGGAGAGGCTAGATCTGTTTGTTTGCTGAGCTTACTCAAGTACATCTGAGGCCCTTAGCTCAGCTCTTAACTTGGATAGGTGGAGCTCACCTCAGGAATTTGCCTTCAGGGTCTGTTACTAGGAAGAGAGATCCAATACAGAATCCATCAGTGAGGTTGCAACAGGTCTCCAAGGTAAGATTGCAGGTGAACATCTGGCAGGCTTCAGATTTCCATCATTTTTCTTTTATGTAGATCTTACTTTTTGCCCAGTGTTGTAAGTAGAGGATTAAACAGTTGGGGTGATACGTGTTCAGTATAATTCCTCATATTCCCCAGAGAAATGATTCTTCCAGATTGCTCTGTGGAAGCATTTCTTTCTTTTCCTATTTGTTTTTTTAATTTTGGGATGTTTTGAGCCACAAAGCAGTGGTTCTTAGGGACCTCTAGAGGTAGACATGGTAGTGCCAGAGTACTGTGTAGTGCTAAGGAATAAACCAGTGTTGGATTCATACATATAAGCCCTATTCTACCTATTTGTACTGTTTTGTTTTGTTTTCTCGATGACAGCACTTTGTCTCCAATCTACATGACATTCTATCGCTTGTTAAAGATTCAAATACATTTTCATGATTAATTTCATAATTAACAAAACTCAGGTTTTGTACAGATTTTGCTGTGATGTCCTATGAATGCAGGTAGATGTTTCTTTTTATGGGCATCTTAGTCAAATTTATCATTTTATTTTCTTGTTTTTAGTTTTGGCTTTTGGAACATGCATTGTTGTGATTAGGGTTTATTCCTGGTTCTATCCTCAGAGATCACAACTGGTGGGTCTTTAGGGAAGATTTGTGGGACAAGGTTCCCACAAATTTGTGGTTCCAATTAACTAAATTAAAGTAGTCAACCTTTCTATTAGGGAAATAAGAAGTAAAACAAGATGCTTAAGAAAGAGTTTAAAGAACATTTTGAAAATGTTCATGGAGTTTAGCATTGGTGTGATAAGATGACAGCTTTCATTTTACTTACTAGAAGGACTATTTGGAACATTTATAAAGATACCACCTTATGGCCTAGTGATTTTTCTTCTAAAAATTCAGTTGAATTAGTTGAATCCCACTGGAAGGCAAGGCCCATAGGTGTTAAGAAAGTGGGCAAAGACATCAGTAGGCTTATTTCTTCAGGCCATCTGCTACAATTCATGCCAAGCATATTTTTGCATAAAATTATCTCTGATTCAACTAACTGCTCCATCCTTTGGGATGAGAATTGTCCTCGGGGAGTTCTATTACTTCCTTTAATGCCTCTTTTATACATTTATACAAGCTTACAAAATCATTTATTAAGTGCTCATCACTTAGCAAGTTCCTTTGTGTTTTTTATTTGTTTTCCCTAATGATTTTAATTAGTGCAATTCCATTTGCAAAATTTGCAACAGAAAAATACATCTGATTAATAAAGAAATATCTCAAGGCTCTATTAAAGTGACTTCAACACATTAATAAGGTATGGTTATTTCATTAGAGTTTCCTAATCAATATTTGGTTTTAATTTATATCACTAATTTAGTGTATATTATATAGAATAAAAGTCAATGTATTAGTAAATAATATACTTTTTCCAGGCCAAAGAAATAGTACAGTAGGTAGGGAGCTAATCTTGTGGACCTGGGTGTGATGTCCAGCATCCCAAGAATTCCCCTGAACCCTGTCAGAGTGATCCCTGTGAAAAGAGCTAGGAGTAACCCCTGAGCACATCTGGCTGTTTCTCTGAGAAAAAAAACCCAAAGTATAGATAAATAATGCATATATATAACTAACATAAGAATAAAATAGCAAAATTTATTTTGTTTCCTAATGTAATAAATGTATTGTAATATTAGTACAGCAACCCCAATTACAGTTTTAATCTTCTCCATTCTGGAGAAAGCTTTTGGAGAAGAGAAGATTGTTATGTTTTATTACTGAAACTTTTACTATATTGTATAAACTTATCTAAGACTGAAGAAAACTGAAGATTTAAATATTGTACCTGCATGGCTTTCATATCATATTTTTGTTTTATTTCTTAAAATGTATATAATATTTATATCTTTGTATGGACCTACCTAATTTTACCATGACTCAAGTTTTTTAAATTAATTTTATATTAGGACTAAAATTAATCATATTTAATAGTAAAATTAAAGGTATCAAAAATAGCTTTTCAATGCATTTATATATTGACAACTTTAATAAGAACACCAAAAGTAGTGACTAAAACCTTTAGAATTGTTTTCTTTCTGACTTCTCTATCCCTAAATGCTACTTTCAATTTGACACACCCAGTCACTTACCAAAGTCCTGTAGATATTATCTTCATACTCCTCAATCACTAAATGTTTACTAAGTGATGTACTCTTCTAGTTGCTTGGGATACATCCATGATCAAAACAGAGATCTCTGTTCTCCTAGGACAAACTTTCCCACAGAGCCTTAAATAATGGATATCACACATAATTTGCAATATATAAGAAGATAAAAATTTATATGAAAACAAATCTTTAAAGGGCTTTACTATTATAGAGAATTTACTGTTTTTGCCTTGCATGCTGCAGATCTGGGTTTAATCCCAGGCACCTTATCTCAGTTTCCTTAGTATAGAGCCAGAGATAAGCCCCAAATATTATTATGTGCTCTCATAAGAAATAAGGAATAGAAATTATACATCAGAGTAATATAAGAGAATAGTTTAAAGGTATTAGGCAGCCAAATGTAGTCTTAAGCAGATGATGCATTTGAACAAAATGTGAAAGAACAAGGGTGTAGCCATCAGAAGTTGGTACATTCCAAACACATGGACTAGCCAGAACAATGACCCAAAGGGGAGTTAACTTGGCACATTCAAGATAAAGAACACATACAGTTTTAGAGTTTCAAGGATTAGTAATTTGGAGAAGAGCTAGAATAACATTTGAAAATAATAAGGAATTAATATTATATTGATAAATGGTGATAATTTGATAAATTGTTGCTATTACTGAGAGTATAACAAAGAATCCTTGAAGAATTATAAGCAAGGAAAGGAAGTCAAATTTCATCAATATGTTATAAATAAATTTTGTCTGTAATTTTAGCTATAGCAATAAAATAAAGTCAAATACTTGGAAGGCCATCAAACAGGCAAAAGCATCAGTTGCTCAGGCAAAGGTGATAGCAGTGGAAGTAGTAAAAAAAATGTTTGGCTTTTCATGGCCGAAGCGGTGGCGCTAGAGGTAAGGTATCTGCCTTGCAAGCGCTAGCCTAGGACAGAACGTTGCAGGATCTCATGGCCTCCCAGATGCCCCCCCCCCCCAAGCCAGGAGCGATTTCTGAGCACATAGCCAGGTATAACCCCTGATCTTCAACGGGTGTGGCCCAAAAACAAAAACAAAAATAATGTTTGGCTTTTTAACACTACACTAAAAAAGAAAGCTGGCAAATGTACTTAAAGGTTGCAAGAGAAACGTAACAAAGATGAGGTGCTGGTACAATGATTCTGCCTGAGAAGCTAGAAAAATGGAACTGAGATAGAAAGATTGAGATTGGAAAATGTTTGAAAATAAAAGTTAAGATTTTAGTTTCATACATTAATAGTTTGTTATTGATATATTTTCCTGTTCTTTTTTATTTTAAATTTATTGAGATTACTGTGAAATACAAGTCTTTCACAGTTGTATTTCAGGCATGTAGTGACAGTGAATTAGGGCTATTCCCTCCATCAGTGTTGAGCTCCCACCATCATAGTTCCCAGCATGCTAGCATGCATCCTGTAACTCCCGCTTAGCACACTAGTCTACTAGTGTAGCAGGTCCATTTTCTGTTTAGCTTGTTATAGTTTGGGTTTATGATTTTATTGTTGTTGACTTTGGCTTGGGTATCTAGACATGACTCTTTTTTTTCTTTTTTATTCAATGATCTTGAGACCATTTGGTCCTTGTGTCCCATTCACTTTTTTATTTTTTAAATTTGTAGAAGGGTATAGAAATATGAGGCCGAGCAAAATAATTCAAGTTCTAAGATTCTATGAAAAAATCAGGAGCCCCATCTAGAAGATAAAAAAGGGTAGGGGGTTGTTGTGGCGAGCTTTATTCCTCCTCCTCTTCCTCCTCCTCCTCCTCCTCCTCCTCCTCCTCCTCCTCCTCCTCCTCCTCCTCCTCCTTCTTCTTCTTCTTCTTCTTCTTCTTCTTCTTCTTCTTTCTTCTTCTTTTTCTTCTTCTTCTGCATAGGCACAGTAAACATTGGGGAAATTAGAAAGGAAATTTTCTTGGCTTAAGTGATACAGAGTGTCACCACCCATGAAATGTACTGTCATAAGATCAACCATAGGCTCTGGGCATGTTGGTTGTTCTACCCCAATGTCTTTCTTTATGGTCCCAGGAGAAGTTGTGTTCAGTTGTGGTTATCAAAGTCAATCTTCCATAATTAGAGATCTTGATTTTTGCACAGATCTTGGGATGAAGCATCTTCTGATTTCATCTCACTGTTAGGAGGTGAGGTGGGGCAACCTGACCTTAAATCAAGTTGTTGTTTTCTCCTTATCAGGATGTCATATGAACCTACCCTGAAGCAAGTTGATGCCAGAGTAGTATTAGGGCTTTCCCCAGGGAGAGTTTGATGCTGGTGCAATAAACTGTGCCAGTTCTAATGTTTAGTTATGGGCTTTGGAATGTAAGTTCAATGTCCAATTGATTGAAACCTAAGTCAACGACTAATGTTCAAGGTGGGAATTGCCTTTGCATGATAACATTTATGGATTCTTATCCTTATTAGCTAAGAACTTCTTTCTATACATAGCTTTCCCAATTTAGTGTCCTATACAAAAGGGAACAATGCCATATTACATTACTGGTGCATTTGGGATTAAAAATAACAAGCTATAGAGTCTCTATGTCATGGATTTGTCCTGATCTCATCTTCCAAGCATGGCTTTTTCACTAAAATTTCCTACTAAGCAGGGCCAAAGTTGTGGCACAGCAGTAGTGCATTTGCTTTGCAAGTGGCTGACCTGGGATCACACTGCAGTTCAATCCCCCAGAGTCCCATATGGTCACCCAAGCCAGGAGCGATTTCTGAGTGCAAAGCCAGGACTAACCCCTGAGTGTCACTGAGTGTGGCCCAAAAACAAAAACAAAAAGAATACTAAAAAAGTAAAACACCATTACTAATGTAATTAATAAGCATTTTTATTACTATCAAGTAATATTTTAGCAAAAATTTTATACTATAACTAATAATATGTATTTTCATGGACATTTATTTTTATATCTGAATCATTCCAATTTTCCTGATTGCATAGTAATAAAAACTAGAACAATTGTAATGACAGTTCTAGGTTCCTCTGGGAACCTGTTTGGGAGTTGGGATTTGGACTGGCTGTATTTTAAAAACTAATATTCTATATATTTTGTCATTTAATCCTTATGATATATTTATACATGTATTACTATAATATAAGAATATGTAATACTATCATTGTACTACATTAATACATTGGAAATTATATATATATTATATGTAATATTTTACATATCTATTTGAAGGCCATACCCTGCACCTGCAGTACTGAGGGTTTTTTTCCAGGTTCTGTGTTCAGAGGTCATTGCTAATAGTGCTCAGGGGACCATATGTGGTGTTGAGTAATAGCCTAGGTCAGCTGCATGAAAGGCAAAACCCTTGTCTGGCTGTGCTATATCTCAACCCTATTATGACTATCCCTTCTTTCCAAATAACAAAAATTGAGATGTTGAAGATGAAAATCACTTGCTACATTTGGCATAAATAGTAACTATTGAACTGGGATTAAGTCTGAATTTACTGTGCACCTCATGTGTGTCACTTCACAACCACACTACACTTCCCCTCTTCAGGCTTACACAGAACATGAAGTCCTATTTATTCTTCATATGTCTGGATACCATAAATCCAGCTCACATTCTCTTTCAATCTAACTCATCTTGCCTTTATTTATTATAGAACAGAGAATCATGTTCCCTTTGTTCTGGAGTAGCTCCAAGTATAAAAAAAACAGATAAATATGTATGAATCTATATATAATGAGAGCTACACAGAAGTGGTTTGAGGTAATGAAAATTAAAAAAGCTTCTGAATTATTGGTTTATACTCGCAATGTTACCTCACATCCCCCAACACCAATTTAAGAACCCTCCACTATTTTTCTAAAGATAATATATATAAAGACAAAATAGTTTCATTATATTATATTGACACATTGAGATATAATGAGTATTGGAACTGCTACCCATTCAAAATTTACCTTATGTCATCTGTTTTCTATTTATTTATTTATTTATTTATTTAGGTTTTTGGGCCACACCTGGTGACTTAGCTCTGTGCTCAGAATTCACTCCTGGCAGGCTTGGGGGACCATGTGGGAATGAGGGAATCAAATCCAGGTCTAACCCAGGTTGTTCACATGCAAGGGAAATGCCCTACCACTGTGCTATGGCTCCAGTCCCAGTCACTGTTTTCTAAAATGCAAACTATACTGTAATTTGAAATATCATAAGGCCTTAATTAGAGGTCTGATCAATGATTTCCTAACATTTTATAACCTTTACTCAAAACCTTATCTAGAAAAAAATATTCATTATTTGTGTATGCATGTGAATAGATAGGCATACAAATAAATAAAAAACATCTATTTTATGATGGGTAAAGGAAACATAAAAACATCTTTTTTTTTTTTTTTGGTTTTTGGGCCACACCCTGTGACGCTCAGGGGTTACTCCTGGCTATGCGCTCAGAAGTTGCTCCTGGCTTCTTGGGGGACCATATGGGACGCCGGGGGATCTAACCGCGGTCCGTCCTAGGCTAGCACAGGCAAGGCAGGCACCTTACCTCCAGCGCCACCGCCCGGCCCCGTCATAAAAACATCTTTGTGTGACATATTATATTATAATAGAGACAATTAGGACTAATTAGACATTGGACTTTGTTGGATTTTCAGGCTTTCTCCAATTTTATTATAATAAATATAAATAGTCACAGTGATGAATATCTAATTATTTGTACTTTTATGATTTGTTAAGAACCAAAATAACACACCAACATGTAGATAAGGGTGGAAAAGAAATTAAATAGATATATGAAGAACATCAAGTACAAGCAGAAATTATTCTAATAAGGATCGTAACACTATCAAAATGTGCTGCCTGAGTGATAGCACAATGGGAAGGGGGTTTGCCTTGCATGCAGACAACCAGTTTGATGCTCAGCAGATCCCCAGCATTCCATATGATCCCCTGAAACTGCTAGGAGTGATTTCTGAGGACAAAGCCAGCAGTAACCATTGAACACCTTGAGGTGTGGCCCAAAAACCAAAAATGAAAGAAAGGAAGGAGGGCAAAAAGAAAGGAAGAAAGAAAAGAAGGAAGGAAGGAAGAAAGAAAGAAAGAAAGAAAGAAAGAAAGAAAGAAAGAAAGAAAGAAAGAAAGAAAGAAAGAAAGAAAGAAAGAAAGAAAGAAAGAAAGAAAGAAAGAAAGAAAGAAGAAAGAAAGAAAGAAAGAAAAAGAAAGAAAGAAAGAAAGAAAGAAAGAAAGAAAGAAAGAAAGAAAGAAAGAAAGAAGAAAGAAAGAGAAAGAAAGAAAGAAAGAAAGAAAGAAAGAAAGAAAGAAAGAAAGAAAGAAAGAAAGAAAGAAAGAAAGAAAGAAAGAAAGAAAGAAAGAAAGAAAGAAAGAAAGAAGAAAGAGAGAGAGAGAGAGAGAAGAAAGAAAGAAAGAAAGAAAGAAAGAAAGAAAGAAAGAAAGAAAGAAAGAAAGAAAGAAAGAAAGAAAGAAAGAAAGAAAGAGAGAGAGAGAGAGAGAGAGAAAGAAAAGAAAGAAAGAAAGAAAGAAAGAAGAAAGAAAGAAAGAAAGAAAGAAAGAAAGAAAGAAAGAAAGAAAGAAAGAAAGAAAGAAAGAAAGAAAGAAAGAAAGAAAGAAAGAAAGAAAGAAAGAAAGAAAGAAAGAAAGAAAGGAAAAGAAAGAAGGTAGGAAGGAAGGAAGAAGGAAAAAAGGAAGGAACCAAAACAAGTCTTAGATCCTGACTAGCAAAATTGAATAATGTTTTTGACATATGCAAATAATCACTGTGATTATTGACTTTAATGGAAATTATACTAAAGTGTTTTTAGAAAACTAATAAATACAAAAATGCACTTTTTATTATGATAACAATATTATAGAAATAATTCAAAATTAATCAACTAGAAGCTAAGTGAATAAATATGTAAATTTTATATTGAAAACATGACAAAAACCTTCTATGATTTTGTTTACCTCTTTGCATTTCTATAAAAATTCAATTTCCTATTATTTTAATATGAATATTTGAGTGGTAATTTTATAATTGTAGTCCCACTAATGTGGCATAAAAACTTTTAACTAATAGAATGTATTTTGTAAAAATAACTATTCAAAATGTAGGTTTTATGACATATCAAGTTCAAATTTCCTTTTAACCATCTGAATTTTATGTTTCATTTCTCAGCTGTTAAGTATTTAATGTACTGATTGGTTTAACTACTTTACAAAGCAGTTTAACACCACCAGTTTATCATTGCAGAGGTCTCATTTTACAAAATCATGCTGATAAAAATAATGAGGAAGTATATACTTAAAAATAAACCCCACCATTTATAATTAATTGTCTGAAATATGTTCATGTTCCCCTTTATGTAATCTATAATACAGGAGTTCACAAATCAGAATTAAAATTTTAGAATACGGGGCCGGGCGGTGGCGCTGGAGGTAAGGTGCCTGCCTTGCCTGCGCTAGCCTTGGATGGACCGCGGTTCGATCCCCCGGCGTCCCATATGGTCCCCCAAGCCAGGAGCGACTTCTGAGCGCATAGCCAGGAGTGACCCCTGAGCGTCAAATGGGTGTGGCCCAAAAACCAAAAAAAAAAAAAATTTAGAATACTAGTTAGGGAATGTAATCAGCAAGAGTCTTCCACATTTGGTTTTGAATTTAAAAGGAAAGAAAAGTCAAATTACTGTTGCTCTAGTAGAAACTAAAGAGCTGGGGATTTTGGCAGATGGGAGATTGTGTAAAAGCTTCTGAGTATCTCTAGGCAATTATCCACCTTGATACAGTAAGGATCTATGACCATCACTGGTGTTTGCCACAAATCCTGCAATATCTGTACTCCTTGAGAACTAGGCATGTTTCCAAACTTTAGACATATTCTACTGTTCCTAGATAATTATGAGTAGCTGGTGGCCATATTAATAATTATTTCTGCTTGAAATACTTAAAATTGCTTTAATATTCCTGATCATATCTGAAATAGATTTTTAAAATTAGTTAAAAAAATAAAAGGTCATCCAAACATAACCTCAAAATGTGCCACTGCTTAACAGTTAGAAGAAGATGACAGATAAAGGTATGTCAGAAAGGTTGGGAATATAAATATGCATTACAACTACAAAACATGAAAGTGTTATCTGAGTATTCCTATATAAAAGAATAGGAGTCTTGGTAAATAATGTTATGCAGCAAATTTTTCAACTAGCAGAGCAGAGAGTGCTACCTTAGGAAGATGTGACTGAGTTCTTGAAAGGTTAGTTCTGAGTGAAGACTGAAATTTTAGAATCCAGGGGGATTCTCACCAGTCTCAATAAGAATAGTTTGTGTAAAACATTCATGAAAAAAACTTTGTTTCTAACAAATACTTCATTTACTTCTGAGAGAATAAACTTACATTATATAAGAGCCAAATGGTGCTCTTAAGGCTGGTCCCCAGTTAAATCCTAGGCACTTCCACTCTAATGAATTTCTCTGCTAGATAGTTTCACATGAATTATCACAAATTGCTGGGGAAATCAGGCACATTCTGTGTGAACCCATTGGAAGAGTGCTCTTGCAAGCTGTATCTTGTTTCTCCAGACTTCAACCTTCTGCCTTTTTTCTGGGCTGATTATTTTACTGCATAGTCTATTCATCATGATAAATCATAGCCACAAGGATGACTATCTCCTGAGTTCCATAAATTTGTCTAGTAAATCATCTAATTTAGGGCTGTCCTGATTCTTAACACAAATAGGTAGGATGAGTATCTAATTTAATTTCTAAAATATAATCTGATTTACCCCTGTTCCTAAGGTTGAGAAACTTCACATATCCTAGCCAGTGGATTTAAATTCATTATAGTAGTTACGAACTAGCAAATTCTGTGTGTCTTCCATTGATTTTGGAACAGGAGATTTTATGACAATTGTCATGCTTTTGCTGTGACACTGAAATCCAGATGTAGATGTCTTTTGCATCAGTATCAAATGCATAATCTGCTTCATGTTGTGTTCTGAAAATCATATGTCTGCTTTTCGCAGCTGGTACCCTATCAAGCTATAGATTAAGGAGGACACTGCAAGAAACTTGAAAGCATACTGGTTAGCTTCTTTTTGCTTTCTGTACCACATCAGTCTTTTTCACAACAGCAGTGACAGTTCATTCCAGAAGTTGAATCCAGTTTGCAGTTTCCTGACACCTACAGAGTGAGTTCCTTCATTGCTCTTAGAAGCAGCTACAGTAGCTGAGCAATGTCCTTTTTCTCAGAGCTTGGAGTCCCAACTCTCCAGGGCCTTTCCTCCAGAGTTAGTGAGATGTGTAGTCACTGACTGGCATGTCTAATTTTGAATGCTGCATCTCAACTTCACAAAGTTCCACCTTCAAGCTCTATATATTAATAATTCAAACATCTTCCCTTTGCTCATCCTGCCCTAGTGATGGCAGTGCTTCCTGCAGTAGCTATTTCTGTGACCCATTGAGTTTTTATTTTGAATCCTTAATTTTTTCAGATTCCTGTTACCAATGATTCATATTAAATTTTCTTTTTATAATATATAGTGAGAAGTTAAATCCTTGTAATTTGTGGGTGAGGAAATGGAGATAGGTGGGGCTAGGTACAATTTGTCTTATAGTTCATAAATAAGCAGATCATAAAAAGTTACACCAAGACTGAATCAAGAATATTATATTATCTAGATTCCCTGGATTGTGGGAGATCATCTCCCTAACAAAACCCCCAGAATTGGGAAGGTCCCCTAGGCAAAATAGTTAAGGTTTGAAAATATAATCAAGCAGCAAAAGTCCACCCAGAAAAAATATAGATGATGGCAGCAAACATGCAGGCCAGCAGCTTCAGTTTATTCATGGTCGTGGAAAGGGTCTGCACCTGAAAAGGAAATGGGTGAGTAAAAGAGGACCACCAAGGATTCTGATTATGGCGTCGATTTATTTTTGAAATGCCATGACTTATATAGTTTTTACACAAAGGGAGGAGGGGACAATGCAAACATTTGTCAAGCATACATTTGTCATCATTCAGTTTAAAATGTTTGGCATGTGCCTGTTAATTTAATACGTTTCCTGAGGAATATCCTATTATCACACCAAATGATCTATCTATAGGTCTGAATTTCCTGGGCCAGAAGAGTGTGACCTTATGGTTCTTTTGATCTGCGTCAACTTATGGCCAGTTGGCACGTACACAATGTATAGCTCAATTAAAGGACAGGCCTGTTAGAAAATGGCAGTTTGCTACAAAATGCCTATGATGCCAAGACTGTGAGGGAGAATCTGGCTCCTTACAAACATGTGCCTCGTAAAGGACAGAATGAAGTACTTTAGTGTCATTTAGATGCAAAGGGCAAAATAACCAAATATAGAGTAGAAAATTGTCATGACTTTATACTGTAGGGATGCCTGTTTATGTGTTACGTAATGTCCCCGCCCCTGTTCCTCAGATGACACTGAATTCTGATGTGCTTACTAAATTCTTAAGCAATAACTCCAGTTGGGAGCAATGGTGGGAGAGCTATATTGTACTGCATAGACGAGCAACCTCTGAATACATTTAGGGCTGCCCTGGTCACCCCATACTTATTCATTCCAGATTTGTCACATTTTCTGGAAAAAAAAAAAACCCACCAGATGGAGACCAAAGGTGCCAATGTGACTTGCTTTAGTGTAGTAAATTGCCACACACTAAACTATCAGCCAGAGAGTGCAACAATTACAAAAGACTGTTGTTGTTTTCTTTAGGAGGTGAAAAAGAAAGGCATACTAGTTTTTACATGAACATAGTGGAGGGATAACAAAGGCCAAGATGTTGCTCATCAAAATATTTTTCCTTTTCTCTTAGTGTTTTTTTTTCCCCAAAAATAATTTACATAACTTATTGGCCTCCATACATTTTTCTAAAGCTGTGAATTATAGTACCACATGCCTGTTAGGTCAAGAACAGAATTCCAAATACTGTGTCATACTTCTGCTGGTAGTTTCTCATAGTAAGTAAATATGTGAGAGAGAGAGAGAGAGAGAGAGAGAGAGAGAGAGATGTATTTATCATCTTGAGAACAAATTTTTGCATTTGTCTATTTAATCAGCTCATGTTATCTTAAGTAATATAAGTATTTATTGAAGTAGTCTACTTTGTATTATTCTACCTAGATTTTTAAATCTAATTCTGTGAGAGAAATTTAATACTTCATTCTTACATATACCCAACCCCAACCAAAGAAGGCAGGGTTTTACTTTATTCTATCTACAGTGTATATGTTCTAGTACATGGTATGAGCTTAAAAAGTTGTTCAATTGAATAAAGTTAAGTAAAGCTAATAAAAATTACAGATTCTTCTTATAATAAGCCTATAACTACCAATGAAAATTTCTTTTTCAATGAGTAGGCTGATTTATGTCTAGAAATTCTATGGAAAATAACTCAAAAATTTCATCTAATCATAAAATTACAGAGTTGATATATAACTGTCAATACTTAAAACCTAAAAGGAGGGAGTCAGACACATGCACAGAACTGAAAGTCAGAGAATATAAACTAGAAAAGCAAAAAAAAAAAAAAAAAAAAAAGAATTCTAGAAAATGTTTAAAAGAATCAAAAGGTGTAATAATGGAAATTTGTGGGCCAGACAACTTTCACAGTGGTTAGGGCATTTGCCTTACATTCTACTGACCCAGGTTCGTTCTCCAGCATGGTTCTCTGAGTTTGCCAGGAGTAATTTCTGAATGTAGTCCCAGGAGTAAGCCCTGAGTGTCACTGGGCATGACCCCAAAACAAAATAAACAATAACAACAACAAACCAATAAGGAAAATTTGTAAGAATTTAGTGAATTCTCCTGAAGGGAAGAAAATAATGTCTACATTCAATTTGTTTCTGAATTTCTAGAGTCTATTGTCTTATTTCTTGTTTCTGAACTTCTAGAATCTATAGTCTAATTCATGGGCACAACAAACAGCTGAACAGAAAAAGAACTTATGTGAAAGAAAACCACTTAGATTCAGAAATTGATGTAAAAAGGCCATGGAAAAAACATCAAAATCATCAAAAAATGGCTAATTTAATAAAATATCACCATTTTCTGATAAAATCTGATTAATGAGAGGGTTCATAGTGGCTTTCTACGTAATCACGTAAACATGATTTTCAAAACAAATCTAGGAAACTGAATTTTTGAAAATTGAATACTCGAATTATATTTTAGCTTCATAGATAATAGTGGCTTGAAAGATTTCAAAGTGTCCATTTAGATAACATTTTTTTGAGTTGCATTCAAGTTGTGATTGAAAAATAATCATTTACCACTGTTGAAGGTAATACAGTTTCTGACAGAATGATACAAATGACAAATGGATATAAAAAAAGATAGAAAAGTGCTGGGAATGTAAAACATTATTATGGGCATTTTAAGACATGGATAGAATGTGAATTTAATGCACTAGTTTGGTTTCTCTTTAGTGTAAATAAATATTTTATTTTTTAAATACACTACATAAAATTTAAATGCAGGAAAGATAATGATTCAGGAAAAGTTTGTATTTTTTCTCTTTATCCGGGCAAACCAGAGTTACCACATCTTCACATTTTAAAGTGAAAAAGCTGAGCGATTGAACAATTACTAATAAACAACTACTTGCTTGTTGCTTATAAAAAAGAAAAGCTTGGGGAAGAATTCAGAGAAAAATGTGTCCTTACAAAGGGAGTAATGCAAAAAAATTAAATAAAAAGGCAGATGTTAAAATATATCAACAATTGTGTAGGGGCCAGAATGCTGGCACTAGAGATAGTGTGTCTGTCTTGCAAGCGCTAGCCTAGGATGGATAGCGGTTCAATCCTTGGAGTCCCATATGGTGTCCCCCCCAACCAGGAGTGATTTCTGAGCACCTAGCTAGGCGTAACCCGAGCCTCAAATGGGTGTGGCCCAACCCCCCAAATATTGTGTAAATAAATATATTTTAACAAAAGTTATACATTGTTAGCACCTTACATTAGTCACTAAAACTCTCTTGACTTTAATTTTTATGTCTATGAAATAAGGACTAATTACTTAAATCTGAAAAGTACAAGAGAAAATAGGGATACTTTTTTCTAATTTATATTGTTCACTTACCATTTTTCTATAAAATTCATTTTGGTTTATAGCATCTATATGACTATGAAATACATGCATTCTCAAATGTTATCTGCTTTTTTTTCACAAACTAATATTTGCATTGCCCAAATGAGGTAACCTCTAAATAAAAAAATATAGGTGAAAGTTTTGAATTACTTTCCATGTATAAGTATTGGTCCATCCGATACACATGTGGACATGTTGAAAAACAATTTCAACTAAATCAATAAAAAAAGTGTTTCTTCATATAAAAATATGCACAGTAGCATTTAAAATAACTGAAAAGCAATAGGACATCAAGCAGTTATTGCCTAAATCACTTTAACAGTCAAGTCATTTGGGGTCAAAGTATTTGCAAATTTAGAGCAAAACAGAATAATATAGAGAAAAAATGGGCTCATAATACTATTTTTGAGAATACATATATTAATGTAGTATAATAAATTAGTATTCTGAACTGTCCAAAAATTTATATTCAGAATTACATCACTATTTTAAAATAAAATACACATATTTTAGTCTATTTTTGCTCATCAAAGTATGTTATGTTGTCAAAAATTTAAGCTATTTTTATTATTTTTATAAATATACAAAAAATGTAAATGTGTACTCTTTTAATTGTCTGAAAATAGTTTGATTTCATGTAGACTTTCACACTTTAATTTAAGGTGTTGATATTCATTGTCAAATATTATTATTAATATGCATATACTTGATTTTCAAGAATTATATTAATATAAATCTCTCAAAGAGAATCATATGGTATTAAAATAGTGAAATAAATGAAATAAAGGCTTTGAAAATGCAAATAGATGCCTGTGGTTTTCTATTTTTGTGTAAAGTTAAGACTTATTAACAAAATCTAACCCAATTACTCATTTATGTTTTTTGTTGTTTTTTCTTTTTTGTTTTGTTTTGGTTTGGTTTGCTTTTTGGGCCACATCCGGCAGTAATCAGGGGTTACTGCTCAGAAATAGCTCCTGGGCTAAAGAATATATGTGATCATATCCTGCATGCTCGAAGAGTACCAACCAAAAGAGACCCCAGAAAAAATACCCCAAGACACATCCTAGTCACAATGACAAATCCCACAGATAGAGACAGAATTCTGAAAACAGCAAGATCAAAAGGGGAAATTACCTTCAAGCAAGCATCCTTGAGATTTACAGCAGACCTGTCACCAGAAACACTCAATGCCAGAAAACAGTGGTGGGATATTGTGACAAGACTGAATGAAATGTATGCTTCACCTAGAATACTGTACCCAGCAAAACTCACTTTCTGGTTTGACGGAAGAATACATGCTTTCACAGACAAAAAAACAGCTCAGAAACTTTACAGACTCAAAATCAGTCTTAAGAGAAAAATTGAAAGACCTAATTTAAGACAAGACTAACCAAAAGACACACCAAATTTCGATATAAAGATGGCATCAAATGCCAGGACAATTCTTTCTCTCAACGTCAATGGACTAAATGCACCAGTTAAGAGACACAGAGTGGCTAAATGGATCAAAAAACTCAATCCAACCTTCTGCTGCCTACAAGAAATGCACCTGAATAGTCAGAACAAACATAGACTCAAAATAAAAGGCTGGAGAAAAATTATCCAAGAAAACAACACCCATAAAAAAGCTGGAGTGGCCATACTAATATCAGATAATGCAAATTTTTACTCAGGAAGGTTGTAAGGGAAAAAGATGGACATTTTATATTAATCAAGGGGTATGTAGAGCAGGAAGAAATAACTCTCCTAAACATATATGCACCGAATGAGGGGCCAGCAAAATATTTAATATGACTGTTGACAAATCTGAAAAATCATATCAATAACAACACCATAATTGTGGGGGAACTCAACACAGCTTTGTCAACACTGGATAGGTCAACCAGACTGAAACCCAACAAGAATATACTAGACCTGAAAAAAGAAATGGAAGAAAGAGACATATATATATATATATATATATATATATAGAGAGAGAGAGAGAGAGAGAGAGAGAGGACACTCCATCCCCAGAAACCTGGATACACATTCTTCTCCAATGTACATGGGACATTCTCCAGTATAGACTACATGCTGGCACATAAAACATACCTCCATAACATCAAGAGGATAGAAATATTGCAGGCTACCTTTGCTGACCACATGGCTCTGAAATTATTTGTGAATTCCAAAGGGACTCAGAAGAAAAACTTTAACACCTGGAAGTTAAACAGCCTCATACTCAATAAGCAGTGGGTCAGAGATAAAATCAAGGAGGAAATCAAAATGATCCTGGAAACAAATGACAATAAAGATACAAACTATCAGAACTTATGGGACACAGCAAAAGCAGTACTGAGAGGAAAATTTATAGCTTTGCAAGCACACATAAGGAAGGAAGAAGGGGCCTACCTGAGTAGCTTAATAATACAGCTCATAGAAATAGAAAGTGCTCAACAAAAGGACCCAAAAATAGAAAGACAGAAGGAAATAACAAAGCTGAGAGCAGAAATCAACGAAGTGGAAACCTAAAAAACAATCTGAAAGATCAATGAAAACAGAAGTTGGTTCTTTGAAAAAATAAACAAGATTGATAGACCACTAGCAAAACTAACAAAGAAAAAGAGAGAGAGAAACTTGATAACTCATATTAGGAATGAAAAAGGAGAGATCACTACTGATAAGGCAGAGATTCAAAGGTTATCAGAAATTACTTTGAGAAACTCTACGCTACTATAAATGAGAATCTGGAAGAAATGAATAAATTCTTGGAATCTTATAATCTTCCACAGTTGAAGGAAGAGGATGTAGCATATCTAAACAACCCCATCACTGTTGATGAAATTAAAACGGTAATCAAATATCTGCCCCAAAACAAAAACCCAGGCCCAGATGGATGCACTAATGAATTCTTTCAAACTTTCCAAGAAAATTACTACCAATCCTGGCAAGACTCTTTCATGAAATTGAACAAGCAGAAACACTTCCAAATAGTTTTTATGAAGCCAACATCACCTTGATACCTAAACCAGACAGACCAATATTGCTGATGAATGCAGATGCAAATATCCTCAACAAAATACTGGCAAATAGGATTCAGTGCCTCATTAAGAAGATTATCCACTACAATCAAGTAGGTTTCATCCCAGGAATGCAAGGATGGTTTAACATCTGTAAATCTATCAACATAATACACAACATCAACAACAAGAAAAATAAAAATCACATGATCATATCAATAGACACGGAGAAAGCATTTGATAAGGACCAACACCCATTCTTGATCAAAACTCTCAGCAAGGTGGGAATGGAAGGAACCTTTCTCAATATAGTTAAGGCCATCCACCACAAGCCAGAGGCAAATATTGTCCTCAATGGAGAAAAACTGAAAGCCTTTCCTCTAAATCCTGGCACAAGATAAGGCTGTCCTCTCTCACCACTGCTATTCAACATAGCACTGGAAGTACTTGCTATAGAGATTAGGCAATAAAAATATATCAAGGGAATCCAGATAGGAAAGGAAGAAGTCAAGCTCTCGCTGTTTGCAGATGACATGATACTCTATTGATAAAACCCTAAACTCTCTACGAAAAAAGCTTCTAGAAACAATAGACTCATATAGCAGGGTGGCAGGCTACAAAATTAACACATAAAAATCAATGGCCTTTCTATACACCAATAGTAATAAGGAAGAAATGGACATTAAAAAAACAATCCCATTCACAATAGTGCCACACAAACTCAAATATCTTGGAATCAACTTGACTAAGAATGTGAAGGACCTATACAAAGAAAACTATAAAACACTCCTCCAAGAAATAAGAGAGGACATGCGAAAATCGAAGCACATACTCTGCTCATGGATTGGCAGGATTAACATCATCAAAATGGAAATACTCCCCAAAGCATTGTACAGATTTAATGCCATCCCTCTAAAGATACCCATGACATTCTTCAAAGAAGTGGAATAGGCACTTGTTTAATTCATTTGGAACAATAAACACCCTCGAATAGCTAAAGCAATCATTGGGAAAAAGAATATGGGAGGAATTACTTTCCCCAACTTTAAACTGTACTACAAAGCAATAGTTATCAAAACACCATGATATTGGAATAAAGACAGGCCCTCAGATCAGTGGAATAGGCTTGAATACTCAGAGATTGTTCCCCAAACATACAATCACCTAATTTTTGATAAAGGATCAAGAAATCCTAAATGGAGCAAAGAAAGCCTCTTCAACAAGTGGTGTTGGCACAACTGGATAGCCACTTGCAAAAAATTGAACTTAGACCCCCAGCTAACATCATGTATGAAGGTTAAATCCAAATGGATGAAAGACTTCGATATCAGACACAAAACCACAATATATATGGAACAACACGTAGGAAAAACACTCCAGGACATTGAGACTAAAGGCATCTTCAAAGAGGAAACTGCACTCTCCAAGCAAGCGAAAGCAGAGATCAACAGATGGGAATATATTAAACTGAGAATCTTCTGCACCTCAAAAGAAATAGCGCCCAGGATACAAGAGCCCCCCACTGAGTGGGAGAAACTATTCACCCAATACCCATCAGACAAGGGGCTAATCTCCAAAATATACAAGGCACTGACCAAAATTTACAAGAAAAACACATCTAATTCCATCAAAAAATGGGGAGAAGAAAAGGACAGACACTTTGACAAGGAAAAAATACAAATGGCCAAAAGACACATGAAAAAATGCTCCACATCACTAATCATCAGGGAGATGCAAATCAAAACAACTATGATGTACTAACTCACACCCCAGAGATTGGCACACATCACAAAGAATGAGCACAAGCAGTGTTGGCAGGGATGTGGAGAGAAAGGAACTCTTATCCACTGCTGGTGGGAATGCCATCTAGTTCAACCTTTATGGAAAGCAATATGGAGATTCCTCCAAAAACTGAAAATCGATCTCCTATACAACCCAGCTATACCACTCCTGGGCATATACCCTAGGAACACAAAAATACAATACAAAAAATCCCTTCCTTACACCTATATTCATTGCAGCACTATTTACCATAGCAAGACTTTGAAAAGAGCCAAGATACCCTTCAACAGACTAATGGCTAAAGAAACTGTGGTACATATACACAATGGAATATTATGCAGCCGTCAGGAGAGATGAAGTCATGAAATTTTCCTATACATGGATATACATGGAATCTATAATGCTGAGTGAAATAATTCAGAGAGAGAGAGAGAGAGAGAGAGAGAGAGAGAGAGACAGAATGGTCTCACTCATCTATGGGTTTTAAGAAAAGTGAAAGACATTCTTGCAATAATATCTTTCAGACACAAAAGAGAAAAGAGCTGGAAGTTACAACTCACCTCATGAAGCTCACCACAAACAGGGATGAGTTTAGTTAGAGAAATAACTACATTTTGAACTATCCTAATAATGAGAACGTACGTGGAAAATAGAAAGCTTGTCTAGAGTACAGGAGGGGATTGGGTGGGGAGGAGAGAGATTTGGGACATTGGTGATGGGAATGTTGTACTGGTTATGGGTGGTGTTCTTTACATGACTAAAACCCAAACACAATCATGTATGTAATAATGTTGTTTAAATAAAAAAAAATGCAAGAAAAATGCAGTGCATGTTTTGCCTATTAAGCTGAAACCTCTGTACTGAAAGGTATAGTCCAACAGGAGGGTAAAAATGGAAAGGGTGAGGGTAGGAAAGATAGAAGGAAAGAATTTGTTTTAAAATTAAAATTAATTAAAAATTATTTAAAATTAATTAAAGCTACTCAATGGATTGATTAAAATAATTAATTTAAAATTAAATGTTGAATCTTAAATTTATATTAAAATTTCTTTTAAATTTTTACAAAAAAAGAAAAAAGAAACAGCTCCTGGCAAGCACGGGGGACCATATGGGACACCGGATCGAACCAACCACCTTAGGTCCTGGATCGGCTGCTTGCAAGGCAAAGGCCACTGTGCTATCTCTCTGGGCCCATTTATGTTTTTCTTAAAGTAAGTATTTTTTGATAATTGATGTAAATAATAATTATAATATCATCATTTTATGTATTTATGTATTCAGTTTTAAGAAGTTTTAAAATTTATTTTATATTTATTTTTATTCTAACTTCTTTGAAGTTAAATTTCACTTAAAATTGTATTACAATAGTGTAAATTAACATAAGTCAATTATAGAAAATAAAATTAGAAATGTGACCTTGAGAAAAATATTATACATGGAAAATGTAGTAGTAACTTCAATATTTTATAAATTCTGATATTCTGTTTATAAACTCAAATTTGTTCATATGACCTTCAGTAATCTCTACTTTATCCTTTAAGTTAATTATATATTTTACCTGAAAATATCGATTTTATTTTTAACTTAAAAATTCAGGCTGGAGCAGTGGAGCAAGCAGTAGGGCATTTGCCTTGCACACACTAACCTAGGATGGACCGCAGTTTGAGCCCCTATGGTTCCCCAAGCCAGGAGCAATTTCTGAGCACCTAGCCAGGAGTAACCACTGAGCACCACTGGGTGTGGCCCATAAAAAATAAAATTTTTGTTCTGTTTTGGGAGGCTATGCACAGGGCTTACTCCTGTTTTTGAGTTTAAAGATTACTCCTAGGGATGGTGGATCATATGTGGTACAGAGAATTGAATTCAGGTCAAGTATGTACAGTGCAGCACCATATCTACTGTACTACATCTCTGACCACAAATTAACCATTTTAAAGTAATGAAAGTACATGATAAAATTGTTAAAATGGCAGAATGTCTAAAGAGTATTGGTGTATATTTTTTATCTATCTCTAGAGTCCAACATTTATTTCAAGAATTCCTCTATTCACATTTAGAATATTATTTTAAATAATAATCCTAACCAATCTAGTACAGCCAATTTTTTCACAGCATAAGATACATGAAAAAATCATGGTTAAAGATTTTTTGTTCAAAGAATCTAATATTCTTGGTCCATCTCCTGCTTCCTTGAGATGGAAACCAAGGATAACTGACAAACCTGTCACTCAATGTTGACATTTAAAGGCAGTAACTTATAGCTAAAAATTAATCAAAGACTAATTAGTCAAAGATCATGGTTTCATGTTGCTCTTCAGTGTGTCAATTTATAGTTCTCACAAACATATGGAATCAACATAGTAATGCTACTAAGAAATAGATTCATGCTGTTCAAGAAATAATAGGAATATGTCTTCCTCCATTGGGTACATTCTTAGCAAGGTTACTCAATCTGCATTATTCTGTGTCTTGTGCGGTTTGTGCATACTTCATAAATTGCTAGTAGTACTGGAAATTGCGATACTAGGTTCATCTTGATTCATGCTTAAATGAGTATGTTATTTTCCATAAGATCCAACAAGAATATCACTTTCTTTTCTGCCAAACAGTCTCAAAGATGATGATAGGTACCCAACCATATCTATTAGTAACCTACAACAGGGGTGTTTGACTATTTCTTCAATTATCTCCAACCTACAATTTTTTGAACCATTAATTTTGTGAATAAAACCAATATTATAAAACATATGTGCCTCTTTTTTATTTTATATATACAGCTAGCTTAGGAAAAATAGCATTGTGTATACATTATAACCTTTACAGCTATCTAGTATAGAAAAACACTGAAACCAAATCTAGAGTTGCAGCATCAAAGATTTCACTGAAAATATCAAGGCAGTGCTGGAGCAGTGGCACAGCGGTAGGACATTTGCTTGCATGCCACTTACCTAGGACGGACTGCGTCCTTTTGATTCTCTGGCCTCCTCTCTCTCTCTCTCTCTCTCTCTCTCTCTCTCTCTCTCTCTCTCTCTCTCTCACTCACTCACTCTCACTCTCTATCTTTCTCTCTGTCTGTCTGTCTGTCTGTCTCTCCCTCCTCTCATTTTCTTTTTAGGCATTATGGTTTGAAATACTATTATTGAAGCAATATTATGCATATTATTTTACTTCCTTTCACCTTCCAGTTTTTTCCAGAGTGATCTTATTATTGTCATTTATCTTAACTTCACTTACCACATATCATTTCTATTGTCTTTGAATATTTTTCTCATATTATACTTTGGTTTTTTATATTTTGTATATTAGGCCAATCATTATTCTATGTCCGTCCCTCTTTGACTTATTTTACTCAAAATGGTATTCTCCACGTTTATCTATGTAAAAATAAAGTTCATGTCTTCATTTTCCCTAATAACTCCATAGTATTTCATTGTGCAAAGAAAAATACAGATGGCCAAAGGCACATGAAAAAATTCTCCACATCATTAATTATCAAGGAGACAAAAATCAAAGAAAAAAATGATATATCAACTCACATGACACATCAAGAAGAAAGAAAACAATCAGTGTTGCTGTAGATGTGAAGAGAAAGTGACTCTCATTTATTCCTGGTGGGAATGACAACTGGTCTAGTCATTTTGAAAAACAATACAATATTTCCTTAAAAATCTAAAATCTAAAATTTCTTTAAAATCTAGTTGAGTTTTTATTCATCCCAGTAATGCTACTTCTGGAAATATAAGATTCAAAAAAGCACAATACCAAAAAGGCATCTGTATTCCCATGTTCACCGCAACACTATTCACAATCTGGAACAGGAAATAACCCAAGTACCCAAGAGCAAATGAGTGGATAAAGAAACTATTTTGTTTTAATGTAGATGTAAGGATTAACCCTTTGCTTATAGAGAGCTATAGTCTCTCACAGTTCAGCAGCCTATATATTGGGGGCCATTTGAATCATGAGTCTTAGATACACTGTCCTGACTGTTTTTTTTTTTTTTTTTTTTTTGGTTTTTGGGCCACACCCATTTGACGCTCAGGGGTTACTCCTGGCTATGCGCTCAGAAGTCGCTCCTGGCTTGGGGGACCATATGGGACGCCGGGGGATCGAACCGCGGTCCGTCCTAGGCTAGCGCAGGCAAGGCAGGCACCTTACCTTTAGCGCCACCGCCCGGCCCCTCTGTCCTGACTGTTTGATGAGATTTTGCTTATGTACTTCAAAACCATTTTAAAAACTTTAAATATTTAATTAAATTTGGTAAGTCAAACTTTATTCCATAAAATTTGCTGTTCTAAAGTTTGGGTCATCAGTTAATATGCAAAGAAAGAAAGATAGTAAGTGATTAAAAAAGGGATGTTTCTGATGAAATTAGTTATAATTGTATAATTGTACCTGAAAATAATCCTTTAGGAATTTAGAAATTTAGTGCAGAATGAATGCATTTTACCTTTTACCATTGTTTTTATTAAGGATTACATATCAATGTCAGGACATAAATGTGAGTTTAAATGGTTCACTCACTTTCTCTATAGAATATTTTTCTCAATTGTCATAAACAACAAATTATAAGCAAAATGTTTACATTTCTATGACAATATTCCTCTAATTTTATTAATGAACAAGGGAAAAATCATGCTTTTCCTGAATCAACCTTAATATAGGGTGTTTTCTTTATTATGTTAACATTAAATGATGTGATTCTCTTCATATAATCATCAAAGACAAAATCAACACCAACCATGTTGTCAAGCTTGCTCAGCAGTTATGAAATTATGTATGCATGTATGGAGCGAAGCACTTACATAACAGAAGTTAATCTATCAATTGTAGCATCAGAATACTGTGGCAAGGGTGGGAATGAATGACAATGACCTGGCCTATGAAGGCAAAAATAAATGCACTTAGAAGTAACCAGTGGAATGTCTTGGATCAACAAAACTCTGACTCATGTTGCAAAGGAGAACTTTCTAATTCTTATGCCACACACCCTTCTCCCTAGATTAGCTTTAATCAAATCAAAAAAGATAGTCCACAAAGTTAATCATTTAATTTTTATACTAGATATTTTTCAAAGCTACTATCCATTTTATTAAGGAAAACAAACAAAATATATGTGCTCAAGAATTGGCATACTAAATATATAATATACTAGCTATGATAAATACTATGAATAAACCTAAGATAAGGGGGTAGAATAAGAATAAAGAGGTAAACTATATTTTTGAAATAGTTGACAATTAAATTCATTATAAGAAGAATAATTAAGAATGATAAAGGTGAGGAAGTGGATTCAGTTGTTAATGAATGCGGGAAATAAGGAATATATATTTTATTGCTATAGTTTATCACAACAACAACAAAACAATAACAACAAAACATGGTGAGCTGAAAGTGAGGCCAGAGAATGGTGAACTTTGAAGTATGAAGCCAAAGTTTGCAGTTTGGAGTTTGAAGACCAAAACAAAAGCTTTAAAGTTTCCTTCTGGGATATTGAATAGATAGAGTGGTAAACAACATGACTGCTAGATAAAAATAAGAACCCAATTGTGGTTTATTTTCTCTTTATAAGCAAAATAATTTATGGGGCTAGAGCAAGTACAGGGGAAAGGTGCTTGCCCTGCATGCAGCTTATGCCAGTTTGATCATCAGCACCATGAGTACCAAAAAGAGTGATTCCTGAGCACAGAGACAATAGTAAAGCCTGAGCATTTCCATATGTGTACTGAAAATAACAAAAACATTATATGGAGATGTATGTCATCCTGTAAAATGTTCAGCGAAGCTGGAAGCCACTGCCAATGATACTTAGTCAACTTGACCAGAATAATAAATATGTAAGTCCTGTAATGCAGTGCTGTCAGAGAGCACAAAGGACCAAACAAAATGGTCAAGACCCAGAAGAAAAGGGAGCCATGTGACTTCAGAAGTCCAAGATCAGTTCCCATACTGACAGACATGCACACCTGACTACTGAGTCGTGCATGTCTTTCTCAAGGTTCATGTGATCGTTGAAATTTACCAATTAGATGCAAAAAGTATTCCCATGGGTACATAGAATTTATCATGTGCAGAATCATAAAAGTAGAAAGATGATATAAGTACGTTTGGTGAATATGTTTGAATGAATAAGAATGTTAGGAGAGAAAAGTATGGATGCTGAAGAATATTGTGATGATTAATAAAAAATGAAATGGCAAAATGAGTGTAAGCTGTATGGTGTGAAGCATAATGACCAAAAGATTAGGAATTCTCGTGTGGTTGAAGTGAACTTGGATTAACATCTCAGTAGTTGAAAGATAGCTTGCATTCTGTGCCAGGTAGTTAAGAAGAGGTCTATCTTGTGGAGGCTGGAATCTCAAGCCTAAATAGCTGAGTAAACATGGCAAAAAAGTCTTTTTTGCCTCCAGTTGCCTGGTAAAAACACAGGGAAATAAGCCAACAAAGAAAACAAAGACAAAAATAATGTTTTTTCTTCAGATAATACTAAATGTTGCTTGTTTTCATCCAAGTGATAAGTTAAATAGTTTACATAACTGGTTCAAGCTGCTAAAGATGGAAATAAGTTTTATGCTTTGATACATTTCCTGGTAAAAATCCCTTTCAAAGCTAAACTAAATGAAAATATTCTCTTTATCTGCATTCTTCACATAAATAAATAATTTTTATTGGAGGATTATTTGCTCCTCAACCATGGTGATTAGACCCAATGTTCTTTTTGTATTACTTAACAAAATTATATCTTTGTGATTATCAATATTAATAGTTGGCAGTTTCTTTTTCATCACTTTCTTCCATATTTTAAGTATTAGCTAAAACTTAAAGTTCAACGCCTAGGTTTTTTTTAGCAGCTAGTGGCTAATGAACGACATGATAAAAATAGCAAATACCCTACTTATATGAATATAAACATGAAGATTTATACACATGTTCTAAAGCTGGAGACATATCTATTAAGCATGTTACAATGATTTTGAGGCAACTCATCATATCCATCCCAAAGGTAACTTTGAGATAAAATGTTCTGAAAATTGGGATAATAGTCTATACAAAATGAATGAATTTTACATGTTCCAATAACAGTAGATTAATTCTTCTAAAAGTATATATCATGTAACTACAGTGAAAACATCCAGTTTCATCTTGTATTTTTAAGATTAATGTTAAACTATGTAACCAAAAGGCATGTCACAGTACTCTAGAGGATAAAATATCTATATGGAACACTTGCCCTATGCTGCAATATCTGATAATAAGAGCAAAATGTTCTAATGCATATTTTAAAAAAGGTCTAGGAAGGACAACTACAATCTGAGTAGATAGCCAATGTCTGTCCACCAGTGAGTGTAAGTGTATATGTGGTGGACTCCTCTAAGTTTGTCTCATCTGTATTATAAATAATTCTTCCCTATTCTGTATATATTTCCCTTTTATATATTATCCACCCTACCCCCATTCACCACCTTTATAAAAACCATCTATCATCAAAAATGGGGAGAAGAAATGAACAGACACTTTGACAAAGAAGAAATACAAATGGCCAAAAGACACATGAAAAAGTGCTCCACATCACTAATCATCAGGGAGATGCAAATCAAAACAACGATGAGATACCACCTCACACCACAGAGAATGGCACACATCACAAAGAATGAGAAAAACAGTGTTGGCAGGGATGTGGAGAGAAAGGAACTCTTATCCACTGCTGGTGGGAATGCCGTCTAGTTCAACCTTTATGGAAAGCGATATGGAGATTCCTCCAAAAACTGGAAATCGAGCTCCCATACGATCCAACTATACCACTCCTAGGAATATACCCTAGGAACACAAAAATACAATACAAAAACCCCTTCCTTACACCTATATTCATTGCAGCTCTATTTACCATAGCAAGACTCTGGAAACAACCAAGATGCCCTTCAACAGACGAATGGCTAAAGAAACTGTGGTACATATACACAATGGAATATTATGCAGCTGTCAGGAGAGATGAAGTCATGAAATTTTCCTATACATGGATGTACACGGAATCTATTATGCTGAGTGAAATAAGTCAGAGAGAGATAGAGTAAAACGCAGAATGGTCTCACTCATCTATGGGTTTTAAGAAAAATGAAAGACATTCTTGCAATAATAATTTTCAGGCACAAAAGAGAAAAGAGCTGGAAGTTCCAGCTCACCTCAGGAAGCTCACCACAAAGAGTGATGAGTTTAGTTAGAGAAATAACTACATTTTGAACTGTCCTAATAATGAGAATGTATGAGGGAAATGGAGAGCCTGTTTAGAGTACAGGCGGGGGTCGGGTGGGGAGGAGGGAGACTTGGGACATTGGTGATGGGAATGTTGCACTGGTGGTGTTCTTTACATGACTGAAACCAAAACACAATCATGTATGTAATCAAGGTGTTTAAATAAAAAAAAAATCTATCCTCTCACCCTTAACCCTTATCCATCATCTCTTCCTATTTAACCCTCAATTTTTAACTGCCCAGGAACCGGTAATTTCCCCCAGCGCCAGATCCCAAAGGCAAAGACACCTGCTCAGTCTCCCATCTCTCTCCCAGGCAAGAACCTGCAAGTCTAGCTCCTGCTGACACATTCTATGAGGCCCTTTTTCTCCTACTTCCCCTTACTGTGGACTATTGCTTGATACCAGATTAGGCTTCAGAGGGACCCTTAGCTGGAGGACACTACCTGATCTCTGACTGTAAGGAACCATTTCTCTGTCTCCATAAAACCAAGGTGTGGGATGAAAATGTCCTATGGATTTTATCCCCCTCAGATTAGACTTAAAGGAGTTATTTATATTTTCTTTTTGTTTTGTTTTGGTTTTTTTGGGGGGAGCCACACCTGGTAACTCTCAGAGGTTACTCCTGGCTATGTGTTCAGAAATCACACGTAGATTTGGAGACATATGGGATACCTGGGGATTGAACCAAGGTCAGTCCTCTCCGGCCCCTATATTTTCTTTTTTCTTTCTTTCTTTCTTTCTTTCTTTCTTTCTTTCTTTCTTTCTTTCTTTCTTTCTTTCTTTCTTTCTTTCTTTCTTTCTTTCTTTCTTTCTTTCTTTCTTTCTTTCTTTCTTTCTTTCTTTCTTTCTTTCTTTCTTTCTTTCTTTCTTTCTTTCTTTCTTTCTTTCTTTCTTTCTTTCTTTCTTTCTTTCTTTCTTTCTTTCTTTCTTTCTTTCTTTCTTTCTTTCTTTCTTTCTTTCTTTCTTTCTTTCTTTGTTTCTTTGTTTCTTCTTTCTTTCTTTCTTTCTTCTTTCTTTCTTTCTTTCTTTCTTTCTTTCTTCTTCTTTCTTTCTTTCTTTCTTTCTTTCTTTCTTTCTTTCTTTCTTTCTTTCTTCTTCTTCTTTTTTTTTTAATTTTTTTTATTTAAACACCTTGATTACATACATGATTGTGTTTGGGTTTCAGTCATAAAAGGAACACCACCCATCACCAGTGCAACATTCCCATCACCCAAGTCCCAAATCTCCCTCCTCCCCACCCAACCCCCGCCTGTACGGATGTTAAACCAGCCTTGCATTCCTGGGATGAAACCTACTTGATCGTAGTGGATGATCTTCTTAACGAGGCATTGAATCCTATTTGCCAGGATTTTGTTGAGGATCTTTGCATCTGCATTCATCAGTGATATTGGTCTGTAATTTTCTTTTTTGGTAGCGTCTCTGTCTGGTTTAGGTATCAAGGTGATGTTGGCTTCATAATAGCTATTTGGAAGTGTTTCTGTTTGTTCAATTTCATGAAAGAGTCTTGCCAAGATTGGCAGTAGTTCCTCTTGGAAAGTTTGATAGAATTCATTAGTGAATCCATCTGGACCTGGGCTTTTGTTTTTCGGCAGACATTTGATTACTGTTTTAATTTCATCAATGGTGATGGGGGTGTTTAGATATGCTACATCCTCTTCCTTCAACCGTGGAAGATTATAAGAGTCCAAGAATTTATCCATTTCTTCCAGGTTCTCATTTTTAGTGGCGTAGAGTTTTTCAAAGTAGTTTCTGATTACCCTTTGAATCTCTGTCATATCAGTAGTGATCTCTCCTTTTTCATTCCTGATACGAGTTATCAAGTTTCTCTCTCTCTCTTTCTTTGTTAGGTTTGCCAGTGGTCTATCAATCTTGTTTATTTTTTCAAAGAACCAACTTCTGCTTTCGTTGATCTTTCGGATTGTTTTTTGAGTTTCCACTTCGTTGATTTCTGCTCTCAGCTTTGTTATTTCCTTCTGTCTTCCTATTCTTGGGTCCTTTTGTTGAGCATTTTCTAGTTCTATTAGCTGTGTCATTAAGCTACTCAGGTAAGCTCCTTCTTCCTTCCTGATGTGTGCTTGCAAAGCTATAAATTTTCCTCTCAGTACTGCTTTTGCTGTGTCCCATAAGTTCTGAGAGTTTGTGTCTTGATTGTCATTTGTTTCCAGGAACCTTTTTATTTCCTCCTTGATTTCATCTCGGACCCACTGGTTATTGAGCATGAGGCTGTTTAACTTCCAGGTGTTAAAGTGTTTCTTCTGAGTCCCTTTGGAGTTCACAAATAATTTCAGAGCCTTGTGGTCAGCGAAGGTAGTCTGCAAAATTTCTATCCTCTTGATCTTATGGAGGTATGTTTTATGTGCCAGCATGTAGTCTATCCTGGAGAATGTCCCATGTACATTGGAGAAGAATGTGTATCCAGGTTTCTGGGGATGGAGTGTCCTATATATATCCACTAGGCCTCTTTCTTCCATTTCTCTCCTCAGGTCTAATATATTCTTGTTGGGTTTCAGTCTGGTTGACCTGTCCAGTGTTGACAAAGCCGTGTTAAGGTCCCCCACAATTATTGTGTTGTTGATATTATTTTTCAGATTTGTCAACAGTTGTATTAAATATTTTGCTGGCCCCTCATTCGGTGCATATATGTTTAGGAGAGTGAATTCTTCCTGCTCTACGTACCCCTTGATTAATATAAAATGTCCGTCTTTGTCCCTTACAACCTTCCTGTGTATAAAGTTTGCATTATCTGATATTAGTATGGCCACTCCAGCTTTTTTATGGGTGTTGTTTGCTTGGATAACTTTTCTCCAGCCTTTTATATTGAGTCTATGTTTGTTCTGACTATTCAGGTGCGTTTCTTGTAGGCAGCAGAAGGTTGGATTGAGTTTTTTGATCCATTTAGCCACTCTGTGTCTCTTAACTGGTGCATTTAGTCCATTGACGTTGAGAGAAAGAATTGTCCTGGGATTTAACGCCATCTTTATTTCAAAATTTGGTGTGTCTTTTGGGTAGTCTTGTCTTAGATTAGGTCTTTCAGTTTTTCTCTTAAGACTGGTTTTGTGTCTGTGAAGTTTCTGAGCTGTTTTTTGTCTGTGAAACCATGTATTCTTCCATCAAACCGGAAAGTGAGTTTTGCTGGGTATAGTATTCTGGGTGAAGCATTCATTTCATTCAGTCTTGTCACAATATCCCACCACTGCTTTCTGGCATTGAGCGTTTCTGGTGATAGGTCTGCTGTAAATCTCAGGGAAGCTTGCTTGAACATGATTTCCCCTTTTGATCTTGCTGTATTCAGAATTCTGTCTCTATCTGTGGGATTTGTCATTGTGACTAGGATGTGTCTTGGGGTGGATTTTCTGGGGTCTCTTTTGGTTGGTACTCTTCGGGCATGCAGGATTTGATCACATATATTCTTTAGCTCTGGAAGTTTCTCTTTAATGATGTTCTTGACCATTGATTCTTCCTGGAAATTTTCTTCCTGGGTCTCTGGGACTCCAATGATTCTTAAGTTGTTTCTGTTGATCTTATCATAGACTTCTATTTTCGTCTGTTCCCATTCTTTGACTAATTTTTCCATTGTCTGCTCATTTGCTTTAAGTTTTTTGTCCAATCTCTCCTGCTGTATGGAATTGTTATGTATCTCATCTTCCACAGCACCAAGTCTATTCTCAGCTTCTGATACCCTGTCCCAGAGCTTATCCATTTTGTCATTCACTTCGTTTACTGACTTTTTCAGTCCTGTTAGTTGACATGTTATTTCAGTTTGGAGTTTTGTCATTTCTGCCTTCATATTTTCTTGGTTCTTATTAGTGTTCTGTTCAACTCGATCCATGGTTTCTTGGAGTCTGTTGAGCACCTTCCATATTGCTAGTCTAAAGTCCTTATCTGAGAGGTTGATTAGTTGTTCAGTCATTATCTGGTCCTCAGAATTGTCATCTTCATTCTCTATGTCTGATGCTGGCCTGCGTTGTTTCCCCATTGTCACACTTGTATTGTGGGTTTTTCTACGTGTTGTAGTGGTATTCATTGTCTATATGATGTAGGCAGCACACTCCTCTGGCTCCTCCCTTTCTGGATGGGCTGACTTGCCTCTAAGGGAGGGGAGTCCTCCGTGGATGAAGCCTCACACTGGGTCAAATCTTAGGCCCGAGCATGCAACAGAGAAGACAGTCCAGAGAGAAATGTTTGCTTCTGTGATATAGCGCCGTTCTTATTGTGATTTTTCCTTCTTGTTGCAATGGAGTTCTTTCCTTAGAAAGAGTGCACGGCCGCGTAGCGAAGCGGAGCGGCCGTGCTCCTCTGAGCCTCTTTTTGCCCCTCTGAGCCTCTTTTTGCCCCACTCGCAAGAGTTTCACGCAAGAGGACAGTAGACAGACATAGACAGGTCACACTCACAGTCTTTCACAGCTGAGCCCCACTGGGCCGGTGTACTTTTGCGGATTTTCCCCGCCTGGTGTCACACACAGGGAGCCAGCTTTTGCAAAGGTTAGCCGGTTTTTATGCTCTGAAGTCCCTCCCTGAAAATGGCGTCTGGGCGAGCGAGGTTTCTGGAGGCTCTTTTTGCCCCACTCGCAAGAGTTTCACGCAAGAGGACAGTAGACAGACATAGACAGGTCACACTCACAGTCTTTCACAGCTGAGCCCCACTGGGCCGGTGTACTTTCGCGGATTTTCCCCGCCTGGTGTCACACACAGGGAGCCAGCTTTTGCAAAGGTTAGCCGGTCTCTTTCTTTCTTCTTTCCTTTCTTACTTTCTCTCACTCTTTCTTCTTTCCTTTCTTTCTTTCTTTCTTTCTTTCTTTCTTTCTTTCTTTCTTTCTTTCTTTCTTTCTTTCTTTCTTTCTTTCTTTCTTTCTTTCTTTCTTTCTTTCTTTCTTTCTTTCTTTCTTTCTTTCTTTCTTTCTTTCTTTCTTTCTTTCTTTCTTTCTTTCTTTCTTTCTTTCTTTCTTTCTTTCTTTCTTTCTTTCTCTCACTCTTTCTTCTTTCCTTTCTTTCTTTCTCTCACTCTTTCTTATTTTTATTATTATTTTTATCTGCTTAGTAGTAAATTCTAGTAGAAAATTCTTGCTTTTGGTACAAGCTCAGGTCAAATCTACATTATAGCTTGTTATATTTAACCCCAAATGCAGCAGTAATATAATATGGCATTGTTCCTTTTTGTGTAGGCAAACTAAAATGGAGAAATTTTATGTGTAGAAAGAAGTTCTTACCTTGTAGGTATAAGAATTCATAAGTTTTATAGTGCAGGGACTCCTTCCACCCTGATCATTAGTCATGGGATTTGACTTATAGGCTTCAATCAATAGGACATCAACTATTCACTCAAAACTCTATATGCCAACATTAGAACCAGCACAGTTTCCTTCACTAGCACCAGGAATCAAACTCCCCTGGTGGAAGCCCTATTACCACTCTGGAACCAACTTGATCCAGGGTAGTTTCATATGCCATCCTGATGATGAGTAAACAACAACTCGATCTAAGAACAGGTTGTCCTACCTCACCACCTAATAGTGAGATAAAATCAAAAGTCACTCATCCTAGATCTGTGCAAAATTCAAGATCTCTAATTACAGAAGACTGACTTTGACAACAGCAACTGAACACAACTTTTCCTGGGACCATAAAGAGAGAACTCAGCATAGGACAACTAATATGCCCGGAGCCTATAGTTGATTTTATTACATTATGTTTTACTGGTACGACACCCTGTATCACTTAGGCCAAGGAGATTTCTTTCTAATTTCTTTTTTTGTTGTTGTTTTTTGGGGCCACACCCAGTGATGCTCAGGGGTTACTCCAGGCTATGCTCTCAGAAATTGCTCCTGGCTTGGGGGACCATGTGGGACTCCAGGGGATAGAACCCAGCCCGTCCTAGGCTAGCGCAGGCAAGGCAGCTTACTGCTCTGTGCCACTACTTCAGCCCATCCTTTCTAATTTCCCCAACATTTACTGTACCTATGTAAAAACAAATAAATAAAAAATCTTGCCACACATGCTCCCCCTTTTTTGTTTTTGTTACTTTCTTTTAATTTTATTTATATTTTCTAGATAGGAGTTCCTGCCTTTTTCATAAAACCTTAGAACTTGAATCATTTTGTTATGCCTCATATTTCTGCATCTTTCTACAAATAATAAAAAGAAAAAAATGGGTGGAGCCCAGGAGCAAAGTGGTCTCAGGAGTATTGAGTAAAAAATAAATAAATAAATAAATAATCAGATCAGAATACCCTATCCATAGTCAACGACAATATAATCAAGAGACTCAAACTATGACAAGCTAACCACAAAACTGACATGTTACACTAGTATTCCAGGGGTCTAAAGAGTCAGCTTTGAGATGCATACTGAGAAATATGGTTGAGGTAATTCAAACACTAGTGCTAGGAATGGCCTTAATTCACTGTCACTATATACCTGAAATACAATTGTAAAAAATGTGTAATTTACAATGATCTCAATAAAATAAAAAAAATCTAGGTTGGAATCAGTCTAATATTTAAGATTTATTAAAGAAGACTTCACTAATGTGGATTCTGTAGGTACACAAGTGAGATAGGAAAGAATATGAATAAATGTGAGTAAAATTTCTCAAAGGAGAGGAATTTAGACACAATGAATAACCAAAAGGGATAATTATAGATTGGAATAAGGAATGCATATCTGTTGTAAAAAATGTTTCAATGTATAAGTTTAAGTCATCTTGAAAATGGGGTAGCAGAAAATGAAATTCTCAGATTACCTTAAAAATTTAGGTAAATTTACTTACTACCTTTAAGAAGGTATGCACCACAGTTGAGGTGCTCATGGGCTATTCCTAGTTGTTTACTCTTGAGTCACTCCTGCTGGTGCTTCAATAACAATATCTGGTATCCAAATTAAACTGGGTTCAGCTCATGTCAAATAAGTTCCTTAACCCCTATACTGACTCTCTGGCCTGGCTAGGCAATTCAAAAGTATTGTTCTTAATATTTGACAGCAGGTAGCATTTCAATCTTGTACTTGGTTGACAGAGGTTTGATCCTTGGCATCCCTTTTGTTCTTCCAAGCCCACCAAGAATAAAACTTGAGTGCACATTGAGGAGGAGTAAACTCTCTAATGATTGACAGGTGTATACAAAAACAAACAAAAAAACCAACAAAATATAAGGGAGGGGATGTCTGATAAGATATGTGCATGGGGTAATGAGTATATATGGAGCCAGGGGTTGATCCCATGATGGTATTCTTCAAGGATGGAGAAACCCTGAATCTCTTAGGCCATGGGAGTTCCCTTTCTTCCCCAATGCTTACTGTGCCTATGAAAAAAAAAAAAAGAAAAAAGAAAAAAAAAGAAAAAAGTGGGGGGAACGCCAAACCCTACCACACCAGCACCCATACTTTTTCTTGTTTTGTTTTGATTTGTTAATTTTTTACTTTATTTTCCTTCTCTTTTTTCTTCCACCTTTCTCATTCTTTTTCACTCTTGTGGTTATTATTTAGAGATTTATTTTTATTTTTATTTGCCGGCTCCATTTTTTTTTCTTCCATTTTTTTTCTTTTATTCTCTCTCTCTTCTTTCTTTTTTTGATAGTTTTCACCAAATTTTTTTCCCTTTTTTCTTATCCTTTTTGTCTCCAATGGCGGTGGAATAGATGCTCAATCTACAACAAGTTGTAAAGTGGAGACCAGTTGCACTAGCATACTGGAGGGTAGAGAAGGGAAATATAGGATGGGAATAGGGGTGGAGGATGGACAGCACTGGTGGTGGGAATGCCCCATTCATTGTCTCTATGTACCATAAATGATGCAGTGAAAGATTTGTAATGCACTTTGCTCACAATAAAAATTAAAAAAAAATAACAAAAATAAGAGTGATTATGCAAAATATAAGATGAACTATTAAACAGACCATATTCATGTTTTAATAAATTATTTTGAACTTGAAAAAATATGTGCATATATTTTTTTGTTTCTTGGGCCACATCTGAAGGTACTCAGGGGTTACTCCTGGGTCTGTGCTCAGAAATCATTCCTGGCAGGCTCTGGGTACCTTATGGGATGCTGGAGATTAAACCCGGGTCCATCCCAGGTCGTCTGAATGCAAGGTACATGCCCTACTGCTATGCTATCATTGGGCCCCAATAAAGGTGCATAATTGATGAGATATTAAAATACTGGAGAATGAGGAAATTAAACACCTAAATTCCCTCAAAAGTGAGTAAATAAACATAATGCCACAAGATAAGAACATACTTCATTTTGAGTATATAATATCTAGAGCTAATCATTTTAAGTGTCAAAATATTTAATAAAAGACCACTTACACTGATTACCAATCAAATCTATTATAATTGCTACCATCTGAGTTAGATGATATTAGATAGAATATAAAATATTTCCTGTAAAATGTAAAAGTAATTCCACTGTATGTCAAAGTCTAATTTCCTTTTATTTTGTATTTTTAAGAAAAAATAGTTGTTTAGCATTAGATTATCAATTATATTTAATTCTGGATCTTAAGAATCATATATTTGTACAGATTTCACACTGATATTTTAGGTCATAAGTAAATTAAATTTATGAAAATAGAGTAATCATGATATTTATTATTCTTTTTATTATTTTACTTTGTATATGTTAATTTAAAAACAAATCTATTTGTGTTCTGTGTTCACTATAACTAGAACAAAATGGTTTCAATAATTTGCTACATTGTATAAAATAAAAATAACTAAAATGTAGATATAGTATTCTTATTGTCATTGAAATTATGTTCTAAAGAACTCTTTACTTTTATCTCTGACATCTAGACACAATATAGACACAGTAAAATAAATTTCTTCTTTATTAGAATAAATTGTTAGTGAAAACATTAAAGAGAAAGTGATCTAAAAACACCTCATTTAATCTGAATAAATCTCTTCAATTTTGGGATTTTATTAAATATGTTACCTGAAATAATAGTCCTACTACCATAAACATCTCCTTTATCATAACACAATGTCCCCTTAATTTAGAAAATAATGAAAAATACACAATAATGTTTAATATTAAAAAGTTCACATCAAATTCTATTTCTTTCATGGGGATTGTTTAAAATGAATCTCTGATGTCTCCTCAGAAATCATTTATCACATATTTAATGAGTTACAATCATTACAATAGTCATCAAATATGTTATATATAAATTATATACAAATTCATAAAAAGACATGTATTTTATCTTCTGCAGTAAAATAACATAAATTATTTATTTATTTATTTATTCTTTGATTTTATTTCATCACCACAAATACAAAGTCATTCATAACTGGGTTTCAGGCATGCAATGTTAGAACATCAATCCCTTTAACACTTTATATTTTCCTTCAGTAATGTCACCCAGTTTTTCCTTTTCCCTACCAGTCTGCCTCTATGGCATGTGCTTTTCAATATACTTTTGGCATTGTGATATATAGTATTGCTACTGACAGTGTTTCATGCCTAACATTTTACCATCTTTTAGCATCTCTTCCTTAAGGCTGACTACTCTCCATCTTTGCTGCAGTGTTTTCTTCTCAGTCCTATCACACCATCCCACTATCCTCAGATTGCCTACTGAAGACCAGTTATTATGTCTTCACTTCTATTGCTGTTGGAAAATTTTTATTCCAGTACCACATTTCTTTATATCCTGCATATGAGAGATAATTCTAAGTTTGACTCTTTCCCTTTGAGTAACATTCCAGATTCATCTGTATTACAGCAAATTACTTAATTTATCTTTTTATTAACAAGTATTAAGTAATATGTTATCATGTATATCATAGTTTCTTTATAAAATAGAGAATCTTCTATTGTATTCCTCTGAATTTTGTTTTCTATTTTTCCAGCATACTTTTTTCTCTTTATCTTTTGGAATTTTTTCTTTTAAATACAAATTTAAAATATGGGCCCGGAGAGATAGCACAGCAGCGTTTGCCTTGCAAGCAGCCGATCCAGGACCAAAGGTGGTTGGTTCAAATCCCGGTGTCCCATATGGTCCCCCGTGCCTGCCAGGAGCTATTTCTGAGCAGACAGCCAGGAGTAACCCCTGAGCAATGCCAAGTGTGGCCCAAAAACAAAAAACAAAAAAACAAAACAAAACAAAAAAACAAATTTAAAATATACTTTAATCAAGATGACATGATACTTCTATAATTTAGTATAAGAGGTTTCCAGGAAGAGTGCCTATTTGGAGATTTCTCTTCTTTGATTTCTAATGACTCTGCTTGAAAATAAAAGGTTAAAATAGGAATATGTTTCAGAGGCAGACCCCCTTGCTTGTATGAAGCCAGCAGCATCCCACATTGGCACAGGGGTCTGCAACCTTTCAGACATAAAGAGCCACTTGGACCCGTTTCCGAAGGAAACTGGGAGCCGCAAAACCATTGCAACATTTAAAACAAATATAACACTGCATATATTGTTTCTTACCTTAATGCTATATACGTCACCAGGTACGGCTGCCTCCATTGGCTCCGCTCCTCAGCTCCGCCTCACTGCTATAGATATAGCGGAGAGAAGCGGAGCTGAGATTAAAGCAGTATTTTTTTTTTCTGACATCGGCTCCGGAGCCGCGGCAAGCCTTCAAAAGAGCCGCATGCGGCTCCGGAGCCGCAGGTTGCCGACACCTGGTACGCAATCATAGTATCGGAAGTGTCAATTGCAGCATGTTACAGTCAATTATATGAGCCATCAGGAGTGTGATTTTCAGGTGGTATAGCAGCAGACACAACAACAAAGATAGGAACTAGAATATGGTGTAGGGGCATAAAAACAAAGTTTAATATTATTTAATATTCTTGAAAAATTAAGAACCTCATTGTGATCCTTGAATTAATTGTAAGGTACTTAAGTGTTGCAAAACAAAGAATTCATGTTGATTTTTATAAAATATATATTCACTATAATTTTAGTTAGCTATTGAGTAGATAGAAAAGGATACAATTAGCTATTGATAAGAAAATTGCACCATTTTTCTCAACATTTTCTATTTGTGGTAATTATGAATAATTGTACCCTAGGGTGTATATTGGGTGATATGACACCTAAGCTAAACTCTGTATTGTATACAGCTGGTTTACATAAGCAACAGTTCAGAAAGTCTCCAATAATTTTGTTCATCAAGGTATGGTAATGGATATGACATGATAAGTATAAATGAGTTAAGATTTTGAGAGCAAACTATAACAATAAACTCAACAACTTTATGAAAGCACAGAGCTGACATAGGCATCATAATAAAGTATAATACAGGTAAATATTAGATTCTAGAAGGCTTCTGTCCGAATGAGCTTCCTTGATTTCCGATGGCATCAGGTATAACTAACTTTTCCTCCATACATTTTTTCAAAAAAATATCTAATATAGAATGATAATACACTTTACAGACAGGTGTTATAATGATTTAATAATATTTCTCCATGAAAATTTTCAAAAATATTAGATGTATATATAACATGCATTGCATACCTCTCTATATGAAATTTACTACATTTAGATTAGGCAAGTTTTTGTTTAATTACATTGTGGATGCAAGTGACAGAGAATTGACATACTTTTCCCATGTATCACATATATGATTGTTTTTAAGTTGAAGCTATACCTCAGTGATGGTTTAAGACTAACATGTTAACTGGGTATTTAGCCAGACAGTTTAGTATAGCATGGTAATAACTGTCCAGATAAGCTGAATATTGTTTTATGTGAACCCTTAAGCATTTATCTCTATGATGCTAGTAAACTGCTTTAGACTTACAATTTACTTAATCAGAATTTATTTTGAAGGTATGTAAAGCTGATTTCCTATAAAAAAGAAATTTTATTGGGTATTTATTTATTATATGTTCAACCTAAATAATCATATCACACACAATTTACAAGACAGTAAAGAAAAATAAAGACTATCCTGGATGATTAAAAAAACTGAATCCTGGGGCCGGGCGGTGGCGCTCGAGGTAAGGTGCCTGCCTTACCTGCGCTAGCCTAGGAGACGGACCGCGGTTCGATCCCCCGGCGTCCCATATGGTCCCCCAAGCCAGGAGCGACTTCTGAGCGCATAGCCAGGAGTAACCCCTGAGCATCACCGGGTGTGGCCCAAAAACCAAAAAAAAAAAAAAAAAAAAAAAAAAAAAAACTGAATCCAAAGATATATAAACCACTCAAAACATACAAATGTTAATTAAAATTCTGGAAATAATACATCTTATTATGCTTTATCTGAATTTGTGAATAAACACATTCATAATTTAAATGTAACACATTAATACACTTAGTGTTATAGTCAGAAACATATGGTATTGTCTTTACTAAAGAATAGTTACTTGCCAAAAAATATTAAAATTTCTTAGAAGTATAAATGGAAACCTCTAACTCATTGAACATTGAGCAAAATGAGAACTTGATCTTATTAAAAGTAATAAAACTGGCACCTTTTAAGTACAGGTGATTGTTAAATAATATTAGTATGTTTGAGATGAAGCTATGAATCATATTTACTTTTTTACTCTAGCTCTACTCCTAGTTTTCTTAGGATTTTGACCAAACATGCCAATCATTCATACCCAATAAATGAAAGATTTTAAATAGATATTTTGATGCTTTCTTTTACTTTTACTAATTTTTTTTTGTTTGTTTTTGGGCCACATCCAGTGATACTCAGGGGTTACTCCTGGTATGTGCTTAAGTTTAGTTCTTCAATTCTGAAATGATTGTTTTCCATTTTTCATCATAAAAGTATATGTTATACAATCTGAACTTAAAAATGGACCTGGCAGACCAGGGGCTAAGTGAAGGTATGGGATGCGCTCTGGAAACTTTGATAAAGGGAGGTCAACACTGGAGGTAGGAAAGGTCCTGATTCACTGTCATTGTATGCCTGAATTCCAACTCTGAAGGACTTGTAATTCACAAAGGTCTCAATAAAAACTTAAAACGTAAGTATATTATAATGTGACAGTAGCTAAAGTATGTTGGTTTTCTTGATATCTATGTAATAATTGTTATAATAGTTTTTATTTTATTATATTAAAATATTTCATTGATTCTTTATATATATGTGTACTAAAATGTATTCATTGTATATGCCGTTGTAGAATATGTGGGTTATGTTAGAATGTACATAATAAAATCAACATTTGATTGACAAACTCTTTCAACTTCCCTTCTCTTTGTTTCTTTTCTTTCTCCTCTTCATCTTTCATCTTTTTCCACTTCTTACTCCTCCTCTTTCCTTTCTACTCCTTCCCTTGGACTTATATTTCCCCTATTCCCCTCATTCTCCTTCATCTTTTCATCCTGTTTTCCTCTACTTCTCTTTCTTCCACCACCACCTTCTCCTCTTCCTTTTTTACTTCCTCCGCCTCCTCCTCCTCTTCTTCTTCTTTCTTCTTCTTACTCATATTTTTCTTCTTTTCCCACTCCCCTTCTTTTATGATAATCAAGTATCTACTTTATAGTAGGCACTAAGGAAAATAATAAATATTCTTTGAGTTCATGCTCATAATTTGTGTGCTTGGAGTTTCCTTCTTTCCTATTAGAATATAAAATCCAGGAAGGTAGAGATAATTTTTTGTTCATTGGTGATTACTAGAAATGCCATTTGACTCTAATGACATTTTTCTACAGTGGAGGGGAGAGAGTACTGGGATCTCACCTGTCAAGGTGTAATGAAACATACATAGTGGCAGGGATTGAATAAGATTTAACCTGCACAAAACAAACTTCTCAAACCCTATAATAGATATCTGGTCACTTACAGGTTATTTATGAAGAGTTTTGTGACCTACTGACTGAACTAGGACAAGCCCAATAGTTTTCATATATATTTTTTTCTTTTTCTTCTTTTTTTTGTTTGTTTTGTTTCTCCTTTGACTCACTTCTAGCAATGGTGGTGCATGAGGGATCATATAGGTTGCCAGGGATTGAACCAAATTCAGCTGAGTGCAATGCAAGTACCTGCTGTACAATTATTATAAACCATCCTCTCTTCTGAGAGGTTCAAGAACTGCCCAAAAACTTATCAAGAATGGATTAAATATTGGATTTAATATTCAATCAAAAAATGCTCTCCCAAGTCTAAATTTTGCACAGCAACTGTGGTCATTTTCTCTCATTTTTATTCATTGTTTTGTCCACTAGAATACAAAATTACTTCTCAAAGCAATGGAAAGATCTCAATTTATAGTTAAACTTAGATATGCGAAATGGAGATAGGAAATGAACAGTTACATTTAAAAGTCACAGTTACTCTGAGATGAAATGTTTGTGGTTGTCAAGTACACTAGTAATATTGTACCAAATCTTTTCAGTTTGAATGTTTCCTTCAAAAATCCTTTGACACATACCTATAAGAGCACTTGGTATGTCCCTAGATTGATACTCTCTCTGAAAGAAAAGATAATGTCAATAATCACCATGTGTTACAACTCGGTAGGATTGTCCTGTTTGTTGAATTAGGTGCCCTAATATTTCCATGGTAACTGTCTCCATTGTTCTACGTTTAAACTTTCAACACAGTAATGGTTCAATAAAAATTTTTAACTTATTACCATATTCCAATACCTTATTTAGGTTATAAGCATATTTTCCTTTAGTTCTCTTTCCTTGACATTTATGCCCTTTATCTTTCCTTGACATCTATGCCCTGGTCTCATTATGACATATTTTTTCCTCCACTTTGATACATATAAAGTCAGTCTCCTTTCTCAGTCTCTAATGCTATTTCATTTGGTCTATATTTTAAATATACTCAAAGTTCTAATTCCATATATGTGTGTATATATATGCACATAAACTGCCTATTTAACTGCCTATATTCATATGTTTTAAATTCTACTAAAAGTCCAATAGTTTTATACCAGCTTAGCTTAGCGAGGCAGTACTTCATTCAAGAAGTCAGATTGTCATGTTGTCAGGACAACTGCAAATATGATCAAGTTCAAATCTTTTCTCAAGAAACACTACTCATGTTGTTGTCATGACAACCTGTAAAATTTGCCATGTTATTTCTATACAAAAGATCTACGTGTACTTTGATTAAAATCAGAAACACTTGATAATTTTCAGTAGTATTTCACATTTCAGGTTTACTTTAAAATTCCAAACAATATTCTAACTTGATATAGGTTAAATCATAAGAATTTACCATATTATGAAAATATATTTATTATTGATACGTAAGATTCAATGAAATAGAGGTTATGACTTACGATTCATATTTTTAAAGACACTAGTAAATTTTTAATCCTTTAAGCCTAATAAATTCATGAAATGTGGATATACAAACATGAGATCAGTGATCATTACAATATAGATAAGTTCTGAATAAGTGCTGTTCCTTAAATAAATCAAATGGCCCTTAAATAGTAATACATGATAAACATTTAATGTTAAACAAAATTATACCATGCTAAGAGTGACATTTTATCTTTACACTGCTAATTTTGTTATTTTGTAAAGTTTCCATTGATTCATAGATATTTTTTTCTCTTGGGTCACACCCAGCAGCATTCAGGGCACACTCCTGGCTCTGTACTCAGAAATCACTCCTGGCAGGCACTAGTGAACACATGGAATGCTGGGACTTGGGCCACCTTCCTTCCTGAATCAGCTGTGTTCAAGGCAAACACCCTACCGCTGTGCTTTCTTTCCAACCCCCGATTCATAAGATTTTTATGTGCTCTTTTGTGGTCTAAATGTTTCACTTCATTTTATTCAGTCCTTTGCTCTGTGTAGAAAATCATCAGTCTAGGGGCTGGAGCAGTGGCACAACAATAGGACGTTTGTCTTGCATGTGACTGACCTAGGATGGACAGCTGTTCGATTCCCTGGGGTCCCATATGGTCCCCCATGCCAGGAGCGATTTCTGCAGAGCCTGAAGTAACCTCTGAGTATCACAGGATGAGGCTGAAAAAGAAAAAAAAAAAAAGAAGAAGAAGAAGAAGAAGAAGAAGAAGAAGAAGAAGAAGAAGAAGAAGAAGAAGAAGAAGAAGAAGAAGAAGAAGAAGAAGAAGAAGAAGAAAGAAAGAAAGAAAGAAAAAGAAAAAGAGAGAAAGAACCAACAAAAGAAAGAAAGAAGAAAAGAAAAAGTAAAGAAAAAAGAAAAAGAAGGAATAAAAGAAAAGAAAAGAATCAGTTTAACACAAAACAACAACATTGATATATTTTCCTAATTAAAATATTTTAGGCTTTAAAATAAAAAGGGGTTTACAAATGTGCACCCAGGAAATAATTAAATAGCAAGAAATAATAGAATAGATAAAAAACACAACTGCTGTTTGGTAATGTACAGTATATCAGGCAGGCATAGTGTACAAGTGTTTAGGAACTTTTAGATGTGGGAGGCATGGGCAAAACTAGAAAACTATCATGGCTATGTGAAATAAGTCATTAATGTCTTAATAAAAACCCTTAATATACCCTTCACCTAAAAACATGGTTCAGTTGTAGAGCTAGGTCAGAGTGGGGAAGCATTATATACTGAATAATTGGTGAGCCTGTGAGATCACTGGTGGCTTCCCCGGTGACCTCAAACTTAGACAGCATGCACATGTTTTTCTCATTATGTGTTTGTTTTATCTTCTGAAACTACCCAAGCTGGGTTGAGGTTGAAAGCGCTAATCTAATTGGCATTAAATACATTATCATCATTTCATTTATTTATATATATTATTATTAATAAGTATATATGTATATATACACATTTGTCCTTTGGGAGACATCCAGCTACACTCAGGGGGTTACTCCAGTCTGCACTCAGGAATTACTCCTGATAGTGCTCAGGGGACCATATGGGACACTGAGGTGGAACCTGGGTTGAGTGACTGCAAGGCAGTTATAGTACTACAAGCAGTACTATAACTCTAGCCATTATTGTTTTTGCTTTTGTTACTTGTGTTTATTTGTTTTAGACCCACTGTACTATAACATAATCTATTAACTTGTTTTGTTTTAGGCCCTCATTCGTAAGACTCAGGGCTGCCTCCTAACTCTATGTCAGAAGATGCATTGTAAATAATTTTTAGAAACAACTTATTTCTTTGCAAAATTTATTATTTCTAAAATATATCTCATTAATCCTCCTAACAATTCTCAAATGGCTTTTAGGTTTTATTCCTTTTTCTAATTTATGAATATCAAATTGATTTCCTTTCTGATCAAGTCACATAGATTCTTTGATGCTATAGAATAATTGTAATTTAAATCATATGCTCTGGTTCCAGATATTATACCCTTTTAATACTGACTATATGGATTTAAACTAAAACATTAGTAATACCTTGCAGATAAACTTTATGTATCAAAAACAGCCTGTATGGTTCACATACATTTAAATGGAAGTAATGTCTGATAACTGATATTACACTATTAAATAAAATGTCATCAACAATGATCAAGAATTGTGATTTGACGGTGTAAAGTGCAGTGCAAAGAATTGGTGGTCAATTGGTAAAATTTATTTTGAAGTTTACATAAAAGATATAGTTTTTAAATCCCAAATAAACAAATGTGAAAACATAGAGTAATTACATTTTACTATAAATTTTAGAAATAACAATGATGATACTGGAAAACTGAAGCCAATTATAAGAAAAAATAAACTAAATATAAACAAAATAATTACATTACTGAATTTGAGTTTCTACTGTGCCTTAATTTCTACATAATATTTTTCAACATTAACTTAAAAAGAAAAAAATTAAAGGGGAAGCATTGTGCTCATGAAAAATAGAGATTAAATAGTTTCACTTTTATTTGCTTGCTTCCTTTTGTTTTTGTTTTGTTTTTGAGACACACTAGCCAGCATTGGCAGGACATACTTTTGGTTTTGCCTGTGGGAGCTCAAGAACCTTTCACAGTACTGAACTAGGGTTGGCTGCATGCCTGGGAAGCACCTTAGTACCTGCAATATCTTTTCAGACCCTGAAAAGAAAACCTTTAACAAACATCTTTATTCCACAAAGAGTGATCAGTCTTAATTGGATTTGGCATGTTCTCAATAAATAAGTAGATACAATTCCTTGGAGATTGTTAAAGTCAAATTAAGTGTTATCTCCTTGGAAATGAATGAGCTTCTCTCATATATATGAGGAACAAGATTCCTCTAATTAAAGACAGAAAAGTGAATTTTGGGTAAGGAAACTAAAACAAACTGAAATTATGTAATATATCCATACAAAATAACTGTGAGTAGTCACTCAACATAAGGAAATTTGATGGTGCTGGAGTTTAGTGGTAAGAGTTGAAGGAAATGTTCCCTGAATATGCTTTATAACATTTTAATAAACATATATACTTTACTCTACAATGACAGTTGGCCTATACCTATTTGTATTGGATTAGATGGTGTTGCTATAAATGGTGACCAGTTTTTGTTTTTGGGTTTTTTTTTTTTTTTTTTTTGCAAAAGCCAATATGAAGCAGGGTTGAGCACAAAGGAAAAACTGGAGAACTGAGAACATTATTTACTAAGTAGAGTTAGGTGAGGAGATTAATTTCATAGCAGCAGTCACATATGGCATGGCTTAGTCAGGAGCTGAGTCAGACTAGATTACTCTCAGTCTGGAAACTCTGACAGGAATTGAGAAAGCATGGTAAATAGTACCAGTGTTTCAGATCGGGCATGGTAATTCAAACTAGCCTGGGCTGAGGAAGATAAAACAACCAGTCAAGTGGACTGCCACTGTAGAGTGAAAAACACCAAAGTACAGACTGCCAAGCAATAAAAGCAGAGGTAATGGGTCAGAATCCACAGCAAGATCAAATAGGAAAGAAAATTTCTACAAGACTGGAGGTTAACTAAAGAGATTGAGTACAGGTTCTTTATAAGGGAGTAACCACACACAAGGGAAGATTTCCATCTTAACAAAGGCATTATGTAAGGTAGATAGAATCTTTAGAAAAAAATCCAGTGGACAAAATTCCCATCATGAAACTGAAGAAAAGATATGTACATAAAAATTCAAATGTTATTCTGGTTGTACTACTTAAATGACAGCATGTACTCTTGCTGAGGATTCCTGGATGACATGATACTAGTAAATGTCTTTTAGAATTGCATAGTCAAATGTAAAAGACAACAATGAAGTCTAAGTTCAGAGTTTCATAGATATGCAAGGTAAAGAGAAGGAAGTATAAGGCAAGTATCACAAGACAGAAATATAAACTGTTAGGAACTGCAATGACATTTAGATCATAGTGGCATAAATTATAAAAAGACAGGGTTAATCATTTCAAACAAATACTTCCTTCTGGGAAAGGAAACTCTGCCAACAACAGATGGAGACCTGAAAAGATTGCCCATTTAGTTAAGCAGTAATGGAATCCAGTATTGTTTGGTATTACTTCAACCACACCTGCACCAAGAAAAATGACACCCAACGAAGAGAGGAGACAGAGGGAGGAGAGAAAGAGAAGCAAACAGGGAACATGTGTACAATGTTACGGACTGTAGATGGTAGGACACTAAGTCTTAAAGTGTGATTACCTCATTGAAATATTTCCATTTTTGTACCCATTACAAATTTTTCTTAGTCTCTATTTTTTATTTAGACACTGTGATTACAAAGCTGTCCATAATTGAGTTTTTCTTATGATGTATTCCATCCTTCCCACCCTCGCCCCTGCCTGCTTTGAGGGCATGCATTTTTCCTACTGTTCTTTTTTTTTTATTTATAAACACTGTGGCTTGCTCTACTGTAATAAAGAGATGCCATGTATATCACTTTATCTCCATCCAACACCTTGCTATTGTCCTGTTTAAGAAGCATATGATACTGACTGAATTTTTACTCCCATTTACATTCATTTTTTTTATTATAAATAGAAAAAATTATCTTGCAGATCCAAAATCTATTCTTTAGCACTTCTTTCCTTCCACCAAAAAACTATTATTATGGACTTAAATTATGAAATATAAAATATGAAATGTAAAATGTAGGTGCTGGAACGATAGATAGCACAGCGGTAGGGTATTTGTCTTGCACATGGCTGACCCAGGACAAGTCTGGGTTTGATCCCCAGCACCTCATATGGTCCCGTGAGCCAGGAGTGATTTCTGAGTGCATAGCCAGGAGTAACCCCTGAGGATCACTGGGTGTGAATCAAAAAAGAAAAAAAAAAGAACTATAAAATGTAAGTTAGGGTCAAATGGACTATTTGAAACTAAAAAATGGATAGAAGAAAATTATCAATTCTTAACAGAAATTGTGCATTGCATTGTCACTTGGTTTAGACTGCACTATTTATTCAGCATATATTAAATAAACCATAGATAATAAACTTAGTAAATGTTATTTTATTTTTTAAATTTCAAAAACTATCTCAAAAACAGATTTTATGTATGTCCAAAGTATTCCATTTACCATAGAATATACAGAGAATGGAGTTCAGCTGCTTCGATGAATCAAAATGATCAGTATACTAAAGAAAAAAATGTCAGTTAGTAGAAAAGCAAAGTTATTTCAGAAAACATTATATAATGTAAAATGAAAGAAAATTATCTGATAAAGATCCTGTGGACAGAAAAAAGATAGGTAGGTCTGCCAGTGTGATTGAGAAATTTAAAAATGACATAAAAATTTATAGTTTAAGGGGCTATGTGGGGTACCATAGTCACAAATTATTCAATTAGTCATATGCAATGTAGATAGACTATTTACTCTGATCAATATTAATTAAAACTAATTATTGAAGAAATACAACTTTGATGGAGTTGTTTTAGCATAATTTTGTTTTACAAATTAAAATGATTTATAACTTCAACAATTTTATAATAAATGACCACTATTCTTATGTGCCATGATTCAGTTTTTATAAATGTTGAATCTTTAGTAAGCAAAAATGACAAGTGCTGTATCTAGGTATTTTTTTGTTCTAGAATTTTTAAAAATGAATGTAAATTGGAGTAAACATACAGTCAGTATCATCTGCTTCTTAAATGTTGAATCTATAGTAAGCAGAAATGATAAGAGCATTGACCAACTTTGCTTTATAGCCAGGGCCTAGAGTTGTCATTCCTGTCCTGTCTGCAGTCAACTCAGGCTTAATACCCCATCTCATAAAAGGGCACCACCAGGAGATAGCAAAGGCATGATTGGTTGTGCTTCCAAAACTAAAATATAATAATGGTGATAGCAATAATAATTGTTATGTTGGTTATATAATAAAGCATATATAAAATAATTAATGATTAAAATCACCATGAAAATGTGGATGCTACAATGTGAACAGAATTTCAATTGGAAGTTGAACAGAAAATGTCTTTGTAAAAGGACTATTTGAGATGATGTGAAAATGAAGAAAATGTGGAACCTTTTAGGAAATAATTCCACTGTGGCCAAAGATTAAATACCCAGAGGAAATGTGCTCTTCTTGTGTTGGATAGTAATTACTTTTTAATTACATTGTCTCTTGTGAGTAGTTATATGTTTGCCTAAGAGCAGTTATAACTAATAATCAATGCAATATATTGATGAGCATTTCAATGACTATGGTATATATTACATGGTAAGTGTAAATAGGGTTGCAAAGATAAAAAAGAAAAGAGGAGCCACTTTGAAGTCAAATGTTTTGTTGCAAATAATTTCCTCTGGTAATATTCAATCTTCAGAGTGACTTGGATGAAGCTGGTAATATGCAGATGCAGAGAAAAGTATACACTTGCAAGTATTTTTAGAGTTAACTGGATTGAATTTTTTTAATTGATTTTATATAGAAAACAAGACAGGTTAAATGATATTTTGTCTTTTACCATAGACCTAGAACAGTACTTAGCACAAAAATTTTAGCACTTAACATGTTGAACAAATAAATGAAGTATTTAATATCTATAAGTAACTCAATAGAGGCTCTATTTACTAAAATGAGGAAAATCTACCAGGCATGGAGATTGGTATGCATCTCAGAATTAAGAAATAACATTATAGACATATCCAAAATATAAAATAAGAATCCAAGGTCTGAGTTTGAAGCTTTGAAGGGGTATGTCTTAGTTTAAGTATTATTTCCAGTGTGTTATTAAGAGTACTATTGGTGATGCTCGAGGATTGTGTCATTGACTGAAACTTGGCTGATAATATGCAGGACAAGTCATTTTATTTTCTATTATTTTTTGATATGAATTTGGGGTTTATAAATGTAGATAGTGATAGACTTTTAAAAACAGTGAGTATATAAATTAAAAAATAGAGGGACACAAAACTAGACTATGAGAAGTAGAAAATATAGAAAATGAACAAAGAGACGAGTTAAGAAATATGACTGATGAGGAACACAAAAAAAGGGAAGCATGGTCTTCTAAAAATTTACAAAACTCAGGATATAAAAGACATTTCTTAAAAAAACGACAGAGAAGGGGACCAGAAAGAGAGTACAGCAGGCAGTGTTTGTCTTGCATGTGGATTCCATCTCTGACACCATTTTATTAGCCCTTTCAGGTTAGTAATTCAGATGAAAAACCCAACAGATTTCATGTACATTAGTGGCTTTTTGGTTTAGATTTTTTTGAACTATGATTGGCTTAAAATATTATTTTGGTTTCTGTTATACAATATAATGAATATTATATACAACACAAATAATCTCAACAAGAAATTTGGTTAGCATCTATTAGCACATTTATTCTCTTAGCAACCTTGCAATACAAGATATATTCATATATTATTAAATTTAGTCACAATGCTACATATTACATCCCCATGATTTATTATATTTAATAAGAAGGAGTTACCTTTTGACCATTTTACCTACTTTTTTCTGTAATCTATTCTTTGGTAAGCACAAAAACTTTTGTAAAATAAATCTGCTTTCCATATCTATGAGTTCATTTTGTTGTTAGATTTTGATGGTCTTGCATATATAGTAAATTATTATATATTATTTGTCTTTTTCATTTCACTAAAGAGTAGTTTTCCTGTTCAATTCCTATTGTTGCAAATGACAAGATTTGATTATTTCAGTATATGATATTTGTGTTTACCTCATTTTCTTTATACATTAATTATTCTATGTACATAGCAGAGACTTCGATTTTTCTATATTGTAAATGTTACAGTGTAAATTTCAATTTCCCTACACTCTCACCAACACTCTTTTATTCTTATACTTATCAAAATAATAGCCATTAAAGAAAATTTTAAATTGTGTTTGTGTGGTATTGATTTGCATTGATCTAATGATAAGTGTGTTGAATATCTTTTCATGTATCTGTTTGCCATTTATATGTCTAACTTTTCACAAGTTTTGACTTGCCTTGATCACCTATAAGTATTACAATCTGAACCCAAGTGAAGTGTTTCCAGGTCTAAGGACCCGAAAATTATATTTTCTTTGGTCTCTGCCCTTAGCACCTGGTTGTGGGCAAAAGAAGTTGGATACATTTTATGTGATGCTTCTCAAAAGTTTTTGGACAGCTTTTATATCCCCTCAATGCTAACAGGCATCAGAACATCCTCATGTTCTTATATGATATAGTTATTCCTGGCCCATATGTATTTTGTTAGTGTTTGTCAAAATTTTGGTGTCCAGAGTGAGCCAAAATAATTCAAGTGTGATCTAATATACTATGATGCAATTCTTACCTTTTACATGTTTAAGTAATCCAATCACCTCATCATTTGACTTCAAAAAAAAGATCGGATTGTTCCAATTTTCTTTTTTAGACATAGCTTTAAAGTAGTATTGTATGTGTGTGTAGGTAAGCTTGAGTACTAATGCTTGTATCTGGGAAGAATGTAATATTAGAATGTGATTAATTCTCTCAGGCACTTTATCAATTTTTCCTGTTTTAAAACTTCAGAGAAAAAGTTTTTTGATTCAGTAATTTTTCATGTTCTTTGATATTGTTTGAGAAAATTATGATTGAAGAATTTTTCTAATGTTATTCTGTTTGTTCTGTTCTTAGATATTGATGTTCTTGTACTAAAAATCTATAAGATAAGACGAGATGAGAATTGAAATTTAAAATGTTATCTTTATGTTTAAATGAAGATTATAGAAGTGTGTATTGATAAATTGGTATGCAAGATAATTTCATGAGGAAAGTAAATATGGATATACATCATGAATATTAAATCCACTAATTTGTTCTTAGTGCCACATAAATTCTGGCCATTTTATTATGCTTTGCCCATGATATTTATGTGACTGAATAATTTTAAGCACTAGCAAATTATTGTGATTTAATGATTAAGGTTTACCCAATAACTATTTTAAAAAGTTAAAAACTCAAATTTTCAATTTTCATTTTCTTAGCTATCCCTAAAACAGAACTTTTAAATGTACTATCAGTGCAAGAAACCAACTCAAACTATGGGAAAGCAATAAGAGGAGAAAAAGAAGTCATAGAATAGATAGAACTCAACTTTAAGGTGTTCAGGAGTAGAAAATTATAGACCTCTTTTCAGAATTATGTATTTCTTGTATACTATAGTGACCTGTTTCAAATTTTTAGCACAAAATATGGTTGTTTGTGTACAGTGAGTGGATATTCCTGAGAACTGCTAGGTGTATACCAATAATATCCCCCCCAAATCATGTTCCTCATGTATTGATCCCTTATATGATAATTTAAAATTCATCTAATCTTTTTAAAATTTAAAACTCTTCATTGTAATTTTGGAACATCTCTTTTTACTATAAAACTTTTGACTGGAAAGATACTACAATAACATGAAAGTTTGCCTTGTCAACCAGAATTTAATTCTTGGAACAATATATGATCCTGTGAACACTGCTGTAATGACCTCTGAGCACAAAGTCAAGAGTAAGCACTTCCAGGGATCATTTCCTTGCAAAATTTCAAAAATAGACCCTGGGCACTGCTAGTATGGCCCCAAGACAAACCAAAACCCTAAAATATATAATTTACCAAGTACTGGCATTTTACATGCTTCCATTTAAATGTCACCATCACCTTTCATGCAAAATCATTATTTTATTTTATTTCATAGATAAAACTTAGTACTACACACCAGTACCAATATGTCTCACAAAGACTTCAAATGATTATGTACGATACATATGAATTGAGCTACAGCTTTACAAAAGACAGCAACATTTGAATTGTTAGTTTTCTATAGATCATCTTAAAATAGAAAAGGTTATCTTAGGATAAGCAAGGTTCCTGTCATGTAGTGAGTTCAAGTAAAATTGAGACACTAAATAGTTATTTATTGGATTAAATAGGAAAAATGTTAAAGTCTCTTCTAATTAAATATTCAAATTCTACATATGGAGTAAAAGTAGATACATGTTTCAGTAATGTAAGCAGTAAAATTAGGTTAAGGTGCCTTGGTTCCAATCTGTAGTTATCTAGCTGCCCTTTGATTTTCATCAGGTTGCGTAACCTTCTGGAACACCAGTACTTTTTCTCTACTGATAGGAAAGAGTAGTTTCGATCTTACTGGGTTTCATATAAGATTATGGGACAATATAGGAAAGATGCTTAGCACAGTGTGATACATAATGAGCACATTAAATGACAATTGATTATTAAATGCTCTAAATAAATTCAGTAACTTACATATTGTTTAAATATTGTTCACAAACAGAATCTTATGACATTTAGTGATTAATGAGAAAGCAACTTTAGAATCATAGTATCTATTTCATCTAAGAGCTATATAGTATAATGAAAGAATGAGATAAAAATAAAAATAATATATGGAAGACTAAAAGCCTTATATGAACTTTCCTGTTAACAATCTTGGTAAGATTCCCTGAGTTGCACAACTGGTAATTTTCCCTGATATGGTAATACAATGATACAAGCCAATGTGAGACAATGTGGAACTACAACACTGAGAAGTAAAACTCTCTCATCAAGCAATTAAATACTAGGTCTGGAAGTATACTAATAGCAAGATAACTTTTAAGTGTTTAAAAAGTCCTGTTCTAGAAAGAAATTATTTTATTATCAATATAAATTTTGATTATTTATTTTATTCTTTATTCTTTTTCTATTTAAGATATGTATAAGATTATAGAATAATTCTCTTCCAAGAATATTTAAACAGGAAAGTAATTGGGGAGAAGATACACAGAGGCAGTCCTGTCTGCAGAAAATATAAAGGAATAAAGCACATTAATAAATACTACAAAGAAAGTTGTTCTAAGGCAGCAATAAAGCAAACAATCAGTCCACTTATGTTAAAGAATCATTTCAGTATATCTAGCTCTATAGAAAAATTGAACATTGAGAGTGTTTAATTTGTGAATAAGAGTCAAATATAAGCTAAATATATTCTGAAGCTAATTTTAATGCTATTTTGAAATCCATGCAAGAAATATAAAATTACAATCTGATAATTAATTAAACAAAAGGGGTTAATTTGTTTTGATGTACTGAATATATCAAGTAGTATTTGTATTATGTGGAACCTATGGAGCAGCTGTATTTGATTTAAGAAACAACTTTTATAATTATGAAAGTCTATTTTTTAGACTTTAATGTTCAATCTATTTTAGGCTTGCAGGGTGTCAATTTTACAGTTCAAGTCCTTAAAAGCACAGGAACTTCACTTCTGATAGATCTCCAGAGAAGTTAAGAATATACATGGCTACCTGACTTAAAATGTCTACGTGTTTGAAATTTTAATCAGGTACATTGTTTAATTTTTTCTGTGTGTGGTTATGATAGACATCATTTTAGAAGCTCGCAGTTTGTTGGCGATAGTCTACCAATTCTAGTACTTCAGTGAAACACTAGAGTTTAAATAACTCCTGTTTACTGCTTGTTTGATTACTGTTGAGTTTTCCTACTATGTGATCTCAAAGACTCTCACTGAAACTGCTGTCTATTATAACTACTTATTCTGACTACCCCTAGGAAAACCTGCAATTATATATTTAAAAATGAAAGATTTCAGACTATGAGGTGGCAAGAATGGTCAATAAATTTCCTTATTGACGATCTTTTGAGGTATATTGATCTTTTGAGGTATATTGTCTTTCACTTGCAAATCTTAATATTTTTTTCTTTTTTATTCTTTTTTTTTTTACCATTTTCAGAAATTCCCAGGAGTTATTCTTGGCTCTGCACTTAGGAATTAGTTGTGGCAATACTCGGGGCACCATATAGGATGCTAGGGCATAGTGCAGGGCAGGCAACAATTCTCACAGCCCGTCTCTTCAGGCAAATGAATTTTAGGGTCTTACGTTGTGTCCTTTTCCATTTCAATAGCTATTAAAGTTGCAGGATTGAAAAAGATACAGGAACTGCTTTTTTCCTTAAAGTAGGGAGTCATCCACCCACACAAGAAGGACATTCTGCATATTCAGCTAAATAAGTTCCCAGAACCAGGCAGAATGCAGATTATTCTGATGTTCCCGCTGATGGCAGTGGCCATGGGTCCAATGGCTGGAATGAACATCCCATTTGCTTGTGGACTATAACTGGACTCTTACCGAGTCTGTGGGTAAAGGTTTATAGGTCACATTGTCACCAGGGGATCCCTCTCTAAACTCTGAGTTATGCAATTTGTTTGGGGTTTCCTATTATGTTCCACAAGATCTCTTCATCGTTTTTATTCAAACTTGAATAAGTTCAGTTAACATGCTGTCATAAGCTCCCAATATGTTACAATCAGTATGGATGGGGGAAGATAAACCACAAGAGAGTCAAAGATTTGACTCAGGTTCAAGACTATAGGTAGGAGCGTGAAGCCTAGAGCAGAAGTGACTCCATTTTGTCAAAACAATATTGTTTTCATTTAAGACTAATAAGGCTAAGTTTCCATTTAAGAGCTAAGTTTCTTAATAGACTCCAAGACTCCTATACACTACAATACGTTACCCTAGACATCTAGTGATAAAAGGATATGATAAATCATCCTAGACAAATCCTATACAACAGCCAATAAACTTAAAGGTGAAGACTTCCTGCATCTAGCCCTACATACCTAATTTGTTGGCCTCTAGAGGGTTGCTTTCTGACAGGTGACCCAGGGCAGTCAATGTAGCTTATTGATTGATGGAATGAATATTTTCTTCACTTTGCTTCAATTGTGTGGACTCATCTTTTGACTCCTGATCCTAGTGTTTGGGGGCTCATCAGGAATTGAATGACATAGACCAGGACACCAACCAAGGACTAATGGATTCTCTGGGACCTTCTCAAGGTACGTGGAGGCCTAAGTACCTTGTGCGGTCTTGTCTTTCAACTCCAGACCCTAACAAAATAACTGGAGTTTTTGAGTACAGCTCTTAACTCCCTTTGAGCTAGTTTCATATCTTCTCTAGTTCTCATTATTATTCTATATTTGGGAATTTTAGAGCTAGTAATTAACCAAATTCAAAAACATCAGACCTTTAGAGAACCTCACTATAAGTGTGGAAAATTAGAATTTATTAATTTTAAATTATATATTATATTATATATTATTAATTATTAATTATATTATATATTATTAAATATATATTATATTTAAATATAATTAATTATAAAAAATACAAGGCCTTTGAAAGGACAGAATACCTCAAGACCAACTCTAGTAATCAGGTTTCCAACAGTTGAATTGTTGTTTTTAAGACTTTGCAATTTTTAAAATGTGATGTTCTGATTGTAGTTTGAGGCTGGTTATTACTTCCTTCAGCTGAGAGTCAGTATTTATTCAGCAGTAGATGTAGATAGAAACTAGTTTTCAGCTGCATATATGCTATTAATTTTAATATAGATCTGAGATCTTTACAAAAGATAGACATCTTAATTACAAAGAAGGGTAAAAACCAACTCAATTAGTCCTTTTCTTTTTAATTGGAAAAGAAAAAGTCCTTCCAGTAAAATGATCAGGCAGACATTTTCTGTGTATATTTAGATATTATATTACCAAGAGCTATATAAACAACTACTCACAGCTACAAGAGAGAATGAAAGTTATAAATTTAGCATCCTTTTTAATGTCCTGGAAAAGTGGTCATTTATAATGAAGTATCCCAATATGCAGCTATTGTGTTCAACACAGGAAGAAATCACAGTGTAGAAGCATTTTAAGAAAAATATGTGGTTACGATCAAACTTGGTAACTGTTAGATGATGGGATAAAAAAACTTGCCCTACTATATTATAATATAATTTTATTATTTACATTGTCCTATGTAGAGCATTTAATTTTCTGCTTTATTTTCCCTCTTTTCTTTAAAAGTACAGTATCAATATAGGTCAGGTATTACAATTACCCAAGGAATTCTACTTCCCCAAATTGTAATTTAAATCATACTAAGTTATAATTGTGCATGAGGAATTGTTAATATTTTTAAATAATTTTATCAGGCACTTAAGAACTAGAGCCATTGGCAAACCAATTCAGAAAAAATTAGAGTTTCCCTATAATATGGCAATAATATATGAAGGTATACTGAGAAATGTTGGTCTTCCTTGAAGATCTCCTGGGTATAAAATATATTCCCAAAGTGCTAGGAGAGCAAATGGTCCACCTGGAAGCTTTGAAGTATAGTATCTTGCTGTTATCTGTACGTAGTTCCCAAACACTGAACAATTGCTGCTAACTAGATAACCAAAGAGACTTGTTGAAAGCTGCTCATCTTAGAAGGTAAAACTTGTGCCCTAATATTCTTTCATTTTAAAACTGACACAACATGCCACAAGAAAAAATTTCCACTCTATTCATCAATAAGATCTGTACAAATTATGGATCTTTCCACAGATTTTAAACTACATAGACAAAGAAAAATAGAAAGGTATTTAAATGGAAAAAAAAAAGCAACGTAGGAAAAAGAGCAAATCAGAGTCTTAAATGGAGGACTATTATAAAAAATAAGACACATACTTGTATGAATATGAACACATAAAAACATAGTAAATCTTTAAACTTATAATTACCTTTTATCATCACCCTTCATTCACAAATACAGCACTGTCAGGCATGATGGCAACTGATTTTAATTTTAGTCATTTATACTAAATATAAAATTAAAAAGTGATCTATGAACATTCAGTTTTGTACTGTGACTTCACAGTTAAATACATATATTGTTAGATTTGTTTATCTCATATACTTGAAAAATTTCCTGGAACTTGTTTTAGGACTTCTATGAATGTTATTAAGATTAATAAAAAAATATGGCTGGAGCAATATCACACCATCTAGGGTATTTTACTTGCATGCAGCCGATCTGAATTTGATCTCTGGTATTTCATATGGTTCCCCCAAGCCTACCGGCAGTGATTTCTAAACTCAGAGCTAGGAATAAGCTCCGGAGAGCTTCCAGGTGTACCAAAAATAAATAAATAAATAAGAGTAATTAAATATGATGTAAATAAGTTTCACTTGTAATGAAACAGTAAATAAGACAATTTATTCTATCATTTATCTATTCATAGATATTAGGGTTATATCCCCTTTTGCTCTTGCAGTGCTCTTAAGAGATATCTTTAAAGTCTCACAGTGTATGTATACAAATATTGTTCTTTTAAAATATATTCTACTTCTTTTAATTAATAAGTACATATCACAGAAATATGCAAACATAAAAAAACAATTAAAAACAAATAGAAATAATTTCTAATTATAAGTTCTAAAAGGTACATATCAGAGAGTGGAGTTCTAAAAAGGTCATATCAGAGAGAGATGTTTTTTGCTTGTTCGGAGGCTATATATGATGGAGCTCAGAACTTATTCACTAGTTCTGCACTCAGAGATCATTTCTGATAGTCTCAGAGGTACCTATGTGGTGCTAGGGTTGAACCCAGGTCAGCCACGTGCAAAAAAAAAAAAAGCACCCTATACTCTGTACTAGTGCTCTGACCTGAAATCTTGAGTTCTTAAGATATGATTAGTGTCTAAGAATATTTTATTTATTGTTTAAAAAGCTGGACCAATAGTCCAGTATGTAGGACACTGGTTTTCCTTGTACATTATGGACTGAGCAGATAGCCAGGGGTAAACCCTGAGTACCATTGGGAGAGGCCCCCCCCCAAAAAAAACCCAAAATTATAGAAATTAAAAAGATACTGGATCCAGATGAATTATACAAGATCTTTCTTTCAAAGAACAAATAAATGATTATATACAGCATAGAAAATAATAGAAAGCATTTCCACTCTTATTTACAAATATTAAATATTAAACTTAATTTAAAATACTAGAAAATGCAAAAAAGAGATTAATTCTACTTTATAACAATTAATAAAAAATTTGAAAACATCTCCAACAGTAAATTAAATTTAGTGCTATCTTAATACAATATCATGTCAGAATAAGAGAAGATTCTTGAAAATTTAGCAATATTTAAGCTTTAGCACATTTAACAAGTTGTTATATCAGGAAATTATAAAGTTAAATAAATTAAATGCAAGTCTAGGTTTTGAAATTAGATCATACTAAGCAGCTTATTAAATGTAAAACAAAAATGGAATTATTTTATTACAAACTAAAAAGCCCTTATATGTTAATTATAAACATAAAATAATTTTATTATGTATATTTTGCGAATTTGTTTTTATTTTACTATTTTCTTCATCTTTAACAATTTCTTTATTTAAGCACTATGTTTACAGAAATGTCTGTAGTTGGGTTTCAGTCATCAAATGTGCATCATCCTTCTCCAGTGTAACTTTCCTGCCACCACTGTTCCCCATTTCCCTCCTCCCCACCCCTTTCCACCTGTCTTCAGGACAGCCATTCTATTTCTCTGTCTCACTATCATTGTTATATAGTTGTCAGTGCAGTTAGTGTCCAGTGTTTACAACTCTTTGTGGTTAGTTTCATATCATGGGTTAGTCCTTCTGGTCCTCATCACTATTGTCTCTAGATATTATTACCAGACTGTCTTTTATTTTTCTTATATTCCACATATGCATGAGACTATTCTATATCTATCCCTCTACCTCTGACTCATTTCGCTCAGCATAATAGTCTCCATAAACATCCATGTTCACTATGCAAATTAAAGGAAATAAATCAAATGAGCCAAACATGATACTTATTCACACTGGAATCTGTTATAAAGTTCCTAATGATATAGTGTTCGTTAATATTTACCTCAGTCCAAGATTTCATCATCCAGTGCAAATGAAGAATGATAGATAGATGTAGAAAGATAGATATTCCCATTTGCTTTAAATTTAGTATAAACTTAATTATGAGCTGATATTCATTTTACATTTTGTCACACTTTTATAAAAAGAAAGAAAAGAGGAGGTTCATGAAATAAAAGAAAAATAAATGAAATCCAAGTACATTCCTGTCTTGAGCTTGTTAAGATATAATATTATACTAAATAATAACCTATACATAAATAATCTCATAAACATATGAGAGCAACCTTGAAATCTTTCTAACATTTCCCTCTCATTAACTTCTAAGGATCTTAGTATTAACGTGCTAAGAAGGATTTTCACACTTTTGTACCTGCTCAGCAGTCATGGTACAAGTACAACCAGGAGGTCACAGAAACCTGGAAACTACTTTATTACATCATAAAAATAATTCCTTCTGTCAATCCCAATGCAATTTAATGTTGTTCCCTGTGCTTAATTTAATTTAATTATTTTCTTGATTTATTTTTGTTCTATATATATGAATTGTCATATGAAATAATTTATAAATAATTATTGGTAAGTTTATAGGTTATATTTCTTTTGTAGAGGGCTACACCAGATGAGACTCAGTGTGTACTATCTGGCACAAAATTCTCTGTAAATTTGATGAAAAATTATTGCTATTGCTCCATATTTCTTTTATATTAAATAACAAAATAATTGCTTTAATTAAAGTCCCTATGCTTATATCATTAAATAGTATCTCTCAACATGTTTTGGCTGTACTTTACTCTGAGGGTAATCACTAGTCTTGCGCGTCTCTCCACTCAAGTGATTTTTAAGTGTGGCTCAGTTGGATTTCCTGAGGGCCCATTGGGAGCCAGATGGATGTCAGTTTAAACCACATCGAGGCTTAATCTACTACTAACTGTGGAAATATTTCCCTTAAATATTGACCAAATCATGCTAAGTCAAGTGGAAGAGGGCCAAACCATGTAAATGCCTGTTCAGTAAATTGCTAGGAAATGTAGAATTACTTCTGAGTGGTTGGCATCTAAGATATATATATTTTTGACAAAGCTAGTCTCCGAATTTAAATACCCAAACTCCAAGAATGAAGAAGGAAAAGGAGACAACACTATTTTCATTAGAATTAGTAGATATTCTTTACTATAAGAAATAACAATTTGTGATATTTCAAATTTATGTAAGATAAAGATATTGCCTTTTGTTACTTACTAACTAAAATAACATCCCGATTGTACTTCAGAAAAATCACTATTCTTTCCATAAGGTTTTATCTTCTTATCAACTGCAATACTCTACCCCCAAATCCTACATATTCATTCTTAAACCAGAGTATATTTTTTACAGCTAAGCAATAATAACCAGATACAGATATGCTGAGTACAATTACCCATTTGTTCTTTTTAGTTCAAGACTTTTATTATTTATTGCTAACATGCAGATATTATTTCTCCAGTTTTCATAAGGATCAATGTGTAGCAATTTCTCCTAAGAAGTATTCTTAGTAAAACACTTTCATAATCTAAAATTTATTTCTATAAACTAACTAGTACAATTGGTGTGAGAAAACAAAAAAAAAACAGAAAGAAATATTTGAGTCCACTTAGAGGGAATGAAATATTTATTTGCTTCAGCATGATTTCTTTCTAGCCAATGTATCTCCCTGAGGTAACAAACCAGTATTGCATACCTCTAAATAACTTTAATTAAGTGATAACTATTGTACTTACACTCTATTGATCTAAAACAGGATACTAAAAATTTTCACATTATTCAGTGTTATAACTTAGTTATACAAATACTCCTCGCTTAACGACCAAGTTCTGTTTCAAAGACTTGGTCGTTAAAAGAATTGTTCATGAAGTGAGGAACTGCATTACTGTATACAGTAGTACAGTATATGCATAATACTTGACAATACAATATTCCGAAAAAGTAAAATAATGAGAAAGTTCAAACTGAAAACTTCCATTTGTTTTAATTTGCATAGGTTGTGTAATTTACACATATTACTGCAATGTATTACAGAACATAAAGTTAGTAAAGTAGGTACATTACAGCACCACAGTACCGTACTCTAGAGTGTACAAGATGTAAAAAAAAGGTATTTAAAATAAAATAAAATAACGGTGAAGAAATGTTCATAAGTGTGAGCAGTCGCTAAACAGGTAGGTCGTTAAGCAAGGAGTATCTGTACACAGCAAGAAACTGAAACTCAGACTCAAATTACTCAAGTATATGCACATACAAACAGTCATATTAAAAGCTCTAGTGTCTTAAACTACAGTGACATTAATGCTTTCCTTATATAAACCCTGACTAGTCAAGATTTCAATTTTTAAAATTGAAAAACGTATAGGTTATAAAATAGTTATTAGTGCAACAAAGGCTATTATATTTTTGCTTGTTTTGATTTGGGGTCCAAACTCTGAAGTTCTCAATTTTTTTTTGATGATGGTCAAAAGTGACCTCTGGTGGTTTCTGGTAAACCATACATGGTGCCAGGAATTTGAATGGAGTCAGGCTAAGCCACTGTAAGTGCCTTATCTCTTATACTATTGACCCAAGCTCCCAAGTTTGTTTAATGGTATTTGCCTAAAAATATAATGTCCATTTGAGTGGTGAGAATAAATCTGAATTTGAGATGTATATGGCAATCTGCCACTTACTCAACCTAACTTGGTTGATAATAAACCTCTTAATGCCTTTTTCTCCTAAGGGTAACAGTATTTTATCCTTACTGGACTATTGTGATAGCAAATGAAGAGTAGATAGTGGTTTGTAGTTCAGGGGACATTTTCCATCTTTGGTGACCACATGTGATTTTAGGGATCAAATTGGGATTGGCTGCATGGAAGGCAAGTAAGTACCCTTTTCTTCCATAATATCTTTAAAACCAAAAATATTTTTAATACCAGGTGGTGGGTGGGAGAAATAGGAAAGAAGTAAAATATCTGTTGAAGAGTATCAATTGCATACTGAACTTAGCATAAATATTAGCAAGTATTATAAATATTTATATTTTTGTTTACATTCCAGAAACACTGCTTTTTCCACACCTGTAGCCAGGAGCCTGTATGGCTTGTTTATAACATATCTAAAGAATAAATTTCACATATAGCAATATAATTTTATATAATTGATTGAAAGCTCAAATTTTTGAGATTGGGAATCAAGATTCCATCAAAAAGAAAAAGTGAATAAAGATGGTGGTTAATTTGAGCTGGATAATTTCTCAGGGAAAATAAAACAACAGGTGAGGATACTATCATGAAAGATCCCTAGGACACATTTTTTAATTTGAGTTTAGTTAGTTCATAAGGCTTTTACCATTATCATTTAAAATTTAATTTCTATGAATTCAGAAGACACATGCTATACAATTTAGTTATTCAATCTCTGAAACAAATTTTTATAAAAGTATATCCCTTCCTCACACCTATATTCATTGCTGTGCTATTTACAATAGCCATACTCTGGCAACAACCAAGATGCCCTTCAACAGATGAATGGCTAAAGAAACTGTGGTACATATACACAATGGAATATTATGCAGCCATCAGGAGAGATAAAATCATGAAATTTTTCTATACATGGATGTACATGGAATCTATTAAGCTGAGTGAAATAAGTCAGAGGGAGAGAAATAGATGCAGAATAGTCTCACTCATCTTTGGGTTTTAAGAAAAATAAAAGACATTCTTGCAATAATCCTCAGATACAAAGAGAGGAGGGCTGAAAGGTCCAGCTCACTACATGAAGGTCACCACAAAGAGTGATGAGTACAGTTAGAGAAATAACTACACTGACAACTATCATCACAAAGTGAATGAATGAGGGAAGTGGAAAGCCTGTCTAGAGTACAGGTGGGGGTGGGGTTGGGAGGAGGGAGATTTAGGACATTGGTGGTGGGAATGTAGCACCAGTGAAAGGGGATGTTCTTTACATGACTGAAACTCAACTACAATTATATTTGTAATCAAATTGTTTAAATAAAGATATTAATAAAAAGAGAGAATTTTAAAAAGTATATTTGTTCAATGATTATAAAGGCAGAGATAGAAGAAAAACAAAGACAATGCTGGAATATGCTAATATATGCAAATATATATAATTTATCTCTCAAAACTTGAACTTCACACTCCTGGTTATTACTTAAACCAGTGGGTATAATTATAAATATGCTATGGTATAAGAAAAGAACAGAAGGCTAAGAGATTCCTTTAGCTTCTTTAAAACTGAACTGAATAACATTCCTAATACATTAAAATTTATTTTGAAATTAATTAAATTTGAATTTCAATGGACTAGTGAGATAGAAAATAGAAGGAGAATAAAATTATATCTCTTCTTCATTAGTTTTTCAAGTCAGACACTCTGATGAGTAATAGCATTCTTTCTATCATCAAGTTTCAGAATCACTCTGTAAGAAGTCATTTACTTCTCCTGATACTCTTATTCCTAAGAGTGATACATCAACTGAACCAATGTGAAGAGCATCTCTTGTTTGCACATGTGTTGAGAGATGTTTGAAACATAACTAATTTATTCAAAAAGTATTATGGGAAAAAACATCTTGATTTAGAATAAATGTAAGTAAAGTACACATATATTCTCTGCAATAAATTTCCTAAAACTATATGTGGAGATATTAGAATGAGATAGTAGTCTGATAACAGAAAAACCTTTATCAGTCATCAGAGTTCCTTTTTATACATGAGTATTTTCTATGTTGATTTATAAATTTATTATATTAATGATATTGAAAAGGAAACATTTTACTTTTTGTACTGCTGGCAATAAAGCATTAACCATAATGATTACTTGCTTTGTAAATCCTGTCTTACATGCAGTACTTATTCCATATAATTCCAGCATCCCATATAGTCCTCCAAGCCTGCCAGGAGCAATTTCTGAGTGTAGAGGCAGAAGTAACCTCTGAGAGCTGCCAGTGTGACCCAAAAAACAAACAAACAACAAAAAAACTAAAAAAAAAAATTTATGATGCCTTGCATAAACTTCCACATTTTATTTTCCAGATCCACAAAAAAGAGAATACATTTCTTTAAACTCCAATACCAGATTTATGTGAGATTATAAACATCCCAAATTGAGTTTAATAGTCATCTCTCATTCAGTATTAATAAGAGGAGGAAGTATTGAATATATATATCTATATATCTATATCTATATATATATATATTTCATTCCAAGAAGTTTTTTTCCTTTTTTGGTCTTTAGTGATTTTTAATTTTTAATTAATATCTTTATTTAAACACCTTGATTACAAATATGATTGTTGTTGAGTTTCAGTCATGTAAAGAACACCCCCCTTGCCAGTACAATGATCTCATCCCCAATGTCCCAAATCTCCCTCCTCCCCACCCCACCCCTGCCTGTACTCTAGACAGACTTTCTACTTCCCTCATTCATTCACATTGTGATGATAGTTATCAGTGTAGTTATTTCTCTAATTCACTCATCACTCTTTGTGGTGACCTTCATGTAGTGAGCTGGACCTTCCAGCCTTCCTCTCTTTATCTCTGTAAATTATTGCAAGAATGTCTTTTATTTTTCTTAAAAACCCATTGGTTGTTGTCAGAGAATGGCTATTATAAATAGCACAGCAATGTGAGAAAGGGATTTTTGTATTATAGTGTTGTATTCCTAGGATATACCTCTAGGACTGGTATAGATGGATTGTATTAAGCTCAATTTCCAGTTTTTGGAGGTATCTCCATATTTCTTTCCATAAAGGTTGGACTAGACGGCATTCCCAGCAGTAGGTAAGAGTTCCTTTCTCTCACATCCCTGTCAAGACTACTTGTCCTCATACTTTATGATGTGTGCCAATCTCTGTGGTGTAGATGGTACCTCATAGTTGTTTTGATTTGCATCTCCCTGATGATTAGTGATGTGGAGCATATTTTTCACGTGCCTTTTGGCCATTTGTATTTCTTTTTTGTCAAAGCGTTTGTCCATTTCTTCTCCCCATTTTTTGATGGGATTAGATGGGATTAGATGTTTTTTTCTTGTAAAGTTCTGTTAGTGTCTTGTATATTTTGGATATTAGCCCCTTATCAGATGGGTATTGGGTGAATAGTTTCTTCCACTCTGTGGGTGGCTCTTGTATCCTGGGCACTGTTACCTTTGACGTGCAGAAGCTTCTGAGCTTAATATATTCCATTCTGTTTATCTCTGCTTCCACTTGTTTGGAGAGTGCAGTTTCTTCCTTAAATATGCCTTTATTCTCAATGTCTTGGAGTGTTTTACCTACATGTTGTTCTATATACCTTATAGTATCAGGTTTGATATCAAGGTCTTTAATCCATTTGGATTTTACCTTCATTACATGATGTTAGTTGGGGATCTGAGTTCACTTTTTTGCAAGTAGAAACTGCAGTACTTATTCCATATAATCCCAGCATCCAAGTATTGTATTCATTATTTTAAGTATAGGCTTACTTAAACTTTACAAGAAACCTAATGAGAAAATATGATTTCCACAGTATTTTTGAAAAGACAGTCAAAGAGAAGAAACATAACTCATTATTTCAGGAGATTAGTTTGCCTGTAAAAAAGTATAAGTAAACCAGACATAAAAATTTAGGTGGTTGCTCTTTACCTGTTCTCCCCCAATTGTAAAGTAGTCTGTTGCACCACTTTGGTCCTTTAAAAACTTCGCTAACTCATTTTATCTTATTATTATTACTTTTTTTTGTAATTTATTTAATTAATTAATTTTTTTAAATGTTTGTCCTACATATACATTTGTGGGCACATATACTTTTATTTCTTTTTTTTTTATCGTTTTTGGGTATGCAATCTATTTCTGTTACCCACTCTGTCCACCCCAAATACACCGACAATATAACGGAGCACCACTTCCCCATGCAAAGGCACACTAAATAAAGGGGAAATCTTACATACAAAAAAAAGAGCTCTTATCTACTAGAGATAGGAACTCATAGTTGTTTATAATACAGGGATATCTCCTACCTTGAAAATATGTCATGTGGAATCAACTTAGACCTCAGGTGATTAGATACCATTCATCCAGCCTTGAACCCTGGATCCCAGACATAGAAACGGCACAGCTCTTCACAACAGCTGCAAGAAACAAACTCCATCTGGGACAGCCTTAATACTGCAGGGTCAACAACAAGGGCCAGCTCTAACATGATATCCCGACAATGAGGAAAATGTGAACAACTTGACCTTAGAGCAGTTTAGCCTACCTTACCAGCTAACGACAAGACAAAACCAGAAGACGTGGCACCCTTTGGTAGGTCCAAAAAGCCAAGATCGTGATTTACAGATGACTGGCTGCTAGAACCACGACCAGACTGTATACATCTTGGGACCAATAAAAAAGCCCCAGTCTAGGGCTTGAGCTAAGACCTGCACAATAAGCATGATCCCCAGTTCCAAAGGTCCGGCAGAGACAATTGTAACGGAAAGGGGATTCTGGAAGCACAAAGAAAGACGCTATTCTAGATGCCATCCTAGGTTCAGTGCAAAGACCAAGATCACCAACCACAGAAGATGGATTAAAATGGCACTGAGGTAACAGAACCTCTAGATTCACAAAGACTGACTTCACCATAAGTCCTACCTCAGAATCTGTGCAGATACTGAGACCTCTAAACACAGAGCTCTGATTGTATCACCCTGGACAGAGCAGAAGTCTTCCACACACCAAAAAAAAAAAAAAAACAAAAAAAACACCACCGGGAGAGTAATGATCCTGAGCAAAGAGCTGATCCCATGACACTATACTCCTAGGACGGAGAAACCCCATATCACATAGGGCAAGTGAATTCCTTTTCGAATGACCCCAATATTTACTGTGCCAGGGCAGGAGGGAAAAAACCCAAAATACAAAAAACACAAAACCTTGGAATTATATATATATATATAAAACCTTCATTTATTATCGTTATTATTATTTTTATTTACCTAGCTATTTTGGTCGATTTCTCTGTTTGGATGTGATTATTGAAATTGTTGTCCCCAATTATTCTTATTTTTTTTCTCTCTTCCTTTCTCTTCTTTCGTTTTGTGCTACGCCATGTTTCTTATTTCAAGACCACGATGTGTTTTTTGTTTTGTTTGTTTGTTTGTTTGTTTCTTATTTTTTTTATTATTTTTTAATCTGTTTTTTGTGGTGCCTATCGATATAACCGAAGTCCTCACTGGATATTTGACACTTCTTTTGGTACTGGTGGAGTGTTTCACCTTCTTGTTCTCATTCACTTCCCAAATTGATGATGAGAACCTCTAGAAGGATTCTACCCATTTTTTGGGTATTAGACCCTTACCCCAGTTTATTTACTTTCTCTTTTTCAGGCAAAACCACGTAACTTGAACTAGCTAGCCCTACCCCCAATTAAAGGGGGAAATAAGGGAGGCATCAAGACCAAACTGATGCAAGACTACTAAGTAGTAGGTTAGATACAGAGGGGACCACATATTCTAGCCGCCCTGAGGGTGTGGGAAGAGGAAATGGGAGGTAGGACAAAAACGGAGGGTTAGGGAGGACAATTTGGGGATGGGAAGCCCCCCTGATTTTATGTAAATATGTACCTAAAATATTATTGTCAACAATATGTAAGCCACTATGATCAAAATAAAAATTATATTTAAAAAAAATTTAGGTGGTTGTTTTAATTTTTAAAATATTCCACCTCATATATAAATTTTCTATTCCCTCTCTTTAATAGAGTAGCCATGTTCTCATAAGCTGCACAGAAGTGGTATTTAAATATCTTACAACATAGATCAAAATTATATATATATATATTAGTGAAAGGAAAGAATAAAAAATAATGAAGCATCATATTTTTATAAAATCAGTGAAAATACAAAGTATATAAGGTAAGCTATTGATAATATGGCATAGATTCAAAAAATAAACATATTACTAAGATATTTAAGAGCACCTTTAAAATTGTAGAGCAATTATCTTGTAAAAGTTAAATTTTTTCGGAGGACTCCATTCACAATAGTGCACACAAACTCAAATATTTTGGAATCAACTTGACTAAAAATGTGAAGGACCTATACAAAGAAAACTATAAAACTCTGCTCCAAAATAAGAGGGACATGCAGAAATGGAAACACATACCCTGCTCATAGATTGGCAGGATTAACATCGTTAAAATGGCAATACTCCCCAAAGCATTGTACACATTTAATGCGATCCCTCTAAAGATACCCATAACATTCTTTAAAGAAGTGGATCAGGCACTTTTGAAATTCATTTGGAACAATAAACACCCTAGAATAGCTAAAGCAATCATTGCGAAAAAAAAATATGGGAGGAATTACTTTACCCCAACTTTAAACTGTACTACAAAGCAATAGTTATCAAAACAGCATGTTATTGGAATAAAAACAAGCCCTCAGATCAGTGGAATAGGCTTGAATACTCAGAGATTGTTCCCCAGACATACAATCACCTAATTTTTGATAAAGGAGCAAGAAATCCTAAATGGAGCAAAGAAAGCCTCTTCAACAAGTGGCAAAACTGGCTAGCCACTTGCAAAAAATTGACTTAGACCCCCAGTTAACATCATGTATGAAGGTTAAATCCAAATGGATGAAAGACTTCGAATTCAGACCCGAAACCATAAGATATATAGAACAACATGTAGGTAAAACACTCCAGGACATTGAGACTAAAGGCATCTTCAAAGAGGAAACTGCACTCTTCAAGCAAGTGAAAGCAGAGATTAACAGATGGGAATATATTAAACTGAGAAGCTTCTGCACCTCAAAAGAAATAGCGCCCAGGATACAAGAGCCCCCCACTGAGTGGGAGAAACTATTCACCCAATACCCATCAGACAAGGGGCTAATCTCCAAAATATACAAGGCACTGACAGAAATTTACAAAAAAAAATCTAATCCCATCAAAAAATGGGGATAAGAATGGACAGACACTTTGACAAAGAAGAAATACAAATGGCCAAAAGACACATGAAAATATGCTCCACATCACTAATCATCAGGGAGATGCAAATCAAAACAACTATGAGATACCACCTCACACCACAGAGAATGGCACACATCACAAAGAATGAGAATAAACAGTGTTGGCGGGGATGTGGAGAGAAAGGAACTCTTATCCACTACTGGTGGGAATGCCGTTTTGTTCAACCTTTATGGAAAGCAATATGGAGATTCCTCCAAAAAGTGGAAATCGAGCTCCCATACGACCCAGCTATACCACTCCTAGGAATATACCCTAGGAACACAAAAATACATACAAAAATCCCTTCCTTACACCTATATTAATTGCAGCACTATTTACCATAGCAAGACTCTGGAAACAGCCAAGATACCTTCAACAGATGAATGGCTAAAGAAACTGTGGTACATATACACAATGGAATATTATGCAGTTGTCAGGATAGATGAAGTCATCAAATTTTCCTATACATGGATGTATATGGAATCTATTATGCTGAGTGAAATAAGTCAGAGAGAGAGAGAGAAAGATACAGAATGGTCTCACTCATCTATGGGTTTTAAGAAAAATGAAAGATATTCTTGCAATAATAACTTTCAGACACAAAAGAGAAAAGAGCTGGAAATTCCAGCTCACCTCATGAAGCTCACCACAAACAGGGATGACTTTAATTATAGAAATAACTACATGTTGAACTATTCGTATAATGAGAATGTACGAAGAAATAGAAAGCCTGTCTAGAGTACAGGCGGGGGTCGGGTGAGGAGGAGGGAGATTTGGGACATTGGTGATGGGATGTTGCACTGGTTATGGGTGGTGTTCTTAACATGACTAAAATCCAAACACAATCATGTATGTAATAAAGTTGTTTAAATAAAGAAATTAAAACTTTTTTCAGAAGAATAAATTTTCCATAGAATGTGAAAGTATTTGCTAGCATATTTAACTGTATTAAGCATTACTTACATCAATGCTTAACATTTATCATTTTGTGTAGATTTTAGAAAAATTATCATAGAAATCTCATCTTATTGAGGAGAAAATGAAGAGACAGCAATTGAGAATCTCACAAGTGATAAGGAAAGCATTTGAATCTGATTAAAATGCAGTCAGAATTATTCTGTATTATATAAAACTTTATGAATAATTTTATATTTAATCTTTCCCAGAAATAATTATTTTCTAAATATTCATGAAATTATTTCTATATAAACTACCTTTGCTTTGATAAAAGAGCTTTATAATTTCTGATTTCTCATTCAAAATAGTATGTATTCAAGAAAAAATGGGCTTCTCCAGAAAAAAGCAGAGAGAAATATATTTGAGGAAGTATAAGGATTTAATAAACTTGAAAGAGGAAGACTTTATTTATTGTTATCAGTATATATTTCACAACAACTACATTCTTATATTTTTAATTTTAAACTTAATGATGCCATCACATCTCAGTATAAACCATTTATATGATCCTATTAGAGGTGTAGTTCTTTAAAAAGAAAAAAAGAATTTACCTCATATAAAGTATAACTGTTGACTATAAAAGAAATAAAATTAAAAAATAACAACAAAATATACCACAAAATTGCATGAATACTAGAAATTAAACAACACAATTCTATTTTATTCATAAGTGAGAAAATGATTAGGAAATATTTTGAAAAAATTTACAGTTTTAGAAAAATGTCATAGTATTAAATTCTTATAGTGTAAAAAAAGGACTATTTATAAATTCTTAATCTATTTTCTAGCACTAAAATAAAAAATGGAAGCTTTTCATTTAAGCAGGAAAAATGGTAAAAGAAAAATAGAATTGAAATAAAAATTTTAAAAAGGAAAAATAATAAAATCATAGAACCAAAATTTTTTGGTAAGCCAGTAAAATTGACAACACCCTTTAACAAGACTTCTTTTCTTTATATAATTATCTTTATTTAAACACCGTGATTACAAACATGATTATAGTTAACAAGACTTCTTGAGAAAGAAAAAAAAAAGATAAAAGAGATTAAGTCAGTATATCAGAAATGAAATAAATTGTAGATCTCCCTATAGACCTTCCTTCGTATATTAGAATAAGTATAAGAAAATACAAAGAAAAAAATGTATAAACTTGTATGAATTGAATCCATTCATAGAAACTACATTTACCAAGCCTACTCAAAATAAAACAGATTATAGGGTAGTAAAATTATTTTTGCAAAGAAATTATCATTTTAACAATCAATTATAAAATCTAAACCTAAAGAAATATAATATGAAATTTAAAATTCTCAAAATGGAGCAGAATTTGAAATAATAAGGAAAGAAGCATTCATGTTTAAAACAAATCATTTTTTTCCTTTTATTATTTAGGCTTTAATTTTTAGACATCTTCTCACATTAAAGATACTCCCCCTCTTTTAGAGAACTCCTCTAAGTATTCTTCAACAAATGGCCTATTAGTAATGAAATTTCTGTGCTATTTATTTGAGTTTTTTTTTTTTATCACTCTTTCAAATTTAAGCTATAACCTGATTTGAATGCATATTCTTGGTTGGCGGTCTTTTTTTTTGTTTTTGTTTTTGTTTTTGGGCCATACCAGCGGCACTCAGGGGTTACTGCTTTCTGCTCAGAAATAGCTCCTGGCAGGCACGGGGGACCATATGGGACACCGTGATTCAAACCAACCATCTTTGGTCCTGGATCGGCTGCTTGCAAGGCAAACACCACTGTGCTATCTCTCCGGGCCCTGGCAGTCTTTTTTATTCAGAACTTTGTATACATCATGAAATTCTCTCCTAGTCAATAGAATTGTTGAATAATCTTATAGTCTTCAGAGAAGAATCCTAGACGTTACTCTATGCTTTTCTCTTGATGATTTTAGGATTCTTTATCTCGGTTTTTAGTCAGTTTAATGATAATGTCTGAAGTGTATGCATCTGCCTCATATCACTGTATGAACTTCTAAGATCAGCTTCTAGGATCCTTTCTTAGGTTGAAGAAGTTCTCAACTATTATTTCGCATTCTAATAAGCCTAAAATTGTAAGTCATAGAAACTGGATTATGCGTGTAATATAAGAAAAATTATCAATTTGATAGAGCAATGGATGAGACACCAGAGAACTCTAACTAAAAAAGTAGAGGAAATCAGACAAAGAGTAATACTTGAGGGCCTGAGTGATAGCATAGAGGTAGGGCATTTTCCTTGCATGCTGCTGACTCAGGATGGACTTTGGTTCGATCCTCCACCCGCCCCCCCCCACATTCCATATGTTCCCCCAAGCCAGGAGCGATTTCTGAGTGCATAGCCAGGCGTAATCCCTGAGTGTCACCGAGTGTGCCCTCAACAAAAACAATAAAATTAACAACAAAAGAGTTATTACTTGAAGTGATTTAACTTCCTAAAAAATATTCACCAAACAGTGGAGTTTTCTAAATGGAAACTAAAAAGCCATCTACTCTTTGCTGCTGAAAGATGAGATGGATGCTGCTTCTTTTTCTGCTAAATAATTCCCTGGTGCCTCCAGTATTGTTTTATTGGATTTCCAGCTTTTTTTTTTGTATTGGTCACATCTATAATCAGCATTCCTGATTTAAGTTTTGATTATAACCAAGGGGAGAAATAATACCAAGAAAAATGTTCCTGAAACTTGGGAAAGGAGTTAAATACTCAGAGGAATTAAAGAGAAATAAGAGATTAATCAAAACAAAACTGCTTTATCAAAGTTTATATACTATATATTTTCAATACAGGACAATATGAAAATGCTTCATTTAGGATCAAGCACTAATGAAAACTCTTCTGTGTTTAAGTGAGCACCTCGGGGCCCGTGAGGTGGCGCTAGAGGTAAGGTGTCTGCCTTGCAAGCACTAGCCAAGGAAGGACCGCGGTTCGATCCTCCAGCGTCCCATATGGTCCCCCCAAGACAGGGGCAATTTCTGAGCACTTAGCCAGGAATAACCCCTGAGCACCAAACAGATGTGGCCCGAAAAACCAAAAGAGAGAGAGAGAGAGAGCACCCCAACTCCATTGGTAGTGCAGAGTAAGTGATAAACAATGGAGGCGCAGAAATCAACTTTGTAGGTTTCACACTAAAAGAGAAGGCTAAATGCAAACCATGTAGTGACTATGAAGATAGACAGGAATGTACATGTAGAGATTTACTGAGATTAAAATTGCCTAGTAACAATAGAGAATAAACTCATGAGTATAGGAATTGGGTGATATTGCTCAAAATGTTATCCCCAGAGCACATGCAAGACCCTTACCAAAATATTAGTCTCTAAAGTTTGATAAATATAAATTATTGCTGAACATATATGAAAGAATGACTCTATGACATTTTAAAAATCTTTTTATTACCTTATGGTTTTAATAAGCATATATTTATTTGAAACTTTTCCATGCAATATTTAAAAACTTTAAAATACTTTGACATATTGCAATATTCATTCCTACAGTAACATTTATTGTATTATATAATTAAATTAATTGGATATTTATATTACTGACATTTATTACAATGAGTATTATATTACTGTGACTTATTTATTTTATATAGCGCTCCCTTAAACATTTTTATATTTACCCCCCCAAACCTAGTCCCATTAAGCAACATTCTATTCTGTCATTATAAAAACAGGTTTTTTTATTTGTCTGTTTCAAATTTCACAAATAAATTATATCAGGTAGCTCTTGTTTTTGTCTGACTTACTCATTTGGCCTAGTCTACTCAACAGTCCATCTATGTATCTGCAGATGTCAAGATATCTTTTTTCTTATGGTTAAATAACATTTTATTGTAGGTGTTTGTATATAACACATATTTTAATGAAAATAAAGATTACCAGAAAAAAGAGAGATTAGAAGAAAATAATTTTAAATTTGGTGGGAAGGCTGAACTTGAGAAGCTAGTGAAAATTTATGACATGCACAATAGATAGAAAAATATAAATGATATCATAGCTACTATATTTTCAAAAAATGGGAGAATATCATGGATGACAGTTTTTAAAACTGAGGTTGAAGAATGAGGCAGAAACCCAGAAGAATGCAAAAGATACATAGATTGATTCTATGAGGGACATCATTAGTTTGAGAAATGTGTTAATATTTGAGTTTTGGTGTTGAGTGAAAAGTTATTACTTCTATTTTCAAAATTTACATGGTAGTTGATAGGTTACTTAACGATCTCATTCTAAACATGACAATGTATCCTAAATATCAGGTGAGTCCATTCATGGTTTGAAACTCATGGATTTCAAACCTTATTTGAAACCTCTGGTTGATCTCAAGATGCTTTTCTTTCCAAGGGATGATTCTAGATTTATACTGATATGAAATAAGTGCCTAGAAAAGTAATACTTTATTTTATATAAAAGTTCTACAACCATACTTTACTGACAGAAAAAACAATATTCATTATTATTTATAATAATAATTTATAATAACAGCAATAATATTACCTCCTTTAGTTTAATATTTTATGACAAAATTTTATTCAGAAGATGGAATTTAGAGAAGGCTCAAAGACAAGGAAGTTTCTGCTTTTCTGTAGTGTATACCCAGGAGAATCATACTACTTCAAGTATGTCTCAAGTAGTATGAGACATGACACATGACAGAAACTGCTTTGAGGTAAGAAAGAGTAATTCATTACTTGTCCTATGAAACAAGAAATACAAAGTTCCTGCAGTAGGTGTGTTTCTAGCATGCCTGAGAATTAACTAGACTTCTGTGAAAGATTTTTAGTTCTTTTTACAACACATCACAGTAAGAAGTAAGTGAGGGTCACAGAAATAGTACAATAAGAAGGGCATTTGCTTTTCACAATGCAGTCTTGGACTTATTCCTGGCATTCCATATTGTAACAGTTTCTGGAAGGACCAGCCCAGAAGCCACAGGTAAAGGGTCTGCACAGTCAGCCAATATATCTAGAGGAAGACAGAAATGCAGAGCAGGTTTCATTGCAACTCGGAACATGCTGAGTTATGTTCCCCCCCACCCTAAAAGTCATTAGCCTATAAAAATAATCAAATATGAAATAATTGATTTATTCCTGTGTTCTGGAAACTCTTTAGTGCTTTGACTATATAGGAGTTTAAAACAGAAATTGTTCTGCTTTCGATAAGAATGCAAATAAAGAGAAAATGAGAGGGAAAAAATAGTTTCGTATTAAGATAGGGTTCTGGGAAAAATTGAATCACTCCAAAGTCCCTGAAACCTAGCTGTTCTTCAAATATGCCAGGCATACTCCCACCTCTGGAACGTTCTATTTACTATTCCTTGGAATGTTCCTCCTCCAGTTATCTGCATGACTCATCATTCCTTACTTCTTTTAAGTAATCAAACAAATTTCATCATCTTGGAAAGAACGTTTCATGCTGAGCTACTTAGACTATTCTAGTTATGCAACTTTTAAGCACCATATACTGCTTAATTTTTTCTGTAGCATGGTTATCTCCCATCATACTACATTATCTAATTATTTTCTATACTAAAAATGCTACAGAGCTTTTACTTAGCAATATGGGGAAATGGTATAGTTATACATCCAAACTACACAGTCAACAACATGAGACAACAACACAATCAACTACAATAAAGGCAGGAGCTTCAGACAACCAAACTTTCAAATGAACCTCTCAAGGTGGCCGACTAGGGATATCTGGTGTGAGGGTGAGGGCAGACTGCAGAAGAGGGAATTTGGGAACATTGGTTAAGGAAAGTTGACACTGGTGATGGGGTAGTGTTAAAACATTATGTCTAAAATTAAAGTATCATTATTCTCTAGTCACAGTTTCTTAATAAGTTTTTAAAACTATGTATGAATTTGCTACTATGTGGATTGGTCTAGAGAGTATCGTATTGAGTGAAGTTAGTTAAAAGGAAAGGAAAAGACACAGAATGATCTCTTCCATGTGTAGGATTTAAAGAAATAGGATAATATTAAACAGCCTAAGGTAATAGAAATTAAGAGTAGAAGAACATGATCTTCAGTAAGAATCTTGGAATTGAGTTAGGGCTCAGGTAAATCAGAATAATTTAGAAAAGGGAACCCTAGGACAATGAGGGCATGGAAAGTGCCTTACTCTAAGGGACGGGATCAGAAGGAATCTGGTGACCTAGGTGGAGGGAAGTACACACTGGTGAAGGGATTGGTGTTGGAGCATATATATATATATATACACACACACACATATATGTACACCTGAAACAACAATGAATAGCTTTGTAACTGTAATTTACACTGATCTAATCTTTTTAAACTAAGCTATTAGAGCAGGGGTGGCGAACAAGTTCGACACAAAGAGCCAAAGTTTTAAACTGTGAGAGTCAGAGAGCCACACCACGCAGTGACCTGCCAAACACTCACACAAAAGCATCTAATTTTAACAATCATATATTAAACACATATTGCATTTTGCCATTTTGAGTGAGGGTCAAAATCCTGCAGTGATGGCGAGGGTGTGTTGCGTCCTCCACACTAAACTAACAGCAAGATGTGACCCAACATGTGACACGTGGGTCCCCCGCCCCCCTCGCTGGCCCGTGCAGTTGTTTCCGAGGGACGGGAGATGGGATGGCGCAGCCTGGGGGCGAGACTCCGCGCTAGGAGATCTCTCCTCAGAGGTCCCTCCTCAGAAGCAGCCGAACAAAATCCGAACTTGCCAAAGAGCCACAGTATACAAAATCATGATAAGAGACAAAGAGCCACATTCATTTTGGCCGGGAGCCGCATGAGGCTCAAGAGTCGCGTGTTTGCCACCCCTGTATTAGAGATAAAACATACTTGTCTGCTGTAGTAATTGTTTTGTCCAATGTGTGTAATAGTTCTTAGCACATAGTTGATGCTTTTGCTAAGATAGATACATTAGCAGGAAAGACAATTTTAGATGTTGATGAGGTGGCGTAGATCCATGAGACTTTGCTTGTAAGTTATAATAAAGAATAAAATAACTACCCGTGCATAAAGAAGAAAGTGTGAGCAAGGGGCCTGAATCACAGAGAATAAACAAGGAATAACTTAAAAAGGTCACTTAGAAAAAGCACAATGGGAAAAGATGCTTGGATATTGTCCTAGAAGTAAGACATAACAGAATAATTTCATCGGATTTAAAAATAGGCATTCAAAGAGAAGAGGAAGAGAAAAAAGAGAAAGGAGGGAAGCATACAAACCCTGGTTATTTCCTGAAATGAAAGATTCAGGGGCAAAAATAAAAGGATAAATGACCCATTATAAGATTTTTATATTCCTGATGAAAGTACAGATGATATTACCTGGAGAAAAACACAACAATAGAAATGAGAGCTAGATGTATTGCATCAATGTTTTTAAGATATAATTGATGACATTTATGCACAGATTCTACTGGCATATGAAGAATGGTATTGAACGAGAAAGGTTCATCTGTTTAAAGTTAGGAATCACATTTCAGCAATATGAGGTGAGAGTCCAAAAAGAATAAATTGCTATGATTATATTGCAAAATGAAAGGGACATGAATAAGATAAACTATATGTTGGATTTATTGAATGTCTGCAATCTACTTGTCTAACTTTATTAAGTCTGAGTATAATTTAGCTTGCACTTTCTATTTTAACACAGAGTTTAAACCAGCAGCCCCAATAAAGTCTGCTAATACATTTTATTCTAGCAAATATTAAATCCTAAATGTGTTTTGTATTTCTCATTTTTTGTATGAAACTGTTGCTTAACTCATATGATTGCATTCATCCTCCTAGGCAGGCCTATTATGTTTGTATAATGAGTTATGAGAAATACCAGGATCTAAGTTGACTTTGCTACCAGATATCACTGATCTAATAAGTATTGGGACTGAAATACAAAGTTTTAACTGTTTCTTTCTCAATCTGCTTTACCATTAAGGTCATTATCTCTGGAAATTTTAGTTATTCAAAATTCAAAATGTCAATTAATCTTCACATTCCTAACATTTACATCTCCAAGTGAATTATTTTATTTTTAAAGTATTTTATTTACATGTAGATTAGTACTATGTAAACTAGACACTGGACAAAGATACTGGACTGAGATACTAAATTATTGTTAAGTAGCTGGTTTTTCTATCAAAATGTGATCCAGACCAGATAGAAGGGAAAGGAAGTGTAAGGATTAACCTCTCCAGAGAGTAAAGATTGGCCATACTAAAAGTTATTTTCAGAAAAGTTCAGAAGCAATTTGGCATATTTATTAACTAAATCATATTAAATAACAATGCTTACTAAAGAATTTTTTCCTTTGGGGCTGAAGTGATAGCACAGTATGTAGAGTTATTTGATTTGCACAAGGTTGCCCAAGGATCGATCCCCAGCATCCTATAAGGACTGTGGAGCCTACCAAGAGCGATTTCTGAGCACAGAGCTAGGAGTAACCCCTGAGAGCTGCCCTCAGGTGTGGCCCAAAAACAAACAATAAAAAAATATTTTCTCCTAGAGCCTACTTATAGAAGAGTAAATTTTAATTATCATTGAAATAATAACACTAATAATACTTATGAACTAATGATATATCACCTTATTTTCATTGCCAATATCTAATTGTCAAAAAAAGAAGAGAGATCTGATGGGAAGATACTAGTTCTCAGGCTTAGAAGCACTCATTGTTATAAAGAATTAGAGGTTAAAAATATGAAAGAAAAATTTTTAAAAAGTCACTTTTCTCCTTTGACTTAGGAATGTTTCAAATTCAGATACACAATGGAATGGAATTTCTAACTGCATATAGAAATCTTTATATATGTTCTACATTTTATTCTGACCCAAATGCAGTAACATTAATACAAAACTGTGACAAGTTTATTGATGTCTGCCAATTCCAGCAATCTGGAGCATTTTACTTCTTCTACATACTCTTTTATTATGCCGTACGCTGTAGTGCATGGGGCTAATAATTCCAAACTGAACTCAGGGACATAAACAGTACCACTACATTCAAGGCAAGAGCAACTTAACCCTGTACTATCTCTCTGGAAGCTCACGCCTCTATTTTTTTTTTTTTTTGGTTTTTGGGCCACACCCATTTGACGTTCAGGGGTTACTCCTGGCTATGTGCTCAGAAATCGCCCCTGGCTTAGGTGGACCATATGGGACACCGGGGGATCGAACCGCGGTCCGTCCTACGCTAGCGCTTGCAAGGCAGACACCTTACCTCTAGCACCACCTTCCCGGCCCCACGCCTCTATTTTAACACTATATATTTAAATATTTAAACAGCACCCTTGTTGATATTAATATTATTTTTGTGTTGCCTTAAATTAAATTATACCTGAAATAATGTCTCCCTTCCAAGTTTCAGTTGGGCAAAAAGCAGTTAAAGTTATTTTATTTCTTATTGGTTTTACAGAAATTGAGGGATCAAAGCACACCAAAATTTGCTCAGGGCTTAGAGATCCCTGGCTCTGTGCTCAGAGATCACTCCTGACAGTGCTCTAGGGACCATATATGGTGCTGGGGACTAAATTTAGTTCAGTTGTTTACAAGACAAGTGCTTACAAATTGTGCTATCTCCCTGACCCAAGAAGATGATTTATTATTATTGTTATCAAATTGCAGGTACTACTTTAAAAATATAAATAAGCATATAATATTTATTTTGAGGAGGCCTAATTGTATCTTTATTATAACAATTTTTATGGAAATATATTGATGAACATCTAATTATTTAAAATTTATTGCTATTCTGGGGCCCGAATGGTAGCACAGAGGTAAGGCGTTTGCCTTGCACCTGGCCATCTTGGGTTCAATTCCCAGCATCTTATATGTCAGTTGAGCCTGCCAGAAACTATTTTTGAGGGCAGATCTAGGAGTAACCCCTGAGTGCCACCGAGTGTTGCCCAAAAAGAAAAAAAAAATATATGTTGCTTGGTTCCTAAAAGACATGCAAGTATATATTATTCCACAAGGTGGCGAAAGCATGCTACATTTTGTTCTTTCAATCTAACGCAAACTATTTTACTATTTAATCCTCTTATTTCCTTAGCCCTAGTATTTCCGGTTATAAAGAGTTCACACTTCAAAGAACTACCTTCTTGGGCAATTCCTGCTAGTGCTTGTACATAGCTATGTACCTTACATGCAAAAGGAAAATGAAATCAAGACAATCCTGACCAAATAAATTTCAAACCTATTCAACAACCTCTGCTGAGAGACTAGTTATCACTTTGAGTTTATTGTTCTGGACATTCTGAATTCCACTATGGCAAATAATTTTTGCTTTTGCCGCTTTAAAAATATTTTATAAACCTATTTAGAAAATTCTCCTTTACCTGTTTCCAAGGGCTGTGTCTTTGATGTTTTCTAATATTTAGTGTAAACCACAGATCCTCAGAGGTTTGGTGATTTAGTGACCAGAAGAATTACTTTTGTTTACTGTTAAAAATTCTGCCTCAAGCCTAGCAAGGGGTGATAAGTGCTTTAAGTCCCCTATAACTCCCAGAGCTCAGGATTTTATTTACTTGGTAGTAAAGAAAAATGCCATGGTTTCCCAATAGCCATATATAAATTAAGAGAAATCATAATATTTGTAACTCAAATTTTAGATAAAATTTTCACCTCCATATTTAATAATACAGTAAAAAATACAAGAGTTTTAAAGCTTTGTACTTATTATTTTCCATTTACCCCAGGTCTGTCATCTCTTCTCCCAAGTACAGCTCTGCACTGGTCTCTACATAACGTTCTCTCTCTCTCCTCAAATTACTGGTTTGGGTCAATAATGGTCAGTCATGGAAGATGATAGTCCAGGAGAGGAGGGGCAGTTGACGTTTATTCTATTCTTTTCTAGTTCCTTAGTTGTTACTCAGACTTTGCTTTTGCTGTTTAGCAGGAACTTGTTCATGGTTTAAACTTTTTATTGAACTGAGTCAGTCTCTTGTTTCTTTTCCTTCATTCCTTGGCCTACCCAGTAAAAGCAACTTTTTGTTTGTTTGCTTATTTGTTTGACTAAAGGTGTCTCACTTATCTTGTGTTTTCCTTAACCCTGATGATATATTTTAAATAGTACCTTCATTTAAGCATATCTTGAAAGGTCTCAACTGAAAATGTCTGGTTCTTGCTGGAAGTATGACAGATATACAATGCAATTTTTTTATCTGGATTATGTTTAGGACTACTCTTAAAAATGCATTAATTTAAAAAATATTTTATTCAACATTAAATGAGTATACTTTTCCCCCATTTACTTTTTATTAGCTTATAATATTATGGAATATCAAAGATATAGCTTCACATCTCTATTTGTGTATGATTATCACCACTCCCAATATCTAAGTTCCAATGCCATCCCAATACCAAAGATTTCTTTTTCCTTTTTTTCTTTTTTTTTCTTTTCCTTTTTTCTCTGGTAACAATATTGTTAACTGAGTTTAAGAATCAGATATTTTCTTCCTTGTAACTGCATTTAATTTGCTTTCATAATCCTGTTTTATAATTAGTGTTGTTCACTTTTTATCTCAGCATAATTTCCTCCAGATCCATACATTTTGCTGAAAAGGGCACAACTACATATTTTTTAAAAATAAAAATATCATGCTATTGAATATACATAAAGAACACAGCCTTTACCTGTTAATGAATATTTAGGTGAACCCATGTTTTAGCTTTTGTTAATAACGTTGCTATGTAGACAGGGGTATAAATATTATTTTAAGTTGTTGTTTTACACACATGTTTTGCAGTTGTAGTGCTGAAACATGTGGAATGTCCATTTTAATTTTAATTTTAATTTTAATTTTTCTATTTTAATTTTTAAAAAAATCCCTACGAATACTATAGCAGATTTCCTTTTCCTCTACATCCTTCCCCAAATTTCTTTTTTCAATCTTTTTGAAAAAAGGCAACCTCATGGCATGCAGTGATGATTCTTGGTGATTATGGTTTTAAATTTAATGTACCTAATAATAAAATAATATCAACCATTTTTAAAAATGTGTCTGGATCCCACTTGCATGTTTTCATGGGACAAATATTTTTTTAGAACTTTTGAATATTTTTCTAATTAATTTTTTATTTTGGGCTTTTGTGTTTTTTTTTAATAGGACTTGAAAGGTAATCCCTTGTCAACTGTGTAATGTGCATAGATATTCTCCCAAACTCCCATGGCCGTTATATATGTGTGACAATTTCTTTTATTGTGTAAAAATTTATGTAAATCTGGAGACATATCATCCCTTCTTACTAGAAGATTTTATTTTAGTTTTTTTAGTAATAGTAACTGAACCCTGGACCTCCTCACACAGAAAAAGCACTATTATACCACTGAAGTACATTTCTGACCTTAAAAAATTATTTATTTGTTTATTATTGTTTAGGGATTATACCTGGCAGCGCTCATGGGACCAGATGTCCTATATTGTGTGCCAGGCATTCTAACTAAGGTTGAACTGCATGGAAGGCAGACACTGTATCTCTTATGCTATGTCACTGCCTCTCACCAGATCTTTCACTTAATAAAAAATTCTTTTTTTTTTTTTTTTTTGGTTTTTGGGTCACACCCGGCAGTGCTCAGGGGTTATTCCTGGCTCCAGACTCAGAAATTGCTCCTGGCAGGCACGGGGGACATTATGGGACGCCGGGATTCGAACCGATGACCTCCTGCATGAAAGGCAAACACCTTACCTCCAAGCTATCTCTCCGGCCCCGTATAAAAAATTCTTAATATTTTCCTATTTCTAGAGCATCTAAAGCTTTGTATTTCCTATATCATCCTGACTTGTTTGATTAGAATCTCTGATTTCTCAAACTGTTTCCTTTGTTTCTCAGAACTTATTTTCTTAATGAATATGTTAGTTAACTTACCCACTTCTTCCAGTGTTTATACTGTTTTTATTTACTATTTGCAGTTATATTTGCATTAACATTCTCACCTAAATCTGACAAAATGTTTTAAATACTATATCTTTCTTCTTTATCTATCAAGTTTTGGACACACAGAGATGGTTTTTCACTTGACTTTGTTCATCTCTAAGATTAAGCTGAGCTCTTAATCAAATATAGTAATAAACTTTATGTGTCTATTCTACGTGTCATAAAATTAAATATTTTATTATTTCCTAATTTTTCATGTTATCAAACACACAGCAGTGTTTTAAAGACATTTTCAATTATTAGAAAGTACTTAGCAAAACATAAAATATGAATTGAAAATGGTAACTTTTAAGAAATAAATTAATCTCTAGAAGATAAAGCAAGGCATTAAATTCTGATTTAGTTTAGTATAATACTTACAATGATACCAGGTATTTTTTACAATAACTAATAACAGGGAAATTCCCCCAATTTTATAACTACACACATGCTATTGATAAAGCTATTCATATGGAAATTGATGAACATAACCTGAGTTTCAACTGAAACTATAATGGAAGTAGTGAAAATCTCACAAGAAATAAAGGCATACGTTTTATTTGTTCCTTCATTTCAGAGCATCCATCTGTGTGTATTCAGAATATAGAGGTTCCTAGAGTCTCATGTTCACTGCTGAATCCTTACTCAGCTCAGGTTCAAGCCAATTGCTGAAACCAGTAGCCTCTGCAGCTGCCTCCAAACAATTTTCTAAGCAACTCTCACAGCTGCACAGCAAAATGTTGGAAGGTTTGCAGAAAGCACAGCTGTGTTCCCAGACCCAACTGTGCATCAGAAAATAAAATTACCGAGTGTAGTATAGGTAGCAAATGCCACTCTCGGTAGAAGGACAAACTATTGGGAAGTGATAGCTTGGTTTGTGTGAGCAGAGTACTTTAGAGTTCAGTATCAAAGACATAAAACCAAATTGCTATATTCTGAAGTACTCTATTCAGCTACAGATTATTTAGAATGATATGGATTTTCACACTTTCCCACCACTACCATCAACACACACACACACACACACACACACACACACACACACACCACAAACACACACAATTTCTATCTGTTTTGTTTTATTTCATTGTGAAGTTAATAACACTGGGTTATTAATTAAAGTGACATTAGTTCACGTTTTTATTAACACTGAAGAAAGCTATATTTTTCTGATTAGTTACATGAAAACACAACCTGGGGGTAGGGAAAGAAAGCTAGCTTAATCTCTTTATATATGTAGAGAAGAAAGTACAAATTAAACTTTCACATATGATAATACATAACTTAGAGCTTGTCTCCAATGTACAAAGCACTTTGAAAAAAATCCTAGATTTATCTTTCATTGACTTAGTGTAAGTTAATTTTTTTAAGAGACTGGTAAACTTTAGATATTAATAAAGATAAAAGAATATTCTTTTGTACTGGTGAAGGGGGTGCTCTGTTTATGACTGAAATCCACTTACAATAATGCTTGTAATTATGGTGCTTAAATAAAGATTTTATAATTAAAAAGTAATATTCTTATGTAAAGTTTAACAAACTTTCTGTTTATAGTGGTGCTGATACTTGAGTTGGGAGGTGAGTGTTCTCTTTTTAAAACTGAAACCCAACAACAAACATGTTTGTACTCATGATGCTTAAATAAAAATATCATTAAAAATGATAAATAAGGGGCCAGAGAGATAGCATGGAGATAAGGCATTTGCCTTGCATGCAGAAGGACAGTGGTTTAAATACCAGCATTCTATATGGTCCCCCGAGCCTGCCAGGAGCGATTTCTGAGCATAGAGCCTGAGCGCTGCTGAGTGTGACCCAAAAACCAACCCCCCCCCCCAAAAAAAAACCAAGATAAATAAAAATTATAAAATTATATCAGAATTACCAATGTTTTAGAAATTTTACAGTTATTCTTATAGTTTTAATCAATACTATAACCAGCATTTTAGTGCAATGCAGTAACAGTGTTTTAATTGGGTCTAATATTAACTTCATGAGAGACTCAGAAAAAGACTACCAATATAATTATTCATATTAGTCCTATTTAATGTATCAAATTTAATAAATCATATATGAATAGTGACACATAAAATTAGAAGCTATAAAAATGTTGAAAACAAATAAAGACACTGAACAAGTAAGGTTTAGAAATCAAATATTTTCCTTTTTTTATATCTAATAATGTTAAATGGTTCCCTATAATAATGCTTTTTAGCACTTCACTAACCTAAAAATTGCTGTCATCACAATACTAAATTCATAATTCACCTCTCTATGTGTTAGCCAGAAGGTATTTCTTTTCTTTTCTTTCTTTTTTTGGGGGAATGTGGGTGGGTTTAGGTTACACCTGGCTGCATTCAGGGGTTATTTCTGGCTCTATGCTCAGAAATCACTCCTGGCAGGTTCAGGGACCATATGGGATGCTGAGATTTGAACCACCATCCTTCTGCATGCAGGGCAAACACCCTACCTCCATGCTATCTCTCTGGCCCAAAAATAAGACTTATTTTCGAGAAAGACTGATTATGACAAGTTATATGCACAAAGAACTTCATTTAACAAGATGCATTGTTTATATTTCAATTAACATTAGCATGTTTTTTCTATTTGGTATAACACATGAGACCATGTTGTCATTACAAGTTTATTAGTCATACCTTTAACAAAAATTCTCTTTCCTGATATTTTTTTTCCTGGCATGGATTTCTTCTTCCACCCTATGGACACAGTCTTCCAGTAATCAATCTCTACACTCTGACCATAAACATCTGAAATGTTCAGTGTAAGATTCAAAAAAGGATATATTCTTCTTTACATTATTCTACATTACAAAGAAGATTCAAAGAAGGTTTGCTATTCTATTACTGTGACGTACTGAATTAAAAACATTTATCAAGCATCCTATGCAAGTCTTTACTCATTAAGTTTATTTTAAACATAACTATCTGTACCAGAAATAACTGTGTTGCTATGCACGAGAATATAGATGAGATTTAAAAAGCAGGTTGTACTTTAGCAAATGTGCTCTAGTAATAAGAGTATATAAATAGGGGCTGGAGGGATAGCATGGAGGTAAAGCATTTGCCTTTCATGCAGAAGGTCATCGGTTTGAATCGCAGCATCCCATATGGTCCCCCATGCCTGCCAGGAGCAATTTCTGAGCATGGAGCCAGGAGTAACCCCTGAGCACTGCCGGGTGTGACCCAAAAACCACACACATGTACACACACACAAAGAGTATATAAATAATAAGCATTTCTGATGCAATGAAAATGAAAATTTTTAATCCCCTCAGGGTCATGCAATAGGTTATTGGTCAGAGAAAATAGATATTTTTATAACTGAATCTTCATTTAAATTGACAGAAAAATTTTGCAATCTGTTTACTTTGTACTGAAACCTGAAGAAAATTGACCTAATAGAATAGTTAAATTTGGTAGAGAAACAAGTTCATAGCTACATATGAATCCTTTGTAAGTATAAGCAGTTTGACCATGTTGTGATCATGGGATACACTGGGAGAACTGTATGGAAATTTTAAACTTTTTTTGGTAAAATTCCATGATAAATATATAACTAACATTATTTGCTAAAAGAAGAAATATGGTTAGAAAGGTGAAAAATTATTAGCAAAAAATTTCAATTAAATTCAGAGAAATGAAAAGTTTTACTAAACTTTTCACTGGGGAATTGTGATCACACATTCTTTACATCATTTAAAAAGAAAAAGAGACTTCACACTTGAACCATCTTGCTCTGCCTCACAAATTGAGGGGGGAATAATGGAGGATACCAAGACCAAACAGTCACATGAACGTTAAGTAGAAATAAAAAAAAGGTTCAAACTTAAGCACCAAATCCAAAGCCAAAGCCAATGATAACAGAAGTGATACCCAATTTACAACATACTAGACACAGAGAAGACCACCTAGCAGCCTGGGAGTTAAAAAGGGGGATATGGGATGCATGCTGAGAACAGGGATGGAGGGAGGAAAATATTGGTGATGGGATTCACTATCACTATGTACTTAAAATATTACTGTGAAAGATTTGTAATCCACTTTGATTAAAATAAAAAAAAAGAGATTTCATTTTGTTTATGACTGAAACCCAACTACAAACGTGCTTGTAATCAGGGAGCTTAAATAAAGAGTTATAAAAAATAAAATAATTTAAGCTAAAATAATATTGATAAATAAATAAACTAATGATGATGATTAAATAAATAAAAATAATACAATAAAAATAAAATAAATAATAATAATAGTTATGTACCTGTAGTCAAATAATCCAGGATAAATTTTTATGAGTTTTGTAGCTTCTGTTCAGAACTTTTTCAGGGTAAACATAAAATAGTAGGAAAATGGATTTTGTCTAATACACATAACTGATTGCTGCCTTACAGAAAAACTGAACCCAAAAGTTTACAGTTTATGTTCCAATTGCATAACTATAAATAAATTTTGCTTAATAAATAAAAGGAGAAACTGAAAAAAAGAAAAATAGACTTAATTTTATACATACATATATGTAGTTATACCCTAAGTATATATATATATATATATATATATATATATATATATATATGGATCTTATTTGAGAAAATTCAAAGGGATAAAATAGCTAAGTTAAAGTACAATATTTTAGTAAATTATTTGTACTGTGACAAATGTTCTACATTATGGGTTTCTGTAGGTAGGGTTTACCATGAAGCAGGATAAAGCAGATAATTGTTTAAACTCAAATGGTTTGGTCACTTAAAATGTTATTGTCCACATTTTTAGTAGAAAAGTATAATTGAATCACATAATTTCATCAGGATACTAGTAAAATTAGTGACCCTAATTAATATATGCAAATTTTCATGTTTTTCTAATAAAGAAGGCTAGTTTATAGGCCTTATGGTTTCCAGCCAATTCTTTGTGTCTTTCGTTCTAATTCATCACTAGTTTGCCAACCACTATTAAAACACTCACATCTAAATGTAAGGCCCATATCCTGACATTGATCCAATTGCGGAACTCCCATTGAAGTCGATGAAAGAGTTGCATAGAAATCAATGACAGGATATGGACCTCAAAGCTGGACCAACTCTCCCCTGGAACCTTTTTTACATTGACAGTCAGAAATTTTAGAGTATTCAAGAAACATGATACATAAACCAGAACATTTGCAGATGAGCTTCAAGGCTCTCTGACCTTCTTTAGCAAAGCTTATTTTGGGTTAGAATTTTATTGTATTTAAAGCTGAGGGTGGTGGTTTGCAAAAGAGCCAACTTCAGCAGTGATATAAGTGACTTAAATTTTATTTCTTACTATGTTGGTGAGCAGGCTTTTTTTAAATAAAACTTCTATTTTTGCAAATGCACTGACTTCCTTTCAAACTGAATGAATTCTTGTTCTGGCTCTGAATGGACAGTGATAAAATATTTTACAAAGTATCCTCCCTACTCAGAACAAATATTAAGCATTATATAGTTTAATTTATAATAAAACATTATATCAATTATATTTTGCTATGCCCCAAAGTGCTAAAACAATCCTTAATATTTTAATTAAGTCTTTTTTTCCAAGGAATGTAAAGCACCACAAACAAATTAAGAAAAATTCTTTCAGTTTTGAATTTTAATATAGTTTTAAATTATTTTTAAAAATAAATTTAATGCAAATATCTTAAACATTAAATTCCTCCATTACTGCTACTATAGTATTATTTTTCTACTTACCTATATTGTGTTTTTGTTTGTTTGTTTGTTTTTGATTTGGGGGGCTATACCCAGTGGTGCTCAGAGTTACTTGGCTCTGCACTCAGAGATCTCTCCTGGCAAGCTCAGAGGACCATATGGAATACTAGGGATCAAACCCAGATCTGTCCCTGGTGTGCAAAAGCCTACCATTTTGCTATCACTCCAGCCACTCTTTTTACCTTTAAGAGAAATATCTTCTTTAATATGAGAGAAATACAAAATTACATTTTAGTTTTCTTTAAGTGTAAGTAAATCTAGGATTTCTTTTCTAAAGAAAGACTTTGTGATTTATTCTGTTGCTATAATAACTAATGTTCAAAGTAAATAAGCATTCTTATTCACCTGAACCTTGAGCTTAGGTCAACTGAATAAGTAGATTGCCTAGAATACCTGGTTCTCAATATCTAGTGTGCTTTAAAATCACCTAATGAGCTCACTAAAACAGGTTGTTGAATTCCTATTTCTGATCCAGTTAAGCTAGGGGGCAGATGGGGGAAAATTTTTTTCAAATGTTTTCCCAGTTAGTCCTGTTGAGTTAGAACCAAAGTTCTCAAAACTTTGGTCTTAAAACTTCTGTCTAAAATCCTTTTCTACTCCAGTTTTAGCAGGAATAAAAACAAGCTGGAAAGAGAGAGTGAGAGTGAAGAGAGGGAGGGGGAGAGAGAGATCATTGTATGATTGAAAATCATAAACAATTTTGTAACTATATATCTCAGTGTTTTAATATTAAAATTTGTGAAAAAATTGTCTGACTTAAAGTCATGAACAATTTTGTAACTATGTATCTCAATGATTTAATTTTTAAAATTTTGAAAAAATAAAAAAGAATCATCTAGTAATAAGCTTACCTAAATGATACAATCTATTTTGGCCCTACTTTTTACTGATCTGGAATGGAGTCTGGGTATTTAATCTTCTGTGAAGAACAGAGCTAAATCTAATGTTGCTGACCATGTACATCTATTTGGGGGAAATCACTACGTTCTGATCCCTTCTAGCTATTAAATACTATGATTCTTTAAAGGTAACTCACATTAAGAAGGAAAAAATCTGTGGACCTAAACACCAGAGGCAAAGATATCATGGTGCATCTCCCTGATAATTATTAACATGGAGAATTTTTTCATGTGTATTTTGGCTATTTGAATTTCCTCTTTGAGGAAGTGTCTGTTAAATTCTTCTCCCCATTTTTGATGGGGTTATATGTTTTTTTCTTATTAAGTTTTGTCAGTACCTTGTATATCTTAGATATTAGCCCCTTGTCTGATGGATATTGGGTTAATAGTTTCTCCCATTCTGTAGGTGGCTTTCATATTTTAGGCACTATTTCCTTTGAGGTACAGAAGCTTCTCAGCTTAATATATTCCCATTTGCTTCGACTTGTTTGGAGAGTGCTGTTTTCTCCTTGAAGATGCCTATAGTCCCAAAGTCATATAGTTTTTACCTATGTGCTGTTCTATATATCTTATGGTTTCAGGTCTGATATCAAGGTCTTTAATTCATTTGGATTTTACCTTTGTACATGTCGTTAGCTGGGTGTCTGAATTCGCTTTTTTGCAAGTGGCTAACCAGTTATGCCAACACCACTTGTTGAAGAGGCTGTCCTTGATCCATTTTGGATTTCTTGCCCCTTTATTATAGATTCGTTGATTGTATGTCTGGGGAATATTTTCTGAGTACTCAAGTCTATTCAAGTCTATTCTGAGGATCTATGTTTATTCTAATACCATGCTGTTTTGATAACTATTGCTTTGTAATACAGTTTACAGTTGGGGAAAATAATGCCTTCCTTATTCCTTTTCCTAAGGATTGCTTTATCTATTCTTGGGTGTTTATTGTTACAAATGAATTTCAAAGTGCTTGATCCACTTCTTTGAAAAATGTCATGGGTATCTTTAGAAGGATTGCATTAAATCTGTACAATGCATTGGGGACTATTGCCATTTTAATGATATTAATGTTGACCAATCCATGAGCAGAGTATGTGTCTCAATTTCCTTGTTTCCTCTACAATGAGGTACCATCTCACACCACAGAGACTGGCACACATCACAAAGAACAAGAACAATCAGTGCTGGCAGGGATGTGAAGAGAAAGGAACTCTTATTCACTGCTGATGGGAATGCTGTCTAGTCCAGCCTTTATGGAAAACAATAGGGAGATTCCTCAAAAAACTGGAAATTTAACTCCCATATAATCGAGCTATGCCACTCCTAGAGATATACCCTATGACAAAAAAATTACAATTCAAAAATTCCTTCCTCACATCTATATTCATTGCAGTGCTATGTACAATAGCCAGACTCCTGAAACAACCAACATGTCCTTCAATAGATGAATGGCTAAAAATACTGTGGTACATATACACAATGGACTATTATGCAGTCATCAGGAGATGAAGTCATGAAATTTTCCTATACATGATGTACATGGAATCTATTATGTTAAGTAAAATAAGTCAGAGGGAGAGAGATAGACACAGAATAGTCTCACTCATCTATGGGTTTTAAGAAAAATTAAAGACATTACTGTAAGAAGGCCCAAAAACAATAGAGTTAAGGGCTGGAAGGGCTGGAAGGGCTGGAAGGACAGCTGACAATTTGAAGTTCACCACAAAGAGTGGTGAATTCTTTTAGTGAAATAACTACACTAACAACTAACAAGGCAATGTTAAAGAATGAGAGAAGTAGAATGCCTGTCGTGAATACAGGCAGGGGTGAAGAAGGAGGGGGCATTGGTGGTGGGAATGTTTAGTGTTGGTGGTGATGGGGGTTGTTCTGTTTATAACTGAAACACAACTACAAACATGCTTGAAATCATGGTGTTTAAATAAAGATTTATATTAAGACAATAAAGAAAATAAAAAAGATATCATGGTGGTAATTCCAGATTGCCTTCTACAGTCAACCTTTAAAAATTAACTATATAATGTCAAAACCACGAATGACCAAATCACATACCACCCTTGGCATGTATTTTTATTATGTTATGTTTATATAGTTAAAATCATGATTACTTATAAGGATGTATATAAAGTTTATCTAGCCTATAGCAATTAGATGACAAGATTCATTATTTGAAAACACTTGTATTTAATTTGACCTGACAAATTGTAAAAAAAAAAAAAAAAATTTCAATTTAGGCTAATTTCTTGTATATGAAAACAGCAAACTTCTATATGCTATGTGAAGACATCTATTAGGTAGATAAATTAATTTATTTATAAAATTACTTGTATTTTTCTTGTTATTTTGTAATAATGGTACAGCTATACACTTAATTATATTTTTATTAATGAAGAACAAGTTACATGTAGAATTTGTACAATCAAACATTCTTAATTCAATAATATAGCATTAACTCATAAGAAAGATGCACTATGACTCATTAGAGTTCTTGGCTGAAACTATAGACTCAATAAACCCCTTGTCTACTTAGTATTTTGCAAAACAATCTTTATAAGAATTGTAGCTTTTGGGGCCGGGAAGGTGGCGCTAGAGGTAAGGTGTCTGCCTTACAAGCGCTAGCCAAGGAACGGACCGCGGTTCGATCCCCCGGCGTCCCATATGGTCCCCCCAAGCCAGGGGCGATTTCTGAGCACATAGCTAGGAGTAACCCCTGAGCGTCAAACGGGTGTGGCCCAAAAACCAAAAAAAAAAAAAAAAGAATTGTAGCTTTTGACTTTAAAGTGCAATTAAGATTAATTTCAAAAGATGTCACTAAACACTGAAAACAAGTAGCATAAAATTTTACTTTTCTCTTCATTTTCAAAGGATAGTAATATTAGTGATTTCTAGAAAAGACCTTTGACAATTTATATATATTATTTATATATATTCATTTAAAAATTAAATCAATATTATTCAAATTAAATGTATGTTTTAAGTAATTTCATAAATGGCTTTATAAACTAAATTATTATTTTGATAGTAGATCTTAGGTATTTTTATCAAAATTTAAAGTATAATAAAATGTAGATTATTATACTTTGAAATCTGAAAAAATCAGATTCTTAGGTTGAAAATTTACTAGCATTATTCATACTATGATCATTTAGTTCTTTCCTAATTTTTCATATTTTTAGATATTGCATAAATGTGAGGGCTATAATTGTACACTTTTGTAATTGCTAGACATCACAAAATTTGTACATATTCATTTAATTTATATCTGAGAAAATGTAAAAGCTGAATATGAGTGGAGAAATTAATTTCTGGCTATCCTAATATTCAAAAACTTCTATGAATATGATAATAAATACACATTTTCTTGAGTTCTATATAACATGTCATTTTGTTCAAGTGTATAAAATCTAGAGCATTTGTTCTCTAATTGAGATTCATTGAGAGTGAAAGAGTACAGAAGATAAAAGTCAAGTCATTAAAAAGCTCCCAGACAGAGGAGAAGACACTGAGCAGGATAGCTCATAGATCTCTATAAGTTCTTGTCGACATAGTTCTAATTTTCTACAAGATGTTCTTTCAACACTGCTCTATCTTCAGTCTTCACACCGTTCAGACTTATTATGTCAGATACATTTTTATCTGACCACTCTTTAACACATGTTTTATATATTCAACCCACATTGTGTCTTTTTAGAGGGCTCAAATTAGGGTTTTGAACAATTGTCTTGTGGGTATTTGCTAACTCAATAAATCAAATCCTCTAGAATGTGAGCAACTGGTTTACATCATTTATAAGTTTCTCAAAGAGAGCTGTCACTCAAGAAGTTTAAAACTGGGGCCAGGCGGTGGCGCTAAAGGTAAGGTGCGCCTGCCTTGCCTGCGGTAGCGTTGGACGGACTGCGGTTCGATCCCCCGGTGTCCCATATGGTCCCCCAAGCCAGGAGCAACTTCTGAGCGCATAGCCAGGAGTAACCCCTGAGCGTTACCGGGTGTGGCCCAAAAACCAAAAAAAAAAAAAAAAAAAGAAGTTTAAAACTACTGAAGTAAGCTGTTCCATTATTTTCCAGTTTACTATGCCCAGAAAACCCACCTTGAGTGTTTTTACTTTTGAGAATTAACTCACTTCTTTCTCACTGCCTAAGTGTTGGTAACCATAATTCTATTATGTAAATTCCCTGAGCATTCAATTTCAGGTGTCCCCATTGCCCTGAATAAATTTTGATTGCTGGTTGAAAATAGGATGTTGTACTGCTCTTGAGTGAATCAACTGATTCTAGCTTTTGAACTTTCCTTATATCCAGAAACTTCTATATACCTGAACTCCACTCACCAATATTATACAGTACTTTCCCTTCATGCTTCCTTTCATGGTTTTATGCTCCAGTCACCAAAATAATTGAATCTTTTCTCTGTTCCCTGAATATTCTCTATGTGTCTCTTTTGATCTTTTCCATTTATCAGAAATTTTTTTTTGTTTTTGTTATTTACTTCTTTATTTTAACTTTTTGGATATTCTAGTGGTGCTCAGGAATTCTGAATCAGAGCCCTCTCCTGTCAATACTCATAGTTCACTGCAAGTGATATTCTTGGCTCCTAGTTTACAAGGACAAAAAGGCACCCCATCCCCGTGATAATCAGGATCTTCATGGTAACTACACCTGATGATGCATGGAGGGGATGTGATCATAGGACTAGAAACTTGATTGAATTGGGATGCATATAATGCAGGCTGATTCCTGTACTAGATTCCTCATTTTCTTTTATTTTCCTTTTCATGCATGTATTTTTTTCCTTTCCTCTTTTTGATATTGTCCTTGTCATTGTCATAATGTGTGAAAGTTTCACATTTGGTATATACCTCATATACACTTGGATGTGGGGTGTCAGAGGTTTCATTTGTGGTGTCTTGGAAACATAACCACAGTGCTGGTGATCAGACAGCATATTTTTGGGGGAGGTGAACCACACTCAATTGTGATAAGGACTTACTCATGTCTCTGTTCTCAGGCATCACTCCTGGCAGTGTTAATGGGGACAATATAAGCTACCTGGGAAAAAATTTGGGTTGGATATGTGCAAGATATGCACCTTACTCAGAATACAATTTCTCCAGGCTCAGAAATTTACTCAATCTTTTCTTCAGGGTAAATGATAACACTTTCAAGTTTTTAGTATCCATTTCATATGCATACACTTAGATAAGAATACTTGCTCATAACCATGCCAAAAAATAAATGAGTTCACTGTAGTTCCACTTTATTTTCAATACTGTTATGTTGATTCTCCCAATTTATGCATTCAAAAGACATTCTATACTCTATTCTAACAGAAATTTGTGGTCACCATCAGATTAATAACTGATGTTCTAAAATATCTTATCTTACAATTTTAAAGACAAACATTTAAAAGGTTCAGGCTTTATGTATTCCTTGATAATAAATGCATTATTATGTGCACAGCCCTCAATAGGATATGCTTTATCCTTTTTCAGGGCATACACCACTGAAAAGAACAATGGTGCATGTTCCAATAAAAGAATAGCAGGATCTGATAAGGAAAAGTCACTAAGTGAGATGAGCTAGATAAAGAAATAAAATGTCCTACTTATTAGTCAGGAGACCAAGTAAATTCCTTTAAGGTTTCTAGATTTAGCAAAAAGAACAAAATCTCCTGCTTTCTAAATTTCTTTCACAAATTTATTACTTTCTCAGAGGATACATTGATTTTCCGTTGAATTGATATCAGGGTCTTTAAATCAAATCTAAGTTATTGTGTTTTTCTGTCATATCGAAGTCTGAGCAGAACAATAGCAGGTGACCATAAGGGAAATTAATCCTCAATGTCATTTTAAAATAAAACATCTTTATAAGTGAAGATGCTGTTCCATTCATATTTGCTACTATGCCATTATATGCTCCCAAAGAAGTAACCAATAATGAAGATAATGTGTTCACTTATTTAGATAAGGTAGTGGCTAGGCACATTTAAGTAGCTTATCATTTTTTCATTTATATTTTTTTCAAATGAATATTTTGCATATACATTCTTTCCTTATGTAAAATATAAAATGTGTAAGCATGTACATACATGTATATGAATATATAAACAACACATTCTTTATCAATATGTTTAAACATTCATATCATCAACAAAAATAACATTTCTAATTATGACATTTCCTATACTGATCAAGTTCCATATCGGCTAAAGTGTTCAGTTCCACCTTAGCCTTGAATTAACACAGGTTAATTCATGGTCGCACTCTCATCAGTTGTTGTTGCATAATCCTAACATTTCATTCTTATTTAGTTTAAAAATTATATAAGAAACCAAAAGGTTTGGGCCAAAAGGATTATGAAAACAAACATTGAAGACAGATGTGGTGATTATAAGAAAAAAATTTTAGAATTTGGCAGGATAAGAATTGAAGTGGAAGAAAATATGGTGAAGTCCATAAGGGCTATGCCAAATCTAACAGAACCTCTCCAGGACAGGGGAAATGCTCCACCAACCACCCAATCCAAACAGCCTGATAGAAGAGAATTGAGGAGTCCTAGTGTGAATACAGGTTCAGGTCATTTGTGCCCCTTGTCTGTAAAATATAGTCTGTATTTATATATAAATATTTATAATATATTAAGTATATATAAATATATATACATAAGTATAAATTTTATAAATATTTATACTTGTTTACAAATATATATTTACATGTAAATATATACTGTGATATTTATTGACATGATTATTTTTTGAAAGTTTATATGGAATATGTTTTTACTATTGGATTAAGTAATAACACCTTAAAAAACACCTTAACAAAGAAGGGACAGTAAAGACAAAATAATGTAAGTTTATTACGTCAGCAAAGATTAATATATTTATATAAGTCTATCTGGTAGACCTAAAATTTAAGAAACTGTATGTAATGTATAAAAATAGGCAGTTTAGTCTAATTCTAGTGAGTATCAGCTGGTATATCAGTGGGTATCTAGCATATGAATTTGATGTTTTCATATGCAAAAAAATGAGATACTTCCTTAGGACTAAAGTAAGTTCAGAAGGGAGAAGGATATAATAGTCAAATTCATCCAAATTGTGACTATTAAGGCAATGATTTTGAAACTTCTAAGGAAATAGAGCTGAAAGACAACTATAAGAAAATGTGAGACACAAAAATAGAGATGACCGCTTTCTCAACAAACTTTTCAAAGCTAAAGAACCTCAGTGGGACTAAAGAGATAGTACAAAAAATAAAAAAGGCAAGTGCATTGCATGTGGCTGACTCTAGTTTGATTTTCAGAACCATATGAGGTTCTACAATCACCATTAAGTGTCACTTTGAAATATTAAGCTAGGATAGCTCACTACTGACCAAAATTGGGGGAGTTCAAGTCCACCTTATCATCACCCCCACAAAGAATTAGGTTTGTATAAGAATAAGTTATAAGCATCTATGATAAATGCATTAATCCCCAAAATTCAAAGAAGCTGGTTCAGATTCTTTTTCTTTTGATTTTGCTTGCTTTGGGATCACACCTAGTAGTATTTGGAGGCTACTCCCAGATTGATGCTCAAAGTCATTCTCAGCAGTGCTTAAAAGCTCTTAGGCCCTGAAGATTGAACCTCAGACTAATTAAAGTATACGTTCTAGATTTTTAAGCTATCTGCCTACCAGTAGTATGGGTTGTAAGAATCCATAAATATGAAGCTACTGAGACTTTCTAAGCAGAAGGAAAATATTTATTATTTCAATTTAATCTTAGAAGGCATATAGAACAAATAGGCGAGGGGAAGTTTAAAGGCCGGCACATTTTAACATTCACAGAAGCAGAAATGAAAAAGACCTTTACCTGTACCCTTGGCAATGACAATGGACACACATTGATGAATGAAAAGATGAAGCAACGCTATTTTGTGGTTTCAATTTCACACCAAAAGAGTAGGAGAACTGTATACTTAATTATGATTCCAATACAATAACTATAAAATGGGAAATTCTGTGGAATTTTGGACTGAATGTATTTGAGTTATGACTTCACTTTAACAAGCATCTCAAAGAAAAAAATACAATATTTCATGCAATAAAAAATCCAATCTTATTTCAAGTCATAACAAAACTAATAATCAGAAGAGGAACACAGAGCAGAGCTTGGGTTGAGTGTTCTGTGCCTCTATTTAGGACAAATGCCATAAACATACAAGATAATCCTTCTATCAGAATTGTTTTCAATTGCTAATAACCAAAATGCAATCCAAGTAAATTTTTTTTCTCTCAAGAAGTCTGGAACAGGGACTGGTGTTCTATGTCACTTCTTTAATTTCTGCTTCATCCGTTTTGCAATGTGCCTTGAATCTTCATAATTAAAATAAATGCTTACCATTTGGCCCACACATTTAGGTCACAGGCAGAAAGAATGAAGGTATACTACTGCTTTCTTTTTCTGTTTTGTTTTTTGTTTTTGTTTTTTTTGGGGGGTACACTCGGTGACGCTCAGGAGTTATTCCTGGCTATGCGCTCAGAAATTGGTCCTGTCTTGGGGGACATGGGACGTCGGGGGATTGAACCGCGGTCCATCCTAGGCAAGTGATTGCAAGGCTGACGCCTTACCCTTAGCACCACCACTCCGGCCCCTATTGCTTTCTTAAGTCATTTCCAATGACTTCCACCTATTATGGTTCATTGATTGTGCCTATTTGCTAGTAAGACAGTTTACGATTTTAGCTGGGTGTTCTCTTAATATAAATTAATGAGTCCTAGTGTTGGTAGGGGAATGGTAAGGCCTTTCTGGGCTCAACCTACAGCCTGGCAGGTCTGAAGGTTGCAGGGTGAGGGTGAAGAGATTCCCAAAGCAGTCAGATTAAATTCCAGGAGTCGGCCAGCTTTATTTCACAGTTCCTACCGCAGTGAACACCTCCTCACATATCCTCTATAGTTTACTAAGCCTTTTCCGAGCAGCTACTTCTCTACTCCTGGCTCTCTCGGCCTGTCTCCCTTTCAGCTGCTTTTTCCAGGCTTCCTAACTGGCTTACAGGCTGACTAACTTCCTTTGGTGATGCTACTGATCTGTTGCTGAATCTCTCTGTTGAATCTCGCTATTGATTCTGTCACACTTCTGCCTCTAACTCTACTTTTTTTTTTTTGGGGGGGGGGTCACACCCGGCAGCGCTTAGGTGTTACTCCTGGCTCTACGCTCAGAAATCTCCCCTGGCAGGCACAGGGGACCATGTGGAATGTCGGAATTCGAACCACCGTCCTTCTGCATGAAAGGCAAACGCCTCACCTCCATGCTATCTTTCCGGCCCCGTCTAACTCTCCTTAATCCCTCTCGTCCTCCAAGTCAGCCTCCTTTACCTGCCAATTCCAGGTGTGGGCAGTTCTGATCATTCAGGTGGAATAAATAAGGAGTTGGGGGAAGGGATACCCACACTGGGTACATCAACACCACAACTGAAAATGAGTTCTGCTAATAAAGCAGAGATGGGAAGTGGTTACTAAGTGGATCGCAGCTACAGTTCAAGAAGTTCTTCTCACCCCTTAAATATTATATTATTTATTCATTTTAATGTAGGGTCACTCCTAGCAGTGCTGAGCTTACTCCTGGATCTCCTGCTCAAGGAACATTCCTGATGGGGCCTGAGGAATCATATGTGGTACTGGGTTAGCAAATGCAAGGCAAGCATCCTACCTGCTGTACTATCTCCCTAACCCAATTTTGTGATTTTTTAGCTCCATATCTATCTGCATATGTGAACATATGCACACGCACATGGGCACACACATACATACACACAGCTCCTTAATATTTTCAAGTGTCTTCTTTGAATAAAACAGTTTCTTTAGGCTTCTGAATTGTGGAGATTTAAGTCTGTTTTACTATTAAGATAAATTCAGACAAATGTAGCATATTTTGCCTTTTAGCCAGGATTTTATTTTTCACTAGCAGCTCACAGACTAAGAATTATGGCTCTTGTGAACTTGTACATCTACAGATTGTAATACAATGCAAATATTCTCTGAAGGTCACCAGATAATTTCTTGCTTGCTAGTGGAAAATCTAAAAGTAATTACATGGTTTTATTCAGCATTAAACACCAAGGTCTTATCTATCTTTCAGATCAAAAAAATTTTATGAACTTCTTTGTGGATCTATTATCTGGCACTGTGGCATCCTATCAGCTGAGATCACCATTACCTTTAATATTCAATGAATGACTCTGTGTCCATATTCTGTGGAAAACCCAGTTTTACTCATCCAATCTACAAGAATTATTGGAATGTCTTGTCACCTGTTGATGTGATTTATTTTCTCTGTCACTAAATTATCACTGTCCTCTTCACATCCTCTGTGCCCACTACCATTTTCCTTTTTATGCAGATATAACTTTTATCCCTTAAATTTCCTCTAAAGAACTAGTTCTAAAATGCTGTTACTGGGTCTGAAGAGATTGCACAGTGGTAGGAAATTTGCTTTGCATGCAGCCAATCCAGGATGGATGGTGGTTCGAATCCCATTTGGTCCCCCGTGTCTTCCAGGAGTGATTTCTGAGCACAGAGCCAGGAGTAACACCTGAGCGCCAACAGGAGTGACCCCAAAACCAAAAATAAATGTTAAATTTTAAAATGCTGTTAATAATAAATAAAAATAAACTAAAATGCTGTTACTATTAATCAATTTACTTCTTTTTATTAATCTTTTTTATTAAATTAAAATTTTATTATTTGATTTACTTGTTTTCTAGATTTTTTGTAACATACTCCATTTTTCTTTTCTCCTAGATTTTTCTAACAGTACTCATAGTTCTTTATGTTTTATCTTTCTGAGGTAACTCTGCTGACTTATCTGCAAGTGATGTTTTAATTATCTATTAAGTTATACAGCTGACCAAACTCAAAGTTTTGCTTCTTGGTATCATAGATGCAAACAAACCACACTGTGTTTCTGCTTATATCCAACACCATCTTTTCTTAGACCATAGGCACTTCTCACTGAGAATTCTACAGTAGTCTCCAAAGCAGTTTTTCTGCTCTAGTATTGACTTCTCCTTTCCACCTCTTATTCACATGGCATCAAAAGTAAGATTCTTATGACAATGACTAAAACTAGATCCTAGTCTTGCTTTAAATGTAAAATATAACTTTCTTTTCTTTTTTTACAAGTTTTTCATAGTTGTATTTTAGTAACCATAGTGACAGTAAATTAGGGTCCTTCCCACTACCACTGTTTACCTCCCTCCATCATAGTTCCCAGCATGCGTCCTGTACCTCCACCCTTAGCCCCCTAGACTGCTAGTGTAACAGGTCCATTTTGTGTATAGCTTGTTATAGTTTGGGTTTCTTGATTCTACTGTTGTTGACATTGGTTTGGATATTTAGGGCTGAACATTTTTATAAAATATAACTTTCTTAATTTGCGACACAATACCCAGCATGATTTGACTTACATATATTTATCCCTTTTCTCTTATAAAACTTTGGTTCTAAAGAAACAGGCTAATATGGCTAACTTCAAAGGGCAGGGATACCAAACAATGATAAGTGGAGTTAGACAAAAAACCTCCTAACTGTTTCCACACCTGCTTTTCAAGAACTGCATGCTGAAGAGTAAAAATGCTACAACTATTTTGTAAGAAGCTAAAAAGAAGCAGAAATTCAATGAGACTCCCACTCCCTTGGTGCTGCTTATCTTATATTCGAAGCAAAACACTTTAAGTAACAAGTCACAAGTTATGCTTTAGAAGGAAATACACAGTCACTCCATGCCCCATACCAACAAAATATTGCCCTGTACATCATAACCAGCAATTGGAATAAGAAGGCAAATGAAACTTGATATAGAGAAAAGACTTTGATTAAAGTGTGAAGGTACTAGGAGTGGTAATATCTCTTGGAAAATAAGTGAAATGACAAAACCAGATTATATCTGCAAAAATTGAGAACACTTTGAAAATAATAATTTTCATATATTCTAACAATAAAATTGGAAAACAGAAAGCTGGTTGTAGAATAAATTATGGATGTTACCTGCACTTGGGTCTATGAAAATTACAATTAAAATGTGATTACTTTGATAGAAATTAGCTTCAACAACAAGCTCATTCAATAAATAAATATCCATATTGTTTTTCCCTAATTATCAATTATCTTTATCAAAATATTTACATTCAATTATAATAAAGTGTTGGTTTAATTGGGAACATCCTATTGAATAGCAAATAAGTGTGTTTGTGTGTGAAAAAACAAAACAAAACATAACATTTAAAATAATCTGCATGTTTTAAAAACCTGCTTTCAAGGTCCTCTTGTATGATGCTGAAATCATATCATTATTTTAAAGAAAGGCAAGATAGAATTGAATGTTTTAATTTAATTTTATTATTATTCCCTGAAACAAAAGTGTTAGGGAAGCTAGGTCTGAATAGTTCCCTGATTGTATTGTATTTTGAACTGCAGTAAAGCATTTTCCTTTTGTTTTTTTTTTTCTTTTTTTTTTGATTTATATATATATGTTGGTGTAGCTACCTGAGACCCACCCATTTCTGGGAGGGGTCTTGGGAACTGACTATTAGGTGTTACCTTACCTGCAAGACCCCGCCCATTCCTGGGAGGGGTCTTGGAAAAGTTAGATAAGCCTTGGACCAAGGGGATTCGGCCCTTTCTGCGCTGCTGGGCGCTCTGGCTTGTGGGCCTCTGTGTTCTGGTCTTTGACCAGCATGGAGCCCAAAGGGAAGATGGCTGAAAGGAGTTTAAGATGCAGGGCCAAGAATAACTAGTGCTTGAAAGGTTATGAGTAGGCCACACACCTGTCGTGGTTAGGGCATGAATAAAGCTGATGGTTCCTAATGCCTGCCTGTGAGTGAGTGATTACGCAGTTCACCTGGGCCTGGGACCCGCCGGCTGGATGGGGGATAAAGCCACGTGGCTGGGGCCTAAGCACAAAGGCCTCCATCCATCGCCATCCAGCCCCATCGTTAATTATTTGATACAACATATATATATTGAAAAAACTTCACCAGTGCAACATTCCCATCACCAATATCCCAAGTGTCCTTCCTCCCCACCCCACACCGGCCTGTACTCTAGACAGGCTTTCTACTTCCCTCATTTTCCTTTTAGAAATCTGTGTTTTATCTTCTTGTACAACAAATAGGCAGTGGATACTTACTCAGCTTTACCATTAACAATTTTTCTTACTACTCTCTTACCCTGCCCAGTGCTTCAGTTAAATTTTCTTTGAATTGCTAGAATATTTTGAAATTATGTAATTATATGGCAGAAAATAATTTAATAAATTAAACCAGACCACGGTTTAATTTTTTAATAACTCAAGGAAATGGGTGTATAGCATCCTAGGAAAAATAACAATTTTAAATACTATAGTTTTCCAAGATACTTATTATAATAGAAATATTGAACTCATGAAAACAAAAATATCATGTATATTATGCTTCGTTTTAAGTTTTTACTTTATTTAAAAATATTTTATCACATAGTTGACCATAATATTTTGTTTTCAGATATGTGAGAGAAATGTTATTTAAAAAAAAAAAACAGAAAAATAAAATGGAGGGCTGAGCTATATATAGCACAGCAGGTAGGGCATTTACCTTGCACGCAGCAGACCTGGATACAATCTCTGGCTATCCATGTGGTCCCCTAAACCAACCAGCAGTGATTTCTGAATGCAGAGCCAGGAGTAACCCCTGAGCACTGCCTGATGTGGCCCAAAAACCAAAAATTAAAAAAGATAAAAAGAAAAAGGAGGAAAAGAAAGAAAATTTTAATAAAAAAATATAGTGACAAGCAAATTTGTGAAAATTATTTTCTCTCAAATTAGATCATTAAGGAATGCATTTGTTTCCATATAAGTGAGAGCAAAGTTATTTTAAAAAAGAATTGAAAGAATTCAAAAGGGAAAAGAAGAATGAAAAAATTATAAACAAAAAATATAGTCACAAGCAAATTTGTGAAACTTATTATACCTCCAATGAAGTCATTAAGATAATGGCAAATTTAGTAAGCTCTTGTTATTAGTTGTCTGTACTGGTTTTACATTTGTTTTTAAATTTTTTGGTTTTGGGGACACACCCAGTGGCACTCAAGGATTACTCCTATCTCTGCTCTCAGAAATAGCTCCTGGCTTGGGGAGCATATGGGATGCTGGGGATTGAACCCACATCTGTCGTGTGTCAGCCATGTGCAAGGCAAATGCCCTACCACTGTGCTACCATTCTGGCCCCTTATTTTCAAATATTAAATGACCTCTGCTACACATTCACATCTAAATGGGTTTGTTTTATAGGAATGATAGCATCAAACAACTGAAGTTGTCAGGAATATAAAGAAATAATACGGATACTGTGGCTTTTGTAGAGTGTTTTCTCAGCTGTCAGGCCTCCCATAAGAAAAAGAGATGCAGGGGGCGGGGTGCTTGCATTTTCTCTCAAAAAGCCCTGGGGATATTAAACCAAATACCGACATATGAAAGTGAGTCAAATTGGTCTCTTTGACGAGAATCTTAAAGGAATGTTGAGGCAGGGCCATAGGCAGAGTAGTGAGTGATTCTGGGAGATGGATGCAGCAGGGGTAACTACAGCATGGTTGAGGCATAGCCTGCCTTTCCTCCAGAGATTGCCAGCTTTCTATTTCATGGCCAGTTTACCCATGAATTGTTACATCTTGTTTTACATCTCTTTTGAGAAAAAGAGCAATTTTATGGTGTTGTAGCAACAATTATAATTGTTTTTTGTTTCTACGCCACAATTGGTGGTGCTTGAGAATTACTGCTTCTGGCTCTATGTTCAGAAATTACTCCTGGAGGTGTAATTATTTCTGGGGTACCAACTGGGACCAACCAGGATTGGCTATGTGCAAGGCAAACACCCTACCCACTGTGTTATTACTCTGGCCCCACATTATAATATTTTTAGTAAATATTAACTAATCTGGTTGTAAAAAGGCTACCACTTAACCTATTCAACCAATATATACTTTTCTGTACATAGCTTAGGTGACTTTTCCTTGAGTCTCGAGCAAATCAAATTCTTCCCTAAGGGCCAAGGGCATTGAATCCTAGCATTCTCTCTCATCTCCTTTATAAAGCTTCCTTTATTTAAACTTCACCTCGAACTACACATTGTTTATTTCTAAATAGTCCTATGTTATCTGAGGATTACAGAATATCTAAAATTCTTTAATGTATCTTTAAATAATTATATCTGAACTAATTATCCTGAGTTTAAAATCTATATCTCCAACTGGGGAGATAGCTCAAAAGGGCTATAGTGCATGTCTGTGGTAGGCTTGGCTCAATCATCAGCAATGTCTGGTCCACCCCTTGAGCACCACCAGGAATTACCCAAATGATAAACTGAGAATAGTACAGGAACAATATTGGGTGCTCCCCCAATAATAAAGTTCAAATAACAAAGTTCAAGAACAAAGTTCACACCAAACCTCAAAAGAAAATAATAAACCTCACATAAAGTTTTAAAATACATAATCCATTGAACAATTGATGCTAAACCTATATGGGCTAAGAGTCTCAGAATTCTATTTTTAAAAGGTAGAATCATAAAAGCACCTACAGTGAAATAAGGATGGCTAATGATAGATACATTAAATAAAAATAAAAGGTAAATTATCCGTTGTTGTTCAATTTAGTTGCAAAATCTTTTGCCAACTCATCACAAAAGCCATATTAAAGATAAAGAAATAGCTGAAGCTCTAGTGATTGAGATGGCTTAGTCTATCTTTTAGGAATGCAAGTGGTAGCATGAAAGATGAGGTGATCTACCCATAAATACAGGGCTCTGATTCAGCCTGAATACAAGTGATTTTAATGCTAGACACATCCACTTTCAGCTGGAGGGTATTTGTTGTGAGCTGCTGTGGAGAATGCCTAAGGTTAGAAAAAAAGTGCACACCCTTAGCAACCACTAATGAATAAAAATACACTGATCAGGATTTAAAAACTGAAAAAAAATGTGTGTAGTAGTCCGAAGTTATTAGAGGTAGACAATTGAAAAAAGATTTTACAAAGTAGGTTGGATTCTACAGGTGCTGACCAAGCTAACACTGACTACCCTTCTGATTCTTGGGCATTTTGCCCAAATAACTATTGGAAACTTGAATCTTATTTTTAAAATTTCTAGACTGTCTTCTTTACGCTCTGTGAACAGCAGTTGGTAGTGAGAATTTGCTTGTGTTAATGTATTGAGACCTATGTCATGTCAACTTAAATTTATCTCTGGAATGAAGATAACCACTTTTGAGAAAGATACATGACATGAAAATCCAGTGACAAGCTAGAGACTGCCCTCACATTTCTGATCTCTTCTACTAGAAATTACCCCAAATACCTGACTATTTTATTGAGATAACAAGACTGAAAAAAATATCAAAAGTGAAATATATGTACTATCATTAGCTTATAAATAGAAAAGCTGGGGCATGTTGCTATTTTACCACTTTTAAAACCTTTGATGAAGTTGGGCAAGTCAGGGAACCAAATGGAGTCTAATTTTCTTGACAAGGCTCAAAAGGTTTCTACATTATAATTTATTTAACACTTACTACACACTTACTAGTGAAAAGGCATTAGTGGATGATATGCTTCATATAGTCACTCTTCTCAGGTAGTTTACTTTTTATTCCAAGTGAAGTAAAGAAACAATTAACCCTAGAAATATTACATATTTCTAAAAAGTGAAGAAAAATTAAGCATACTCACAATAGTACACACAGTTTAATCTAGTAGGTCAAAGAACATTTCTTTAGGGAATGATATTTAATCAAAAAAGGGTGGGAAGGCAGGGGGTGGAGAGAACATTCCAAAACAAGGGGATAACATGTGCAAGAGCCCCAAGGCATGGAGGATTTTAACACTGTCCAAGAATAGCAAGAAAACTCATGTGGCTACACCAAGGGGAGAGAGTGGCAGGAGATAAGGCTCCCAATGTTGTTATAAGAATGAAAAAGGAAACATGTGTGAACATGCTCTGCAGAGTACAAAGCTTTGTACCACTGTGGGAATTAACACAGTCATCAGGTTTCAGGTGCAGTTCTGAGCACCAGAGCAGCAGGTTGGGTCTGGCTCAATTGTATAGTTCATAGGGCACCTGAATTACATAGAGTGGGCCTGGGTTGAATTTCGGTCACCGCATTTGGTCCCCTCAGCCCATCAGAAGTGAACCCCGAGTGAATCCTGAGTGAATCCAGGAGTAAGATCTGAGCACTGCCTGGTGTGGTTTCCAAACCAAGATAAAACAGAACATTTGAACACAATTTTGATTGCTTTCACTCCTAAACTTTTTTTTCACATCTTAGCCAGAAAGAGGGTTTTTAATTTGCAATGATATAATAAGTTAAAAACACTTAACTATACATCTCTCAAGGACCCACTCAACTTTCAAGCTAGAAAACAGTATTACAGAAATCCTTTCTATGAGTAAGAAACTGAAATAAGAGAAATATAATATTCTAATATTCTCTGGATTCTTCAGCATTTCCACTTGTATCAAGTAAAATAACAGGTAGACACTTTCTTCTATTACTCCTTTATCCCTGCCAATTATTTTTAAATGAAACTAAAACAATAAAAATCAGAAAATTGGTAGAACTCATTCCTAGCAAACCCATCCATGTATCTAATTATTCAACAAATATTTATTGATTCCAATTAGTTTCTGTTGATATGGAATTAAAAGAATATGGGGATGGAATATTATTATGCTAATTTAGATTAAAAAATAGCCAGATAAGTGAAGGTTTGGAGTAGAATCCCATTTTTATTGCCTCATTATTTATTTGATATAAGTGTATTATTACCCATAAAGATAAATTTTTGGATACAGCCTCATGAAATTGTTTAAAACTTCATTTTTAAAATTTGAGCGTGGAGGCTAGGAATATGGCTTGCTGGTCCAGTACATACCTTGAATGTGCGAGGCCCTGGCTTGGAACCAAGTATCCAAAACACTACAATGCAATTTAATAAAACGGTATGAAGGAAGAGGAGGAAAAGAAAAATGAGAGAGACAATCTATTATTGGGCTAATTATTGGATAATAGAATTCAATGAGAGGCTGAACAAGGCACTGATGTGCATACAGAGGATATTGATGACAATGTGCAATTATTTTTAATGATTATTTTTAACAATAAATTATTAAAACAAAATTTGTGCCTATTTCACTATATACTCTCTTTAAACCATTTTGTCTTCTGTCTTTAAACCATAAACTCTCTTTAAACCATTTTGTCTTCTGTCTTCCATGTACTGAAACACTTGGGAAAACTAAGCTGACAGAAATGCAAAACAACATAGTTGTTGACAGAAATGCAAAACAACAAAACAACATAGATCGCTATAATGAGAATCAGTGAAAGGACTGCCCTAAAAAATTCCATTAAAAAATTTTGTTTTTAATTTTTACTTTTTTGGGGCAGGCACACAAGACAGTGCTCAGAACTCACTCCTATATTTGTGTTCAAGGATCACTCATGGCAGACTCATGGGACATCCTGAGTGCCAGTGTCAAACTTAGTTGGCTGCATGTAAGATAAGCACCCTACTTGCTGTACTATCCCTCCCACCCAAGAATTAATTTTTAAATGGAATTATTACTAATATTTCTAAAGAAAACTGGGAATGTGGTGCTATTCCATGAGGATGGAGTTGGAATAATTTATGTATATCAGGGGTCTTCAAACTACAGCCCGAGGGCCACATATTGTATTTATTCCCATTTTGTTTCTTCACTTCTAAATAAGATATATGCAGTGTGCGTAAAAATTTGTTCATAATTTTTGTTTCTACTATAATCTGGCCCTCCAACAGTCTGAAGGACAGTAACTGGCCCCCTGTTTAAAAAGTTTGAGGACCCCTGATGTAGATGATAAAGCTGATAATTGTTAAAAAAAATTCTAGAACCCAAACAGACCAGAGATAGTCTATTAAATAGAACAAAAATATTTTGGGGAAAAATAAATGAATGTAGCCCATGCTGAGTTCCAATCCCAGATACTGTATGCTCCCGACATCTTGTCCCCTTCCAAATATAGTCAGTTAGTCAGGGTGACACTGATATTCCCTAGCAATACATCATCAGCCTGAGAACCTGTTGAACTATCAGGTTCCCTTGCTATGTTGAGTATGGTCTGGAGTGGTCCCTGAGCCATATGTCCTCATGGTATTTCTTATTTTATGTTTCTAGAAAGAAACACAAAATGACATATGGCAAATGGGAACTGAAAACATAAACAAAGGATAATTAAGAGCTAAACTATTAAAAGTTTTCTCTTCAAAAAGTTGAGCTTAACGTTCCATACAACATCAAGAAGAAAAATTCAGAACTAGTAAAATTTAATGATACATAGAAGGTATGCTTAAAATGCATACAACAGATAGGTTATACAAAAGTCTGTTTCTTAAATAATAGGAAGTATAGAACCAGGAGTAACCCCTGAGCACCACCGGGTGTGGCCCAAAAAATAAATAATAGGAAGAAGCCAATAGGAAGTCTACAAAAACAATAAACATGCTCTTATTTTGTCATATCATACACCATTGTATGTGGTGCAATGAGTACTTAATAGAATTCCAAATCTGTCATTCCATTATTTGTTCCAGGCTATAATTTTTATTGTTTAAAGTTCAAAAATTTAAGAGTAAATGTTCTCTGGCAAAAAATACACCACTCATGTAAAAAAGTTTATCAATCACTCAGTGAGTGTTCAATTATAACTATATATAAAATCCTGCATTGCAGTTTGTTCAAATTCAAGTTGATTCTATGGTTTCCAGAAAGCTGTTCTTGTGCAGGGGAAGGGGGCACACATAGCAATACCCAGAGTTATTCCTGGTTCTGTGCTCAAAGATCACTTTTAGATATTCTCCTAAAATTTGAATCTATCCATATACAATACCATTTCTAAAATTTATCAGGCACAAATAATGTGCACAACATAGTGTCAAGAGAAATATAAAGACTGTTTCCAGACTTTGGCGAATGGTTAAGTGATAATTGCTAACAGATGGACTCTAATATGCCAATCTAAATTTGATTCTGGGGAAAAATATTAAAGGCAATATACCACAGAATTTGTTGTTGTTGTTGTTGTTGTTGTTTTGGACAATCTGGGATTATACCTTACATTGCTTGAGGGTCAAAGTGAAATATTGGCATTGAACTCAGGTAGGACCCTTTTAAGTCCACCAACCTATTTGCTGTACTATTGCTCTGGTACAACTTTAAGTTTACATATGCCTGGACCTAAAGGCAGGTTGCCTAGGTTTCTTTTTAGGTTCTTTCCTTTACTAGCTATATAACAACTTTGTCTTCTTAGACTTCTCATTTATAAATTGCAGCAAGTACTTCACCTACTTTACAGTGCTGAATAATGTTCAACAAGATGATTCAAGTACATGTTAATACTACTGTCACATATATAAATCTAGTTCACACTGGTTTTATGAATACATAGTTAACATTGGAATATTTACTAAAGTTCATAATTAAAAAGACAAATAAAAATGCTAAATGTTATTGATTCAGTTGTCCTCCAATAAAATCTGTGGTGCTCACTGAGACTAAACATATTTGTATGTGGTTTAACATACATATATTTTATTATCCAAAGAATCTTTCAGTGGATATAAATGTTACTTCACTTTAGATTTAAATATTCATATTTAATGGCTATACTTTCACATTTATCATGTATCCAATCTCTAAATTTTGTGATACAGTTATCTGAATATTTACTAAATGCTTTTGCTCACTCACCATATGAATTTTAGTAAAGAGAGCTCATTCATCCTTCAGTAACCCTCCCCTGAAGTTTCTTCAGTATGCTCTGAGCTGATTTTCAGAGATCCAGAGGTATTTCTTAGAATTCTGTCGAGCAATTGTCTTTTAGAGAAAAACAAGAATCAGAAAAAAGAGCCTGCTATGGTCCAAACAAATCCATTTTAAGTAGTTAATCTGAAAATAAGACCTCATGCTGATCTTGTCATAAGGAGGACAAATAAAGGGTTGTCTCAGAGGGCCCTATTAAATAATTTCACTGAACTGGAAAACCAAAGTGCCACCCTGGATAATAAAACAAAAAGAAGCAATAGGTTGTCATGATCACATATTTCAGAAACAGTTGAAACAACAGTTTGGCTGTCAGGTGGCTCTTCAAAGCTAGAGTAATTTCTTTTCTGCTTTCTAAGGCCAAGTTTTGCCCCAGAGGGTCAATATCATCCTGTAAGCATGTGACACTGGAGCACATTTCCAGTCTGAGGTGTCTTTATGTGATCCAAACAACTATGACTAAATATTAAACTGAGGGGGGAAAGGCTCCTCTTTAAGCAGGAATGAAAACAGATTCTCACATCGATTGGAGTAACCTCAGAATCAGTGATTGTCAAACTGAAAAATTCAAATAAATACCTTGGCAGTTTATTAAAATACAACAATACCATTTTAATAAAAATGGTGTTATCATTTACATTTACCTTCGACAACCTTCCCCTCCCTGCCTGTTTCTCATTTAGGCAACCAAGTTCAGAGCACTGGATGTCACTCATTTTTTTAACACCTGAGGAAGATCAAATATAATATTTCTAACTTTGCTTCTAATACTCCTCAGCCCATTGAATATTCACTGTAAGCACTCTCTTTTTTTGTTTTGTTCTTTTCTGTACAGACTTCTTAGAGAATGTATCTGTTTTTACTATGATAATGACACAATTTATTTTATATCCAGTGGTGACTGAGTCCTTCTTTATGATGTCCTGAGTAGAGTCTCTTTACTACATAGAAAAGAATCTTGGGTACCCAAATAAAATATTGGACTAAGTTCCAAGATTCTTAATCAGCAATTATAAAAGTGAAAATTGGTTCAGAAAAAGTTATCAAGCATCACAGACTTAACCTAAGATTGTTTAAGCTATACTCATTCTAATTTTCAGTATTTAGAACAAACCTGTGAAGCTTCTGTGAAGCTACTCTAATTCCATGGTATATCTTGTTGGCCTCTCTTTATTCTCTACATATCACCCCTCTTGCAGTTCTTCTACCAGACTGGCCCCATATAAAGTGAGAAAGAAAACTGGCATGTTCTATTTCTACCCTGTTCACTAATGGCATGACAGTATTTTTCTTAAGGGTTTTCTTCTTGAACATATCACTAACTTTCACATTATAATATAAATAACTAAGGTTAAATAAGTCAAATTACTTTAGAATATTAAATACCAACAGCTTTATTAATTCATTAGAATAAATAGAATGTCTTGGTCGGCCAGTAAATTGAGAGGGCCAATGAGCTCCCAGATGCAGGAACCTGCCATCACCTATTTGACAAAAAGGCCATTTTGTATAAACTTCTTTTATGAGGTTGGAGTAAAATATGAAGAAGAACAAAAACTAAAGAGAGTGAATCAGTTTGCTTAGAAGCAATAGCAGCATTAGACAAAATTGGGTTAGCTGACCACTAACTGTATAAAAACTTTAAAAAGAAATGTATCACATGTTTAGAAAAAGGTAAGACATTGTCTTATATATGATATAAGTACATTTATGGAAAATCATTATGCATCATATTTTTATTGTTTCATATTGTTGTTCATAGTGATAATAATAACCAAAATACTGTTATGCCTATTTTACTGGTAACTAGAGAGTTGAACTCAATGAAAATTTGTACAGAGTAAACTGTAAACTAAAAAACCAAAGACCAATTAAGTTGCACATCTGTTCTCACAGTGCATTCTTGTTTTTTCTTTTTTTGGTTTTTGGGCCACACCTGGTGATGCTCAGGGGATACTCCTGGCTATGCGCTCAGAAATTGCTCCTGGCTTGGGAGACTATATGGAAGACTGGGGAATCAAACCGCTGTCCGTCCTAATCTAGCACGTGCAAGACAAATGCCCTACCGCTTGCACCATTGTTTCAACTCCCACCATGCATTCTTTTTAACTATTGTCTCTGACAGGTATTTAATCTAACCCTTAAAATTATTATTATTATTAATTTGTTTCTGGGACATTCAGAAACTTTGTTTCTGGCACTCAGGGGTTACTCCTGACTCTCTGTTTCAGTAATTATTCTGTACAGTTCTGGGAGACTATCTGAGATGCCAGGGATTGAATCTGGGTCAGTCATATACAAGGCAAATGCTCTTCCAGCCATTATGTCACTCAGTCAATCCCTTAAAATTCTTGAAATTATGGAAACTTATTGGATTTTTCTTTCTTTCTGTATCTCTGGAGAAATTTTTCTGTCAAATAGAATAGAACTTATTTAACAATATTTCTAAATTGCTGCATATTGTTGCATCTCTCTACAAATAGATTATAATATCTTCTTGGGAAGTAACAAGACATAAGTAATAAACAATTTGTTAAAGCTTTGCTCAAACCCATGTTTAATATAATTGAAACCATAAATTAAGATCCTTTGGTGCCAGAGCAGTGGCACAAGCAATAAGACATTTTCATTGCAGGTGCTAACCTAGGACAGACTGCGGTTCGATATTGTGGAGTCCCATATGGTCCCCCAAGCCACGAGCGATTTCTAAGCTCATAGCCAACAATTTCCACTGAGCATCACCGGGTGGATCAAAAAAAATGATCCTTTTATTTAATATATATTAAGTCACTTTATATTATGGTTGTTAATGTGCCTTCCACTTTTTTCTTCTTTATCCATTTTTATTAAGGATTAACATAGGATTTTAAAAATCTGGAGAAAATCAGAGACAGAGGTCAATCAGAAGCTATGTCAAACCCACATTCCTATTTGCTAATATACATTTATCAAGGAACTCTGCTTCATTCCCTGGATATTAGTAAGCTTTATTCTAGTAAGACAAAGTATAACACTCCCCACCACACTGCAAATATCCTTGTATCATATTTTGAAACAGGTTCATGTACTATACAAAGGATATCTGCACTGACAGGTGTGACTCACTTGAAATTTTACAGACTGGGCTTCTGTGCCACAGAAACATCTGACTCATGGATGAGACCAGAGACAATCAGCTTCTATGTTTATATAGCTGAAAATAAGGTCATGAAGACTTATACTAATCTGTTTGCAAAGGTTGGCATACGAATTTCAGATACCAAAGAAACCTAGAATTAGGTCTCTGTGAACTGCTGAATACCAGTTGGCACTCATAAAAACTTCATTACTCTAAAAAGATAAACTGGGTGTCTAATTTAAGGGAGTTTGAACATGAAATGTCATAGAAATTTTGGCAAGATTCATTTGACCCAAACTACACTCTTATCACTTGTTGAGGAGTTTCATCCCATAAGGATTAGTGGTTTGTATATCCACAAAGACTAAGATGACATTTTAGAAATTCCTGAATAGAAAAAGGTCTCCCATTTGTAAGACATATGTATAGTGACTGCTTTCCAAAAGAATTTTCCAGGAAACTAAGCAGAATAATATGTTTTAGCAAATGAGACTCTTCAAAGCAGAAACATCCCAATGGAAATAAATTTTCAAATCTTATTGTGTTTAAAGTAAGTTATATTTCAGGATCTAACATAAAGAATTGGTTTTAAAAACAAAAGACAAGCAAAATGTTTATCAGTAGAGATAATGTTTTTATATGTATAATCATAGGTTAAATAGTTGAGAAATAATACATTATTTTTATTTGAAATTCTCTGATAATCAGTGATACAGGTAATCATATATCAAATGGCCATCTGTATATCTTCACAGAGGATGTTCTATTCATCTCTTTATTACATTTTTTGATCGAGATAATAAAAAATGTATTAAGTTTTACAATTGCTTAATATCTCTTGGATATTAACCTTTGTCAGATAGATGATAAGATATTTTATCCCCATCTTTCTTTATATTTTGGATACACTTTAGTATTTCTAAAAAAAAAAAAAACTTATATACGACCTTTGTTTTACTTTGCTTGGACAATGACATTGAAGCATTGAAGATACCTCTAAGATTCAGTGTCATGCCGAGTTATGCCTAATTTTTCTCAAAATAATTTATGAAAGAATTCTCATAGAGAAGTCCTTAATCCATATTGACATTTGTGTAAAAATGTGTTATTTTTATTTATAAATGTTTAGTCATTTATATATAAATATTTTATAGACAACAATGTTGCTTAAGAAAATGCAAATCGGAAAGAATTTGCTTCAAAAGACTAGAGCGTTAGCACAGAGGATAGGGCATTTGCCTTCCACCTGGTCCACCTGGGTTCAATAACTGGAAACTATCTAGTTTCTGAAGCTCAGCAGGAGTTATATCTGAGCACAGAACCAGGAGTAACTGCTGAGCATTGCTGGGCATGGCTCAAAACACACATACACGAAAAAAATTTGCTTCTAAATTAAGGCAACTTGATGGTTTTAGGAACTACATATACACACACAAAAAAAGCAAACTTTCCCTCAAAAATAGGGGAAGAGAAACATCAATGAATTTATATCACTATGTTTCAAAACCACATATCCAAATAAGGAATGCATAACTTAGGGACAATATTGTCTAGATTCTCTCCTATATATATATTCATATATATGTGTATATATGTTTTGTGATATACCTTGACTATATATCAGCTTTCATCTCTTAACCTGTATCTGAACTGAACAAATCTATAGCAGTTAAAATATTATAGTAAAAAAAAAAGTTAGGAAAAGATACATTTAATGCTAGTATCACTTAGAAAATGTTAAGGAAGAACCCTGAACAATCCAGACTGCAACTTCTTAAGCATGTCTAGAGTTACTGTATACTCTGTTTGAAACTACCGTATTACAGCTTTCAAATTGTGGCCAAGAAAAATAGAATATTTACATAGCATCAGTCATCAGAAACACATAATCAGTTCTAATTGAGTAGAGAAAATAAGAAATGATTATTTCTTACAGTATTAATTGTATAAATATATTTTCTGAAAATAGAAATATAACCACATTTACTTAAGTGTAAACAAATAGTCCAAACAAATAGACTTGCAAACAATAGAACATATGCATGCTCATAAACAAAAAAACATCTTAAGTATGAACATAAATATGTTCATAACACAAAATTATAAGTTTAGAAAATGAATAAAAAGTGAAAATAAACAATGGAGGGTTTAAATAATCTTATTTAGACAATTACAGATACCAAGATTAAGAGATGATATGCAGGCTATCATTGTCTTCCAGGGGTTCATATTATTCATACCAATAATCTATAGTACTTTGGGAAGTAAAAATCTGATCTTCATAGTATTCTATTATAGGCCCAAGCCAGATGGGACTTTAAATTCTTTTAAGATAAGGCTACACCTTAAAGCTGGATGTCCCAAAGGAAGTACTAAATGGAGTGAAGTAAGGCATCCAGAGTGAAAGTTCACTCAGAACATAGAGGTCATATAACAGTAGTCAGGAGAGAACAGCAGATTGTACTCTTATAAGTAAGTGCTTTGCTTGAAATATCAACCCTATGATACTGTAAATGAGCAAGTTACCCAGTCTATTATGTAATCAAGAAGTATTAGGAGCAAGTACAAGCCTGATTTAAATTTCCTTTGGTTAAAGGATAAAGTACCTCTTAAGGGTTTTCTCATATCTGTTCTGTATTGTGGTGAAGTTTTCTGTTTGTGTATGGACCAAGGCAACAGAGAAACTGGGAAAGAATGTTGGGCACCAAATGGCAAGGAGAGATTAAACAACAACAAAATCTATTGGCATCTAGCCACTTGCACCTGGTAGAGTGACATCAAAAAACCACAGATTTATGCCTACGGCTTTACAAGTTAAAAAGAAATCAATTACTTCTTTCAGCAAATATTTATTGAGTATCCATTACCTGTTAGACAATTTGCTAATTCATTGGGATACAGAAGAGAAAAATGTCTCTTCCCTTACAATATAAGAGAGTGTGGTAGCCAGTAAAATTTACATACTAAGTAAAAGTAAAACTGAAATCCAAATACAATCATGTATGTAATAAAGTTGGTTAAATAAAAAAAAGAAAAAAGAAAAAAATCATGTAATCAAAACACTGTATTCCATAATTGACATAGTAATTTACATAGCCCTAGGTCTGATAAAACATGAGATTGGGAGTCTAATAAATTTTTCACTAAATAAATTTGTTCACAATAAAATTGTTGACTAGTAAAAAAAATATTCATTACAAGAGAAGCTAAATTAAGAATTTTATTCATGAAAATGAGTAAAGGGTCAGAGTCATGCTATTACAGAAGATACAGTACAAAATGAAGGGCATCAAAAGACTGTTTTTGAGTTTAGAAACTACAAATGTGAGAAGAAAGGTATTACTTATAAATATTGAATACTTCCTACTTTAGGATGGGCCAGAAGTAGCAAAATAACAAATTCAGTGTAGTTGGATAGAACCATTAAGTAAAGAAAACCATGAAAACTAAGCCATATAAAATAATGGGGAAATTGTGTTGAATTTGGAATGAGAAATAGGTAAATTGTACATTTAAGATAGCAATATGTCAAATAAGTTCAATGTGTTTCCTTCATTTAGAAATCTTTGCAAAGAAATGGGAATTTGACTCTGTCCATAATTCAGCAGAACTTGCGATGAAGAACTTAAAAACCATTTTTTTAAAGCTACTCCTTCCCTCATCACCCAACACATACTATTTACCCCCCTGCCAGGACCTTTAGTCATTTGAAATGTATTTTTATGTGGTGTGTAACCTTTAAAAAAATTTTTCTGCCAATTTACTAGAAAGGTTTTCTTTTTATTTTTTTCACCTCCTTGTTAAATTATACACAAAACTGTGCCTTTCTGCACTGTATAAAGGCACTCAGAGGCACTCTTGAAAGACTCTAGTGAAAATGGAAGAGTTGAGGTGGTAAAACCAGACTGTACCCCTTAAAAACTAAGTTTTTTGGCCCCAAACAATTGTGTTGTTTTGTGTGAATTGGCTAGTGGTTGGTGAGCCATGTTATAGGTATATTTATAAACCATGAATAAAATAAATAAAATACATTATCATCTCTTATAGCCTAAGAAGGAGAAAAGGATATAGCCAAAGGAACGTCTGATAATCACTAATGTTAATATGAGAGAGCAGATTACATTCAACATAGATTAAAGTGTTCATTCAAAAAAATAGCCACTTTGTCCAATTTCTCTGTACAGTCCACATATTCTTCTTGAGTGGCTTACATTTGAAATATAATCAATAAAACTGTTCTGGAATTGTTTTCGGTGACAGTCAATGAAAAAGTTGGTGTTCATTTAGTTTAGGTATCTATTTTGTATTTCAGTTTGAGGTGGCATCTAGACTGGATTTCTATTTTCTTTTAGTATTTATTTATTATTCATATAAAATATTTTATAGAATATATAAATTTATATATATACTTATAAAAACGGGACTCATAACTACAACACAAGGTAGATATGAAAGGGAAGGTGTGACTGATAACCTGTTGGACATCCATGTGACACTAGTCCCAAACCAAATGTCAGAAGGAACCCCTTAGAGCAGCTGTTCCAGAGTACCCCATAAAGCAAATGTTCCAAGAATACTCCTTGCAGTGAAAACTTTAGAGATATTACTCCAGAGATGGGGGATGGAGAGCAAAAAGAGGGACACTTCTCCCCATGATTAGTGACTACTCTCAGGATTTGATTAGTAAACACTCTATATTTGTCCGTCCTTCCTCACAGATAACTATGTTTAAGGAGATTTATATATCATTTGTATTGCCCACCGTGTTGCTCATGAAATGTTCCTAAGTAATCCCCAATATTTATGCTTATCTTCTTTCTTGAACCTACCCTCCCCTTGCCTATTCTTGTGCTATGTCCCTGGACCTGCCACCAATTTTTTTTTTACAATTTCTCTTGCCCTATAAAAGCATATAAAATGTCTCTTGTCGTCAGCCTCAGACCTATTCTTCCCTGGTCATCAGTGGGGAGGGGAGATGTCTTTGGTCAGAGGGACAGAAATCCCTCACTGGCTGATGTTGTAGACACAATAATTTCTATTATGACTGATAACATGAACTTAGATAGTTTTTTATATTTTGGAAATGTAGTACCAAAAGAAACCACTTTTAAGCTGCTTCAGAGAGTAAGACACTCGGGTGGGCAACAAAAAACTGGTGACAATCCAAATAGGCAGTTAAAATCAGAATAGTCAGGCAGTAGTAGAGAGATACAGGTAAAACAATTCAAAAGAAGATAGTACCTTCTCCACCGCAAGAGGACCCAACCAGTGAGTTCAGTGTGCACCTGCCTACCATTGATGGATCCAATCAGACCAATAGGGCTAGGCCAGTGGTCGGCAACCTGCGGCTCGCGAGCCACATATGGCTCTTTACACTTTTAATTTGGCTGTTCTGAGTGCCGGGCAGTCGCTCCAGGAGTCAGGACTCTGCTCCTACCCTCTGTAAGTGCGCGCCCTTTGTGCAGCCCCTGCAAACGGCTCCAAGAGTGTAAGATGCTACCCAGTATCAACCCTAAACAAAGGTGTGCCCCCATTGTCATCCTTTCTTAAACCTCTTCCTTTGATATGTAAAAGCCCACAGAATATGTACTTTAGTCTCTCCTCTCTCTCTCTCTCTCTCTCTCTCTCTCCTCTCTCTCTCTCCTCTCTCTCTCTCTCTCTCTCTCTCTCTCTCTCTCTCTCTCTCTCTCTCTCTCTCTCTCTCTCTCTATCTCTCTCTCTTGACCTGAAACCTCCTGGTATTGGAAATTGGTTTTAATAAAAAAAAAAAAAAAAAAAAAAGGTGTTCTAGCTTTTGGGACTCGAGGCAGAGAATACAAGGTAAAAGGCCATGGACTCCATGATCATCCTTTCCTGGCTAGCTTGGTTTATTATTTCTTTCCCGCTACCCTGTTTCTTCAGACCAGGTTGGGTGGGGTTTAGAAATACAGTGCCTGGAGTGATCTTAAAACACATATTTTATTTTGCACAAGAGTCGGTGGGCATCTTCCATGAAGGGATTCCAACCTAGAGTTTTCTTTTCCGTGGATTCTCATGTTCAGAGTTCTCATGATTAAAGTTGTGAGCTAATGCCCTTAAATGCTGTTTTTCATATTGATTATGACTTTCTGCATAATATAAGTGCCAATCGGAAATTTTTTGCAAGAGTGGAAACATTTCAATATCTCCTTCTCAGACACAGCTATCCCAGAATCAGATTCTTTTTGAACACGTCCATCTTATGTATCACTGTAAAACCTACTTGTGAAACTCCCCTACAGAGAAATATTAAATTCATAGAGAAAATGAACAATGTCTGCCAAATATACAAGCTTAGCTACCCATTCCTTGTCCAACTGGGGCTGTACAAAGTCAGAATTGTGCTCTCACAGGAACTGCACTACTTCTTCCCTCTTGCCAACAAGGCGAGAGAGCACCCTTCCCCTGAACAGCCACTTCACTTCTTCATGGAGAAGATGCTAGTAGTGGGCATCCATACTCTCACCCAGGGTGGTGAATAGCCTGGATTTGATCACAATTGTGAATTTCACAAATTATCTTTACTGTGTCATCTGTCACAGAGTTTAGTTAAGCAGGGAGGTTTTTTTGAATCCTGTCATACAATGAGTGGATACAATGTACAGGTGTGCAACTTCTGTTTCTTGTGACTACACAAAAACACCTAGCCATGCACAGTGCATCATCTGTACATACATCAACACATCAGATTATTATTTTGAGTGAAATGAATTAGAAGGAGAGGTGTAGACACAGAATAATCATTTGTGGCATATAAGAATAATAAATGGCAATATGGTAACAATATCTAGAAAAAAATAGGGATGAGGGACAGGAGGACTAGTCTATGATAGAAAGCTTGCCATAAAGAGTGGTGAGTTCAGTTAGAATAGAGAAAGGTACATTATGACATTGAGAGTTGGAACATATCACTCTGGTCAAGAATTGGGTGCTGAAAATGGATAAGTGACATGCATGGTACCCTTTAATTAACAATATTGCAAACCACGGTGTCATAAAGGAAATTTTGCAACTCTCAGTGTCATAAAGAAAAAAAGAGATAGAAAAAAGCAAAATGCCTGCCCTTGACATAGGAAGAGGAGAGTGAAGTGGAAGGAAACAAGAGACATTGGTGGTGGGGAAAGTGCACTGGTGAAGGGTGGGGTACATTCTATGATTGAACCTCAAGTATGAATAATTTTGTAACAAATATGCTTAAATAAAATAATTATTTTTAAGATGTTTCAGGCACTCTATCATAATTCCTTTATGATATATCATATGCCTTTAACAAAGTGCCAGTTTTGTTTTTGTGTGTATTTTAGTTTGATTTCTTGCAGCACACACTAAAGTGTCAATAGATTTTTTTCCTTTCAGTGAAATCACTACTTTTCTCTGGAACACTCTTCTTGCTTTTAAAGATTGTTAAAAGGTTTTTCTCTTTTACTGTTTCATCTCCATATTGTAGGGTTTCAAATTTTCAGCACATTTTGGATATCAAGGTAAACGTTTTGAAACGTTTTGCTTACTTATTATCAGAAATCAAAGCATTTTTCCTTGAGAAGGGTGTTCACTATCCAGAATTAACAAACAATCAGTGGATTCAAAAACTGTATTTCATGGTGGATGTTACTTCACATCTAAATCAGTTTAATCATAAACTACAGGGGAAAGGAAACACAATTTTTTCGATGTTAGAAGAAGTTATTTTGTTTGAAAACAAATTATCTGTTTTTGCTCAAGATTTTGACAGAGAAACTTTGATTCACCTTCAAAGCCTGTTGAAACATCGCCAAGAAAATAATTCTGATATTGACATTACCTATTTTAAAACAGCACTTTTAAATATGAGGGAAGCTTTTCTCAAGAGGTTTCAGGATTTCAGAAACAGCAAGGCGATGTTGGCCTTTGTTAAAAAAAAAAACCTCTGGATGCCACTGTAACGGAATTAAATTTCTCTCCCTTTAATATCGACAATGGCAACTTTGAAATGCAATTTCTGGATTTAAAAAACAAAGAACTGTGGAGCTCGAAATTTGAACTTCTTTGTGCTAATTTAGAAAGATTGGAGAAACACAAATGTGAACTTAGTTCACAGCACTAGTGGTCTGCTTTGAAAGACCTGGAGAAGGAAGATTTTTAACACCTGGAATAGTATTCCTGACTCAGATAATCAACTAAAAACGCTAGAGTTTGCTGTTCTTTCCTTGTTCGGGTCTACATATTTACGCGAACAATCATTTTCAAGCACAAATCTTATCAAGAGTAAATTGAGAAATCGTCTCATCGATGAGAACCTGGAATCATGCCTAAAATTAAAAACAACAACATACAAACCTGACTTACTCAAACTATCCAAGGAAATGCAAGGCCAGTGTTCACATTAGTGTTTGTGACTTTGTCAGTCATTGTCAGGATGTAATTTTCTCTACATTGTAAGGCAAATTTTATGAAATTTAATGCTATCGATAAATAATATCATTCTAAAGTTTTTGTTTTACTAGTTGTGTTATTTGTATCCTCCCGACCTATATGGATACTTGCATGCAGAATATTCTCAATAAAAACTTATTGAAACTAAAAACAGTGTACCATCCTCTGTATTTTCAGTTTTAAAAATGTGGCTCTCGGGGCCAGAAAGATAGCATGGCGGTAAGGCGTTTGCCTCTCATGCAGAAGGTCAGTAGTTCGAATCCTGGCATTTCATATGGTCCCCCGAGCCTGCCAGGAGCAATTTCTGAGCATAGAGCCAGGAGTAACCCCTGAGCAATGCCAAAAACAAACAAACAACAAAAAAAATATAGCTCTCAAAATAAATTTCAATCGTGGTTTTGGCGAGATTTGGCTCAGTTGAAAAAAAAGGTTGCAGACCACTGGGCTAGGCAATTGCACCCCTGATCTATCCTGAGAGGATGAACCCAACAGACCAGCAGGTTGATGCATTAATTCTACTCAATGAATCTTGACACAACATAAAAAAAATACCACACTGCAAAGGTCATAATATGGAAACAAAGCAGAACCCCAACAAGCTTACAGAAAGATGATTGCTCTGAAGACCTAGTGGTTGTAATTTACCAGGTCTTCAGAGCCGGTCTGAGCATAATGACTTTAGAGAGAAAATGTGGAGAATGTTCAAAAAAACTCAAGGAAACCATGAAACAAACAGCCAATAAGACTCACGAGGATATAAAAGTAGAAATAAGAACACTTCAAACAGAAATAACAGGACTGAAACACTTGGTAGGGAAAATGAAAAACTCACTGGAAGGCCTCACCTGCAGAGTAACAGCTACTTAAAACAGAAATCCGTGAGATGGAAGATAAATGGTGTAAACCTCCATACAACAAAAGATGTTGGAAAGAGCCTTAAAATAAAATGAACTGATGATGGAAAAAAAAGTCCTCAAAACAAGCAGACAGCAATAGAACTCTGGCATAAATTTAATGGAAATTATGCAGGAATAATTGGAGTCCCAGAAACTCAAAAAGAAAACTCCTATGAAAAAATCAAGTCAAGGACATCATTGCTGTGAAGTTCTCAGAACTAAAGAATCCTGGCAATCACATCCTAAATGACCGGTGATTACCAGCTAAAAGAGACCCAAAGGAAAGAATCTTAGGTACATTCTAGTCACTATGATGAAAACCACAGATAGAGATAGAATACTGAAATAATCCATATCAAAAAAACAAAATTACATACAAAGAAATATTTTTAAGATTTACAGTAGATTTACGACGAGCAATTCCCCAAGCCTGAAAGCAGTGGTGGAATATAATGACAACACTCAATTAAATGAATGCTTTATTTAGAATACTTCACCCAGGCACACTTTCATTCAGTTTTGCAGGAAGGATACACAGCTTTATAGAAAAACTACAATTCTGAAACTTTAAAGACTCAAAACAAACCTTAAAAGAACTGAAGGATCTACTTTAAGGCAAGGCAGACCCAACAAAGACAATACTCCTACAAAAAGATGGCATTAAATTCCATGACAATCATACCTTTCTATATAAATGGACTAAATGTACCAGTTAGGAGACCAAAGTGGCAAAATGAATCATTAAATTAAATTGAACATTTTTCTGCCTGCAAGAAACATTTGTGGATAGTCAGAGCCAACATAGATTCAAAGTCAAAGGTTGAAGAACAGCTAGTCAAGCATACTCTCTTAAAAAGGCTGGGATATTTATACTAATATGAAACAACACAGACTTTAGACTTAAAAATCTTATGAGACAGATATGGACATTTCTTAATAATCAAGTTATGTGTACAGCAGGAATAAATCACATTACTAAACATATGAGCACATAATTAGGGTCCAGAAAAATACTTAAAACAAACTTCAACACAGCCCTATCAATCTTAGATAGGCCAACCATTTAAAATCTAACAAGGACATGAGAAAGAAACAAAAGAGTATTGCTTAGTAGACATATATAAGGCTCTTCATTCATAGAAAGCTATATACCCATTCTTCTCCAATAAGCATGGGACATTTTTTGATAAAAAACAAATGGATTACCATAAAGACATAACATAAAATTAAGATGCTAAAATTGTTCCTAATAATTTCTCAAGGCATGATGTACTGAAAATAGAAGTGAATTACAAACAGACATGGAAAAATAATTTTACTACCTCAGAATTAAATAGCTCACTACTGAACAACAAGTATGTCACAAAGGAATAAAGAAATCAAAATTTTTCTGGAAAGAGATTGGAATAAAAATACAAATTATCAGAATTTGTGGGACACAACAAAAGCTGTATTAAGAGGAAAATTTATAGTTCTGTTATCATTTAGCTGGTGGGCATAAAGGCTTACATAAATAACAATAATACAGCTTAAACAATTAAGAAAATATCAACAAAATGAGCAAAAATTTGCCAGACAGGAAGCAATAAAACATAAGCAGGATGTTATATTTATGCCTGAAACCCAACTACAATCATGCTTATAATCATTGCTTAAATAAATATTATATATAAATATTATATATATAAAAATAAATATTATATATATAAAATAAATAATGCAAAAAATAGAAATTAATTAACTGTAAACCCCCCAAAATACAAAAACAAAAGATCAATTAAAACAAGAGTTGGTTAATTGAAAAATAAACAAGATTTATAGAGAGACGGTTAATAAACTGAATTAGTCATGAAAAGGGGATGATCACAACAGATACTACAAAATCTCAAAAGATAATTAGATATTTGTTGAGAAACTTTATGGAACAAAACAATGAAGTCTGAAAAAAATAGGTAAATACCTGGACTCTTGAAACCTTCCAATTATGGACTAAGATGTTCTAGAATATCTGAATAGACCTATCACTATTGAGAAATTGAAATAAATATTGAAGTCGAGGAAATTGAAATAAATATTAAAAAATTGAAATTTTTCCCAAAATCAAAAGCTCAGGTACAAGATTCACTAATAAGTTTTCCAAACTTATAAAGAGGACCTGCTGTCAATTATTTTATGATTCTTCCAGAAATTGAAGCAACACATACAGTCCCAAATAGTTTATATAAAGCTAACATCATCCTGATACCAAAAACAGAGATGCCACCAAAAAATAGAACTACAGGCCAATATTCATGGTCAACACTGAGATAAAGATCCTCAAAAGTTACTAGCAAATAAAAGCCAATGGCTCCTCAAGAAGATGGTACACAATGCCCAAGCAGGATTCATTCTATAGATGCAAGGATGGTTTAACATTAAAAAGTCAATCAATATAATACACCATATCAGTAAAAGTAAAAATAAAAATCATATGATCATATCAATAGATGCTGCAAAAGCATTTGACAAAGATCAACACCCATTTATAAACAAAACTATCAACAAGATGGTAATTGAAAAACTTTTCTAAATATGGTTAAAGTTATTTACCACTGGGCCAGAGAGATAGCATGGAGGTTGGGCATTTGCCTTGCATGTAGAAGAATGGTGATTCAAATCCTGACATCCCATATGGCTCCCCAACTTACCAGAAGCAATTTCTGAATGTAGAACCAGGAGTAAACCCTGAGTGCTGTCAGGTATGACCCAATCCCCCCCCAAAAAAAAATAGTTATTTACCACAAGGCCATAGCAAATATTGTATTGAATAAGAAAAACAAAGAGCCTTGATCTATCACAAGACAAAGTTGCCCCTCTCACCATTTCAATCCAGTATAGTATTGTAAAAACTTGGTCTAGTAATTCAGCAAGGAAACGATATCAAGAGCAGATATAAGATAGGAAGGAAGAGCTGAAGCTCTCACTGTTCGCAGATGATATGAAACAATATTTAGAAGAGACTAAAGATTCAAACCAAAAGCTTCTAGAAACCATCATAATCTTATTTATTTACTTTAAATGGTAGCTATTGATAACTTTTAGTTTTCATATAATGTTGTGTTCTAAGTTTTAGTAAAACTTTGAGATATAGAAGCATTCAAGTAAAGCACTAAAAAGTCACAAAGACTAGACATTGCTATCTTTAAAAAGAAGTATAATAAATGAGATATTTTTATGATTAAATAAACATCAAATTCTACAGCATAGAAAAATTTCCAGAAGTGGATTTCTGTTCAGTATCAGTATCAGTATCTTTATATAAGCAAAAGATTAAGCTTCTCTGTAGATTAATTAGACATTTTTAATGTGTATTAGAAACCTCAGAAAACTACAAAAGGCTCTCAGAGATATGAAAAATTGATCTAGGGTGAGCCCATAATTTCTGAGACCCAAGCTACATGGAAATCATCTTAAAATTCACTACAAGTATTCTCACATATTTTCAATTTAAGATGAACAAAGGAAAGTTTTATACTGCAGCTAAAATAAAAAATAAGCACTAGAATCTACAAAAAAACATGGCTTTTTTTCCAAGTTATATTTTGAGTTTACATAGTATTTAGCATATCTATTATTTGCACAATATAGAACATACATTTTTACTTCTTTAACCAAATTATTTTGCTAATTTGAAAAATACGTCACTAATAAGTCTCATAACATTTCTGGGATGATAAAACACATCAAGGGAATTTCCACCTGTCTTTCTTGTGTTTCACAAATTTCATTGAGTCTTAAAAGTCTCCAACTGGTCTCAAAGTCTCTCTCTAAAAGTCTAGTGGTCTCATTTTACTATTTATTTATCCTTTAGCATATGAATTTAAAAACACAAAATACTTATTTAATTTTCATAAATTGTCACTTATCACATTAGAAATATTGCAAAGATAAATAACTCCTAAAATTATGAGTATCACAGTACTGTTTATTTCGATTGTTTTGATCTAATTATTAAAAGTATCCCATTTGATCATTAATTATTTCAGTCTAGATAATAAATTTCTGAGTCATATTAACTCAAAACTAGACTAATGGTATAAAGTGACCCTCAGGCCACTTGGCACAAGAAGGACACTCAACCAAAATATCAGTTTCCTTTCTTTTTTTTTTTTTTTTTTTTTGGTTTTTGGGTCTCACCTGGCAGTGCTCAGGGGTTACTCCTGGCTCCATGCTCAGAAATTGCTCCTGGCAAGCACGGGGGACCATATGGGACGCCGGGATTCGAACCGATGACCTTCTGCATGAAAGGCAAATGCCTTACCTCCATGCTATCTCTCCGGCCCGTCAGTTTCCTTTCTTAAAGAATATGTGAGATGATCATCTTCCTAACCACTCTGGGTGCTGTAGAGATTGGTGTGGGGGGTGTGGGTGTAGGTGGGTGCCAATGGGATATCAAGACAAATTAGATTAAAACAAGACAAAAAAAAAAAGTAACATCATTGTTCCTATGATCTCCTTCTCAGTAGAACATGCATTGAGAACTAGGTCATTTTGTTATTAGAACGATTTTGCAACTATTTTGAAAATTTGGGAAACTGAGAAATCTTGAAAATTTGAGATATCAGATAAATATGAAAATGCTTAAAGAGATATCATAATAAATGTATAGGGTATATCTCAATATGTCTCTTTCAAAAAATTTCTGTGGATCTGAAAGGAGAGAAACGGAGACATAAATATCAGATAATTGTTTGAAACAAAGAAAAACAATAGTGGTTGTGAGACTGAAAATTATCGCAATAAATCCAGCAACTTTTCTCTGAACTCAGATGCACTTAAAGTTCACAGTAGGTTCAGAGGTGACTTGGTTTATATTATCCTTTGACCTTCTTAGATTTCTAAAAAGGTAATCTTACAGTTTTGGTTTTTCAGGCCACACCCATTTGATGCTCAGGGGTTACTCCTGGCTAAGCGCTCAGAAATTGCCCCTGGCTTGGGGGGACCACATAGGAGGCCAGGGTATTGAACTGCGGTCCTTCCTTGCTAGCGCTTGCAAGGCAGACCCCTTACCTCTAGCGCCACCTCGCCTGCCCCCCCAAAAATGTATTTTCTATGAACCGAAATATATGAATATTCAATGGTCTAAAAATATTTTCTTGAAATTATAAATTACCCCTACTACCAGATGTAAAAATAGAAAATACTGTGACAATAATCACTAAAATAAAGATTAAATAAAGATTAAAATTGTGAATAGATTTACAAACTATTTCTGAGATAATAGCTGAAAACTCCTATGTTCCATGATAGTTAAAAGTTTTACTAGGAACATCTTTATTTTGGATATTATGTTAAGATAAATTTTTTTCTAAAGGAGGCCACCCTCTATAGAGTCCAGTGAAGGTTAGTCCTGGAATGCTCAACCTATAAGTTCTTCAGACTGGATAGTTCAGAGATAAAGCTCAGAGCATTAATGCTTGAGGCTACCAGGGCAATTTCTGGCAGTCCTTGGAGGCCTTGTATGCTGAGTGTTGAGTTGCAGGCTTTGTATATGCTGGGCATAATCTATCCATTTTAAGTCGCTCCAATGACAAAGGAAAAGTAATTATATGAGAACAAAATTCTCAAAAAATAATACCATGCTTTAGGTATGGTGATTAATATATTTTTAACTGGTTAAAAAGTTCCCTTTTATGGAATACTTAACTCAATTTTATGGCAAAATGGATTCTGAATTGGTCTATTAATATTATAATTTTTCTCTTCGATTCATTGGTCTTTGGTCATACCCTGCAATGCTTATGTTTAATACTGACTTAATGCTCAGAGATCAATTCTGGAAATGCTGAGGACCATATAGGGTGTTGAGGATTGAGCTCAGATAGGTCACAATCAAGGCAACCATTTCACCCACTGTACTATCTCTCTAGATCTGAGTTACACTTTTCTATTTTAATTAATATCAAAGTATTATAAAATTCTACTCTAAATATAAGTTGTAAAGTGATTATAGGAAACACACAAAAGCAACAGAAGCAGTGAAGTAATTAATAAACAAAATCTGAGAAAGGAAAACAGGAGTCTTTGAAAAGGCTAAAAATTACAAGTTAGCTAGAGTTCTGTGTATTTGCTTCTGAAGCTTTCTTGAAAACTCCTTCAGAGGCAAAAAAAATACTTTTCCAAGTGAACCACTTTTGAAAGTGATTTCAATTCCTCAGCTGTACAAATGAAGAAAACACTTCCTCTCTTTGCCTATCTTAGTGGTCTGAGAATGCAGACAGAATTAGCTTTCAGGTCTATGGTACTTCCCCAAGTACCTAGTAACCTGTAGTTTAAATGCTGGGCTGCTTTTGTAGACAAAAATGTAGCTTTAACAATAAATAAATAAATAAGCAAACAAACAAACAGATAAATAAAAGTGGAGCCAGAGCAATGGGGCTGCAGCAGGGTGACCCAGGATCCCCCGGAGTCACATATGGTCCCCCAAGTCAGGGGCGATTTCTGAGCCCAGAGCCAGGAGTAACCCCTGAGCGTCACTGGGTGTACCCCCAACAATTGAAAAAAAAAAGCACAGCTAATTTGTGCAAGAAAGAAAAAAAACTGTGTGGTTTTCCTTTAGAATATAAAAAAAGAGAAATATTGCAAAATCAGCTTAGTTATTAATTGGTATTTTTGGTATAACTGGTATTAATAGGTTTTTTGTTATTGCTGATTTGTAAGAGCATATTTTTATTCAAGGCTAAGTTAAAGCTACCTCTGAATAATATAGAAAAAGCTAAAATTCATGCTAAAATTTTTTCTGCCTTTTTGTTAAATTCTACTCAATTACATAATCATTTTACTACTGGTTATTTACTGTTAATGTTTTCGAAAATATTTATAAATTAAAAAGCTTCCCAAGCATTAAATTGACCTAGAGTCATAAAATTATCTTTATGAAAAGCACTAAAAGATATTTTTGTCAAAACTAACACGCTGATTCTAAAAGTAATATGGAAATGCAAGTGACCTAGACTTGTCAAAGAAATTTTTGTAAAGAGTAAAGTTGAAAGAATTAGACTATCTAACTTCAAGAGTCTCTATAAAGCTATGTATATAATCAAGAAAATGTGTTAGTAGCAAAAGTCAGATATATAAGGAATAAAGCTAGGAGATCTAAAATCTACCACACATATATTTTAACAAAGGTACTAGAACAAGGCTTTTAAATAAATTGAAATAACTAAAAATTGATATGTGAACAAGAGTAATCTTTAATTTTTTTGTTTGTTTTGTTTTGGTTTTGGTTTTCGGCCACACCTGTTTGATGCTCAAGGGTTACTCCTGGCTAAGCACTCAGAAATTGCCCCTGGTTTGGGGGGACCATATGGGACACCGGGGGATCGAACCACGGTCCTTCCTTGGCTAGCCCTTGCAAGGCAGACAGAAACCTTACCTCTAGTGCCACCTCACCGGCCCCTAATTTTTGAAACAAACAGATCCTATATCTAAATGTAAAAGGTAAACTAGAAAATTTATAAAAGAAAATACATAAGAAAATATTTACAAACCTAGGTTTGTCCATTTTTTATTTCTTTTATTAAAGATAAAATATTGTCTAAGATTCCCCACCCTTACTCCTTAAAAAGTATGTAAACTTCCACAAACAAAAAATTCTCGACACCATCATGATATGAAGAAATGCAATGCATTGACATTAACTCTACCTGAGATGGCATCATATATCAGAGCTTAAGTGTTTAACTGCCCTTTGTCAATCTTTCTCTTCAGAGCACAATCCAGGCTGTTGTTGGTTTAATTCAATTGGTGGTTTCCAGGACAGATTTTAAGACTTCAAATGTCAATCAGAAATTCAAATTTCTACTTTTACTTAGACCAATTCTCTATAAATTAGAAGTTCCTAGGAGTTTGGAGAGATAGTACAGGAGGGTGGTTTTGGCTTACATGCCACAGATGCCAGTCAGATCTCAAAACATTAGGAGTGATCCTTGGTTACAGAATCAAGTATAAACCCAAAGCATCTTTATGTATGACCCAACACCCCGGTAACCCCCAACTCAATATGCTAGAAAGACTTCAAAAAATTATTCAGTATATCACCAATTTATCACAAAGTATTGCAAGATATTATCAATTGATAGCCAGCTGAAAATTAGAACATAGTTCTAAATAGACTGTCATCATAGAGCATGGGGCTTCTCTGGCTTCTCATCCATCAAGCGGATGATTTTTGTGTACTTCCTTTTGGGTACCTTTATGTAACAAGGCATGATTTTCATTGACAAGTGAATTAATCCCAGACCCTTTTCTGAATGAATTCCAGACTCTTCTCACTTAAACTTTCTGAAGGACTGACATAGAAGTAGACTTTCTATGAAGAGGTTACTTCTCCAGGCAACCGGTATTTATTCTTAGTTGTTTTCCCACAGTTTCCTTCATTGGCATAACTAAAGAAGGCTTTATCAAGTTAACTTTTAGGAAATTCCAAAGGTCTTAAACATGATACATAAAGAACATGAATTAAGATTATGAGTCATGCTTCTTCCAAGTCATAATATAATAGGTACACATACATACAAATAAGCATAAGCCATTTATAAAATAAAAACATAATTTAAGATTTCTGGAATTAATCATCTACTAAAGTAGTTATATTCTAAATATACAGTTTTAAATATACATATTTACATTTAACATAAAATAACATAAATTGCTATTTGAATGAACAATCAGTATTTGAAAAGATAGTCAACAATATCAAAAAAATGAAATATAATTAAAATCCCAGCTAGATAGCATGATAAACTTATTAGAATGCTTTGTGTTAACCCAAGTATTCTCAGAGATAGTAAGTAATAATAACTCTAATGTTATTTGGGGGAATATAATAGAATAAAATTACATTGTAAAAATGTTTCCAGATAGGAATTTTTGTTTTAGTTATTGATCCAAAAAAAGTAAGAGCTTATGCATACAAACAAGCTGGCATATTAAATCCATAGCTATTCATTACTATTAAAAAAGCTCAGGAGATGAGCAATAGTATAGCAAGTTGGTGCTTGCCTTTCACACAGCCAACTCAGGATTGATCTCTGCAGTTTAAATGGTCCTCAGAGTCCACCAGGAATAATCCCTAAATGTAGAGTTTGGGACAAATTCCTGAGTAGTGGTATGTGTGCTCCCTCAAAAAAAAAAAAAACCTCAAGCAATATAAAAATCCATTAGTAGATATATGAATAAACAAAATGTTGTATGTTAATTTAATTGAACAATATTAAACAATAAAATGGAATGTAGTGAGATATTAAACAATAATTGAAATGGAAAATTATTATGCTACGTTAAAGAATCTAGATTAAAATGAATGTATTTTGTAACATTTTATTACCTAAAATTATAAAATCAAGATCAAATGATTGTGACAAAAGACAGATCAGCTGTTATCTGGGCCAATTAGGTAAAGGGTATATGGAGGTACAATGGACTGACTGCAAATATAATAGTTTTGCATCTTGATACTAGTAGAGGTTACAAGGGGTCCAAAGCTCCTAGAATTATTCAACTGAAAATATTATTTACTTTATGTACAATACAGTTCAATAAATTAATAAATAGTATGAGTCCAAGAAAAAATAGAAAATCATAGAAATATGTGAATAATATACTCACCACATATTAATTTACTGTTTCATATAAGACATTATTACACACATGAGTAATTATTAATCACTTGTATAACTTTTTGTATTATGAACTTAATTACCAAAAATTAATAACTAATCAATTTTAATATATTTTCATTAAAATAAATATATAAATAACTTAATATATTTAGAGCAGAGTTTTTCAACTTTTTTGTGCAAAGGCACACTTTATTCATTAAAAATATCATGAGGCACACCACCGTTAGAAAATATTTAAAAAATTAATCTGTGCCTATATTGACTATATACAAAGTAATTCTCTTGAGTAGGAATCAAATAAACATAAATTGTTCATATTTCTGTTTACTTACTCAGTGTGAAAACTGGGCTTTTGGGCTGAACACAAAGCTGATATTCTGGCAGAAATCAAAGAAAGACAGTTCTGCTCATAGCCCCTAACCTCCAGCCGGTTCTCAACCACCTTTAAAAGAGACTGACTTTATATTCTATTCTTTTCTCCTGGCCTCTAAAAATCTCAATTATCTATAGTGTTTCAGGAAAGAAAATAAGGATATAGATAATATCTACTGCTACCAATCCTGGATACTAGAGTATGGACTGTGAACACCATATTGGGGGAGTAGGTGAGCATGGGAGAGGGAGAGTTAAGGGCACTCTGGTGGTGGTATGAGGTAAGAAGACTGCATATACAAAGACCATAAAAAGCTATTATAATTTTAAAAAGATAAATAAAAGATAAAGTTAAACCTCTAAATAAGATTTTTTAGTATGGCTGGTATGATAGTTCAAGTTCTAACAAATTAGCAGATTGGAGGGTTAAGCAACAAACTATTTCTTACTTTTCGAAAGTCTGGGTATTTAAGATCAAAGCTATAGACAGAGAGTGTTTTCTGAGTATCTGTGCCCAGGATCACAGATTTCTGAGTCCTCACAGAGAAGAAGGTGGAGCATGCTCCTGGGGTCTCTGGTTTAAGAATATTTATCCAGGCATTATTGCTTTACTCTCATGACTAATCAGCTCCCCAAAGCACCACCAGCTAAGACTATATCCACCTTGGGGTTCTTTATTTTAAAACACTGATCTAAAGGGATTCAAATATTTAATTTCTAACACAATATAATTTTATATTTTTATTAAATATAGTGGACTGTATTTCTAATACAGTATATGTAGATGTGTATTTTTTATTCAATTAATGACATTTCTATATAATTTTTCAACCATAAGGAGTACTGCCAAGATGGAGTCTTTAAAGAAGAAGAACAAAACTCTAGCTGGATAGGGAGGGATGTGCTCAATGTGGGACTACTTTGGATGTGTAATTAACAAACAAATATCTTTAAGGATATTTATTTCAGGAATGCAATTTAATGACTTTAAGTTTAGACTTTGATTTCTGCAACAAGGCTATCAATATATATATATATTGCTGATATATATATTGCTGATATATATATATATATTGCTGATATATATATTGCTGATATATATATATAAATTGCTGATATTAATGGGCTTTCCCTGCATTAGACCCAGTCTTGACCTTTTTGATTCTCAATAGAACCTTCTCTGATCGTTTGAATGAGATAGTGACTTTAACATTACGAGTCTTTCTTGGCCATGAATTTTGTCGTATGAAGCCAGAACTGTATGAGGATGGGGTGATAGTGTTGCACTCACAGGCTCCTGAATTGTTCTCCAAGTGGGACTATTGCTTCTCCTGGGCAGGAACTAAGATATCTGGCTCAGATGATTTACCAGAAGCAGTTACCGTTTAATGTGAAGGTTGTCCAGTTTCATTTTCCTGGTGCTGCTGTGCTTGCAGAAAATTGGCTTGTGAATTAGAGAAGAATCCACGTGGGAGATGAAATCAATGCCATTTGAGTAGCATCCCCAAGACAGTTTTAAAAAGCTCTGCCTCTATTTTGTTGTTGTTAGTCTTTGTAACAGCCCTCCCTGAGTTGTCTTGTACTTTACGGTCTTCAGTGTATCCAAATTACTCAAGTACCTATCTTAAAGTTTCCTGATATTTAGTAGAAAATTCCACTTGGCTTTCCCAGAAGAAACACAATCAACATTAAAAAAAAAATCAAACCAATTTTCTTCCATAAAAATTCAATCCCTTTCCAAAATACTATACTGTTGTTAGTTGCTGGACTATCTAGAGAGCAATGGAAAGCTAATATATAAGCCTTCAAAATAGCATTCGGCATGATAAAATAAATCAGTGTGGGGGAAGATATAGAAATCCCCCATTGAGGGGCCGCAGCAGTGGCATGGAGCTAGCCTAGGAAGGACCATGTTTCGATCCCCCGGCGTCCCATATGGTCCCCCAAGTCAGGAGAAATTTCTGAGAGCATTTCCAGGAGTAACCCCTGAGTGTCTCAGGGTGTGGCCTAAAAAACCAATCCCCCCCCCCCAAAAAAAAATCCCCATTTGAGGGTCCCAAAACATAGAACAGAAAGTAGGAAGCTTAACTTGTATGCCCTGGTACCCTGTATAGCACTCCGTAGTCCTCTGAGCCTTGGTAGGCGTGATCCCTTGCAGGGGTCCTCAAACTTTTTAAACAGGGGGCCAGTTCACTGTCCCTCAGACCATTGGAGGGTCTGACTAGTAAAAACAAAACTTATGAACGAATTCTTATGCACACTGCATATATCTTATTTTGCAATGAAGAAACAAAACAGATACAAATACAATATGTGGCCCGCGGGCCATAGTTTGAGGACCACTGCAAGGCAGGATTATGCCGTTAGTACCTTTGGGTGTGTTCTCTAAACAAAAAATAAAAACAAATACAAAATGGGCTGGAGCAATATAATAATGCATTCAGCATTCTGTTAGTTCCCCAGAGCATTGGTAGGGTAAATTCCTTACTGCAAATACAGGAGTAAGCCCTAAATACTGCTGGATGTCGCCTCCCCCCCCCAAAAAAAAATCCTCTATTAAAAAATAAATGTTAAAATAATAATGATTAGGTTTATCACCAAAAACAGAAAACTTGCTATAGCCATGCTATTTAAGCATTATGAATATCTTTTATATCACTATGCTTTATGTTTAGTTCTGATGTTCAAGATAATATGCAACATTCTCTAATATCTGATATCTAAATGTGTTTAGTACTAAGAAAATAGAAGTTTGACATAATTAAAACATTAGATTAAAGAGTTAAAGACTGTCAGAAATTTGTAATACTGTTGATGGAATTTCCAATACTGACTGGCACCCTGATAGAAAATGATTTAAAATATCTTGGCAGATGGCAGCAGTCAACAGGGAGAGAAGCATTGATCTATCATTACTTTATTATACTGTCTTCTTAGAACATCAAAACTTCTCATTCAATTAGTTGTTAATCTGATCATCATTTCTACATATACTTAATATAACAAATGGACATCAAAGCAAATAAAAATAACATCCATATATTTCTGGACATTAATAACATTTAAACAGGAATCTGAAGTGAATCAAAGCTAAGATTTATCTGTTTCTATTGTGTGATATTATCAATGTTTATACTCCTTCACCACAACTAACATCTTCAAACATTTGTTTGCTAATACATAGTTGAGTGTATGGTAGGAAATCTATTGAATACATCAAGAGGTAAACAGTGTATATGCCTTATATTTTATTTAAACCAGAACTAGTTTACTAAAAAGTGAATTGACTATCTACATTCAATAACTCATATGATTTAAATATAATTCAGAACTAATTTGAGATATCACCCACAACTATTTGAGATATCAAATAACTCAAATTATCTACGTCTGCTCTGGAAGCAAAAACTCTTGGATTATCCAATGCACAATAAAGAGAGGGAGAGTATAACCTCACACTTCTTTTGGAATGTAGATGTGATAAACCCATTCAGGATTCAATGCTTGCCTTCACTGGAACTGCATTTGGTTATCTTCAGAAAATGGATATATTTGAATGTTTCATGTCCAGCTCTGCAAATCTGAGTTCAAGAAAATTTCTACCCAGACAAACCTGATTCTTTAAGAGAGGACTTGATCTTGGCCACACTCAGTATGTCCTGTTCTTTGAGAGCCATGGACAGTCTTTTTATCTCATTACTGCCAGTCATCCAGCACAGGGTGAGATTTCTATACTGATAAGAAACCATAATCTTCCAAATTCTGTTTCCATCCCAGGGGAAGACAACTTTTCTTTTCTCTACCTTTTTCTATTTATATATTTTTAACATTCTATTAAGAACTTCAAGATACAAATATTGCAAACTCAGAAAGTCTTTATTTATTTCTTAGAACCAAACAATAAACAAAATATCTGTGATTTTAGATAATTTTCTGCAGACATTTTATGGTGAATAATTTTCATAATTTTATCTCTTCCCATCTTGAAATCCCCCTCTTAAGAAGGAGCCATTATATTCCTACATTACAGAAAAGGAAAATAAAACAATCAAAACACAATACATTTAAGTTAATTTTTAATTGGGTCACTGTGATACATATATACAAAATGCATATTGTTAATTTCTAAATGGGTCAAACTGCTATTGAGATCAAAGGAAAGGAACAAATAAAGGCAGGTAACAAAGGCTTAATTTCAAAGTAGTGGAGAGGAAATTAGAGATAACCACCATGAGTAAAGCACTTGGTCAAAGATTTAGAGTTAGTACTTTGGGGTAGAGTTTAGAAGTAATCTATTGGCTTTGCTTTGTGGACAGAGTTTGGAAATAATCTAATAGTTTTGCATTTGGGGAACAAAGAGGGCTGACTGGTGTGTGTGTGTGTGTGTGTGTGTGTGTGTGTGTGTGTGTGTGTGTGTGTTTTGAACCAAAACAAAAAGCAGAGCTCAAAAGCTTTTATGAAATTTAAACAACTCTGACATAATAATAAAACAAAGATAACATTTTTTTCTATAAAATTTTAGAGAATAATATATCTAGCTCAGAGCAGCCATCAATATTCAGTAACACATAGCCAAGAGAGGTAAACCCAGGCAGTTGCTGATGACTAGTGAACTCATCCAAGAAATCTCTAAATTATGGTTCTGCAAACTTGTTCATCACCTGCACAAAGTCCCTAGTACAGGCACCTTGGAGGTCAAAGTGTGTACAAAATCACTTCCATGTACTCAAGTGTCTTTCCAAAGTCAGTTAAAAAACAAGATGAGAAGATGAAGCCACAGTGAAAGCAAAGAGGTAAGGCCTTTGCCTTGCATGGAGTCAACCCAAGACCATCCCAGGTTGATCCCTAGCATCCCACATGCCGTATTATTCCCTGAGCCTACCAGAAATAATTTTTGAGAGAAGAGCCAGAAGTAGCCCCTGAATGCTTCTAGGTATGGCCCATGTGCCCACCCCAAAATAAAACAAGATGAAGAAAGAAATGTGATGTATTTATTAAAAAGGTCACCTATTATAGATCACAGGGACACCTAGAGAGAGGCTAGGAGGCAGAAGAAACTATAAAAATACTGAATGTTTTCTGAATCATGACAATATGATGGAGACAATCTCTTTAGCTTAATAGGTAATTGATTTACTTTCAAAAAACAGTGGTTAACTGGAGAAATATTTTTTAAAATAACACTTTTAATATTAAACTTTAAAATTTCCATCACATTTTCCTGGAAAGTTTTTAAATAATAAACTGGCTTTTTCATTATTGGGTATATGTGTGGCAAAGGTCGCTATAGGAATATTTTCCTATATGTATTCACTAAAGGCTTGGAAAATTTCGAAGGACAAGAAACATATTTTTTACACTCTTGCACATTGTATTTTGATCATATCTTCTCTCATATTCTTTGCCAAATAAATACTTTACGCTGCTTGTTACAATCTCTTTTTTTTTCTCTAAGGGTGTTTGCAAAGTCTATGAGTTATATGTTATATGCACTACAAAAAATTTTTTTGAAGGTTAAGGAATAAGGGATGATACAAGGTTTAAGGTTCTTGCTTGTCCACAGATAACACAGATTCATTCCTCGACACTAGAACATGGTCCTCAAATTCTGACAGAAGTGAACTATAAGCACTTCTGTGTGTGGATTCAAGAAAATAAGTAAATATATAAATGAAAAGTTTGAGGTAAGTGAATAGTTAGAAACTAACTCTTAAAATCTTTATAATAAATTTTTCAAATACCATCATTTATTCCAATGCAAAAAAAATGCCATAAGAAAAAGTATGTTTCAAATGAATTTTAAAAGTGTTTGATCCACTTCTTTGAAGAATGTCATGGGTATCTGTAGAGGAATCACATTAAATATGTACAATGTGTTGGGGAGTATTGCCATTTTAATTATGTTAATTATGCCAACCCACAAGCAGGGTATGTATTTTCATTTTTAGGTGTCCTCTCTTATTTCTTGGAGCAGAGTTTTATAGTTTTCTTTGTATAGATCCTTCAAATTTTAGTCACGTTGACTCCAAGATATTTGAGTTTGCTTGAAACTAATGTGAATGGGGTTGTTTTTTTAATGTCCATTTCTTTCCTATCATTATTGGTGTATAGAAAGGCCATTGATCTTTGTGTGTTAATTTTGTAACCTACCACATTGCTATATGAATGTATTGTTTCTAGAAGCTTTTTGGTAGAGTCTTTAGGGTTTTCTAAGTAGAGTACCATGTCATCTGCAAACAGTGAGAGCTTGACTTTTTCCTTTTCTATCTGGATGCCCTTGATATCTTTTTCTTGCCTAATCGCTATAGTAAGTACTTCCAGTACTGTGTTGAATAGCAGTGGTGAGAGAGGACAGCCCTGCCTTGTACCAGAATTTAGAAGATAGGCTTTTAGTTTTTCTCCAATGAGGATAATATTTGCCATTGACTTGTAGTAGATGGCCTTAACCAGATTGAGAAAGGTTCCTTTTATTCCCATCATGCTGAGAGTTTTTATCAAGAATGGGTGTTGGACCTTATCAAATGCATTCTCTGAATCTATTGATATGATTATGCGATTTTTATTTTTCTTGTTGTTGATGTTATATAACACCCTTAAATAGCTAAAGCACTCCTTGGGAAAAAAAATATGGGAGGCATTACTTTCCCCAACTTTAAACTGTATTACAAAGCAATCAATAGTTATCAAAACAGCATGGTATTGGAATAAAGACAGACCTCAGATCAGTGGTATAGGCTTGAGAACTCAGATAATGTTCCCCAAATATACAATCACCTAATTTTTGATAAAAGAGCAAGAAATCTTAAGTGGAGCAAGTGGTGTTGGCACAACTGGCTAGACACTTGCAAAAAAGTGAACTCAGACCCCCAGCTAAAACCTTGTACAAAGGTCAAATCCAAATGGATTAAAGATCTTGATATCAGATCTAAAACCATAAGGTATATAGAACAACATGTAGGTAAAACACTCCATGACATTGAGTTTAAAGGCATCTTTAAGGAGGAAACAGTACACTCCAAACAAGTGGAAGCAGAGATAAACAGATGGGAATATATTAAGCTGAGAAGCTTTGCATCTCAAAGGAAATAGTGCCCAGGATACAAGTGCTACAGACTGAGTGGGAGGAAACTATTCACCCAATACCCATCAGATAAGGGGCTGATATCCAAAATATACAAGGCACTGACAGAACTTTACAAGAAAAAAACATCTAAACCCATCAAAAAATGGGGAGAAGAAATGAACACTTTGATAAAGAAGAAATAACAAATGGCCAAATAGCACATAAAAAATGCTCCATATCACTAATCATCAGGGAGATGCAAATTAAAACAACTATGAAGTACCATCTCATGCCACAGAGATTGGTACAGATCACAAAGAATGGCAATAAGCACTGCTGGCAGGGATGTGGAGAGAAAGGAACTCTTATTCACTGCTGGTGGGAATGCCAATTAGTCCAACATTTGTGGAAAGCAATATGGAGATTTCTCCAAAAACTGGAAATTGAGTTCCCATATGATCCAGCTATACCACTCCTAGGGATATACCGTAGGAACACAAAAATACAATACAAAAATCTCTTCCTCACATCTATATTCATTTCCTCACTATTTATAATGGCCAGAATCTGGAAACAACCAAGATGCCCTTCAACAGAGGAATGGCTAAAAAAAAATTCTGGTGTTTTACATATACACAATGGAATATTATGCTGCCATCAGGAGAGATGAAGTCATGAAATTCTCCTATATATGATTGTACATGAAATTTATTATGCTGAGTAAGTCAGAGGGAGAGAGATAGAAACAGAATAGTCTCACTCAACTATGTGTTTCAAGGAAAATAAAAGGCATTATTGTAATAATGCCCAGTGAAAATAGAGATGAGGGCTGAAGGACAGCTCACAATATGAAGCTCACTGCAAAGAATGGTGATTGCAGTTAGATAATAACTACACTAATAAATATCATGATAATCTTAATGAGTGAGAGAAGTAGAATGCCTGTCTCAAATACAGACAGATTTTGGGAAGGAGGAAAGGGAGCCATTGGTGGTGGGAATTTTGCACTGATGAAGGGGTGGGGGAGTTTCCTATTTATGACTGAAACCCAACTACAACCATGCTTGTAATCATAGTGCTTAAATACAGATTTTGTTGGGAAAAAAAGGGGGGAAAGAGCAGAAATTTTCCCAGGGATGAAGGAGACCCCTAAGCAAGAATATTTGCTTTTAAAGCAGCCTCTGTACTATTCTCTTTCCAAATATATTTTCCAGATGTGATCGACATGATTTCTGTTTTCTATTTCTTTCTGATTTTCATAGATGCTTTTTACTCTCAATTTTTTTCCTTTCCAGTTTGGTGTTGCTTTTAGTATTTTCTATTAATACATCTTAACTTTTCTTAGCTATACTCACATTTATCATATGGAAAAGTATATCAATATACAAAACTTTGTTTTCACTTAAAGTCAAAGAATAGTTTAAATTCTATGTGTAATTATCAGAATCACTTTCAGTTATCTTTATTTTTTTTCCTTTTTTTTCTTTTTTTTGTCCCCCAACTCACAACACGGTCCAGCAAAGGGCCTGTGTTGAGGTGTGTATAGAGCTTTATTTTTGATGATGTCTATTTATATATTTATAATATTCTAATCGAAAAAAAGAATCTTATAAACATGGACTCCGGGATGAAACCATTTTTATTCAAGTTTTACCAACAAAAAGCAAAAAAAGTAAATAAAACAAAACCTAAGCTTGCATACTCCAGTTTTTAGTTATCTTCATAGAGTAAATATGTGACATTTTTGATGTCACATATTGTGCTCTACTTTCTTCACTTGGAAAACCGTGATTGAATCCACCAACTGGCTCCAAAAATTATTGTCAAATTAAATAAAATAATTCATATAAGACTAAAACTAGGCCAGAGTCAGAGCTCAAAAATGTCATCTATAATTATTGTGTAATAACTTACATTTATACCAATAATCTGTGTAATTATGTACACAGATATTATACCAAAAGAAAACTGATGAATATATAAAAGCATAAAATGCGGTTTTCAACACTAAACATTGAAGAACAAAGAATATATACTATGAATTTTAAAAAATGCATTGATTTTTCTTGGCCTCAAATATTTCACATTGTATACTTGTTTGGCTTCGAACACAGGAATCTACTATAAATGCTGCTCATTTGTAATCTTAAAAAAGATTAATGTATAAATATGCTGAGCGACCTTTAATCTAAATAAGAAAATACTAATTGTGTCTATATTTGGGGAGTTTGTCCTGCATTATTCAGGAGGTCTGGCCCTGATCTGAATGATTCTCAGCCACCTGTGCTGGTGGCTGGTGGTTCGGTCAAACACCAGAGGATTTGATAGTACTCAATCTTGTGTTGCTAGGGACATCTATGTCACTCCAGTAGTGCCTGGGACATCCAGGGCTGCACCTGGTTAACTCTAAGAACCATGTGTTGCAGAGAAAGAAACTGGTGTCTAAATTAACTATATCAAGAGCCCTCCTGTAGTTAAAGGAAGCCCAAGACGCTCCCACATCAGTCCCATATTGATTTTGATGATTAGTTTCTTGGAGCCAAGTTTCAGGCCATTAGGTTACAGGGCTTCCAAGGTCACTCTCAATGGTTTTCAAGGATCAGTGTGATGCCAGGGATAAAATTTCAAGCCTTATACAGGCATATGCGTGGTCCCTAAAAATGAATACTAATGTTGCACAGAGAATAAATTTTTAGCATACTATTTCTGTTATACATAAGTGACAGGTTAAGTTAATAACATGCACTAGCAGACTCTAACAGCAAAAACAAAATCATATTATCTGATCCTTGGTTCTGGGCTACAAACATTAACCCTAGTTCAGCCCTTGTATCCTCATTTTTGGAAGCTTATAAATGTATGAATGATTCAATAAATTTCTTCATTTGATTTAGATATGGTGGTGCCGTTTAGGGCATGCACAGCTTAAAGCTCTTAATGACTTACTGATGAGGATAATAAACATTTAAATAAACTATTTATCTGCCTGAGAATCACACATACCTTTTTAAGGAGAGCAAGTCAAAACATTAAAAACTAAAATTTCCATTTCCTTTTATTATTAATTGAAATGCTTTTCATTAGTGGTGATAGAGTAAATGCATTCACTAACTAGACTGCTAAGTATCCATTTTCAAGTGCTGATAAGCTGCAAGAAATTGCTCTTCCTAGAGCAGTGTAACCTGCATGCTTTCCACACTTCCATCAGTTCACATAAGGTGCACCAAATTATATTTCCAACTATAGTTGTGGCACCTGAATGCAATTAACACCGTATTAAGTGTTAAGGCATTTCTACAGGTAATAAATTTAGTCATGGCTCAGTACATTACAACACTTTTTCAGTAGTAATTGATACATTTCCTGAAGACTGTGGAAAATGCTACAGAACAATTAAACAAATTATACAGGGCAATTAAATTACAGAAATAATTTGTATTTGTTTTAGGGATGGTGATGGCACAAGCACTTAGAGGGGAAAAGGTAGTAAATCAAAAAGGGCTCCTATGATTCCAGTGTTTCTTTTGGGTTGTAGCTAAGTTTTTAGCACGAGAAATCTTGATAGCAAATCTCTTGAATATTTTTCATGAAATTTAAATCATTGATCATCTTTTAGTTTTCTGTTTTAATTTAACTTCTATATTGAAAATAACAGAACATCAAAGATTAACTATAATTGAAAACCTTTAAGATGTATATAAAGCAGCTCTTCATAATATATAAATGTGAACTGGAGCAGTAATATAGCAGATTAGGCATTTGTCTTGCACACAGTCAACACATATACCTGGCTGCTAATATGGACCTCTGAGCACTGTCAAGATTGATCCCTGAGCATAGAGACAGGAGTAAGCCCCAAGTACTGCTAGTGAGCTCTGCCTAAAAAATAATATTAGCATATATATGTATATAAGTAATTAAAAACTTGCATAATCACTTTATATATCTAAAATCTTTACCCATTTGTGGCCAGAGGAATAGCACTGTGGTAGGGCATCACTTGGTATTACTTCTGATTTTTACTCTGAAAGTTAAAATCCAATGCGAGCAGCTAGTTCTATGAAGATTAAATATCCTTGTAAAATAGAATATTATAAATACCAGCAATTAATGGATTTTACTCTAACAAGTTTTAAAATAATCTCTTTGTGTTTTTTCTGAGAATCACGTGAAATCATCAAGAGCAGGGACAAGGCCAATTGATAACCAGCGAATACCAACCATCAAATTTCTACTTTTTTCTTTCCTTTTCTTAACCAACCATGATCAGAAAGTAAAAACAGGCACAGAATCTGGAATATACAAGTTAGAAAAAAATATTGCAGTCAACAAATTATTAATCATATTGGAATGAAAATGATCAGTGGCTATGGTTGAGTTTTTTCTAAGAAGAAATTATTTTGAGATTACAACATGTCTAGGTTACATGGTTTAGGGAAATTAAGATGTACTCAAAGATATATAACAATAATGCTTACTGTGGCACTATAGATAATAAATACCAAGTGATAACCAAATATTTACAAGTTAGAGAATTATTATGAACTAAATTATGACAGTTGTCCTATTATTTTTTTTATTTTGCTACTATACCTGTCCAGACTCTGGGTTTACTCTTGGCTCTGTACTCAGGAAGCAACCCTGGTAGTCTCGGGGGACCATACAGGATTCTTGGGATTAAACCTGGGTCAGCCACATGCATTTCAAGTGCCCTAACTATGTTGTATTACTCTGGTCCTTATATTATTAATTTTAATTATTTTTCAGGCTATCTTTAATAAATATATTAATTTTAATCAAAAAACATACAGGCTTTAGAAATAGATGAAATATTCTCTGACTGGTTCTGGGACTAAGGAGGAGATTTAGAATTAATGTATCAGAATGTCTGGTCTGAACAGCTGAGAACATAGTGTTGACAATCTCTGAAACAAGAAATACAAGTAATTGGTTGGGATAGATTGAAAGAAGCACTAATTTCAGATTCAGAGCAATAGCTCAGCAGTAGGGTGTTTTCCTTGCACACAGCTGCCCAGGACAAACCTGGGTTTGATCTCCAGAGTCCCATATAGTCTCCAGAGCCAGGAGTGATTTCTGAGTGCATAGCCAGGAGTAACCCCTGAACCTCACTAGGTGTGGCCCAACAGACCAAAAAAAAGAAGAAAAGTACTAATTTAAGACAAGCTGACTTGAGATGATTCTGAAATATATCGGTAGAAATGCTATAAATACTCCAAAATCTAAGTCAACATAATGATTCAAGTAGAATAAGAGAGGTCAAATACAATGGTATATACATAGTGCAGAAAAATTATGAGCGAGATCATCTTGGAAGAAAAAGAGAGAAATTTAGAGAATTAAGTTTCTTAAAATTAAGATCAGAAATCATATAATGGGTAAGGTAAAATAGAAGAAAATATTCAGTAATGTAGATAAAAGAAACAACTAGAAAGAGAAGATTCTAAAATACAGTTGAATCAAATATAAAGAGAATATGTACACTTATTAAAGAATTTTTCAGTAATTCTGAAGTTGTAAAGGAAAATATTTCAAACAAATTCTAATGTGAACCCAGGTTCAATTCCTGCCATCCTATATGGTCCCCAAGCCTGTCAGGAGCGATTTTTGAGAGCAGAGCCAGGAGTAACCACTGAGTGCTGCCAGGTGTGGCCCGATTCCACCCCCAAAAAGAAAATTAATAAATAAATAAAATGCTGCTCACTTATAGCAATTACAAGTGTGAAACACTTAAGATAGTATGGACTATTTAATTTTTATGACATTCAAAATATATTTATTAGAAAAACATAAAATAATAAAGTACTTTTTAACTTTAAATTATTTTAAAAGTAATTGTTATAATGAATTTAATCTAATATTAATTTGTTATAAGATCTTAATTTAAAATATATTTTAACGAGTTACAGAAATGTTTTATAATATTCATGACTTCTAACAGCATAATAAATAGCCTTTGGTTAAGGATTCATATTTTTTTTTTTTGTGGTTTTTGGGTCACACCCGGCAGTGCTCAGGGGTTTTTCCTGGCTCCAGGCTCAGAAATTGCTCCTGGCATGCACGGGGGACCATATGGGATGCCGGGATTCGAACCGATGACCTTCTGCATGAAAGGTAAATGCCTTACCTCCATGCTATCTCTCCGGCCCCAGGATTCATATATTTTATTGTTTTATTTGGTTTCTATGGTGCTCAGGATTTACTCATGGCTCTGTGCTCAGGGTGCTTAGAGGTGCTCTGGGGGCCATATGGGATTTCATATGGGATTTCAGCAATGGAAACCAAGTCAGCTGCTGCAAGAAAATGCCCTGGCAGTTGTATTATCTCTCCATCCTATGGACACCTAAAAGAACAGTTAGTTAAAGTAAATAATATTATTAATTTCACATAGCAAGATTTTACAGCCTTATATGTAGACTTAAACAAGTTTAAAGATTCATATAATTAAAACATTTTTACTTTGTGCATGATTCTTTAAGGAGTTTATCAGTTTCCCAATTAACAAACAGACTAATAAGTTCATTTGTTCTAGTTATGCCTGGAAGCTGATGTTCCTAATAAAAAAGGCAGCATAAATAAATAAAAATAAGTGCCTAAAATGGTTGACTTCTAGAATTATAAGCTTGTTTTGCAACACTTCCTGAGTACATTCAATGCTAAGTGCAAAACAGAGAGGGAATTTGTTAATCCCTTCTGCACTATACTGCACTATAATATCTCCGTTTTTAACCACTGATCTATGTATTATTTCAATATGTGGATAGCAATAGTATGTATGTATCAAATTGACTCTCACAATAGCTGTGGATATCTGTTATATATTTATCAAATCTTACCACATCCAGAAGAAGATAAACCATGGCATGGTCAATAAAATGTCATCATCTAACAAAAGTAGACCAAGGAACTAGAAGGAATCAGTAAAATAAGGTTTGAAAATGTTGGTTCTTTAAGCAGTAAAGGTTTAATATATTTTATTGAAATGAGGTACATAAATATAATAAACTAATCATTAATATTACAAAAATATTATAGATATCCAAACTTAGTAAAGGTCATACCTATGGGGCAACATAAGAATCAACAGTCATCTCATCACTAGAAATATAACAAGATACAATAATTTCAGGGATGATTAGTGGTTCATTATTTAATTTTTATAAATCTTAAGAAATTTATTTATTATTTTTACTATTTTATTAGAGGAACCTTAACTTGCAGTGTTCAGCATTTACTCCTGACTGTGTTCATAGGTAAACCCTGTTGGTGCTCAGGAAAGCAACTGTAGCGCTGAGGATCAAGGAGGTGATGGTCACAGACAAAACAAGCACTTTAACCCTGTGCTATCTCTGGCTTAGTTCATACTTTCAATACATTTATCCTGAGTTTCTAACTTTAGTGTACAGTATTAAAAATTCATAGAGAAGCATGTCATGATCTCACCCTTGAGAACTTTATGAAAACATCATGTGGAAAATTGAATCACATGAAGAAATTTGGGGCCAAACTTTATGTCATAAATCTCCCTACCCACATATCATCACTTTTTAAACCCTCTTTCCTTCCTTTACCTGATAATACTCCTCTTATTCACAGCCATGAGTGTGTGTGAAGGAGGTGAGGCTTGGATCCAATTTCAAAGAGTGAATAATAATTGCTAGGAGGTGTCCATTCTATACTCAATACTTTTCTATGATAGGAAATCTTCTAAAATAAAACAACTCAATGATTATGAATTATTGCATAAAAAGTGTCACTCTTATTCTACTATATATTGCTATGTCATGATATCTAATTATATCAGATTAGCCATTTAAACCCATAATGTCTGATAACATAGGACTACTGAAAATTCTGAGAATACAATATAAACAAACAAGAACACACAAAAATATAAATTTATCATATTCTGTTCATAATATTTATATTACTGACTTCATGTTTTTCTAGATAATAAATTGTCCATGATATTTAAATCCATCTGATTCAAAGCTTTTTATGTAATGATATCTAAAAATCTCCATGAATAACAAATAGAATTATCCAAGTAATAGAGAACGTGAAAGTTGGAGATTTGTCAGGTATTTGATATTACTAACTGGTCAATCTCTTTTTAACTCAATGGACATCATATTTTTAAATGCTGGACAACATCAATTCTGGTAATAATAATAATGAGATGTGCTTTTATATATTTATAATCTTGATTTGATAGGCAGCATCTCTGTTACTAATGAATAAATTGAGCATTTGACAAGAAACAGAAATTTTACATATTTAAAAATAGCTTTTAAAAATAACCAACAAAGGAAGGAAAATATAGAATTTACTATGAAGAAAATTGGTTGATTGGTTGACTCCAATTGTATGCAGACACAGATTGGGTGTGAAGGGTGTTTGAAAGGAGTTTCTTTGACAATAAAACTTGAGATTGCTTCACCCAGATGTAACCCAAAGGCACAAGGACAAAAGAATGTAAATCTTTTGATATGCAAATAAAAGCTCTTTGTAGAGAGAGTAAAAGAGTCACCACCCAGATGCAGAAGCTGTTGAAATAGATACACCACCAAGAGAATGGTGGATCCCCTCAGAAAAGAAGCTCCAAGAGAATCTAAAGTCTTGAAAAGACCATGAAAAGACCAATAATAGAGCAAGTTTCCTTCCCTGTGACAACATCCAGATTGACTTTTATGTATGCAGAGAACACTTAGGTTGAGAAATTTTGGCAAAATATATGTAACCTTCTCCCCGAAGTCATCTAGATCTTTTCTCCTATACTCTCTCTTGAATCTGTCTTTCTCTCTGCCTTTCTACACCCTCCTTTCTTTCTGTCTCTCTTCTTATATTTTTATATAAAAATTTCTTTAATTTAAATTATTTTAGTTCACTCTTTTATCTCTTCCTGAAATTCTTTTCTGAGAGGAATGTCCTGGAAAACCTAGGCAGAGATTATGACTAATGACTTTCCTTTCTCTAAGAAGATCAGTTCCTCAAGAGTTCATAGCTCTCTAAAAATTCTAGTGAGGTGGTGGGACCAGTTTCCATGCCATGTAAACCAAGGGAACTTTCAAATGCATTTTGAAACCCACATCATGGGTTTCATAGGAGTGTGGAATGGGAGTGAGGGAGTGTTCTTCTTTGAACCAGATACTTAACAGTCCTTTAGGCAAGAAATTTAACAAGCTGATGGGAAAAATCTTAATCTTATCTAATATAATTCTGCCTCTGTAACCTAGCTGATGGGGCCTATCATTATTTTAATCACTAGCCTTTGAGACTAGGACTTCTCTAAAGCTGCTTCCAGAAAAGGCTCTCTCTGGTTCTTGCTGGAAAGTCCTTCAGCAGTGGGACACTAGTGTTCTGTACTCATGCTAGCATACCTGCAAAAGAAGTAGGATAAAGCATTGACCAATGCTTTTATTTGAAACTTTCCGGGAGAAAAATAAAAGAACATGATAAGCAAGCGTTGAATAGACTAGTCTGATTTATTTTATTGACCTTTGAGGTCTAGGTGTTATCTCTAGTTTTGTGCACATCAACTGGGGAATTTATAGAGTAGAAAACTACTTCAAGGAGTATAAGTGTCTGAATAGGCAAAGTGGGTCCCAGTATGAGGTCTCAGTATGTTGGTTTGCATTCTGAGGACTGCCTAGTGATCTTCCCTAAGAAAGTCAGTCTCTCTCAAGTTCAAGTGAAGTCTAATATTGCAGAACATTAAAAGTATACAAAATGAAATTAAATAGTCAATAACAATCTCATAAAATCTAAGATGGAATGTCATTTAAACATTTTTGAGTTAAAATTGCGTTAAAATTGCCCAATTTTTAAATGTGTGAATCTCTACTATATCTACCTATGGTCTAATTTAAGTCTACCTAAGCAAGCTTCGTGCTTCATGTCTATTTGAGAAAGGTAATGCTAAAATCCCGAACTCAGGATCTGCTACCCAAAAAACCACTAGGAAAATGGGCAGTATGTAATGTAAATACAAAAGAGTTTATTCCAGAATGCTGGGGTCCAACATCTCCTAAAAAATGAGGCCCTCAAGAATAGCTCATATGTCAAATTTAAAGGAGGGCCTAAGACAGATCCAGGGTGTGGTCAGCTTTTGTCAGCTGCTGTTTAGCCTTATATGGGTATAATCCCTGGCATTTACACCTAGGGCCTGATTCCTTGAACTGGCTCTTCTCTGGACTTAGTCTTTCTACCTTAAAATTGCAGCCTGTCCTGGAAGCACTAAGGCTCACAGCAAAGCCCAAAACCAGGTTTAAAATAGTTAACTTCCTTAATCAAGCAGAGTACAGAAGCCAAAGCACTGTCATCTCTAAGCAAAGTCACATATTAGTTAACATTTAGGTTACAGTTAATTTTGAATCTTAGGTTCTAACAGTAAGAGAGCATTGTCATAGTATTTTAGGCTGTATTCCTTGTTTTCACCATACCTCAATTCTTGCAATAACCAAAAGGTATAAATCTTTCTACACAACAGACCATGCTTTTCTCTTTTTATTGTCTGAATATAACTCTTAGAGAAGATAAAATGGATGAGGTCAAAGAAATGATCTGTAACAATTTGTATAATTTTATTTGTGGCAGGTGATATCACCTCCTTCTATACCAAGGACACACTTAGACCATACTCACTCTAATATGACACACATGCTTTATTGCAAAAATTTCCTGAGCACTAACAAGTCAGACATTGCAATAAGCCCTTAGAATAGACCAGTAAAAAATATTGCTTATTTTGCTTTATTTCCTGCAGAAAAAATGAACAATTAATGAGCACAGTTAAATTGTAGCAAATAAAAAAGATAAATGCTAATGTGAGGTCCAAGGTTTGTGAACAAGGAGGGATGCCATTTTGTAAGGACCACATGGTGTAAGCCACATGTTAGATTTCCTCAAGCCTATTTCCATTGACACTGCCCAAGATACCTGGCCATACCAAGTAGCCTAAAAGGAAGGACACAAAGGAGCAATAGAACGGTAGCCCTAGACAACAGTCAATAAGTTTAAAGATTATCAAAAAGCTAGAACCTCTCAATGTCTATTCCATAGAATTCTATTCATGACCTTATGCAGAGTTTATCTTCTAGAGATGATCCTGAATGGTCAGTTTGGGGGCCATTGGTAGACAGATTAAAGTTTTGTTCAGCTTTACTCCAATTCTATGGTGATGTTCTTTGACTCCAGACCTTAGCACTATGAAAAAAACAAATGTAAATCAGTATTTTTACCCAAACAAAAATATTTTGTTCACTTTTGCCATTATTTATTTTCTATAATTTAATTGCGAGAGCCTACAGATATTTATTAAATCCTACTATATTTATAGCCCCATGTGAGTCTTTCGAAGAATTGAGTATACAGTAACAATAATACATGCAGCATGATTAGGAGGAGATAACACATGTTGATGTTGAAGCTTGTTACATTATATTCTCTGACATAAACTAAAAGAATGACTTGAGCAAAGGAATTGAACAATCTTGTTAAAAAACTAAAGGTTATATGAAGTAAAAAGTATCAGGAAAAATAAATAGGCTATAAATGACATGGAATAACAAAATCTATCTCTAATCTTGCTTTAAGTGCAATTTTACTCTTTTCTCTATTCTGGCATCAAAATTACCCGAATTTTAATGAAAACTGATGAAAATAGACTAACCAGGTGTGAAATAAAAGTTTTAGGTATTTAATAATTTGTTCTGAAAGAATTCAGGTTAAATGAGAGACTAAAAATATTGGCCTAGACGTAGGACTGGAGAACAAATGATTTGGAAATCATCTCTTATATAGATAAGAATGAATGAAATATAAAATACAAGATGGAATATAAAATCTGAAAATTTTCTTTCTTTGTTGGCCATTATTAACTTCAAATATTTTCAATCTATAAATAAGAGCTCCACATCCTGCAAGTCAACCTTGTTGCCAATTGTAGTAGGCCTTTATTCTAATCTTTCACTGTAAATTCAGCTTTCTACTTGTAGCATTGTGGTATTCTACTCCTGTGAATTATCATAATTTGTCTTCTTTATACACTCTCCCAATTACCCTGCCACCCATAAACATATTTGTACTGTGGAAATGTACATGCAAAATTTGTATGTTTTGGAACATAGCCCAGTAAAACTGTAATAACATAAACATTAATGTATGGTTGTTCACATGCATCTCAAGCAATTATGAGTGTCTTTCAGGTTAACAAGTACTAAAAAAGCAACTGTGAGTTTGTAGTATAAACAGAATACTGATAGTTTCTTTTGAAGTTGAAATTGAGAAACATTACAACCTAAATTGGGGAAATCTTATGCGTAGAAAGAAGTTCTTACCTAATTAGGGATAAAAACCCATAAATTTATGGTGCAGAGGTGCCTCCCACCCTGAAGATTAGTCATGGGAACTTGACTTAGGCCTTGATCAATTGGAAATTGACTGTCCAATAGATCCCAATATTAAAACTGACATAGTTTCCTGCAGGAGAACAAGGAATCAAATTCTTCCTGGGGAAGCCCTAATATAGCTTTGGCACTAACTTGCTCCAGGGTAGGTTCATATGATAATTTATCAGGAAAGAACAATAACTCAATCTAAGGGCAACTTGCCCTACCTCACCACCTAAAGGTGAGATAAAATCAGAGGACACTATATCCTAAGATCTGTGCAAGAACCAAGATCTCTAATTACAGAAGACTGACTTTGACAACTACAACTAAACAGACCTTCTGGAACCATAAAGAAGGAGATTGGGTCTGGACATCCAATATGCTTGGAGCCTGTAGTCAATCATATGACAGTCATGGGTGGAGACACTGTATTTCTTAGGTCAAGGAAACTTTCTTTCTAATTCCCCCAACATTTACTACACCTATGCAAAAAATAAAATAGTGCTACAGCTGCCACCCTTTTTATATCTTCTAAATAATGGCTCTACCTTTTTTATGAATCTTAGAACTTGAATCATTTTGCTTGGCCTCACATTTTTATATTCTTCTATAAAAAAAGATGGATAGGGCTGAGAAGCCAATTGGTCTCAGAAACATTGAGGAAAAATAAGCGAGGGGAGAGTCATATCTAAATGCCCAAGCCAAAGTAAACAACAAAATAATCAAGAAATCCAAAGTATAACAAGCTAAACCCAAAATGGAGTTGCTACATTAGTAGTTCAAGGGGATCAATGTGGAGGTATGAGATACATACTGGGAACTATGGTCAAGGGTGGTTATTACAGGTGGTGGGATTGACCCTAAATCACTGTCACTAAATGCAAAAAATACAACTGTGAAAGACTTATAATTCATAATGATCTTAATAAAATTAATCAAACAAAATAAAAATAGAAAAAAAGAGTAAATGGCTCCTTTTTTGTTTTATTAAGGACAAATCATATCTATATATTTCTGTGAGGATGTGAAATGATAGTATTTAAATATTTTATTTATATTTTATATATACTTTTATAATTATTACAAACTCACTTAAAGATAATTTTCTCATTGCAATAATTTTAATATAACTTCATTTTCACCTTACAAGGTTCAGTTCAACAGAAATATTTGTGAACAACTATTAGGGTTGTCGTTGAGCTCTAATTAAAAATGGCAATAATACAAAAGCAAAAAAATATGTAGACAGGTCACTTAAGTGCTATGCAGAAATGCCTCACAATTAGGATCACCCATCAATGTTAAATTCATGTGTTATCTTTATCAAATCAATATAAAAAAGGAAGCTTAGTTCTATCTAAGGAATTAGAAGATTTGCCTGAAAAATAACTTTTCAGTTAATTTCTGCGGGATGAGCAGAATCATTCTGAACGAGGAGAAAGCTGAAAGAGGATCTAGGTATTAGAAACAATCCTATTCCAATTTCACATCCTTAAAAAATTTATAATATATAACATATATTATATATAATAAAGCTGTCTGTGATTGAGTCACTTAAAAAGATTAATCACTATAATGAAAATGTGTGATTCTAGGCAATAAAATAATATAATTTTTAAATCTCTAAATACTTAAAAATATTAGATAAACTAATATAATTAAATAATTTAATACATTTAATATTATAAATAATAAAACAATATAATTTTTTAAAATCTCTAAATACTTACAAATGTTAGATAAAGACAGAAATTCTCTAAAAACCAGGAGTACAAGTAGATGGAGGAGGAGGAGGAGGAGGAGGAGGAGGAGAAAGAGGAAGAGAAGGGGAGGAGGATAAAGGAAGAAAGGAAGAAGAAAGAAAAAGAAATAAGGATAAAGAAAGAAAGAGAGAGAAAGAAAGAACAAGAGAAAGAAGGAAGGAAGGAAGGAAGGAAGGAAGGAAGGAAGGAAGGAAGGAAGGAAGGAAGGAAGGAAGGAAGGAAGGAAGGAATGAAGGAAGGAAGGAAGGAAGAAAGAAGAAGGAAGAAAGAAGAAAGAAAGAAGGAAGGAAGAAAGAAAGAAAGAAAGGAAGAAAGAAAGAAAGAAAGAAAGAAAGAAAGAAAGAAAGAAAGAAAGAAAGAAAGAAAGAAAGAAAGAAAGAAAGAAAGAAAGAAAGAAGAAGAAAGAAGAAAAGAAGAAAGAAAGAGAAGAAGAAAGAAAGAAAGAAAGAAAGAAAGAAAGAAAGAAAGAAAGAAAGAAGAAAGAAAAGAGAGAGAAAGAAAGAGAGAGAGAAAGAAAGGAAAGAAAGAAAGAAAGAAAGAAAGAAAGAAAGAAAGAAAGAAAGAAAGAAAGAAAGAAGAAAGAAAAGAGAGAGAGAGAGAAAGAAAGAAAAAGAAATAAAGAAAGAAAAAGAAAGAAAGAAAGAAAGAAAGAAAGAAAGAAAGAAAGAAAGAAAGAAAGAAAGAAAGAAAGAAAGAAAGAAAGAAAGAAAGAAAGAAAGAAAGAAAGAAAGAAAGAAAGAAAGAAAGAAAGAAGAAAGAAGGAAAGAAAGAAAGAAGAGAAAGAAAGAAAGAAAGAAAAGAAAGAAAGAAAGAAAGAAAGAAAGAAAGAAAGAAAGAAAGAAAGAAGAAAGAAAGAAAGAAAGAAAGAAAGAAAGAAAGGAAAGAAAGAAGAAGAAAGAAAGAAGAAAGAAGAAAGAAAGAAAGAAAGAAAGAAAGAGAAAGAAAGAAGAGAAGAGAAGAAAGAAGAGAGAGAAGAAAGAGAAGAAGAAGAAAGAAAGAAAGAAAGAAAGAAAGAAAGAAGAAAGAAAGAAAGAGAGAGAGAGAGAAAGAGAGAGAGAGAAAGAAAGAAGAGAAAGAAAGAAAGAAAGAAAGAAAGGAAAGAAAGAAAGAAAGAAAGAAAGAAAGAAAGAAGAAGAAAGAAAAGAAAGAAAGAAGAAGAAAGAAAGAAAGAAGAAAGAAAGAAAGAAAGAAAGAAAGAGAAAGAAAGAAAGAAAGAAAGAAAGAAAGAAAGAAGAGAAAGAGAAAGAAAGAAAGAAAGAAAGAAAGAAAGAAAGAAAGAAAGAAAGAAAGAAAGAAAGAAAGAAAGAAAGAAAGAAAGAAAGAAAGAAAGAAAGGAAAAAAAAAGATGCTTGCCTTTAAGCAATATGGCCTTTAAGCACTTCCAAGTGTGATTTCAGAGAACTGCCACGTGTGCAACATCTCCCACTAACTATAAGAATCTATATTTAAAAGGATAAAAATTACTTTGCCAAGAGAGATAATTCAAAGAGCAGAAACTTATGTTTGTTTGCAGGAAGCTTCGATTTGATACCAACTTCCAAACTTTCATGTTGTTCCTTAAGCACCACTAGCACAGAGATGGTAATAGCTAAATTTGGTAATAACTCCCAAGTGAGTGCAGACAGATGTGATTCTGCCACATGTCTCCATCACAAAGAAGAAGAAAAACTGCAGATGGTTTTCTGGTATCAAGAATATCAAACTAGATTAAATTATTTCATAGGGAGAAAGGAGCACAATCATGAGACAGATAGGGCTGACAGCAGCACAGCAGGGGGTTTTCTGGATCAAAGAACCATTTTGTACTGAGGTTTGTGCACCCAGAGGAGAGCAAAAACACTTTGCTTGGCTCCATGGCCACTCATGACTTCTAGTCACGGAACTCCATCACAACACACAAAAAACACTAAAGTACTGCAAAGGTACTTTCACAATGGAAAAGCAATGCTCGAACACTTTTTTTTAATATAATTTTTATTTTGGTCTAGTGGTTCACATATTGTTGACAATAATATTACAGGTTCACATTTACATAAAATCAGGGGGGTTCCCATCACCGATTTGTCTTCCCTACACCTCCGTGTTCGTCCTACCTCCCATATCCTCCTCGCTCTCTCCTAGGCTGCGAGAAATTGTGGTCCCCTCTGTACCTAGCTTACTACTTAGTAGTTTTGGTCTTGGTGCCTCCCTTATTTCCCCCTCTAACTGGGAGGAAGGACTACATAGTTCAAGTTATGTGGTTTTATTTGAAGAAGAGAAAAGTAATAAACTGGGAGAAAAGTCTAATATGCCGAAAATGGGGGGAATTCTTCTAGAGGCTCTCATCGTCGGTTTGAGAGATGAAGGAGAAAAAGAAGATGAAACACCCCAACAGTACAAAAAGAAGAATCAAATATCCAGTGAGCACTCCAGTGATAATGATAGGCACCACAAAAAAACAGCCATGGTCTTGAGTTAAAAAACATGGCAGAGCACCTAAAGAAAGAAAAGAAAAGAAGAAAAGAAAAGAAAACAATATAAATATAAATGGGGACAACAGCTTCAATAACCACACCAAAACAAAGCAACCGACAAAAAGTAGATAGGTAAATAAAAATAAAAATAATAATAATAAATGAAGAAAAAAATAATATATAAAAGATAAAAATGTGGGGCCGGGCGGTGGCGCTGGAGGTAAGGTGCCTGCCTTGCCTGCGCTAGCCTAGGACGGACCCGGTTCGATCCCCGACGCACCGCGGTTCGATCCCCCGGCGTCCCATATGGTCCCCCAAGAAGCCAGGAGCAACTTCTGAGCACATAGCCAGGAGTAACCCCTGAGCGTCACAGGGTGTGGCCCAAAAAACCAAAAAAAAAAAAAAGATAAAAATATTTAGTGCTTTTTGCCTTTTTTTTTTTTCCCCTCCTGCACTGGCACAGTAAATATTGAGGTCTTTCGAAAAGAAATTCACTTGGCGTTAGCGCTATGGGGTTTCTCCACCCTTGGGGTATATTGTCACGGGATTCACTATAGACTCCGTTCAGGTTCATTTACTCTACTGGTGGTGCTTTCGTGGTGTTTGGAAAACTTCTGCTCCGCCCTGGGTGATGAAATAAGACCTCTGTATCTATAGATGTCAGTATCTGCACAGGTCCAGGAGTGGGACTTATGGTAAAGTCTTTCTTCGTGGTTCTAGAAGTTCTGTTCCCTCAGTGTCATTTTAATCCATCTTCTGTGGTTGGTGGTCTTGGTCTTTGCACTGATCCTAGGATGGAACCTAGGATAGTGTCTTTCATTGTGTTTCCAGAAGCCTCATTCCATTGCGATTGTTACTGCCAGACCTTTGGAAATGGGGATCATGGTTATTGTGCAGGTCATAGTTCAAACCCTAGACTAGGGCTTTTTTATTGGTTTCAAGATATATTCAGTCCAGTCATGGTTCTAGCAGCCAGTCATCTGTAAATCGCGATCTTGGCTTTTGGACCGACCAAAGGGTGACCAGTCTTCTGATTTTGTCTTATTGTTAGCTGGTGAGGTAGGATAACCTGTTCTTAGGTCAAGTTGTTCCCATTTTCTTTGTTCTCAGGATATCATATTAGAGCTGGCATTTGTTGGTGGCCTAGCGGTATTAAGGATGTCCCAGATGAGATTTGTTTCCTGTAGCTGTTGTGAAGAACTGTGTTGATTCTATGTCTGGGATCCAGGGTTCAAGTTTGGACGGATGGTTTCTAATCACCTGAAGTCTAAGTTGGGTCCGCGTGACATATTTTCAAGGTAGGAGATATCCCTGTATTGTAAACAAGTGTGAGTTCTTATCTCTAGTAGATAAGAGCTCTTTTTATATGTAAGATTTCCCCTTTTTTTAGTGTGCCTTTGCAGGGAGAAATGGTGCTACTTTATATTGTCGGTGTATTTGGGGCTGGACAAAGAAGAAGACAGAAACAGGTCACACATCCAAACAAGATAAAATTGGAAATAAAAGAATATGTGCTCACATATGTATATGTAGAACAAACATTAAAAAAAATGAATGAACGTGCCCGGAGAGATAACACAGCGGGCGTTTGCCTTGCAAGCAGCCAATCCAGGACCAAAGGTGGTTGGTCCTTCGTGCCTGCCAGGAACTATTTCTGAGCAGACAGCCAGGAGTAACCTCTGAGCCGCGCCAGGTGTGACCCAAAACCCAAAACCCAAAACCCCAAAAAAAAAAGAATTAACAAAATAATTAAAGGAACCATGTGATGCATGAGACTACCTTACTTTTGGGGAACAGCAGGTAAAGAGGTGGTGCAATACCGGTCTTATACTTATGTTGAAAGTATAGGTTTCCCCATTGTCTTTTGGGATTTTCTTGTGGTGTGTGGGTTCCCAGGCACCTTTCCATCACTCCCCCTGACCTTCTTGGGATTGGCAGAGGATTTGCGTCAGGGAGGTCTTGTAGGAGTTCTTGCATTGGGATACTTTTAGAACTAAGTCCGGTTTCAAGTAACAGTCCACGGTAGGGGGTCGAACACTTTTATACTTATAGTTTTGAGGACCCAACTAATATCAGTAATGTATATATAGCCTCTTTGATAGGGAGTTTAAAGAGAAAATGTTAAAGTAATGCTGAAGATGTTAAAGTAACTCAAATCAAAAAATCATGACATTGATAGCAAATAAGACTCAAGAGGATATGAAAGTGGAAATGAGAAAACTTCAAACAGAAGTATCAAGATTGAGAAATATGGTAGGCGAAAATAATATCTCACAGGAAGGCTTCACCTACAGAATGCTACTAAGTTAATGAGCTTGGAGATGAGCTGTATAGCATCACCACACAATGGAGGACAGTGAGAAAGTGTCTTAAAGTAAATAAACAGAAGATGGAAAAAAATTTTCCAAAATTAGCGAACAGAAAACAATAGTCCTTTTGTGTAAATTCAACAGAAAAACTAATAACAGCCAAAAACATGCAGGAAGAAGGAAATAATCAAACTTAGAAATTAATAAACTGAACACCTAAAAAACAAACCAAAAAATCAAAGAATGAATTTGTTCTTTGATAAAATAAACATGATTGATAAATCATTAGCATGACTCACAAAGTAAAAAGAGAGAACTGTACTGAATCAGAAAGAAGGGGGGAAGTGACTATATGTACTACAGTAATTCAAAGGTTAAGCAGAAATTTCTTTGAGAATATTTATTTATAAAGAGAATCTCTAAGAAATGATTTTATTTGGACACCTATAGCCTTCCAAAGTTGAACCAAGATGATCTGAACAAATCTAACATTATTTAGGAAATTAAAATGGTAATCAAAAAGCTTCCCAAAAACAAAAACTCAGGCTCAAATTTTTCAAATCTTTAAATAGGATCTACTGCCAATTCTTTTCAGGGTCTTTCAGTAATATGAAGAAACACAAACATCCCCAAATAGTTCATATAAAGCTAAAATCATCCTGATACCAAAGACAGATATTGACACCACACACACAAAAAAATCGACACCACAATGTATCTCAACAAATTTATAGCTATTTTCTAGGATTCTTTTTAATCCAACTGCTAGCTCATCAAGGTTATACAGTATGATTAAGTAGGATTTATTTCAGAGATCCAATGATGCATTAACATAAACATGCTAAACAATATATAATACACCACATCAATAAAATAAAAATAGAAACATGAGCATAGCAATAGAAGCAAAGAAAGTCTTTGACAAGGTGCAGCACCCATTATTATTTTTTTGTTTTGTTTTTGGGGCCACACCCATTTGATGCTCAGGGGTTACTCCTGGCTAAGCGCTGAGAAATTGCCCCTGGCTTGGGGGGACCATATGGGGTGCCAGGGGATCGAACCATGGTCCTTCCTTGGCTAGCATTTGCAAGGCAGACACCTTACCTCTCGCCACCTCACCGGCCCCAGCACCCATTATTTTAATGATTAAAACAAGTCTCAACAAGTTGGTAATTGAAGGAAATTTTCCTGAATATTGTTAAAGCCATTTGCCACCAACCCATAGCAAAAATTATACTCAATGGAAACAAATAAGTCTTTTCTCTAAGATCTGGCACATGATAAGATTGCCCCCTCTCAGTAATTTTATTCAATATAATACTGAAAATACTTGCCATAGCAATTAAAGGATATCAGGGGTAATCACATAGTAAAGGAACAAGTCAAGTTTTTTTTCACTGTTAGCATATGACATGATAGTATATTTAGAAAATCCTAAAAACTATTTTAAAAAACTTCTAGCAACAACATATTTGTATAGTACAGTGGCAAATTGAAAAAAATATATACAGAAATCTATGTTTATATATACAAATAATGAAAGATATGAAAGTGATATTAAAAACACAATGTCCCTCAGAAAAATAAAGTACCTTGGAGTCAACATAACTAAAGAGGTAAAATAAAACTACAAAATACTGCTTTAATAAATAAAAGAGGACAAAAGAAGTGGAAATACATTCTGTGCTCATGGATTTGGGAAATGGTTATACACCCAGGATCATTGTACAGATTTACTGCAAGCCCAATAAGAATACTCATGATATTTTTTTAACGAAATAGATAAAAACAATCCTAAAATTCATATGAAACAATAAACATGAATGAATAGCTAAAGCAATTCTTAGGAAAAAGAAAATAATAGGCATAACTTTCCTTTACTACAAAGTAGTAACCATTAAAACAACATGGTTTTGGAATAAAATCATACACTGAGATCAATGGAATAGACTTAAATATTCTGAGATTAATCTTTAGTGATTCATTTATCTTTGGTAAAAGGGGTAAGAAATATAAAGTACTGCAAGGAAAGCCTCTTCAACATGTGTTGTTGGGAAAACTGGTCAGCAACCTGAAAAAAAATGTGAACTCAGACCTGTTTTTAATCCTTGTACAAAAGTCAAATCAAAATAGATTAAGTACCTTGCTATCAAACCCGATACAATAAGGTACATAGAGAAAAATTAAAGCAGAACACTCCATGACATTAAAAAAAAAAAGGCATCTTCAAAGAAGAAAGAGCACTAGCCAAGCAAATGGAAGCAAAGATAAACAAATAGAATTACATTAAACTGAGAAGTTCTGCACCTCAAACAAAATGGTGATTAGGGTACAAAGAATAATTCATGAAATGGGCTGGTGAAATTATTCACCTAATACCCATCTGATCAGAGGTTAATATCTAAGATATACTTGTCGTACTTGTCATACATACAAGGTACTTTTCATACTTAATAAGAAAACACCATCTATCCCTATACAAAAATGGGGAGAAGAGATGAACAGATATTTTCTCAAACAAGAAATACAACGACCAAAAGACAAATAAAAAAATTCTTCACATCACCAGTCATCAATGAGATGCAAGTCAAAACAAGAATGAGGTATCATCTCACATCACAGAAATTGGCACACATCACAAAGAACAAGAACATCCAATGAGAAAGGGACTCTCATTCACTACTGATGGGAATACGACTAGTCCAGCCCTTTTGCAAGCAATATAAAACCCTACAAAATACAAGACATTGAGTTCCCATATGAACCAGCAATACCACTCCTAGAAATATAACCTAGAAACCCACAAACACAATGCATAAAAATCCTCTGTTCATTAATTTTTATTCACAATTGCAAAATCTGGAAACAACTTAAATGCTCGAAAACAAATGAGTGTACAAATAAGGCATGGTACACACTGGAATACTACACAGTTGTTAGAAAAAATGAAGTCATGAAATTTGTTTATACATGGATGAATATGTAAATATATTATGCTGAGTGAAATGAGTCAGAGGGAGATGCACAGACATAGAATAATCATATTCATTGGTGGATATAAAAAAAGGATATTATGGTAATAATATCCAGAGAAAAAGATGAGGGCAAGGAATACTAGTCCATGGTAGGAAACTTCCAACAAATAGCATGGGAGTGTAATTAGGGCAGAGAAGGGGCAACTATGATAATGTAGTTGTAAATGATCACTTTGGACAAGAATTCGGTGCTGAAAAGAGATAAAATGATAGGCACAATACCCCTCAATAGCATCATTGCAATTCAAGGTGTCTAAAAAGGAAAAAAGAAAAGGAAAAGATGAAAGAAAGAGAAAAAGGGAGAAAGAAGAAAAATGTCTATCCCAGCGGTATGCAAGTGTGAGGTAGAGAGGGACACTGAGGCTATTAATGGTGAAACATGCTATTTAACGAATAGTTGTACACTGTATGACTGAAACTCAATCATGGAGAACTTTGTATCAGTGAAAGAAAAAACAATTGTATATGAAAAACCTTGTAACAATGGTGTTTAAATAAAGTAATTAAGATTATCTCAAAGTTATATCAGAGGATATTGTTTGCTGCTTGAAATTTGTGTTTTTGATAAAGGTCATATAATTTTGGCTTGACTTTCGCATGAATTAATATAGTTATCTAGGTTCATCTTAAATATTTCTTATCTACGATGCAATTTTAATATAAAAATTAGTGCCTAATAAACTTTACAATTTTATGATGTTATAAAAGATTATAATAATTATTCTATTATTATATTCTATTATATGATTATGTATGTACTATATAATCATATAATATAATATATTATTTTATTTTTTTATTTTTACAAGGAAAGTGAAGCTCAAGAGCTTTGAAAAAATTTCTCTAAATCATATATTTGGTAATATAAGAAATTAAATTCAGATTCAGTTTTTTCTTAGTTCCAAAATCCAAAATCTGTTGATCACCAAGATTAAAAACAGAATTACAAATTTTCAGCACTTTGATGAGAAAGGTAGTGATCACAAATTAAATATATGAGTAAAGTTTATTACTATTAAAAATGTTTCTATGTTGTAATCATGTTAACAGACACTGAATGCAGAAAATGATTTTACCTTTAGTGTTAGATGATATAATTATGAGATGTAATAATGAGTTTATAATATTATCTCATATATTTTTATATTTATTTACATGGTATGAATTTCAACAAAGAGTTAACATAAAAATTAATCTATTTTAATTCTAAAATTCCTATAGAATGCATTCCTTAGTAGCTGTATATATTTTAATATGTTAAATGCATTAAAATTATATAAAAATAAAACTAAATGATAAATATAATTAAGACATATTGAACAAAAGTAAATACAAAATTTATCTTTTCCAACATGTACTTTGCTAATCAAGAAAACAGTAATATCTTTTCATATATAGTAAAAAAAATCTCAATTTTCTGTTTAGAAAATATTAGTCAAATTATTATATATATATATATATATATAAGCTATGTACTCACACAGATTTAGAATTGGGAAATTACAAGTTTTCTGTAAGCCGTATCTTTTCCTAAGCTATTCTTTATTCACCTATTATCCTGAATTTATCACCATTAATCAGATTACATGTAAAAGCAATAGTGAGACATGAAAAACATTCCTTAGTATTTATATATTTATTAATGTATTATATATAAACAACATTAAATTTTACAAGAATTATTTAAAGTACTGAATATATGAATTGCTATTAACTAAGATAACATTTTTAAAATTAAAGTATATAAGATGTATGGAGAAATTCTATTATATTCTGTTATAGAAATATCAAAACTTTGTGTTCCTTTATTCTTGATAGGCATTTGGGGTGTTTCCATGATGAGGTTATCATGTTGTAAATACTTTACTCAAGTCTTTTCTGTGCATGTTTGAATTATTGTATATTTTTAGAGAGAGTTGTAATTGCTTGGTTATATCATTTGCTATGCTTAACTTTTAAAGATGATGTCAATTTGTCAAAGTTTTATAAACTTTGTCCCTTACCAACTCCACCAGCAATCGATGTAAGTTCTGACTGTCATTAAATACACCCCTAATAGCATTAGTTTAAAATAATTAAATCAATTTGGTAAGTGTACCAATTTCAAAAATCACTATTTTTAATATAACTTTAATGATCCTATTTCCTAATGACCAACCTTTATAGTTTGGATTTTTTTTCTACTTTTGTTTTTGTTTCTTGGCTATTATCTTAGGAATACCTCTTCATGTATGTTTATCAATTAAAATTGCTTTAACATTTTATTTTGAATGATCTTATAGACATTCTTATCTATTGTTTTGTTGTCTTAATAATATTGTATAGTAATATTTAGTGGGTTATTTTGTTTTTTGAGCTACACCTAGCGGTGCTCAGGAGTTACTCATGGCTTTGCACTCAGAAATCGCCCCTAGCAGGCTGGTAATCATATGGATGCTTCGGACTGAACCCAGATCCATCCTAATTCGGCAGGTGCCCTACTGCTGCGCTATGGCTCCAGCCCCTATAGTAATGTATTTTAATGATCAGTTATGTCTCAAAAATTGGTAGTACCTATTTCATCAGACAACATATAAGGAATATCATTTATAATTTTATCCAAAAACCTGCTTAACAATAAATATAATAATAAAAAATAAATATAATGAAATCCATTAAAGACCCATTTATACTTAACCATAAAAAATGTTAAGATAAGCAAAAAAAATCTAAATAAATAAAAGGATACTAAAGTCGATATTGATAAGGTGACAGTTGTTCCCAACGGATGCTTAAATTCTATGCCATCTAAATTTTAAAATAGCACACTTCTTTAAAGGATTAAAATAAACAGATAGCATAACTTTATTGAAATAAAATAATAGCAAAAGCAACATTGTAAAAGTTAATATAGCATACACCATGACATAATAAAAGCAAAACATAAAAGAATAAAGGTATTTCAAAACAAAATATTAGTGGTTCAAGTCTCTAAATAATGAAACAGAGCAGTGATCCCTGAAACATCCACATATGTATTTACCCTTGATCTATGACAAAGGTAATAAATCTTCTACAAAACAGATGGGAAAGAAATGTCTTTACAATAAATGGCACTAGGTCGATTGACTAACTAAATTAGTACATGCACATTAATGATGCTTTTTAATAATCATTTTGGATAAGTACTTGTTAAAGACTTTTAACATTTATCAATAAAATATTAAAGATTGTATTTTAAATAGTTGTTTAATAGTTTGCTGTATGAACATATATAAATTAGTTCAACCACTTTCATATTACTCTTCTAATTAGCTTGCATTCAATTTTTTTCTGTGGAAATTTTTTTGTTTTTGTTTTTGTTTTGAGTCACACCCAGTGACGCTCTGGGTTTACTCCTGGCTATCGGCTCAGAAATCGCTCCTGGCTTGGGGGATCTTATAGGACTCCGGGGGATCGAACCGCAGTCCGTATTAGGCAAGTGCCGGCAAGGCAGGTGCCTTACCACTCCCCGTCACTGCTCGGCCCCTCTGTGGAAATTTTTGTAAGTAGATCTATGGCATGGAATTCTGTAAATAGAATGCTGAAACTAACAGTGTGTGAATTGAAAGTTATTAACATAGTTTTCTCCAAAAGACCATTACAATCTATGATATTACTAGCCATTTATGAAAGTGCTGATTGTAAATAAAATGACAGATCTTTCAAATTTGCTCCACTTTTACTGTTCATGACTCACAGAAGACTTTGTAAGTTTAATCACATTAACCACCAATAGGTTAGATGGAAAGGAATGCCATCTTTGCAGAAGTTAAAAGCTGACATAGCATAGTGTGAACTATTCTCTGAATGTATTTAAAAGTGATCTTTGTTGCTCGCTTCGGCAACCCATATACTAAAATTGGAACGATACAGAGAAAATTAGCATGGCACCTGCACAAAGATGATGAGGAATTTTGTCAAGTGTTCCATATCTTTACACAAAAATCAATGGCCTTCCTTTACACAAGTAATGATAGAGAAGAAATAGACATTAAAAAAGCAATGCTGGGCCCGGAGAGATAGCACAGTGGTGTTTGCCCTGCAAGCAGCCAATCCAGGACCAAAGGTGGTTGGTTCGAATCCCGGTGTCCCATATGGTCCCCCGTGCCTACCAGGGGTGATTTCTGAGCAGACAGCCAGGAGTAACCCCTGAGCACCGCCAGGTGTGTCCCAAAAACCAAAAACAAAACAAAACAAAAAAAAAACAAAAAAAAAAAACAATGCTGTTGACATTAATGCCACAGAAACGCAAATATTTTGGAGTCAACTTAATTAAAAAGGTGAAGGACCTATATAAAGAAAACTACAAGACACTGCTTCAATAAATAATAGACAACACAAAGAAATTGAGACACATACCCTGTTCATGAATTGGGAGGATTAATATCATTTAAATGGCAATATTCCCCCAAAGCAATGTACAGATTTAATGCAATTCCTCTAAGGATACTCATGACATTCTTCAAAGAAGTGGATCAAACACTCCTGATATTCATTTGTAACAATAAACACCCACAAATATATAAAGCAACCCTTAGGAAAAACAAGATGGAAGGCATTACTTTAGCCAAGTTTAAGCTGTATTACAAAGCAATAGTCAATAAAAGTGCAATGGAATAAATTTAAGTATTCAGAGAATGTTCCCAAACATACAGTCAATTCATCTTTGATAAAGGAGCAAGAAACACAAAATGGAACAAGGAAAGCCATTTCAACAAGTGTTGCTGGGCAACTGGTCGGCCACAGGCAAAAAAATTCAAATTCAGACCTCCATCTGACACCATGCATAAAGGTCAAATCCAAGTGAATTAAAGACCTTAATATCAGACCTGAAACTATAAGATAGATAGATTGAAGAAGATGTAAGTAAAACACTCCATTGCATTGAGACTAAAGACATCTTTAGGGAGGAAATACCATTGTCCAAACAAGTGAAAGCAAAGATAAACAAAAGGGACTATATTAAATTGAAAAGCTTCTGCACCTCAAAGGAAGCAACAACAAATACAAAGGTCACCCACAGAATGGGAGACTATTTACCTTCCAGGGGTCTCAAATTCTTGGCCTGCGGGCCGTTTGCGGCCCTCTGTACAACATTTTGTGGCCCTGCCCTAGAGGAATTTTGTTTGTTTTGTTTTGTTTTAGTTATTTGCGTCAACCCCCCCCCCCATGTTCAAGACTTACTACTAACTTTGCACTCAAGGATCACCCGACTTTGCCTCCTGAGGCCCCCAGGTAAATTGAGTTTGAGACCCCTGCCCCATCAGATAAGGGGAAATATCTAAGATATGCAAGGTACTTCAAAACTTAACAAGATAAAAAACATCTAACCCCATCAAAAATAAGGAGCAGAAATGAACAGACATTTTCTCAAAGAAGAAATACAAATGTCCTTAAAGGAGCATAAAAATGATCTACATCACTAATCAGGGAGATGCAAATAAAAACAACAGTGAGGTACCATCTCATGCCACAGAGACTGGTACTTATCACAAAAGAAACAAACAAAAAAACAAACAAAAAAAAAAACAAGAACAATCAGTGCTATTGGGAATGAATTCTAGTTCAGACTTTATGGAAAACAATATGGAGAGTCCTCAAAAAACTGGAAATTGAGCTACCATAAGACCTGGCTATACCACTTCTAGAGATATACCCTAGGACACAAAAACAAATATAAAAATGCCTTCTGAAAACCTATATTCTTTGAAGTGCTATTTACAATAGCAAAAATCTGGAAACATCCCATATGCCAACAATAGATGAGTGGCTAAAGAAACTGTGGTACATATATACAATAGAATACTATGCAGCTGTCAAGAGAGATGAAGTAATGACATTTTCTTATACATGGATGGACATGGAAACTATTATGCTCAGTAAAATAAGTCAAAGGGATTGAAATAGACATATAATAGTCTCATTTATTACTGGGATTTAAGAAAAATAAAAGACATTATTGTAATAATATCCAGAGACAATAGAGATGAGGGCTATAAGGATCGGCCCATGACATGAAGCTTTCCACAAAGAGTGGTAAGTGCAGTTAGAGAAATAACTAACAAGTAACATGACAATGATAGTGAGCAAGAGAAATAGAATGCTTGTGTCAAATACAGGTAGGGAGTGGGGGAGAAGGGAGATGGAGGCATTTATGATGAAAAGGTTGCACTGGTGAAGGGGTTGTTCCTTTTTATAAAACCCAGCTAAAACACAACTAAAGACATGTTTGTAATCATGGTGCTCAAAGATATTATAAAAAAGAAAGTATAGAACCACACACAAAAATATGTGATCTTTGAGTACTGTGGTAGAAACAGTAGAGAACAAACAATAGAAACAAAGAGAAGACAATAAGATAAGAATCCAGTCTTGGGTTCAATGGAGAATGCTAATTCAAGAAGCATTACTTTGCAAATAACATGACTTCAATTTCTATGCTGATTACATTATACCCAAATGCAAGAAACTCAAAAATTTATCAAGGAATTCTGTAGTATTGCATACAGTATAGTGCTTAAATAGGTGGGTCATTGTCTAGGGTGCAGAAATCTTAATGCTTTTCAATGGAATGGTATCTTTACAAAAAGATTGCACTTTTATTATATCCATGCAGTTCAGCCTTTTCTCTACTCCTTGAAAAAATTTATAAACTCCCATTTCATATTTCCAGGCTCATGTAAATCCCATTTTCTTCCTGAATACTCAACAGAAACACATTTCACAGTGACATATTTTTCCTTAGTATTTAACCCATTGTTTTTCCTTCTACTGCATCATACACAGATGAACACACAGGGACAATCAATTTTTACTGAGAGCAAATGATATGGTTGTATTTTCAGTATACAATGAACTTAATGTTACAGTTAATATCTGAAGCTCAATCTTAAAGTATAAGTTAACATACCCATTTTCAGTTACAAATATATAAAATTTAACAAATACTCTTTATCACACACCTGCTTACAAGGATCTCTCAAATTTAAGTTAACAAGTTGTATCTCAAAGTCATTAAACACAATTTCTTTCCAAATATAGCACAGTGGTTTTTAGGTGTGGGTAAAAAAATTATATATATATTTATATATATATTTATATATATATGTATATACAATCTAATATATCAGCATAATCATTACCAGTAAAGTACTTCAGAGATAAACTAGAAAGTAAACTTCCAATCTATGATTGCTCTGCACATCAATATCTTCCTTTATATTTGTTTCATTTTTATTATTTTGGGTCACAATCAGAGGTGCTCAGGGCATATAACTCTAGATCTAGATTTAGATCTCTAGATCACTCCTGGTGGGGCTCTGGGAACCTTTTGGGGTGCCAGGAATTGAACCTGGATAAGTCACTTGTAAAGGCAAGTTTCCTACCTACTGTAATATCTCTCCGACTCCAGTCACTTCCGTCTATGATATGACAATGCATGTAAAAAGATTTTTACATCTTTTACAATTATTTTACATCTCTTACATCTTTTTTGTTTTGTTTTGGGTCAAACCCTGTGTCTCTCAGGGGTGACTCTTGGCTCTGTGCTCAGAAATCACTCCTGGCCGGCTCCAAGGACCATATGGGATGCTGGAGATTGAACCAGAATCTATCCTGGGTTGGCTGCATGCAGGGCATATGCCCTACGGCTGTACTATTGCTTGGGTCCCAACATCTCTTACATCGTTTACATTTTTACAACTTCCAAAAAATACAAGCAGTCTTTAATTGACATATACAAAGCTATTCATTTTTCAGAAGTTACATATAGAGTTGGAATTTAGAGTAAAAAAAAAACAACTATGTTTTATGCAAGTTCTGCCACTCTGGGGTCATGCTAATTTTAACAATTTATTTACGTTTTCAACAAGTTACTTAATTTAATTTCAACAAGTTATTAAATTTTTCAACAAGTTATTTATTTTAATTTTAAGAAGTTATTTAATTATTCTAAATCCTAACTCCTACCAATATAATAGGTTTAATACACCATCTCACTAAACTAAAAGATGAAATATTATTAAAACATTTATCCAATAATCATTTGTCCACATACTGAAATCATGGGAAAATGTAACATTTAAATAAGCACACTAATTATAATGACTAATTTGGGAAACACAAACCAATAAAAACAAAATAAAATATTTTTTTCATTTCCTTTGGTTTTAGTGTCTACTAATACTCAGGTGAATGTTAGAATCTAGTAAGTAGGTTATAGATATGATTCATGATGAATTCATTATGCTTTTGAAAAAGGAAAAGGAAAAATCATCTGTTCCTGAATTTATTAGAAGGTATGTTATATGTGAATGTTTCAGATTTTTCTTCAATTGAAGTAGATAAATGATATAGAGGCAACTGAGTCAAACTTCAGCCCTAAAGTTTATATACTGGTTTGTCACAACCTCATTTGCATGCTGGCCTCTGAAGGCATGCACAGTTCTTTTACAAAGAAAAAAAATTTGGACTGCAGGAGTTAAATTTGATATTCATTAACAGAAAGGAAAATTTCTTGCCCCATTTAACTTATATCTTAGTTGGTACAGTGACAAACAAATTTTAGTTGTTAAAATCTATTATACCTGCTTTAAATTGCATCTCAGTATAGCCAGAGGCTCGATTGTTGGTTAAATTCAATTTGAGTTGCCAGAGGCTGTTAATGGGTAGGTCTTTCTATTTATTTTCTTAATTGCGCTCTATCTAAATTATCACTGATGATGAAATCTTATGTGCACTACGTTCCCACATAATAAGAAGGTCTAAATAATTTTTCCTCTTCAGGATAATGATATGGAACTAAAGGCTCATAAAAATCTTTAGGGAAATTTTTTTGGGTCCCGTAATGTGCCGCATTTAATTTAAAGAGAAGTAATTCCACTTGAACTTCCAGAAAATTAAAGCAATATAGAAATGATAAATAGACAAACTGAAAATTATAATGGCTAAGTCCATAGTAGGTTCTTAATAAATACATACATAATGCTGATTGACTATCCGTGTGTTTTTATCCCTAGGCTGACCATTGAAACTTTTTAAATGCAAATTTTCTTATAAAGTACATATTTATGATTAATCTATTATATGTATGACACGACATTGGTAGTACATTCTTTGATTACTTACTGAGTTTAAGATAGAATGGCCACAAAGAGACTAATGGCTACAAAGATTCAGAAAGGGGAAATCTATACATAGCAGCTCCAGCAGAGGTCTCTAGAGAGCAATTAAACTTAGGGAAATATGGGCTATAAGTTCAATCATTTAAATAGAAAATTTAACTCTTCAGTTTTTTGTGAACCCTTTCTTTTCGCCACGCCCCCTTTCTCTTTTGATGTCTGTGCTACATCATTAGATAAAAGGCTGTCTAAAAAGAACTGATCAGAAGTAGACACAGAGAACAGGTTAATCCCAAGTGCACCGGTGTAATGTGTCACAAAACAGACAATGTAATTATCTCAGCAGCCTGTTTAACCAGCTAATTCAGCAGCTTTGCATACCAAGGGTGAGCTCATCTGTTCACTATATTACCAGTTGGAACAGTTTTTCCACCAAGATCAGTGTAGTTTTACAAAAGCTTATAAAAGCCTGAAGAATTGAATGTTTCCTTGTATGTGGTACAACAGTGTGTGTGTGTGTGTGTGTGTGTGTGTGTCTGTGTGTGTGTCTGTGTTTGTGTCTGTGTCTGTGTCTGTGTGTGTGTGCGTGCGTGCAATATTTTATTTTTAGGGAAGCAACAAACACGCAAAAAAAATAGATTGTTCTGCGTGGCCAAAACAACCACCACCACCACCACCACAACAACAACAACAAAAAGAACTATGATCTAAATCTCCATACATGGTCATTTAAAATTCAGTATCTCCTCTTTAAGTGGGACACTCTGGAGAAAGGCTAAATGACTTAACAGAAAAGCCATTTTAATTAAAAAGACTTAGAATCATGGTTTTGCTTTTTTTTATTTTTTTTTTTTTAGCATAAATGTATTTGTCCCCAGTTCATTCTGCATTTTGCTTATGTTTGTTTCTGTTAGAATCAGACTGACCTGGACTTGAATCTTGATACTTCAACATCTTCATCTTCTGATTTGGGACATTAGCCCCAAGGTTCCCCACCCTTCAAAATGTAAATAGTATCTCTATATTGTGGGGTTTCTGAGGCACTTGACCCAGGGGGATCTTTAGAATATAGGTATATCTAAATAAATAGTTTCTGTTTTACAACATGATACATATCATGTATATATATGCATATATAATACACACACACAAATATATATATATATATATATATATATACACACACACACAAATATTTACCAACTACCACGAGTTGTCAGTGTTCAAGACCACGCATTTCTTTTGCTCAGTGATGTACCTCTACGTTCATGGTAAGTCATTTGATACATACATTTGTTTAATGAATAATTTAAAAGGAGGTTACCTGCATCATGTCTGTTTCTATCACATTATGTTCATTTTAATTTTGTAGTCTGCTCCAATTATTCATTTTAATACTCCAGAACCACTATCAATTTGTTAGTTCCTTTAAACATGGTCAAGTTTAATTCTCAATTCAACTTTGATTCTGATGTCCAGAAATCTGTGGTACTTTAAGAATAGTTCTATAGTAAATCAAAAAATGAATAAAGTGATCAAATCCCAAAATAATTAAAGGATTTTGCAGAGCTAGGGTGATAATATAGCATGTAGATTTTTTGTCTTGCATATAGTTAGGTCTGGTTTGAGTGATCCCCAAAATTCCATATGTTGTGTTCAGCAACTAGAGGAACAATTTCTAAGTACAGCGCCAGGAGTAACCCCTGAGAATCAACAGACTTGATTCCAAAATTTAAAAAAAGTTTAAAGCATTTAAAAAATGTTGAACCAAAGTATATTTTACAAAAGTGAACATGCCAAGGTAATACTTATATGTTATAAAAAGCAGTCCAGTGATATGTATTTGTATCACTAGTAAATAAAAATTACCAGATGTTGATTTATCTTTGGGGATTCTAATATTATTTATCATTTTTATCTTATAGTTAGAGAAATTGAGATGAAAAGATTCTTTGTTTATTCAGAGTCATATAGCTAGGATATGTAAGTACCAATCATATTAACAACTAGAGGTTGTAGTCCTCAAATTGATTTGAAATTACAAATGCTATTTCTCAATTTCCTTTTAATATTAAGTACCAATTTCCTACTTTCATCTATCAGGTTATTGCTAATTTATGAGCTTACGCTTTGAAAGTAAGGTGTGATTGATTACAGAATGATAAAACTTAATAAAAAAAATGTTCCTCTCCAATAATAGAGGGAAGGGAAGGTTAATGTTGACCTTGGAGTGATGGAATTTAAATTTCATAAATGTTCTCTAAGCCAATTCAACAAAAAAATGTTGCCATCTTTTGTAAAACCGGCATTTCAAGGCACTTATATGATTTATGAATTTCTTTCTTATAGAAAACAAGTGATATATAGCTGGTGTCTAATTCATTCCAACTCATGACTAGTATGTTGCAACTTCGTATCACCTTTTGAAATCAAAAGGCATTTAACACTGAGGAAATTTAGATTTGAAAAAAAGAAAAACCAGACTATATTTTTCTATTAGACTTTATTCCTCGTAGGGTGTTTGTTAACTAACATATCAGATCCAATACCTTAACTTATTTTTATACTCATTGCCCAACATTATTTAGTCTCTGTATAATTTTCTCTAACATTATGCCTATAGGCAAAATAATTTAAATGTGTTATAAAGGGTCATTAGTTTATTACTAAAATATCTTCATGGCCTTTGGCAAAGGTAAAGTGTTCTCTGAGCAGTGACTATATAAGTAGAAGTTTCTCTAAAGGTTTCTCAGAACTTTTATTTTAAAGTATTATTAATTTTTAAATTTATATATATATAGTTCTATTAACAATGCTCATGATTTTATGTAAGTTTTCTTTTACTCATATATCTCTGTGTTTATTATACAAATATTTATAGAGAATATATTCTAATAGACTCTATGATTGCACAGTTAAGAACACAGCTAGGGAAATCTACAGTCAAGAAGAATAAAAAACATCCTAAAACATCTATGAATATAATTTAACATGTAAAATTAAGTTTATAGACAAGTAGAGGTGCATGTTAATTAGAAATATGTAATATCTGTATTTGAAAGAAATTATACAGTATTTTTACAGTTGAGACAGCTGAAAAAGAAACACAAATAGTTCATTTTTGAATAATCTCATAATTGAACACACAAAAATTAATTTATAAGTTGCCATTAAATTTAAGTTGATTATATTATTGAGGAATTTACTTTATAGAATCTTTGAAAAATTAAATTACTGAGGTGTATTTGGGATTCACTATTACGGAGTGAAAAAATATTTTTTTAATTTTTATCTCCTGATTTAATTGTGTTGGTATGCAAGGCAGAGGTATAAGATTATTGAAGCCAAGCCCCAAGTATTTTATTACAAAACAAAGATTTTAGTTGAAGCAGTGAGCCTGTATGCTCAGCAGTTAAGTTCATTTTATTAAGATATAATTGTATGCGGGGGTCGGGTGGGGAGGAGGGAGATTAGGGACATTGGTGATGGGAATGTTGCACTGGTGATGGGTGGTGTTCTTTACATGACTGAAACCCAAACACAATCATGTATGTAATCAAGGTATTTAAATAAAATATATTAAAAAAATAAAGAGAATAATATAAACCAAAAGAACAAAAGATATAATTGTATCATGAAGAGGACCAAAAGGATAGAGTGATGAAAAGGCACTTTGGGAAACATATTGCAAGTGGTGCTTTGTAGGGTCAGGCTCAGAATTCCTTAGGCCAGAACGATAGCAGATTGGACAGGGAATTTGATTTGCAAATGACCAGGTTTGATCCCCAGCATCCTATATGGTGCCCTAAAGCACCATTAGAAGTGATTTCTGAGTGCTGCCAGATTGGCAACAAAACAAACAGAAAGAAAGAACTCAGAATTCCTATGTAGCTGTAAACAAACTATTATGATTAGTATGTTTGGTTTCTGGATGGATTAAGCTGATAAAAAATTAATTAGTGGGGTAAGGGAGGCTGAGGGGAGGGTACAGAGAAGGAGAGAGAATAACGCAGTTCATAAATGTCAAACCAAAACACAATTGCCTTGTTTGAACAGGGTCAGCTTCACAGGCTCACTCTTTTTTTGAATGTGATATAAACCAAGCTGTGAAAGATTATGGGTAGAATGGCCCAAACTGCAGAAAGTTGGCCATTTCAGGAGAAGGGAGGCAAAGACCCTGACCTGTCAAAGCCATGCCTGCTGCCTCTATCACCCAGAACCACCATTTTTTGGATGACCTCTGCTGCATCACTGACCTACAAATCCCTCTGGAGACACCCAATCTGACCAAACTTTAGTATGTTGGTTTTTAGGCTGATATCATCAGGGCTTTCTGAAGCAAGTGTGGGCATATTGGTCCATGTCATCCTTTTTCCAAGAGGCCTGGCAGCTGAGTAATTATCCATAAAATTGGAACTATTACATGATACATTAATTTAACTTTAGGTTACTATTATCCCCTTAAAAATAAAACAGTATCTCAAAGACATACCTACAATAATGACTCACAAGAATCAAAATTTGAAAAAAAAAAACAAGTATCCATTGGGTTGTTAAATAGATTGGATCATAACAAATAGTAGATTTATTTACTATTGTGTAGATAAATAGATATTAAAATAAAGTATATAATATTATTCAACTGTTAGAAAGTATACTGTGTCAACCCTGTACTTACAATTGATCCTGAAGATAATTTACTAAGTGAAATAAACCAGACACAGAAATTTTGTATAAAATTTTGTATAATTTTGTAATTTTATTTTTGTGTAGAATCCTTTAAAAATTTGACTTATGGTTGGGAGCCAGAGAATAGCACAGCAGTAGGACATTTGCCTGGTATGTGGCTAACCTGGTACAGACCTGGTTTTGCTTTCTGGCATCCCATAAGGTCCTGTGAGCCTGCCAGGAGCAATTTCTGAAGAGTAACCCCTGAGCACTGCCAGGTGTGGCACCCCCCAATATTTTAACTTAAGGAACCAAATAAAAAACTTAAGTAAATAAAGAAAGAAGGATGAATATAGAAAGTAAATACTGGTCAAAGAGTGAAACCTTTCATTAATCTAATAATTCTGGGAATCTAAATACAAAGACAATGATTGTGAATAATATTGAATGGTAAGCCTAAAATTTGTTCATATAGTGAATCATATTTTATTCATCTCAAGAAATTAATGGTATAGAACTATAAGGAGGCTAAGATTCTCAGCTGTAGTCCCAGATAGGGACAATAACAAAGGTAAGTCTACAGACCCATTAAAATGTTTAAGCTTGGTTGATAAAAATCTAAAATCAAAACGCACTGCACTGGCTATAGAAATTATGGGAGCACTTGCAAGCAAAATAATAATAATAATAATAATATTTTTGTTTATTTGTTATATTAACACAACTAGAAATGCTCAGAGATTACTCTGGCTCTACTATCTGGAATTACTCCTGTTGTTAGGTGGACCATACAAGTTGTAGATCAAAATTATGTTGGGCTCATGCAAGGAAAAGGTCTGACCCAACTGTAGATTACTTATCACTTGGGCCCTGGAAAAAGGCAAAAGGAACAAATAAATCAACAACAAAAGGGGACCAATAGAACCTCCAGAAATCCAAGGCTTTATAAAAGCTTATTATGAACAAATCGACTCTATTAAGCTAGAAAACCTAAAATAAATAAATAAATTCTTAGAAACATATAATCTCCCAAAACTGAATGAGGAGGAATTAGAAAGCCTGACCAGTTCTTTCACAAGCAAGAAAGTAAACTTTAAGTTTAGTTGCCATATGTCTCAGCGATTCCATCTCAGAATACCTATCTCCAAAAAGAAAAGCATTCACTGTAACAGATATATAAAAGTTCTGGCCTAGAGGGCATCTGAGGGGTATTCTCAAACCTTCAGAGAAGATTTACTTCCACTGATACTTAGGCTCTTCCAAAATATCAAAGAAATAGGAATACTTTTTAATATCTTCTATAAAAACAAACTACATTGATACACAAAAATGACAGAAATGCTTCTACTTCTTTTTTTTTAAAAAAAAAGAAGAGATTTTTAGACCAATCACTGATGAAAGTGAATGCAAAAATCTTCAACAAATTTTTAGAAAACCAATTCCAAAAGGACATAAAAAAGTCACATGTCGGGGCCGGGAAGGTGGTGCTAGAGGTAAGGTGTCTGCCTTACAAGCGCTAGCCAAGGAACGGACCGCGGTTCGATCCCCCGGCTTCCCATATGGTCCCCCCAAGCCAGGGGCGATTTCTGAGCACAGAGCCAGGAGTAACCCCTGAGCGTCAAACGGGTGTGGCCCAAAAACAAAACAAACAAACAAACAAAAAAAAGTCACATGTCACGATCAATTAGTATTCATTCTAGATATGCAAGGACACCTAAATACATATAAAACAATTAACAATATACACCATATGATTAAAAGGAATGTTAGAAATTATATGTAGGGAATGCTTTTGACAAGACCCAATCCTTATTCACAATAAAATAACCTGAAAATAGGAACATTCTTCAAGATATAAACTGTTATTTATAAAAATTCTATAAACAACATTATTCTTAATGGCTAAAAACAGATCAGAAACAAGGCAATCAACTCATATTTAACATTGTATTAAATGTTCTAGCAATTGCAATTAGGCAAGAAAAGAAAAAGAAAACCAAAACAATACAAAAGGAAAAAGAGGAAGTCTCTAGTTTCAAATGACATGATGATATACATTGAAGACACTAAAGATTTTACCCAAAAATCCTATAAACAATAAACCTATACAGTAAAGTGGATGGCTACAACATCAATACACAGAAATCAGTTTCATTTCTATATACAGATAATGAATCAGGTGAGAGAGAGCTCAAAGATTCACTCCCACTTAAAAGAGTGTCTAATAAATATCAAGTACCTAGGAATCAACTTAACAAATCAATTGAGAGTAATATATCATGGAAACTTCAAAACACTTAAGAAATATATTGTCAGGAGTAACCCCTGAGCACCGCCGGGTGTGGCCCAAAAACCAAAAAAAGAAAAAAAAAGAAGAAATACATTGAAGAACTTATGTAATGTAAAAACATTCCATAATTATTATCAATGATTAATATTGTTAAAATGACCATATTCCAAAATTACTGTATACATTCAAAGCAATTTCCATCCGAATTAAAATTGCATTTTTCAAGGACTTAAAACAATTTTAAAGTTTGTGTGGAATCATCAAAGACCCCAGATATTCAAAGCAATATTTAAAAATAAGAAAGTGGAATCCATCTCATTACCTAACTTGAAATTATACTACAAAGATATAGTAATGAAAACAGTGTGGTATTGAATAAAGATAGACTTTCTGACCAAACAGACTATCGTGGGTCAAACTTCAATATATACTGTCTGCTAATTTTTGACAAAGAAGCTGAGAGCATGAAATAAATAAAGCACCTTCAACAAATGGTTTTGAGAGAACTAGAAAACCACATGTAAGATATTAATACTGAATCCATATCTTATGCTTTACACAAAATATCAACACAAAGTGAATCAAAGGCCTTGAGATCAAACCTGAATCTATAAAGAACATCAAGGAAAACATAGAACACTCTAAAACCTAGACCTTAATGAAGTCTTCAATGATAACAATGTCTTTGGTAAAGGTCACAGAATCAAAACTAAGTAAGTGAGGCTACATCATACTAAAAAGTCTCTGCATATCAAAGTCTCTCTATGCCTATGTATGGTATGGATAAAATAAACAGACAGCTAACTGAGCGGAGAAAAATATTTATATTTGTATATCATTGATATACAAAGATCAACCAAAAATAAAACACCTAAAAACTCCTTCAAAGATGAAAAGACATTTCTATGCAGATCAATAAATGGCTAACATACACATGAAAGAGTGATCATTATTACTTATTATTAGGGAAATCCAAATCAAGATGACAGTGAGATATTATCTTACACCAATGAGAATAACCCATATCAAATATATAGGGGTCAATCTGTTTTGTCAGGGATGTTCTGAAAAAGAATTTCCGTCCACTGCTCCTGTGAATTTTTTTCTGGTCCAAACACTATAGAAAAATAATATAGAATGTTGAGGCCGGAGAGATAGCATGAAGATAGGACATTTGCCTTGCAGGCAGAAGGTTGTTGGTTCGAGTCCCGGCATCCCATATGGTCCCCGAGCCTGCCTGCCAGGAGCAATTTCTGAGTGTAGAGCTAGGAGTAACTCCTGAGCACTGTTGAGTGTGACCCAAAAACCAAATATATATATAATGTTTTCAGTAAACTCAAAACATTATATATAATGTTTTCAGTAAATTCAAATTAGTTGCCATATGTCTCAGCGATTCCATTTCAGAGTACCTATTTACCAAAAGAAAAGCATTTACTGTAACAGAAAAATGGACACCATTATTCACTGCAGGGCTTAGTACAATAGCTAAGATGTGCAAAAACAGATGATTGGATCATGAATATACTATATACAATGGAATAGACAGTTGAACATTACACAGTGTAAGGAATAATGAAATCATGCAATTACCTACAACATGGATAGAACTGTCAGATATCATTTTCAATGAATAAGCCAGAAGAAGAAGGATAAACACAGAATGATATCACTTATAAGTGGTATTTAAAGTAACTGTATAAAGAATGCAATAGTTTAAAGAGGGGATACCTAGATTAACCTGGCCCCAGAGTACAGGTATGAGAAGCAAAGAAATAGGGTAGAAAGGGGGTTAGAAAAAAAGACAGATGAGAAGTAATGGGGGCAGGGGTCAAGGGTGCATTATTGAAGTTAAGGAAAGATAGAGCTAAATATACAAACCACAAAGTGAACAACACTGAAATCATGATACCCAACTTACAAAAGATACTCGTTAAAACGGCTGGCTGAGAGGGGTGTGAAGTATCAGAGGGGACTTAGGGATATTGGAAGAGGCAAGTTGACACTGATGGGAATTAGTGCTGAACGTTGTATATCTAAAATTCAATTATGAATAGTTTTAAGTCATGTTTCTTTAATTAAGATTTTAATTAAACAAATGTTAATTATATAAGATGATGAATTTGCTTAGGAACCTCTTATAATTATTTCATATTGCATAAAATAATCTTTCTTCAACATTTTAAACTGCCCACATTCTTGACTTTTTATATTCCTGTGTTCACCCATTCTAAATTTTGGCTCCCTAGTTATATGCTGTCTGCCTTCCTCCACTCCTGTATTATACAATCTTCACTGTGGCACTTGAACTATTTAAGGAGCGCCAAAGAGGGTCAGATAACCTTTGGTTGAGAAAAGCTACTCTAAAAAAAGAACAAAAACATATTAGTAGGGTTTTATATTGACAATAAATAAAGTACTTGATAAAATAAAAGTATATAGGACTAAAATCTTCATATATATATGGCATAAACTATGGATAAAATCCATAAAGTTACAGAGAAAAAATAGTTAGAGAAGCTCAGACACATCCAAAGACATTTTTGCAGGGGAGATAATGAATGATAGATTTATCCTAAAATAGTGTACCACATATGGTTGAAGGAACTGTTCACAAAGAAATCTAAAATGAACTAAAAGTGACCACTGGAACTATGAGGATAAGGTTAATTTCTTTATAAAATTTCTTTATTAAGAGCAATTAAAATACACTGTATGAATGTCTAAGTTGGCGAAAATGAGTAGTCAAGAAAATCATGTATGTAATAAATTTGTTTAAATAAAAAATTAAAAAAAAGAAAAGAATGTAAGTAACCCAACAGAATAATTTTAGATAAGCTAGGTTAAGAGTATTTTTATGGCTGGAGAGGTAAAACAGCAGTAGGGCATTTGCATTGCAAGCGACCAACACAGGACAGACCCAGGTTCGAATCTCAACATCCCATATGATCCCCATGTTTGCCAGTAGCAATTTCTTTGCTCAGAGCCAGGAGTAACTCTTGAGCACCGCTGGGTGTGACCACAAAACCAAATAATCAAACAAACAAAAAAAGAAGCGTATTTGTCAACGAGTTGTAGTAAGAATTCTAGTTCATTGCTTAGTGGAAAGAGCCAATATTTCAAATAGACAAGAGAGACAGAGATAGAAGAGACAGAAAGACTTAAACAGAGAAGAGAGGGCCCAAGAAACTAATACTTAGTCAAAGAAAACGCCACAAGCTCTAATGTGGTATCTGAGTTTTCTCACATCTGTTTATCTCTGTTAATTTCTAACTGTGTTATAGGTCCTACTTCTGGGCTATGGCTTTATCTCTTGTAATCAAGCCCTTAATTAGATTCCTAATTCATAGAAATGACTCTACCATTTCAAGTTCTCACCTTAATTGATTTCCAAGAATCATTGCCCCTCACTCTAGAATTGATACTTTTTCTTTTGTTCCACTTTTTTTCTTAGAAGTTGTATATACAGTTAACTATATGTCTGAATTCACACCCTCTTTCTTTTGGTCAATCTGATGTCAATTCTAAAGTCTCAAGTGACCATCTGTGGTCACTTAAGGAAACTGACACCTTTCCCATCCCTGATAAAGAGAATGTTACTAGGACCTCATTATATAAATTTTATTTTACTGATGACTTATTTCAAATGAGATAAGTAAAAATTTTCATGTACAGCTTGTTTTCTAAGAAAGGAAAGGTCCCAGAAAGAGGTTGTTATCTTTTTTTATTTGATATTTTTATACAAAATACCTGTTATATGACATATTCTGTGACAATGAACAAATAGAACCTTTGAGCAATAGTGGAGAACATAAGCCATTGGAATATTGGTGATCCCTTGAATTTAGCATATTCATAAATTCCTGCCTTTAGTTTTATTTCATTATATAATAGGTTTACCTGATGCATTTTACTGAAGAAATAAGGCCTTAGAAATGTGATTGTGTTGAGATGATACTGTATGCACTATATGTTATGTGCTTCATTATTTGTCATTGTAGTTCATTAACTATAACTTCACTATAACTATAACTCATTATAATTATTACAAAAGCTTGTGAGATATCTGTTCAATCTTTATATAATATAAGCAACTCAAAAGATGCATTTTCCTCCAAGAAGTTTGGTGCCCTGACATAAAATTTATAGCCTGATCAAATTCATTGATGTATCTTATTTAACTATTTGCATATATCCCTGATTAGAGCATGGAGTTATGAATATAGATTCAGAAATACAGGGTCTTTGGATCTTAGGACATTTATGTTAAATAAACAAAAACAGATTATTTAAGTCTTAGACTTATTATCTATTAAAAAACATAATAGCACTTAATATCACCAAAGTTGTATTATGAGGATTAATTAGATTATATATATATATAACATTTAGAAAATACACTATTTAGTTATATAAATTTTTTATTTTTATTTATATTTCTGGTACAAAAGACAAAAACAGCAAGTTTTTTTGAATCATATTATAGAGTTGTAGAATCATAAGAGAAATGATATTTTGTGATATTTCTGCTATGGAGAGATAAATTCTACCTAATTAGAAATCTAGCTTAGGGCAAAATGTATAAATAACCTCTTCGAGTTCCTTTTACAATGCTAAATACAACTAATGTATATGCTCATTAAATTCATTATAACAATAATTTGGAATTAATGACAAGTTAACTAAATATTGCAATTAAGCACTACAACAAATCTTTCCAGAGGGAAGGGATATTGCACACCTACATAAAGTTTAAAAATATAATAGGGCTAGAGTGGGTTGGGCATTTGCCTTGCATGCTTCCAACCAGGGTTTGATCCGCATCATTCCATATGGTCCCTCAAGCACCACAAGGAATGATTCCTGAGCATAGAGCCAGGAGTAACCTCTGAGCCATTCCCAGTGTGGCCCAAAACACACATACACACACAAAAAGGAAACAAAACCCCAAAATGATAGTTTTATTGCATTGTGACATAACTGACACTTTGTAGTGCTTTGTGTTGAATGAACCCAGAACTTGAACCCCAAAACTGTAGTTGATATGAAGCTCCTTCTCCATTATTTATCAGGTCCATGACTTTGTTCATGTTCATTACCATTCTCAGCCGCTTTGTCTTTAAACTTAGGTGATGATTTAGCTCTTATCTTATGTTACAGATGATTCTAAGAATAAAACTATACATAGTAGTGCATAAATCAATCTTGAATTACATATTGAAATACAATTTTAAATTCAGTGGATAGATGTGGTGGAAGCTCCAGACTACAATCCTTGGGATATTTGCTCTTTATTAATTCTGAAGTGTTAGCAGCCTTTTGGAAACTACTGTACTAACCACTCACAGTGCCACACATAGCTTTAGATTCAACCAGTCTTTTAATGATAATGACCTTTGAAGGTTTCCCATCTGAAAACTTGCTTTTGTTCTCACTTTCCTCATGGTATCTAATATATCCAAGCTACAGGTTTAACATTTGCTAGTTGGTTTGAGTCAAGGTTGTAAATCACTCAATCAGGAAACCACTCAATCACTGTCTAGAAAACAAATGGATTAGAAAAAAAAAACCAAGATAACTCATACCCATTCTGAAAGTGTTTTTAATGAGACATTGGCCTCCAATGAATATTAACTGAAAATAAATAACATTGGCAATGCTTGTAGAAATATCCATCAGACAGCTGTAACAATTTAAAAATGCTTGGAACATTGCTAATAAACATTATATTAAAACATCATAAACATATATTCTATTTTTATTTTAAAGGCTTTGACTAAAATAAACGGCAATGACTATTTTTAGAAATGTCAAAAAATTAAAAATTATTGAATTGGACACAATCACTTACTATTTAGTCTATTATGGCAATTGTCAGTGGATGTTAAAATCTGATATTTGTTTTTCCATAGAAACTCTGTTTTAAATGCTGCTTACATTTTTGGTCAGTCTTACAAAAATCAATGTGAGACAAAATATGAAGACATTTTGAAAAGGCTCAGGTAGTTATTAGCAACATTGGCAGTTGACAATATTTTAAGAGCCAGGAAATAAAAGAGTAATAGTCATATGCCAGGGGGCTGAAGAGACAGTATAGTGGTAGGGTGTTTGCCTTGCACACAGGTGATCCAGGATAGATGGTGGTTCAATCCTGGCATCCCATATGGTCCCCAGTACCTGCCAGGGGCAATTTCTGACTGTAGAGCAAGGAGAAGACCCTAAGAGCCGCTGGGTGTGACCCAAAAACAAAACAAAACAAACAAAAAACAGAGTCATGTGCTAATTTTGGATATTTGGATAAAACAATGTATAGAAAATTTTGGCACTCAGACTCTATTATAGTAAATGATGACTAGAACAGTTATCTAAATAACAGCAAGCTTAAAATGGAGATCCTAAATCTTCACAAGTAGGTAGTTGAGATAATGATTACCAAATTAGTCTGGGGATATATTATAGTAAGTAGAGCACTTGTCTTGTGTATGCCTGGCCAGGGGCCAGGGTTCAATCCCTGACACAACATATAGGAACCCAAACTCCATTAGGAATAGTTCTGACCCAGATCCAGAAGTAAGCATTGAGCACTGCTAGATGTAGCACACAAAAAAATCAAAGAAGCAAATACAAATGATTAACATTGTGTCATTTAAGATATAGAGGGTTCACCAATGTACAGCGACAAAAGAGAGAATTGCCTCCTCTGAGAACTACTAATTTTTTTTCTTTATTTAAACACCATGATTACAAAGTTGTTCATGATTGAGTTTCAATCTTACAATGCACACCATGAATGTTTCCAACACCAAGGTCCCTGATTTCCCTCTCACCCTGTCCCCTGCCTGTCTATGAGACAGGCATTTTACTCCTCTCTCTCTCTCTCTCTCTCTCTCTCTCTCTCTCTCTCTCTCTCTCTCTCTCTCTCTCTCTCTCTCTCTCTCTTACTCTCACTCATTTCTCATTTTTGCATATTACTTTCTGTCTTTTCACTACCCAGTTTTGTTCCAAATGTCATTGCCATGGTGGTTCCTTCTCTGCCCTAATTGCATTGCTCCACTATTTGTGAGGCACTAAATCTTAAAGGAAACCTGAATCCAACTAAAGTAGAAGTATTTTCAAAGGCATAAATACACAGAATCCTGGTCAAAGCCAATTTACTTTGGGTTAATTAATTTTGTGTAATCTAGTCAGATCTTATGTTCAATGTTTTATTGGAAATATTTGTTTGCTGGTAGAATCCCCATAATAGCATATCCCCATATGGCATTATAACCATTGTAGTACATCTGTATGACACTTACACAATCATGACAACAGAACAAATTAAATTTGCAGTATTAGGGGCCGGGCGGTGGCGCTAAAGGTAAGGTGTCTGCCTTGCCAGCACTAGCCTAGGACGGACCGCGGTTTGATCCCCTGGTGTCCCATATGGTCCCCCAAGCCAGGAGCGACTTCTGAGCGCATAGCCAGGAGTAACCCCTGAGCGTCAAACGGGTGTGGCCCAAAAAACCAAAAAAAAAAAATTTGCAGTATTAAATTCTAGGTAAACTATCAAAGAGTTGCCTCCCTCTCAATACAGTAATGGTGGTTCTGATTTACTCCTATATCAGTGCTAGGAATCACTCCTAACAGGAATTATGCCTAGAGTCCTCATAAGAGTGCTGGAGATTGGGTTAAACACATGCAAGGAATGTCCTCTACCCACTACATTATCTCTCTAGCCCCACAAATTTGTTTTGAATCTTTAGTTTTGGACCTGCTTCTTATTACAGACATCAAAATACCTGGGAAATGTTCTAATTTGTGGCACTGGCTTTTGTTATAATGAGACAACATTAGGTGGGCTCCTGAATAGAAAGTGATTACTAAAAAAATGAAGCCATGATTAAAAACCTAGAATTTTGGAGCTATTACCTATGTTCCAGAAAGAAAAGGATTTAATGATCCATCATGTTTATGTTAAAATTTATGTTACAATATTATGTTACAATTTTCCATAAAAATCCCAGAAGTACAGCCATTTGGAAAACTTAAGGGGTTGATAATACACAGAACTCTGTAAGACTAAAGTAGCTTACTACTTGTTTCAATTCCTTTTGTGTGTGTGTGTGTGTGTGTGTGTGTGTGTGTGTGTGTGTATATATATATATATATATATATGTATATATATATATATATATGGTATTCTTCCCTCTTGATATACATTCCCTTTATAGGATTCTTTTATGAAAATCAGCAGTAGATTGAGCAGATCAGACAAAGGAGGGAATGTTATACTCAACATATTTCATTGTAATGCTCACAAATATACATAAAAACTTTCTTTGATAATAATGATTTATGATTTTGCTAATTTCCATAAGAACAGCTTATAAATATATTAAATGTGGTATATGTTTAATAATAACTTGAGTTTATCAGATCTCAAATACCCCAATTCTGGATTAAACTCTACACTTTCAGAGACCCACAATAGTCCCAGTTGCTCAAAGCAGTAACCTTATAATTAATGCATTCTTATTGGTCAAGTTATATCTTCAATATTTCTTTATATTCTCTAATCATGCTCTGAACAAACTACTTTTATTAACATTCTTGTTTCATTAACTACTTTTGAGGAATCCAATCAATGTCAGTATGAATTTTATTTCAAATTATCAGATATTTCCTGCTGTTTGTCCTATAGCATATTTTCTCTAAACCATTATTCACCATCTACTAGTTTTTCATGAATAACTTTAGTTGTATCTTTAATCTTAGAGTAATAATTATTTTCTAAATAAGGATAACTTTTATAACAAGGCAAATTAGATTTCAGATATATGAGTTCTTGTGGTTTTGTTTGTTTTCCTTATGATAGCCTAGATTTATTATGGTTTTTAATTGATGACTATTGGTAAAAACAGACATGTTAGCTGTGAACATGGAAAGAAATCTCGATTGCTTAGTATTGGGCAAGTGTATAGGAGGCACTCAATAAATGTTTCTTGAATAAATTTACTTAATAAAAATTCGCAGCTTCCCTTAACCTCAGTTTGGGATGGTATATCTCGTACTTTCTAATTTTATCTATACTATTTCTTTAGATATTTTTTTAACTCCAAGAAATTAAAACATTCAATTTCCCTACATACACATGCTTAGCTGTATTCTTAAGCTCAGCAAATTTGTTTTTTTTCTATTGAATATTTTTCTCCCCTCAATCAGATCATTTGTACCTACCTTTGCCCCTGATAAAGTATAACTGCCTCTGGAAATTATTATCTAACATCCCAATTGCAGAGTTTTCTCTATATTGGAAAAGAACCTTAAAAACAAATTCACTGTAGTCATTTAATATGCTGGAATCATCTTAAATTATATTTATTTTTTTATCAAACTCTTTGTTTAATAAATTTATACTGTAGTTTCCTTTCAGACAGTGCCAGACATAATATCTTGGCAAAGTGATGCTTAAAAATATTTACTGGCCAAATAGGAACACGTTTTAAAAACTAAAAATATTTAGGCTGAAAAGAAGACATAGGAAAAGCAGAACATCTGTTCTCAATGTACAAAAGCTATCTCAAGAATAAAGTAAGCATCACAACCAAGGTGCTACTCAGTCTATTACAGCTAATTGTTTTCTGTGCTTACCAAATTAGATACTAGGAATTCTTTTTTAAAAGTCTGGTTTGTTTTAAAACTGCTGAAGTTTGTAGTTTTTTACATCAATTACTAAATACTGTTGTTAGCAGTTATTAGCAGTTTGATATATATCTGTGCTTGAATGTAGCTGCTTAGATCCAAATACTAAATTTGCTTTTGCCAAAAGATTTCGGTAATTAATGCAATTTTGTCAATTCTAGTTTCAATATCTATAAAACAATGTTGACAAAAGTATTCTCTCCAGGTTGCTGTGAGTTAAATGGACTAAAACTTTTAATATACTTGAAAAATATTTATTTCAAAGATGTTATTTTATCAAATATAATAGGCAAAATAAGTACCAAAGATTGTGTTAAAAACGTATTTTTAATCTAGAATAATTAATAATTTATAACATCAAACAATCTGTGTAGCTAACTTTCAGTAGTAAATAATATACCAGAAAAACCAGCAAAACATACAGCTAAAACAGCAAGAATTGGTTAACTAGTCTAGAATATAATAGAAATTTATTGTATAAGATATTTTGATTCCATAACTTCCCAGCTCCACAACACAATAATTTATGCCAATTTGTACTTACTATCCATTTTAAAATCTCATTTTTTATATTTTAAATGTATATTCTCCCTTTAGAGGTAGAAAATAAAGTATTAATCTAGGATAACAAAGACATCATTTTTCTTTAATACTTTAGTAAGCCTTACTATTAGATGACAAACTATTAGTTGATACACAAGAATGGTATTTGTTAAAGGCAACTGCCACTCTAAGTTAGAATATCAGCATCAGTCATTCTTTGAAAATAATATTCCATAAGGGAGACCAATTTCTGTGTCTGATGGTATAGATAAGTGATACTGAAGGACCATAGCACTGGTATTTAGGCCACCACATATTCATGAGTGAGCATGAAAAGAAAAGGCTTGAAAAATGTGAGAAAGCATTAAGTAGTTCTAAATTCTTATTTCATTTTGTAAAGCCCAGATAGCCCATTTTAAAACAATTCACCATCGCTTCTCGGCCTTTTGGCTAAGATCAAGTGTAGTATCTGTTCTTATCAGTAAAACAATTCATTTCTATTGGTTGGGGAAATTTCTTTTATTACATCAAACTATTTCTTTGTACTCTTATACCTTTTTCCACTGGAGAACAAACTTCTTAAATAATTTATGTTACTCGGAACCAATGAGTGAGATAAATGCAAACTTTAATGAAACGTAAGAAGGGTTTTTGCTCTCTGCCATGAAGTCTGCACCCAGAAGAATGGAATAATGAAGGCTATATAGCTGATATTTGCAATTGATAGCATTGGCTATGGAGTATTAGAATGTAAAAATCTATAATCTCTAGACTTTTCAAATATGTGAGTTAATTAAAGTCTCTTCTGATTCAACAACAACAACAAAATAATAAACAATTCACCAAGATTCTCACTTGAGGTTTTGTCTGTAAACAAATAATATTTTTGTCCAATTCTCTATTTTATTCATAGGATAATTTGATACACTACTATCATTACTCTTCTATCTTTTTTAAAATAACTTTTTATTTAAACACCTTGGTTACAAACATGATTGTGGTTGGGTTTCAGTCATATAAGAGGACACCCCCCCATTACCAGTGGAACATTCCCACCACCAATGTTCCAAATCTCCCTCCTCCCCACCCCGCCCCAACCTATACTCTAGACAGACTTTCTATTTCCCTTATACATTCTTATTGTTAGGATAGTTCACAATGTAATTATTTCTCTAACTAAACTCATCCCTCTTTGTGGTGAGGTTCATGAATTGGGCTGTACCTTCCAGCCCCCCTCTCTCTGAAAATTATTGCAAGAATGTCTTTCATTTTTCTTAAATCCCATAGATGAGTGAGTCATCAGGAGAAATGAAGTCATGAAATTTTCCTATACATGGATGTACATGGAATCTATTATACTGAGTGAAATAAGTCAGAGAGAGAGAGAAAGAAAGACGCAGAATGGTTTTAGTCATCTACTCTTTTATCTTAACCATAACACAAGAACTCTGCACAACTAGACCTACATCTTCTCCTGAAAAAGCATAATGTTATACTGCATTTATGTTTAACCATGTTTTATTCCCTTCCCACAGGCATTGTGTTACAAAAATTCATAACTTAGAAAAATTATCGATAGAGATTGAATTATACTACTCAACTCTAAATGTCAATTAAGAAAGGGCATATGCACACTTAAGTTCAGTGATGCTGTTATTTAAGATAGTAAATTTCTAGATAAAATCTACATATGCAATAATATTCGGTTGGATAAAGAAATTGTGGCAGATATACTATGGAATACTACCCAGCTCTAAGAAAACTTGCAATGTTGCAGTTCACTGCAGTTTGGATGGAAATAGAATGTGTCATGCTAAATAAAGTGAGTTAGAAAGAAAAAAGAAAAACATGGACTATTTTAAAGAATAAAAAGTAACAAAGAAAGGGATTAGAAGATCCCCAATGGAAACAAATAGTGAGACATAATCAAATTGAACTGGAAACTAAGGAGATAAGAGAAAGGGAAATGGGAGGGACCAAAGTCAAAGGATTCAAGGATCTTGACACTGGTAGAAATGGAATAGCAATTAAAAGTCTAAAACAATGTTTTCAATATTATTGTAAACTATAATACATAAAACTGATTTTGGAGAATAAATAAAAATTCTTCTAATAACATTAAGCTAGAACTGGAACTCAACAATAAAGTTTTTTTAAGAAACTAGTAAGTCTTACTTAATTTTTCTTGACCATTATTAAAATACAAGCTGCACAGAAAATGATAACTTCAATTAGCAAAGAACTGTTCACTTGTCCAAGCAGGGAGAACACTGGTAGCTATAAAAGAACAACTTTACTGTAAGTTGTGCACTTTTATTTAAAACTGTAATCACACTTTGCTCCTTTCTGTTATATACCAGTTAAAATCTATTCCTAAGAAAACACTATTTGACATTCCATTTGGAACACTAAGTAATATTATCTATAAGGAGGCCTTTTACACTAGATCGATCAAATACACATAATAACATGTTCCTAGTTTTATGCGCTCTTATTGTAACATCATGTCATCTGCATAGGAAATGGTAAGAGAGCAAGAGATTTGCCTCTTCTGAAAGATAAACAAACTGGTTTAAAATCCCATAGCAATTATTCTTCCACACTTGAAAATTCTCTTTCAGGTAGAGTGTTCAATAGCTTTCTCTTGTTTTCTAAGAAATAAAAATAATTCTCTTTGGAATTAGATAAACAAAGAACAAATAATTAAATTGACAGAAATACATGCATATGAATCTTCCAAATACTTTATAAAACAAAATAACTTTTAGGCTAGAGAGATATTAGAGTTAAGGTGTTTGATTTGCATGTAGCAGCTCTAGGATTGACAGTGGCACCACATGGTCCCCTAAGTCATCAGCAGATAGAGTATAGTCATGAGTCATTCCTGCTCCCCCATATTGCTTAGTTTGGCCTTGGAGGCCCACAGCACCTCTAAGATGGGCTTTGGCTCTACTGGGCTCAGGGAGAAAGACACCCTTCGGCCCTTCCTTTTAATTGTTTCCAGGTTGGTGGGAATCACTTGGATGGGTGCCTGAAGCTCCTGAAACTCACTAGGGATATCCACCAAATGGAATAGAAATGAATAAAGCAAAATCTTCCAATAAAAAATCTTTTTGTATGAAAATTAACTTAGTGAGCTGGAGCAATAGCATGGAGGTAGGACAGTGGTTTGAATCCCGGCATCCCATATGTTCCCCCATGCCTGCCAGGGGCGATTTCTGAGCACAGAGCCAAGAGTAATTCCTGAGCGCTCCAGGGTTTGACCCCCCCCCAAAACAAAAACAAAAACAAAAAAAAACAGAAAAAACAAAAAAAAAGAAAACTAATTTAGTGACACAAATGTCTATTTCCTATGTCCACACTTCCAAGTATAGTTTACCATTGCAAACAAAATTTTTAGCCTCAATTTTTTCTCAAATCTTGTCGTACCTGAAAAAATCGAAAAAGCAATTGAAGTCTTAATACATATTCAAGTTATTAAGTTGTGCAGTTCTCAAACTGTAATCTTTATAGCAGGAATGCTTGTCCTCTTCATTCTTGCTTTTGGAATCATCTGCACTATTATGAGAAGCTAGAGAAAATGAAAATGCAGCAAACTGAACCTAGATTGATTCAAATATTTTACCATGTAATGGCTTATCCTACACTGAGATATGAAGTGTATCTCAGGTTTAGAGGCAGTTTATGTAGGTAGGAAGCCTCTCAAGGGTGTTTAAGTGATATAGGTGCATCATCTGTAATTCTTAGCCAATAGGGCAGGTGGTTCAAGTGAAGGATCCATGGATATGATATGATGTTGCTCATATCCTGTGCTGCCAGGGTAGTAGTAGGATTAGAGAACTATTGGGCTGCACATGGCTATGATTAGAAGACCTAGGGAACCATGCAGTGCTGGAAACCAGATCTGGGTCGGTTGTATGCCATGCACATGACTTAATTGTTATACTCTGTCCTGGAGAGTATTTTTGACTATGATTCAGTTTTGAGAATCAGAAAAAACTTTGTCAGGAATTTACTTGCATTTTCACATTCTATTTATCAGTAACATTTTTAAGAATGGAGAAATTTGTAACTAAATTATGTGATGTGGGAAGCAGGTTAAAGATATTTGGATAATGAGCCGCAGCCTATTGTTTTCATTTAATGATAGCTTTTTGGTCTGTTCTCATTCTTTTGGCCCTTTCCTGGAAAGAAGTCATTCCTGACAAAATGGCTGTACAGTCCTTTGGCTGTGATGCAATGTGAACATGACCCTAAGAGCAACCAAAATACAGTAATGTCTTAACTTCTGTTTTTGTTTTGTTTTTTTTTTTGTTTGTTTTTATTTAAACACCTTGATTACATACATATTTGTGTTTGGGTTTCTGTCATGTAAAGAACACCACCCATCACCAGTGCAACATTCCCATCACCAATGTCCCAAGTCTCCCTCCTCCCCACTCGATCCCCGCCTGTACTCTAAACAGGCTCTCCATTTCCCTTGTACATTCTCATTATTAGGACAGTTCAAAATGTAGTTATTTCTCTAACTAAACTCATCACTCTTTGTGGTAAGCTTCCTGAGGTGAGCTGGAACTTCCAGCTCTTTTCTCTTTTGTGTCTGAAAATTATTACAAGGGTGTCTTTCATTTTTCTTAAAATCCATAGATGAGTGAGACCATTCTGCGTTTTTTTCTCTCTCTCTGACTTATTTCACTCAGCATAATAAATTCCGTGTACATCCATGTATAGGAAAATTTCATGACTTCATCTCTTCTGACAGCTTCATAATATTCCATTGTGTATATGTACCACAGTTTCTTTAGCCATTCGTCTGTTGAAGGGCATCTTGGTTGTTTCCAGAGTCTTTTTTTTTATTTTTTTTATTTTTTTTTATTTAAACACCTTGATTACATACATGATTGTGTTTGGGTTTCAGTCATGTAAAGAACAGCCCCCATCACCAGTGCAACATTCCCATCACCAATGTCCCAAGTTTCCTCCTCCCCACCCGACCCCCGCCTGTACTCTAAACAGGCTCTCCATTTCCCTCGTACATTCTCATTATTAGGACAGTTCAAAATGTAGTTATTTCTCTAACTAAACTCATCACTCTTTGTGGTGAGCTTCCTGAGGTGAGCTGGAACTTCCAGCTCTTTTCTCTTTTGTGTCTGAAAATTATTATTGAAAGAATGTCTTTCATTTTTCTTAAAACCCATAGATGAGTGAGACCATTCTGTGTTTTTCTCTATCTCTCTCTGACTTATTTCACTCAGCATAATAGATTTCGTGTACATCCATGTATAGGAAAATTTCATGACTTCATCTCTTCTGACAGCTGCATAATATTCCATTGTGTATATGTACCACAGTTTCTTTAGCCATTCGTTTGTTGAAGGGCATCTTGGTTGTTTCCAGAGTCTTGCTATGGTAAATTGTGCTGCAATAAATATAGGTGTAAGGAAGGGGTTTTTGTATTGTATTTTTGTGTTCCTAGGGTATATTCCTAGGAGTGGTATAGCTGGATCGTATGGGAGCTCGATTTCAAGTTTTTGGAGGAATCTCCATATCGCTTTCCATAAAGGTTAAACTAGGCGGCATTCCCACCAGCAGTGGATAAGAGTTCCTTTCTCTCCACATCCCCGCCAACACTGTTTATTCTCATTCTTTGTGATGTGTGCCATTCTCTGTGGTGTGAGGTGGTATCTCATCGTTGTTTTGATTTGCATCTCCCTGATGATTAGTGATGTGGAGCATTTTTTCATGTGTCTTTTGGCCATTTGTATTTCTTTTTTATCAAAGTGTCTGTTCATTTCTTCTCCCCATTTTTTGATGGGATTAGATGTTTTTTTCTTGTAAAGTTCTGTCAGTGCCTTGTATATTTTGGAGATTAGCCCCTTATCTGATGGGTATTGGGTGAATAGTTTCTCCCACTCAGTGGGTGGCTCTTGTATCCTGGGCACTATTTCCTTTGAGGTGCAGAAGCTTCTCAGCTTAATATATTCCCATCTGTTAATCTCTGCTTTCACTTGCTTAGAGAGTGCAGTTTCCTCCTTGAAGATGCCTGTAGCCTCAATGTCCTGGAGTGTTTTGCCTATGTGCTGTTCTATATATCTTATGGTTTTGGGGCTGATATCTAGGTCTTTAATCCATTTGGATTTTACCTTCCTACATGATGTTAGCTGGGGTTCTAAGTTCAATTTTTTGCAAGTGGCTATCCAATTATGCCAACACCACTTGTTGAAGAGGCTTTCCCTGCTCCATTTAGGATTTCCTGCTCCTTTAGCAAAAATTAGGTGATTGTATGTCTGGGGAACATTTTCTGAGTATTCTAGCCTATTCCACTGATCTGAGGGCCTGTCCTTATTCCAATACCATGCTGCTTTGATAACTATTGCTTTGTAGTTTTGTTTTGTTTTTGGAATTTTTTAGATTTTTGGGTCTCATTTGGTAGTGCTCAGGTGTTACTCCTGGTTCTACACTCAGAAATCACTCCTGGTAGGCTTGGGGAACTATATGGGATGCCTGGATTCAAACTACTGTCCTTCTAAATGCAAGGCAAGTGCCCTACCTCCATGCTATCTCTCTTGCCCTGGTCTTAACTTCTGATATTAGAAACAGCATGTTGGTGGTAATGCTGTTTATTCCAGTCTTTCTGGAAAACAATATAGATATTCCTCAAAAACTGGAAATTGAGCTCCCATATGATCCAGCAACACCACTCTTAGGGATATACCCTAGGAACACAAGAAACACAATACAAAAATGCCCTATACATACCTATGTTTATTGCAGTGCTATTTACAATAGCCAGAATATGGAATACTATGCAATTGTTAGGAAAAATGAAGTCATGAAATTTTCCTATACATGGATGGAAATGGAAAATATTATGCTGAGTGAAGTAAGCCAGAGGGAGAGAGATAGACACAGACTTATCCCTTTGATTTAAAAAAAATTAAAGACAGTATAGTAATAATACTCAGAGACAATAGAGATGTGGGCCAAAAAGACTAGCCCATGATATGAAGCTTACTACAAAAAGTGGTAACTGCCCTGGCAACTACCATAAGAATGATAGTGAGAGAGAGAAATAGAATGCCTCCCAGGAAGACAGGTGGGTTATGGGGGAGAAAGGAATGGGGAATATTGGTGGAGGGAAACTTACACTGGTGAAGGTGGGAAAGTTACATTGGTGAAGGGTAGTCACACATTTGATGCCTAAAACCCAACTACTAACATTTTTGTAACCATGGTGCTTAAATAAAAAATTATAAAAAATAAAATCTAATTAGATAATTCAGTTCAATGAACTTTTATTCAGCATGACAAAAAAGAAAATCCTCGAAAAGAATGTTTTTCATATTTAGTATCAATTTTGTGATTTGCTTGTTCATTATTTAAAAACTGCATTAGAAAAAGATAAGATTTTTGTAAGAACATAAGTTTATTAGCTTTTGTAGGTTTTCAGAAAAGATAACAATGTGTTCTAGTGATTTCCATATCTATTTAAGTGTCAGCAACTCAAATTTGAGTTTTAATCTCATTTAACAGTTTTTTTCAGGGTGACAGATTACTTGAAAAATTACCTAAACTCTGTTTCTTTATTCATACTTATAAAATAGAAGAAATAGCTCCTCTTACACAAATTTTTTAAGTTAACCGATAAACATCTGCAAGTCTGTAATATGATGATCTCAAATATACACATAAATATATGCACTCATGCGAACGTCTGTGTTTTTGAGAATTTAAATTTTCTTACTTGATCCAAAGTCTTAGGGAACAATTAATTTGGGAGTAGAGATATTTGTGATATTTGTTTTCCCGTTTTCAACACCTCCGATTCCTATTTCAGCTATATGGAAAAATTTTGTTGTTAGCTCCTATGCTGGTCAATGATTAAAGTTCCAGAGGTTAGTGGCAGCATCTTAAAGAGATTTTCAGATTTTCAAAGCTCCATTTTCTTTTAATTAGCTCCTCTCTGCCTCAGGCAACACATTCAGGGAATCAATAGGTTAGATAAAGTACAGACTTTGTCAGTATCAAGGGAGCTAAGTCCTGTTGGGACTTGTTAGAACCTGGATTGAGGTTTCAGGAGGAAACATGAGTCCAAGACTATTTAGAGGACATTTCAGATAAAAGCATCTCACCAGAGTTTCTGGCCAGGATTTTCATGGACTCTACATAAGTCATCAATTTCCAGGGCTTGTCCCAAAGAAATGCAAACCCAAGTAACTGGTAACAGGTATATTACTATCACACATGAAAGTATCTCCAAACATATTGTCTGATGAAATGCTAAAATACTCAGATAACTTTCTCGACACCACACATATATTTATTCACATGCCATTCCACCTGTCATATAATATGGAAAAACTTTATCCAGAGAAAAATATTTGGGGTAAAAATGGCCAAATTCTTAATTTTTTAGACAGAAATATGTTTAATTTTGGGGACTATTGTCACTTGTTTATTTGTTAAAAACATGAATTATGCAGGACACTCATAAGCTATGTTAAGTGAAGCAAGTAGACTTGTTTTTAGAGTTCAGTTCTTCACTGAAATATTGCTGCCACTTCAGGTGTTGCAATAATTGTTTTGGCACATACTATACAAAGCCAAAGGCAAAACATTTGGAATTCTTGTGAACCTTCATTATTTATACTGGGAAAGGAACTTCAAGATTCCAGTATAAAAATCAGGGGAAGTAATAATAAAAATAATAAAAAATACAAAGCCTTAATAATAAATCAATCAGTTGCTAGTTAGTACTAGCTAAGCAAATACCATCATGCCCTTTGTTGCTTGGAGCTTCTAGTATAAATGTGAATGCTTTTTTTTTCCTAAAGGAATCACAGATATTTAAAAAGTTGGGGAGCAATGGTAAAATTATTATAAAACTGTATGCTATATTTTCATCAGAATAAACAAAATTATTCAAGGAAACAATATACCAGTATCTAAATTTAATAATAATTTTGTGTTAATAATTTTAACTTTAATTAATTAATTAAAAATTAATTTTGTGATAACAATTTCTGAAAGTTGATAAAATATATTTAACATTTGAAAATTCAATCAATATCAGTTTCAACAACCATTTCAAACATGGTGGAGCACTTTGTGTAATGATAAAAGGTTCATGTGGCTAATATAAAAAGCTAAAGAAAAAATGTATTCTAACAAGAAATAATTGTTTTCACTAATGTAAAAAAAGAGGGTCAAGTAAATAGAAAAGGAGAAAAGTGTGACTGTGGGGGGAAAATAAATAGCAATAATGAACCTTAAAATGTTATGCCACGGCATGAGCAATGAATTTGGAAAAAACAATGAATAGAATTCATTCTAGGTAATTTGGGTCAGACACCCTCATCGCAATAACTGAGAACTAAGTAACTTCACTCAAGAATTATCACCTGCCTTTGCTTCTTTTCTTAGGGAAAACTCAAGTACTGCTGATTTCTGTCTCTCTATATGTTAAACTTGGGATCTGGTATACTTTGGTTCTATTTTGGGTCTGTTATCTTAATTTGCCTGTTCTTTCAATTTTCCTCCCTAATTTATAGGAGACTAGAGTTAGCACATTTGATACTGGTATTTTAAAGCAGAGTACCATTGATTGCTTGATTGCAATGTAGAGATCAAAATATTAACCATGTATATCTGCCCCTGGGTATTATCTCTCAACCATAAATTTGACGATGTTTTTTAAATTTGGGAATGGGAGAGAGACACAGGATTTTTCTCAGTCTCAGAATAATTAGATCCACCAAGTCAAATGCTTCTCTGACTATTCACTCCTAAACCTCAGCACCATTGCTGAACTCATAGCTTTGGTTAGTATCAATATCCATGCCACCTGGATGTTGGTGGAAAGATGTCAGTCGAGGAAGATCTAGCTTTCTTATCTGATAAACAGAGGTAAGTTTCCACTTATTAACAGAAAACAAAGTAAAAATAGGTTAGCCATGTTTAAAACATGTTAAAACTTTGGACTATTTATTTCTGAATTACTATTTTTTACAGTCATCCAACACATATCCCAAATTATATTTTCCCCAAATACAGGGTACATATATTCAATGCAATGAGATCTATATATTCTAAGAGAAGTAGTTGTTAAAAGCATTTAATTTTGATATAGAGAGAGTAAATCAAGCTATTTTGAAGGTGACAAACTAATCAAGATGCATCACAACTTACTCATAATTTTATTAAAATCTTTTTTTTTTTTTTTTACTTTTCGGGTCACACCCGGCAGCACTCAGGGGTTACTCATGGCTTTATGCTCAGGAATTGCTCATGACAGGCTCAGGGGACCGTATGGGATGATGGGATTCGAAACACCAACCTTCTGCATGAAAGGGAAACGCCTTACCTCCATGTTATCTCTCCGGCTCCCTTTATTGAAATCTTGATCGCCAGCATTCATTCTACAGTCATTATTTGAGTACTAGCAAATAATTTTTAGACCTGCAAATTGAGTTTAACTTCAGTGATATATTAACACCAGCAAACTCCTTTTTTGTTTTGTTTTGGTGTCTGAAGTTCTACTTTTGCTTGTCCAGATTTTATCTTTACTGTGTTATGTATCTATGTGAACGACATTTGGACCAAACCCTGAAAAAGGTAAAAGCATTATTCATATTTTATGTGTTTTCAATAAAGTAACATTAACTTAAACTTTTTAAATAAATGCATTTAGAAAGCAATCTTGCTTTCACATTTGGATCCAGAAAAAAAGTGTTCTGATTACATTTATATATTATTTATTTATTTTCCTTCAAATTGGTAGGTAAATTTGACAGGCCTAGGAAGAAAAACCCTAATATCAATGTAAAGGCCAATGAGTGAACAAGCTTTCCTATACCAGCCCTGTTTCTTAATAAGGGCTATACAAAACGTCTATTTTTAGTACCTGGTTCAACACCAAACACCTGGGAAATGGCTCTCAGCCAAAGATGAACACAAAGCTAAACAGTGGGTGAGCAAGCACATCTGTCTCCTCTTGTTTTCACCTTCTTAGTTATTAGGTAAATAAAGTAGCTATTAGGCAAATAAGGTAGTTATTAAATGATGACTTGTGCAAAACCTACAATTTCAGTGTTGGCATTTCATCTTACCACCTTTATCAAGCTCTTTAGAAAACAATGCAGCGATATTTGTTATGAAAACCAGTTTGACTTCTACTCAGTATTCTTTGAGGGTGGTTTTCAACCTGTTCACTTCTGAAATGAGAATGTCTGCATGAAATATGTCAGGTGTCAGATTTGCTGAAATGGAAAATGCAGAACTGATATGTTCTAGGTCCCTCCCCACAGGAACATGTCATAGCACTCAGGACTCCTGACTCCATTTCTTCACCCACAGAAACCACATTTCCTCTCTCTCCTCACTTCTCCAATCCACAAACCCTTTAACTACCACTGAAATATGGAGCAATTTCCCGACATCTCCACAAATAAAACTGAAAGCTTTTGTGGTCTCATGTAACCAAATTGATAACCATAAGCATGCCTTGTGTGACCAAGAATATCACTCATCTCTCTAGTTTGTCTAATTCAGAATTATTTGCAATAGAACATGTTATGTGGGATTCGAAGACTAAGTCCTTAGTGTTCTGGATTCCATTGAAAGAAGACAGAAATTCAAAGACATTGAAAAGAATACCAGGATAATTAATGCTTTATCTTTTCAAATAAATAATTAGCTCTTTTGTAAGGCTTTTAAATAGTATTTGTTCCCAAGTAAAAACATGTAGCTATTTCATTTATGATTCAGGAGAATTAATTTTTATTTTAAATAAATTAAATTTAATTTAAATAAAATTAATTTATATTTAAAATTAAATTAAGCCACATAACTCCAAGTACATAAAGCATACATTCTTTAAACATCCTCTCTAAATCCATAAAGTAGTTAAAGTTTTATCCTTGATTAAAACTATCCTTGCCACGTTGAAATAAGTTTGAATGCTGTATTGGTAATTCCTGTGGACTTCATATGTTCTTTCATTTTCACATACCTTGTTCAAAACCAAAGTTACTACAAGTTCTGTAAGAGGTCTGTGAGGAGTGTCTCACACTGGACACTTTTTGTCTGGACAGCTTTTTGATGCAAATCCCTATTTCATATACAGACTAAAGATTTTTTTAATTTACATCTGAAGTTGAGCACATAGTTGGAACTAACTTTCCACACACATATATTCAACCCAATGTCTAGACTTGTTAACACCTTTACTAAATTCCTGAGCTGCTCTATTCAGAACCATAGACTAGGTGGCTTAAATAGTAGTGATATTGCAGAGTCCTGCAGGCCAGAAGCTTAATATCACAGTCTGATATGAATAGATTTTAGTATAAATAGATTCTATTTCTTCTGAAGCTTCTCTACTTGATTTGGAAATAGCTTGTTAATGTGTCCTCTCAGTTTTTTCTGTGAACATTCATTCATAGTATCTCTATGTCTGTCCAATTTTCCTCTTCTAATAAGCATAGCAGTAAGTTTGATTCAGAGTAAATTCTATAGTATATTCTATGATTTACCTTACACACTTCTTTAAAGAATCTCCAAAGATATTCAGAAGTGTGGAAGTTTCAACAAAACATATTCAGGTGATGACACAATTCATTCTATAACCCAAAGGTGACCAGATTAAGGGGGAAATAAAAAAATGATTTTTTTTATCTAATCAAGTTATCCTGATTCATGTTTTATGAAAAGACACTCAAAAATCACTTGGCGATCAAATGAGTAAACACAACAATTTCACTGGCTACTCCTGTTGGTATTAATTCACCCTAGATCTTTTTGCTGGACTTCATTGTCTTTTAGTCCAATCTAATCCCCAGGATCACACAGGTCAACAAAATTTTATACAGGCTCTCTTTCCTGGAGAGCCTGGGCCAAGAACATAAACCATCTGATCTCATCTTTATAACAACAATTCAAAGTATGCCTTCCTTTTATTATCTCATAAAGAAACAGAAACCTCAGATAAGATTCATGACTTGCCCAAGGTCATACAGTTAGTGTACTACAAAGCAGATCCCTGATTTGAATCTCCTGAAGCCCAGTACTGCATTTCCCAGTTACTATGGTAGACCCTAGAAATACCTATGAGTAATAAGTTAAAATTTCAATTTATTGTAACACTTATAAAAAGGCTATATAGGTAAACCAGACATAATACAAATATACAGCCAAATTGTTTAAGTTCTATTCCTCATTTTTTACCCCAAGCCCTAAAGCTTGATTTCTATTCTAAAACTTGACTTCTGTTATCTGAAATTATTCACCTTTCAACAGAAGTTAAATAAATAACAGTCCCTTCTATGATAGGATCACAAGCTTACCTTTCCTAGAAAACCACATCTCACAATGAAATTAGGAATCCCCTTATGTCTTAATCAAAACTAACAGTTTAATTGTTCATTAAACGTGAGAGTAATTTAGTGTCCTACTAAGCAATCATTATTGTTTCCTGAAAAACTGATGAGATGAGGTATAATAAATGCAAACTGAAATATTGCTTGTAAGATTATTTATTATTTCTCCTGGCTAAAAACATTCATAACTGAAATTTATTGGTCCATACTCCCTACATTATAAATATTTTATGTTCTGCCTCAGGGATCCATGTCTTAGCATTTAAATGTCTCAATCTTGTGTTGGTAACAGGAAGAACAAGTTCACTGGGTGGAATTTTTGCCCTTTACATCAGAATGTTACAATAATAATAGGCTATAAATATGCTATAATTATGCCTTTGATCACTGCTGTAGTTTTCAAGTCAGAATGAATTAAATTTAAAAGTAAAGCTGAACTGGTAGACAAAAATTATAATAGCTATATTAAACTAAGGCTTGGTTGAAAACTGTATTAATACAGCAAAAATATTTAGAATATCCAGGATAGTGCACTATATTCTCTATAATTTCTATCTTTGGAGAATAAAACCCTATACCTAACATATAAATAGTGGCTCATATTAGGTTAAGTTTTATTGTCTGAACACTTTTATATCCTATTCACTATATCAACCTTTGGAGTATTCCACTACTATTAAAATTTATTTTTCAAATAAAAGAGCTGCAATTTATGTAGATATACATGTACAATCTTTGCTTTAATTAAAAAATTATATCAGAGGGCAGAGACAATCTATACAACCATGTGAAATCAGATTTTTTTCTGCCCAACCAATATTATTCAAGGATTTCAGGAGAGGATAAAGAAGGGGATAGATGGAAAAGACTTGAACCTGCAACATAAATGATAGGTAACATTTAGCAAAAACTAGAATTTGAGATAGAGGGAATGTTCTGCATTTCTGATAGATATTCTCTAGGATATATCTCCACGTGTAAAACCTGCATAACATATTCCTGGTTGGTGGACTAGAACATATTTAGAATTTGTATAGCTTTCCTGGAAATCACAACTAGCCCTGAGACCTCACTGATAGCAAGTTTATTATATCACAAGTGTGAATGGATATTTCCAAGTTCCAATTGGAGGGTCTTTCAGAAATCCTTATCTCATTTCTCCTATTCCAAATAAATTTTGGACACGAACTTTTTATTTTTGGGCCACACCCAGTGACGCTCAGGGGTTACTCCTGGCATGTGCTCAGAAATCACTCCTGACTTGGGGGAACATATGGGACATGGGGGATCGAACCGCAGTCTGTCTTGGGTTAGCCACTTTCTTGGTCAGCACTGCACCATCGCTCTGGCCCCTGGACATGAACTTTACTCTACAGGTGGAATATCATGGAGGGAAGAAAACCTGAATTCTAGCTTGAATGAATGTGGGATTATGGGATTTGTCTGTCTCTATGTCAATCAACTCTCACATGGTTTCTCATTGGATGTCATTCTTTAAATGCAGCACCTCGATTGGTAGTGAAACCAGATGGTCAAACCTTCTAGGTATGTTGTTTTTCCATAGATAAAAGGACAAAAGAGGTGGGTTGTCTTTCGTCCTGAAACTTCCTCCTGCAAATGCTTACAGGGTGGTCTGTGGAGTGGAGTTAGGGTTACTTGGGATTTTTTAAAGTCTTTTCTTTCTCTAAATGTGTATGTGATAATTTTGCAGAATGCCTCCTGGTTCAGACCCGGCTAACCAGTGTTCGGGGTTGGAACCGAAGGGTTTATAATCTTGAAATGAAGACTGAAATAATATGGCGTCCAAACATGAAGCTATCCACCTAGAATATGCACTTAGGGAAAACAAGCCGCTCTTGATTTATTTATGTCTGCTGATAAAAAAAAAATATTCTGTAGAAATCTTATATAACTTAAAGAGAAGGTGATTTTGATAGCATGCTTTAGATCTTCTACATCAAATTTTCTGATACAATCCTGTGAGCCTACAAGCCTCAGGTATATTTTTGGAAATGGTGTTTTCTCTTAATGTAAGCAGGTCTACATGTAAAGAATATTGTGTGGTCATGGTCTAGAACACATGGGTTGCAAAGTACGTGCTTGATCCCTGAAGCAATATAGTCCCCAACACTAACCCTGAAGCATCAAACTGGAAATAGATTCTAAACTTGCCCCCCTCGATAAAAATAAAACAAAACCAAAAGCACCCTGTGTTCACATTCTCAAAAAATCATTCCCTAAAATACTTTTGGCAAAATAAAGATGAACTGATGAGGAAAAGATGGCTGGCAAAGTTAGCTGCATCATAAAATAGGGGAAAAGGTTAAGATAATTTTGCAATTTGGTGTGTCGCTAAAAGTAGGGGCTTGATTGGGATGACAGAGGCTTCTTGATGTAATATTACTGGTGAATATAGCATGGATGTGACTTCAAAGAGAATCTTGAAATGAAGACTTCCTTTGATGCTGAATTATCTCTATAAAAATATTTGCTCTGATGAGAGTAAATGAATTTGAGTAAAGGGTAAATGTAAATGACAAGGGTAAATAGCATCTAGATAAATGGATTTTCTGGAAGTTTCTCTAATGAACAAATGAATAAATAAAGTAATATAAACTTTAACATCCTGGACAAATTTCCTACAGATTAAAATTATATATAAAATAATAGTCCAAAATTAAAGTCATGTTAACTTAGAACAAACATTATAATAATATTAAACTTGTAAGTGTTATGCTTTTGGTTTTCAACATACTTTAGACTGCAGGGGTCTCAAACTCAATTTACCAAGGGGCCGCAGGAGGCAAAGTCGGGGTGATCCTTGAGTGCAAAGTCAGTAGTAAGCCTTGAACATTGGGGGTGTGTGACCCAAACAACTAAAATAAAACAAAACAAAAGATTCCTCTAGGGCAGGGCCACAAAATGTTGTACGGAGGGCCGCAAACGGCCCGCGGGCCGCGAGTTTGAGACCCCTGCTTTAGAGATTCCTGAACTAAACAAATTAGAAAATATCTTAGAATGGTGTATATTTTCTCATGTAATTACCAAAGAAATAATATATAACGGAAATTACTTCCTTAACATTTTTTAGAGAAATAATCTTATAACATTTTTTAACCAAAGAATTACCATACAACATTATTATTTTATCTTTTCTGGAAAAAATAGACAGACTTTATATACTATGGACCATTGTGGAAGAAATAGTGACCAAAACTCTATTTTAATTAAAAAATAGATTGTCGGTACTGGGAAGATAGTGGTAGGCTATACTATTCTTATATGTGAGACCCTGGGTTCCATCCAAGCATGTATAGTGGTAGGCTATACTATTCTTATATGTAAGACCCTGGGTTCCATCCAAACACTCACTCACTCACTCACTCACTCACTCACTCACTCACTCACTCCCTCACTCACATATACCTTACCACTCCCATACTTGATTGCTGTAAATATAAATCCAAAGTACACAGTTATGTTAAAATTATAGAAATAACTGTTTCCAATTTTCTCACACATATATTAAATTCATTTGTATAACTTTTTATCATTTTATAATTAATTTTTAAAGCACTGTGGTTACAAAACTGTTCATGATTGGGTTTTTGTCAGAGAATGTACACTATCTTCACCAGTGCACTTTTCCCACCACCATTGTCCCCAGTTTTTCTTCCATCTACTCATTCCACCTCCACCAGGTATTTTAGTTGTCTCTCTCACTCACTCTCTCATTTTGGACTGATCCTGGCGAGTGCCTTGGCAAGATTCCACATCTTCATTTCATGTTCAAAGGAATCATTCAACATAATATAAGCACCTTAAGGTTTTAAAAAGAATGAATCATGTTTTTTTTTTGAGATTCAATGCAGAGAATAAATCAAAAGTTTCAAAATATTGATTCAAAGTATTTAAATAAACATCAACTCAAAAAATTAAGCTTGATCATTATTCCAGGAAAAACTGAATCAATTTCAGGAGCTGCTGAGATTTCTTTTGGAGTATACATAAAAGTAATGTTTACTGTGCAATTGTAAATATAGTCAGAGAAAAAGAAAAAGCGCAGGTATTCTACAGTAAACAGTTACTGAGTTCAGATTTTGAAGGGACATATATTATTCGAAATATTGTTGGTTTTCAGGGGCTGGAGTGCTGGCGCAAAGGTAGGGCTTCTGCCTTGCATGCACTAATCTAGACAGACCCGCAGTTTGCAGTTCGATATCCGGGCATCCCATATGGACCCCAAAGCCAAAGCAATTTCTGAGCACATAGCCAAGAGTAACCCCTTAGCATCATAGGGTGTGGCCCCAAAAGAAAAACAAACAAAAATACTGTTGGTTGTGATAATGCCTAATCTGAGTGTAATAAAAGTAAATAAAATATCTATGGAAGGAAGTTTTTAAATAGATACTGTATGAAAATAGTATAAACTTTCTCATTTTCTCATCATTCATCTTCATTTTAAATACTTCCTAGATTATTCCCTATATTTTTCTACAAATAAGAATTTGTATAATTTTTTTCTAGGCCTATTTTCTATTGAAAATCAATCTTCTCTTTTACTGGATGCAAAAAACAATACTCTTTTTTCCCTCCTTAAAGCTTGAAAGGGTGGGAATGGAAAAAATTCTTTACTTGTGAAAATCTGTCTCGAATACAAGCTGGTTGGAACGAGGGAGATGGGGCATTGGTGATGAGAATATTGCACTGGTGAAGGAAGGATGTTCTTTTTGTGACTAGAACCAAACTACAATCATGTTTGTAATTCCATTGTATAAATAAAGACATTATTTAAAAAAAAGAGCCACATCTGCAGCCCTTTTCTTCTTTTTTTGTGTTTTTTTTTCCCTCTTGATTTTATTTATAGCTTCTAGATAGGGGCTACCACCATTTTTTAAAGAAACATAGAACATGAATCATTTTGTTCTACCTCATACCTCATATTTCTATGTCCTCCTATAAATCAAGGAAAGAAAAAATAAGTGGATGTGACCCAGGGGCTAAATGGTCTCAGGAGCATTGAGGAAATAAAAAATGGTTATATCCTTTGTCCTAGGTTCGGGGCAAAAACCAAGACCACCAAACTACAGAAGACTGATTAAAACAACAGTGATGGAACAGAACTTCTAGAGCCATAAAGAAAGACTCCATCCTAGGCTCCATCCTTTGACCTGTGCAAATACCAATATCTTTAGTCACAGAGGCCTGATTTTATCATCCATGATGGAGTGAGCTGAAAGTTTCCAGATACCACAAAAGGTCCTAGGAGAGAGGTAAAGGAACATGTACAGAGCCTGTAGTTATTTCTGTGACAATATACTTCAAGGGTGGAGAAACCCTGTATCTCTTAGGCCAAGGGAATTCCTTTTCTATTATCCCCAATATTTACTATTCCTATGCAAAAAAGAAACACAAATTAATTTTTGTATTGTTGTTATGTTTTCCTTCCTTTTTCCCTTTCTTCTTTTAAATTGATATTTATAGCCTCTAGAAGAACTCCTCTCATTTTTTGCTTGTTTGATTTTTGCCCAATTTTAATTTTTTCTTCTTTTCTTTAGACAAAACCACATAAATTCAAACTTCTTCCACCTCACAATTTCAGGGGGAAATAATGGAGGGTACCAAGACCAAACAGTCATATGAACATTAAGTAGAAATAAAAAAAAAAGATCAGACTTAAACATCAAATCCAAAGCCAATGATAACAGAATCAATACCCAAACTACAAGATAGACACAGAGGGGACCACTTATACTAGCAGCCCTGGGGTAAAGAAGAGAATATGGGATGCATGCTGGGAACAGGGGTGGAAGAAGGACAACAATGGTGGTGGGAATGCACCTGATTCAATGTCATTATAAAAAAAAAGATTAAAAATGGTCATATCTAAATACCCAAAGTTACCGACAAAAGAATCAAGAAACCCAAACTATAACAAGCTAATCTCAAAATGGACCTGTTACACTAGTAGTCCAGGGGGCTAAGAGTGGAGGCATGGGATGTATGCTGGGAATGGTGGCAAAGAGAGGTCAACACTGGTGGTGAGAATGATCCTAACTCATTACTATGTACATGACACACAACTGTGAAAGACTTGTAATTCACATTGGTTTCAATAAAACAATTATATATATGGGTTTATATATATAATTTATATATATGAGTTTAGGGGATGATAAGCAGCATTGCTAGAGCTTACTCTTAGTAAGGAACTTGGAGAACCATACAGAATGCTAGGGATAGAAGCTGGGCTGTCTGCATGAAAGGCAAGTGCCCTTACCCACTCCAGCACCAATTTCAGCTAATATTTAAGATCATTTATAGTTAAGAAACTGGGTTAGAGACTCTCATTGATCATTACTAAATAATAAAAGTTCACAAAACCCAATTATATTCCTTTAGTTTCCCTTTACAGAATCATCAGCAATCAGATGACATAGTAAATCCAAGATAATGAAACATTTGTAGAAAAGACTCCACAATAGCATTGGGAAGATTTAAGGAAACTTAGATAAATAGTGAATAAAGTATGAAGAAATCGGATTACTACATAATTCACAGAGCCGTGGGAAAAAGAATTTCCTGTAAGTCTGTCCTGAAAAAGGAGCTCCTTAGTCAAAGGTAGTTTTGGGGATTGTTAGAGTAACAGATTATCTATCTGTAGTCACAAATTACTCTTGGCTCTGTGCTCAGAGATCACTTCTGACCATGTCTGGAAACCATACGTGATTCAGGTGATTGATCTGTGTCATCCATATGAATGGACAGCAAGTATCTTAAACACAGTAATATATCTCTAGTTTTCTTATACAATTTGTGGCAGTGCTGAATAAAAAAATTAAGTACATGGATTCTAGCTTCAGTATTACAAAGTAGGATAAAGAATGAATTATATAGGAAGTAAGAATATTTTATACACATCTGTAACACTGTTATGCTACTAAATTTGTCAAAATTGAAAATCCTAATATATAAGGACTTTAATACGATGTCTGACAATTTTTCTCAATAGTTCCTTTGGAAAAATATGATATAAATGCAAAAATAATCACCTGGATTAAAAATAGGGGCCGGAGAGATAGCATGGAGGTAGGGCATTTGTCTTGCATGCAGAAGGACATTGGTTCAAATCCCGGTATCCCATGTGGTCCTCTTAGCCTGCCAGGAGCGATTTCTGAATGTAGAGCCAGGAGTAACCCCTGAGTACTGCTGGGTGTGACCCAAAAAAAAAACAAACACAAAAAAATAAGTTAAACAACTATACCCAAATTTTACTGAGAAGATACATTAAAAAAAAAACTAATGGAGTTACAAATATACCTATACAGTTCAGCATTATAACACAGACTTACATATATAGAAAGTTAATTATAATTTATGGATTTCTGAGAGATAAACTGGCTAACCAATATGATATAAAGAAAATTAAAATAATTTTGACTGATTTAGCAATGTGTAAAATTCATGAACGACTGTAAAAGTACAATGAATACAGCATTAATAAATTTTGGGATTTTCTCTAAAGTTCAAAAAGTCAAAGGCAAGAAATAAAAACAGTCAGTTGGACAGCTTTTGGATAGAGAGAACAATACTGATAAAGTATTAATATGACTCAGAAAATTTAGTGTAAAGTAGTGTCCATATGAGTCATAAGTGTGGTAATCTCTTGAAAAAATCTGTCTAGATTATAAATGGAATTAACTAAACAAAGGACATGATAATCCAAACATGGGATTGTGTTTATCAAATGGTACCAAATAAATTGGGCTTATTTTTGAACATCATTCGTGACTGGTGACATATGCTTAAAAAAATAAGAAGAGAGCTATGTAGTAGGACAAAGGAACTGGTCTGACTTTAATAACTGACATACATGATGACTTGAATATGACAGTGTTGAGAATATTGCAAAGAAAGAAAAAATATATATGCCAAGGTTATATGTGAGTAAATGAGGCAACTCTTGCCCCTTAGACCTACCTCCTAGGTTTGTGGTTAAAAATCCACCAAGACAGAAGAACTAAGGGCTGAAAACTCATTGATTTTTGAAAGACAAGAGCAGCATTTTCCCACAGAAATCTACTTTAGTCGCATGTGAAAAAGTAATAATAAATTCACATTTCTGAACTATTTTTCTTGCTGTATTATTATGTCAGTTGAAGATAGAACCATTTAATAAATCATAGAATTTATGCATTATTAATAATAATTTAAGATACCTGAGACTTACAAAGGAATATAATCCCAAAGAGCATTGATATCAAAATTTACCCAAACATATTGTGGACTGCCATATTAAGGAATACTAATTGTCCTTTTCTAGCAAAAGTTATAATACAAGATCATGTAAAGGTAATTGAGAGAGACTTTCTAATAGTCCCATTTTTTGAAACAAAATAAACTATCATGGACAGCCAAATTCTTTATAACTAAACACAATTATGATAGTAATAGTCTTTAGGAGTATAATTTAAGCAAATCTTCAACGAATTTTTTAAGTAGCTTATCAAAATAACTCCCAAGTTCTGAGCTTCAGACTGTATTTTTTGTTCAATAATTATTTATTGTGAACTAGTCATACACCCAGCAGTACTAAAAACTGAAGAAGTATCACAAGCATCAGAAAAATTAATTTTTATGGAAGTTATTATATTATGTGACAAATAATGATTAAAATGTTACACTTCAAGAAAAACAAAGAAAGATTAGGTACTCCAGTTATGGAAGAAGGGAGAGGAAGTATGAACAGGATATTTGAGAGAGACAACTTGGAACTATGATCCATCATTTTAACAAAGTAAACTTCTCTACATTTCTAATTCTGGTCTCTTAAGATGAATAATTTATTCATGTTAATTTCCCTCACTTTCTTTTACTTTTTTATATCCTAAATATATAAAAGAAATAACAAACCCAGAGGTAAATAGCAATATACTTTTTATTATTTGGACTTTCTATGATGGAATTTAAAGGCAGATAGATGTACTCCCATATCTAATTAAAAACAAAGTGCATTTATTCTCATATATCTGATACAGAACACACCTCTTTCCCCGTAGAACAATGTTTCATATCTTTTTTTGAGCCCTAGTTTATTTATCCAAACTTTTATTTCTCTGAGGATGTGAACAAATGACTAACTATGGCTCTTGCCCATCAAAAGTGTTATCTCACCTTTATCAAAGTAGTTACTTTATTTAGTAAATAACTTTTATTGAATTATAATTTTTTATTTGATGACACGGAAACTCAAGATGCTTCAGTGACAACATCTAATTAAACATGTAAGACATAAAATAAGAAACTTAAGCTGGGGCCAGAGTGATGGCGTAACCTGTAAGGCATCTGCCTTGGCCACACTAACCTAAGATAGACCTGAGTTTGATCCCCTGGCATCCCATATAGTCCCCCAAAGCCAGAGGTGGTTTCTGAGCACATAGCCAGGGGTAAACCCTGAGTGTCAGTGGGTGTGGCCTAAAACCAAAAGAAAGAAAGAAAGAAAGAAAGAAAGAAAGAAAGAAAGAAAGAAAGAAAGAAAGAAAGAAAGAAAGAAAGAAAGAAAGAAGAAAGAAAGAAAGAAAGAAAGAAAGAAAGAAGAAGAAAGAAGAAGAAGAAGAAGGAAGGAAGGAAGGAAGGAAGGAAGGAAGGAAGGAAGGAAGGAAGGAAGGAGAAGGAAGGAAGGAAGGAAAGGAAGGGAAGGAAAGAAAGAAAGGGGAAAGGAAAGGAAAGAAAGACAGAAAGAGAAGGATCAATGGAAAGAAAGAGAAAGAAAGAAGAAGAAAGAAAGAAAGAAGAAAGAGGAAAGAGAGAAAGAAAGAGAAAAGAAAGAAAGAAAAGAGAGAGAAAGAAGAAGAAAGAAAGAAAGAAGAGAGAGAAAGAAAGAAAGAAAGAAAGAAAGAAAGAAAGAAGAAAGAAAGAAAGAAAAGAAAGAGAAAGAAAGAAAGAAAGAAAGAAAGAAAGAAAGAAAGAAAGAAAGAAAGAAAGAAAGAAAGAAAGAGGAAAAAGAGAGAAAGAAAGAGAGAAAGAAAGAAAGAAAGAGAGAGAAAGAAAGAAAAAAGAAGAAAGAGAGAGAGAAAGAAGAAAGAAAGAAGAAAGAAAGAAAGAAAGAAAGAAGAGAAGAAAGAAAGAAAGAAAGAAAGAAAGAAGAAAGAAAGAGAAAGAAAGAAAGAAAGAAAGAAAGAAAGAAGAAAGAAAGAAAGAAAGAAGAAAAGAATTTGGAAGGAAGAAAGAAAGAATTTGGAAGGAAGGAAGGAAGGAATCTAAGCCATAGTAAATCTCAAACTTCAAAGAAGAAAAAACGATTTTATAGATTCAATTTACAAACACAGAGTCATTCATAGTATATGGATATGCAGAGTTTTTAAAGTTTTTATTGTCTTTATTTTTTTAAACTAGTGCTTTTATTTCACTGAAATAAGTTTGGAAACTTCATGGAAAAGACTCTAAAGAAGTACTTTTCAGATAACATAAGCTATCGAGTTTTATATTTAACCCTCTAACTACAGGCTAAAGTGAAAATCATCTTGAGATCATTTAATTTTCCTGATACATATGTCACAAACACTGTCTTAACATAAACAATCTTAACAAGGAAAAATTAACTGTGCAAGAGAAGATACTTCTGTAATTAAATAATTAAATAATTGACATGTATTCATTTCAGTAATTGCATGACAAACTTAATTTATTATTGTCTTCTATCACTGGTTATATTAAAATGGAAAAACAATTTGATAAAATCATGATAGTAGAAAGCTATTTTAGACAATTCTACAAAACAAAACAAACAGAATCTTATGGAGAGCCATAATCATGGACCTAATTGCCTGTTAAATGGAAAAAGGAGGTTGATTTTTGAAAGACTACTCAAAGGTTCTTTAGTCTCAGCTAACAATAAAAAGAGCAAAGACTATATTGTACAGAAAATAGCACAATCACACTGGGAAAAACAATAAAAATTAAGCATGCTGTATGTACCTCATACATACAGAAACATAGTGAAAAAAATCACAAGACAAAAGCCCCTTGATCCTTCACAAACCTGTCTAGTCATAGGCATGAAGTATTTGACTACTCTCACTTTTTTCCAGAGAGGAGATACCTCACTGCAATTTCCAAGCAGCAACTAAAAGGCCTAGATAATGTAACTCAGTTACAGAGAGAGCAAAACCCTAAGGGACACATTCTAACTAATGGGAGATAGATATAGAATGACTCCAGAAGGGAAATATCCTTTCCTTTACTCTTTGGATTAATTGAATCTCTAAATTATCACTACTGTGATTTTTCTCAGAGACTGGCACACACCACAAAAGAATGAGAACAAGCAGTGCTGGCAGAGATGTGGAGAGAAAGGAAACTCTTATTCACTGCTGGTGGGGAATGCCGTCTAGTTCAACCTTTATGGAAAGCGATATGGAGATTCCTCCAAGCTAGAAATCGAGCTCCCATACGATCCAGCTATACCACTTCCTAGGAATATACCCTAGGAACACAAAAAATACAATACAAAAATTCTTTCCTCACACCTATATTCATTGCAATGCTATTTACAATAGCCAGCTGGGAACAACCAGATGCCTTTCAATAGATGACTGCCTAAAGAACTGTGGGGCATATACACAATGGAATATTATGCAGCCATCAGGAAGAGATGAGTCACGAAATTTTCCTATACATGGATGTACATGGAATCTATTATGCTGAGTGAAATAAGCCAGAGAGAGAGAGAGAGAGAGAGAGAGAGAGAGAGAGAGAGAGAGAGAGATGCAAAATAGTCTCCTTCATCTATGGGTTTTAAGAAAAATAAAAGACATTCTTGCACTAGTTCACAGAGACAAAGAGAAGGAGAGCTGAGGGTCTAGCTCATGACATGAAGCTCACCACAAAGAGTGATGAGTGCAGTTAGAGAATAACTACAATGAGAACTATCATAGCAATGTGAATGAATAAAGGAAGTAGAAAGCCTGTCTAGAGTATAGGCGGGGATGGGGTGGGGAGAAAGAAGATTTGGGATATTGGTGATGGGAATATTGCACTGGTAAAGGGGTTTTCTTTACATAACTGACATGACAACTAAATCATATTTGTAATCAATGTGTAAATAAAGATATTAATAAAATTAAGAAAACTGTGATTTTCTGTGGCTTCTTTTTTTTGTTTGTTTTGGGGTTTTGGGGGGTCCCACCCAGTGATGCTCAGGGGTTACTCCTGGATATGTACTGAGAAATCACTCCTGGCTTAGTGGATCATATGGACACTGGGGGATCAAACAGTGATCCCACCTAGGCTAATGCTGGCAAGGCAGACGCCTTACCGTTCCACACCACCACTCTGTCCCCTTCTGTGTCTTCTTTTAAAATAGGACTATAATGACAAATTTTCACCATAATTTTTTTTTATTATCTGCTGTACTTCCCAATTTTTTTACCTCACAATCCTGGGCATGTACTTTCCAAATGATGTATAACTTCTTAAACTATGACACTCATTCTTTTTATAAGGAGTGTCAACTAACTTGTGTCTCCAAAAGTCATATTGAATCTTTAACACTCAAATCTCAGAATGTGACTTTATTAAAGTAAATAAATAAATAATAAGATAATTTCAGTTATAATTAAGAAAAATGGAGATTTTTACTTTAAGAAAATGCAACCCATAATTGACATATGTGACCTATAAAGCATTTGTTACCATATATATGAGAGTGAAGTTATTAAAAAAAGAATAAAAAGAAAAAAGAAAAAGAGAATAAAGTTAAAAAATAAATAATAAATAAAAATTATAGTAGCAAACAGATTTGTGAAAATTGTTGTATCTCCAACAAATCATTACTACAATGAGGTTTAGTAAACTCTTGTTTTTAGCTTCCCATTCTGTTAAATTGTTCTGTTTTCATAGGGTTGACAGCCTCAAACAAATAAAGTTATCCAGAATTTCAAATCATTATTGCTAATACTGTGTGCTCAGCTATCAGGCTTCCTGGAAAAAGGAAGATATGGGCAGAGGGTGTCTGTCTGTACTTTTTCCAAAAACCCTGGTGACATCAGCACATATCCCATCATACCTGAACTTTGATCTGATTGGTGTCCCCAAAGGGAATTGTTGAGGTGTGATTTGGCAGGGCCATCAGGAAAATGGCAATTCTGGTCGATGAAGGCAACAGGGATGATTTCAGCAGCACTGGGACTTGGCCCACGTTCTCCTTCTGAGATGACAAGCTGAAAAATGGAGATCTTAATAGGGTCAGAGTAACCCTTAAACCAATATGACTGTTGCTCTTCTATGAAAAGAGAAGTGAGAGACAAATATAGAGAAAATATCAACTGAAGATTTAAGCATCATGTAAACCATAATATCAGAGTAGTTCAGTGGGCTATCATAAGTTGGAAAAACTAAGGATGGATCTTGTTCTACATGTCTCATTACATTGTAAATAACTTGAGTGTACAACTGATAGACAGTAAATGTCTGTTGTTTTGAGGCATTGTTGTAAACAATTGTGGTAGACAGTAAATGTCTGTTGCTTTAAGGCTTCCAGTTTTAATCATTTCTTCTTATAATTATTAAGAGATTAATAATATTTATTAAGATTTACTATTTAATAATATGTATTATAAGATTAATAGTCTTAAGAGATTAATAAGAAGATCCTAACGGAAATGGTCTTGAATGTAGATCATTAGGATAGGAGTTTGGAGTCAGAAATCCACTTTCCTGAAAAAAAGAACATCAAATTGTTGGTGCGTAGTAGAATGGTGATAACCCATGGCACATAGTAGCATTACAATTAAATTTTTATCTGTGGTTAACTAGATTGAGATTAAGGGAAGACAGCCAAGTCTTGAGTTTAGGAATAAAATGATAAACTTAAAATATAATATAATTAAAAATATATAATATAATTGACTTGATATGGTTAAATAATCTATTAAATTATCATTTTAATAAATAAATTATTATTTATTTATAATAAATAAAATTATCTTTATCAAGGTAGTTTATGATGAATAAGGCACTTGCTGAATCCAGAGGATTTTTTATGGTAGCTTTAATGGAGAGTCTTATTGTAGAAGACTCAGAATAGAATGATGAAAATCAAGAGTAAAATTGGATTAAAGCTATGTTAGAGCTATAATAGAAATAAGATGTAGAGTCTCAGGAATTTTCAACAACCATGTCAGGGCCCTGATAAATTAGGCAAACCCTAAGATATAGAAGGGAGATATCTGAGTGTAAAAACATCTTTAAATTCTGAATTCTTAAATTCTTTTTTGAACTCCTGACTGATTCAGGGAGTCTTATCTTGCTTACCAAACCAGAACAGTCTCTGATTTCTTGTGGACCATCTGACTGCCTTGACACTATAAATATATGATACTAAAAGGCATACTCAATGCTTATTCACTGCTTCTAGAACAATAATCAGGTCTGATCTTAGCATACTTGTACAGAAGTACAATCTCAGTCTCATGTCAAATAACCTCTTAAAAAGAAACTAATATATAGCAGCATAAAATAGATCTTATGAGAGTTAGAGGGATCACAAAGTAGAAAATAATTCTGGATGGGAGAATTGACATGATCCTCTCCAGATTTGAGTGAAAAATTTTACTCCTCTCACATTCTTCTGCTTGCTTTTCTTCTTTCCACTCATTATCACTGAACACACATGTTCCCAAACTTATTTAGTCTATTTCTCATATATCAGGCATTGAAATCTTGCATTGTACCCTGAAAATATATTTTTCTAAAATGACAAATAGAAAGTGACACCTCAGTGGCCCTACTCCATCATCATTCTAGATCATTCTACTATCTCTGAGTGGGGAGTATAGTCAATTTTGGAAACACTAAGTTAACCTAATATTGGTATGATATTAGTTAAATAAATTAAATTACATATACTAAAGAAAATATTATTAGCTTATTTGAAGGTGAGTTATGCCTGTAAGAGCTGGGACATATGTAAAGGCATGTTTCAGATCTTAATATAATACCATTTCAGATTGTTTTGCTAATATCTGAATCTATATTGTTTTCTTGTTTTATATAGCTTTTATGGCTGACACTAACTTTTCTCGAGTTTTATCATATCTTCTACCTTTAATTTAAAGGACTTGTATGTTACTATTAAATTATCAATGGCAAATAGTATCATTTGGTGCTCACACACTGGCCATCTATAATTGAAGTTTTAAAGAATGTTTCTTACTCTACTCTAGAGGGAATGTACTATGAAATAACTGACTTGCAGACAGAAAATACATAGAAGTATATTTTCTTCATTACTTTAGAGGTAAACCACCTTAGGATAAGGTATTTTATAGAATTTATAAGATGATTCCATGCATTCTCACTATTAAATACAAATGGCATCCACAAAGGCCAGCACAATTTTTCACATCCATGCTTTCTTCTCTTCACTTACCTGCCTCCCAAGATTATAGCTGCTAATAATCACTAAACTAGCTTTTGCTTTAAGCTATTTTCTCAGAAATATGATCCAAGACAAATATTTATTTTAAAATGTCACCACTGTCAATGACTAAAGAATGTATAAAAAATTTGTAGTATATAAGGGAGGCAGTGAACCAGCACAAGTGGAGTGTTTTCCTTGCGTGTAACTGACCTAGGTTTATCTAGCATCCCTGAGCACAACATGAGTGATTCCTTCATAAAGAATCAAGAGTAAGCCCTGAAAACAAGTTACTAGTATGGGCCCCAAACAAACAAGAAGACTTGTATTATATGTACACAATGGATTATTTGGCAGCTAAGAGAGTGAACTAATGCTGTTTATAGCAACATGGATTAAACATGTTAAGTTTTACATGTTGTGTTACTAATCCTACCCAAATCAATAATTGAGTGACCTGGTGATAGTATATTGGATTATTCCTACTTGGAATTTTGCTCCTAAGATGGAGTGCAGCTCAATGGAAGAAGACCAAAGAATGAGCCCCAGCATTCCTCATACCCTTGCTTTTATTGACAAGAATCAGGTATCACCCTAGGGCACTTAAGGACCCTTTTCTCCACTAATATTCAGTATACTTTTTCAGTAGAAACTCTAAAAACCAGTCATGGTGAAGTGATACATATAAGTGCTGAATAGAAAAAAAAACACTGCACAAATATATGCTATCCACATAGGTAATCACAATGATTTGAATAAGAATAATTTTTGATATAAAAACATTTAAAAAATCAATGATCACTAAATCATTTTTCCACTGAATGAATTGAAACATGGCACGTCAACAAATGGAAGTAATAAGGTGTCTTAAATTTGAGGAGGAAGAAAGTCATAATGCTTACTGTAAGAATTTAAGACTTAAGACCCAAGAAGTAGTAAAGCAGTTTGAGTGTTTGTTTTGCATGTGACCAATCCAGGTTCAGTCTACAGTACTACATATGTTCATTAAGTCTTTTTTATATAATATCTTTATTTAAACATCTTGATTACAAATATGATTGTGATTAGGTTTCAGTCATGTAAAGAACATCCCCTTCACCAGTGCAACATTCCCACCACCAATGTCCCAAATCTCCCTCCATCCCACCCCACCCCCACCTGTACTCTAGACAGGCTTTCCAGTTCCTTCATTCATTCACATGGTTATGGTAATTCTCAGTGTAGTTATTTCTTTTCTTTTTTCTTTTCTTTTCTTTTTTTCTTTTTTCTTTTTTTTTTTTTTTTTTTTTTTTGCTATTTGGGTCACACCTGTTTGATGCTCAGGGGTTACTCCTGGCTAAGTGCTCAGAAATTGCCCCTGACTTGGGGGACCATATGGGACGCCAGGGGAATCGAACCATGGTCCTTCCTTGGCTAGTGCTTGCAAGGCAGACACCTTACCTCTAGTGCCACCTCACTGGCCCCCAGTGTAGTTATTTCTATAACTGTACTCACCTCTCTTTGTGGTGAGCTTCATGAAGTGAGCTGGAAGTTCTAGCCCTCCTCTCTTTGTCTCTGAGGATTGTTGCATAAATGACTGTTATTTTTCTAAAAATCCACAGATGAATGAGACTATTCTGTGTGTCTCTCTCTCCCTCTGACTTATTTCACTCAGCATGATAGATTCCATGTACATCCATGTATAGGAAAATTTCATGACTTCATCTCTCCTGACGGCTGCATAATATTTCATTGTGTGTATGTCCAGCTGTGATCACTGAGTATAGAGTCAGGCATAAAACCTGAGAATAGCAGGATATGGCCCCAAAAGAAACAAAAGAAAAAACAAAAACATTTAAAATCTACTTTAATTTCAGTTTAATAAAGATTAAAATGCTAGATATAAACATTATAATACCCCAAACCAAAAATAATTAGGATCACCAAAACAAACAAGGTGCAAATGGGAACCAAATCACTTAAAATGTTAAAATTGAGCTTCCATAGGACCCAATAGTTTCAGTGTTGGACATCTATCCCACGACATAAAAACATTTATTCCTGCACAATGTCATTTATTATAGCAAGTTGTATACTAGCTAAGATATAGAATTACCATAAATGCCTAATGATGCATTAATAAATAATGAAAATATGATAAATATATGTATATATACATACAATGGAATGCTATACAACTTTAAGGAATGATGAAAAGCAATTTGCTGCATTTTGTAACTAGAAGATATGTTGAGTGAAGCAAGTCAGAAGAACAGTAAACACAAAAATAATCTGTAATATATAAAATAACTGGATGAGGAAATATATTTTTTCAAAATATTATATCTAAAACCCAACTACCAATAACTGGAAATCATAGTACTTTAACTAAATAATTTTAATATACCAAAGCTACCTGATTAAGATTAAAGTGGCTGTTCAATTCTTATAAAATTTGATTTTGTTATTTAACTTTTGTGAGACTTTAGAAAAAAAATTCCACAACTGCCTTACTTAGACATCATTATTCTTAGAAAAATAATTTGTAGAAGACATACCTTGTTCTAAAACCAAAATAATATTAATTGTAAAAATAATACATTGATTTTAACCTTAATTGTTAAAAAATAATATCACTGGGCCCTGAGAGATAGCACAGCGGCGTTTGCCTTGCAAGCAGCCTATCCAGGACCAAAGGTAGTCGGTTCGAATCCCGGTGTCCCATATGGTCCCCCGTGCCTGCCAGGAGCTATTTCTGAGCAGACAGCCAGGAGTAACCCCTGAGCAATGCCGGGTGTGGCCCAAAAAAAACAAAAAAAAAAAAAGAAAAAAAGAAAAATAACATCACTGTTAAAGTTTAACTTCTGTTCTTAACATAATGAATCTATAAATTGACTATAAAATATATGTTGAGTTCTTATTTAAATCTATTTTCTTGACAAAAGATAGTTACATTTTAAGTAATAAAATATATGTTCAAATAAATTACATTATGCTAAAATTCTATGTAAAATATCAGTAAACAAAATTAGAAAACAGCCCATTTGTCCACGAACAAAGGAGTGAATAAAGAAACATACAAGAGTAAAGAGTTCTCACTTAAAAGACTCTCCAAGGATCAGTACCGATCCAGGAGGGAAGAGCAATGTAGAGATGGATGAACCAGTGCTTGTAATCCAAGTACTATTGAATGGTTCAGTGTTCTAAATGGCTATGAATTTATTAACAGGAATGATACTAAGCAGGATGTCTTTATTAACTGGACAACTATTAAAATAAACAATCCCAGGAAGTCTTAGAGCATCGTTGGAGATGAAAAGATTGTGGAGTTTGATATTGTGAAAGGACAGAAAGGTGTAGAAGCTTCTAACGTAACTTGGTCAGGGGATTACCAGTGTAAGGCAGCCACTTTTCTCTCAATAGATGCCTTTTGGAGTCACACTTGGTGGTGCTCAAAAGTTGTTCATGGTTCTTTGCTCAGAAATTAATCTAAAAGTGCCCGGGGAACATATGGAATGTTATGAATCAAACGCAGGTTGTCAGCCAGCAAGACAATAGTCTTACCCATAGTACTATAGTTCAGACTCTCGTACTTAAATTTTAGTCAATAACTTTTGTCGAATCCTAATTTCAGCTAGAAAATTATACCCTCTTCTAACAGTATGATTTTATTTCTTTCTTTTCAACCTGTATTTATTCTATTGATTTTTCTTGTTTTATCATATTAAAAATTGTTGGGGCCAGAGAGATAGCACAGAGGTAGGCCATTTACCTTGCAAGCGGCCGACCAGGACCAACGGTGGTTCGAAACTGGGCATCCCATATGGTCCCTCCGCCTGCCAGGAGCTATTTCTGAACAGAGAGCCAGGAGAAACCCCTGAGCGTCTCAGGTGTGGCACAAAACCAAAACCAAACAAACAAAATTCTTGGTATGATGTTGAAAATATAAAGTGAGAGACATTTTGCTTTCTTGTTGATCTTACTTCCTGATGATTAATTAACATTTCTTTATTTCTTTGTTGTGTAAAGGCTAGAGAGAGAGAGAGAGAGAGAGAGAGAGAGAGAGAGAGAGAGAGAGAGAGAGAGAGAGAGAGAAGGTACAATACAGGGCACTTACTTTGCATGCAGCCAGCCTCGATCCCATATCCCCCACTAGGAATGATCCCTGAACTTACCAGGAGTGATCCCTGAATACAAGGTCAGATTTGTCCAGAAACAAAACAAAACAAAAACAAAAAATATTTTTGTGTATCAAATGAAAGATCTTTTTTCAGTATCTATTTTGCTAAGAGCATTAAACATGAATGATAATTTGATTTGCTAATGTTTTCCCAAATTTATTAGCATGATTATGCATTTTTCCTGTAAGTTGTGATGCAATGGATTGCTTTAACTTGGTTTTTGATGTTAAACTAGTTTTGCATATCTAGAATGAATATTAGTTGATCATGATATATATTTCATTTGTACTAGTGAAAATTTTCCTTTGACCTCCCTTTTTCCCCCTGGTATTTTAGAATCACACCTCTAGCTCTGATCAGGGCTTATTACTAGCTCTGCTCTCAAAGATTATACATAGCAGGGTTTAGGGGATCATATGTAGTGCTAGGATCTTGTGTGCAATATCCACCTCTGATTTACTCCAACTCTGATATTTTTCATAATTTTAATTATTATTAGATTCAATGAGAGATATGTAAATATGTAAATTTATTTTGTTGTAATGTCATTGTTTAGATCCAGCATTACAGTAATTCTGACCTTTTAGAATGAGTAAGAAATTTTTTTCTTTTATCTGATATATTCTGATATATAATTATCTATTTAATTCATAATGCAGGATATTTTGGAAAGAATTGGAATAAAATATACCTAAAATTTAGTAAAATTAACCAATAATGTGTCTGAGCTTGGTTCTTTCTGTTTTGAAAAATGATTAAAAATTAAATCAATTATTTTACTAAGCCTGACTAGTGAATATATTGGATAATTATATTTTTAGCTATACTTCCAAGTGGTGATAAGAGTATACCCAGAGGACCTACTAGGTTGTCAGTTTAATACCAGAGTCTGAAGATTCAATGTTCCCCATCCAGTGTAGTGAAGGAGATATCTGGGCTAGGAACCCCTGGGCTGCACCCTATGATGCACAAGGGACCACATAGTATGGAAATCAAATCTAAGCTGGATGCTAGGCCGGATGTTTGCCAGCAATACGCCTTAACAGGTGTACTATATCCTGGGCCCATATTTTAATTTTTGAGGAGTTAGCGTGGAATTTTTGGTATGCTTTACAAATAAGTCACATTAACTTTTAAATAACATAACACTGCTTTATAGTTATCACAGGGTTATTTATAAACTTGTTACCAATTCTATTTTCAGAACATTAATCTGCTTCATTAATAACAATAGAATTAAAAAGTAATATTTGTTTTACTTACTTTTTTCCTTCTATAATTATCTCCTTTTTCTTTTCTATAGAGAACTTCTTTGAACATTTGCTATAATCTAAGTTTATTTTTTATCACTTAATCATTTTATTAATTATTTTAATAATATTATTTAAACACTGTGATTACAAACATGATTGTAGTTGGTTTTCAGTTATAAAAAGAACACCCTCCCCCATTCTCTCCTCTACCTGTCTGTATTCAAGACTTCTCTCACTAAGTAACATTGTCATGGCAGTTGTTAGTGTAGTTATTTCTCAAAATGCACTCACCAATCTTTTTGGTGAGCTCATATCATGAGCCAGTCCTTCCAGCCCTCAACTGTATTGTTTCTGGGCATTATTATTACAATTATGTCTTTTATTTTTCTTAAAACCCATAGATGAGTGAGACTATTCTATACCTATCTCTCTCCCTTTGACATATTTAACTCAGCATAATAATTTTTTCTTATGCCCATTCATGTGTAGAAAAATGTAATGCCTTCATCTCTCCTGACAACTACATAATATTACATTATGTATATGTACCACAGTTTCTTAAGCCATTCATCTGTTAAAGGACATCTTGGTGATTTCCAGAATTTGTCTATTGTAAATAGTGCTGCAGAGAATATAGGTTTGAGCAAGGGATTTTTGTATTGTTTTCATATTCCTAGGGTATATCCCTATGAGTGGTATAGCTAGATATATGGTAACTCAATTTCCAGTTTTTTTTTTTTGAGGAATCACTATATTGTTTTTTCATAAAGTCTGATTTAGATTGCATTCCCACCAGCAGTGAATGAGAGTTCCTTTCTATTCATATCCCCACCAGCACTGATAGTTCTTTGTAATGTGTGCCAGTCTCTGTGGTGTGAGATGGTACCTCATTGTTTTGATTTGCATCTCCCTGATGATTAGTGATGTGGAACATTTTTCATGTGCCTTTTGGCCATTTGTATTTCTTCTTTGAAGAAGAGTCTGTCCATTTCTTCTCCCCATTTCTTTGATGTGGTTAGATGATTTTTTCTTGTTAAGTTCTCAGTACCTTATATACTTTATATACTAACCTCTTGTCTGATGAGTATTGGATAAATACTTTCTCCCATTCTGTGGGTGGCTTTTGTATCTTAGGCACTATTTTCTTTGAGGTGCAGAAGCTTCTCAGCTTACTATAGTCACACCTGTTTATCTCTGCTTTCATTTGTTTGGAGAGTGCTGTTTCCTCCTTGAAGAGGCCTTTAGTCTCAATGTCATCAGACCTGAAACCATAAGGTATATAGAACAGTCTATGCATAACAGAAGCAAATTCCTTCAATATCAGTTTCTTGAAAGATTATTTGAGGCTCCTTTACAAAGAATAAATTCCAAGGTAGTCTTTTTTTCTTTCATTGACATTTTCACTTCCATTTTCATTTTTATTCACATCATCCCTTTGGAAGATTTCTGAGAATATTTTGAAGTAATTTTTTAGCCTTGATTTTCTGTAAGCAATGTGCTGCCTTTGACTTCTTTTTTGTTTCTGAACTTTAACTATATACCTACATGATTATGTTATTTGCCTGTTTCCTTCTTATGGTCTTTAAACTTTTTTATCATGTAGTTTGATATTGAATATTATTGGTGGAAAATCTAGGTTTTTATGGATTTATATTTCTTTTCTCTGTTTGCTCTTTCTTGTCCTGTGGTACTCACATGTTTCCTATGTTAAAATATTTTGTTTTTATTTTTGGGCTACACCCAGTGACACTCAGAGTTTACTCCTGGCTATGCACTCTGAAATTACTGCTGGCTTGGGGGACCATATGGGACACCAGAGGATAGAACAACCATCCATCCTAGGTCAGCTGTGAGCAAGGCAAATACCCTACCACTGTGCCATGGCTCCGGCCCTCCTATGTTAAAACTTCTTTATTATTTTCTTGTCATTGTGGAATATTCTGATGCAGGTTTCCTGTTGAAAAACATATTAAGTTTGGAGTCCTGGATGGTGGTGGATTATGGTGAGATGGATGGAAGTGACCTTTCTCTGCTGAACTTATTAGACACAATAAAATTTCAGTTGATGAGTCCCTGGTAAAATAGTAGTCTTTTAATGATAGACCTGTGAAGGGTAGAAGCCTCTAGATATATTTCCCTATGGCTGTGGTTATCTCATCTACACTGCATATTCCTATAGGTATAACTTTAAGAGTACTGGGACTACTTTATGAAAAAATTCTAGCAATTGTTAGTTTTCAAATCTATCAATACTAAGTTACCAACAATTATAATTTATTATAGTACTGGTTGTCAAGAAAGTTTCTGCTTCAGTTAAATTGTGATACTCTGTATCTGCCTACCTCTTTATTTTCAGGGGTAACAGTTTGACCTGTGACTTCAATTCTCTTACAAAATCCAAGATTTGGTTAGCTTCATTATTTGTGGGAATAGGTCAATGATTTCCAAACTCCTAACATATTGAACTAGAAACCTGAAATTTGATTTAGTATAATAGAGCATATTGAAGCATATTGTGATACATAACACACAACAGAATCACTAAAGAATACTTTTTCAGGAACTCTTTCTGTTTTGGGAGTCAGGGGCTTTTGCCAGCATGGGGAGCACAGAGGCGGCATGCTGAAAGCCTTCTACCTAAGCTTAAGAGGGGATGTAGGAGTCCTTCTGTCCGCAACAGACTTCCCCCTGACTTCCTCCCAGACTCCGTGATGCCACCCTGGGTACCTGCCCTGGGAGTCATCGAGGTGGGTGCCAGGGAGGAGCTTAAAGGGTACCCCAGTCCTTCCTCAACCCCCACCCAATAGGGACGGGCTTGGGGAAGAGGATGGCAAACTTCCATTCAGCTCCCAGCTGAATGACGAACTCTTCTGTTCAGGAAGTCAGGGGCTTTTGCTTGCATGGGAAGCAAAGAGGAGGCAGTTGAATGCTTTCTACCAAGCTTAAAGGGGGTTAAGGAGGACCTGTTGCCCCCAACCGTCTTCCTTCTCCTTCTTCCGGACTCTGGGCCATCCTTGGGCACCTGCTCAGGGGCCAGTGAGTTGGGTGCTGGGGAGGAGTTTAAAGGACCCCCCAGGCTTTTCCCAACCCCCACCCAGCACAAGAGAGGTGGGCTTGGGGAAGAAGCTGGCAAACTCCTGGCTCCCAGCTCAATGACAAAGTTTTCTGTTCTAGGAGCCAGTGACTTTTGCCAGCATTGGGAGCAAAGAGGCAGCAGCTGAATGCCTTCTAACATGCTTAAGAGGGGCTTCAGGGGCCATGCTGTCCCCAACTGTTTTCCTTTCCTTCTGGATTCCAGGACCATCCTTTGGCACCTGCCCAGGGGGCCAGAGAGGTGGGTGCCGGGGGAGGAGCTTAAAAGTCACCTGCAACTTTCCTTCTCACCAGTATCCATTCTCAAAACTGCGGAGGGCTAGCGCCCCGTACATAAAGTATAGATAGTTTAATAGGGTATCATAGGACTCATAATCTTAGAATGCTTTTAGCAAATGTAACAATATGCTCAAGACCCACTGGACAGTATTTCATGATATAAACTCCACGTATAGGGCCTACTACTATATTGATTAGTTTTCTAGACCTGAAAATTATGATTGTTTTTAAAAATGCTCTATATACAATCTAATCCATGAAGTCTTTCTTCAGTAAAGTTTATCATCACTAACCATGATTGGTCTAGAAAATAGATAGCTGGTTTGCTATATATAATTTTATATATTATTTCTTTTTGTTTTATTTTATTTTATCTTATTTACTTTTTCCTTTAAAAAAACACATCCTGTATCACTGCCCTGGGTCAGTTTTTCAATTGTGACCCATGGATTTATACCCACAGTATGCTGATATAAGCACATGAGTATATGTGTTTGCCATGCCAATGTCTGTCCAATGTCCTCTGTAACATGTGTCTATTTTATGAAATTGACTCCACAGAAATGCTCATTACCATTTCACTTAGCTTTCTAGAATAAAATACTATGATTTCTTCTAGAAAGACCCTATACACAATCAAATTGATAAAGCCTCTCTTCAGTATAGTCTGCCTTCACCAAGCATGACTGGCCTAGAAAATGAAAAACCTTCTTATCAGACTTGCTGACTTAATCTTATTTTATCTTTTAAGCATGTTGTCCTTTTCCATTTGGGTCAGCTTTTCGACTGTAACCAATGGGTCAGTCTTTAGTTTCTGATGATATTTGTGCCTGAGCATACAGGTCTGCCATATCTATATCTGTTTAATGTAAGTTTGCAATATACAGAATGCCTATATTGTATATTGTCCTTTCCACCTTTTGCTCACCACCTTACAAGCTTGTTTCTAGTCCTTCACTTCCGCACCCCTACCTGCTATTATCCCACATCTAATTTTTTACCCTCAGTTCTTGTCTCCTCATGAAGCAGATCATTATCCCCACTCCAGCCAGCTACCAACCAGCACCCAAAGTGAAAAGATAAACTCTCATACCAAGAAAAACCAATATTCTGTTGCTATTGATTTACTCTCAATGGCCTCCTTTCCTCCACCTTCACTGTGGACCTTTGTTTTCTACCAGACTCAGTTTCTGAGAAGTCCCCAGCTTGAGGGCATTTCCTGATATGAGACTGCTGGGAGCTGTTTCTCAGACTCCACAAGGCAAAATCACAGATCCAAGTGGTTCTCTGGATTTTACACACACCCCTCCCTAATATTTCTAAAGACTTAAAGGGGATATATACATTTTATATATCTTATATATAGAATATATATATATATATCTTTGAATATGTTAGATGTATTCCCTTAATAGGTATAACCCTCAATGAATATCCTCTTATATAGTGGCAATTTCTCCCATTGTTTATTTTTTTGTGATTTGTTCAATAAGGAGTTCTGGTAGGAAAGTGTCTCCATTTAGAGTTCATGTTAGAACTAAGTTATGAGGATTGTTGGACTTGTTTTCTCAGCCCCCATCTGCACCTTGTAGCATTGTTCCTTTTTTGCATAGGCATATTAAAATAGGAAAATATTACATTTGCAAATAAGTTCTTATCTAATAGAGATAGGAACACATAAATTCTGTAATGTGGAGCTTTACACCCTGAACTTTGTCATAATGACATGGCTTAGGCTTCAGAAGAACGGGCATTGTCCTTTCACCCCTGAACCATGGATACCATCTTTACAGATTCAACCACGGTTGTCAATAACATCACCAGGAAGCAAACCTCTATCAGAGAAGACCCTACCACTGCACTGGCATCAACTTACTTCAAAGAGGGTCCTTTTAACACCCAGACAACTTAACAATAGCAACAACCTGCTTTCAGGGCAGAGCTCTCCACATTGCCCTCTAATGATGAGGTGAAATGAGAGGACACTCCACATAATCCTGATTTTGATGTAGGATATGCACAGAAGCCAGGATCTCTAACTACAGGAACCTGACACCAACAACAGCGATCGTACGAAAAAAATTCTACTGAGATCACAGAGAATGATTCAGGGGTAGGACAATCTAGTATGCCTGGATCCCAGAGTTGGTCTTATGCCAGAATATTTCAGGGCTAAGGTCTCCTTGTATTTAGGCCAAGAATTTTTCTATTTCCCCCATATTTTGCTGGGCCTATGCAAACAATTGCCACACTCACCCCCCCCCCCGTTTTTATACTGTATTTCTTTAACTCTTATCTTTAAAAAAAAAAAAGAAGAGCTTACTAAACCTTCTGCTATTGCTTTTAATGAGTTCATTGGTGATACAATAATTTTCACAAATATACTTGCTAGTGAAGCTATTGGGGGCTGGAGAGATAGCATGGAGGCAGGGTGTTTGCCTTGCATGCAGAAGGTCAGTGGTTCAAATACTGGCATCCCATATGGTCCCCCAAGCCTGTCAGGAGTGATTTCTGAGCATAGAGCCAGGAGTAATCCCTGAGCGCTGCTGATTGTGTGACCCAAACACCAAAATAAAATAAAATAAAATAAAATTAAAAGTATATAAAGCTATTGGGATCAAAATACTGGAATAAAAATAGATTCTTAGTCCAATAGGTTAAAATCTAGTGCCCACAGATAAATCCAAATATCTATAGTCAGCTAATGCCTACAAAGCTCATTTCTGCTGGATGTATGAAGTTGAAGAAATAGTCTCCTCATCAAATGATATTGGTAAAACTGGATTAAAAATTGAAAAATTAAATTACACCTTACCAAAACAAGTCAAGTCAAAATAGATCAAACACCTTGAGATCAGACCAGAATCCATAAAATGCACTGAAGAAAATATAGACAGAGCACTCCAAGATTTGGACCTTAAAGGTGTTTTCAATGATGTGATTTCCTTGGCAAGAAAAACAGAATAAAAAATAAGCAAATGGCATCCACCAAATTAAACAGGTTCTACATGACAAAAGAAAAATATGCTAAAACTAAAAGACACTCACTTGAATGGGAGAAAATATTGCACTCAATGGATCAGATACAAAGTTAAAATCCAATATATATATAATATATTCATGAAAATTCATCAACAGATGGGTGGGTAATAAGCACACTCAAAAATGCTCACAACCGATTATTATCAAGGAAATCAAATCAAGACAATAATGAAATGTCATCTTACATCAGGAAAAAATAGCACATATTAAACACATAACCCCAAATCTATCTATATATCAATCTATCTATCTGTCTATCTATCTATCTATCTATCTATCTATCTATCTACTATCTATCTATCTATCTATCTATCTATCTATCTAGTATGGGAACGTGACACAAAAAGAATTGTCTGTTTGGTGGGAGGGTCACATAGAACAGAAATTTAGGCTTATTCCTGGATCTGTGCTAAGACATTACTCTGGGAATGCCGTCTGTTTTGACTCCTCTGGAAAAAATTATGGAGAGTTCAAAGAAAGGCAAAAATAGAGATGTCATTTGACCCAGCAACTCTACTTGTTAGGCTATGGAATTAACCAATTTGTCTAAAAAATATAAGTAGTTAATAAATATGTGGTATATATACATAATGGAATACTATGTAGTATGAAAGAATGATGAGATTATGCATTTCACTGCAACTTGGATGGAACTTGAAGGTATTAAGTAAAACAAGTAAAAAAAAAAAGGACAAGTGCCATACAGTATCACATATTTCTCATATTTAGAATAGTAAGATGAAGGAATGAAAAGTTTCAAGGTGGGATATACCTTGATGACCCTAACCCTGCATTACAGAAATAAGGAGAACAGGGAAGGAAGAAATTTAGGAATGGGATAGGGCTCAAGAATATTAGGCACAACCAGCCCACATAGAGCATATAGATGTATTATATATGTATATATCTAAACAACAGAACCAACAAACTGAAAGCATGAGATCCAAACTACAACAACAAAACTTAAAAATGGTGCCTGTAAAGGAGTCAGCCTTGGTGGGAAGATATTTGTTGGGGACTCTGTGGGACATTTGTTGAGGCTAGTTGATACTAGTGACGAATTGATGTTGATATATAGCATGCCTGAAACTTAACTATGAATAGCTTTTGTAAGCCATGTTTCTTTAAGTAAAATTTTAAAATGAAATAAAATTTTTTTACACTTTATCAACTCTAAAGTATATTTCACAGCTTGTATGTATGTTTAATTAGTATACACCCTATCTTTTAGAGTCGCTATGCAATCTTTAGTTGTGTTTAAGCATCTAGAATTCCCTATCAACTGTTCTTAAAGATTTACTACTGATTATTTTTTGCTAAAAGTACTACTTCCATTGTCAAGAGACAAAGGGTCACTCTGAATCTGTTTTGTAATCCTTTCCCACAGATTGAATATATTCCTCTCTTCAGTTAGAAGTCCCTTTGCCAGACTCTGCATGCTCCAAACACAGTAAACACAACGAAGTGAGCATCATCAAGTAGTCAGCGTTTATTATATGAGATGGAAAATTAAAAAAAATGAAAACATTTCCAGCAGCGCTTCCTCAATAATGAATGCTACAGATTTTCACTAATTAAAAAGGAAGATTAGTGCATTGCATTTTTGGAAAATTAGGATATGGCATGAAAATAAATATTGTGGAAAAATTACCTTGCTATTAATTTTTGCAAGAGTCCTTGTATGTCTCACTTGTCATAATTATCTTGAGCAGCTTCCCACTGGGGAAAAATGTTCTATTTCTTTTCCCATTTTCTGTAGCCTCTTGCCTATTTTCATAGTCCATAACAGACTAATACATATACATAGCTAGTGCTATGCTTTCATCTCAAAATAGCTTGTGTTCAGTGTATCCACTGCTTCACATGTATGGAGAGCTGTAGTTTCTACAAGCCGCTTTACTGAAGCTTTGTGATGCTGCTGCTTCATTTTACTGTGTCTGTCAAGTTCGTTCTTTATAGGCAAAGCTAACAGCCTTTGAGTACACAGCGCTCTATCACTTATTGTAGGGCTTATATTGATCTTTCTGCTATGTGTTGCTAAAGTGGGCTGGGCATCATAGCCAGTGAGCAGCCAATCTGAGGCAGTATGGGGTCATTTGCAAAACTTCAGGATAAAATTCTGCAGGATGGCCAGGGAAAAACATTTTTGTTTTTCCTGAGGGAAACTATAGTTCATGAAATGGTGGTTAACGGACCATATTTGTATAGCCGTAAATCAGTTTATAACCACATTGGATGCTTCTAAACTTAAATATATCTTATAAGTAGTGGTTAACTAGCTGTTCTGTGCTTTAAATAGTAAGATAAGAAAGAAAAGGCACTAAACAGTGACTATATTTTCATAGAGTTAAGATGCTTTTCTACCCACTCAATAGATTCTCAATGTTAATGAAAAAATTGATTTTCTAACAGCTGAAGAAGCCTCTAAAATTTAGCATCTTATTCTGACAACTAGAGTATGCTTTTTCATTAGCCTCCTTTCCCCCATTTTTTTCAGTTAATGATCTCCAAGGGTTTCCTTCTTTCTAAAATGCCCTAGAAGTTACATTGGGCTAAAATATCTTATAGATTCTGTAACTTCAATTAAGCTCATATGGATTGAGTAAAATAGAAGCTGAAAACAATTTACCTCACTTTTCTGAATATTCATTTCAAAAGGACATAGTTCTCCATCCACTGCTGCTTCTTGAATCTCACCCTCTTCCTCCAAACACAACTCATAGAGCCCCAATGAAGGAACTTAGGAAATGTAAATGTAAAAAGATAAGATTTAGAGAGGGTACAGACAAAGCAATCTAATTTCAAACCATCCTCATATAATACACCTGAACGAACAGATGTCCTTTGTATTTTAAAAACCTAGTTAAAAAGCATTCCCAAGAAGGTGGTAATAGTCATTTACTTTATAGCAAATAATTTCCCTGGTTCTCTATAAACTGGCCCTTTTTTTTAAAAAAAAAGTCATATTACAGGTAAAAGCGAATAGAATAGAAACTTAAGGTCCTGTCTTACACACGATGTTTACCCCCAGTATTGATTCCTAACACTGCGTTATGTCTTCTAAGCACTGCCTAGTATGTCTCCCACCTCAAAAATAAAAACAGAATAAAATGGTCGAATGTCATAATAAGAGTAAGAATATAATCAGAATAATATGCAATAATGTGAAGACACATTAAAACAAGATCGATTTTAGTTCTATTTAAACTACGACTCACTGAGTAAACCCCTGGTCTGTTTACAAGAGTTTCCTTAGGGAATCTATCATAATCTTCCAAATAAATTTTAATTATGAAACACATGATTTGAGCTATATTGTAGAGCTGGCTGCTGGATAATCCTTATGGACTCCCATTTTAATCTAATAATTTAAAACTTAGAACACATTCTGAAGAGCATGTGTCCCAGTGGTGGCCTTAATATTCCATAGCAGTAGGTGGTCTGACTTGTTACAAGCTTGAGGAAAAGAAGATAATTATCAAATTTCCTGGAACATGTACTTATACTTTGAAAAAAAATGCAAAGGGATAATAAAATTTGTCTCAGATCCACCTTAAAATTCCCACTATGTCACTGGGAACCATATATAATCAAATGAGGACAAGTTGCTGATTCTGGCCAAGTATAGCAAGTGAGCTGGCACTTAGTTATCCGTATTAGACTGATGTGGTCTCATAGTTCACAAGCTTGAGCAGAGAAGTGGCAAAAGCAAAATAGTTCCATGAAATTGTAAGCTTTCTAGTTATACTATAGTCTAAGTCACCATATCCTTATACCTTGCTATAGTTTTAGCCCTATAAGCATGTTAGATCCAAAATGAATGCTATAAAGGAACAGCTTACCAGAAAGGAACATACAAATTTCTGAAGTTGGAAAACAGTAAACATCATCGTGTATTATCTATGTAACTATAAAGAGAAACATACTATGGTTTGAAGAAACTGAAAAAAAAAAGTATAAATGCTTGTGAAGAACTTCAAAGTCTGGATATATCTTTTTTTTTTTTTTTTTTTTTTTTTTAGTTTTTGGGCCACACACTGGTGGTGCTCAGGGAGTTACTCCTGGCTGTCCTGCTCAGAAATAACTTCTGGCAGGCACGGGGGACCATATGGGACGCCGGGATTCAAACCAACCACCTTTGGTCCTGGATCGGCTGCTTGCAAGGCAAATGCCGCTGTGCTATCTCTCCGGGCCCCAAAGTCTGGATATATCTAACCCAGATAACTATCTGTAGCAACAATTATTATAAATAGCTCTAAATCTAAAATTTGAAATTATGGTGATCAATCATAATGCATATAAGAATATTCTATGATTAATTTAAAAATACATGTGTGAAAGTATCACAAAAAGGAACATCATATAACACAGGAAATGAGTCACTAAAGCAAAAGTCAAAAATGATATGGTCAGAAAAAGAAAAAATAACAATTATCTATAGCCACAACTGAAGAAAGGCTTTTGTCTCTTCCTTTGGATATGACCTCAGTGAGTACAATCACAGTGAATGGGGGCTATACATATGTACATATATAAATATTTCCACATATTCTTAGCTTTACTATTTATTGAATTAGAAAAAATAAACCAGAAATTGCTTACAAATTTTTATACTTTATTGTATGATTTGGCCTGGGCAATTTATTGCATATAATAAGATGATAGATTTATAGTTCATATCTGGCTATATACTGTGCCTTGGTTACCAAATGGTCATATAACTTTAGTCACAGCTACTAAATCTGTATCTCAGTTTTAAAGAGCTTTTATAACTCTATCGTCCATGTCTTGAATGGTTAGTTTTTCTTAGTGTTCTCCTGAGTCCTGTTTATAACAAAAATCTTTTTTCTATATTTTTAGTCTTTTCATATATTTTTATCTTAGGAAACAGACTTAATAAGGGTTCCAACTAGGAAGTATCTAAAAGGAAGTAGAAAGAAGAGTGTTGGAGGGTGTGTAAAATACACACCTTAAATGAGGTGTCTAACAGACATTCCTTATTAAGTGAGACAAAAGTTTTCAGGATGTCAAAGGGGAAAAAATGTATGGCAAGAAAATAAAGCATTGAGTAAAACTTACTCATAACTTTTACAGAAGATATAAATATTAGTACCAAGAGTGAACATAAGCAAATCACTTTTTCCTTCTAATATCCTACTGTAATCCACCTTGAAATAACTAAAATACGCCCAAGAAAAGAAATTTATTGTTGGGATGAGATATGTCAACTTTAGATTTGGACCTAAAAAATGGAAAATATCCAGCAGACACATTCTTAAGGAAGGCTCTGCTATTGATCTTTCTGTTATGTTTTAGGGTAAGTTATGTCAATATGCTGAAGATTTCACCAGTTCTTTTCCTTATTTTATTAAAAATAGATAATGAGTATACATTAAAATATAAATAAAAGACACAATATCAAAGATAATAAAAGCAAAAGGTATGTTGTTTTCCTACATCTGTCTCAGTTATTTGTAACTGTCTACCTCATACCCAAACTTCTTCCCCCATCATGATTAAAACTCAGTGAAAAGTTAAAACCGGGGCCAGGCGGTGGCGCTAGAGGTAAGGTGCCTGCCTTGTGTGCACTAGCCTTGGATGGACCGCGGTTCGATCCCCCGGTGTCCCATATGGTCCCCCAAGTCAGGAGCAACTTCTGAGCGCATAGCCAGAAGTAACCCCTGAGCATCACCGGGTGTGGCCCAAAAACCAAAAAAAAAAAAAAAAAAAAGGAAAAGTTAAAACCCTCTGAAGGGCCTTGAGGACCAGTAGCTTAATCAGAGACAGAACACAATCTAGTGAAATTTAGGCAGGATTTCACTTTGCCCCTTTCAGATAATGCAAGTGTATATTCCTGAATATACTGACTGATGCATATCCTTTACATAGAGAACTATCATGTATAACTCATATATTTAAAGGATGGATGTAAACTAATATGAATAAGATTTAGGAGAAATAAGTGAGTGAGAAGACTTTTACACATCCAAGAAGCATGGCCTTGTGCATCATGTAGAATATGAACACTGATTACTGCCTTATTCAGCACTTAAATAAATCAACATTTATTGAAACAACATATTTCAGTTACTGATTTAGACTTTGTATGAAAATTAATGGAAACATTCTCAGAAAACATTAATTGGGGTGATTTATGAGTATGTGAAACTATGGAGAAATATAATGTAAGCTAAATAGCTTAGGGCAAAGCAGATAGGGGATGATGGTTATGACAGATGATTGTAGGCATTATTGAAACAATTTTGTTCCATAAAGATTTAAAATATTGGGCTATGCCATGCAGATATTTGGGGAAAGTATAAAATAGTCAAGTTTCTGGCTATATGCAAGCTGTCAATGAGTAATGGTGCAAAAGATTGAGGAGAGTGGTAGCTAGCTGATTTTTCTGTGAAAAAAATGTCATAGCTTTTCAAGCTATAGTATTGACTTCACTTTTTATTGCAAGTAAGATGAGAAACATTGGAAAGTAGTATATTGTCACTGTGGAAATAAAATGGTCCAGTCTGGTTTCTGAAGTAAAAATAGGATGGAGGCAGAATAGAATGTCTGACAGTATCTCTTAATAGTTTAGGAGACAATTGCAAATCCAAGTTCCTATCATGGCTTAGGTAAGGATTTCTTAGATAGAAATGGTAATAAAGTTTGATTTGGGTATTTGGGAGAAAAAAGGTTAACTTTACTAGGGAGTTTAAGAAAAATAAAAGATATTATTGTAATAATGCTCAGAGATGAGGGCCGGAAGGACCGGTTCACAATATGAAGCTTACCAAAGAGTGGTGAGTGCTATTAGACAAATAACTGTACTAACAACTACCATGACAATCTTAATGAGTGAAAGAAGTTAAATGCCTGTCTCTAATACAGTCAGGGTACTGGGGGGAGGAGGAAGATTGGGAGACATTGTTGGTGGGAATGTTGCACTAATGAAGGGGTGAGTTTTTATGGCTGATAATCAACTACAATCATATTTGTAATCATGGTGTTTAAATAAAGATATTATTAAAAATAACCCAATTTGTGAATGTAACAGATACTTTTGCCCCACCTTCTTCACAATGTTCTGCTTTCTAGTGTTTGAACTGTCAAATTGTGATTCCTAAAGATTCCAATTATGTCTTTCATTCAAAGAAAAAACTACTTCATTTTCCTTTGTAACCCTATACTCAGTGCAGGACCTGACATGCAAAACTCTCTCAACCATGTTTGGGGAGCAAAGGGAAGGAGAGAGGAGATGAATGGAGGATGCATGTTTCAACATAGGACTAGTCCAAAGAATACATTTGTAAATATTGTCCTCTGATATCTCTTCATATTTTAACATCAATGTGATTTTTTCAGTCTTACATTATTTAACATTTTGTCCTTAGGTAAGTATATTAAAAAAAGAATGAAAATTCACTTTTCCTTTCTCATATATTGTATACTTGATCTACTTACTGTGAGTTTGGCAAAAGATTTCAAATAGCATAGCATAATTGGAGTTATAATGATAGTACATTATGTAGGGCACTTGTTTTAGTTTGTTTATTTTTGTTTTTGGGTCACAACCGGCACTCAGGGGTTACTCTTGGCTCTTCACTCAGAAATTGCTCCTGGCAGGCACGGGGACCATATGGGATGCTGGGATTCGAACCACTGTAAGTTCTGGATCGGCTGCTTGCAAGGCAAATGCCCTACCACTGTGCTATCTCTCTGCCCCCTGGTACTTGCCTTTTATGTAGCTAAACCAAGTTTAGTTTCTATTATTCCATATGGTCTCCCAAGTACTGAAAGGAGTAATTCTTGAATGCAGTCAGAGGTAAAACCTCAGTATTAATTACCAGATGTGGCTCAAAATCCCAAAAAATCAAATGGCAAAATGCTTACTTGTCACCAATACATTACCATATTAAAATTCAACTTAAATAAAAATGTTAATGTAAAATATTTTCTAAATCAATCTATATCTGGTTCTTTTGTATATTTTGTGCTGTAAAGCCCGATTCAAATTCCGAGAATCATTGATATGTTTTATCTGTTTTCTAACTATGATTTAGCATAGATTTCATATAAACTTACAAGTGGTTTAGTTGGGGCCAAAGCAATAGCACAGCGGTAGGACATTTACATTGCACGCGGCCAACCCAGGACAGACCCTGGGTTGATTCCAGCATACTATCTGGTTCCCCAAGGCCTGCCAGGATCGATTTCTGAGCTCAGAGCCAGGGGTAATGCTTGAATGCTACCAGGGTGTGACCCAACAGCCCACAAAAAGGGAGGGTTAGCATAATACTATATAAATTATTATTTTACAAATTCATGAGATATTAAATATGACATTTTAGGAGGCTTCTAATTAATCTTTATATAATGCATTTTACACCTTTTCTTATTAGCAAAAAATAAATTATTTTGAGTATGTTACAGTATTTTTTTTTTTTTGGTTTTTGGGCCACACCCGGCATTGCTCAGGGGTTACTCCTGGCTGTCTGCTCAGAAATAGCTCCTGGCAGGCATGGGGGACCATATGGGACACCGGGATTTGAACCAACCACCTTTGGTTCTGGATCAGCTGCTTGCAAGGCAAATGCCGCTGTGCTATCTCTCCGGGCCTGTTACAGTACTTTTTAAAATAGCTATGTGTACAGAAATCTAAAGAGCCTATAGCTTTAGTCTAATTTCCAAAAACCATAGGTTAGTTTTGGAAAGAAAATTTCTAAATTCTAAACTTAATAAATTAGGTTGATTTATTACTGATTTGCTGATTATTTCCAAGTCTAAATTTCAAACACTGAGAGGTTGGATTCCTGAAACACTGATGACCTATGTAAAGCATTAGTAGAAAAATATTTATTCATCATAAGTTACAATACAAACTCTTCTACAAATTATTTTATATTTCCTATATGTTTGTGGTTGTTAGATTCTTCAGAAACAAAATATTACTTCTAGAAAAGTGGGCAATTAGAAGAGTGTTTGAAATTAATGAAAGCATAAATTTAAGGCATTTGCCTTTTATCCCACATACCCTGGTTCAGATCCCAGAAAAACAAATTTCTTTGAAATCCACCAGGGATCAGTCTGAAGAGAAATCAGGAATAAGGAATGATCTGTAAGCACCACTGGGTGTGACCAAAAAACACCCTAAATACAAATTAACCAAATGATTGGCAAAACAATATTCTTAGTTCATTTCTTAATCTTTAAATTCAAGAAGTACTTTTCTTTACATTTCTTAGGGAGTATGTGATTTGGGTGTTCAGGGTTTACTTCAGGTTCTATGCTCTGGAATATACTTTATGCTGCTCAGGGGATCATATGTAAGAGAACTTGGGTAAGTTACATGCAAACCACTCACCTTTCCTGTTGTACTACTGGACTATTGTACCATTCCTTAAAAATCTATTTTATATACAGAACAAATCATGGGAATTATATAAATTAAATATCAGATGATTAGAAAAACCATTGAGAAAGATTTAAAGAGAAGCTCAATAGAACATCAATGGAGGAAAGCAATGTTGGTACACAGGTTTACAGAATTAGCACTTGGAGCAAAGAATTTTTTGTCTCTCTGAAACCTAAGTACAGAAAAATTATGGGTAAATCCTTACTTACTTCTTCGTATATCACAGAAACTAGAAGCAGCTTTAAATTTCGACTGAAGAAAGAAACTTCAGAATCAAAATACTGCAAATTATATTTTACTGAGAAAAATAGAAACTAATGTATTGAATATTGCACAATAAGAAAAGCTAAGAGGCTAGAAGGCTCTCCAGAGTTGATCAACCATTATTATGCCAGAATTTGAGTAGGGAAAGGAAGTATTCACAGAGAGGCCAGATTGTTCTTCAAAAGGTCTATTTTAAATGAGGGATGAAGGCAGATTAAAAAAACAATGTTTTCTCATAAAAATCATATTATTAAAAAGTGCCCTTTTTCTTAGCAATGTCACAGCTAACTTTCAGAAAAAATATCACATTTAGGAACTGTGCATGGAAAATCTGTGTAGAGCAGATGGATAATGTCGGGCAAGTAATTATCAGCTATGAGCCCTTACCTCATTTTAGAAGACAAGATGATGAGAAAGGCTTACTAATCAAGAAAGCAAATCAAATGGAGAATAATGCAACTCAGTTTCAAAACCATAAACAATAACTAATTAAAAAGATGAACATAGGGCCAGAGCAATAGCACAGCAGTAGGGCATTGGCCTTGTATGTAGCTGACCCAGGACAAACTTGGGTTTAAACTCAGAGTCCCACATGGTCCCCGAAAGCCAGGGGTGATATCTGAGCACACAGCCAGAAGTAACCCCTGAGCATTGCCAGGTGTGGCCACAAAACAAAAATAAACAAACAAAAAAGATGAATATAAATATTATTGGCATTGAAATTGATTTGAGAAATTGATGAGGACAGAGAACAGGAGCTAAGGTTAAGTTTCAGTCCATGAGCAATTGAGAGTTTCCTGAAAAGTAAGGCAAAGGAGTGGGACCAATTGAAAAATAAGACTCCTTTTCTGGAAGATTTGTCAGTATACATGACTCCAAAAAATGTTGATCTAGTTCTTTTTTTTCATCATTTTTTCTCCATTTATCCCACAACTCATTATCTTGCTTCTGTCCAACCATTCTTTGAAACACCTTTCATATGGTTCAATGGCCACATTATTAGAAATTCAGTGAAAATATTGTTAACTCTGTGACTTTTAAGCAGCAATCAAATTTTTGCTTATTTTTCAAAGATCCTTACCACACTACCCTTAGACTTTTGCTTACACTCTCTCCTGGCTCTAGGGTTACTCTTTCACTGCATCTTTCTTAGTCTCCTCTTTTAGCTATTCCAATTTTTCCAATCTTTTAACATGTTGATTCCTGACTGACCATTAAAAGGATGTGAAAAAAAATTTTTTTTTTGGTTTTTGGGCCACACCCAGCAGTGCTCAGGGGTCACTCCTGGCTGTCTGCTCAGAAATAGCTCCTGGCAGGCACGGGGGACCATATGGGACATCGGGATTCGAACCAACCACCTTTGGTCCTGGATCAGCTGCTGGCAAGGCAAACGCCACTGTGCTATCTCTCTGAGCCCCTGATGTGGAAATATTTTCAAACTACTAAAGCATGGGAGCCACCTCCAGAAATTCTAATTCCATGAGCCAGCAATGCAGACCAGGAAATGTTCTGTTTCAAGCTTCTTGAGGAATAAAAATATGTTCCTGGGACTTTCAAATGGTTGCTTTAATCCAGGCTTCCCAAATTTCCCTCAGAAATCTGAACCTGAGATAATTGGGAGACATAAGCATATTTACCTCCCATCTTCTTTACATATCAGTTGGCTAAAATTCCCCATCTAAAATGTAACTGAAAAGTGACAGTAGAGAGAGTAGAGCTCCTGCCTTGCACGTGACCAATCAGTGTTCAAATCCTGGTACTACATATGATCTCCTGAGCCCTCATGTGGCCCACTGAGTCCCAAGAGTTGACCCCTTATCAGGTTTAAGCCCCGATCACTATGGGCTGTGACACACAACCCAAAATATGTAACTAGATTAGATTATCTTTCTTTAATTTATATCTATTGGGCAAAAATACTAGCTATGGATTTTAATCAGATTTTATTATCTGCCAAGTGATTAACATTTATTTTCTAGTGTGAGTAGTCCTCAAAATCCTATGGGCCTTCAGAGCATTTTTTGTACAACTGCTATTTGTTTGTATCAACTTTATCTGACTAAGGTGCTTTTAATATCAGATTGTCCTTTTAAACCACCCTGTGAAGGGAAAGGAAGTATAGTGTGTGCGAGAAAGAAAAAAATGGAGAAAAGAGAAGAAAGAAAAGAAAGAAAGAAAGAAAGAAAGAAAGAAAGAAAGAAAGAAAGAAAGAAAGAAAGAAAGAAAGAAAGAAAGAAAGAAAGAAAGAAAGAAAGAAAGAAAGAAAGAAAGAAAGAAAGAAAGAAAGAAAGAAAGAAAGAAAGAAAGAAAGAAAGAAAGAAAGAAAGAAAGAAAGAAAAAGAAAGAAGAAAGAAAGAATACAGAAAAGAAAGGGAAAGAAAGAAAGAAAGAGAAAGAAAGAAGAAAGAGAGAAAGAAGAAAACAGAAAGAAAAGAAAGAAAGAGAAAGAACGAAGAAAGAAAGAAAGAAAAAAGAGGAAGAAGAAAGAAAGAAAAAGAAAGAAAGAAAAAGAAAGATGAAAGAGAGAGAAAGAAAGAAAGAAAGAAAGAAAGAAAGAAAGAAAGAAAGAAAGAAAAAAGAAAGAAAGAAAAGAAAGAAAAAGAGAGAGAAAGAGAAAAGAAAGAAAAAGAAAGAAAGAAAGAGAAAAAAGAAGAAAGAGACAGAGAAAGAAAGAAAGAAAGGAAGAAAGAAAGAAAGAGAAAGAAGAAAGAAAAAAGAAAAGAAAGGGAAAGAAAGAAAGAAAGAGAGAAAGAAGAAAGAAAGGAAAAAGAAAGAAAAGAAAGAAAGAGAAAAAAGAAAGAAAGAAAAAAGGGGAAGAAGAAAGAAAGAAAGAAAAAGAAAGAAAAAAAGAAAGATGAAAGAGAGAAAGAAAGAAAGAAAGAGAAAAAAGAAGAAAGAGACAGAAAGAAAGAAAGAAAGAAAAATGAAAAGAAAGAAAAAGAAAGAAAGGGGGCCGGGCGGTGGCGCTAAAGGTAAGGTGCCTGCCTTGCCTGCGCTAGCCTTGGATGGACCGCGGTTCGATCCCCCGGCGTCCCATATGGTCCCCCAAGCCAGGAGCAACTTCTGAGCACATAGCCAGGAGTAACCCCTGAGCGTTACCGGGTGTGGCCCAAAAACCAAAAAAAAAAAAAAAAAAGAAAAAGAAAATGAAAGAAAGAAAGAAAAAAGTGAAAGAAAGAAAGAAGTAAGAGACAGTGAAAGAAAGAAAGAAAGTAAGAAAGTAAGAAAGAAAGAAAGAAAGAAAGAAAGAAAGAAAGAAAGAAAGAAAGAAAGAAAGAAAGAAAGAAAGAAAGAAAGAAAGAAAGAAAGAAAGAAATAAAAAGAAAGAAAGAAAGAAAGAAAGGGAGAGAGAGAAAGAGAGAAAGAAAGAAAGAAGAAAGAAAGAGAAAGAAAGAAAGAAAGAAAGAAAGAAAGAAAGAAAGAAAGAAAGAAAGAAAGAAAGAAAGAAAGAAAGAAAGAAAGAAAGAAAGAAAGAAAGAAAGAGAAAGAAGAAAGAAAGAAAGAAGAAAGAAAGAAAGAAAGAAAGAAAGAAAGAAAGAAAGAAAGAAAGAAAGAAAGAAAGAAAGAAAGAAAGAAAGAAAGAAAGAAAGAAAGAATGAAAGAAAGAAGAAAGAAAGAAAGAAAGAAAGAAAGAAAGAAAGAAAGAAAGAAAGAAAGAAAGAAAGAAAGAAAGAAAGAAAGAAAGAAAGAAAGAAAGAAAGAAAGAAAGAAAGAAAGAAGGAAAGAAGGAAAGAAAGAAAGAAGGAAAGAAAGAAAGAAAGAAGGAAAGAAAGAAAGAAGGAAAGAAAGAAAAAGTTCTGTATTATTTACTGTGTATTTACTTATGGGCTTCCCAAGTGGTGCTCAGAGAACCTGGGCTCATTCCCAGAAATTCTCAGGCAACAAAGGTTGCCTGAGGACCCCAGGATATGGTGCTGTTTTGATGTCTATGGGTCCTGGACTTATCCACTAAGATGTGTCACTGGCCTTGTTGTGTTGATGGATGTAAACTTGTGGATAATTTGCAAGATGTTCTAAGTTCCTGACACCTGTCTTAGTTTTTTTAATCCTACAATGATTATACATACAATGTGTGTATTTGCATCTATATGTATGTATATGTATGTATATGTATTTCACGTGTTTGCTTGTCAAATGATGAATAAAAAAGAAGCAGCCCCCTTTTAAAGAAAAGTAAGTATGGTCTCTTTACTAAAGCAGTAGAAATAACATTAAAATATTTTTGAATTATTTACATAAAATTTAGGTAGTGCTCAATGACAAATGTTCTTCAATCTATATTTTTAACCTATGATTTTTTTTAATTTAATGTAATTTGTGTTTTTTTCTCTACTTTTTTCTGTTAGTCCAATGTCCAACTTGGCCAAATAACTTCTTATTTTATGGCGTATTTTTTATGTACCTTTTGTTGTAGACATAGAACATTTGGGCATTGAAATACAATGTGTATGTACTCTGTCTTTCTCATTTGTAAAAATGGGATGAAGACAGAAATAATTGTCATTATGAAGGAGGAGAGACATGCTGGTCAAGAATTTTTTATATTTTTTGTTAGATTCTGCTGTTAAAAAGAAAAACCTGTATAACATTATAAAATCCAAAAGGATAATCCTTAAGATTTACAGCAGACATGTCACAAGAAACTCTCAAAGCTAGAGGCAATGGTGGGATATGTGACAAGACTGAATGCAATGGATCCTTTACCTAGAATACTACACTCAGCCAATCTCAGGTTCAAGTTTGAAGGAAGAATATATAACTTCACAGATAAGCAACAGCTCATAAACTTTACAGGTGCAAAACCAGCTTAAATGAAGAAATAAAAGGTCTACTTTAAGACAAGACAGATGAACAGACACATCAAATTTATACACAAAGATGGCAATAATCCCATGACAATCATCTCCCTTTATGTCAATGGACTAAATGCACCAATTAAGAAACAGTGAAAAAATGAGTCAAAAAGAAGAATCCAAACTTCTGCTGCCTACAAGAAACACCTGAATAGCCAGAACAAACATAGACTCAGAATCAAAGGCTGGAAGAAAATCATCCAGGCAAACAACACCCTTAAAAAAAGCTAGGGTGACCATAATAATATCAGATGACACAAAATTTAGACTTAGAAAAGTTGTGAGTGGCAAAGATGGACACTTCGTACTAATCAAGGGATATGTGCAATAGGAAGAAATTGCACTGCTAAACATATATGCACCGAATGAGAGACCAGCAAATTATCTAAAACAATTATTGACAAATTTGAAAGAGGATATCAAGAATAACACAATAATTGTGGGAGACCTCAACATGGCCCTGTCAAAACATGACAGGTAAACAAACTAAAACCCAACAAAAATTTACTAGCCTGAAAAGAGAAATGGAAGAAAGAGGCATGATAGATAGATGATAGATAGATAGATAGATAGATAGATAGATAGATAGATAGATAGATAGATAGATAGATAGATAGATAGATAGATATGACACTCCATCCCCAGAAACCTGGATATACATTCTTTTCAAATATACATGGATCATTCTCCAGGATAGATCACAAGCTGGCACATAAAATATACCTCCGTAAAATTAAGAAGATAGAAATTTTGTAGGCTACCTTCACTAAAGATTCTGAAATTAGATGTGAAGTACAAAAGGATACAATAGAAAAACTTTAACACCTGGAAATTAAAAAGCCTACTACTGAACAACCAGTGGGTCCGAGATGAAATCAAAAAGGAAATCAAAACTTTGCTGGAAACAAATGAAAATGAAGACACAAACTATCAGAATCTATGGGACACAGCAGACGCAGTACTGAGAAGAAAATTTATAGCTGTTTTGATTTGCATCTCCCTGATGATTAGTGATGTGGAGCATTTTTTCATGTGTCTTTTGGCCATTTGTATTTCTTCTTTGTCAAAGTGTCTGTCAATTTCTTCTCCCCATTTTTTGATGGGATTAGATGTTTAATTCTTGTAAAGTTCTATCAGTGCCTTGTATATTTTGGAGATTAGCCCCTTAACTGATGGGTATTGGGTGAATAGTTTCTCCCACTCAGTGAGTGGCTCTTGTATCCTGGGCACTATTTCCTTTGAGGTGCAGAAGCTTCTCAGCTTAATATATTCTCATCTGTTAATCTCTGCTTTCACTTGCTTGGAGAGTGCAATTTCCTCCTTGAAGTTGCCTGCAGTCTCAATGTCCAGGAGTTTTTTGCCTACTTGTTGTTCTATATATCTTATGGTTTCAGGTCTGATATCGAGGTCTTTAATCCATTTGGAGTTTACCTTCGTGCATGATGTTAACTGAGGGTCTAAGTTCAATTTTTTACAAGTGGCTAGTTAATTGTGCCAACACCACTTATTGAAGAGGTTTTCTTTGCTCCATTTAGGATTTCTTGCGCCTTTATCAAAAATTAGGTGATTGTATGTCTGGGGAACATTCTATGAGTATTCAAGCCTATTCCACTGATCTGAGGATTTGTCTTTATTCCAATACCATGTTGTTTTGATAACTATTGCTTTGTAGTAAAGTTTAAAGTTAGGGAAAGTAATTCCTCCCATATTCTTTTTCCCAATTATTGCTTTAGCCATTCTAGGGTGTTTATTATTCCAAGTGAATTTCAAAAGTGCCTGATCCACTTCTTTGAAAAATGTTACGGGTATCTTTAGAGGGATCGCATTAAATCTGCACAATGCTTTGGGGAGTATTGCCATTTTGATGATGTTAAACCTGCCAATCTATGAGCATTGTATGTGTTTTTATTTCCACGTGTCCTCTCTTATTTTTTTGGTGCAGATTTTTACAGTTTTCTTTGTATAGGTCCTTCATATTTTTAGTCAAGTTGATTCCAAGATATTTGAGTTTGTGTGGCACTATTATTAATGGAGTTGTTTTATTAATGTCCATTTCTTCCTTATTACTATTGGTGTATAGAAAGGCCATTGATCTTTGTGTGTTAATTTTGTAGCCTGCCACCTTGCTATATGGGTCTATTATTTTAGAAGCTTTTTGGTAGAGTCTTTAGGGTTTTCTAAGTAGAGTATCATGTCATCTGAAAACAGCGAGAGCTTGACTTCTTCCTTTCCTATATGGATTCCCTTGATATTTTTTTCTTGCCTAATCGCTATAGCAAGGACTTCCAGTGCTATGTTGAATAGGAGTGGTGAGAGAGGACAGTCTTGTCTTGTGCCAGAATTTAGAGGGAAGGCTTTTAGTTTTTCTCCATTGAGGATACTATTTGCCACTGGCTTGTGGTAGATGGCCTTAACTATATTGAAAAAGGTTCCTTTCATTCCCATCTTGCTGAGAGTTTTGATCAAGAATGGGTGTTGTACCTTATCAAATGCTTTTTCTACATCTATTGATTTGATCATGAAATTTTTATTTTTCTTGTTGTTGATTTGTGTATTATGTTGATAGATTTATGGATGTTAAACCATCCTTGCATTCCTGGGATGAAACCTACTTGATCGTAGTGGATGATCTTCTTAATGAGGCATTGAATCCTATTTGCCAGGATTTTGTTGAGGATTTTTGCATCTGTGTTCATCAGCGATATTGGTCTGTAATTTTCTTTTTTGTAGCATCTCTGTCTGGTTAAGGTATGAAGCTGATGTTGGCTTCATAAAACAACTATGAGTACCACCTCACACCACAGAGATTGGCACACATCACAAAGAATGAGAACAAGCAGTGTTGGCGGGGATGTGGAGAGAAAGGAACTCTTATACACTGCTGGTGGGAATGCTGTCTAGTTCAACCTTTATGGAAAGCAATATGGAGATTCATTCCTCCATAAACTGGAAATAGAGCTCCCATATGATCCAGCTATACTACTCCTAGGAATATACCCTAGGAACACAAAAATACAATACAAAAATCCCTTCCTTACACCTATATTCATTGCAGCACTATTTACCATAGCAAGGCTCTGGAAACAGCTAAGATACCCTTCAACAGATGAATGGCTAAAGAAACTGTGGTACATATACACAATGGAATTTTATGCAGCTGTCAGGGGAGATGAAGTGATGAAATTTTCATATACATGGATGTACATGGAATCTATTATGATGAGTGAAATAAGTCAGAAAAAAAAGAGAGAAAAACGCAGAATGTTCTCACTCATCTATGGGTTTTAAGAGAAATGAAAGGTTTTCTTGCAATAATAATTTTCAGACACAAAAGAGAGAAGGGCTGGAAATTACAGCTCACCTCATGTAGCTCACCATAAAGAGGGATGAGTTTAGTTAGAGAAATAACTATATTTTGAACTATCCTAATAATGAGAATGTATGAGGGAAATAAAAAGCCTGTCTAGAGTACAGGCGAGGTTTGGGTGGGGAGGAGAGAGATTTGGGACATTGGTGATGGGAATGTTGCACTGGTGATCGGTGGTGTTCTTTACATGACTTAAACCCAAAAACAATCATGTATGTAATCAAGGTGTTTAAATAAAATATGTTAAATATTAAAAAGTATATGGATTAAAAGTAAATAAAATAAAACATATAAAAAAAGAAAATTTATAGCTTTACAAGCAAACATGAGGATATAAGAAGGGGCATACCTGAATAGCTTAATGATGCAGCTCATAATATTAAACAATGATCAAAAAAAGAAACCAAAAATAGGGAGACAGAAGGAAATAACAAAGCATAGAGCAGAAATCAATGAAGTGCAAACCCAGAAAATAATCTGAAAGATCAACAAAAGCAGAAGTTGATTCCTTGAAAAAATAGACAAGATTGATAAATCATTGGCAAAAATCAAAAAGAAAGAGAGAGAAAATGGATAACTTGTATCAGAAATGAAAAGTGGGAGATCACTACAGATATTGCAGAGATTCAAAAGGTAATCAGAAACTACCTTGAGAGACTCTATGACACTAAACATGATAATCTGGAATAAATGGTTAAATTCTTGGACTCATAGCCTTCCACGGTTGAATAAGGAGGCTGTAGCATATTTAAATGCCAATATCTCTATTAAGGAAATTAAAACATAATCAAATGTCTGCCCCAAAGCAAAAACCCAGGCCCAGATGTATTTACTAATGAATTCTTTCAAACCTTTCAAGAGGAACTACTACCAATCCTGACCAGGCTTTTCATGAAATTGAAAAAAACAGGTACACTTCCAAATAGATTTTATGAAGCCAACATCATCTTGATACAAAAACAAGACAGAGATGCTGCCAAAAAAATAAAATTACAGACCAATATCCCTGATGATCACAGGTACAGAGATCCTCAACAAAATCCTGGCAAATAGGATACAATACCTCATCAAGATTATTCACTACGATCAAGTAGATTTCATCCCAGGAATGCAAGGATGGTTTAACATTCATAAATCTATCAACATAATATACATCAACAACAAGAAAAATAAAAATCACATGGTCATATCAATAGATGCAGAGAAAGCATTTGATAATGTCCAAACCCATTCTTCATAAAACCTCTCAGCAAGATGGGAAAGAAAGAAACCTTTCTCAATATAGGTAGGGCAATCTACTACAAGCCAATGGCAAATATTATCCTCAATGGAGAAAAACTAAAAGCCTTTCCTCTAAATTCTGGTACAAGACAAGGCTGTCCTCTCTCACCACTCCTATTCAACATAGTACTGGAAGTAATAGCTATAGCAATTAGGCAAGAAGAAGACATCAAGGGAATCCAGATAGGAAAGGAAGAAGTCAATCTCTCATTGTTTGCAGATGACATGATACTCTATTTAGAAAACCCTAATGACTTTACCAAAAAGCTACTAGAAACAATAGATTAATATAGGAACCTGACAAGCTACAAAGTTAGTACAAAAATATCAATGGCCTTTTTATATAACCAATTACAGGGAAGAAATGGACATTAAGAAGAAAACCCCATTCACATTAGTGTCACACAAACTTAAATATCTTGGAGTCAACTTGACCAAAGATGTGAAGGACCTGTACAAAGAAAACTATAAAACTCTTCTCCAAGAAATTAGAGAGGACAGAAGGAAATGGAAACACATACCCTGCTCATTGATTGGAAGGATTAATGTCATTAATATGACAATACTTCCCAAAGCATTATACAGATTTAATGATTCCTCTAAAGATATTCTTCAAAGAAGTGGATCAAACTCTTTTGAAATTCATTTGGAACTATAAACACCCTGGAATAGCTGCAGTAATCCTTGGGTAAAGGAATATGGGAGGCATTACTTTTCTCAATTTTAAAATGTATTAGAAAGCAACAGTTATCAAAACAGCATGGTATTGGAATAAAGACAAACCCTCAGATCAGTGGAATAGGCTTGAGTTCTCAGAGAATGTTCCCCAGAAATACAATCACCTAATTTTTAATAAAGGACAAGAAAACCTAAATGAAGCAAGGAAAGCCTCTTCTACAAGTAGTGTTTGCACAACTGTTTTGCCCCTTGCAAAAAAGTGAACTCAGACACCTAGCTAAGACCATGTATGAAGGTCAAATCTAAAGGATTAAAGACCTTGCTATTAGACCTGAAACCATAAGGTATATAGAAAAATTCGTGAGTAAAACACTCCATGACATTGAGCCTAATCGTATCTTTAAGGAGGAAACAGCACTCTCAGACAAGTAAAAGCAGATATATACAGATTGGACCATATTAAGCTGAGAAGCTTCTGAACCTTAAAGGAAATAGGGCCCAGGATACAAGAACCACCCACTTAGTGGGAGAAACTATTCACTCAATACCCATCAGATAAGGGGCTAATCTCCAAAATATACAAGGCACTGGTGGAATTTTAAAAGAAAAAAATCTAGTCTCATAAAAAAATAGGGAGAAGAAATGAACAGACACTTTGTCAAAGAAGAAATACAAATGGCCAAGAGGCACATGAAAAAATGCTTCACATCACTAATCATCGGGGAGATGCAAATCAAAACATTATGAGGTAGCATCTCATGCCACAGAAATTGGTGCACAACACAAAGAATGAGAACAAGCAGTGCTGTCAGGTCTGTGGAGAGAGAAGAACTCTTATTCACTGCTGGTGGGAATGCAGTCTAGTCCAACCTTTATGGTAAGGGATCTGGAGATTCCTCCAAAAACTGGAAATTGAGCTCCCATATGATCCAGCTATACTAATTCTAGGGATAAACCTAGGAACACAAAAATACAATATAAAAATCCCTTCCTCACATCTATATTTATTCCAGCACTATTTGTAGTAGTCAGACTTTGGAAACAACCAAAATGCCCTTCAACATATGAATGGCTAAAGAAGCTGTGTTACATATACACAATGGAATATTATGCAGCTATCAGGAGAGATGAAGTCATAAAATTTTCCTATACGTGGATGTACATGGAATCTATTATGCTGAGTGAAATAAGTCAGAAGTAGAGAGATAGACCCAGAATAGTCTCCCTAATCTATAGATTTTAAGAAAAATAAAAGACATTCTTGCAATAATTCTTACAGACAAAGAGAGGAGGTCTAGAAGGTTCAGCTCATGACATGAAGCTCATCACAAAAAGTGATGATGGTAGTAAGAGAAATAACTACATTGAGAACTATCCTAACAATGTGAATGAATGAGGGAGGTAGAAAGCCTATCTAGAATTCAGGCAGCGTTGGGGAGGAGGGAGATTTGGAACATTGGTGATGGCAATGTTGCACTCTTGAAGGGGGGTGTTCTTTACATGACTGAAATCAAACTACAATCATGTTTGTAGTCAAGGTATTTAAATAAAGGTATTAATAAAAAAACACCCTGAAACAGTTTTTGAAAGGAGAGAAAAGAGAGAGAATGTGTGTGATAGGTGAGAGATATAGAGAAAAAGGGAGACAGAGAGAGCGAAAGAGAGAGAGTGAGAACATAAGCTTCATCAAGAAGGGAAAAGTCTGTCTAGTAGATTTTGAGACCTAGGAAAAGAGAAAATTTTATTAATTAATTTTTGTAGGGCTAGTGAAATGATAAAATATGGATATTTGTTACTTATGGAGTATAATTACTCCTAAAACTGAATTTTATTTTTACCACTGAATCTCCTAAATTACTCAGTTTAACCATTGTTTTGGGAGTGAGAGTGATTTAAGTTTAAGGATTTTCTGATCATTGACCTTCCAGTGATGTTTTAAAAATCATATGAATGAATGTTTATAAAAAGTTTAGTATATTTAAGTATTTAAAACAAATATTTAATAATTGTTTATAATGTAGTAGGCCATATAATTTTGCTGTGGTAATCTTAAGCCATTTACTAGGGATTCTACAAGAACATCATAATACTGAAAATGTAAATTTGTTATTTAGTCATAATGAATAACTCTAAATATTTCCTGTATATCATTTATATGATACATTTTAAATCTATTTTCTTAACATTTCATATTTTTGTATGCTTCCAGAAATGACGAGAGAACTGAGTAATTCTTTATGCAGATAACAAAATCTTGTTTCTGGACTAATTCCATCTTGCCCTACATTCCTATTAACTCAGTCACCCAAAAGAAATATAGGCAATCTCTCATTACCTGAACTCCCAACCCTCAATCACTCTAAGCATTTTCTAATTTGTACCAAGCTTTTATATCTCCCTTCATCTTTAAATCTTTACTGTGTCATATAGAATTCATGGTATTAATCAATTTAATACCTGGGAACAAAGGGAACCTTTGTATACTATTAGTAATATTTTAAGTTAGTAAATCCATTATGGAAATCAGTATGGAAGTTCCTCAAAAAATGTAAATATATAAGTACTATATGGTTCACTATGGGGTATATCCCATATATCCCACTATGGGGTATTTGGGGTATACATTCAAAGTGTATCAAATAGGTATCTATAGCATTCTTATGCTTATGAAAGCATTATTCACAATTGCCAAAATAGAGAAATAGTTGTATCTCTGCCCAGATTAAAGAATGATAAAAGAATATTGTTCAATCATAGAAAGGAAATCTTGCCATTTGCAACAACATGGGAAAATTTTGGAGAACTATAAGTAAAAGAATGAATTCTTCATGATTCAACTTATATATTGAATCTAAATCAGTCAAATACATTAAAGTTCAAAATAGAAGAGGGGTTGAATTAAATATCTACCTTGGTAAACTGAGTATAAGTATACTGAGTATAGTTGTCCAAAACCTCTGTTAATGCCTTTCCTCCATCCTAGTATTAAGTTTATTGAATTTTTATTAAAACTTTCCATTTCCCACAAAATGCAGGTGGCACAAGTCCAAAATCAATGAAAATAAGAATGCTATACAAGAAAGAAGAAAAAAAAAAGAGAACTGTGTTGGAAAGCATTATGATGAATCCAAAAATTTTTTTTTAAAACAGAAGACCATGCAGAAATATTTGAGGAATAAAATTTTCATTAAATGTGTTATTGGACTGGAGTGATAGCACAGTGGTAGGGCATTTGCCTTGTATGCAATCTGGTACAGACTTGGGTTTAATCTCTCTGGCATCCCATATGGTCCCTTGATCCTGCCAGGAGAGATTTCTGAATGCAGAACAAGGAATGACCCCTGAGCACTGCCAGGTGTGGTCCCAAAACCAAATAAAAATAGTAATGATAAAATAAAAAATAAAATGTGTTCATGCTCTTTCTCCCTCCCTACCAGTGACTCTAATGTAACTCTGGCTTTAAGCTGAACTGTGCTCTGTCATGCAAAAAAAGGACATATCTCTTGGCCTCAGCAACTAGTTATCTCAATCCAGATAAAGACAAACAGGATAAGCCCAAGGCAAAACTGTGAAGTGGAAAAACTTGGCTTATGTTTGGAAATTCCATTCCCCTTGTTCCCTCCCATCTTGGAGATAACCTCCTTCCCTTCAATGCTCCAGACATCCTCCTTTAAAAATGTCCTTCTATCAAAAAATAGAAGAGTTGCCTTATGACACTCATATTTTTAGTCAATTTGTAATTTATAGTTACTGCATGTAATTTCAAAGACAATATAAACTTCTGAATCTTCCTGAGTGATTTGATCACATGTTGCACAGCAAGCAAAACATGAGATTTAATCCAAATCAAGGAAGTACAGTGAGCTACTGTTTTATGTGAAACTACTGCAAGCTCTAGGTATTTCTCTAGGGAAAATACTTAATCTTTCATTGTCTTCCTCTTAGATGTAGATTGGTGTGGCTGGATGCCTGAAAGGAAAGGTAATGAGGTGCCTCATTCAGGCATTTGGTTCTACATTTTCTCAAGTTGATTTTAAAGTTAGGGACACTTTCAGTTTCTAGGAATAGTAGTGGCTATGAGTTTCAAAGGTTCATCAACCTTTTATTGACAGTACTCAGAACTCAGTTTTCTATCCATGCCTTGGATTGCTGAAACTTTTTGCTTTACAATCAGTTCTCTGTCACATTCATCCACCTTGTCAGAAACTCGCTTACTCTTCAATAAGGAGCATAAAAAAATTTAAATCTTTTATGTAGATAACAAAGAAGTACAAATTCCTGCAGAAGTCTGTCTCTTTCATACACACAGACACACACACACAGACACACACACACACACATCTTATCATAGCAGTGCCCTATTTGGTAGGCCTACATGTGTGTGAAAGTTCTCTTAGATTTTAGCAGCTACCTTTCCATAACCCCATGGGGTGCACTTTTTAGCTATAACACATCCATGGCCTCCATGGCCCATTGCATTGAAAATGTGGGACATGAAGTGGTATAGGTGGTGTGGAGGAGAGTCAAAAACTGACATCTACTATCACCTTATCATATCTAAATCCACTTTTACAAAAAATAAATTGCTGTGTCCCTGTCTTAGCATTCTGAATTTAAAATGATAGATGTTAATTATTGTCTTCACAAAAGTCATATGATCAATATCATAACTATAACAAAATAGATAAAAGCATTTATCCTTTATGGCTTTATGAACTTGTCAACACATACTTGATGGTAAATACAGATAAATACATGATGAATTGATTTAGCATTGAAGTTCCACCTAAATGTGACTATTAAATTCTAGGTTAGAAGCACTCCATAAATATTTTGTGAAAAATATTTTGAAATCAGTAAAGACTGCGTCTTAGTATATTACATATTTTGGTAAACTTTTGGAGAATTGAGGATACTGAAGATTTTCTAGGAATTTCTGGATCTGCACTGACTGGTCCCAGCCAGGGCCCTTGCTCTCAGCCTCAAGGGAAAAATTTTAGAGGTCAGAATCTCTCTGTACTTTGAAAAGGGGTGGGACAGGCGACACCCCACAGAGGGTGAGATACCCAAGGCCTTACTTCAGATCCTTATGTTAAATTGGCCTTCTCATCTTTACCTTGGCAAGTCTCAGTAACCTTGACATGAAAGGTAAAGTATTGATGCCTTGATTGGTGAACCACTGTTCTGTTCTTGACCAATCTTTAGAAATTCTCTGTAAATAATGGGGTGTCCCAGATGGAGATTTCTTCTGTATTGCAGTGTTTATAAAAAAGAATAAGCCAAAATTATTCGATTATCTGACAAGGTTCAAGGTGAAGGTAGAGAGAAAAACTATTTTTCTGTAGCTGATTGAATAAAATGCATTCTAGTGGGTTTAATTTAAAGTCCACTCCTCGTAGAAAACCTATGTGAAAACGTGCTTACTGGTTCTAATAAGCCAGATCATAAATAACTGAAAACTGTAAATACAAACATTAGTCTGGCTAAAAATTTACCAGGGAAAACTAAACCTGAATAGGAGAAATAAGGAGAATTAACTCAGATATGTATCATTTACTGCTCCAGGGCATGATCAGTTTAAGTAATATTTCCCTGTCTAATTGATTTGATCCTTTTTAGGGGCTGAAACTGTAGAATGAACCAGTTAATTGCTCATTTGGAGCTAAGGTAGCATAAAATGCAACCCTTTATTAAGTAGAGACCACAGTCCTTTGCCAGCCTGAAGAAGTTACAGAAGATGAACCTTTGGCCACACTCCCTTTTAATGACTTCTATGTTGGTGAAATCTCTAGGAAAAATAAGGAACAGTAAGATCATCAGGAAAGCTTCCAGGAAAATAAGGGCAAAGAAGGACCATGGGAATTCAATAAGCTAAGGCCATTGACATCAATTAGAAATTACATTATGCCTATCTATCCGAGAGTTTGGGGCAAATAGCAAGAATGAACTGGACACATATATAAAAAGGATGGGTGGTATAACAAAAGAAAGAGCAAAAGTTATGGGTTCCCCTGGTAATGTTATGGTTAGAAGAATTAGCACCAGGTGTGGGAGGCATTTCTTCATCTCTTCTGACCCAGTGCAGGAAAGGTAACTGGATTTTAGAGCCCTATATTGTTCTCACCACTCCAACAACTGCTTAAGTTGCAGGATTGAAGAAGAAGCAAGAGCCTCCTTTCTCTTCGAGGTGCAGTCACAGCCTGAATAAGAAGGATCCGCTGCAGATCCAGCAGGCTCAGCTCACAGTACCAGGACAGAAGGTAGATAGTCCTGGTGTTTCTGCTGACTCTGCCATGACTGTGTAGTGACTACCTGGCCATACCATGTAGCCCATCAGGGGAGGACAAGGGAGCAGTAGGAAAGTACCTCTAGCCAATAGCCAATTATTTTAAAGCTCTTTAGAAAGTTGGAACAACCCTATATATTTTTTCTATATAATCTTCCTCATGAATTTGGGCAGAACTAATCTCCTTCAGGACATGGCCCTGAATGGCCAGTTTGGGGACCCTTTTTATCAGATGGAATAAAGTATTAAATTTTTTTTAGTTATATGGTCTCATCCTTTGACTCCAGACCCAATAATATTAAAATTAGACCAAAATACTATTTTTATGTCAGGTAGTTTTAGGTTCAAGCTCAAGAGGTTTTAAAACAAATTGTAGATCTATAGGCATATATGTTCACAATTTAGAAAAATTCTGTTTTTTAGAGAACACCACTATGTGTTTTAGATATCTAAAAACCCCTGTACTTGAAGCATTCAATTAAAAAATATCATTGTTTAACAATAATTATAGAAAAGTCTCATAATTTTCCAAAATGTTTCCTAAATAGTGATTTTCTGCCAGCTTGTATTAATTATTTGCCTTTGCCATCTCCTTCACTAAGGCAGCAAGACTCATGTTTCCTCTTTGCAGAAGAGATAACTTGCTCCTTCCTCGTCAGCCAAGGAACTGCACATGAATGGACTTTTCCAACCTGATCTAGCAGAACACTGGCTAAGTAAGATTAAGGAATTATGAGGTGGAAGGGCACTGGTTTAATATGACCCAATGTATTTTGATTACACATTAACCATTATTATTCAAGCAGCTATTAGCCCTTAACGTTTTTATTTGACTTCTTATTTTGATGATTCCAAATTACAAAAGCAAAGCATAACTGTACTAACAAAATATGAAAACAGTTGTCTTTCTTTTTTCTTTCATTAAATTTATCTTCAATATTAAAATATATAAACTCATCTTCATACAAACTTACATTCATATATATACATATGTACACATCCAGAAATTTGATCTTTTTTTTTTTTTTTGGTTTTTGGGCCACACCCGGTGACGCTCAGGGGTTACTCCTGGCTATGCGCTCAGAAGTCGCTCCTGGCTTGGGGGACCATATGGGATGCCGGGGGATCGAACCGCGGTCCGTCTCCTAGGCTAGCGCAGGTAAGGCAGGCACCTTACCTCGAGCGCCACCGCCCGGCCCCAAATTTGATCATTTTTATTCAAAATAAAAATCAATACATCATCATAGGTGCCCTTTCTTTTTATTTTTTCTTTTATTTAAATTCATGGTTATAATGTACACTACCATGAAATTTCCCATCATCAACTCTCATGCTCCCATCTGCCTGCCTCTCAGGCAGACATTTTATTTCTCTCTCTCTCTCTCTCTCTCTCTCTCTCTCTCTCTCTCTCTCTCTCTCTCTCTCTCTCTCTCTCTCTCTCTCTCTCTCTCTTTCTCTTACTGTTCCTTTTAGAAACTGTTTTACACTACTGTTAATGAAGGGATGCTGTGCATATCACTTAATTTTCATTCAACATCCTGTTATTATCCAGATTAATCAATTCCAACTAACAATACCTTAGTTGTCCCTTATCTATCCTAATTTCACTGCTCCATTATTTGTGGCAAGCTTCCTACCATGGACTAGTCCCGCTGTCCTCATCTCTATTTTTTATAGATGATACTACCATATTATCATTTTTTTATATTCCAAAAATTAGTAAGATTATTCTATATCTATCCCTCTCCCTCATTTAACTCAGCATAATACTCACTATATCAATGTATAAGCAAAATTTGTGCCTTCATTTTTCCTAACAGCTGCGTAATATTTCATTGTACAGATGTACCATAGTTTCTTTAGCTACCCACCTGGTCTTGGGCACTTGGGTTGTTTCCAGAATAATATCTATTGTAAATAGTGCTGTGATGAACATAGGAGTGCACAGGACTCTTCTGTATTATGTTTTTGGGTCCTAGAATATATCTCGATGAATGATATTGCTGGGTTGTATGAAAGTTCAATTTCTAGTGTTTTGAGGAGTATTTTTTATTGTTCCCTAAAATGGCTAGACTAGCCAGCATTTCCAACAGCAGTGAATCAGAATCTCTTTCTCCTAGAATTTTTGACAGTTCTGGTTGCTTTTATTCTTTCTGAAGTGTGTCAGTCTCTGTGGTGTGAGATGATATCACATTGTTGTTTTGATTTGCATCTCTCTGATGATTGGTGATGCGGAGCACATTTTCTTGCCTCTTATTTAATCTTTGAGAAAATGACTCTTCTCAGTTTTTGGATGCGGTTAGATGTTTGTTTGTTATCTCTCTGAGTTCTACCAGTGCCTTGTATATCATAGATATATTTTGTGTATGTTCTTTTTGAGATCAGAATGCTTTGAAGTTCTTTAAGTTGCTAGTCTCTTATTTTGTGCAAAGCCAAGCTACTTCAATTGTGAATTGCTAGGCTGACAAAAACTGAAAGTGAGGATCATAGATACATTACTTTAACATAGTTTATTACTTATTCTAAGTCATTAATTGATTTGTATTGTAGAAATCCGTTGTTATACAGCAGGTTTACTACAGTAATCTGCAAGTCTGTCTGCTGATCGGATGGTTGCTACAAGGCTGTAAGGGTCCAAGGCTGCCAGAGCTCTGTGTTCTAAGGCTTGTAGGGGCTCTTTGGACTCGGCTGCTCAGTGGAGCCAAGTGCCCACCCAGGATGCCAACATGTAGGGACAGCCTGCCTGGGACTGAGAGAGACATAAGACAGAAAGAAAAAAAACAAGTGTCTTTTTTATTCTTCCTGGATTCTGAGGCCTACTTCCACTGCCCTGGAGTTTTTTGAGAGAGAGGGAGATATAGAAGAGCATTTACCAGCTAGAGGTGGCCAGGGGAGGCCTGGGTTCAAAAAAGAAAGTGAAAGGAATAGATACCAAGCAGGCAATGTCTCTGTGATGCTTTATCTCTGATCCTCAGGCACTGCTCTGGTCACTATCCAGGGCCTTCGTGCAATGGTCCAAGTTTTTCTTCTTATACTGGGCATGACAAGGTGCATGTCCAAGGGATGTGTCCAGTGGGTGTGTCCAAGTCAACTGTCATTACAGTGGGGGTGTCCAAGTCCAACTGTCATTACATCAACACTGTATACCTAACTTTATACTTAGAGTGACATTAACATAGTTCAAGAAAAAAGAGTCCACACATGGGAAAAGTTTTAAAAGTCCCATTACAAGTCTCCTTCTCAACTATGGAATGCAACCCATATGGTTTGTGCAATTGAACATGGAGTTCACAATATTTTGGTAACTAAAAAATTCTGAATAGCCTATGACTTAAATTAATTAAAAATCACCACATAAAGAATTCATGGGGTTTCTGGCAGCATTTGCTCATGTTGCATTTTTTTTTACTAATATCTTTATTTAAACACTATGATTACAAACATGGCTATAGTTGGAATTCAGTCACAAAAAGGACACCCTCCTATACCAGTGCAACATTTCCACCGCCAATGCCCCCAAAAGCAGTAGTTTTTGAGTAGAAAATATATGGAAACTCCTTATTTAAAGGCCCATTTTTTCTGCCTTCACAGTTGTCATGTGTAACCAAAATATCTTCTACTCCCATGCTGTAGTATCCCCTAGTATCTTAAAAGGGGATGAGATTCAACTCTCCTTTCCTCTAGACCTCCCAGTCTCAGAGGAATGAGAAGTCAGTTATTTATTCAGCTTATCTCCAATTCTTTGTATGCTTTGGAAATTGTACTCTGTCAAGAAACTTGTTACCCTCTTTCCTCTTACAGGTTCTCATATTCCTTTCATTCTATCTTTTTCTCAGTATCTATTAAACTCTCTCAGGAAAAGCTCCAGCCCTTCTCTTTCCCTAGGAGAGAAAGGATCAATCAGAACTATGAACTAAATGAAACTTAAATGCAAAGTTTCACACTTGCTTCAATATTCCATGAAATTCATTCAACATAGGGCCAACATATGTGGTTAAATTCAATCCCCAACACTGCCACACATTGTTGCTAAGTGTAATCTTTGGCATTGCTATTGTGGTCCTCATTACCAGCAAACATACCTGATCCAGAGCAAGTACTGCAACTAAGTGTGTGAGCTCTGAAACTATGTTTGTAATCAACTATGCACCATCAGCACCACTGCCACAGAACTACAAAAGGAAGGTGATAAATAATATTAAAAACAGCCAAGGGAATGCGTTGATGACAGGAATATGGTAAACATTTCAATTTTCATTGCATGTCAGCATTCCCATCGATGGGTTCTCTTAATGCATCCAATTAATCAGGAAATGAGTAGTCAGTTATTCCTCATTGTAACCAGTTGATTTGTTATTGGATGGGTGTGGGAAGAAAAAATAATGATGCAGAAATAAAAGGGGGGGCTTATGTCTCATTTTTACCAAGAATGGGGAAAATGTGGCTCTCAGAAGTTCTTTAAATATATATGCATTGATCAGTATTTTCTGATATAAAATTAATTCAAATTCTACTTTATTAATAAAAGTATCCTTTATCTGCTCTAAATGTTAGGTGAAAAGTAATCTAGTGCTGAAACAAGAGGGGAAACAGAACGATGGGGTTAGTACAAAATAAAAAACTATTCAATACAGTTGTGTCACATTCCTCTAACCAAGGGCAGGTAAGTATGATGCAGGGTTGAGTCTGGGAAAAATTAAGGCATAAGTAATTCCATTAGTCCCCATCTTCTTGCAATAACCCAGTAAACTTTATTTATTTTTTTAATTTTCATGTAAACATCTCTTCAGAAATTAAGTGTGAACCAATTAGCTACCAACTATTATTATAGAACATAGTGAAATTATTAAAAGTTATATAGCTTGTTGAGTATTTTTAAGTGTTTTAGAAAGACAGAAAATAAGCAAAAGTTCCTATCAGATCATTGCTATCAATGATTCCAAAAAAGTTCAGTGGGCACATGATGAAGGAGCATTTAAAGACCTAGTGCACATTAAAGACTCAATAGATATTGAACAAAAGCATAAGTGAGAGGATGCATTAAAGGTCTTCAGAACAGGAGATAGCTTCATAGAAAAAAAGATTATGTTTGCAGTGAAACTTGAGACAAGCAGGAGTTTTATGATAACCAGAGAAAGATAAATTTCTAAGAAAAGGAGAATTCAGATGCACATTCAGAGAAAAAATAAGTACAAAACAAATTTAGGGAATTGCACATAATTATATATGAAAGCTAAAAGTTTAGTCTGCTGGACAGATGGAAGCCTACGAATTGAGGCTGAATATCTGGCACTAAGAGATATGATTGAGATCATTGAAGGTCAGATAAAGGATGATAGTTTTTTGTTATGTTGGCCAAGTGTTGAACCCCCAAAAAATGCTGAATAAGGACATGATATGCCAGTTACCTCCAATGAAAATAACTATGGTTGTTCAATGATAAATAGTTTTGAAAAGGAAGAGACAAGAACATATTGACAATAAAATGCCTGTGTAATATTTCCAAACTTTGAGGATTAGTCCCTGCACCTGGTTGATATAAAATATGGTTTGATATACCAGATATACATAGTACCAGACATACATGGTACCTAGAGCACTACCAGGAGTGATTTATGAGTGCAAAATCAGGAGTATCCTTTGAACATTGCTGGTTATATGCACGGTCCTCCAAAAGAATATTACAGAGATTAGACTACAGTACTAAGAATGAATTTAGTGGATCTTAAAGGTTATTATGATTATGAAAACTGCTGGGCAATTTTTTTCAGGAATGGGTCTCCCTAAGTATTCACCACATAATTCAAGATTCACAGGGACTTGGACTTGCTGAGGAATTTTTCTAATCTATTGGCTACATTCTGAGAAGAAATATAGGACCACAGAGGGCCCTTCCCAACCACCAATTCTCCCAAAAGCTGTGGCTACAATATAGGGATAATTCTCTTAGAAATTCTTTTAGCTCAGACTCATCTATAAACTTTTATCAGAGGTTATACAATACTTTCACATTGGTATTACTGAGTTGATTCATGAAATTTACTCTATTGGAAAATGCACGGTTGAAAAATTAAAAGTTAACCACCAAGGTCATAAGTAAAGATATGAAAAAAAAATTTTTTTTTTGTTTTTTGTTTTTGAGCCACACCCGGTGACGCTCAGGGGTTACTCCTGGCTATGCGCTCAGAAGTCGCTCCTGGCTTGGGGGACCATATGGGACACCGGGGGATCGAACGTTGGTCCATCCAAGGCTAGCGCAGGCACATTACCTCTAGTGCCACCGCCCGGCCCCATGAAAAAATACTTTTGGCTTTTGGTTTTTGGGCAACATCCGGTGACACCCAGGGGTTACCCCTGGCTATGCACTCAGAAATAGCTCCTGGTTTGGGGATCATAAGGGATTCCAGGGAATCGAACCACGGTCCGTCCTTGGTTAGCACATGCAAGGCAAACACACTACTACTTCTGCCACTGCTCTGGCCCCAAGATATGAAATCTTTTATCCATTGTTTTTTAACTAACAGTAAAACAGTTTAGAAAGACATTTAAGTTCCATGTAATATTTAACAATTATTAAGGATTTCTTTGAATTTAACTCTTAACTTTATCATTCTATTTAATCCTCTGCAACCCTTTGAATTAAATAAGATTACTACTGGTTTATAATATATATGATAACATTAATTTTATATGAATTGTATTCTCTTTACTTAACTTATATTTTTATTTTTTCTTTTCTACAATTTATGCCAGATATTTGCTCAATGAACTCTCCTTTATTGTTTACATTATGAACACTAAAATTTATTCTCAAAATCTATTTCTTTAATGTTATAACTATTAGGAGTATCTATTTCTAAATGTTATATCCTTCTGATTTTACTTCACCATCATCCCAAAACAGAGTAACTGATACCTGTGTTGCAATGATAATTATTTTAAACTTCTTTATATATAGGTAGACATAAATAGTTAGTTCTAGTCATGATGAAGCCATTTTAAAGCATTTAAGTCATCTTAAGGTTGAAACGTCTATTTTGTAGTATTTAGCATCCTTTATGTTTGTTTCACAAATTTATCTTTGTTTCATTCTTTTCCTAAAGCTCAATTATTTTCCTCTTTGTAAGCTGAAGTTTTATTTCTTTCATATTATTGCCAAGGCAAACAACTGGAAATCCAGGTTTATGATATTTAAATTCTTTTAATATTTCAAATATGGAAAAAATAAACTAAAATAAAATTAATATCAATGAGATGAGAAGGTAGTGAGAAATTAATGTGACTTTCTTGACAAAATATCCAAGTATTCCAGATTCCTTTTATTTTACATGACTGACACCTACATTGTCTTCTAGAACGAGTTTCAATACTTCATTTTCTTCTTTTTTTGTTTTGTTTTTATTTTTTTGGGGTGGGTTACTCCTGGCTAAGCGCTCAGAAATTGCCCCTGGCTTGGGGGGACCATATGGGACACCGTGGGATTGAACTGCGGTCCTTCCTTGGCTAGTGCTTGCAAGAGAGACACCTTACCTCTAGGGTCACCTCACCGGCCCCAATACTTCATTTTCTTACCATAGGTCTCAGTAACACTGATTCACCCTCACAACAAGAGTATAAATATGTCCTTTGCATAAATTTTTTACAGGTGCAACATAAAGACAATGATGACCAAAATTTATTTTATAAAAATTAAATTTACTTTGGCCAGAAATATAGTACAGTGGGTAAGGAATTACTTTGCTAACACCTCCCTATATGATTTCATCATTACATATATGTTCCTGAGCACTACTAGGACAGAACCAAGAGTTTACTCTTGAGCTCTTACTAAGCACCACCAAATGTAATCCAGACACCTGCCCTTAAAGACATTATAAGAAAAGAAGTAAAATGGGCACCATCAAACAAATCATACCAAGTATTCCCACATTCAGTCTTGGAAATAATTGAGGGAGAAGCTATTGGCAAAAAGAAGCCTATGATAGTCATTTCAGGGAGGCTGAAATGACTGATAAGGCAGAAATGCTGATATTACAGGGACAAGGACTTTTTTTTATACTTACAGTATTGCTGTATTTAACACTAAATTCCATATATTTCTCATCTTGATTGCCATTCAATATTGCCTATATAGGAATTAAAACACGCAAAATTGAAAACTAAATCTTGTTTTGTTAGCAAGTAAGTAAGAATCCTAACAATTTTGATAGATTATCTTTATCCCAGCAATTCTAGAGGAAATGCCCTACAAATTTACATCTATGGAATAAATATATTTTATGTCTAAGCCCCATTGAATTTTATTCATTACAATCAAGAATCCTAAAATACCAAATATGACAATAATTCTTTAAGCTATCACTCAGGCAAATTATTTATCCTAGTTCCTGTACTTTGAATTGTGCATAACTGGTAATTGAATAGGACATATTGTCATCAAATGGTGGTTTATAAGTTGGTGTCATAGCATGCTTCCACCAAATATAATTGTAAGTGAAAGAAATGAGGTAAATTATTTGTGAACATTTCTGAACATTAAAAATTAGTGCTCTGTTGACTTAAAAAGAACTTTGGAAACACATTATGGCTGCTAGACCAGTTAAGTCTGGCAATATCATTTTAATAGATCAATTTTACACTACTATTTTTTCTAGGCTACAACTTGGCTAAATTTCATTTTAAAGGACATTTTATGGCCAAGATCCAAAACCTTTCACATCATAACTTGAATGCTAATGGAATAGTTGTGATTTAAATCTGTGAAACAAAATCTATTTTTCAATGGAGGAAACAAAAACCATAACCACAAATATTTTCAGTTTATTAACTCAACCTTGAGAGATATTTTTGTATTTTTTAATCATTATTTAATGATGAGAGATTTTGTTTAAAAAGGTCAGTGTCAGAGCAGAAGCTTTGGAAAACTGACTTCAAATGTTGGTAATACCACCTACTAGTCATATGATCTACAAATAACTTAATATCTTGTAGCAATGAATTAAGTTACTGCATGAATATTAAATGAAAAGTTACTTGTAAAATGTTACTCTGAATCTGACACATATTAAATATATAATTGGTGTTGCTTCTACTTTATGCTACAAATATTATTACTATTAATAGCTTTAAACTTTCACTTTGTTTTATGATGAAAAAATTCACATTCATTATATTGTTTTTCTTTCCTTCCTTCTTTTATTCCATTCTTCTTTTGTTTTTTTATTCCTTCCCTTATTAGTTTTGGCTGAAAATATCAAAATAAATAATGTCTTAAGAGAAATCCTAATTCTGATAGAAAGTGATGAGCCTTCATTTTACATTAAATAACAAAAATAAGGAAATTATTAAATGACAGTATATTTTTGAAATATAACTATATAAATCATTGCAGACATTTAAGAATCCAAAATTGGTCTCCAGTTCTTTGTGATGTGTGCCATTCTCTGTGGTGTGAGATGGTACTTCATTCTTGTTTTGATTTGCATCACCCTGATTAGTGATGTGAAACATCATTAATCATGCGTCTTTTGGCCTTTTGTATTTCTTCTTTGAGAAATTGTTCATTTTTCTCCCCATTTTTTGATGGGGTTAGATGTTTTTTGCTTGTTAAGTTCTATCAGTAACTTGTATATCTTAGGTATTAGCCCCTTATCTGTTGGGTATTGGGAAGATAGCTTCTTCTATTCTGTGGGTGGCTTTTGTATCCTAGGCATTATTTCTTTTGAGGTGCAGAAGCTTCTCAGCTTAATATGGTCCCATCTGTTTATCTCTGCTTCAGCTTGTTTGGAGAGTGCTATTTTCTCCTTGAAGATTCCTTTAGACTCAATGTCTTGGAGTGTTTTACCTATGTGTTGTTCTATATACCTTACGGTTTTGGGGCTGATATCAAGGTCTTTAATCCATTTGTATTTGGCCTTTGTGCATGGAGATCTAAGTTCTTTTTTGGCATATAGCTGATCAGTTATCCCAACACCACTTGTTGAAGAGGCTTTCCATGCTCGGTTTTGTATTTCTTGTCCCTTTATCAAAGATTAATTGATTGTATGTTTGGGGAACATTCGGTAGATACTCAAATTTACTCATTTATCTGAGGGTCTGTCTTTATTACAATACCATGCTGTTTTAATGATGATTACTTTGTAGCACAATTTAAAATTGGGGAAAGTGATGCCTCCTATCTTCTTCTTAAAAAGTTGTTTTAGCTCTTCGTGGGTGTTTATTGTTCCAAATGAATTTCAGGAGTGTTTGATCCATTTAATTAAAGAATGTCATGGGTATCCTAAAAAAAATTTCATTAATTCTGTACAATGCTTGGGGAGTATTGCCATTTTAATAATTTTTAATCCTCCCAATTTATGAACAGGATTGAGTCACCATTTCTTTGCGTTGTCTTTTATTTCTTGAAGCAGTGAGTATTTTGTAGGGTTTTTTTGTATAGGACCTTCACCTCTTTAGTAAAGTTGACTCAAAGGTATTTGAGTTTCTGAAGCACTAATGTAAATGGGATTTTTTTTATTTTATTGAGTCCATTGTGAAATACAAGTTTTTCACAGTTATATTTCATGCATAAACTGACAGAGAATTAGGGCCATTTCCACCACAAGTGTTGAAATTCCTCAACCATAGTTTCAAGCATGCATCTCATACCTTTAACTTTAGTCCCCTGAACTAATGTAACAGGTTTATTTTTTGTTTAGCTTGTTATATGTTGGGTCTATTGATTCTATTGTCATTGACTTTGGATTGGGTAATTATATCTGACTTTTCTTTTTTACTCAAAGCTCCTGAGACCACTTGGCACTTGGTTCCATCCACTTTTTTTCTTTCTTTTCTCTATTTGTAGAAAGATATAGAAATATGAGGCATTTTGCTTAAGATTATGGTTGAGGATTTTAACACTATCTAGAAGATATAAATAACACTAAAATAAATTAAAAAAAGGGGAGGAAGTTGTGGCAAGATGTTGTTTGATTTTTTTGTTTTGCATAGGTGCAGTAAATGTTGGGAAAATTATAAAAAATATTACCGTGGCCTAAGACAGTGCTTCTCAAATAGTGGGGCGTGCCCCCTGGGGGGGGACATGAGGCTCTGTAAAGGGGGGTGCAGTTGACTTCAGCAAACACTGTCATAAGAAGCTAAGCCCCTCTGTATGTCTCTGAAGCTGAAAGTTGCTGTGTCCTGCTTCAAACCCTGCTTTGAAAAGCTATGCATTGCAGCCATTAATCCAGACATCACCTCTTATTGAAAAATCAGCTCAAATTATTTTATATATTTTTGTTTTGAAGGTTAAAGTTTTTTTTAATAAAGATACTATTTAAAGTTGCACTGGGGGGAGGGCGCAAAATTTTTTTTCTTCTTCCTAGGGAGGCATGACCGAAAATAATTGAGAAGCACTGGCCTAAGAGACACAATGTGTCCAAACTCATAAAGCATATCATCATAAGACTAACTACAGGCTCTAGGCATATTGGTGCCCTACTGAAAGGTCTTTATGATCCCAGAAGTTCTGTTTAGTTGAGGTTGTCCAAGTCAGTCTTCTGTAATTAGAAATCTTGGTTTTTGCACAGATCCTAGGATGAATCCTAGGGTAAAGTCTTTCTTTATGGTCCCAGGAGAAGTTCTTCTCAGTCGTAGTTATCATAGTTATTCTTCTGTAATTAGAGAACGTTACTTTTGCACAGAGCATCTTCTAATTTCATCTCATTGTTAGGTGGTGAGGTAGGGTAACTCGCCCTAAGATCTAGTTGTTGTTTCCTCAATGTCAGGGTGTCATATGAACCTACTCTGAAGAAATTTGGTGCCAAAGTTGCATTAAGGCGTCTTAATTCTCCCCACAGAATTTTATTCCTGGTGCTGGTGCAGGAAACTGTGCCAGTTCTAACGTTGAGATATGACATTTGGGGTGGATGGTCAATGTCAAATCAATTGAAGCATAAGTCTCCATGTCTAATGTTCAGGTTGGAGTGGCCCTGCACCATAAAATTTATGGGTTCTTATCCCTAATAGATAAGAACTTCTTTCTACACATAGAATTTCCCATTTTAGTGTGCCTATACAAAAAGGAACAATGCCATGTTACATAACTACTTCATCTGGGTTCAAAAGTAGCAAGCTATACAGTCTCTTTGTCATGATTTTGACCTGAGCTTATATCCCAAGCAAATATATTCTACTAGAATTTCCTACTAAGCAGTTAAAACTTAATAATAATAATATTAATAATAATAATAATAATTTAAAAATGGATGGTAGGGAGAAGCTACCACTACAAATGAAATTCCTCAACCATAGTTTCAAGCATGCATCTCATACTTTTAACTTTAGTCCCCTGAACTAATGTAACAGGTTTATTTTTTGTTAAGCTTGTTATATGTTGGGTCTATTGATTCTATTGTCATTGACTTTGGATTGGGTAATTATATCTGACTTTTCTTTTTTACTCAAAGCTCTTGAGACCACTTGGCACTTGGTTCCATCCACTTTTTTTCTTTCTTTTCTCTATTTGTAGAAAGATATAGAAATATGAGGCATTTTGCTTAAGACTATGGTTGAGGATTTTAACACTATCTAGAAGATATAAATAACACTAAAATAAATAAAAAAAAAGGGGAGGAAGTTGTGGCAAGATGTTGTTTGATTTTTTTGTTTTGCATAGGTGCAGTAAATGTTGGGAAAATTATAAAAGATATTACCGTGGCCTAAGACAGTGCTTCTCAAATAGTGGGGCGTGCCCCCTGGGGGGGACATGAGGCTCTGTAAAGGGGGGTGCAGTTGACTTCAGCAAACACTGTCATAAGAAGCTAAGCCCCTCTGTATGTCTCTGAAGCTGAAAGTTGCTGTGTCCTGCTTCAAACCCCGCTTTGAAAAGCTATGCATTGCAGCTGTAACTGCAGCTTCTTGCTGAGGCGAAAGATGAGAGGCTGAGAGCATGTACTTTCTCTTTGGGAGCTGGGTGGCAGCTTTATGGATCCGGGGAAGTCCTAGATCCTGGGCAGTTAAGAACTGAGGATATAGAGCAGGGGTGGCAAACAAGTTCGACACAAAGAGCCAAAATTTTAAACTGTGAGAATTAAAGAGCCACACCACGCAGTGACCTGCCAAGACACAAAAGCAGCTAATTTTAACAATAATCTATTAAACACATATTGCATTTTGCCATTTTGAGTGAGGGTAAAAATCCTGCAGTGATGGTGAGGGTGTGCTGGGTCCTCCACACTAAGAACTAACGGCAAGATGCGACCCAACATGTGAAACACGGTCAGTGCAATTGTTTCCGAGGGATGGGAGACGGGATGCCGCGTCCTGGGGTCAGGACTCTGGGCTCCTCAGAAGCAGTAGAACAAAATCCAAACTTGGCAAAGAGCCACAGTATACAAAGTAATAATAAGAGGCAAAGAGCCGCATTCATTTTTGCTGGGAGCCCTGGTATAGAAGTTTAAATAGGGAGAGATAACAAATCAGGTTAAGGGGTGAGAGGATAGAAGGGGTTTTGTAAGGTGGTGAATGGGGGAGACTGTATACAATATAGGAACATCTATGTATTATACAAATTAGGCAACATAGAGGAGTCCAACACATATACACTTCCAGAACCCACTTGTAGAAAGACATTGGAAATATTTTCGTAGGTTGTAGTTGGAAGACTGACCCTTATGAAATGAAGAGCCTGAAAAGTATTGGTAGGAGGCCCTCTTAAAAGGTTTGAAAAAATTTGTTAGTGAATCCATCTGTTGTTATTAGGGAGACTTTTGATTACCATTTTAATTTTCTCAATAGTGATGGATCTGTTTAGATATGCTGTTTCGATATCTATTTAGATCATCCTGGAATCATCATGGATGATTATAAGAATCCAAGAATTTATCCATTTCTTCCAGGTTCTTTTGTGGAATAGTTTCTTAAAAATAGTCCGATGATTACTTTTTGAGTCTCTGTAGTATCTGTAGGGATCTTCTTTTAATTTTTAATTCAGTTTATCAAGTTTTTCTCTCTCCTATTCTTTGTAAGTTTGGCTATTGCCTTATAAATATTGCTGATTTTTTTCAAAGAACTAAATTTTGCTTTCATTGATTTTTGAATTGTTTGAATTTTTACTTCATTAATTTCTGCTCTAAACTTTGTTCTTTCCTTCTGCCTACCTATTTTTGATTCATTTTGTTGATCACTTTCTAGTTTTCTAAATTGTGTCATTAAGTTATTTATGTAGGTCCATTCTTCCTTACTGTTGTGTGCTTGTAAATCTATAAATTTTTCTCTTAGTGCTGTTCTTGCATGTCTCACAAATTCTGATAATTTGTGTCTTTGTTCTTATTTGTTTCCAAAAATCTTTTTGATTTCCTCTATGATTTCATCTCTCACCCACTTGTTCAGTAGTGAGCTGTTCGATTTCTAGGTGTTGAAGTTTTTCCTTTGTGTCTGTTTGTAGTTTACTTCTAATTTCAGTGGATTATTATCTGAGAAGGTAGTTTGTACAATGTTTATTCTCTTGATTTTATGGAGGTATGTTTTATGGGCCAGCATGTGGTCTATCCTGGAGAATGGTCCATGTGCATTGTACAAGAATTTTTATCCAGTTTTCTGGGGGTGTATATATATACATACATATGTATATACAAATATGTATATATACATACATATGTATATACATATATGTATATATATATATATATATACTAGTGACTTTCTTCCATTTTTCCTTTTAGAGCTATTATATTCTTGTTAGATTATAACCTGGTTGACCTACAAGGGGTGACAGGACAGTGTTGAAGTCTCCCACTATTATTGTGTTGCTATTGATGTCTTCCTTCATATTTGTCAACAATTGTTTTAAACATTTTGCTCAGCCCTCATTGGGTGCATATATGTTAAGGAGTATGATTTCTTCCTGTTGTAAATAGCCTTTGGTTATTCATAAATGTCCATCTTTGTCCTTTATAAATTTGTTAAGTCTAAAGCTTGTGCCATTTGTTATTAATATGGACATTCCAGCCTTTTTGAAAGAGTTATTTCCTTGTATTATTATCCTCCAACCTTTGGTGTTTAGTCTATGTTTGTTCTGACTATTCACAAGTGTTTCTTGTGTGCAGCAAAATTGTATTTAATTGTATTTAGCTTTTTGATTTATTTTTTCATTCTGTGTCTTTAGCTGGTACATCTCATATTTTGACATTGATAGATATCATTTTTATGGGATGTACTGTCATCTTTATGTTGAACTTAGATGGGTTTCTTTGTCTTATTTTAAAGTACATTTTTTCAGTTTGTCTTTTAAGGCTGGTTTTGAGACTATAAGTATCTGAGCTGTATTTTTAATCCATGAATCTATGTATACTTTCTTCAAACCTGAATATGAGTATTGCTGGGTGAAGTATTCTAGGAAAATTATTCATTTCATTAAATTTTGTCACTATATTCCACAACTGCCTTTGGGCCTTGATGGTCTCTTGTGACAGATCAGCTGTAAATCTTAAGGATGCTCCATTGAATGTAATTTTCCTTTTCGATCTTGCTGCTTTGACTATTCTATCCCTATTTGTGGCATTTATTATTGTGACTATGATTATCTTGGGTTGCTTTTCTTTGGATCTCTTGTAGCTGCAGAGTTTGGGTATGCAGAATTTGGGTGCATATACTCTATTTCTGGGAATTTTGCTGCAATAACTTCCTTAACTATTGGTTCTTCATGGAGATTTTTTTCCTGGGTCTTTTGGACTTCAATGATTCTCATATTGTTTCTATTGAGTTTACCAAAGACTTCTATTTTCATCTGTTCACTTTCTTTGAGGGTTTTTCCCATTATCTGATCATTTGCTTTAAGGTTCTTTTCCAATCGCTTGTGTTGTATGAAGTTGTTATGAATCTCATCTTCCAGCTCACTGTCCTGGTCCTCAGCTGCTGTTACTCTGTTGGAGGAATATTCAAGTGAGATTTTTATTTTGCCGACCAAGTATTTCTGTCCCATTGTTTCAGTTTGGAGTTTTCTCATTTCTATTTTTTATATCCTCTTGATTATTGTTTTTGTTTGTTTGTTTGTTTTGTTTGATTTTGGGTCACACCTGACAGTGCTCAGGAGCTACTCCTGGCTCTACACTCAGAAATTGCTTCTTGCAGGCTCGGGAGACCATATGGGATGCTGGGATTTGAACCACCGACCTTCTGCATGCAAGACAAATGCCTTACCTCCATGCTATTTCTCCAGTCCCATATCCTCTTGATTCTTGTGATTCATTCAGCTTGATTCATGCTTTCTTTGAGTTCTATGAGGATCCTCCATATTTGTTCTCTAAACTCTTTATATGATTGGCTTAATAGATGGTTGGTACTTTTCTGTTCTTCATAGCTGCCATCTTCTTTCTCTATGCATGATGTTGGTCTGTGTTTTTTCTCCATTTTTATGCTTGCAGTGTGTTGATTCCTGTGTTTTGTGCTAGGGTGTATTGACTAAGAGATGAGTGTAATTACAGAGTAAAGCAGAGTGGCCTGAATTCTCAGCTCTGCCCTTTGTGAGCATGGCCAGCTCACCTAGTTAATGCATGGATTCTGCAGGCTCTTCTGGGCAGGGTTGGTAAAGGATGTGGGAAGAATCAGGCTCCACTCTTCTTGGCTGGGTACAAGTCACCTTTTCTTATGTGGTTTCTGCATGCTCTTCTTGGTGTGGTTGGTCCTAGCACCAGTAGCTGCTTGTCTTGGTGGCAGTTGTGTTGAAAAGTGTTTGGTGGTGATCAACTACTTCTTAATTTTTTTTCGGCCACACCCATTTGATGCTCAGGGCTTACTGCTGGCTAAGCGCTCAGAAATTGCCCCTGGCTTGGGGGGACCATATGGGACGCCGGGGGAGTGAACCTCTGTTGCGATCTTTCCTTGGCTAGCGCTTGCAAGGCAGACACCTTACATCTAGCGCCAACTCACCAGCCCCATACTTCTTAATTTTTTTTAAATAAAATATTCACATAGAAATCATGACAGCAGGAGATGCTGGAGGGGGCAGAACTGCTACGGTATTTGCTTTGCATGTGGCCAATGAATTCAGGTTCCATTCTCAGGTTGATCCTGAGCACTCCATGTTTCCCCTTACCTGCCAGGAGTGATTTCTTAGTGTAGAACCTCTGAACACTAATGAATATACCCAAAATCAAATAGAATAAATATGACACAAAAATATGACAAGAATAAAAAAAATCATGACACCAATTATCAAGGTTTTATTCTTTCCTTTAAAAAATTCACCAATGTGAAGATTGAGTGACTAATTAATCCAGAAATTAAATTTTCAAGTACATGAGCAATAACTTGCTATATCTCCTTTTTCCACAATAATCCAGTTTGGTGAGGGTAGAACCTGCCATTTGTTCTAAAATATAATCTAATTTATACTTATTTTAAGGCCCTGGCCTTACTCATTCTTTATCCAACTTGCAAGTGACAGTTTGGGAATACACAGATTCTCTGAATTTATATAATCCTTCTGTGCCTCTCCACATGATGTAAAACTCAAATGACCTCCCTATTGTGTCAAGTAGGTCTTTAATGAGGAATCTGAAGGGAAACAAGTATTAAATGACATTTTGGTTTTCAAAAATCATTCTTCTTTTAGAAGAAAACCCTCATCCCTCCCATCCCTGACATTGAATATAAAGGCATTCATGGAATAACATCAAAATGTCAGCATTTCATAATGGATTATGTGTGATTTAGGTCTCTTAGTTCTGTTTTTATACCTAACAAGTTACTTATTCTATTAATGTTTATAAAACCATTAAATCTTTTAAGTCCACTTAATTTTGTTATAATTATTTCCTTCAGAGGTGATTTTATTTGCTATCTAATACCACCAACTACATAATCAGTTATTACTTTTCACTTAAATTGTAGACAGCGTAGCTGATGTTTCCCTTCCCTTTATTCAGCTCAAATATATGAAAAATGTGTCCTAAAAGGATTGTACTTATCACTCTTTTTTAAATTACCTCTAAATGATACTTTTGTAATATAATTATCACCTATCACATACTTAAAGAATACTTGCCTTTACTATAGCTTAACCATGACCCCCAGAGGGTAGAGTTTTCCTGTACTATGTAAAACATTATTACATACATCATTAAAATAATTTGTGAGCCTTAATTATAGTGGTTGCTCAAATGACCTCTTTCTTCACAGAAAAAATTCAAAGAGCTTATTGTTCCTTGAATTGTTTCTTTTTTTTTTGTTTGTTCTTTGTTTTTGGGCCACACCTGACAGTGCTCAGGGGTTGCTCCTGGGCACTGTCGAGTGTGACCCAAAACGAAAAACAAACAAGAAAAGAAGTAGCCAAACTTTTTCTGTATTTCTGTAGCCAAATATTTTCTGTATTTTGCCAATTCAGAATTAACTGAATCTGTACTACTATGAGTGATGTAATATAAAACTTAAACAATTAAGACAGGCTATAGACCGAGGGATCAAACTGAAGATATGGGGTCAGATGAGGAAATATAGAAAGAAAAACAAGATATAATTATGAATTTTCAAAATACTCTAGTGAATAAAATTGAAGTAAAAAAAAAAGAAAATTAGCAGTTTGGAAAAAGATATGAAAATTGACTGATACCTTTTAGCTTGTGAAAATAATCATCTATGTGAGAGAGAAATCCTGACAGTATAAGCTATTGTACTACTTTGTCTCAGAACATAAATAATTAAAGGGAAAGAACAATTTATTGTCAGAAAATTCACTAAGTAAATAGAAATGTAAGAGTTTTACTTTAGTAGATATGTAAGTTTTTTGCCAGGAAAATCAAAATAAAAGAAGTTGTAAAGAAATAAGTTAAGAGGACTTTTCAAGAGACTTTGGTTAAATTTAAAATGGAGACAGATCATTTGTTGATAAGTATATATGTTTGATGCTATAGAAGGTTATATATGTAATAAGAGTTGACCTAAAAGATCTTGGATCTATGGATAACACTTGTAATATAAATTAATTTGACAATGAATGTATAAGTATTAGAATATAATATTTCAGAGACTAAAGTGACTCTTTATGTAATACTTTCTAACTTAGGCAGTAAGTAAAAGCATCTTGTTCCACCTCTGAAATTGAGGGGGAAATAATGGAGGGAACCAAAACCAAACAGTTCTATGATGATTAAGTAGTAATAAAAATGATCAGACTTAAACACCAAATCTAAAGTCAATGACAACAGATTCAATACCCAATATACAACAAGCTAGACATAGAGGGGACCACTTATTCTAGCAGCCTGGGGGGTAAGGGAGAGGGATATGGGATGCAAGCTGTGAACAAGGGTGGAGGAAGGACAACTTTGGTGGTGAGAATTCCCCTGATTCAATGTCAATATGTACCTAAAATATTACTCTGAAAGATATATAATCCACTTTGGTCAAAATAAAAATTATTATTATAAAAAATAAAAACATAAAAATATGGCAAGCTATTACTCAAAAAAGAAAAAGCTCATATTAAAATATAATTTATTCATCTGGAATATTTTGTTTGTAATAATATTTACTTTTCTTATAAAATAATGTGTATCTCATTTTGATTTATTTCATAATGACATTCCTTCTTAGGAGTGTACTCTATGTCTTATGATCTCAACAAATTATTATTGACTTTCTCTTAGAAGTTTTAACAGTTCTAACAAATTCCAATATATTATTCTCTTATGCAAGTTTGATTCTCCTATATTTTTACTCAACAGCTGTGTAATAGAATCATCAGAATTCCCCTGACATGTTCAACATGACTTCGATTTTTTTGTTTTATTTTTTGGCATTGGTTGTTAAGCCTAGGGCATTGATACTAAAATTTAGAGAGAACATGTTACAGCTTCAAAGAATTGTTAGGTTATCTTTTAATCATAATGTAAGTTTTAATCATGCGCTAGGACAAAAAATAGAAGTTTTTGAGGACCAAGGGAAAAATAGAACACTATATTTTGTAAAGAGGTATAAATATAGATAGCTTGGTGGGAAATAAACATTTTTTACTTATTAACTCTATCACGCTCTTCACTATGATTTCTAGTAAGACTACAGCTCATTGAATACCAGGAATGGAGACTGATATAGAGAAAAAATATTTAGTGCTGCACCACCTGGTGAAAGAAAAAGTTAAAACCACAAATTGGCTGCATCTGCATGATACTATACCCAAAGTGGGGGAGGACGAAGTAGGAAATTAAGGTAAGGAAGTAACATACCCAGGGTTACTCTTCACATTCAATTCACCTCTCTGGGCCACACTTTACATTTAATTTCAGCAATATCCTTTCCAATAATGTTCTTCCTAAACATCTACCTTGCAGAATATCCATTGGGAAAATTACTTTTTTGAAAGAGACATGCATGCATTTTGAGTGTGTCTTTAAATTTGCAGCACTTATCTTCTAAGAATTAAGTCATTATTTCCACTTGATTTAAAGAAAATAATTACTTTAAAAGATTTTATCACCTGAAACATACACTTGGTTTATCATTCTTCATCATTTACTTTAGAATTTCCTGAGTACTTTTCAGTTAAAAAAAAAAAAGGCACGATGTTTTATTGGACAAAAAAAATGAGGAATCAAATTATATTTTAGTCTGACTATAGATCTGTTTGCCCCAAACTTCATTTATGAACATGAAGCAAAGGAAGGCAAACTTTTTTGATTTGGAATTTGGTTGGTTTATGAAAGCAAATTATTCCACTTTGATGTTTGATGTACTTGAATGTTTGTTGTGATAATAAAAGAAGAATAAAGTCTGTGAATCAAATGAGTTTTTTCTTGGTGTTCTATTCTTTTAAAGTCCAGACCTTTTCTAAATTCACTCGATGACCCTAAGAAACATTTCTGAAGGAGATACTCCTAACTCTCCAGTAATCCAATAGCCTGTAAGACTGAGCTAATCCTGTAAGTGTTTTACTGCACAGCAGTGGTGAATTGGGTTTGGTGGATTATGGTCTTGCTACCTAATGGAATTCCTTTGTGCCAGTGCCTTATCCTCTCTCAAGAAATCACTGCACTTAAGCCTTGAAAATGTTATATGGTGATGAGTACTATAAATAGAGTCCATGGCATGAAAATGCTTGATACAAGGGTCTCTGTGGAGAGAAAAATTAGAAGTAAAATAAAGTAAAATAAAATGTTAAATGAATGATTTAAAATACTTCTTAAGACACCAGGACTGGCCTTAGCTCAGTGGTTACTTCAGCAAACTTGGCTGTAAAATACTTGTTAAGATATCATAATGGGTACTGTATTCAAAGTTCAACAGAAAATATCACTGTAATGTGAAACTATGATATCCAAACTATATATCCATGAATCACTCTTAACAGAAGCATTAAAATTATTATAAACATAATAAAATAGAAAATAAGGCACTGGAATATTTGAATTATGAGCACTATATTGGGAGTCCACATCCTGCAGTTGTTTTTATGCAGGTAAAAACTTTAGAACATTATTATAGACATGTGAAACATCCTTTAACTTAAACAGCTGTATTTATAGCAGCAAGTTTATTTGAAATATAAATAGAATATAAGCTGCTGAAGATTTTAAGGACAAGTTAGCTATTTCTGATAGATCAAGTTTTTCTAAAGGAAAGGTCACATAGATATATAGTTTTTTCATCATTTTGCTATCATAAAGAAAGCATTTCAAATATATTAAGAGCATAAGTGGTAGTTCCCAAATTTCTATCCTTCTTAAGGAATACTGCTGTGTTACAGTGGCTGCAATAAACCCTATCATTTTCTTTTAGGTGTTCTTTAAAAAACACTTTAATGCAATCTTGCAACAACCTGCATTTATCTGTAGACGTTAGGTAAGGATAAATAAGTAAAGATCTCTGATGTCTGAGATTCTTGGTGGCAGAGGAAGCATTGAATTGTATATTTAAGCTGGCCTTGAAAAAGTGTAGCAATAATAAACTCATTAAACTGCTTGTTTCCCTGCCAAGCTTGTTTTACAGCTTTTAAGTTAACAAGATGATCTTTATATTTTTGTATAAGTTTATTCTGAATTTTAGCTTTGTTCAAGTCCTGATGAACACCCTTCATTAATAATAGATGTAGTTCATGTATATCCTGCTATCTCCTGCAAACTGATTATTTATCTTTTCAATGGTCATCTTTAAGTCTTTTGGGTTGAAATACCTGTGTTGTCCTGCCCATAGGCTTTTGTAATCTTACCAAACTCTCTGCCAACTTGCCTTTATGTCACAGTGAATTTGACCTGTTAATGTCCTTCTTATAATGGTTCTGGTATAAGTGATCAGTCAAACTAGGAATATAATACAGGCATTGTAACACTTTAGTTCATCTAATAAGTGTTTCATAAATTATGAAATCCAGTAAAAACAGAAACATTTACAGCATTGAGACTCTAGAACTGGTCATTTCCACTCCCTATAATCTCTGCCTCATAATGTGGTATCAGCTTGCTGTTGAAGTCATATTTTGCTTCATGCTCCCCCCTTTTTTAATAATCTAGTGGTTCTAAGGGAAATTTTACACTCTTTTTTATAATATGGAACACTTCATGAATTTACATGGCATCCTTGTGCTGGGGCCATGCTAATCTTCTCTGTATCATTCCAATTTTAGTATATGTGCTGCCAAAGCAAGCACAAAGTTTATACTCTTATTATGCATTTGCATCTGAATTTTTTCTTTTGTGAGAATTCTGCTTCTGACAAGATGCAGTGGTACCCAAAGTCTCTTAACAGGGTTGCCACACAAAGAAACTTAAGAATATCCTTGTCCTAGAATGAGGAGATTACCACCAATCCATTCATTATCCATTTTGACAAAGGTGAATTCATTATTTTTTGTACCTGAATATCTTCTCTAAAGTGTTTTTCTACAGCTGTATAGGGCTTTCCTTGGGATAAATGTAAGAATCTTAGTGAAAATAATGTTAAGGATAAAATATCCATTGGGTAACATGCCTCTTTCTATATTTTTATAGTTGAGTTTTGAGAGTTCTGTGAGCTCTTTCAACTATGGCTTGTCCTTGTTGATTATATGGATGCCAGTGATATGTTTGATTTGCCATTCTTTACAAAATGATTGAAAATTATACTGGTGTAGGCTGGACTATGTTCTGTTTTTACTGGTTGGGGGATGCCTATAACAGAAAAGCACTGAAGCAAAAGGTGAAAATTGCTTTACTTCATTCTGAAGTCATTGGAATTCCCCATACAAAATGGGAATATGTATCTACCACCACAGATAGATATGATTTCTTTGAAAAAAAGTCAGCATATGTAATATCTATTTGTCACAACTCATTAGTCTATACCCTCAGGGGTCAGCCTCAGCTACATGTGTTCTTTTTATTCAAGAGTGCTTAAATGGTACATATTTATACTACTTGTCTGGGTCACTTATATGTAATATTATAGTTGATATGCAAATGATGGACATTTGTATGAAGTGCTGCAGGTTCTTCTGCAGGCAACTTAAATCTTGGCATGGTTGGAAGATCAGCAATTTCATTTCCTAAAGTCATAGGCCCTGGGAAGCCAGAGTGAGCTCTTAAATGTGTGATCAATATTGGCTTAGAACATTTTTCTAGAAGGGCTTGTAATTGCTGCAGCAAATCTTGAACAGTCTGGTTATTAGAATTTAAAGAGGCCATTATTATGACTGAGAACAATCCTACTATGTAAGCTGAATCACTGACTACATAGCATGGCTTTGAAATCTTAGATAATGAGTAATTTAAAGTGACAAGTCCCACTTGTTGAATAGATTTGTAATTAGTAAGCACTGTTGTGGTCAGAGAAAGACCAGTAACACCACCTTTTCCTGATGATGACCAGTCAATATAAAACATGGGGTTATCAGGTATAGGGGAGAAGCAGATAATAGATGAGACCACAAAATGTGTCCTATTAAAGAAGTCCGAGACCTTTCCATCAGGATAATGGAAGGAATCATCTCCTGCAAAATCAGATAGTGCTCATTGAAGGGCACACTAAGAGGTAATATACATTCTATTTCCTTTTTTGGAATCCAGCAGCTCTATTATTTCAAGATCAAAACCTTACAAGAAAATTTTTCTGAGCCTTGCTTTGATTAAAAGAGCAGAGATCAATTCCAAACAGGGCACAAACATGTGAAGTTGCTTGTTGTGTAAGTAGATCCATTCTAGAGGCCCAGACAGCTTAGCTATAGCACCAAAGGGAAATGAGAGGTTGCAAAAATTAAAAGCCACACCTTCTCTCTAGGTATAAACCAGGAAAGAGAGGACTTTTGTTACTGGTCCATGTTGGGTCTTTGTGTTAAACACTTGAGGCTATTTAAACTTGATTTCCTCTAAAGTACTAAATAAGTTGATGAGTTCTGAGTTTGGAATCCCAAGGGAGGTATGGATTCACCTAAGAGATTTGGAAAGGCATTAAGAACCCTTATATTTTTCTGATAAATAGAAATCTTTTGGGGAAGCACTGAATTGTGCTCCAATACAAAGCCCAAGTATTGAAATGGAGGTAAAGTCTGGAAATTTTTCTGTGATTATTGTTAAACCAGCATCTTGCAAGCAGCTGATGACAAATTCATAAACATATTGCAATTCTTTGTGAGTCTGATCTGACAGTAAGATGTCATCATGTAATGCATCAAATATACTTGGGGCAACATTTTATGAGCTGGAAGTAAAACCACATCAACAATATATTGACACATAGTGGGTGAATTTGCCATGCCCTGAGGCATAACCCTAAAAAAAGCTACAAATTCTTTTGAACAAAACTTAAGATTTTACTGAAAGGAATTATTAGTAATCTTTATTTGTTTGATATTTTTTCTCTTTTTGGTGGTGGTGTGGCACACAAGGCACTGCTCGGGATTTAATCCAGGCTCTGAACTCAGTGATCATTCGTGACTTTGCGTGGGAAACATATAAAATGCTAGCAATGAAACAGGGTTAGCCATGTGCAAGGCAAATACTTTATCACTTTACTATGACTCTGCTCCTCTTCTTTTTTTTTAAGTTCTTCAAGTTTCTTTTACAATAATAAATTTTTGTATCTATCACTATATGATAGATATCAGGGTCAAATGGATGCTGTGAAGATGAGGTGAATCATTTTTACTATATTCTTGCCAAAAGTATTAATTCACATTTTCTACAAATTCATTCAGGTGCAAATAAAAAGAATACAAGTCAATTGGTTTTTATAATATACTTACAAAAGTACAAAAGCAAGGCATTTCATTTAATTTTAAACAACCTAAGGTAAGTAACTTGATTATTTTGCCTACACTTATTTTGTTGAAAAAATTAAAAATTACTCTGCTTACAACCCAGAAATTTATTTAAAGGATTAACTAAGATAACATGTGTGACACACTGAAATATATAAATTACTTCACAAAGGTAAGTTATTTTCATTGTAATTAAGTCATTGACCTGAGAAGACAAAGCAGAGGGCTAAGAGCCAAGAGATCCATATTCTGGAACTTATTCTTTCATAAACTAGTTTCTTGGATCTGAAAAATGCTAAACACCATCATCTATTACTTTTGTCCATTACTGTGATAGTACCCCCAATTTAAACATATTTAATTACTTTTTTTTACATTTTATTGTGGTAAAAGTAAATTACAAATCTTTCGCAGTAATATTTAAGGCAATAGTGACAATGAATAAGGGGCATTCCCACCACCACCAGTGCTGCTCTCCCTTCGTCCCTGTTCCCAGCATGCATTCCCCATCTTCCCCCTTTACCCCCTTAATACTAGAGGAACAGTTTCCCACTTGTACAGCTTGTTGTAGATTGGGTATCGATCCTGTTGTCATTGACTTTGGATTTGGTATTCAAGTCTGATCATTTTTTTATTTCTACCTAATGAACATATGACTATCTTGTCCTGGTACCATTGGGGGTGGGGGAAAAGCAAACAAACCAGAGAAAAACTAAGACGAGTCCATCTAGATGTTATAAGCATCTATTTAGAAGAAGGAAGGTAAAAAAAAAAAAAAAAGAAAAAGGTAACAAACAACTCAAAAACAAAAACAAAACAAAAAAAAATAAGGGAGTAGCAGCAAGAGTACAAAAAGAATAAAAAGAATGAACCAAAACCAAAAACCATCATTACAGTTAAAAAAAAACAGCAACAACAACAAAAACTAAACTAAAAAATATTAATAAAATAAAGAAAACAGACCAGCAGCTTCTTACAAAGGGTTATCTTTGTTCCTTTTTTTTTTTTTTTTTTTTTTTTGCATAGGCATGGTAAATGTTGTGGAAATTAGAACGAGAATTCCTTTGGCCTAAGAGATGCAGGGTTTCTCCACCCTTGAATCATACTGCCATGTAAACACCTACAGGCTCCGTACTCACTCATTTATGACATCCTAAGGTCTTTTTATCCTGCCGGGAAAATTTCCACTCAGATGTGGGTGATGGCATCCCGCCTCTGTAGCTGAAGCTCTTGTTATTTGCATAGGATATAGGGTGAAGACTAGGGGAGATTTTTTTTATGGTTCTAGGGGTTTAAATTCCTTTTGTGTTTGTTTGTTTTGGGCCACACCCATTTGATGCTCAGGGGTTACTCCTGGCTAAGCACTCAGAAACAGCTCCTGGCTTGGGGGGACACCAAGGGATCAAACCACGGTCCTTCCTTGGCTAGTGCTTGCAAGGCAGACACCTTACCTCTAGCGCCACCTCAACGGCCCCAAATTTCTATCAAACAATATTAAAATTATGATTTATTTTAACATTACAACCAGCATTTATATAACAGAAAATAACTACATCAGCCAAAAATAATATAAACCACATTGTTTATCGCATATAGATTATTATCTATTTCTCTTCTGAGCCATTTATTTATATCTGGAAATTTAAATAATGATAAAAAGGTTAACTAATATTAAAGTATATAATTCTGCTAGGAATATAAGAGAAATTTGAGACATAAACAGATTTGTATATCCCAATTGGAAATATGTATTTTTAAAATAAATTTTTATGATAGCATTGAGGTATGATGGGACTATATCAGGAAATCTTTTATATTTCTGACTCACACTTTATCTTGAGTAGAAACTATGAAATTTTCTTTCATGGTCATGATTAGTCACTCTAACCAGGACCACTTAATATTTTATTTGCCCTTTTATTTATTGCTGTGAGAATCTCAAGCTGGAAAGTTGTCATTTTCAACTTCTAGTTTAATGAAACCATTGTTATGGTCTCTGGTAAAAACATTTTTTTCCTGGCAAACAGGTCTATTCAAAAATAGTGTTTAAGAAAAAATTGCCAGGTTTATCATTAGAGGTATGGATCAGAGTAGCTAGTACCAGCTCCACCCACCAGTTTCTGTAGCTAAATCCTGAGCAGAGGAGAAATAAAAATATGTGTTAGCTAGGAAAAAAAAATATGTGTTAGTTATTTAAAACCTATCTTTCTTACTCATTGTCACTTCTACAGCCACACACTGTGCCACCCAGATGGTGATGGAGATAGCCAAAAATATCTCATTTTATTTTCTTATCACGTTAACTTCAAGATGTTATTGGATATGGTAAGATCAGAGCCTTTGCTTTATTTTGTTTGCAATACTCTGTGACTTTTTGAGGCAATGGTGTATTGACTGTCATCATTAATAATGCATTCTTTAATCGTAGTTGTTTTGAATAAAAAATATATAGGTATAAAAAGTAAATCTATCTTCAAAGTGTGTATTCTACAGACAACAATTCAGTATCTGTTCTATATTGGGAATAGCCCAGTGAGTAAACTGACATCCTAGGGCAAAAATACATCCCTAAAAATTATGGTATATCATGGATCAGTTCTTGTTTAGACTTTTGACTGATTAAATATATATAGCAAAGATGAAAGCCAGAGTTGTCTAGGTGAGTGCAATGTTCTTGTTACTGAGTATATACATATTATTTACCTTGTTGCTATAGTCACAATGTTCATGATAAGAATAAAGATAGTTGGAGAATAAGGCTGGCCAACATCTGTAGAATAGATAAAGCTGTACTGTCAGTAAATAACTAAGTCCACACCTGAGTCTATCTGCATGTTTCTCTCAAGCTTCTAACCTCTAGTTTTTTGTGTCCTTTTATTGAGGTGAGTCCTCCTCATCTGGCTCCAGTTATTTTGTTTTCATGTAATGATCAAAACTCATAGATGTCTGTAGTATCATAGAACAATATGGATATACTAAAGATCCTATCTATCTGTGCTCAAACACCATTATGCAGGCTACAGTTCTCACAATATTCCAGACATGTGGCACAGACTTCTCTTTTTCTCATTATATTCAAAACAACAAATAGTTCAGGTTTTTCAACATATGATTCAGAATATAATATCCTCAAAGACCTGTTCAGTTTTGTACCTATTTTTTATAGACAAACTGTTCTGTAGAGCAACTAGTCCTCTAATTTGGAAAAGATATATCTGTATGTTTGTGTTTTATTATTAATGGCATCCAAGAAGTTTTCCCTAGATATCAGAGTCCTGACTTTTGTGATTTTCACGTTCTGGCATAAACATATTTTGCCAAAGCTCTTAAGTTGTGCACGAAAAGCGTCATAAGCCATGTGAAATATCTTCCAGAATTTTTCTCAGGGAGCCATACATGAAAATTGCATAAGTAAAAACCAGCATCTGACTAGGAAGCCAACTGTAGAACAGGAAAATTGAAGGGGCACATTGAAGGTCAGAAGAGGGGGCCATGATCCGATAAACAGGGTTAAGAAATAACACTCTGTAGTTTCCTGATCCAAACAATTTGTTAACATTCCTGTAATAGATTGGAGTGATGTTCACTAGTATGAAAAGGGATTCAATGTGCCTGAAAATGAAATTATTAGAAAACATATAACCCATATATTGTTCAGAAATAGGGCAAGTCAGTATATTGCTTGCCATGACCATTGAGTCTGAACTGCTTCTGATGGTAAGGAACATATTTCAGTAAAACCAGCATTTGACTATGATAATAATCAATTACACAGGTGCCAAGGGGATGTACATATTGGTTCTAAAAACAAAAGCATATCTGGAACAGCTATAGCAGCTGGAGTCACCAGCTGATTGAATGAGTTAAAGTTCACTGCTATTTTCAATAAAAATACACAGCAATGTAGGAAAATAAAGTAAAATGAAAATATGGTAGAAAGAATCTCTCTGAAATTATTAGGTACTTTGATATTAGTAATGTGTTTTACTTCTCAAAGCATGTAGGGTTACATTTGGGTTACTGCCTTCAAAAGCAGAGATGTGTACTGGCCTCCACAGGGCCATTTTTTCCTAATAGCCAATATTAATGTTATGAAGTGCATCCATTACATCCACTGCAATTGACAAAAACGGTTCAGGGTGCTTCTGAGAATATATTCATTTGGTGACAATCTGGAAAAATGCCAATATTACATCAATTACTTTCCTAAGTCTCTGTTCTAAAAGGTAAACCACAGTGAAGTTTGGGTTTCTATGCATTAATGTCATTTGAACAATAGTGTCTATTGCTGTTGAAAAATTGGATTATATACCCTTTTTCAGTGAATAGCCATGTCTCTAAGGAGCCTCAGTTCCTTTGAGAAATATTTGAAGAAAGAATGTTCTATAATTTAGCAGGCCTTTTTCTCAAGCAAATATAGCTTCCTTTTTGCCCAAGGTACTCTGCTAACTGGCTCTAGTTTAAAAATGATTGGAGGATTCATCAGAACTCTATGACATGGTGACTCATGTCAGACTATATTTTTCACAAAAAAATATTTTATTTTATTAAGTACAATACAATAGTAGTAATTGGCTAGTTAATTTTATTCTATATACATCACTATCTTAATCTAGGCAATGCCTATGAACTTTCTTGGTTACATTAGCTTAATCACTACTATGGTTATGTTTATTGTGATTATCATACTCACAGTATAGGTCATCTTTGTTGATTGTGCTAAGCTGTTGTCATCTAGAAATAACCCTAATTTTCAAAGAATTTCAAGAGTTCCAATTAATGCCATAAACTCCCTTCCTGGACTAGAAACAACAGCTTCTATTGGTCTTCCTGTGAATGTAAGAACTCTCCTTAGAAGTGGGCTTCCTTCAATGCTTGGTTGAAAAAGAACTCTCAGAATGTTTCCAAGGCAAGAGAAACTGTACCTTTTAGTACTGGCTGATGTAGCATTAATAAGTTTATGTTCAATAAAATTAAATAACTTAATTTTAAATCTTGATTTTAAGCTTATATTGCCATGGAATATTAATGGCTTCAACAATGAGTTCTTAATCAAGAAAGCAGTATAAATATGATATACAATACTTACTGAAATGTTTATAAAAATGAATGATGTGTAATAATGAACATTATTTTAAAAAGAATTTATCATGGTAAGTATATAAGATATAGAGAAGAGACTTTGAAAAGAAATTAAAAAAAATATCAGTAAAATGTCATCAACCAGCCTTGGTATGCATGAACCAATTGAGTTTTCTAAGCTAAGCATGGCCACCTGCTGGTATAGATCATGAAGTAGAATAATGTAGAAATCAATGAGAAATTTATGGTTCTGTGTGGGTCATTGCTTCTGTAATTTTTCAGCAAAGTATCTTGTGGTGAACTTGGTATAGATCTTGATTTAAAATACCAGGAAAAATAACTGGATATGGAATGAGAAAAGAAAATCATATGATGAAAAATTATTTAAGAATATAGAAAAAAGTTATGTGGCTAAAGAAGTAAATAGATGGTTAATTCAAGATGAGTTTGGAAATAAAGCATCTAGTCACATCACATAGACCATACAGGAAGCTATTCTAAGTACACTGTAAAAACATAAAAGGACTTTTAAAACTAAAAAAGAACAAAACCCTAAAAACTTAAAAGGACTTTAAAATGTCTCTAAATGACTCTCATATTGACTTGCTATGTACAAAAGTCTATGACAATCAATTTACATAATTACTCAATTAATATGCTATGTGAAATACCTTGACAGAAATTTGAAAGTCATTAGAAAGTGAACAAGATTTTTGAAAATAAGAACTCTTTTTAGAATTCTTCATTTAATCTTTGCAGCACTATGAGTTAAAAAATGGAGTCACTGGAGTGAATTATAAAAATAAAATTGCTCTAAGTCCCAACTAAAAAATTATAGGGTCAATGTTTGCACCCTACTCAAAACACATTTCCAAGACTTTTTCTTGCAACACAAGTATATCTGCCTTTCATGCTGTTATGTAAACACCCAGGTAAACCTGAAAAATAAATTACTGGAATAAGATTAATTTCTTAATCACTTCATTGTCCTCAGTTCCATATGCCTGTGTCAATGTGTACATCTTGTGTTATAAATTATAAATAGAGCAAGGAAATGAGACGGCCTTGAATATAAGAAGTTTCCTTTGCAGAATTCATAGCCATCAAGTTTTCTAGCATTCTTAGTTTATCAGGTGCATGATGCATGACAAGCTCAACTTTATAACAAAAAAGTAATATTCTGCATTACATTGGACATGCTCACTAGGAAGACATACCTAATTTGGTGGCTTCTATTGGAATCATGTCATCTTGTCATGTTCCGTTTTGTGAGAATAAAAAGAATAATCATAACTTTTTTTTTAAGTTTTCTTTTATATTATCCACTGACTCTAAGGGGGAGAAATAAATTTAATGCTGAATACATTGAATCAGCATCATACAGATAACATCAAGAAGTGGTTGTCATAACTGTCAGGACATTTAGAAACTGAATAACTCACACCCCGCTAATTGCTTTTATGTTCATTTATCCAAGAAACATGAGTCACCTCTCACAGAATTCTAATTATGAATGACTTACACCTTGTTGATGATGGAGCTCTGTGTTATTCTTACAGAAACTTTCCAAGATGTACTTTTCTTACAAGTAATTTTAACTTTCTCTGATTTTAATTTATTTGATAAACGTGTGCTTTTCCACAAGATATATATAATCTCTGGGCCTAACTTTGCCTTTCTTTCTTGTAGCCAAATATTGTTCAGAATCTACAAAAATCGTGTTTTTAAATTTTTTGCTACAGTGTTGAAGCTGTGATAAAATGTCAGTCCAGGCACATAATTGCTGAAGATTTGTTTCAAAAGCATTCCTGATTCTTTTCACAAAAGAATCAAAAATATACCTTGAAAGACAGCAGAGGCATGACAACAGAGCATATATTAGAGTCTAATAGAATGAATGTTACCACATTTCAGAGCAACCAAGTTATTATATCATTTGAGCTTCAGTATAATTTTCTTCATTGTGCATAAACTTAAAAAAATTTGCTTCAAGATTGAGGAGGGAAATTACATGAAAATTATCTTATATATGTGTTAATATAAAATTTAAGTGGATTGATATAAAAGCTGACTCAGATGCAGATATAAATAGGTTCTTATATGTGTGTCTGTTATTTCCCTCCACCCCATCCCACTAATCATTCAATAACAAACATTTTAAAATATTTGACCCTTCCACATTTTATAGCACTAGAAATAGCAACATTACATAATCCCTATCATGACAGTATTGCCTTCCCATAGCCAGGCTATACTCAGTCCTGCTAAGCAGAGGCTTGAAGTCTGAAGTAAGCGTAGCTTAGACCTATTTTTGACAAGTATTTCTTTGGTAACTTTCCTGTACAGTATCAGTATTCCATGGTACAAGGGACCATTTTAGGTCATGTATGTGGAATTGGGAGCACAAAGATGATTTTCCAAGAATTAAGCTACAGGGACTAATCCTTGGCTTCTTAAAAATAACTCTGATTTTATGTAAATATGTACCTAAAATGTTATTGTCAACAATATGTAAGACACTATGATCAAAATAAAAATTATATATATTAAAAAAAAAAATACTACACCAGACCACAACTTCTTTATCCTTCTGTTAATATCTGTTAACAGATATTAATAAAATCTGGTAACAGGTTTTTACATGGATCAGCTACTGTGATGGGGTAAAATACCTTTATGAATTTGTGTGGTCATATTCTTTTGATAAATGTTTTAAGAGTAGTATTGCAGGATACAGAGTATTTCCACTTAAAATTTTGTTTTTGATCCATACCCAGTAGTACTCAGGGGTTAGTACTGGCTTTGCACTCAGAAATTACTCTTGGCAAGCTCAGAAGACCATATGGAATGTTGGGGATCAAACCTGGGTCATTCTTGTGCAAGACAAATGCCTTAACACTTTTATTTTTTAAAATGAATCTGTATAATGTTTTCCTGGCCTACAGTAATTTCTTGTGAAATGTAAAAAAATGCTAACACCAGTATTTCTAATACTAATACATCTAAAACTAGATAGTATTTTGGGAAGAATTAAAAACCTATATGAAGCAGGCAAGACAATCCTTTAGCATTTGTTATGTATATAATTATAATGACCCCATTAAGTAACTGTTTATATATACCTGTATTTTAAAGATATGAAAAAGCCCTTTTCAGAAGCTATTCACTACTACTATTCACTACTACTGAACATCTACTATGGCCAGCAGTTGTTTTAGGTTCTGGGTACATATCAATTAAAAGATTGGACAAAAGCTACCCCAAATGGAGTTTACTTTTTCTAGTGGATGGAGAAAAAGAGTAAGTATAAGAAATAATATGTTAGAAGACAAAAATAATAATGAAGAGAGAAGTATATGGCAATGTGATAGAAATAGTAAACTTGATGAGTAAGAGGAAATGGGGAAGATGGGGCAACTTGAAAATAAAAAAAATCAAGAGAAGTCAGTATTGCTTGTTGTATAAACTTAGTGAATTAAATATGAGGGGTAAAGAAAGCCAAACATGTCAACATGTAAATGTATTACTCCTCTAATTTTCTCTTTACACAATGTTACGTGGTGTACCTGATAACTCCTGTCTGGTATATAGTTTATTCATTTTCAAAATTCCTTCTCTTGGAACATGGTGGAAGGAGGTCGAGACTGGTGGTGGGATTAGCCCTGATTCATTGTATGTCTGAAATCCAACTAGGAAAGACTTTGTAAATCACAATGGTTTTAATAAAATAACGTTAAATTTAATAAAAAAAAAAAAAATAACTCTCAAAGATTCTATCCTACATAGCTTGGAATTTCACATGAATAAAAGATTGACACATAATTAAAACAAAATCTATGTATTATTTCAGCATAGGGAGTGGTAGAACAAACCATCTGGAATATTATCCCAAATGGGAGGATCCAGCAATAGGGATCAATCTTTCTGCTGAGTCAAACACTGACTTTCTTTCTGAGAACTCTGAAACATGGGCACACACAGAGCTATATACAACAATAGTTTTTGCTATTTGGATATCTTGCCAGCAGACATTAATAATAATATTACTCTGGTTTCTCTTTTAATCAGCAACTTTCCTGATCTTATATTACTAGTAACCAAGGTAGCATGATTCAGTGCTTAAAATTCACTGTCTTAGTAAGATAAAGTATAAGATACATGGAAATAAGAAGACAAATATGTAATTTAAGTTATATGTTTAAAAGGAATTATAAAACCAGTAAGAAAAATTAACTAGCCTTTATATTTTTAATACTGAGCACAATAAATTATACCTTTACATAAACAGTTATAAAATAAGGCTTGAATTTAATAGTTAATGTGATTACTTCATCTTCTAACAATACTTTGACACTAAAGGAATTTCTCCTAAATGAAGCATATCTATACTCTAAGAAACAAAAACAAATTATTTTTTTACTAGTCACTTCATTAGTCTCCCTTGGAATGACATAATATCTACTTGGAGAATACTATGTACTCTAAATTAATTTTATTTTTACTTTATTTTATTTAAAGAGTATGTATCACCTAGTTGATATAGTTGATAGTAATAAAAGTGTTTCCAGTTAAGTGGGAGCAAAATTATTTTAAAAAGGAAAAGAAAAGTAGTACCTAAAATATTACTATAAAAGATATATAATCCACTTTGATCAAAAAATAAATAAATAAAATTTTAAAAAAAGGAAAAGAAAAAGAAGGAGAACAAAAAGAAGTAGTGCAGCAACAAGCAAATTTGTGGAAATTATTGTATCTCCAATGAGATCATTAACTCATTGTCAGGTTTAGTAAGCTCTTGTTGTTAGCTGTTATGTCACTTGTTTCTGAATATTAGGTGACTTAGATACATTTTGGCATCTACATTACTGTGTGGGGTTGACTCCCAAACTCACTCCCAAAAATGTCCTGATAATATTAGTCCAAATACTAGCATACCTGGAGTATTGGTCAGATTGATTGATGTCTCTGCAGAAAGTTGTAGAAGAGTGATGAAGCAGGAACAAAAGTAAAGACTCAATTGTGTATGAGGGTTTATCAGGTATGGGTTTGACCCCCACACCCACCCCTCCTGAGATTGCCAGCTTTCAACATTGTGGCTGGTCTACCCATAACTTGATTTACATCTATTTCAAGTACAGAATGATTCTAGGGAGTTGGCTGAGTGCAGACATTATGACAGCATTTTTGGACATGGTTTTCTCCGTATGAATTTCTAAATTATTTGAAATACTTTATTGATAGGTCTACAAAAAAGAATAGGCATGGACTGGTCTGGGTAATCTCTGCAAATGCAGAATCCATGAATCCTTGCAGCACCATATATTTGGACTCTTGCTCTGAATCACACACTTTTTTTGCCATAAATTGCCAGGTAGTGCCTCTTTAACATCACTTTGGAAGTCCCCCAAAGTAATTTATTTTCTTTTTTCTCTCTTTCATCTTCCCTCTTTCCTAACACTTATTTTTCAATTTTTCTTATTTGTTGATATTTTTTGTTTTCTCAGAATTTTACCAAGAAGATTGTAATTGTCCTATCAGATTTTCACATTATTATAAATTTCTTCATCTGTAGTGGACATATTTCTTGTATCAAATTTCTAATAATATTCTTCCTGCTGTCATTCTTAACAAAAAGTGCTTATGATGCAGATAACAATTCTTTTTGATGAAGGAATATTCTTAAAGCCAATATAAATCATTCTAGGACACCTTGAATTCCTCATCGAAGGTGTGGTTCTAAAAGTCATACATTATTCTTTGTTTTACAGACATATGCTCACACAGCCATACAAGAATATCTTAAAAAAAACTTTGGTAGATAATTTGATTAATAAAGGAAGAAAAAATATCTTATTGTCATTATCCTCTTATTATAGAATGTTTGTTTCTCAAGTAAAAATTTATTGGGATTTAGAATACTGTTTGTAACTAGGATCAGAAACCAGGAAGCATGGAGTTAAGCAGACCACAATCAGCAAAGCAGGACATGGTTACCAAGCACTGGGACAGGATCAGACAGGCTGGGAACCTGTTGTGCATCTTGCTTCCTGGTTTTAAAAATATAGGCCAACTGTAGATGCACAAGGCATGAAGAACAGGTGAAAAGATAGAAGCCAAACTCAAAAAACAAAATTTTGAGAAAAAATATTTCACTTCTTGTTCTACCATGAGGCTATGGTAGATTAATTTTGTCCTTGATTAATTTTGTCCTTTATATATCTAAGAGAAAAGATAAAAAAGTAACACAGGTGAGTTCAATATATTTAAGAAAAACTGGAGATATATTGGTGATGATTGGTATCAAGCTTACTATTTTCACATATTAAATTATATGATTGCCTTCAAAGTATATATTGTCTGAAGTATAATTTTCAGTATCTTTGAAGATTAAAAATAAAATTTTAGTGTTTTATTATTGACCACAAGGTGACTTCACATAAAAAAAGAACACCAGAGGGGCTAAAACGATAGCACAGTAGATAGGGTGTTTACTTTGCATGAAGCTGACCCAGACTGACTTGGGTTTGATCCCTGGAATCCCATATAGTTCTTCAAGCCTGCCAGGAGTTATTCTTGAGCACAGAGCCAGAAGTAACCCCTAAGCACTTCGGAGTGTGCCCAATCCTCCCCAACAAAATACCATATTTTAGAATATTATCAATGTAGCTGATATTATAGAGAATTAAATGAAGGTTAAATAGAGGAATATATACACATATATATAATTATATGTTGTTTTTCTCCTCCATTTAATATTATTACTTATGGAACACTTAAGATGAGGTATTTAGTAAACAAAGTTGCTTACTTGTTTATTCTCCAGCAATGATCAGGTCCAGATTGGAGATATCAATTTGGGTGTAATCAGCTAACAAGAAACATAAGCCATTGATTCTAGAAATGGCACACCGTAATTTTAGTGCATAATTGTTTTTATTCCAAGTTGTTAAAGATTATAGAAATAACACAAAATTTAGGCATTTGTCTTACATGCAGCTGACTCTGGTTGGGTCCCTGGCATTTCATGTGGTCCTCTGAGTATCACCATGTGTGAATCCTGAGCAGAGCTGAGTATGCCCAAAACAAAACAAAATAAAAAGTGATTAACACTACTAAAAAATTAAGTAGAATGGAGATTAAAAATTGACCTTTGACTTTTGAACTTTAGGATCCTTAACATCAGGACTCTTAGTGACTTTGATAAGAGTATAGTTATTTCATTGGAGTGGTAGTAGCAAAAGGCTGACTAGAATAAGTTGGAAAGGGTGTAAAGAGATGCTGGAAACAGAACGTAATTACTGAAAGCTGAAAGAAAATATGTAGTATTTTCAAAAACTGTCTACAAAGAGTAGGTAAAAAAGGAGCACTATCTGGGACTATTTTTGGTGAAAAAATAGCAACATGTAAATAAATAATAAATATTCAGAGGAGAAAGAAACTTTGATGATTCATATGCAAAAGAGTATCATGTGTCATGATACTTCTGAACTGGTAAAAGGGGTAGGATCTAGATGTTAAGGATTAAGGTTGGGTGTCATTATTTCTCTAACTAAACTCACCAGTCTTTTTGTTAAGCTTCATATTATAGGCTAGTCCTTCCAATCCTCATCTCTATTGTCTCTGGGTGTTATTACAATTGTGTGTTTTATTCTTCTTAAATCCCACAGATGAGTGATACTATTCTGTGTCTATCTCTCTCCCCAACTTATTTCACTCAGCATAATAGTTTCCATATCCATTCATATATAGAAAAATTTCATGACTTCATTTTTTCCTGATGGCTGCATAGTATTCTGTTGTGTATATGTACCCCAGTTTCTTTAGCCACTCATCAGTTGTCAGACATCTGGATTGTTTCCAGATTCTGGCTATTGTAAATAGCGCTGCAATGAAAATAGGCATGAAGAAGGCATATTTTTATTGTGTTTTTGTGTTCCAAGGTTATATCCCTAGGAGTGGTACAACTGGATTATATGAGGCAGCTCAATTTCCTGGTTTTTGAGGAATCTCTATATTGTTTTCCATAAAGGTTGGATTAGATGGTATTTCCACAAGCAGTGAATGAGAGTTCCTTTCTCCCCACAACCCCATCAGCATTGAGTGCCTATCTCTGTGGTGTGAAATGGTACATTATTGTTGTTTTGATTTGCATTTCCCTGATAATTAGGGATGCGGAGTACTTTTCCTGTGCCTTTAGGCCATTTGTGTTTCTTCTACACTACACTAACAACCATCATGACAATGGTAGTGAGTGAGAGAAATAGAATGCCTGTCTAGAATAAAGGCAGAGAGTGGGGGAGGAGCGAGATGGGGCAAAAAATAAAAAGACAGGCAGTTTGTAAGGGGAAAAATAGGGGACATTGGTGGTGAGGAACTTTCAGTGTTGAAGGTGGGTGTATATTTTATGATTAAAACTCAACTATAAACATGTTTGTAACTACTGTACTTAAATAGGAATCATTTTTAAAAAAGGTTTAAGGTTGGGGAATATTTGATTCCTCCTAATATCATAAATACCAAAAAAAGTCCTCAATAGAGAATTTTAAAATTAAAATTATTTCAATGCTTAGTAATTCTTTCCTCAGAATTTTTATGTCTCACTATTACTTTACATATATGCATTTATTTATTTTCTATAGATTAACATACATATCGTATTTGCCAGCGTATAAGACGACTGGGCATATAAGATGACCCCCTAATTTTGCAGTTAAAACATAGGTTTAGGCCTATATTTGCTGTATCAGACAGAATGTCACCTGTGCTGCAACTGTCTGTACCACAGTGAGCCAATCACAACAAGCAAAGGTTCAAAGGTTATACTATAATAGACTTCCTTTCTGACTCTGGCCAATCTGAGCAGGCTTTTTACAGTGTAGATTCAGGTCCAGAACATTGTCTAATTTGCATGCATAAAAAGCTTGCTTGGATTGGCTGTTAGAGAGGCGGTCCGAGCAGCCTGGCAGTGACTGGTGCAGGATCGAGTTGGAAAATTCGTTTTGTGGCAATATTCAGACAATTTTTGTTTAGCGGCATATTGAAACATTTTTCGGGATATACTGTGTATAAGAGGACCCCCGCTTTTCAGTTGACTTTTTTTTTGTTTCAAAAGTCGTCTTATACGCTGGAAAATACAGTACACATCTTTTTTAGAAGAAATAATATAGGTCTTAGTGTATGTGAATTAAACTAGGATTTCAAAGGAGTTGACATTTATAATATAGTAAGATTATGTGAAAGTTAACTTGTGTTTACTATGATTTTTTTTTGAACTATACTCAACTCAAGACAGCTAATATCCAACAACATAGAAACAGAAACAATTGTTTGTTGGCATAGTCCTCACAATAAAGAAATCCTGAGACAGACAAGAAGAGTTAGAAGTACCACCATTAATTTTTCCAAATTTCATACATTCTTATGTCTTTTTACATAACAGATAGCTTGCTTGCTTACAGGCCACTAATATAGGATAAACTTGCAGTGCATTATTATCAAAATGATAAGCATCTCACCTTTGCATGAGTGAAAGATCTTATATCTTGGAGCTTTTCAATGGAGTGCATATTCTGTTTCTCCCATGTGAATCACTTAGACATTTAAAGAGTTCATGGAACCAAGAGAAAGGTAAGGCCCATTATTGTAAATGGAAAATGTTGCAACCCTCATGGAATGTTCCTGGATTTTTGCCATGTAGCAGGGACTTGCAAAGAAAGACAATAAGAAATAATAGTCCCCCAGTGATGTGTACCCTATCAAACTATTGAAGGTTTGTGATCATCAGGACATTTGTAGTGTCAGTCTCAGCACAGGCTGGGCTCCAATGCTAGTAGTAGCCCCTGACTACATTCTATAGTGATCTACACACGATGTGAATCAAATGGATTAAAAGATTCAAGCCCTTCCTTTGCTCACTCCCCAAAAGATTAAAACAGACATTAGTAAATATTTGTTTAAGAACGATTCTTTCTGATAACTGAACTGGAGGCCTTTTCAGAGTTAACCACAGAGGTAGGATTAGCATTGTCTGAATGGACTAGAAGGAGGTGGTTAGAGAAGGGAAGTTGGGTGTTACCATGGAAAGCTGGAATCCTGCTCTGCTGGTGTGTTAGCCTCTGCCACTTTGGAATCTTTTAATTGCCATTTCTGGGTAAACACAATAGGACTCATTTTGAAAGGAGGAGGGGGAAAGGACAAAGAACAGAGAAGCAAACCCTCCAATTCAAGGAAAATGGGGGTAATTAGCACTCCATCAATTTGGTAAAAGTTTTTACATTCCTTAATGTTTAGCAGGGCCTCTGTCTAATATCATATGTTCTTTAGGAGAATGGAATTTTATGTCTGCTGCCTCAACAGAGTATGCAAAATGGACTTTCTATGTTTGAAGTGACTAAGCTCAAATCATCACACTGAAAAAGGGAGGAGGGAATGTCTAAATTTCCTTCCTTGTACCTGGCATTTCAAAAAGTTCGTCTTAATTTTTTTCCTATTTTAGTAGAACCACCACAAAGAAGAAAGTAACTGTCCTCCTTTTTCCCCAAAGCCCTCCTCTCCCACATGCCAAGCTGGACGCTTGGGTTGAGTTGAGTGCCACTGGCTAAATTTACCAGGTCTTCATTGTTCTTGAGTGTGAAGTCAAACAATGATCAGAGGTGCTATGCTCTAGTTCTTTTAATCCCATTTTAATTATAACATAAACACAGTACACACAGAAAAGGGGTCATTCTCATGGATTGTGTTGGCAGGTATCAACTTGTTTCTGGCTGAATGACTTACTTTCTTCTTTCTTCCTGCCAACCCACCACCTCTTTATCTTCCTGAAGGAACAGTTCATTTGAAATGACTTTCTCCATCTTGCTAAATGAGTTACTTTTTCTAAGGTATTAAGGACTTTTTATTTTAGGGAAGCAGAAAAAACATTGGTGCTGTCTTTTTTTTTTTAAAGATACAAAAATGAAGAAATAAATAAAGCAAATACCATGGGTTCAAATTTAGCAATTTTAATCTTATTATAAGTAGGAACCTTCTCATTATTTCTGAAACATAGTAATTATTAGTTTCATTGTGACATATACAGCAATTTTTAAAATTATATTTATGTTTTTGGTCATACCCAATTGTACTCAGTGCTTACTTCTTGTTCTGTGCTCAGGGAATCACATTTGGTAGTGCTTGGAGGACCACTTGTTGCTCCGGAGATTTAAGCCATGACAGCCATATGCAAGATAGCACCATTTCCACAATACTATCTTTCTTGAGGTTCATGTTAATTAATTTTATTTTAGCTTTTAGTAGTATATGGTTTTATTGTTCCCATATAATAAGACACTAGAGATTCAGAGTTTCCAATGTCATAAAAACATTAATATTCACAATCAGAATTTAAAAATAAATTTTTAAAATTTCAAATTTTTATGCCACCAATATATATCAGCATTGCTCCTTTTCATATTTTGTTAGATTCATTGTCTCACCATACAGACAGAAGTATAAAAATTAACCTAAAATAGTATTTTATTTATATTTATATTAATAATCTCCTTTATGTCTGCTTCTCATCAATTATTTCTAAAGTGTTAGGGCAAAATTTGTTTCACATTCATTTAAAACATACTTTTACAGGCTGCAAATCTATCAGAACATTTCTAAATCAACAAAATGGAGGTTTGAGCATTACAACTCTAGAATTAGATGTGATTAAAGTAATAATTATCACTATGGTTATAATTTTAATTATGAAAAGAAACAACATCTATTAAATTAATTTGTAGACTAACAAAGTTTTATTGAAAATATTATTAGTAATTTAGACTCATGCAAAATAATTTGGAAGTAACTATAGAAAGACACAAAGTCAATGATTTTTCAGAAAGTGAAAAGAAACAGAAGCATGGAGATGATAAAGTAATTTCTAATTTTTCTTCAATGTGATAATAAGCAAGAGGGATTAGCAAAATTAACATTTTTAAGGAATACATTGGAGGATGCTGCAAAATTTCAACTTGATTTGACCTTTTGGTGTTTGAGTTTGTCTACTTTTGGCATAAGATAATTTCCTGACTTTAGAGCCATCAGAGAGATCCTTCCAATAAACATTTAATTATTCATAAATGACTTGAAAACATATGGAATCAATTTTCCACACATAGTCATTGGTTTAAAAATTGTGAGAAAAGGGACTTTAATATATGGATTAAGTTGTTTTCTTAATTTTTTTACTTAAAATTTTATAGGTTTGAGGCAGGGCATACATATTTCTTTCCACCTTCAAAGGTACTCAAATATAGCAAACCATAATCCGAGTGATAATATTAACTGTTTTAATTAATGAATATTTACACTATGTATTTATCATTGCCATTTTACTATACCTTAATACGTGCATATTTAGTATCTTTTTCTATTTATGCAAAACTTTTGTAAGGTAAATCAAGCATAGAATTTCAAACAGAGGCAACATATATATGTTGCATAAATAAATATATATATAAATATTTTCCCAAAATTTCATAAATAAATAAAAATAAAATTAAATAAATTAAATAAAAATAAGATCATTTAAAAATAATAAATAATAACCTATTGTGGAAGCTTCTGTTTATTAATTCACCTAACTTACATGCTCCAAATTTTTTTACTATAATATCTTCATCATTTATTTTCTAAGTATGAATTTCAATTTGGGGGGATAAAAAACCCTGCTGTTCTCTCACTTATTTTTCTGTTACTTCACTTAATAGCAGTGAGCATCATGTGGATTGCGTGGGTTTATAGCACTTGGTAAGAAAATGTTAGTGGGAGGACATCACAGCAATAGTTTTGTTGAAATGAAAGTCTGGCATACATACAAAACTATCTTCCAGTTTTATTCCGTTTTCAATTTTGGTCATACTATCATATATTATTACTTACAGTTGTTGTGTCATCACTCTTCGATTTCATTTTATGATTAACTAATTATATATTATTATGATTTAATTTATTTATCTTTGAAACTTTGGTCAAATATGCATTGCCGATTGTGAAATAATGTAGACCACTACAAGCTTGAGAACTGCACTAACCAGTAACAATAAAATTTATTGATTTCTGAATGGAGATAAGATTTTGTTTTCATTTACACTTGATTCTTATTGGTCCCTGATTTCGTTCTTGTTAATTTGTTAACTTGTGAAATTTATGTGTAATACCCAGAATAATGACCACAGTGGATTTTGGTCATTTATGAATGTGTCCAGAAAAGTAACAAATTTGTGTTATTCATCTATTTATACTAGCTGCAAGAGAATAAAGTGACAATTTGCCTTCTTGTAGTAGTAATGATATTTTAAAGAAATATAATTTTCCGCCTATTGGTTAAAGTTTTTTGGCTTTCATATGTTTGGGGGGTTGATTTGATGTTTATTACTGTGATCAAGTGTTTCAGAGGAAAAGATGATAAAGTGTCTTATGTAGGAAATATTTGTATTAGATATAACATCATTAAGAAGTCTCAGTATTTTTGCTGGTAAAGAGTTGAATATTAGATAATTAACAATAATATTTAATAAGTATAATTTTAGCAGAAACAAACACAGCATAGTATATTGTTAATCAGGTAATGAAATGTGATCAGATTAACAGGACTCTAGCCCTATAGTTTTAGGAGAAAAGGTTTAGTATTGGATGTGTAACTAGATATAAATACTAGAAATTATAAGAAATTACTTTAGTATGAGCCAATTGCATAGTCTTCAAAAAGTATCAGATTGACAGTTCTAGAGTCTTTTAAATAAGAAAATATGTTTCCTCTGCATTTCACATTTGCCACCTTCTCAAATTTAATCTGATTTTTAATTTATGTTTGTAAAGATAATTTAGTTTTACTATTACTAGGGTACTTCTGAAGATATTTTCTAATCCAAACCTCAGTAGAGAATGGCTTACTGAGTTCCCTGGAGATTAAAGATAGAGTCACTATTCCCTCTTCCTGGGTCATATCAAATATCTGACCAAACCCCAGTAATGTGCAGCAGAAAGAAAAGAAACGCAATCACTTAAACATAAATAGGTCCAGTCTTAACCATTTTTTTCCTATATAGATTATTATTTTTTAAAGCTTCTCTTTCTCCCTTCCTCTGTAGAATCAAGATAAACATACTGTTTACCATAGAAGCAATTTCTTTTTTTTTTACCCCACCCCCACCATAGAAGCAATTTCTTCCACACTAAAAGTCTATCTATAAAGCCCAACACCTTAGAAGAAGAGGATCAGAGTGTTAGTCATGAGACGGGGAAATCAAATAACTCTGAAACTTGACATTTCCTTTTATTTTTCTTTATGTGAGGCTGTCTTGCTTATACTACTATCTACAGTAGTAGTATCTCTCCAAAGCTGATTGTTCTTAACTGATCCAAAGTGATTATAGCTTCTTGTGTCCTTTTAGAACAGAGGCAGACAAGACTTCATGAATGATGGAGGGAAACAAATGGCTAAAGTCTGTAGGCCTATTCTCTCTGTGGTTGTTCATTGGACAGCTTCCACTAGGTGGAACAAACCCAGCAAGTAGGGGTGTAAAAGTTCCAGAGAAGTGGAGTTAGGCTGTGAGGCCAATAAAATAAATTCTTCAAAATGGCATTTGGAAGCTTCATCAGGATTGAATTCTAGTTAGAGGAAAAGGAATGTGAGATCTCTAGTATGTTGTAAAGTTTCTAATTTGATTTTTTTTTTTTTTTTGGCTGGTCTGTATTTGTCTTTCTGCTTTTATTGTTTTTGTTGGTTTTTGTCATTTTTTTAAAAGCAGTGGTCTAGAAGAAACAAATCTTCTGTTGTGGTCATGGCCCCGTTTGAAATTTCTGACCCTGTAAATAAAAGGTAGAGCTGAAGATGGAGGGTAAACATAGCATGAAGGAGCGAGATCTTAATGAATAATACCTAAGCAACAAACTTTATGAATTGTTGAGCTGTTTGGGTAGATGGAGTTTCCAAGTATGATGAATAATGAAATAGTTGTCAAATGGACTGAATAAATATTATATATCAAAATTTATCTAATTTCATAATGTGGCTTATATATCTGAAACAGTTTTATGAGCTGAAACATCTATGATAAAATCAGATTTTTTTATTTTTTGGTTTTTGGGTCACACCCGGCAGTGTTCAGGGGTTACTCCTAGCTATATGCTCAGAAATCATCCCTGGCTTGGGGGATCATATGGGAAGCTGGGGAATTGAATCACGGTCTGTCCTAGGCTAACATGCACAAAACAGACACCTTACGCCCTACGCCACCAATCAGGCCCCCTAAAATCAGAATTTTAAAAACAGTTTCATCATAAGCTTAGCAAAGATCATCTAGAAAAAACAAGAGTGGTATTATCATTTTAAATTTTAGTTATTCCATTCACTCAGTCAGCTTAAAAGGTATCTTGTAATATAAATATACATTTTAATAAAACCTGTAGCTGGAATAATTATCCTTATAGTACTGAAGGCAGGCTATATCATCTTTATACTTCCAATCCTGGCTAGGTTTTAAATTAGGAATGAAAACTTTTGTCTTCTAAACACAATTCATGTTCAATAAAACTTGTTTGAAATAATCCTTTCAGTGCTTCCTGAAAGAAAAAGAAAAATACTTTCATAAATAGTGTTAAATGATTCCTGCAAGCTGGTAGAATCAGGGGGAAAAGGAATCATAACCACTAATTTATTTCCGGATTCAGAAAGTGACTCACTGTGTAACTCTGTGAACATTGCTTAACCTTTCAGCATTCCAGTTTCTGTTGCTGAAAAACAGGGATAGCATTTGTCTACCTTATAATAGGAAACGCTCTAGAAATACCAAAAAAAAAAGTTAATCTTGTATCAAGGGACTGTAAAGCTGGTTTTTCATGTACTTGAGATATCACTGACACATTCACAAAGCAGTTTCTGCCCAAGTTGTGTGCGGTTAATGCTCTCAGATCACCTCCCTAAACACCACGTTGGGCACTGAACTCTTTATCCTGCCCTGAATCAGAATGGTGCTCACCACGGGGTGTGTTCAACATGACTGATGAGCCAGATTCTACAGTCTGTGTCACCTGCCTGTGCAAGAGTGCTTTCTGTGTGGTTGTCAAGGAAGACAACACTCAGCAGAAGGAAAATCCATACAGTGGGAACAAATTTTTATCTTGAATATCAAGTCTGGGAAACTGACTAAACTTGAATGAGGCAATTTCCTCTCCTATCTTCCTACTCAAATGTACAACTGTTCTTTTTCCCATCACTACCTGTACCTGTCTGTCTTTAATTTTGTAATTAACTTTGGACCCCTGCCTTTAATATGTTGCATTTTCTTTCGATTTTTAAAAAATGAGTATTAACTCATAATCTTCCAATATATTTTGCTTGATATTATGCTTTACTGTAATGCTTCCAAAATGCTTACCGCATTTTCTTATTCTCTTTTTTTTTTTTTTTTTTTTTTGGTTTTTGGGCCACACCCGTTTGACACTCAGGGGTTACTCCTGGCTATGTGCTCAGAAATCGCCCCTGGCTTGGGGGGACCATATGGGACGCCGGGGGATCGAACCGCGGTCCTTTCTTGGCTAGCGCTTGCAAGGCAGACACCTTACCTCCAGCGCCACCTACCCAGCCCCTCATTTTCTTATTCTTACTGCTTTCCCTTATTCTTAATGCTATCAATAGCTTTAGATAAAGTGTCTGTATCACTTAAAATGACTTTTTTTAAAATCACTGAATGTATATATGACACTTGTCATTTAAGTTGAAAATCCCAGTATCCTTAAGTAGGAAAAGATAGCATGGTGTAGTCACAGAGAGAAAGCAAGGTCACTTACATGACACTACTTCGGACAAAGTCCTCTTCTTCAAGATAGATATAAATTTAAATTAAAACTGGTGTTGCCACACATAATTGATCAAAAAGAGTGTTCAAAATTAATAAGGAATAGAGAGAAACAGGGCTACTTAAAAATTACCATTAAGCCTTCTATGCTATAAAAATAATTTCCACATATAAGTACTTTGAGGTTAAATGCAAAAGTACCCTTTCTTTGTGTTGTGCTGTGAGTTAATGCTATTGCTTGCAGCACTCATTGTCCAACCCTGTCCCCCTTTTCTTCCTTTAACTGTAGGTGATATTGCCATTAGTGGGAGTCACACTCATGCCAGACTGCTGTGTTGGTACATTTAGCTGCAATATTTGCACACTCAGTCACAGTGCTAGCCACATGTTGCACTCCTTTAGTTGTGGTATTGGCATACATGCTCGCTATTACTCTAATTTCACTGTGGTTCTCTTACAACTTTGGCCTGAGTGGTAACTGAAGTATTCATATATGTAACACTAAACATCTTGGCTGCAGTGTCATTGCAACTTACTTCTCAGACCACAGAACTGTCATGTTCCAACCATAGAGCTTTCTAGATGGGACTGAATGCATTTGGTGGCACCTAGACTGAACTCATGAGACTTGACATGTAGGCATTCTAAGCCACCAAGTTATCTCCTTAACTTCAGTTTTGTATATCTTTTCTTTGGCTTCAAAATACACAACTACATATCAGAGAAAATTAATTGGTATTCACATTTATGTACCAAGTAGTAAAGACATATCAAACTCACACAAAACTAGAAGTTAATACAGTGGTAGGACTAATATATATCAGGCACAGCATCAATCAAAATGTTTTGATAGTGATAACATATAAGTTACCAGAAAATATAAACCTAGTTTTAATTGAGAGTTATGCTTACTATAGACTTAGAAATTTGGTGTCTTAGTAAAACTTAAAAGAAAAAAATTATATATGTATCCATTAGTCAGTATGAACCCCAAAGTTAGGAAGAAAGAAACTTTTTAAAACAGCATTCTAGAATTAATAAAGAAACATCTATATTTTTAATTTTGAGAATACCTAATACAAATTCTTAGACTCTTTTACAGGATCTAGAGAGTTCCATGAGAGTGGGGAGAGAGATTACCAAATTGTGCTCAGAGTACCCTAGGACCACACTTAATAATATTCAGTTTAAGAGGTAATAGTTTCCATGCAAGGGCCCAAGCATGCAGAGATTCTCAGACAATGTGGTACCAGGGAACATCAGAAAAATCTCAGTGGAGCCCAGCAACCCCAGCCCTTCAGACCATGATACTTAGGAGGTCATTTATTACAGTGATCAATCCCAGGTTGGGCATATGTGAGGCCTATATTCTCATGCTAAGCAATCTCCCAGGTTCTCAAAAATACTATTTTATTTATTATTTTGGACTTGGAGCCACACCCAAGTACTCAAGACTTACTCCTGGTTCTGAAATAAGGGATTGGTTCTGGAAGTTCTTGGAACACTTGCAATGCTAGGGATTAAACCTAGGTCGTCTATGTGCAAGGTAAGTGCCTTAAATACAATTCTCATATGTTCCAACCCCCCAAATACTATTTTATACTTAGATTTTCTAATCTCTTTATGATGGAACTAGATTCATAACTGTATGAGATCACTCTTTTATCAATCATTGTCTCAACATATTCCTAAAGATCTGTTTAAAATATAGAGTAAATTCCTATTAACAGAGACCTAATTTAGATGTGACCTGTGAAGAGATAAATTACAAATGCCTATTCTTCTGAATCTTCCTTTAAAGAATTTCTGGGTAGGTAGCTTCCTCATTTTGATGATAAGCAAACAACAAAATGTTATTTTAATTGAATCCTACTATACCAACATCTGAAACTTCTGTTTTCTACACTATAACTATTTCAAATGACAAAAAAAAATGGATTTTTTCCTTTTTCATTTTACACATTCTGTTTAAACATTATCTACCTAAGACAAAGGTAAAAGGAAGAAAACTAGACAAACATATTGTGTTTTTTTTTTCCCATTTCTTTATGTCTCCTTGTATAAAGAATGCTGACCCAGCCCTCTGGCACAGGTGTCTGGAGCTGTGAATTTACAGTGAATTTAGGCAACAAACACTGGAATGTACTTTAGCATTTCTCCTTTTTTAAAAAATGTACATGAATTTCATCTATACTGTTCTTGATGAATGTTTACTCTTGTTTTTTTTCTGTCCCATCCTTTCCCCTATTATATTTTTCTCCTTTTTTATGGTTTTGAAATTAAATATGATTTTCCTTTTATTTTCATCGAGCATCAGAGTGTTAGATAGTATTAAAATGCACATATAAATTTTTAAAAACATATTTCTTTATTGGGACTTGTAGGCCACACTCAGATGTACCGGAGCTATTCATGGCTCTGCACTCAGAAGAAAAATCCTGACAGTTCTCAAGAGTTGGTCAGCAGCAAGGCAAACACTGAACCCTCTATACTTTCTCCAGCCCTATGGTCTATTAAAAAATAAAATTTCGGGGCCAGAGAGATAGCATGGAGGTAAGGCATTTGCCTTTCATGCAGAAGGTCATTGGTTCGAATCCCAGCATCCCATATGATCCCCTGTGCTTGCCAGGAGCGATTTCTGAGTGTAGAGCCAGTAGTAACCCCTGAGCACTGCTGGGTGTGACCCCAAAACCAAAAAATAAAAAATAAGTAAGTTTTCATGGGACCCAGAGAGAGAAAGAGTACAAGGGTAAGGTGATTGTCTTACAATGTACTCTTATCTGTGTTCCATACCTTAAAAGGTGGCCCAAGAACTGGCAGGAATTATTCTTGAGCAAAACGTCAAAAATAAGTTCTGGGTATTGCAAGATATTGCCCCAACCACACCCCAAAAATAAATTTTAAAAAATTTCCTCCTCCAGAATCATTTTCTTCTACTCCAGAATGTTTGAATGAGATTTGTCTCATGTATCTTGAAGCTATCTTTTGTTCTCTGGGACTGTCTCAAGTGTTTTGATAATTATTTTAAAGGTGGAGCATAGTGATTTATGCATTGTCACTGAGTCATCTACTTCCCTGGAAGAGAAAGCCATTTTCAATTTTTTTCAACCTTTGCCCTTAACTTCGCATCCATTGTCAAATACCCTTTGATGATGAGTCAGAAAAATATTCAGGCTCTCTCTCTGTCTCTGTCTCTGTCTCTGTCTCTGTCTCTGTCTCTCTCTCTCTCTCTCTCTCTCTCTCTCTCTCTCTGCCTACCTGCCTGCCTGCCTGTCTGTCTGTCTGTCTGTCTCTCTCTCTGTCAAACACACACACACACACACACACACACACACACACACACACACACACACACACACCTTTGCAACATTGCATTATTCTTGAATTGAAAAAAAAAACATTTCATTAGCATTTGTACCTGGTCAAAGCTAGTTTTCCACTTAAGCAAATCCACACCCGTGCTAAGAGTCATTGGAGTTCTGAACATGGCGATAATATTACTATTTGGTTTGAGAGTTTGTGTACAAGAAGCCCCAGGATATTTCTACATTTAAAAAATGCAAGAATGAGTAAAGACTCACCAACAAAACGATTTGTGTTCTCTCTTTCTCTCACAGTCTCTCTCTCCCTCTGTTCTTCTCTGTTCTCGTCTTTCATCTGCTCTGTTTTTTCTACCATCTTATATTGCTTTGAAATAAAAATAAAAGAAATTGTTATAAAGTGTAAAGAATGTAAAATATCAAAATGTAGAAAATATCAAAATAGAGAAAAATCTCCATTTAGCTGGGTAGTTGTAAAACTAAACTTAGAGAGCATCAAGTTAAGAGTTTTCTGGAGTTTTCTCAGGGTACCATATATGGTTCTTAAGTGATCCCTAGGCTAAGTGTAGCCCCACTGCACCATCTCCCCCAATCCACCCCTGCTTGCAACCAAAAAAATAAAGCAATACAAACACTTTCACATTCTAACTTTAAGAAGCCCATCCTTAAATGTTTAAACATCTTTATTGTACAGTTTCTTTCCCTAAATTCCATTTTATCCCAGGAATAAGGTATCATTTTTATTTGCCCTTTCACCTCTATAGTTACCAGATTCTTATTATGTAATCCTTCCCTACCTTCCCCTCCCCTCCCCTTCTTTTTCTTTCCCTTTCCTTCCTTTTTTTTATGCCACACCCTAAGCTATTCAGGGCTTACTCTTGACTCTGTGCTCAGGCATCACTCCTGGGAAGAAGTGATCATATATTCAGGGACCATATATTGCACGAGACTAAACCTGAGATAGGACAATTTAAAGTAATTTTATATATATATATAATTTTATATATAATTATATATATATTTATATATAATTATATATATATATACATATATATATATATAATAGCCAACCCAGGTTTGATCTCCCATACCTCAAAAATATCTCGAACCAGGAGTAAACCCTAAGCATACCCAGGTCTGCTACTCACCTCAAGATGAAATAAAAAATAATAAAGGTAGGGGCCGGGAAGGTGGCGCTAGAGGTAAGGTGTCTGTCTTGCAAGCACTAGTGTAGGACTGACCTCGGTTCGATCCCCCAGTGTCCCATATGGGCGCGATTTCTGAGCGCATAGCCAGGAGTAACCCCTGAGCATCAAACAGGTGTGGCCCAAAAACCAAAATTTTAAATTAAAAAAAAAATAAAGGCATCTTGTGGTACCTATACGGTCTCAGTGAAACATTGTATCCATTATTAATACAAATTTTATCATTCTCCAGACACTTTATCATAAAAATAAAAGTTAATTTTCTTTTTTTAGGGGAAGATGCCACAGGCACTTTTTAGGAATTACTCTTGGCTCTGTGCTCAAGAATTACTTCTTAAAAGGTTTGGGAAAACAATGGTGTCAGGAATGCAACTGGATCTGAGTCAGGTGACCTACCTACTCAATTAGTTCTGTAGTCCAACAATTGCATTTTTAAATAGAATTTTTAGAAGTTCTTCATCCTCAGGATCTAACTTTTATTAGTTAAAAAGTGCAGCCCACACTGAGCTTTGCTCAGGGATTACTCCTAGTTTAGTGCTAAGAAATGACTTTGACAGGAGTCAGGGGACCAGACATGGTGCTAGGGATCAAATCTGGGTCAGCAGTGTTTAAGGCATGTTTTTATTTGTTTGTTTGCTTGTTTATCTTTGATGAATCTAGTGATGCTCAGGGCTAACTCTTTGCTCTGCTCTTGGGAATCACTCCTGCTGGACTCAAGGGACCATATATGATATTGAGGCTTGTCCCCAGACATGTTCAATTCAAGCATCTTATGTTCTATATTATCACCCTGGACCTGGCAAATACTTTATTATCTCTCAAACTAGTAATGATGATATTTTTTCTAAACCCCAGGATTCTGTGTTCAAGGCTAATCTTCACAGAGAGAAACTTGTCCCTTTTTGCCCCTGGACCCTGGGAAAAATTTGTTACTTCCCTTTTAGTGGTAATCGTACCTAAAGAACAATGATAGAAAACTGTATTTAGCAATTTTATGTGCTCATGTAGAGGATGCCACTAATCTAACTTTTGAAACTGTATTGACTGAAGTGAGAAAATAAGGATGGGAAAACTTGCCATAGAGCTGGATCCCACTGGATTGCTTGGCTCAAACAAGCTGCAGAGCAAGTGGGATTTAAGTACACAGAAGTTATATGACAGCAGGAAGGTCAGCTTGAATTCTTCTATTGTCTTTCTAGATTTGTCCTGGGTCCTGGTAGGTCCTTCCTTAATGTCTGAATATCTTTATTTCCTAGTTTCTTCTTGTACAGACTTAAAAGTTCATACCTATGAAGTATTTTGAAAAATGTCTGTTACCTTTGAGTATGATTTAGTTCAGTTTTCTCCTTGGCCAAATGACAAAGTGCTAATGATGGCTGGGCAGAATATGAACAGACAGCAACAGAGCTTGTTTGGCAGGAGCTTTACCCATGGGAAGGTAAAGAGATAGTTGTTGCTACTTTTGTAAGAGCTTGGAAACCTCCATTTAGGAATTAGTTCTCTTAGCAGGCTTTTTGGTCACAAACTTTTGGAGGTTGAAATCCTAAAACAAAGCTAGGGGATTTCTTCAAAAGAGCGTTATGTATCTGGTTTTTCTTTTTACTTTAATTTTTTTCTAGATAAACCAGGCTTTAATTTATGAATGATTTGTGTATTTTCATAAATCCTAGTTTTTCAATTAAAATGGATTTCTGTTCCTCTACTATTAGGTTTATCCTGTTTTGGACCAAAGTACACTTAATATCTCTGAAGGGGAAAAATCAGAATGTCTGAATACAACACAGTTGTCTCACTCTCTGAAGAATACTTCTCCTTCAATTTCAACATTAGCTTACATGTCCTATAATTATCAGAAAATTCAATTTTTATCTTTTTTTTTAAATGAAAAACAAAACAAACAAACAGACATAGAAAGGCTTATTTCAAAAGACTGGCAACTTCCCCACAAGTTTAAAGTAGCAGTAGCAGCAGGAGCAGCAATTTAGACAAGTTTTCCATTGGATACTATAGGGACTTAATCATTTTCGTTTGTATGTTAATTTGCTGCACTTCTAAGCACACAGGAGTCTTAGACCTAGGAGTAAAAGAATATCCTTGTTCTTATTTTCAAGAGTCCTAGGATAAATTGTATTCTAGTCATTGGTGCCATCATAAATCAATACACACCAGAAGATTCCAAGTATTCATTTCTTGTAAAGGAGCAAGAAAAAAAAATCCCATGATATACTGAGGAATCACAGAGAGAAATCAAAGCATACCTGAATATTTAAAATGTACAATTCTCAGTGCACCATTTGTATGGAACAGAAATTATTCCCTGGAATTGTTCAAAGTAGTTCAAATTAAAGGATGTCTTCTGGGTCTAAAATTTTGAGTGACTTGCCTTATATTCCAAAAAAGTCATTTTACTATCTCTCATTGATCACTTAAGTGATCATATTTAAAATGATAAAAATCTGTGGGAACTTGCCTTGTATGCAGCTTACCTGGCTTCCATTCCCAACCTCATGATCCCCCAAGCCTATCTGGAATGATCCCTGAGCACAGAGCCAGGAGCAAGCCCTCAGAACTGTAGAATGTAACTCAAACAAATAACATATACAAAAACCTACCTACATTTCTTTGAGTGCTTAGTGGATACCTATTTTGAGCATTTTGGACATATTCATTTGAAACTTATAAAATCCCATGAGATATGTAGTCTTATGCCTAATTTACAAATAAAAAACTGAAGTCATAAAAGTAATTTACACAAGGTTCCACAGACAATAATAGTGGAGCAGGGTTTAAGTACACTGGTTCTCTGAAGTGCCATCAACTGCCTAATTTATTAGGCCCTGGTGCCAGAAACATCATGCGATTCATAACTATTGTGATTGGTTTTGTTTAATGTTTGGGTACATGTTTGAGTGTGGGTATGTTTTTATTGAAATTCCAGAGAAAATTCTAAAATAGTTTCACATATCAACTATTTGGGGGGGGGGCATCCTAAACTCCAGTCACTGGATATATAAAAAGAAATACATAAGCCTTTTTATGGAACGCTTCACGAATTTGAGTGTTATCCTTGCCCAGGAGCCATGCTAATCTTCTCTGTATCATTCCAATTTTAGTATATGTGCTGCCAAAGTGTGCACAAGTCTTTTTAAAATTCAATATTTTGTTATTAAGAAGACTTGACATTCAACAGGGCACCTGTAAGAAATACTTGGGACTTTAGGACATCTAGCTTTTATCTCTGTGGAGCTACAAAGTCTTCCTGAATATTAGAGATTCTCATAAACACTAAAGTGATTCTTTTCATTTTACTTTTTTTCCATAATAATATCTTTATTCAAGCACCATGATTACAAACATGTTTGTAAAAGTGACTCCTGTACTAGCAGGAAAAAAGGAGCAAGCCCTAGTGCCTATACTCTTCAGATGAGTAGGCCCAGATGAATTTAGAACCTATCAGGAAATGTCATTCATACCCTGGATTTAAGGAATCCTACCCCATGTCTCATTTCCAATGTTCTCTCAGTAGGATGATTATTTTTTAAAAAATGTCATGATAGAAGCTTTACGAATCTCCTGTGAATGTTTTCTTGTGACTGTAAAGCAGTCTTTTTATTTTAAAGTCATTTGATTACCCTCAGATCAGCAACTCTATTTCATTGCAAAATCTTTGATTGTCACTTGTTTTTCTTTGAAGATAATAATTTCCAAAAGAAGGTATGTAAGGGAGTTAAAAGAGCATGTAAAGTATTTTGGATTGTGTGATGGCTATTTTAAAGCAAAACCAATAGGGAAAACAAAGAAGAGAATGAAAGATTTTAGTTTTCTCAAAGATTAAAAATGTCCCACCTTTGTCAGGGAATATCAGGTTAGAGTAGTTCTGAAAGGATTACCTGGCCCTCAACCCTTGGGAATTCTCAGTTCTGTGGTGTTTGTCTTTGTCTTCCAGCAGGGGTGTGGTAGGCTGGGGTCACAGAGAAGGTGAACATGATGTTAAGTGCCCCACTTCCTCACTGTGAAATAACACACTGCAGTCAAACGAGGTGAGCTGAATAAACTGAATATGCTGACTATGGAGCTGATACATTTTTATCAAAATCTTCTTTATTGTTTCTTATTCCCTAATTAAGGTGTTTGTTTCCTCTGCCAATTACCAAGAAAATAAAAACAGGCATATTCACATATGGAAAAGAAAATGATGAAGAATGATATTTTATCTTGACTATAAAAGAGCTAATTTGTACTACATTTTATATTATTGAATAAGTTATAGATTGACTTTATAGTATAGTAATAAACAATAAGATGGGGATAGAGAGATAGGGGCATGAGAATACGCCTAAAGAACATAGGGGTATGTTTGCATGTGGAGACTGAGATGGATCCTTAGAACTAAATGATCTCTTGGGTATTACCATAGTGCCTCCTAAACACTGCTGTTAGTGACCTAAAACTTCCATTCCAAATAAAAAAAAAAATAATGTGATGCACAGTTCTTATATTTTTTATAATTTCTTTAAGCACTATGATTACAAAAATAATTGTAGTTGGATTTCAGTCATAACAAGAACACCCCCCTTCACCGGATGCACAGTTCTTAAATTCACATTGATTAACCTACGCATAATGGCAGAGGGTCAACTACTGTTACATTATTTGAAAGAACAGATCTTTTCTTTTGTGAAACTTTTTGTGCTTAGATATTACTTAATTCAAAAATATATCTGCATATTCTGTTGCTGTCAACAAAAACAATTTAATAATATTACTCTTGCAATGAAACCTAGAATTGGCTTGTAGAATGAAGACAAGAAAGGGGGTTTTCAAACAATGCTCTATGAGCAATGGAAGACAACAAACTTTTGGTAAAGTGCTCCTACATTATCTATTTGCTTTAGTAAAGCATTCCTAATAGTATCCTCTTGAAGTTCTTCTATAAATTATAGGTATTTTAATTTAAAAGACCACAATGAAAAATTTATTTCCAGTAGAACACTTTTATTTCCTCTATTTAAGATCAGCCCAGAAACTCAAACAATCTAAAAAATAGGGACTTGGAGTTGCCAATGTAATCAAACTCCCTTTTGTAAAAGAAAACTCGCACATTCTGAAAGGATTATATCAGTAAGCTGACAAGTTCTTGAGTGAGCAAAAGTACCCACTTAGGCAGACCTAAATAGTGGAGTCTGTTACTAAAGGAATTGATTCACTCAACGCTTTCACCTCTGTCCAGTTCATCATCTCCTATCTTGGCCACACCCTTTACACTAGTTTTTCCTCTAAGCTTCTCCATTTCTGACTTAGCTTTAAAATAGATGGTGGCATCTTTCTCTAACTGCTAGTTTGAGCATAATTTGAAGATAGCCTGATGCACTAGCAAGATTATGGATTTTAAAGTAAATCTTACCTTAGTTTCCCATAATTGGTGGTTTGGGGCAAATAATTTTCTTTTTTTTAATTCAGTAACCTATTTAGCTAAAGGAAAGCATCAACTGTGTGGGGTTATTGTGAATAATCAGTAATTTAACATTAGCCAGGTAGTCAGTAAAATAATGACATTGAATAAAGTAATTACAACTAGAAGAAAGTAACTAGCTTTGATAGAAATTTTGTGAATTTATAATTTAATACTGTTCTTTCCTATCATAATATTTTAGTGAGTCCTCTTTGTTCTTAAAACTCCACTCATCTTCCTGCTGAGATTCTGACCTCTACAGTCATGTTATACATCCCAACATGTTTCAATGAACTCTGTTTCCAACCATACTGGAGCTTCATTGTGATTGTTTTGCTATTTCCAAAGAAAATTAATTTCATGTGATTCCTTTTGCCTGAGACTCATTCTTTTCCTCCACTGATGAACTAACTCCTAGTCACCTCAGCTCTGTTTAGTCACTATTCTTATTTTTCAACAGACTTCCTGAAAGAGCCTACATAACAGATTACCATAACGTTCTGTATTTCCATTGCCATAATTCTTTTTTTTTTTTTTTTTGGTTTTTGGGACACACCTGGTGATGCTAGGGGTTACTCCTGGCTATGCGCTCAGAGTCGCTCCTGGCTTGGGGGACCATATGGGACACCGGGGGATCGCGGTCCATTCTAGGCTAGCGCTGGCAAGGCAGACACCTTACCTCTAGTGCCACCATGCCGGCCCCTGCCATAATTCTTAACACACTATTCTAGGATTTCCTAAGTCGTATTTTTATTTGTCCCTTACACTGTGAGGTCATTGAGATCTGGATTAGTTCTCTTTTGTTTCTTCACCAGAGCCTAGTGCACTATGCCTAGGACCAAATTATATTACCATTAAAATTGTCACAGTAGATGTATAATTGTGTAGTTTCTCCTTTCGCGTGTGGCCAGGTAAATGACAACAGGCAGCCATGAGAAAAGTAGGAGTATTCTCTACATTTTTTGCTTATTACCTCATGTTCTAATGGAAAATACACATGTACAACAGAAAGAATGCTTAATCTTTAAGGACAATTTTGTAGAATTTTGGAATATCAGACAAGAGTCTTTCTTTCTAGAGAATAATATTGGATAAGAAAGAAGTGGCAATTATTATAAATTTATTAAGTGCTATAGAGATAGTACAATGAGTAAGATGCTTGCTTTGCACATGAACATCCTAGGTTCTATCCCCGTATGAAACCCTGGATTACCATTAAAGGCTATCCTTGAACACAGAGCTAGAAGTAAACCTTGAGAAGCAAGGGTAATAGAGTATGTCTTTTCTACCAAGCTGATACATAGTATTATCATTTTTCCTGCTATCATAGATTTGTTATTTTATAAAACTTTATTACTGACAAATTCTTAAGTAGATATCTTAGAAAACAACATTTCAAGACCTAAAAAGACCATTACCCCGGACTGCAGAATTTATATTACTGGGGGTAGATAAAATTGAAAAGATTTCTGGGCTCAGTGGACTATGGTAGAATGATAGTATGTCTTAGAGGTGGGTGATATTTATTTACACATACTTAGAGGAATAAAATCATGCCCTTAGAACATAAGCAATCTTAGAAACTGGTTTGATTAAAAACAACAGAAATATTAAAAATATGTAGTGTATATATTGTGTTATTCTAGTTTATAAATGTATGTGTATATACTTATGAGAAAAAAGTATTAAAAAGAAATAAAAAATTTTGTAGTAGATATGTCTAGATGGTTTCTCATTATATTCTTGCATTGCCAAATGTGCAATAAACCAACACAATAGTGAATGTATTATTTTTAAAAATAATAAAGATAGGGGTCAGAGAAGTGGCAGAAGCAGTAAGGCATCTGCCTTATGTGCACTAGCCTAGGACGGACCACAGTTCGATCCCCCAACATCCTATATGGTCCCCCAAGTCAGCAGCAATTTCTGATCACATAGCCAGGATTAACCCGAGTATCACTGGGTGTGCCCCAAAAACCAAATAATAATAAAGATGACATCTTTTAAAAGTCTAGGAGAGAATATTCACTAATGCCTACATAGTAGTGAAATTATCATTTTTTGTTTTTGTTTTGGGACCACACCTGATGGTGCTCAGGGATTAGTACTCATATATTGCTCCTGGCAGGCTCGGGGTACCATATTAGATGTGAGAATCTAACCCAGGTTTCTCCCAGGTCAGCCACAAGCAAGGCAAACACAGTAGTAGCTGTGCTACTACTCCAACCTCTGAAATCATTGTTTTAAACGATAACAAAAAACGACATTTTTAATGAAAATAATTTCTTATTTAAGCACCATGGTTACAAACGTTTGTAATTGGATTTCAGTCGTAAATTGCACACCTCCTTCACCAGTACAAGTTACCCACCACCAATGTCACCATTCCCTCCTTCCCCATCTCTTGCCTGTATTCAATATAGGCACTGTATTTTCCTCTCTATCATTGTCTTGGTAGTTGTTAGTGTAATTACTCTTCTAATTAAACTTAGTCTCTTTGTGGTAAACTTCATATCATGGGCCAATCCTTCCAACTTTCATTTCTATGGTCTCTGGGTATTATTGTTATACTGTATTTTATTTTGCTTAAATCACACAGATAAAATGAGACTACAGACTAGGATAAAAAGATCACCCACTGAATGGGAGAAACTACTCACCCAATACCCATTAAATAAGGGGCTAGTATCTAAGATATATAAGGTATTGACAGAACTTAAAACATCTAAACCCATCAAAATAAATTAAAAATAAATAAAAATAAAAACATCTAAACCCATCAAAAATGGGGAGAAGAAATACAAATCCATTTCCTCAAAGAAGATATACAGATGGCCAAAGGGCACATTAAAAATTGCTTCACATCATTAATAATAAGAAAGATGGGGGCCAGGCGATGGCGCTAGAGATAAGGTGCCTGCCTTGCCTGTGCTAGCCTAGGACGGACCGCGGTTCGATCCCCCAGCGTCCCATATGGGTCCCCCAAGCCAGGAGCGACTTCTGAGCGCATAGCCAGGAGTAACCCCTGAGCGTCACCGGGTGTGGCCCCCCCCCCCAAAAAAAAAAAAGATGAAAAATATAAACAACAATGAGAAATCTTATGCCACAGAGACTAGCACACATCACAAAGAACAAGAACCACTGCTGACAAGGATGTGAGAAGAAAGGAACAACTCATTCATTGCTGGTGGTTATGATGTATAGTCCAGCCTTTCTGAAAAAAAATATAGATATTCATCAAAAAACTGGACAATGAGCTCCAATATCATCCATGAATACTACTCCTAGTTATATACCCTAGGACTATGAAAACACAACATAATAATGCCTATGTTCTATATTCCTATGCTCATAACAGAGCTATTTACAATAGTCAAAATCTGGAAATAACCCAGATGCCCAACAAAAGATGAGTGGTTAAAGAAATTATGGTATATCTACATAATGGAATACTAAAAGCTGTTAAAAAATAATGTCATGAAATTTTATGTACATAGATGGGGACTATTATGTTGAGTAAAATAAATCAGAGGAGAGAGATAAACACAGAAAATGACATCTAAAAGGCAATATTTCCTCACTACTTATTTGATAACTAGCTAATATTCAAGATATATGAAGCACTGGTATAATTTTCAAAGAATAAACAACAAAAACACATTAAAATAGTGATAAACAAAAATTTCCTCTAAGAAGAAATAAATGTGGCTATAAAATATGAGTAAGGCCTGAATTTTTTTTTTAGAAAAGAAGGCATACCAAAATTACAGTCAGATATACTTTTACAAAAGTGATACTGACACACATTACAAAGAATGAAGCAACCAGTGTTGTCATAGATGTGGAAACAAAATGTACCCTCATTAACTGATGGTAGGAATGCCAAATGTTATCATATTTTTGGAGAATATGGACACTTCTTAAACAAACTAAAATTGAGTTTTCTTACTGTCCAAAATTCCACTTCTTGATATCTACTTAAAGATATTTGTGTTACTATATTCAGTGCTGCATTATTCACAGGAATCAAAAACTTGAAACAATCCAAAGGACCAACAGATAACTGTAAAAAAAAGAAACTATGGTAAGTATATATGTTATGGAATAGTACTTGGCTTTAAAGTAGATAAAACAATGCTGTTTGATGCTATGTGTATAAATCTGGAGGGTACTGTTCTGAGGGAAGTCAATCAGAAGAAGAGAAATGGACACAGAAAAAACACTTATATGTGAGAAATAGAAAACTACACAGGGGTAAAAATCATTATAGGTAACAGATATTGAGGACTAATCTTTACTAAGAAGTTTATCACAGTAGTGGAGGGATAGGAGGAAATGGGAGAGCAACACTAGAACAATGGTGGAACTGTGGTGCTGTGATGTGTAAGAAACCACTGTATTAAAATAAAATTTAAAAGCTGATTGATGGGAATTGACACTGGTGGTGGAACTGGTGTTGAAATATTACATGCCTAGAACTAAATTACCAATAACTTGCTAAAGCATGGTTCTTTAATTAAATAAAAATTTAAAAAAAGTTGAAAGAAAAAAAAGCTGGTTTCCTGCTTTTCTGTGTGAGACAGCCAAGAAAGGCTCCAACAAAAATAATATCTTCAGGGCAAGCACAAGCCAAGAAAGGCCCCAGCAGACATAATTTTTTTTATTGATTTACACAAGATAGGCTGATTCCACCAACAAAGGGTGGTGCTTGATTCCTGTCATGTGTTTGGGCACAAAGAAGACATAAGACACTACTTTGCTCTCTGCCTAGATTTCTGCTTTTCAGCATGAGGCACTCAAGAAAAGACCCAGCAGTCATAATCTCTTCAGGGCAAGCATAAGTGAAGAAAGAACTCAGCAGACATAGCTCTGCACAAGGTAGGATGGCCCCTGAAGAATGGAGCCAGAATCACATGGCAGCTCCACTTCACTTCATGGCTGCATGCATCCTTGCACGTGGCTGACCTAGGAAGGACCATGGTTCGATCCCTGGAGTCCCATATGGTTTCTCAAGCCAAGAGCAATTTCTGAGTGCATAGCCAGAAGTAACCCCTGATTATCACTGCTGTGACCTAAAAACAAAAAAACAAAAAAAACAAAACAAAACAAAAAATGGCCTTTTTGTACACCAAAAATGATAAAGAAGAAATGGATATTTTAAAAAAATCCCATTCACATTAGTGTCATAGAAACTCAAATATCTTGGAGTCGATAAAATAGGTTAAAGACTTATACAAAGAAAACTATAAAACCCTGCTTCAGGAAATAAATGATAACACACAGAACACACAGAAATGGAAACACATACCCTGCTCATGAATTGAGAGGACTGACATTAAAATGTCAGAACTCCCCAAAGCTTTGTAAAGATTTAATGAAATTACTCTAAAGACACCCATGACATTCTTCACAGAAGTGGATCAAATGCTCCTGAAATTCATTTGGAAAAATAAACACCTGCTAATAGCTGGACAACACTTGGGAAAAGGAATATGGGAGACATCACTCTCCCCATCTTAAAATTGTATTACAAAGCTATAGTCATTAAAACAGCTTGGTATTGAAATAAAGACAGGCCCTCAGATCAATGGAATAGAATTGAATATTCAGAGAACTTCCCTCAGACATACAAACATTCCATGACATTGAGACTAAAGGCATCTTCCAGGAGGAAACAGCACTCTCATAACAAGTCAAAGAAGAGATAAACAGATGATAGATGGGATGATATTAAGCTGAGAAGGTGCAGATACTATATTAAGGTGCAGAAGCTTTAGCACTTCAAAGGAAATAGTGCCTAGAATAAAAAAGCCACCCACAAAATGAGAGAAAATATCCACCCAATACTCATCAGACTAATATCGAAAGTATACAATGTACTGACAGAACTTAACAAGCAAAAACATCTAATCCTATCAAAAAATGGGGAGAAGAAATAAATAGATACTTCCTCAAAGAAGAAATACAGATGGTCAAAAGGCACATGAAAAAAATGCTCCATATCACCAATCATCAGGGAGATGCAAATCAAAACAACAACAAGGTACTATACGATGCCACAGAGATTGCCACACATCACAAAGAACAAAAACAATCAGTGCTGATGGGGATGTGGAAAGAAAAGAACTCTCATTCACATGCTGGTGGTAATGCCATCTAGTCCAGCCTTTATTAAAAACAATAGGGAGAATCCTCAAAAAGACCATGGAAATTGAGTTATATATATAAATATATATATATTTATATATATATAAATATATATATATATATATATCCAGTTATACCACTTCTAGGGATATACCCTAGAAACACAAAAATGCCATTTAAAAATTCCTTCCTTACACCAATATTCATTGCAGCGCTATTTACAATAGCCAGACTTTGGAAACAACCAAGATGCCCTTCAACGGATTAATGGCTGAAGAAACTGTGGTACATATACACAATGGAATATTATGCAACCATCAGGAAAGATGAAGTCATGAAATTTTCCTATACATTGATGTACATGGAATCTATTATGCTGAGTAAAATAAGTCAGAGGGAGAAAGATAGACACAGAATAGTATCACTTATATTTGAGTTTTAAGAAAAATAAAAGACATTATTGTAATAATGCCCAGAGACAATAAAGATGAGGACTAGAAGGACTGGCTCACGATATGAAGCTCACCACAAAGAGTGATGAGTGCAATTAGAGAAATAACTACACTGACAAGTAAAATGCCTGTCTTGAATACATGCGGGATGGTGGAGGAGGGAGATTGGGGGTATTGGTGATAGGAATGTTGCACTAGTGAAGTGGGGTGTCTTCTTATGACTGAAACCCCACTACAATTATGTTTCTAATCAAGGTGTTTAAATAAAGAAAAAATTTAAATATTTTTTAAATATTCAAGTTTTTATTTTTGACAGGCATAAGAAGACTCTAAAAGACAACTGATATTTTTTGAAGCTGTTAGTTATTTAAGTGATGAATTATTCAGGGATTAGTTTGTCTTGATTTTTATTTACACTATGCCCTCTGACTAGACCCCTCTCAGGTAAGACACATTTCACAGTTGTATTCAAGATTTCCTTTCCTTAAAATTTCTTATCACAAAGAACACTTAATAAAATATTCAATAAAATCATTTACCCTTCTAGTTCATTCTGATAGCATTAATAAAGTCTAAAATAAGTGATTCCTGTTTTTCATGTTTTCTTGGGTATTTTGTTGATTGCCAATTTCTGGATACTGTATTTTGCTCATAAAAGTTGGGAGTTTATATTTCAAAGTTCTCATTACTTTAGGATGGTATTGTATACACAAATGATTCTCCTAAAATACTATTGATTCAATGAATATTGCATAAGGGGATGCATTCTACAACAAAATAGCAAGTAAGAGTGCTGCTATGCCAATTCTTTAGATCTAGTTAATCATTTGCTGATGTTTTAAGATTGTTTTTGGTTTGGATCTAAAACTATGTCTTTTAAATATAATGGAAAACAACTTTAAATTAGTAACAACAAAAGTCTTCTTTTCTTAAAAACAAAATCTATTGCTGAAAATCATTATGAGAAGTTATAACTATAAAATATGTTACCTTTTTAAAAAAGAAAGAAAACATACAATAAAATAATAATGCTATGTCATTAGATATCAATTGGGTTCATACTTGTCCATGGATGTAATTCTAATTATTTATATATTCATTTTATTATTATTTATTACAATAGTTATTATATTATAATTATAAAATAATTTCCATAATTAATATTTAATAATTATTATTTATTATTTACAGCAATAGTGTTAATGTTTATAGTATTTATATATTATCCTATCAGTACACTGTCACCAAAATGTCCAAGACCTACCACCAGTGTACCAATATTACTTCCAATATTCTATTATTCTCTTTTACATCAACTATGGCCACAGGCTGGTATTTGATTCAGCTTATTTTCTTGTTTGGCTGCTCTGTATACTACAAATGACATCAACCTGTATCTCTCCTACTCCTGACTAATTTCAGTTAATATGATGCTCTTCATTTCCATCCAAGTTAAAGCAAACTGCATAACTTCATTTGTTTTATGATTGTTCTGTGTTCTATTGTGTGTCTATATCACAACTTCTTTATCCATTCATCTGTGTGGGGCATTTGGGTTGTTTCCATATCCTAAGTGCTCATTAAATATAGTGCATGTGTCTTTTTTTTAATATAATTTTTATTTTGATCATAGTGTCTTACATATTGTTGACAATAACATTTTAGGTACATATTTACATAAAATCAGGGGGGATTCCCATCACCAAATTGTCCTCCCTACACCTCCGTTTTTGTCCTACCTCCCATTTCCTCTTCCCTCACCCCCAGGGCGGCTAGAATATGTGGTCCCCTCTGTATCCAACCCACTACCTAGTAGTCTTGCACCTGTTTGGTCTTGATGCCTCCTTTATCTCCCCCTCTAACTGTAGGCAGGACTAGCTAGTTCAAGTTGCATGGTTTTGCCGGAAAAAGAGAAGATATATAAACTGGGGTAAGAGTCTAATACTCCAAAAATGGGTGGAATCCTTCTAGAGGCTCTCATCATCGATTTGGGAGATGAAGGAGAAAAAGAAGGTGAAACACTCCACCAGTACCAAAAAAAAAAAAAAGTGTCAATTATCCAGTGAGGACTCCAGCTATATCGATAAGCACCACAAAAAAATAGACGAAAAAAAAAAAAGAAAAAGAAAGAAAGAAACAAAAACAAACAAACCAAAAACACGCCATGGTCTTGAAATAAGAAACATGGCATAGCACATAACGAAAAAAGAGAAAAGAAGAGAAAAAAAAAGTATATTTGGGAACAACGATTTCAATAATCACACCCAAACAGAGAAATCGACCAAAATAGATAGGTAAATAAAAATAATAATAACAATAATAAATGAAGGTAAAAAATATATATGTATATATATATATATATATAAAATAACCAAGGTTTTGTGCTTTTTGTATTTTTGTTTTTTTCCCCCTCCTGCCCTGGCACAGTAAATATTGGGGTCATTCGAAAAGGAATTCACTTGGCCTAAGAAATAAGGGGTTTCTATGTGTCTTTTTGAACCAAAGTTTTTCTGGTTGGGAGACTAGAGCTCAAAGTGAAATTGTTAGGTCATCTGGGATGCTTTTGGTACATATTTGAGAAATTTTCTTTTTTTCCCACTGACACAACCTAAACATTTCCACCAACATGACTGAGGTTTCCTTTAGGAAAATAAAATTTGAAATTTATAAATAATAGGAAATTATTGCTTTCATAAAATATATGGAGTGCCTACTTTCAATTTTTGAGTAATTTGAGAACGGTATGGTATTATAATTATTTATCTAAGCAATAGCCCAGTGATAGGGTAAAGCATTTGCCTTTCAAGTGGTGGGTGTAGGACAGATCCGGGTTAGATCCTCAGTAGCCGATATGGTCCCCAGAATCTGCAAGGAGCAATTTCTGAGTGTAGTGCCAGGAGTAAGCACTGAGTGCCACCAGGTGTGGCCCACCCCCAAATAAAGAAATATATATAAATTTTCTTGAATTGTCCTCGGAGAGAATTTTAATTAATATTTCCAAATTTCCAAATTTGCATATTTGTGATAGGTCTATTCATATGTCTATTTCTTTGTGTATAAGTCTTTGAAGAATATAAGATTCTATAATTTTTCTATATTTTTAAATTGTCCAATATTTTGTATATAGATTGCATGACAGAGATCTCTTTTCTCTTATGATACTTTGTATGTCTATAATAACAATTGTAGCTTTACTTCTTTCATTTCTGATTATGTTTTTTTTTGTGTCTGTATCTTTTCTTGTTTTGGGCTACACTCCACAAATCCAGGACTTAATCCTGGCTCAGTGCGTAGGGCTTATACCTGGTAGTTCTTAGGAGATCATATGAAACCAAGTCTGTCATATTTATGGCAAATGTCCTACCTAAAATACTATTACTTCAGGTCCCTGTGTGAGTTTTTTTCTTAATAAACCTAGCTGGGGATTTTTGTTAATCCTGTCAAGACTATTGTTTCACAGATATTTTATATAACAATTTTTATTCACTTCTGATTTTATTTTTATTATTTTTCCTTATACAATATTTTGTTCCCAGTTCTTCATTTTTCTTAGTTTATCAGCTAACGTAATATTTTTTATTTGGAATTTTCTTACTTTCTAATGATGCCTCTATTCCTGTGAGTTTCCTTCTTAATACTACTTTTGCTAACTCCCAAAGGATTTAAAGATTTGTTTGTTTATTCTTATTGGTTTTGATATAAATTTTTATTTCTCTCTCCATGCATCAGTTGACCCAACAGTTATTCAAAGGAATATTTTTAAGTTTTCATATTTCAGATATTTTCATTTTTTATTTTGTAAATGATTCATAGATTTAGATCATTATAAACTTCCTCAATACATATCCAATAGCATTTAAATTTTCTTATATTGAGGTTATTTTATATACTAATATAAAATATGTACCTTGGAATATTAACATTGCACTTGAGAATAATGTATTTTTATTGCTTCTGGTTTATGCATTTCTATATGTATATAGCAAATCTGTCTTAACGAATACTTCATATAAAATCATTATCTCTTTACTATCTTGCCTAAATGATTTATTCATTGACGTAAGTAGTGTGTTGGTATCTACTTTTATTATTGTGTTGTTGCCAATGTATCCATTAGATTTGTTAATTGTTTATGTGTTTAAGGATACCTATATTTAGTATATATAAAATTACTATCTTACAGATATATGTTGGATATTAATTTACTTTTAGTGTCTTGTTCTTATGATCTTTATAAAGTGCCCATCGTTGTCATAAAGGTTTTTGACTTAAAGTCTATTTAATCATATATGGAAGCATTAGTTTCTACCTTTTCTGTTCTTGGCTTTTAATATCTTTTACTAATCTTTCACTGTGACTCAGTGTTTACCTTTAGATTTGATATGGGTCAAGTATCGTTTAAGCATAATACATATTTGGATGTTTCTTTCTTAAGAATCCTAATTTTATGAATTAAAGAATAGTCCTTATAAACATGGTCACATTAACTAAAGAAAAATATTAACTAAACAATCCTTTTAAAAATTCCAAAGGCATTTTTAAAAGGAAAGAAATTCTAGAATTTTTGTTCATGTTTGTTTTTGTTTGGGGGTTATTCATGTCATTGCTCAAAGGTTAGTTCTACTCTACACTCAGAAACTACCATGGGCATTGCTTGAGAGACCATATGACATGCTGGAGATAAAATCTAGGTTGGCTGCATACAAGGAAAATATCTTTCTTGCTATAATATTGTTCAGGCTCTCTATTTTAGAATTTGTATTAAATATTAAAGAATCAGAATTGCCCATTACCAAACAATTATAGGGAAAAAAATAAAATAGAGGCACCTGACCTCAAATTATGCTAAAAAGCTACAATAAATGAAGCAACATATAAATGAAACAAAATCTGACCCAAAGAATATAGAGTTCAGATGTCGGAGTGGTGGCACAAGCAGTAAGGTGTTTACCTTGCATGCACTAACCTAGGACAGACCTCGGTTTGACCCCACTACATCCCATATGGTCCCCCAAGGCAGAAATGATTTCTGAGTGCATAGGCAGGAGTAACCCCTGAGCATCACTGGGTGTGCCCCCCCAAAAAAGAATATAGTGTTCAGACATGAACTATGTATGTATGAACAGTAAATTTAAAACAAAATCTAAGACCACACAATGAAAAAGAGGAATACAACTTTACACAGAGAAGACATTTGAATTTATATATGAAACTGCGGGGGGGGGGGCAAAGCAATAGCACAGCAGTAGGGTGTATGCCTTATATGTAAATGACCAGGAACAAACTCAGATTCAATCCCTGGCATCCCATGTGGTCCTCCAAGTCTTCCAGGAGTTATTTCTGAGCTCAAAACCAGGAATAACCTCTGAGTGCCACTAGGTGTGGCCCAAAAGACAAAACAAAACAAGTTTAAACATATATGAAACTAGAAATTAATAAATATAATGTATAAAAAACTCATATAATTTAGCAACATAAAAAGAAAATTGAAAAATGTACAATAGCCCTAAATACTTGTTTAAAGAATAATTAGAGAAATCTTCGAGTAAAAAGAAGGTGTGCAATGTTGCTTATAATTAGAGATATGATTTATTAAAACCGCATTGATTTGTTACTTCATTACTGTGAGAATGGTTGATAACAACACAAAATATCATTTAACTGCAATGAAATGGAAAAAAGGTATTCTAGTACACTATTTCTGTAAATGTAAATTGGTGTTGCCTCTATGAGAAGTGGTATAGAGAATCCTTTAAACAAATCATACTTTAATTCTCTGTGACCTTAACAACCCATAAATACTTCCTGTAGTAGCCCCAAATCTGAGCATTCTCAGGTATGACCTTAGGTAGTCCTATTCACTACCTAATAGTCTACAAAGTGAAAAGAAAACAAGAAAGAAATAATAAAGTAAAATAATAAAACCAGAAATACAACAAGAATCATCCACATCATTTGTATGTACAAGAGACCAAACCATACAAGCTAAACACAAAATGGACCTGTTACACAAGTAGATCAGGGGCTAAAAGTGGAAGTATGGTGTGTATGCGGGAAACTATGATGGAGGAAAGTCAAACTGGTGGTGAATTTGCTGTCACTATATGTCTAAAATACAACTGTGAAAAACTATAAATTCACAAGACTCAATAAAAAATTAAAAAAAGGAAAGTATATAAAACCACTAATTAAAAAACCTATAGGGCACTAAATTTATAGAAGCTTTGTTCATATTAGACAAGACATGGAAAAACTTAAATCTCCATTCATAAGGAATGCTGAAAGAATTCAAGGTATATATATATATATATATATATATATATATATATATATATATATATATATATATATATAAACATATATACTATATGATAAAGGACAAAGTGATGATTTCCATAAAAATCTGCTCTGAACTTGAGAAATTTATGCAAAAGAAATTAATTCAATTAAGTCATAAAATAACAATTAGCAGATGTTTTTCTCCACATAAGGGCCATAAATTATCAAACAAATCTAATAGATGATAACATAAGTAACTGTTAAACTCTATGGAAAATATGGTGATTATTTTCCCTTGCTGAATGACGGGGCGGGGGGGGGGGGAGGTGAAAACAGTGAGTGAAAAGGTAAAGGACTGAACATATTGACAGGAATAGTTATAACTATATTGTTAGTTGCTGAAGTACAATACTTTATAGCAAAGATATGTAAAAAATATTCATTAAAAATAAAAATATAAATAGTGATTATGAGCCTTTGGATTTGTCAAAAGCAAGCACAACTCTGAATAAGGATTCATTCTACTCAAGCAACTATTTAAATAAGGAGAGGATAATCTATTTTTTTTAATTATTAAGTTTAGTGGCTTCTAGAAACCAAAGGAAGTCAACTCTTTTGTCCTACATTCAGGAATTACTCATACTGGGACTCAGGAAACCATAAGGGACATGAGAGATTGAAACCCGGTCAGCCCTTATGCAAGGCATGTACCCTACTTGCTGTACTACTGTAGTTTCCATGTCTTTTATTTTAAGCAAATTTTAGTATTATAAGCATATATTGATATTCTTTTTTATCTTTAGTTCTTCAATATATTGAGGAAGGAATAGGTCAAGAAACATGAACCCCTTTTCTGAAGGGACCTAAGTGTTGGTCCAGGCTTGCTTCCAAGATCTGAAAGAAGGATTGGTAACTTGTGGGACTATCTTTGGCTGAATGAAGAGAAATAAAGAAGAATTCCAAGTCTGTTTCCCAAGCATAAAAAGAACCAGGAAGTAAAGAAATCTGCAATTTTCAAGTCCACTGAGCAGAATATGAGAATAGGGTTCAAATTTAAAAGTTCTCCATTGAGAACCAATACGATGGAGAAATCAAAACCTTCAGGCAGGTTGTTCTGGAAAATAGCCCAGAAGTCATAGCATTCTTGGGAGTTGGGGATGGTGTAAGGGAGGAAAATTTCTTTGGGCCTTTAAGAAACTGAAGTTTTGACATTTCAATTGTCTTGAGACTGAGGGTCCTCTCCACCTGTATTTGAAGAAGAGTAATCTGAAGTGAAACGTTCATGTGAGAATGCAGGTTAGTAGCTACTCAGAAGGGAAACAAAACAAAACAATACAAGCTAAAACCTCAAAACAAAATATAAAGGGTCATCTTTACGTTGAAACTTACGTTGAAAGAATAATCAGCTTGCATAGATATGAGATGACATGTACATTTATAGAAATTAAGTGCATTGAATTAGGATTAAAAAAAGGCTTAATTTAATTTTTTAAAAAATGTTCCTGCTGGGGCCGGGCGGTGGCGCTAAAGGTAAGGTGCGCCTGCCTTGCCTGCAGTAGCCTTGGACGGACCGCGGTTCGATCCCCCGGTGTCCCATATGGTCCCCCAAGCCAGGAGCAACTTCTGAGCGCATAGCCAGGAGTAACCCCTGAGCGTTACCAGGTGTGGCCCAAAAACCAAAAAAAAAAAAAAAAAAAAAATGTTCCTGCTAAAAACTAACCTGAGATATCCAGTAAGTGTTCTATGTTCTCTACATCTTTCTATCCTACTCAGTAAGGGGAGATTAAATATACTTAATTCAAAGGTTTGGTTTTTTTTTTTTTTTTTTGGTTTTGGGGTCACCCAGTGATGCTCAGGTGTTACAGACTGTGCATTCAGAAATCGCTCCTGGCTGGGGAACCATATAGGACACTGATGATCGAACCCAGGTCCATCCTGGGCAGCTATGTGCAAGGCAAACACCCTACTGCTGTGCTATCTCTCCGATTCCTAAGTTAAACTTTTTTGTCTTCTTAAATATTTAACTAAAATATTGTTCTCATATATTTAATAAGATAGACAAATTCAACAAGATAGAAAAAATATTTTCAAAATAAAATCCTTTTTTCTTGCTGTTCCTTGTATTTCTGAGGTGAGCATTTTTTATTTTTATCCATATGTGAGTATACTATCTATGATTTCACAAGCTGTATGTAAAATTTCATTACACAGTTTCATTACACAATTACAACACACACCAAGATAGGAAAAAATGGTTTTTGTTAATCCCACAAAGACTGATTTACACCCCAATTTAGACTTGTGAGTGCTAACCTAAAACTTCATCAAAGTCCTTTAACAGAGTTATAATCTACAAGACTGAAGAAAATGATCCTCTAGAGAAAAACAAAACATAAATCTACTTTCAAAAATAAATTAAAATTGTTCCTTATATGTTTAAATGATTCAGTTATTCCCTCAAAACCACTTGTTTTTTTTATTGAGTAAAAATATTATTGTATCTTACATGTCTCACAAGGTATTGTGTTCATAAAGGAGCATTTTCTTTCAAACACATCTATTTTTTGAGAACCTAAAGTACTTATTTTTTGAGAACCTAAAATACTTATATACTAGTATTTAAAAAAGTATATATAAGTATTTAAAATAATAAAATAGATAATATGGAAGTAATGTCCATATGACATATGACATTTTGTTTTCTATGAGCTATTGCATGTATAAAGAATTATGGATTTTCTAAAATTTATTTAGTAACTCTAAAATGGCCCACCTTCTCTATCATTATCCCAGATAAGACTAAATGTTACTTTCAATGACTCCCAGTCCTATTTTAGGAACCAACCATCATCACTGGGCATGCCTGTACAAAACATTGTGAGAAAATTGTGAAAAAATATAATAATTGGCTTCTATGAGAACAAAAGGAGAATTTTCTAAAGGTGATGAAGCAGAATGGGAGAGCAGATGCCCCAGAGGAATATAGAGAAATGTCAAGGAAATCGGTGTATCTTTTTGGCACCTCACTACCTGAAGATAAGTGTGCTATGCCAATCAGGTCACTGCCTCATGAAAATCAGTAAGAGAAAGATCCAGTTCATTGTTCAATGAAGGTGATTTGGAAAAGAAACTTAAGTCATAGGAAAGAGGAATTACAACATAAATTGGGAGGTAGGTAAAATTCACTGCACCGATAAAGCTAAAGAAACTCTTCAGGTGCTGGAGTGAGAGCACAGCATTTAGGGCTTTTGTCTTGCATGTGACAGACCCAGATTTGATCACCCGCATTCCATATGGCCTCCTGAGCCTGACAGAAGAGGTTCCTGAGCACAGAACCAGGAGTAACCCCTGAGCACCACTGGGTGTGGTCAAAAACTAAGAGAGAGGGAAACATTCAAAATGCACTAGGAAAATGTTGAATTGCAAAATTGTCTTATAATAATTACATAATCTGTATTTTTAGGTATCTGATCTATATTCAGTACATTGTATAATATTTTACATGTTTCAATTCAATTAATACTGCAAATCTATTGATAAGCAACAGTATTGTCTCCAATATGCATATCGAGAAACTCAGGTTTACGGATCTTCAGTATGTAGTCTTAATTTATAAAATGTAAAGAGCATGGCAAATAGCATCAGTGACAAAGCTAGGGAAAGAAGATTGTTTCAAGCTACTTTTGAATGAGGCTGGTTAGGTGGCGCTGGAGATAAGGTGTCTGCCTTGCAAGCACTAGCAAAGGAAGGACCGTGGTTCGATTTCCGGTTTCCCATATGGTACCCCCAAGCCAGGGGCAATTTTTGAACACTTAGCCAGGAGTAACCCCTGAGCATCAAATGGGTGTGGTCCAACCCCCCCAAACAAATAAATAAAACTACTTTTGAATGATATTTAATTTCTGCACAAAGTTTATTCACATTCTCTTGGCTGAGTTGGTAGCTACCTTTGTGTCTTGAAAGGTATGTGTTTCTGAGGTCATGTCACATTATTGTCCAAAGGGCATCCCTCAAATTGTTCATCTATGAATATCAGCAAAAGAATCCCAGAGTGACTAATTTTCAGTAATTGTGACCAGTAAGTCTTTGTTGAGTCATTCTCCTCAGCTATATAACCCTGACTCATAAACTCTGTCTTTAACACTAATTCTGTTTAATACTGATATCTTCTTTAACACTTCTCCACATCACTGAATACAAAAGGGAAAAAAGTCAAATGTAGATGGACAAAAAATTTTTTGATTATGAACTATTACTAGTGAAAATAGGATAACCTCAGTACTGCAGGGCTTAATGAGAAAATGTTACCTTTCATACAGAAATATACAGCATTAATTATTCTAGTTTTAATGTTTGATGGCAATATTTCACACAAAGTACATGATATTATTAGTATATTTTAATAAAATTTAAATTTGATCTTTCTAAAAAGTGAAATTATAAACAGGAAAGCATTGACTTAAAGCTAGACACTTTTCTAAATATCTGTGATACATCAAAATGACTTACCATGGGGCCGGAGAGATAGCATGGAGGTAAGGCATTTGCCTTTCCTGCAGGAGGTCATCGGTTCGAATCCCGGCGTCCCATATGGTCCCCCGTGCCTGCCAGGAGCAATTTCTGAGCTTGGAGCCAGGAATAATCCCTGAGCACTGCCGGGTGTGACCCAAAAACCACAAAAAAAAAAAAAATGACATACCATGAACAACTTAGTCTCTCAAAATTGTCATTAATTTTTGTATAATAAATTGTAAATTTTGTCCTGGCCTTTAGTTCAAAGTAATATTTAAACACTTGGCAAGCTTTGCAGAAAATTAATATCATTCCCAAGTCATTAACTGTATCTTAGGAACTATTTTTTCCCTTTGATGAAATAAAAATGCAATAGTGGACCTTCAGACAGGCTCTGACTGGCCGATTGCCACCCTTACCCATGCATAAGGGCTGAGGTGCAGAGGGGACCCGCACCTTCACACCTTCCCACAGGATATAAAGCATATGATCTTTCAGACCACTGAACAGTCAACAGCACACCACAGACTTATGTTACAGGTCCTACTTATCGAATATGCTTTTGGAAATTATCACTTCTTTCTCTCTCTCTCTCTCTCTCTCTCTCTCTCTCTCTCTCTCTGATCCTCCTTTTCTTCTCCCCTTTCTTCTTCTCCATCATCAATTCAATATAGGTTAAATAAAACCCATCCTGTCAGTTTCTCTTTAGGAAAGGAACCACAATACATAAGATGCAGTGGACAATACTACACAGGGTAGCCACCTCTTATATTCCTCACTACCTCATTGCTTAGTACTCTAGAAGCGAAAACTGTATGTAACTTAAAATACTCCAGCCACTATATAACCCTGAAACCTTCATTTAGCAATGTCCACCCTCCTCAGTGATGAAGTGCCTAGAAATTGGAAAACCTTCCAACTTTGACACACTCGCCAATATTTTTTAACTTATTATTACTGTATTTATTCATTTTTCCTTTCTCTCTTATCTTCCTTTCTCTCTCTCACAATTTATATCTAAGATACTTATTTATTTTTACTTAATTAAATTATGTCTTAAGAACTCAGACCTATGCGGGCCAGGTCTCTAACAACAACTTATGAATAAATCACTAATGTCCGCCTTTATGTGGGCATGAGTTTATAGATTGTGAACTCCCCTCTGAATGCTAAATCTAAATTGTAAACAATTTTTGTTAATATGGAGTATTATGTTGCCTATCTTGTGTATGTTAAACCATCCTTACTTATCTGAATGAATCCTACCAGGTCAAGGTGTATTACCTAATGATAAGGCATTGTATCCTATTTGCTAGAATTTTGTTGAGCTTTTTTGCATTTGTGTTTAGCTATGATACTGGTTGTCTCTTTTTGTGGCAACTCTGTATGCTTTTTGTATGATGATATTTATTGATATATGTAGACAGATAGATATAGTTATCTATATATGTTAATATATATAGATATTCGATGATTTTTGCTTCATTAAAAACTATTTGAAAGTGTTTCTGTTTCTTCAATTTCCTAAAAGATCCTGAAAATTTTGGCAGTAGGTCCTCTTAGAATTCACTAGTGAATCCAACTGGGCCTGGATTTAAGTTTTGGGAGAGACTTTTGATTAACATTTTAATTTTCTGAAGAGCTATAGGTTATTTCATATATGCCAGATCATCTTGGTTAAACCTTGGAAGTTTATAAGAGTTCAAGATTTTATGAATTTCCCCACATTCTCTTGTTTTGTAGCAAAGATATTCTCAAAATAATATTTGACTAACATTTGAATTTCTGTAGTATCTGTGGCAAGATATACCTTTTCGGGGCCGGCGAGGTGGCGCTAGAGGTAAGGTGTCTGCCTTGCAAGCGCTAGCCAAGGAAAGGACCTCGGTTCGATCCCCCGGCGTCCCATATGGTCCCCCCAAGCCAGGGGCAATTTCTGAGTGCTTAGCTAGGAGTAACCCCTGAGCATCAAACGGGTGTGGCCAAAAAAAAAAAACAAAAAAAAAAGATATACCTTTTCATTTCTAATTTGATTTATTAAGTTTGTCTCTCTATTAATTTGTGACTTTTGATAATGGTTTATTTCTTGTTTATTTTTTCAAGGAATCAACTCTTGTTTCATTAAACTTTCAGATTGTTTTATGGATTTCTAAAACTCTTACCAGGATGTAAATGGAAGGAACTTTTCTCAAATTAGTCAAGTCCATTTACCACAAGACCATGGCAAATATTATACTCAAGGAGGAAAACCTGCAAAGGAGCCAAGAACTTGAAATGGAATAAAGACAGTCTTTTCAACAAATGGTGTTGGAACAATTGTATAATCATTTGTAATAAATAAAGGTTGATTCATATCTCACATCTTACACAAAAGTCAATTTAGAGTAGACTTAAGACCTTGAGATTAGACCTAAATTTATACAGTTCATTGAGGAAACCATACACAGAACATAACACTGCAAGACTTAGAACTCAAAGGAGTATCCAATGGTAGATGCCATTTGCAAGGGCAATAGAATCAATTTTGAATAAATGGACTACATCAAACTTAAAAGTTTCTGCAAGACAAAAAAACATAATACAAATTTAAAATACAGATAACTGAATAGGAGAAAATGTTGTCATTCCACATATGAGATAAAAGTTTGATATCTAGGGGTCGGAGCTGTGTTGGAAGTGGAAGGGCATTTGCCTTGCACGCGCTAACCTAGGATGGACTGCAGTTTTATCCCCTAGCACCCCACATAGTCCTTCAAGCCAGGAGCAATTTCTGAGTGCATAACCAGGAGTAACCCCTAAAGTCACAGGGTGTGGCCCCCAAAAAAGAAACAAAAAGGTTGATATCTAGGATATACAAAGTACCCCACAAAACCTTAAAAAATACATCAAACAATGGTGAGAAGAAATGAATAGACACTTCTTGGAGAAAGATAAACAGATGGCCAAAATACACATGAAAACATACCCACCATCATTTATCATTAAGAAAATCCAAATCAAGATAACAATGAGATATCTTATAGTAGTGAGATGGCACATATATAAATTATTGGGAACAATTTGTGTTGGCAGGGATGTGGTGCAAAATTTGATGTCAGGTCTCATCCACTGCTGATAGGAATGCTACCTATTCAAACCCCTATAAAATCAGTATGGATGTCCTCTATAAACTAAGAATCAATCTGCCATATGACCCAGTAATCCCACTTTTGGGTATCTATCCCCAGGACAGAAAAACAATGATCCAGTAGGATGCATGTAGACTGCTATTCATTGTAGCACTCGGTACAATAGATAAGAATTGAAATCATACTAGATGTTCAACAACAGATGACTGGATCTTGAAAATGTGGAATGCCACATCACACACTGGAATGCCACATAGCTGTAAGTAATGATGTAATCATGGAGTTTGCAACAATATGGATGGAACTGGAAGACATTATATTGAAGAAGAAGAATACAGAATGTTATCACTTATATGTGCTATTTAGAATAAATGGAAAAAAACAATGGTTTAAATTGGAGTTGTTTCAAACACTCTTGGCCACATAGTATAGCAAAGAGAAGGAAAGAAATTGAGTGAAGTAGGAAAAACACATATATGAAAAGATGGCAGACATGGACATAGAGATCTCAGGTGCACGGATGGTGTTAAAAAAAAAGGACAAAACTAAGTGTCCAAGCCAAAGTCATCAAAAATTATATCAAGAAACCCAAACTTTTAGCAATCAAAAATCCAAATGGGCCTGTTATGCTTGCAGCTAGGGAAAGGGGTGTCAGCATAGGATAATCTGGAAATATTATATGGGACATAGGATAATATATATTATATTATTATTATTATATTATATTATTATATTATATGGGACATAGGATAATATGGAAATACCATATGGGACACCAGGGGATCAATCCATGGTTCTTCCTGGGTCAATCTCATGCAAGTCAAATACCCTACCACTACACCACCGCTCTGACCATACAACTATTAATAACTTTGTAAATCATAATGGTTCAATCAAATGTCACAAAAAATTTTAAACCTGGCTTCTTAAATCAAGGGCATATTCTAATGCAAGAAACCAGCCTATTAGATTCTCTTTTGGGGTCTAATGGCAATACTGAATCTTGGGTTCTTTTAAAATAGAGTCTGCCACTGTATATTAGAGAAAATGCAAAGACTAGGTGCAGCAGATAAAACACTCCAGTAACATTAAAATGACCTAATCTCAATCCCTGGCACTACAAGTGGTCTTCCAAGTTCCACCATCCCTAACTCAGAAGCTTGAGCAAGTCATGAGCACCACCAGGTGTTGTGAGCCTTAGAATACAAAGGAAGTAATGATTACATATAAATGCCCCCCACACACACACAACTTAAATCAGAGAATTAAATTTGCAATGCTGAGAAGTTTCCACACAGAGAAACTGGTACTTTCAGCTGGTGTAAGAAAGTCCATGGGGGGGGGGTCACACCTGGCAGCACTCAGGGGTTATTCCTGGCTCTATGCTCAGAAACTGCTCCTGGCAGGCTCGGGGGATCATATGGGATGCTGGGATTTGAACCACTGTCCTTCTATGTCTAAGGCAAACGCCTTACCGCTGTGCTATCTCTCCGGCCCCTCTAGACTTTTACATAGTACTAATGAGAGTAAATCCATGAATATAAAGCATATTTGATGACAAACATATATATATATATACATATATATATGTATATATATATATATAACAACTTAGACTTTTCTGTGATTCTAATCACAGTCCGTGAAGCAAGATACATATTTAGATTCTCATAACAATCAGGAAAGGATACAAAGGGATAATATTCAGAATAATCTCTGCCTAAGATCAGAGATTCTTTTCTTGGTCACAAATTTATAATCTATATTATATTATATTAATTATATTACATTATATATTCCAATATATCTATATAATGCATATATAAAGTATATATGTACATGTATATATAAAAACACTTCTTCTCAGAGTCAGTGTTAACTCTTTTTTTGAAGGAGAGAAGATTTTGAAGTTACAACTGATGCCACTCAGGGCTTATTCCTGGCTCTGCACTCATGGCTAGACTTTCGGGAACATATATAATATTAAATATAAATAAACCATGTGTAACGCAAATTTCTAACACATTGTACTTTTGTGTCAGCTAAATTATGCATTCTTAATGCAATCCATTGTTACCTATATGAATGCTCTAAATCAGGGGTATCAAACTCAATTTACCTGGGGGCTGCAGGAGGCAAAGTTGGAGTGAGGCAGGGCCGCATAAGGGATTTCACAAAAAAAATGTCCTCAAACATTAACAGTTTTAATTATTTCTTCTGAACATGAATAAAACATTGAGTGAAGATCATGAACAGTTCTTCTGAACATGGCATCTTTTGCCTATTTCTTGCTCCCAGAGACTTAACAGCGCTTCTTCTCACAAATCTGAACCACATTTGGCTTTAGAGAGAAAGCAGTTGAGACCCTCAGTATGGCTTGAAGATGATCATCATTAAGTCTAGACCTGTACTTTGCCTTATTGAAGTTCAATGTGGAGAATCACTTTTCACACAAATATGTGCTCCCAAAGAGGCACATGGTGCGCTTGAACATTTGGGAAAGCTCAGGGAAGCTGGGGGGCAATTCTCTCAAAAACTGCTCATGCATGTCTGCTTTTTCACTAATCTCCCTGAACTTGGCTTTGAGATCAGAGTTGCACTGCAGGTCAATGAGCTCCATTTGAAGCACAAGAGGGGCATCTTGCACATCAAAGGAAAAGGGGTCCACAAAAATTTGGAAAGTGGCTCTGTGCTTTTTGAAGTCTGCAAATCTGTGATCAAATTCTTTCTCTAGCTTAAAAATAGCATCTACATATTTCTCACCACTGAATGGTATGCCTGTATCCACAAGTTCTTGCATGCTGGGAAATGGCAAAAGTTTGTCTGAGAGAGCTGGGATTTCCATAACACAAGTTTTGTGGAGAATGCTCTCACGTTGTCATAGGCAGCACTGATAATCTGCCCTGGGCCTTGTAACATCTTGTTTAGTACATTCAGCTTATGTGTGATGTCAACAAGAAAAGCTAAGTCCATGAGCCATTTGTGATCACTCAACTCAGAAACAGCATTCCCATCCTTCTCCATGAAGACTTTCACTTCTTCTCTCAACTCAAAAAATTTTTTCAGGACATTTCCCCTGCTGAGCCAACGTACCTTGGTGAAATAGAGCACTGACTCCATTTACTCTAAAAAAAAACATGGAACCTTCTGTGCTTTAAGCCCCTGGATCTGATTTGGTTGATGTATTTCACAACAACAGACATCACATTGTCACACGTCAGGCATTTACTGAAAAGGGCCTGCTGATGCATAATGCAGTGAAGAGCAATGGCCTTCTCTACACCCACCTCGTCAAGATTTTTTGAACAAGTGCCACCAGTCCATTTTTCCTCCCTGTCATCGATGGTGCTCCATCGGTTATTATTCCAACAAACCTCTTCCATGGCAAACCTGCATTCTCAATGGCATCACACAGATGCCGAAATATCTCATTAGTGGTGGTCTGGCCATGCATTGGAATTATTGTGAGCAGCTCCTCTATCAATTCAAAATTGCAATCAACACCATGGACATAAATTGTGAGCTGCGTAGTGTCTGTTATATCTGTGCCCTCATCAAGAGCAACTGAGTATGCATCAAAATATTTGGCTTTCTCACACAGTTGATGATAAATGTCACTTGACATGTCAGAAATGCACTCTGCCACAGTATTGGCAGAAAGGCTGATTTTGCTAAACTGACCATTCTTTTCCAGGACAGTTAATACTTGCAGTTGTAACATGCATTTTTTAACAAACTTTCCTTCTGTGAATGGTTTTCCTGCCTTAGCATTCATCTCACTAACCATGTAACTAGCTTCAACTGATGCAACATTCTCTTTGGTTGCTTTCTTGAAGAAATCTTGTTTCCTCATTAGACATGCTTTAAGACTGGCAACCCGCTTGGCTCTCTCATTTCCTTTATATTTTGCACATTCCTCAGCATGTTTAGTTCAATAATGGCGTTTCAAGTTGTATTCCTTGTGCACTGCAACTTTCTCTGAGCAAATAAGACATGTGGGGATGCCCCTGTGCTCAAGAAAGAAATACTGCATCTCCCACTTTTCCTGAAATTGTCTGTGCTCGTCATCAATCTTTCTCATCACTGCAGGCTTTGATGAAGTCATGATGAAGGTATGACAAAATCTAATTCTGTAATAAACTTCTCTTCCTTCTCTCCCTTAGGCCTCAGATAATGCAAGGGACAGTAGGCAGGAGCAGCGGAAGTGACATCTGCACTAGGCCCAAAATATTCGCGATTATTCACTTACCGAATATTTGCAATAAAAAATCTCATTAGTAAGAAAAAAATCGTAAAAAATCGCATTAAACATTTGCATACCCCAAACTTCTCGGAGTATGCGAATGTTTAATGCATTTTTTTCTTACTAATGCAATTTTTATTGCGATTATTCAGTAAGTGAATAGTCGCGAATGCGATATTTGAAGGCCGGCCGCAGGCCACAAAATGTTGTACGGAGGAGGGCCCTTGGGCGTCGAGTTTGAGACCCCTACTCTAAATCTAATGATTTCAGTCTGATTCAGGATGGTTGCTTATTAGAAATAAATTTTGGAAATAGCATTTGTTGAGAATGCCAATTTATGTGCCTGTATAGTATATTTTAGGGAGAACATTAATTTTCATCCCTCTTCAAAGATGCTATCAACCACCTAAGTACTAATATTTCTGCATTGCCTTCCAGGAGAGAACTTAATTGGACTCCCTCACATTTTAGTTCCCCACACTTGACTTCCTGTTTAGCTCTGTAGTCTAAGGGCAGGGTTTTATTTTGTTCAAGTGTTTCTGTTCCTTTGCTTTCCTTCTTTATATTGGACATATTGAAAGTATTTATTTTGGGGAGAATGCAAAATAATTTTTATTGAAACTTATCTAGAAAGAAGAGAGAGATATGGGCTAAAAAGGGACAGTGGGCTTCTCCAGAATAGAATAGACACAAAGAAACATCATGACAAGTGAGCAAGATATATTACAAGGGAGAACATGGGCTTTAGGAGCAAAAGCCTATAGGAGTTTTTAAAACATTAAGCTTACAAACTATAAATTAGGTATTGAGTTTTCTTGAAGTGATCTTTTTAATTTTTTAAATATTTTTTTTAGTTAGAGAACTATACCCAAAAGTCAGAGGCTACTTCTGACTGTGTTTGGTCGTTACTCCTGATATTACTCAGGCAACCATGCAACATCTGGAAAACCCACAGTTCCAACAAGCAAAATATGTGTCCAGTCATTGGCTCCAGATTGTCTTTTTTCTAAATCCTGCCAATGCACAACTACTACTTGACTAGCTTTGCAGTGATGCTAATTTCTAAGGAAACCGTACTTTTTGTATACACAGGACAATGTATAGGTGTGTCTAAATTTTATTTCAAAAAATATTTATATAATGGTTTTTATATTTTGTTCTCAATGGAAAAAAATCAAGAAATTATATGTTTATCATTATCATATGAAAATGACAAATTTCAGTATTTAAAACATACTGGTGTGATTTCCCTAAGGTTTTTTTTGGTGGATATTTTTGTTTTGTTTTGTTTTGGGGCCACAACTAGTGATGCTCTTCAGTTACTCCTGCTATGCACTCAGAAATTGCTCTTGGCTTGGGGGTCCATATGGGACACCAGGAATTGCTCCTGGCTTGGGGGTCATATAGGATGCCAGGGGGTCAAATGGCAGTCTGTCCTAGGCAGCCGCGTGCAAGGAAAACACAGTACCTCTGCGCCACCACACTGATTCCTTCCCTATTTATTTTATGTAAAACTAATTTTAAACAAATTTCTTGTCCAGAAAGGACAAGAAGATCAATCCTGTGATTAAAAAAAAAAGAAAAAGAAAAGAAAATGGAAAACACAAACTAGAGTCTCTTTCTAGTCAGAAAGCACTGCTTCATTTTCAAAAATAATTTGACAGTACCAAGTTCTTTATTTTTCTGAAACCTCCTAAAGAGCAACATTTAAAAATATCAAAACAAAAACAGTTGTGTGTGTGTGTGTGTGTGTGTGTGCCCGCACGTGCATTTCCTATGGGACTCTGTCATTTCTTTGGTTTCTGTTTCTTGTAAGAAATTAAAAAAATAAAAATAAAAAGTTTCCTCTAATTCCTGCTTCGACACGCCAAGGGCTGACACCAGGCACACCTGCTCATGCTTGCTTGCACGTCACTCAGCAACAGCAGGAAAGCACATTGGGTGGGAACAATGCGGGTAATCACCAGCCACCTGAAGAACTGGGCATGGACCCTTTTGTTTTCTGTGTCTCAAGGCATAACTTTGCAAAATTTTGAAAAAGCCAGAACTGTGGGGCAAACTAACTACATAATTCCTTAACTGTAAATCAGGATGGGAAGCCATTTTTATGGTATGTTAGCTTTCAGCACATTTGGAGAATACTAAACACATGTGCATTTCTCCAGTCTTGCTCTGATTTATTTGCAACATCTGGAGAGCAAACTACAGATGGTAGGTAGTCAGTACCATGACCATGTCTTCTATTAGCCTCCATCCTAAATTGTATTTCCTTTACATTCTAGCTGACTCTTGCACAAAGGCACATTTTGAGAGGTTGACTTGGAAATTTTCTCACTTGCATTAACTAGGAACACTTCTAATAGGACTCATGTTATTTTTCCTAATAAAAAAAAATATGGATTTCTCATGAGATCTAAAGATTAAGCATGATCTTCATATCTAACAACATCTCATTTTCAAAGTGTTAGATACCCAATAATTTGTGGTAGTACGTTTAATAATTATCCCCTGCCCAAAAGATATTATAACCCAATTTTAGAAACTGAATATGTAATGCACATGACTCAAGGAGCAAAAGACTTCACAGGTGTGACTAAAGAGCTCAAAATGAGGAGACTATTCTGAATTATATAAATGGACTCAATGTAATTCAAGGGACTTTACATATCTCAGAGATTTACTTATTATGCTGTGTTCTATATTGATGATGATGTGTGTGTTTTAGGCATAACTGGCAATACACAAATTTTTATTCCTCACTCAGTGCTCGAGATTCACTCCTAAGGGTTTCAGGGATATATGCTGCATCCATGACTAGAACCTGGATTACCCGTCATGAAAAGCAGTAGATTTCATTAAGTATAGAAAAAATAGTTATCATACTGTCTTTTTTATTTTTATTTTTTTCATGTCAGAAGGGTCATGTGCCAACGTTGTAACAAGGTTGAAGGGACACATATATCATCACACAACTGTGTGAAAACCCGATCATAATGCCTATGAACCAGAAAAAATCCCATACTGTCATTTTTTAAAACATAGAAAAAGGCTTCTAGAAGTAGAAACATAGGGAGACTTTACAAGCTAGAAATGGTGGTAATGATTTCTCCACCAGGCTTATAGAAGGGATAAAACTTACTGACATACTGCTGTTAGCTCCAGGAACCAATTTGGACATCAACCTCCCAGAATGGTATATTCACAAATGTGCATTGTTTTAAGTCATCAGTTAATGATAGTAGAACCATGAACCCATTTAGAAAATAAAAGTTAATACATTAATTTTGATGAGGAAAATTTCATCTGAATTCCACAAATCAGGTTCACAATTACAATGGAAATATTTTCTAAACTTTTTTTGCCCAAGAGACTAGCCATGTTATTCAACAATTATCTCCTACCCACACTCTTTTTTTTTTTTTTTTTTTTGTAAATAAAACGTCAGCAGCTACAGTAGTGTAGGCCTGACAATTCATTGCTTGGACCCAGAGGTATCAGTGCTAGTGTTAGTACAAGTAAAGATAGCCCACAAAAGAACCAGTGCCAGACACAGGAATGGCCCTTGGGCACAAAGTCAGAGCTAAGCCCTGAGCACCACCAGGTGTGGCCCACAAGTAATAATGGAAGAACCAATACACCAGTGTTTATACTATTATTTTGATTTTGGTTTTGGGTCCTCATACAGCAATGCTTCGGAGTTAATAGTGGTTATGCACTCAGGAGTTGGTCCTGATGTGGCTTAGGAACCCATATGAAAGGCTGGGGATGAAATTCAAGTTGATCATACACAAGGCCTGTGCCCTACCCACTGTACTATCACTTTGGTCCCATTCATATTAATGTGTTAGTGTGTTAACTTTTTTTTAGTCATAGTCATAATTCTTTTACTTTATTGAGAGTGTGAAAATTCTCTTTGTGGTGAAGCAATAACTTCTTGCACACTGGTTTGCTTTGGCAAGTTGTAGGGGACCCACTCTAACCAATTTTCCCAACCTTACATGGTGGGAAATCAAATGATTTTTCAAATTTGGTTCTCTTCTGATTTACCTTTTTAGGGACAAGACACAAAAGTAAGAACCCCATCAAATACCAGCCCTGAACCTGGAACCAGAAAGCTAATGGAAACTCACTGCTAGCCCGCCATGCTGGGCTACAAAGATTGTCACTCTCCAGTCTAAAATATTTTGCTCAATTGTTTCCTCTTGAACAAATAAAAGAAATCTCAGCCCTTGTCTTGTGATTCTTTTTGCACCTCCCATTGGAAAAAGACCATCAGCTCTAGGGATTTCTCACTGACAAATTGACAATCACCTGGGGAGTAGAGAAGAGCAATGTGCAGGTCCAGAGATCAAATAGAGTGCCTTACAATGCAAGGCATGCATGCCATTCCTTGCCTGCCTCAACAGCACTGTTTGTGTTTAGATAGTAAAGGATAATTTTTGGATTTATGAAATCATGTGATAGCATCATTTGACAGACTTTTAAAATTCGAGCACAGATTCAGAAGAACTGAAGTAGTTAATTTTCAGTTTAATTATGATAACTCAACTTTTCTTTTTATTTATTTTTTTAATTCTTGGTTTTTGGGTCATGCCCGGTGCTCAGGCCTAAGTGATACCTAGCAAATATAAAAATATAAAAACTGTACATGTGACTTTTGTTTGTCGTGACAGTAGCAAAAGCAAATAAGGAAACTGTGGGACTGAAGGGAAGAATATTAGTTACCAACTCCTGTTAAGTACCGAAAGCTAAAAATTCCTGTTCAGATAAATATGATGGCATTCTGATGTCCTTTCTAAAAGAGCTATCCTATTTAATTAGTCCCAACGAGACTGCTCCCAACATGTGATTCTTTGCAGAATTAACCAGAGTTTTCTGTCTTTTACTTCCATTTCCATCAAGCTGATCATGATTTTTAAATATTATGCTCCCTATACTAGTGTCCTTCTCTCCTTTCCCTACCTATATTTTTAAAACTGCTCAATTTAGATGCCAGAATGGTTGCTTATTAATTGTATTGCTTCATAGGTTCCTTTAAAAATCTAGGTGTATGGGCCAGAGAGATAGCATGGAGGTAGGGCATTTGCCTTGCATGCAGAAGGACGATGGTTCCACTTCCGGCACCCCATCTGGTCCCCTGAGCCTGCCAGGAGTGATTTCTGAGCATAGATCCAGGAGTAACCCCTGAGCGCTGCCGGGTGTGACCCAAAAACCAAAAAAAAAAAATCTATGTGTAACAGTCCCACCCTATCCAACCAGAAGTCTCTATAGATGTCTGAAATATGATACCACATACCATATGTATCTCCAGGAGTTCATGAACCCCTACACAAAACTCAACTATGGAAGCTTGTTTCAAAGGAAAAAATATCAGAGGTCTTGCCTTAAAGAGTGTTTCACCCTGTTTCAGGGTTGCCAAGATCTCAGTGCAGTGAGAGAAGGAGTGCAATGATGCATATGTCTTTTCTTTTAAGATAGTTTGGATCTCTCCATGAGCTGTTGAAGAGTCAAAAAGCAAATAAACGTCAACTGTTCTGAATCCCAACATTGTTTAATGACAACCTTCCTATGTTTGCCAACTTGGTGCTTAACAACAATCCTGTTGACACAGTGTGAAAAGCTTTCCAGGGCCTCCCAGGTAAATAACCCACTCCTACCAATCACCTGGCAGCACAACTGAACTCTTTAATGCATACAAAATTCATGAAGATGACTCATTTTCTGCAAAATGTACCTCTTGACATAGAGATTTGGCCTTTTCATGAGATCTTTAAATATTCTTATTATAAGCAGTCTCTATTTTAAGAAAAATTTTATGACCCAAATGAAATTGATTCACTTATATAGTTCTAAAAATCATAGACATTTTGCAATTATCCACCAGTTTATACAGCTCAAAAATATTTAGCACATAACTTTTCAAGGCTATTGAAAAGATTGTTTTTCTTCTTTGCTGAAGTTATATCTCACCAATTCAGATGAAATTTAGTGATGTGTTGGGAGCAAGAAAGTACAAATATTTGATTTCAAAATTGTTTCAATCTTCAAGTCAATGTAAAAGATTAAAAGATTCATTATGAATTACAACATAAATGGAGAAAAAGTAGATTCCCTTCCCTCCCCTACAAGGAATAAGAGTCAGAGAAAACAGATTTTTTGATGTGGAAAAGACAATTACAGAGTGGAGGGCAGATAAACAGTACTGTGCCCTCGCTTAGCACCATTGCCAAGGAAATTTGATCGCTTTCAGACAACCTGGCAGAAAGCCTAAGGCTGGAGCAGAAAACTAACCAAGGGAAAAAGGGGTGGGGTGTGAAAGTTATTGGATTGGCTAATCTGGCCCTTCCCTTAACAGCCAAGAAGGAAATGGATTACCTGTGGCTGTGACTAAGAAATCTCTGGTTAATAGAACCAGTTGCTTGCATTAGAATCTGCCATTGAATATAAGAATAGTTCCAGCTTTCCTGGTGGTTTTACTTAAGGTCGAAACAACTGAGAGTATCTAAAAAACAAGCAACATTTTTTTGATAAATAGTGCTTTGTTTTTTATTAAAAGCATTTTGATAATTCAGAAAGACAATTCTTGTGCAGTTTGTGATAAACTGCAGATAGTGAGTCAGTATAAGTTAAATCTATGACTGACTTTTTTTAACAGTGAACAAAACGAAAAATACTTCCTAAAATCAAAAGTGATTAAATTGCTAGAAACAGCCTTTAATATCAGACCACAGAATGTAAGTAGACAGATCCTATGTTTCCACTATATGATGAAAGATCCCACATTCCCACTTAATGAGGGGAGGCTACATTGGGAGTTATAATATCATGACACATGAGTACTGTGGCATCTGCAATAAATTAAATCACTTAACATTCTCACACTTTACAAATAGAGGTGAGGGTTCATAATATTTTCATGTTAAGCTATGAACTATAGTTAGTAGCAAATGTAATAAACTCCAGAGTCCCTGAAGAGGGATTCTTGGAAAAGGGAAAATGGATAGGAGACATAATGCCATGGAAAACCAACTCTAACTAATAGTAATTTAAGAATTTAACAAATCAATGATAGGGTATCAAATAGGAAAACTGTTAGCAGGTTCCCAAAGGTTAAGTTCTTTAAATATTTAAGTGCATTAAAGTTCTGTCTAACTTTTTCTAGTTGAGAAACACTGCCCTCCTCCCTCCACCCTCATTTCTACTTTCCTTAAGATTGCAAGACATGCTGAACCACACACTCCAGTTCTCTGGATCCCTATTACACAATCCCTCTTTCAGTCCACATGATAAGAAAAGAAAAAATCAGAGTTGGGGCCAGAGAGATAGCATGGAGGTAAGGCATTTGCCTTGCATGCAGGACAGTGGTTCGAAACCCGGCATCCCATATGGTCCCTTGAGCCTGCCAGGAGCGATTCTGGAGCACAGAGCCAGGAGTAATTCCTGAGTGCTGCTGGGTGTGATCCAAAAACAAAACAAAACAAAACAAAACAAAAAAGAGTTAAGCAAAGAAATTCCACCACTATAAACCCCAAGAGGGGCTAGAGTACAGTGATAGGGCATTTGCCTTGTATACAGAAGACCTGGGATGAACTGGCATCCCATATCTGGCATCACCTGAGCCTGCCAGAGCATTTTATGAGTATAGAGCCAGAAGTAATCCCTGAGTACCCCCGGTGTGTAGCCCCAAAATCAAAAACTAAAAACACCAATAATATGATATAGGGTCGGAGAGATAACACAATGGTAGGGCATTTGCCTTGCATTCACCCTACCTGGAACGAACCTATTTTTATTTCCCTTGTCCCATCTGATTCCCTGAGCCTGCCAGAAACAATTTCTGAGTGCAGAGCCAGGAGTAATTCCTGAGCGCTGCTGGGGGTGGCCCAAAAAACAAAAAATAAGCAAACAAACAGAAAAGAATATGACTAGAAAGGAAGAGAGTACAGTGGGTGATGATAGTTGTCTTGAATGTTCTTGAATGTGACCAATCTAGGTTTGATACCTAGCATCCCATACAGTTTCCCCAGAACTGCTAGGAGAGATCTCTAAGCACAAAGCCAGGAATAGGCCCAGAGAACATTCAGGTTTTCCAATAAAGAAATAAAAAAAGAAAGAAATTGACATTAGTAATCCTCGTTTAAATAGAACATTCATGGAAAGATCATTCAGAAATTTGTTCATATATTGAATGACTTAAAATTAAAACATTTATTTATAGATATCAGTGGAATGAAAAATCTAAACTAGAATGCATTACTAAAGTTTAACAATATAAACTTTAAGGGGGGGCTAGAAATCAGTAGTTAAAAATATATACCTGACTTTATAAAAAAGCTTTTAAAAGAATCTTTTTCATTCTAACACTTTAACGTCAGCCCATATCACCCAAGGCTCACACTTAAATGTGGCTTAATTAACACAAATTGCAGCTCTTGCATCAATGTGTTATAAAACTAGGGGCAAGACTTCTAGGAACTTTTCTGCAGCTTATTAAGAAAATGTTATTGGAGTTTGTTTAGTACTGAATCAGGAAAAAGTGACCATTCTCAGATTGCTAAAAGGTCTCTGTTAAATACATTCAAAATATACCTTGATTCATTAATCTGTCATATTCTTAAAATTTGCAGTAGTTAAGTACCTTTCACTATAAGTATTATTTTTGGTTATTTGGCTACAACAGAAAGAAATATAAATGTATACTTTTAGATAAATATAGATCCTAGCTGAAGAGAAAGCTGAAAGATCATCAAATTCATTCTAAATTATGATAATACATTTTTATAAACTGATACTCTCACAAATTTTTAGTTTGCCCAATGTCTTAAATTGTTTTCTTCTTATTTTGTTTTAAAATATATATGGAGGCCGGAGCCATAGCGCAGAGGTAGGGCATTTGCCTTGCATGTATCTGACCCAGGACAGACCTCTGTTCAATCCCCAGCATCCCGGATGGTCCACCAAGTCAGGAGCAATTTCTAAGCACATAGCCAGAAATAACCCCTGAGCATCATTGGGTGTGATCAAAAAACAAAACAAAAAACATATAATATGATTTTTCTCTATTCAGTCTCAACTGTATACAGCCATAACAAAAATTACAGGGGGATATTATGGAAATATAGTACAGGCATTCAGGCACTTGCCTTACATGTGACTGAGCCTGATTGACTCCAGCATCACATATGTCCTCTGAGAACCATCAGAAGAGATCCCTGAGTACAGAGCCAGAGGTAAGCCCTGAACATTGCTGGTTGAGGCTCCAAGCAAAACAAACAAATTACTGGAATCTCATAGATAAATACTCTAATGCAGCATTTCTTAATCAGGGATGTATGGCCATAGGTCAAAATACACAAATAGGGAACCACAGTATTCACCTGGGGGTCCATAGAGGGAAGTGAAAAGTAAAGAAAACAGAGAAATGACCTAGAAAAGTTAGGAAAATGTTGATCTATACTCCTTCACTAGGTGACTATAAAGAGAATGTATGAAACAAATAGGGTGAGAGGAATAATAGGTCTTAAGGCACTTACCTTTCTCTGGTTTGATCTCAGTATTACATATAACCTCTGAGCTCATCTGGGAATCCCTGGGTGAAAAGCCAGCAGTAAGCTATGAGCTTGGTCCAACAATCAATTCATATCATGACCAACATCAGAGAGAGAGAAAAAGAGAGGAATTTTTATATGATAAACTCTTATAAACTATAAATAATTTTCTATAAGTTAAGTATGTCAATAAGGAAAATGAACAAGTTGAAAATAGGTAAGATATAGCATGTGAAGATATTTTGACATAAAAAGAAACTGGGTAAAGTACTTTGAACTTCTAAGAAGTGTAGAAAATAACAAGTGTTGCATCAATATAATTTGTATTGTTACTAATTGTTAGAATTCATAAGATACAGCTTTTGATAAACACTAATTTTATTTTATTTTTGGGGGGGGCACACCCAGTGATGCTCAGGGTTTACTCCTGGCTATGCACTCAGAAATTGCTCTTGGCTTGGAGGACCATATGGAAGCCAGGGAATTGAACCACGGTCCATCCTAGGCTAGTCAGACTCCTTACGCCTTGAGCCACTGCTCCAGCCCCAGACAGTTATTTTATAGCAGATGGAATATACAAAAATATCAGTGGGATCCTTAGAAGCTACAAATGCAAACTGCTAGAGTATTTTCAGAAAAAAGCACAGCATGCTATACCATTTAACTTCTTTTTAAATCCTTTTTCATTTAATTTTTAAAATGATTTTTTCTCTAGAGTTTGAAAAGTGAAGTAAAGAGAAAGAAAAAAATGTGTTATGGAGTTATGAGCATTGGCTATTTAAGGCCTAAACCTTGTTTCTTAAGAGGGAATCAACAAAAACAATGACCTAGAAAGTTTTTGATTCATTCTGCCAGCATTTAGGAATAAGCTGATGAAGTTCCAAGTACAGTGACTGTGCATATCACTTCCATCTCCAAGAAACTGCCAGGACAATGTTTCTCAATTATGTTTCCAGTAGAATTGTCAGAAACGTTCATCAGAGCACAAACTTACCCTTCAGAGAACTTCCATATTATTCATGGTAGTTAGACATTTCTAATCCCAAACACTGCAGAGGCAGCAAGAAAAAAAGTTGTTTGGTCACTGAACCTGAGAATTTAAACTGATATACAAATGCCAATATCTGTATCTATTTTCCTTTATATTCTCTGCTCTAATTATTTGACCACAAACAAATGTAAATTAACACAAATATGTAGGCCTTTTGGTTAAAATTTTAGGTTATTGAAATGATCATCTTCTAGTCAATATTTTCAAATAGAGAGCTGAGTTCTTTGAGTCTTCAGTTCATATAACCTAGTCAGCTATTACTTCAGCACTTTTCAGCTCTAATGTATTCTTTCTCCATCTCTCTATTTCTCTCTCTCACACACACTTTTATTTTCATGTACCATTAAAGAGAAAGAAAAGAGCAAATTATAATTGAAGGTATCAATTTACAGGAATCTCAATGATCTCCAAGTGCTTTTACCATTTCTATCATATTTTTATAATTATAGTTTATTATAATTTATTTTGTGATATATAATTTTTATATTGAAATTTTATGCCTTTACCATATCTTAGAAAAAGTTTTCTATTAAAAACATCAAGCAATATTCTAAATTGGGGCAAGAGCAATAGTACAGCAGGTGGAGCATTTGTCTTTCACATGGCTGACCCAAGTTTGATCGCCAACATCCCATATGGTCCTCTAAACATGCCAGGAGTGGTTTCCGAGTATAGAGCCAGGAGTAACCCCTGAACATAGTAGGGTGTGGCCTCAAAACAAACAAGCAAAAACAAATATTCTAAATTTGTAATATAGTTTAAATTCCAGATATGGATGGAGTGTCTTTCTTGTTTTATAACAAGTGAAGACCCATGAATACAGTTCTTTTTGAAAGAATATAGGCCAAAGATGAGAGTTTCTGGAGCCAGAGAAATAGTACATAGAATAAGGCATTTGCCTTGCACACAACAGGCCAGGATTTAATTTCCAGAACCTCATCTGTACCCCTAAGTACCAGCAGAAGCGATTCCTCAGCAGCAAGCAAGAAGACCTGAGCATTGCTGGGTGTTTCCCCAAAATAAAAACAAACAAATAAAAAAATCCATTTTATATCTAATGGAGATGCATAAATAGCTGAGAAAGCAATCTAGTTAAAACAACTTGGTCTTATTACAAACAAAAACATATCTATTGTGTATGCATTACACAATTTCTTTGGAGAAGTCTAGAAAGGTCAGAGAGAAAATCGAGTGAGTGGAGTAATTCCACAGTTGTTCTTCATCCAGTAGGTGCTTACTAAACAAAACACCTTTGTCAGGGAAGAGAATTTCATATTACTCTCTTTAACATGCCGACTTTAATGTGCCGAACTAACAGTAGATGCATGAAATATTTAGGAGCCAATTTAGTAGGCAAATGTTTATATAAACATAGGGGTGTTTGGTGGGGGCTGTGTATTTTGGGGGGTGGGGCAGTAAAGGAGAAAATGCAATGATCATCCATATAGTAAGAATGTTTCATCAATTCTTTTAAAATGTGACTGACTTTTAATAAGTTTATAATTTATTCCCAATTTTTAGCTATTAATTTGCTTTCTTTTTAAATTTTATTTTGGTTTCTTGGTTGTACCAGCTCACACCATCAGCAGTGTGAGAGCACATTACCTCTTGCACACAAAGCATATGCTCCATGCTTGGCTCTTCCAAGCCAACTGAGGACCCAGCACATGCCTCTATAATAGAGTACATACCTTCATATTCCACATCACAGGATGTGATCCCTACCATGACATATATGTGCCCCAACCCAAGGCATACCTCAAACAATTGTGCAGCCCCAAGTGAGGATTTTATCCCGGGAAAGAAGTGCAGCCAAGTGAGTGACCTACAAAACATCACAACATCGCAACAAAAGAATTGGAAGGGGACATTTTTAGAAACATTTTTAAGTATTTACTAAAATTTATTATTACTATGTTGAATGTTCCAAGCATTTCCAGTAGTATAGAGACTCTCCTTTCAAATATCTCACTAGCAAGCTTAACCCAAAGCTACAGAGGAAATCTCAAAAATACAACTGTGGTTGATACAAAATAGTATTGTTTTATCAGAAAGGAAAATAAATGAGTATTGAAAACAAAACATTTTTCTTTGTTTTGGGCACACATCCAGCAGTTTACAGGGCTTATTCCTGGCTCTGCACTCAGGATCACTCCTGGCAGAGCTTGGAGACTATAGGTGGTGAGGGAGTCAAACCTGGATTGGCTGATCAAATCAAGAACTCTATTCACTATCCTATCATTTTGTTCCCCTGTAAAGGATAATCATCAGTAGGTAGCTAATTTTAATTTATTGATACTTTATTTAATAAAAACAAGCTTCTGAATGATAAAAAATATTTGATAAAGAGCGCAAAGTTGATTAGACTCTTTTGTAGTATTTATATAGGAACTGCCTATAAGCAAGCCTGTATTCTTGTACACTACTCCTTTGTCTCTAAAAAATGAGGCATGTTTTTAATGAAGCTACAAATCTTCGTTCACGCTACAGTGGAAGCTTAAATTTGAAATACACATCTTGGAAGCTTACAAAGACACTGAAAGGAAATTGTGATGATTTCTTTCTTGCAAAGTCATTTGCTTTTAGAAACTAGAATTATGTTTTATGTGTTTGTACATAATAAATTCAATAGAAAAACTATTTTTTCCAGAGATGACTTATATTTCGTCTATGAAAAATTTACTGCAAAATTAGATATCTGTATTGAACTCCTGAATTTGCTCTGGGGTTATAATAATATCTGGGTCTTCACAAGTAAACTTTCTACCTGGACCCCAATCATTGCTACTAAGATATTCTAGATATCTGAGAGCTCCACCTTCCTCTCAGTTTCTCCATTTCCTCTTATATATAGTCTTTTAAAAAGAGAGATTGGGAAGATGTAAAATGGTAAATTAAAAAATATTTAGAAAAGTTGTTTAAAATAGAATCTCATACATAAAATATTCCCCACTTTTATTTTTTGAGGGGAGGGGGACACACTCAGCATTGCTCAGGGGTTACTCCTGGCTCTGCACTCAGAAATTGCTTGTGGCAGGCTCAGTGGACCATTTGGGGTTCTGGGATCGAACCATGATCTGTCCCTTCTCTCCAGTGTGCAAGGCAACACCCCGCCACTCTGCTATCACTCTGGCCCCAATATTCCCCACTTTTCTTTCAATGCATTACCCAATGCATTACATGTAAATATTTTCCCGCATTCATTAAGATATCTTTTAACTTTAGCTTTTGTTTCTTTTGTCATGCAGAAGTCTTTTACTTTTAGTGTAACTCTATTTTTGTTTCCATTGTCTTTGTTATACAATAGTATTGTTGAAAATTCTTTTGAGGCCCAAATGTTGTAGTTTTCTGTCTATATTTTCTTTGATGTATTTAATGGAATTTGGTCTAATCTAAAGTTTGATTCAGTTTGATTTTTAATTTTGTAAGACACAAGTTCCAAATACAAATTCTTTCCTCTCCCTTCCTTTTATTTTTCTTCTTTTTTCCACACAACTATAGTTTTCTGAACATCATTTGTTGAAGTGACTATTTTCTCATTATTCAGTTCCATTGTCATAAATTAATTGTCCATGTCCATGTATCTGTTGCTTTATCATTGGGTTCCCAGTGGTATATGGTACATTGGTTATGGGTATATCCCATTGGTATAACCATCTATCCTTATTTCAATTTGTTAACTTTTTTTTTCTTTCTGTCTCTATTTGCTTCTAAAAATGTGATGGATCTCCAAGACTTTAGTGTTTACTGGACCACATTACTTTTGAAACAAAAAATAAACTTTTTTTCTTATTTTCCTCCCTAAACTATTAATCATAGCAGTCATGAGGATATGGGATAATTGGGTTAAGAAGGAATGTCGGGGGGCCAAAGAGATTGCATGGAGGTAAGGCATTTGCCTTTCATGCAGGAAGTCATCGGTTCGAATCCCGGCATCCCATATGGTCCCCCGTGCCTGCCAGGAGCAATTTCTGAGGCTGGAGCCAGGAATAACCCCTGAGCACTGCCGGGTGTGACCCAAAAACCACACACACACACACACACACACACACACACACAAAAGGAATGCGTGTAATAAGGTTTATGTAGCTTTTCCTCAAATTTTCCCTTAAATTTATATTTCTAAGACTCTATATGTAGAACAATTATGCCCTCTTCACTTGCACAATCAAAGCTATATTTTTTCTCTCAGTGTAAAAAACAGCTTACTACGCTTGCTCTTTCTTTTTCAGATACCCAAAATATTCAGGTAAATTGTAAGCTTTTCTTTATTCTGATCCCTACCCAACATTAGACTCCTGAGCAAAGAAACCAATTTTGATTGGTAAATTCTGATATGGTATTTGTCACTTCCTGTATGAGTCAAAGTGGCTATAGTTTGAGTTTTAAATATAACAATTTTTCTGTTTTCCATTATACTGAGGCATCCTCTTTGATAAAGATTTCATCTTTTCTGTCACAGGACCAAAGGGAAAGCCCTCTCCATAGAAACTGGTTTGTGGACAAGTTATAGATTACTCATAATTAATCATCTCAAGATTTAAGCTCCTACTGGTCATGCGAAAACTCTAAATAGGGAAAGGAAAAAAAATAATATTTTTAATTTACTATCTATATATATTTAAATCAGATTAATAATGGTCTAAAATGACCTGGGTATTGGGGACAGAATCGAGAACTGAACCCAGATCTTTGTAATATAAAATGTGTTAGACTAGAGCAGATGATGTGACACTGCTTTCTAAAGTACTTGACCCCTCATACCTGGGAACATTTATTTCTGAGAATATCTCCGACTGTCCGATTATTCACCAGTTGATAGGATCTCATTATAAATTACCCAGAACAAAACATTCTGATTATTCCAAAGAATCCTTTTTCTTGTACACCCTCTGACAAATTCAGACCTTCATTTCAGAAGTTAATACTGAGCTGAGAGATCCTAAAGCTAATCGCTAAATTGAAAGTGTGAAATGAATTGAAAAGAAAAACTGGGGGCTGTTAATAGACTTAAAGAAGAGGAAGGGCCATTGGTTTGAAATAAAGGTGTAATTTTGATAGTAAATATGGTCTCTAAATAGGTAAATTCTCACTTTTGCTTCTAAATCTTTAGCAAACAACTGAAGAATGAAGAAATGTAGCATCGTAGCTGCTCAAATGAGAGGATGAAGATGTTGTTATAATATGTACATATAATATTTATTTTTGGGGAGGAGTCACTTCCGGCAGTGCTCAGGGGCTACTCCTGGCTCTACTCCTTCGGTAGAAATTGCCCCTAGCAGGTGTGGGGGACCATATGGGATGCCGGGATTTGAACCACTGTCCTTCTGCATGCAAGGCAAATGCCCTAGTGCTGTCCTATCTCTCCGGCCCCCATATAATATTTATTTTTAAATTATGATTAAGTAGCAATAAGTATAGCCACATTGTTGTATAACCATAACTTCTAGCTAATCTAGCCTTTAAATTATTTATTAATTTTGGTTTGGGGTCATCCAGGCTTGTCTATAACATCACCTGGAAGTAATCCTCTACCACAGAAGACCCTACACTGCTCAGACATCGACCTGCTCAAAAGAGACTTCCCTTAACACTGAGAAGACTTAACAACCACAACGACCTGCTTACAGTACAGGGATCCCTGCATTGCCCTTTGATTGTGAGGTGAAACGAGAGGACGCTCCACATCCTGACTTCAATGTAGGATATGCAGATTGCATATCATGCAGAAACATGATACCAGAACAGAGACTGTGAAAAATAAAAGTGTGTTGGCACTACAGATAATGTCTTGGATTGGACCATCTAGCTTGCCTGGAGCTTAGAGCGTTGGTCTTGTGCCAGGAAACTTCAGGGGTCGGGTCTCTTTGTATTTAGGCCAAGGTTATTTCTTTCCATGTCCCTCATATTTTGATGGGCCTATGCAAACAACAATTGCCACTCTAACACCATTTTACTGTGCTCCTTTGACTCTAATCCTTAAAAAGAACCCACTTAAAATTTGAGGTTAACTTAAGCTAATATGCATGTATGTGGAAATGTAAAAAAATACTATGCCTGTAATGTTTAAGGAGTTATGTAAGTTTTATGGCTTTAGATTGCCTTGTATGCTGTTAAGAAATATTATAATGTGTTACAATCTGGGGACTTGAGGGACAAAGTAATTGTACATGGATTCTGTCTTATTTATCTTAATATTCTTTGGTTCTTTGGCTGAAATTTCAAAGTTAAGATATCAGCAAGGGAACTTCTGAGAATTATGTTATGGGTGATTGTCCTTCCACTGTAAATTTACCTTGTCTTCCTTCTTTACATCCTTGTTCTCATAATTAAAAATAAAAAAAATTAAAAAAAAAAGAATAGATGAGTGAACAAAGAAAAAAAAATTTGGGGGTCATATATTTTGTTTTGGTTTATTCTTAGCTTTGTGCTCATGAGACACTACAATTAGAGTTTAGGGACCCTGTGTTGCAGGGAATCATATCAGGATCATTTACATGAGAAACAAATGCCTTAACATTATGCTATCTCTCTGATATTAATGGGAACTTTTTAAATTTACACCTGACACCCATTCCCATCAAATAACGATTACCAATTCCTCTCAGCATTCTGTCCTTGGTTGTCACTAGTTCACTTCATCTCTATAAATTAGATTGTTCCAGTTACCTCATATAATTGGAATTAGAGCATGATTGTTCTTTTGTGTCAGGCCTATTTCACTTAGTAAAATATCTTCAATGTTTTCCCAATAATTATAGTTGTGTTAATCTTTAATTGTCCTCTAATACCACTGAATAATGGAAACAACTAAGGTTAAATGTGCAACTTTATGTCCTAATATATCTGAGGTGGAAACCTGATGAATTCGCTTTTAAACATCCAAAGATGAGAGTTACTCTCATCTTTGAGATGAGATGTAAATCAAGCCATGAAGAATTATGGGTACATGGGCCAAATAGCTAAAAATTTCAGTCTTGGTAGGAGACAGTGAACCTAGTCCGCACACTGCTGAACCCATATCTGCTTCACTCATCACCCAAATCTTTGCTTCACTAATGACATTACTTCACCACTCATCTATGGAACTCTGCATAGATATCAATCTGACCAAAACATCAGGTCTGCCTGTATTCATAATGACATCACCAGGACTTATTTGAAATGAGTGTGAGCATTCCCCACCTTGTGGAAGCTCTAGCATAAACCCTCATAAAAGCCACAGTATAAAGAATAGTGCTCAGAATTCCTGGATGGTGTGGCCATATGACAACTCCATTTTTTTTATTACTGTCATCCTGTAGGAACACATAAATTTAGAAATCAATGTGTATCTGAAGTCATCTAATGTTCACAAGCAAATAAATTAACAGAATAATTAAATAGCAACAGAGTTTAATAAACCTCACAATGACCTGAGCTTATTGAGTGATACAATAATTTTTACAAATTTCCTTGGCTGTTCTAATCTTTTTTTCTTTCTTTTATTTTTTTAAATAATTTTGCTCTCATTTACCTGGAAACAAATGTCTTAAGATCAACTATGTCAACTATGTGATACATAGTCTTTAAAACAAAGTAATTTATATTTTAAAAATCCAGAATGCACCTTAATTTTATAAACATTGGATCAGCAAACTTCATATAGGACAGCTTCATATATGCATTTTATACATGTATATATTATGACACTAAGACACCAAGAATGACACTATAAATGAGTACAATTTAAAAATGCTAAATTGAAACTAAAAGATAGTCCAGGTACTCACTGTATTGGAAATATCAAAAGAATGACATAAAGATCCTGCTTTTAACACAAAATTTGTAGAAAAAATGTTTGTTATTCTCATCAGCAGTCATCCTAAACATCATTCTCAGTTATTTTATACAAAATATAATTGACAGGTTTCTCAAAACTATTTTTCTGTTCTGCAGAATGAGTACTATTTCTAGATAAAATGTCAGATTTCTTTTTTAAAGAGGAAGTTTTGTGGTCCAGTGAATAATATATTACGAACAATGTGTTTCTGGCAAAAAGAATGCTTAAAAGAGAGTTAAAGAAGTGAAGCTATCAGGTTTCATAACTCTATGACACTTTTTTAATTCTTTAAGGTGGAAACGGATCTTAAAATGGGATAAATGGAATAAAATTAATTCAATTCGATTTCTTTGAAAAATGAGTTTCATGATGTTCTTTGCTTTCAATTAGTCCTATATAAGAATTCTATTATGCACTGCTGTTTGTTTGAGTGTATTCTAAAATTTAAATGGTTAAAATTCTGACTTTATCTCTTTCTTTTGCTTCAACCCTTATTGATAAGTGTAGACATTGAAGGAAGAAATAAAATTTAAAAATAAGGAAGAATAAAAGCAACTACTGCTAGTATGGATATGGGGAAAAATAAATGATCATCTATTGTTGATAAGAATGTCAGCTGGGCACTGGAATGGTGGTGCAGCAGGGGGTGTTTGCCTTGCATGTGGCTGACCTAGGGACAGATCATGGTTCAATTCCCCAAAGTCCCATATGGTCCCCCCAAGCCAGGAGCGATTTCTGAACGTATAGCCAGGAGTAACTCCTGAGCGATACCGGGTGTGGGTTCCCCACCCCCCCCACATACACACACACAAAAAATGTCAGTTGGTTTGACCTCTTTAAAAAAATAACGTGGACACTTCTCAAAAAAATAATAATAACCTAGTAACTGTGTTGCCGTATGACCTGGCAATCAATTCCATGTCTTGAAAACTACCCTCAAAACAGTACTTAAAAAGTACTTTCATACTTTGTTCACAATAACCAAAATCAGGAAATAATTGAATATCCAAAAACAGATGACTGGGTAAAATAAAATACATACATAAAATAAAAATACATACATGCACATATATGTTTGTGTATACATGCTTACATACACATGTGCGCACAAAATATTACTCAGCCATAAGAAATATTCATCTGTATATACATACTTACGTATATGTATGTATCCATCCATACATATCCATACATACAGAAAGTATATTACTCAGCCATAAGAAAAGATGAACTCATGCAGTTTTCTACTAGGTGGATAGAAAACAGTCAGAAGAAAAGAACAGGTAATGATCACTCATTTGTGCCAGAGAAGAGTGTAAGGTCAGCTTGCAGTTTCACACAAGAATCAGACAGTCATGGAAGAAAAGGTATTTTGACCAGGGTTGTTGAGCAGCTTCTTGGTTCTTACTGAGACAGCCAAACTTCTGTTTCTGCTGCTTTCTCTACCACTTTGTTAGCCAAAGTTTAACATAAGTCACCTGAGTGTCAGGATTGACATAATTAAGGATACTTGAGTTAATTAACTCAGAAAAGATGAAAGAAAAAAGTAAAATGATTTGGCACGTGTGTGACAACATAATAGAATAACAAACTGTAGGCAACTACAAATGGTCAACCAACATAACCTGAGAACTGGTCTATAAAACTGAGTTTTCTAAAAGCCAGGGTTGGGGGTATGGGAGTCTGGGGAAGGAATGGAAAAGGATGCTGAGATATTTGTGAAGACATGTGGACACTCAGGGAGAGAGTGTAGTGATGAATTTTGTATGCATAAAACCCTAATTATTAGCAGTATTGTCAATCATGGCAAATCAAATTTTCTTTAAACATAGTGATATGCATCCTGGTCCCTTCCCTGTGGAAGATTCTAGAACATATCTTTTTTATTTTAAATTTTGGATCTTCCATTAATTTGTGTGATGTATGGTCATCAGGATATACTCATATTTTAAAGCTCAGGGTTGACCCCTTTGCAGTGTTCTGGGAAATATAGATGATCCTGGATACCAAATAAGGGTCATTCACCTGAAAGGCAAGTAATTAAGTATTTTTCTAGTCCAAAGGTACATATGATTAACTATATCTCTTACTTCGAATAACTTCCTAACCTGTATTTCAATAGGGGACATTCCCTTAAAATCCAGGTGCCTATATGTAACTGCTTATTCTACTCACGTGTGTGTTTGTGTGTGTATAAGCGTCTCAAAATTCCTAGATCCATAGAACTCCTATCATTTTGTTTTTTTGCCTTTTATAAGTTGTTTTTCTTGGTTTTCACAATCAGCATAAATTTTTCTTTTTGGGAAAAAATATTCTAGAGTGTCTGCATAGAAAATCTATTTTCTTTGACATCCCTTTGATTTCCAATTGCCCAACTCCTCAGGATCATTCCATTGCCTACTTTGGAAAACAATATCCTAGATCATCCTTATATGACTCTCTGGGTCTTTTGTACAACATATCCAAGATAGTAGCAAAATTTCTAGTTATACCCCAAAGACACCAAGATATAACTATTTTTCATGACTTTCTCTGATTTAAACCTTCAACTTTCTTGAATAGTCAAAGTGGATCCCTACTGACTCAGCTTGCTTTTGATCCATTTTACCTAGGGCAGTCCCTTCCAATGGGCAAGTCATTATTCTCATACTACACTTTTGTTCAGGACCTTTCATTCATTCTACCTTACTCTGATTCAATCTGACTTCCTAGGTAGTCTGAAGTCACACATCACACTATTTCTCATGTCTCTTCTTCCATCCCACCTCTTTATTTTTTGACACTCTAATTTCATCAGATGACCTGTGCCATTCTGTGCTTACTGTCACTTTTCATGGGTTGTACCTTTTTCATTTCAGGTGTTGCCAGAACTTTCATTATCCTGACCATCATTTGGAAATAGCATCTACAGCCACCTCACAGCAAACATTGTTCCTTCACTTATTTTTCTTGCATCTGTTACATGATCAATTTATTTGCCCATTTTTATGATCCAAGGGTTTTTATCTCAGCCTGCATTACCAGAACCTAAAACAAATTTTGGCACAGAACAAGGACTTTGTAAATACTGAATAAATTAATCAAGTTATTCATGTTTTACTTTCTAAGAATGACTTTGTTGGGTCCATCTTTTGAATGTTTGAACTTCCCACTGGAAATAAAGTTTCATTTATTGGTTGTGTAAAAATTTTAAAATTGGTCTTAAAGTGTCTTTTTGCCTTCTGTTTTTATGGCCATCATATTTTCCTCACAGGGTTTGGACACCATTTATCTTACTTACTTATTCAGAGCCAATCTGTATCACCCTTTAGTCTGCCAAAGTGGTTGCTGAGTGATGAGATATTTCATCCCTCTGGGAGCTTAAAGTACTGTGTGTGCAGCTTGTAGATTTGCTGCTGGCTATAAGCATAAATATGAGATTGATCAAGCCAGAACCTCCTACTAGTGAGCAAAAGCAATATGACAGACTCTGGATCAGCTCAGATTCAATTCTTCCTTTTAATACTCTTGTGGATTTCTTCAGTTTGTGAAAATAAGACACACTAAGACTTTATTTCATTTTGATACGCTGAAGGATCTCTACAGAACTTGTGCTACAACTCTGCAGAGTGAATGAAAGAGAGAGAGAGAAGAGAGGAAGGAGAAAGTAGGAGAGTGAGAGAGGAGAGTAGGAGAAAGAAGAGAGAGGAGCTCGCTGTGCTTTAGCTACCATCAGTTAGAAGATCCACCCTGCCAATCAATGGTAAGGTGAGCCAGTAGTGCTACCCCCACAACCCTCATCACGTCAAATTTGAAGACCCCATTTTAGTGGGGCTCAGAAGCAGAGAACCTAAGGGCAGGTTATACTCTGACTGCATGTAAGCAGCCCATTCCCCCACTGCCCCCCACTGTGCCTCAGCCACTTCCTATCAGAAGCCCATATTCCTTCTGATGAGGAGGGATCAGTGGGATCTGTACAAACACACTCTGGCCATAGTCCTACTGCCTCACAAATCCTGTTGACACTTCAGTCTATACCAGACAGTTCTAGGCAGACCAGGCCCAACTTCTTACTCCCTTAGAAAATATATAGCACCAAACCAATAGAAACTTGACAAACTAGACTCTACCTCTATCATATTTGGGTAACCTCACCTATCTAGAATAAATAAACCCTAAAATATATCTACCTCCTACACAATTAAACAGACCATTTTCCTAAAACACCCTGAAACTCCAGCATGCCAATTCTTTCTATGCAATATATAATGGGAAACTAAGGAAGACACCAGCATTCTGGGGATATGGAGAGAAATCCTAGCATATTTTCAAGTCCTCCAAAATGCACAAAACTTCAAAGATGAGGACCTAAAATTTAGAGTTTAAAGTCTTAGCAATGGAATTCAAAGAATCACTAACCAAATCTTCTCCTCTCCCTCCACACCTCTCCCTCCATTCCCTATCCCTTCCCCTCTTTTTCTCTTCTCTCCACTCTCTTTCTTCTCTCTTCTACTGTCCCCTCCCTTCCCGTTGTCTCCTCCAGTTCTCCCCTTCTCCCCACGCCTTCCTTTCTTTATTCCTTAGGCCCCCAAGCAAAGAAAAAAAAAAGAGATCCAATTTCACTAATGAACATGGATGCAAAAATCCTTAACAAAATCTTAGTTAATCGAATCCAACAACACATCAAAAAGATTATTCATCATGACTAAGTGGGTTTCATCCCAAGGATGCAAGGATGGTTCAACATATGGAAATCAATCATTATTATAAACCACATTAACAAAAAAGAAAGACAAAAATCACTTGATCATATCAATCGAAACAGAGAAGGCATTTGAAAAAAAATCCAACAACCTTTCCCGATGAAAATCTCAACAAAATATGTCTGGAAGAAACAAACCTTCCTCAAGATAGTTACAGCTATCTATGAGAAGCCCACAGCCAACATTATCCTTAATGATAAAAAACTGAAAGCATTTCCATTAAGAGCAGACAATAGAGAAGGCTGTCCATTGTCTCCACTCCTATTCAACATTGTATTATAATTCCTAGCAATAGCACTCAGACAAGAGAAAAGGATCACAGTGATTCAAATAGAGAAAAAGGAAGCCAAACTATCTCTACTTGCGATATGATGATATACATAGAAAACCCTACAAAGTCCACAGAAAACCTCTTGGAAACAATAAAACCAATAGAGCAAAGTGGCCAGTTAACCTAGTCAACACACAAAAGGACAGTTTCATTCCCTTTATGCAAATGATGAGACAGAGGATAAAGAGATAAGAGTCCATCTCATTTAAAATAGTATCCAGAAATTGGGGCCAGAGAAATAGCTCAGTCATAGGGCATTTGCCTTTCTTGCAGCTGACCCAGGATGGACCTCAGTTTGATCCCTGGCATCCCTATGATCCCCAAGCCAGGAGAAATTTCTGAGCTCATAACCAGGAGTAATCCCTGAGGATCACCAGGTGTGGACCCCAAAATAAAATAAAATAGTATCTAAAAATAACAAATACCTAGGAATCAACCTAACAAGAGACATGAAAGACCTTTAACATGAAAACTTCAAAATACTTCAGAAAGAAATTGAAGAGGACTTAAGGAAATGGAAGAATATTCCATGCTCATGGGTAGGAAAAATTAGTATTATCAAAGTTACCATCTTACCTAAACTACTATTTAGATTCAATGCAATCCCTATAAAAAAATCAAACATTATTTTAAGGACTTAGAACAATCAATGATAAAGTTCATGTGGAGCTACAAAAGACCTGGGTTAGCCAAATCCATATTCAAAAACAAGAAACTAGGTGGCATCTCTTTCCCTAACTTGAAGCTTTACTACAAAGCCACAGTGATCAAAATAGCATAGTACTGAAACGAAGATAGGTTCTCAGACCAATGAGTCTGAGAATAGCATATCCAGGGACAAACCCTCAAATATATAGACAACTAATATTTAACAAAGGAGCCAAGAACTTGAAATGGAACAAAGACTGTTTAACAAATGGTGTTGGAACAACTGGAAAACCCCCTGTAAGAAATTAAAGATTGATCCATACCTCACAACTTACACAAAAAGTCAACTCAAAATGGATGAAAGACCTTAAAATAAGACCTAAAACTATAAAGTTTAATAAGGAAAACATAGGCAGAATAGTCCAAGACTTACACATCAAAAGTCTTTGAGAATAGGATGCCAATGGCAAGATCCATAGAATCAAAACTAGATAAATGGGACTACATCAAATTAAAAAGTTTCTGTATGGCAAAAGAAACAAGAGCTAAACTCAAGACAGCTAACTGATTGGGAAAACTTTTTTGAACTCAACACATCAGATAAAGGTTTGATATTTAGTATATACAAATACTCAAATGGTTAGCTCCACAAAAACTTAAAAAACTACAAAAAATGGAGAGAAGAAATGAACAGACATTTCTCTGAAGAACACACAAATGAAAACATTTCCATTATCACTTATCATTAGAAAAATCCATATTAAGACAAAAATGCAGTACCATCTTACAGAATGTGGATGGTACATGCCAAAAACCATGGGAACAGTCTCTGTTGGCTTGGATGTGGTAAGAAAGAAGCTCTCGGGCTGGGGAGGTAGTGCTAGAGATAAGGTGTCTGCCTTGCAAGTGCTAGCCAAGGAAAGATGGCGACCCCGGCGTCCCATATGGTCCCCCCAAGCCAGGGGCAATTTCTGAGTGCTTAGCCAGGAGTAACCCCTGAGCATCAAATGGGTGTGGCCCTAAAAAAAAGAAAGAAAGAAAGGAAAGAAAGAAAGAAAGAAAGAAAGAAAGAAAGAAAGAAAGAAAGAAAGAAAGAAAGAAAGAAAGAAAGAAAGAAAGAAAGAAAGAAAGAAAGGAAGGAAGTAAGGAAGGAAGGAAGGAAGGAAGAAGGAAGGAAGGAAGGAAGGAAGGAAGGAAGGAAAGGAAGGAAGGAAGGAAGGAAAGAAAGAAAGAAAGAAAGAAGAAGAAGGGAAAGGAAGAAAGAAAGAAGAAAGAGAAGATAAGAAAGAAAGAAAGAAAGAAAGATGAAAGAAAGAAAGAAAGAAAGAAAGAAGAAAGAAAGAAAGGAAAGAAAGAAAGAAAAGAAAGAAAGAAAGAAAGAAAGAAAGAAAAAGAAAGAAAAGAAAGAAAGGAAAGAAAGAAAGAAAGAAGAAAGAAGAAAGGAAGGAAGGGGAAGGAATGAAGGAAGGAAGGAAGGAAGGAAGGAAGGAAGGAAGGAGGGAAGGAAGGAAGGAAGGAAGGAAGGAAGGAAGGAAGGAAGGAAGGAAGAAGGAAGGAAGAAAGGAAGGAAAGAAAGAAAGAAAGAAAGAAAGAAAGAAAGAAAGAAAGAAAGAAAGAAAGAAAGAAAGAAAGAAAGAAAGAAAGAAAGAAAGAAAGAAAGATAGAAAGAAAGAAAGAAAAGAAAGAAAGAAAGAAAGAAAGAAAGAAAGGAAAGAAAGATAAGAAAGAAAGAAAGAAAGAAAGAAAGAAAGAAAGAAAGAAAGAAAGAAAGAAAGAAAGAAAGAAAGAAAGAAAGAAAGAAAGAAAGAAAGAAAGAAAGAAGGAGGAAGGGCTCCCTGTGTGTGACACCAGGCGGGGAAAATCCGCGAAAGTACACCGGCCCAGTGGGGGCTCAGCTGTGAAAGACTGTGAGTGTGACCTGTCTATGTCTGTCTACTGTCCTCTTGCGTGAAACTCTTGCGAGTGGGGCAAAAAGAGGCTCAGAGGAGCACGGCCGCTCCGCTTCGCTACGCGGCTGTGCACTCTTTCTAAGGAAAGAACTCCATTGCAACAAGAAGGAAAAATCACACTAAGAACGGCGCTATATCACAGAAGCAAACATTTCTCTCTGGACTGTCTTCTCTGTTGCATGCTCGGGCCTAAGATTTGACCCAGTGTGAGGCTTCATCCACGGAGGACTCCCCTCCCTTAGAGGCAAGTCAGCCCATCCAGAAAGGGAGGAGCCAGAGGAGTGTGGCTGCCTACATCATATAGGACAATGAATACCACCACAACACGTAGAAAAACCCACAATACAAGTGTGACAATGGGGAAACAACGCAGGCCAGCATCAGACATAGAGAATGAAGATGACAATTCTGAGGACCAGATAATGACTGAACAACTAATCAACCTCTCAGATAAGGACTTTAGACTAGCAATATGGAAGGTGCTCAACAGACTCCAAGAAACCATGGATCGAGTTGAACAGAACACTAATAAGAACCAAGAAAATATGAAGGCAGAAATGACAAAACTCCAAACTGAAATAACATGTCAACTAACAGGACTGAAAAAGTCAGTAAACGAAGTGAATGACAAAATGGATAAGCTCTGGGACAGGGTATCAGAAGGCTGAGAATAGACTTGGTGCTGTGGAAGATGAGATACATAACAATTCCATACAGCAGGAGAGATTGGACAAAAAACTTAAAGCAAATGAGCAGACAATGGAAAAATTAGTCAAGAATGGGAACAGACGAAAATAGAAGTCTATGATAAGATCAACAGAAACAACTTAAGAATCATTGGAGTCCCAGAGACCCAGGAAGAAAATTTCCAGGAAGAATCAATGGTCAAGAACATCATTAAAGAGAAACTTCCAGAGCTAAAGAATATATGTGATCAAATCCTGCATGCCCGAAGAGTACCAACCAAAAGAGGACCCCAGAAAAACCACCCCAAGACACATCCTAGTCACAATGACAAATCCCACAGATAGAGACAGAATTCTGAAAACAGCAAGATCAAAAGGGGAAATCATGTTCAAGCAAGCTTCCCTGAGATTTACAGCAGACCTGTCACCAGAAACGCTCAATGCCAGAAAGCAGTGGTGGGATATTGTGACAAGACTGAATGAAATGAATGCTTCACCCAGAATACTATACCCTGCAAAACTCACTTTCTCGTTTGATGGAAGAATACATGGTTTCACAGACAAAAAACAGCTCAGAAACTTCACAGACACAAAACCAGTCTTAAGAGAAAAACTGAAAGACCTAATCTAAGACAAGACTACCCAAAAGACACACCAAATTTTTGAAATAAAGATGGCGTTAAATCCCAGGACAATTCTTTCTCTCAACGTCAATGGACTAAATGCAACCAGTTAAGAGACACAGAGTGGCTAAATGGATCAAAAAACTCAATCCAACCTTCTGCTGCCTACAAGAAACGCACCTGAATAGTCAGAACAAACATAGACTCAAAATAAAAGGCTGGAGAAAAGTTATCCAAGCAAACAACACCCATAAAAAAGCTGGAGTGGCCATACTAATATCAGATAATGCAAACTTTATACTCAGGAAGGTTGTAAGGGACAAAGACGGACATTTTATATTAATCAAGGGGTACGTAGAGCAGGAAGAATTCACTCTCCTAAACATATATGCACCGAATGAGGGGCCAGCAAAATATTTAGTACAAACTGTTGACAAATCTGAAAAATAATATCAACAACAACACAATAATTGTGGGGGACCTTAACACGGCTTTGTCAACACTGGACAGGTCAACCAGACTGAAACCCAACAAGAATATACTAGACCTGAGGAGAGAAATGGAAGAAAGAGGCCTAGTGGATATATATAGGACACTCCATCCCCAGAAACCTGGATACACATTCTTCTCCAATGTACATGGGACATTCTCCAGGATAGACTACATGCTGGCACATAAAACATACCTCCATAAGATCAAGAGGATAGAAATTTTGCAGACTACCTTCGCTGACCACAAGGCTCTGAAATTATTTGTGAACTCCAAAGGGACTCAGAAGAAACACATTAACACCTGGAAGTTAAACAGCCTCATGCTCAATAACCAGTGGGTCCGAGATAAAATCAAGGAGGAAATAAAAAGGTTCCTGGAAACAAATGACAATAAAGACACAAACTCTCAGAACTTATGGGACACAGCAAAAGCAGTACTGAGAGGAAAATTTATAGCTTTGCAAGCACACATCAGGAAGGAAGAAGGAGCTTACCTGAGTAGCTTAATGACACAGCTAATAGAACTAGAAAATGCTCAACAAAAGGACCCAAGAATAGGAAGACAGAAGGAAATAACAAAGCTGAGAGCAGAAATCAACGAAGTGGAAACTCAAAAAACAATCCGAAAGATCAACGAAAGCAGAAGTTGGTTCTTTGAAAAAATAAACAAGATTGATAGACCACTGGCAAACCTAACAAAGAAAGAGAGAGAGAGAAACTTGATAACTCGTATCAGGAATGAAAAAGGAGAGATCACTACTGATATGACAGAGATTCAAAGGGTAATCAGAAACTACTTTGAAAAACTCTACGCCACTAAAAATGAGAACCTGGAAGAAATGGATAAATTCTTGGACTCTTATAATCTTCCACGGTTGAAGGAAGAGGATGTAGCATATCTAAACACCCCCATCACCATTGATGAAATTAAAACAGTAATCAAATGTCTGCCGAAAAACAAAAGCCCAGGTCCAGATGGATTCACTAATGAATTCTATCAAACTTTCCAAGAGGAACTACTGCCAATCTTGGCAAGACTCTTTCATGAAATTGAACAAACAGAAACACTTCCAAATAGCTTTTATGAAGCCAACATCACCTTGATACCTAAACCAGACAGAGACGCTACCAAAAAAAAAAAAATTACAGACCAATATCACTGATGAATGCAGATGCAAAGATCCTCAACAAAATCCTGGCAAACAGGATTCAATGCCTCGTTAAGAAGATCATCCACTACGATCAAGTAGGTTTCATCCCAGGAATGCAAGGTTGGTTTAACATCCGTAAATCTATCAACATAATACACAACATCAATAACAAGAAAAATAAAACCACATGATCATATCAATAGATGCAGAGAAAGCATTTGATAAGGTCCAACACCCATTCTTGATCAAAACTCTCAGCAAGATGGGAATGGAGGGAACCTTTCTCAATATAGTGAAGGCCATCTACCGCAAGCCAGTGGCAAATATTATCCTCAATGGAGAAAAACTGAAAGCCTTCCCTCTAAATTCTGGCACAAGACAAGGCTGTCCTCTCTCACCACTCCTATTCAACATAGCACTGGAAGTACTTGCTATAGCGATTAGGCAAGAAAAGGATATCAAGGGAATCCAGATAGGAAAGGAAGAAGTCAAGCTCTCACTGTTGTGCAGATGACATGATACTCTACTTAGAAAACCCTAAAGACTCTATCAAAAAGCTTCTAGAAACAATAGACTCATATAGCAAGGTGGCAGGCTACAAAATTAACACACAAAAATCAATGGCCTTTCTATATACCAATAGTAATAAGGATGAAATGGACATTAAGAAAACAACCCCATTCACAATAGTACCACACAAACTCAAATATCTTGGAATCAACTTGACTAAATATGTGAAGGACCTATACAAAGAAAACTATAAAACTCTGCTCCAAGAAATAAGAGAGGACACACGGAAATGGAAACACATACCCTGCTCATGGATTGGCAGGATTAACATTATCAAAATGTCAATACTCCCCAAGGCATTATACAGATTTAATGCCATCCCTCTAAAGATACCCATGACATTCTTCAAAGAAGTGGATCAGACACTTTTGAAATTCATTTGGAACAATAAACACCCTCGAATAGCTAAAGCAATCATTGGGAAAAAGAATATGGGAGGAATTACTTTTCCCAACTTTAAACTGTACTACAAAGCAACAGTTTATCAAAACAGCATGGTATTGGAATAAGGATAGGTCCTCAGATCAGTGGATAGGCTTGAATACTCAGAAAATGTTCCCCAGAGATACAACCATCTAATTTTTGATAAAGGAGCAGGAAATCCTAAATGGAGCAGGGAAAGCCTCTTCAACAAGTGGTGTTGGCACAATTGGATAGCCACTTGCAAAAAATTAAACTTAGACCCCCAGCTAACATCATGTACAAAGGTAAAATCCAAATGGATTAAAGACCTCGATATCAGCCCCAAAACCATAAGATATATAGAACAGCACATAGGCAAGACACTCCAGGACATTACAGGCATCTTCAAGGAGGAAACTGCACTCTCCAAGCAAGTGAAAGCAGAGATTAACAGATGGGAATATATTAAGCTGAGAAGCTTCTGCACCTCAAAGGAAATAGTGCCCAGGATACAAGAGCCACCCACTGAGTGGGAGAAACTATTCACCCAATACCCATCAGATAAGGGGCTAATCTCCAAAATATACAAGGCACTGACAGAACTTTACAAGAAAAAAACATCTAACCCCATCAAAAAATGGGGAGAAGAAATGAACAGACACTTTGACAAAGAAGAAATACGCATGGCCAAAAGACACATGAAAAAATGTTCCACATCACTAATCATCAGGGAGATGCAAATCAAAACAACGATGAGATACCACCTCACACCCCAGAGAATGGCACACATCACAAAGAATGAGAATAAACAGTGTTGGCGGGGATGTGGAGAGAAGGAACTCTTATCCACTGCTGGTGGGAATGCTGTCTAGTTCAACCTTTATGGAAAGCGATATGGAGATTCCTCCAAAAACTGGAAATCGAGCTCCCATACGATCCAGCTATACCACTCCTAGGAATATACCCTAGGAACACAAAAATACAATACAAAAACCCCTTCCTTACACCTATATTCCTTGCAGCTCTATTTACCATAGCAAGACTCTGGAAACAACCAAGATGCCCTTCAACAGATGAATGGCTAAAGAAACTGTGGTACATATACACAATGGAATATTATGCAGCTGTCAGGAGAGATGAAGTCATGAAATTTTCCTATACATGGATGTACATGGAATCTATTATGCTGAGTAAAATAAGTCAGAGAGAGAGAGAAAAATGCAGAATGGTCTCACTCATCTATGGGTTTTAAGAAAAATGAAAGACACCCTTGTAATAATAATTTTCAGACACAAAAGAGAAAAGAGCTGGAAGTTCCAGCTCACCTCATGAAGCTCACCACAAAGAGTGATGAGTTTAGTTAGAGAAATAACTACATTTTGAACTGTCCTAATATTGAGAATGTATGAGGGAAATGTAGAGCCTGTTTAGGGTACAGGCGGGGGTTGGGTGGGGAGGAGGGAGATTTGGGACTTGGGTGATGGGAATGTTGCACTGGTGATGGGTGGTGTTCCTTTTATGACTGAAACCCAAACACAATCATGTATGTAATCAAGGTGTTTAAATAAAAAAAAAATTATGCATTAAAAAAAAAGACTTAGCTTCACTGAGAAAAAAAAATATTTCAAATAATAAACTATTAGACCATTGAGAAAATGGATCTCTTTCACCAAAAAAAAAAAAGAAAGAAAGAAGGAGGAAGAAAGGGAGGGAGGAAGGAAGAAAGAAAAAGAAAGAAAGAAAGAAAAGAAAGAAAGAAAGAAAGAAAGTAAAGAAAGAAAGAAAGAAAGAAAGAAAGAAAGAAAGAAAGAAAGAAAGAATGAAAGAAAAGAAAGAAAGAAAGAAAGAAAGAAAGAAAGAAAGAAAGAAAGAAAGAAAGAAAGAAAGGAAAGAAAGAAAGAAAGAAAGAAAGAAAGAAAGAAAAGAAAGAAAGAAAGAAGAAAGAAAGAAAGAAAGAAAGAAAGAAAGAAAGAAAGAAAGAAAGAAAGAAAGAAAGAAAGAAAGAAGAAAGAAAGAAAGAAAGAAGAAAGAAAGAAAAAGAAAGAAAGAAAGAAAGAAAGCAAGAAAAAAGAAAAGAAAGAAGCTCTCATTCACTGCTGGTGGGAATGCTGCCTATCCAACCCCTTGGAAAATAGTATCGAGGGTTTTCAGTAAACTCAAAATTGAGCTACCTTATGACCTAGCAATCCCTCTCTTGGGTGTCTATCTCCAGGACAGAATAACACCCAAAAATATGTATGTACATCACTATTCAAAGCAGCACTCTAAACAATAGCTAAGGCTTGGAATCAACCTAGATGTCCAATGACAGATAATGAAAATGTGGTATATGTATACAAGGGAATACTATGTAGATGTAAGAAATGATACAATTATGCAATTTGCAGAAACATGGAAGAAACTAGAAAATATGTTAAAAGAAGTAATCCAGAAGAATGACATCATTTATATGTGGTATTTAGAATAACTCCATAAAGAAACACAATGGTCTAAATAGTAGATACTCGAAACATGGTAGTTGCCATGTTATAGTGCTGAGAAGGAAACAAATCATCTGGAAAATGAGAGACACGAAGCCTTGCCTCTCTTTTATGTTTCTTTTCCATGGATATAGGACTTCAAAATTTTACAAGGAATATGTTCTAGATCTGAGTTGTGCTGCATAATTGACATTACTAGCGATAGTAATATATACTTAATAATACTATATAACATGCACTTAACTTTTAATAAATCTCATGTTAAGTACTCATATTAAAATAGACGGTGGATAGATAGTAAAATTGAGCCATCAAAATAAAAGTTTATAAATCATGCTTTCTCCATTTACAGCCACCTGAATTCAAATAAGTAAACACATAGACCGTGAGAAAAAACATTTTAAAATAAAGAATTCCTATAAACTTTAAAACACATCATTTTAAGTTTGGTGAAATAATGAAAATAAACTTGGTATTTATTCTGTTGCTACTTTGACCTAAGGAGCTCAAAGACTCCATAAATAATAAAGTTACAATATTTTTAACTGTGTCCATGAAATTATTTTATGAAATGTAATTGAAAAACTTGAAGGATGAGACATCAAATTGTGTCAGAGATCACAGGTCTCAATGATCAAAACCATAATAAAAAATCAAGAGATATTTCTTTGAAAGTTCTGAGAAATTAACTGTCCAAAATACTAGTCTTCTTGCCTGATTAATTGAATAAAATGTCAAATATGTTGATTATAAAGGAATTAGGTATTCATGTTGTAGGATTCACTACTTTGAAAACAAATGTTTTCAATTGATGTTATAAAACATATACATGCATCAACATTAAAACCCTTCCCAAATTAACAAAAATATAAACAAGATTGTCCTGTAGCAGATCAAATTGTGCCTACATTTTAAAGTCAATACAACATGTATTTCCATATGACATACAACTTGGATATATTTTCTTTCTGAGTTATTTGATTTCTCATTAAAAGTAGAATCTATCCTGAAATAACAATTTCTTGGGAATTCTTGGTGAAAATGACTCTAGTAGTCTGAGACAGCATTAAAGCAATAACATAGCAGGCATACAAAAAATATTCACAGCTACTCTCTGTTCCCTGGGAATTTAGATGGGTAATCCCATATGGCTAATAGTGCTTGTTATGTATGATGCAGAATAATTCCAAAACAATATAAGTCACCAAGGGATAGTAAGAGGGAATTAATAAGAAGGGAACTTTGCTTTTCTGATGAAAATTGAGCTGCTGGCAATTTTTTTTCCCAATGACTGACAATAATATCCTGCACTCTTCAAACTTAGATGTTAATTTTGTTCCAATACATGACAATGAAGGAAATTAGCTTATTCAACTACTTGTTTCACTGTGATTTTATTTAGAAACAACATGTTTCTCTCTCAGGTTCCATAAGTTGGTCACCTAGAATAGGGTTATCTTTGTAGGAATTATGAGGATCAGTTTGTTTGTTTGTTTGTTTGTGTTGGCAAAGAGCAAAGAAAAAACATTCTTGAAAGATTTTGATGCATAAAATTGTAACTTCCATGTTCTTAGACAAAAATTCTCTAAATATTACCTAATGTTTATAATATAATTTAATTCCTGGAAGGTACTGATCACAGTATTTTATTAGATATTAAGATATATCCTAATTAGATATGTTATATTTATGTTAACAATGATATAGTATCATATTTATGATGTATGACATATATTTATAATATATCAGCAATAAGCTTCATAAAGTGATATAAACAATAAACTTCCATAGAGTGAGCTAAAGTAGGTTTCAGGCTTATAAATTAGGAGCAATAACTCTGTAAAGCACAACTGATTTTGTGCACTCAGGCAATGGGATTAACTTAATGCCACAAGCTCTTCTCTTTCTGAAAGGTAAATTTCTCCTGGCTGAAGAGAACAGCAATAATTATTTAAAATTCCTGAAGTAGGCCAACCATTTGTCCAGAGGGCAAAGAAATCTTGCTTAACTGGCTTCCACTCGAAACCAGTGTCAAGTTCCCGACCTTATGAACCCTGTAGAAGAGTATTAGGTAGAAAAAGAGGAGCTGAACTCTTTAGCTTCTTTCTCTTTCTTCTAAAATCAGGGCAGGCAATGGTATTATATTTATATTGGCATTCACAGATTACTTCTTAAATAGAATTATTGAAAAGGAAGAAGAAACTTCATTATCAAATACAAATAGGTGAGATTATTTTCAGCATCCTGTTCCTGAAATTATAGTTTTCATGAAGGGAATAATTTATTTCCTTATAGTAGTTATTACTAGCAGCTGAAAACAAAATAAACATCACTCCAAGAATTTATGAAGACATTATTTCTTATATAAGATATACTGTACACTGGTAATTTCAAAAAATCTAACTCAGGAATGGATAATCTGGCAGGGCAGACTTTAGGTTAGTGGGTTAGATATTGTTGACTATAATTTCCTAAATGATATTTTTGTCTGGTCTCAGGGTTTTTTGCATGGGCGCATCATAGGCAAAATACTAGGTTTATAGGAGGTTCCATCCATTTTGAATGGCCCTCAAGTTGTTTATTTACACAGGGAGGTTCTCTGCCTTAAACATTTTGTTTTGGTTTCTGACTTAAGCTCCCATCTATAAATTATTATCTATAAATTATACCTTATTGGTACATCAATTTCGGACATCAGATGGACTTTAGCCTGGATTAAGAACTTGGATTAAGTTCAGAAACCTATTTATCATCATTGCAGTGGCCCCCCATGTGCAGGGGGTATATGCTTCTTCCTCCAAAATAAGGGCCTAATTCAATGACCTCAAAGATGGGCTTTCTGGTCTACCTGGACTTGAATGAAAAAGGGTTCGGAGAGATAGCATGAAGATAAGGCATTTGCCTCACATCCAGAAGGTCATTGGTTCGAATCCCGGTATCTTCCAGGAGCGATTTCTGAGCGTGGAGCCAGGAGTAACTCCTGAGCTCTGCCAGGTGTGACCCAAAAACCAAATACTAAAAACCAACAACAACAACAACAACAACAAATAAAGAAAAGGTGTTTCTTCTCGCCTGCTACACAACCTTTCTGGCGTCTCTTTGAAGGATCTATGTATGTCTTAGATTTATCTTCTCAGGAGCTTGTAGTTGATTCCTTGATACATGTTTCTGGTTTTAAACACCCTGTATTTAGGTTAGAAGTTTTTCTTTACATTTTCCCGTGATGTGCTTATGCAAACAGCCGCTCTTTTATTATTGACTAGTTTTTCCTTTAATAATTGTAGACAATATTGTTTGTTTACTAAAAGCAAATGGGGGAATTGTTGTGTATGTAAATATTTTATGGGATTATTATGTTACTGACCCTACCCTGATCAGTGCTTGTGTCCTACTCTAGGATGTGACCTGGCATTCTGCCCCCACCCTAGGGTACTCATTCTTGGAAAATAATTTTGTATGCTAACAACAAAATTGATAAAGTTTATTGAAAATAATATAGCCATTTTATGTGAATCAATAATTCTTATCCCAAAAATTATATATTGATATTATAAAAACATAAAAATTATTAATACCAGATTTTTCTTTATAACTATGAAGGGAGGAAAATTCTTACCTCTATAATATTATGCTTCAAAGACTTGGATACCCCTCAATTTCTCAATATATGCTAAAGTCTTTATATATTCCTTGTTAGTCCCATTGTTCTGAGTACCACTAGCAGTAAATGCAGTGTACCAACAATCATAATTATTTATTTATTCCTAAACACTGGTTAAAAAGCACATGCTTTACAATATTTCCCTCTAAAGCTTGAGTTCTTGAAAATCATTTGAAGCACCTAAATGTACATTTATGAAAAAGACAATTTCAAAACTAGCACTCTAAATACTAAACACTCCTCTAGCTAGCTAGGTGTTTTTTTTTGTTGTTGTTGTTGTTGTTTTTTATAGTTGCCTATATAAAATAACTTGTCAATTTTAACTTTGATCTTAGGAGAACATACATACATCTGATATACTGCTATTTATAATAATCAGCTTATATAATGATACTATTCCTAATTTAAAGTTGAAAATACTTGGGGAAAATTTAATTCTCTTTTTGAGACACTCCCTCTGGTAAAGGCTGAAGGTACATTGGGAAAAGCAGAGAGGAAAGCTTATCATTTTTGAAGCCGTAGCATCATCAGCTGCCAATTTAACAGTCTCTGCAAGAATTAAGACTACTTTATTTTTTAAAAGATAGTTCGAAAGTATTATACTATTAGCTATTCTGATTCTAGTACATGCCAGGAAGGACAGGTTCTTATTATACTATGTTTTATTTTTGATCTAATCCATCCAAGAGCCTGAAGTTTCAGCATAGTAATACAGAGAAATTCTTTGATGATAATTGGAAACTGTACTATCCTGCCCCTTAAGTTATACAATCTGTCACTAAGATTGTCATTTGGACTATAAAGAGCCAGTAATAAAAAATGGGCTTGCAAAGTATCAGTGGGGTTTATAATAGCAAGTCAGCACCTCTTGTAAATGTTCTCTCATGGATTGATATGATAAATAGAAGGGAGAAAGGCGTGGATCCCTACCCTGATATATTTAGAGCCTTAGTATACTCTCAGAAAATATTCTCATCCAAATACTTTTTGTACTGACAATCTAATGTGGGAAGAGGTGCATACTACACAGTAGTTATTGAAAAAGTTAAATATAACACCAGGCATTAAAACCTAGTACTGTCTTGTCATGATAAAGATTGTAGCAAGAACAGGAAATGGCATAACACAAATTCGGTTACATGATAATAATCTCATGAATGTAAAGAATATAGGAAATGGAACAAATGTATCTATTCCATTACCACTTTCAAACGGTTACCTCCTTGTCCTAGTCACATGTCCTACTTATGGTTCTAATTAAAGCATAACAAAATCAAAGGGCTGATATTAGGAACCAGAACCACCCCCACTTATGTGTATGCAAGCATGCAAATATCCCCGAGCTCTGCTGCTCTAGAGAATTCCTTTTCAGGTGAAATCAAAACTAAAAGGAGCAGAGAATATTAAAAACTAGGCTACAAAGGAAGGGACAGTCATTCTCAACACACTTTATCAGGGTTGGGAATTCCCTGAAAGTAACTTTTCCATCTTGCCTTCAAAACTCAGCTTACTGAAGTGGAAATTCTGTCTCATGGTGTGTTGTTCTCTCTCCTTTTCTGAGTTCTTGCTATTGGACTAGGGCTTATACTAAGTACAAAGGAAAACAAGGAAGCTAGAATTGATTGTGCTCACAATCAGATCAAATCAGAGCTCTTGTTGCCAACTTTCACTGCTCTGTGACTCAGTTCTGTTAGCCTGAAGGCATGTTTCCCTAGGAAAGCATTTTAAATAATTCTGTGTGTGATTTATATTTTTCTTACCCAAAGATAACTACTTCAGATATGAGGGGGAGTAGTGAGGAATAGTGGCTGAGTATGCCAAATAAATACTAAAAAAATTGAAAGCCAGATTGCCTAGAATGCTTATGTCTCAACCAGATATCATTCACTGTGCTCAAATGTCTAGTAATGTTTTACTGGTATCCATGTAATTTTACTATACATTCTCTTCTACTATGTATTTATACAGGCAAGCATCCCTGTATACACTTCGCATATTAGATTTGTCCCTTGTTACTAAATGGTCCTGTTTGGCTAATAGGGAACACAATAGAGTCTTTTGCTTTAGTTATATTTCATTTCTTAATTAACTTTAGGAGATTCATCAGTGATTTTATAACTTGATTTTAATAGATAGACTTATCAGATACTATGCAAAAGGATTTTTGTGTGGCCCTTCAGTTTCCCAAATATTCTGTCTTGACTTGCAGAGAGCATACAATGTATTTACCTTTTAAGACAGAGGAAATTGGATGTTCCAATTAGCCTAAAGAGAAATTAGATGGTATATATACTTAAAAATAAAATTTTTTGAAAATCCTGCATAAATATAACGTATGGTGTCAGAGATAGTATATAGGGTAAAGCATTTGCCTTTCATATAGCCAACCCAGGTTTGATCTCCAGCACCCAATATGGTACTCCAAGCACCTGAGAAGTGATACTTGAATGCATTAGTAAGGAGTAAGCACTAAGCAAAAATTTTTTGACTAATTTATAATATCTAAGGCCTTCCTATGATATAATAACTGGTTGTATATTATTATAGCAATCAAAACAATGGCTCTGTTTAATTTATTAAGAAATATTTTATAATATCTTTTCCAGAAGTAAGAACATAGTTGTATACAAATATATCTATTGATATATTATTTTATAATAATTATTCTAAAATATTCTAAGTAATGAGTAAGTAAATAAACTTTAGTAAGATTATTAAAATTTTCTATCATAAAAACTTTAAAAACATCATTTCTTCTTTTACTCTCCAAATAGTCAGGTTAAATATATTCATATATTTATACATATAAACATACCTTTCAAAATATCTCTTACTTTTTGCACTACTTATGGGAGACATTTTAGTTATTTAGATAGAAATAAAATGTGAGTAAAACATGAAATAATTTTTTACTTGTTGTGTAACCAGAAGGTAATATTTTGGCTTTCGGAGCCACATTTTTCTCATTTGAAAAATGAAAAAAAAAGAAAAATATCCATACAAAAATTGGACAAAAACTTGAGTGAATACTTTGCTAGAAAATACAAGTAAATGTCAAACAGGCACAATGTTCATTATCAAGGAAAAGCAAATCAAAATAAAATATGATGTCACCTCACACCTATGTGAATGACCTAGATAAAAATGACTAGAAACTACAAATTCTGGTGAGAGTACAGAGATAAAAAAAATCCCTTTACACTGTGAGTAAGAATACAAACTATCTTATGGAAGCAATATGCAGGTACATCAAAATACTAAAAATAATGTTATGTGAAAGCATGTGATTCGTAGAAATTCTACTTGTAGGAATCAATATGAAGAATCGAAAAAATATCCACCTCTTACCAAATACATTTCTAAACTTCTTGCAACTTTTTTTGCAAGCAGAGACGTGGAAACAGCCCAAGTTCCAACAACAGGTGTATGGATTAATATGTGACCTGTAGAGTCAGAGAAATAGTGTAGGGGTTAGGCACTTGTCTTGTATGCTGCCTGCCACAGTTTAATCCCTGGAACTACATATGGTCCCCAATAGAGATACCTGAGCACAGATTCATTGTAACCTCTCAAATTAACAAAAAATATGTGCTATATGTGCCGAAGATATTATCCAACTAATAAAAATTTTGAAACTTTCCTATTTACAAAAACATATAGATGTAGAGGTAATAATTCTAAATCATAAAAGTCAGAAGGAAAAAGGACAAATGCCAGGTTATTTCAGAAATATGTTTAAAGAATTAACCAAAAGAAAGAAACACAAATTCTTTGATTCTGACCAGAGGTAACCAGAGGAAAGGAGGAAATCAACTGGAAGTGCAGAATGAGAACCAATAGAATATAGTAGAAGAATAGTAGAAATTTGATAGTGGGTGTAGTGTAATCCTACATAATTGCAGAAGTATGAATATAATCATAAATGCACATATTCTCATGAAATGTATCAATTAAAAATAACTCTCCTAGCTCAGAAATCTAAGACACACTCTATTTCATTGAAATTAAGTCTAAAACTGGAATGTAGACATTGCTTATATTTGTGCTTCTCAATGAAATTTTGATTAACATCACACTGGATGTCTTTTTGTTATTTTAATTTTAGGGAGATATTACATTTTATTTTCATGAATATTAAAACTCTTTGTACTATATTTATTGCCTAAGGTCTATCCTTACATGTGAGAGGAACTTTGTTGTTTTTAGTGCCTGCTTAGTGTCTCCTCTTAAGCAATAAAGACACAACAAGGAAAGAAAGTTATAGAGTGAATCACATGGAAAATCTACAAAACACATGATTTATGGTGGAAAAGAGGGGAATTTTTTTAAATAATTATTATTGTGACCAAAGTGAATAACAAATCTTTTACAGTAATATTTAAGGTACATAGTGATAATGAATCAGGGCCATTCCCACCAACAGTGTTGTTCTCATTCCACCTCTGTTCCCAGCATGCATCCCATTTCTTTCTCATTTGCCCCCCTGGTATTCTTGTGTAACTACTCCCCTCTGTGTATAGCTTATTGTAGATTGGGTATCAATTCTGTTGTCATTGACTTTGGGTTTGGTGTTTAAGTTTGATAGTTTTTTTTTTATTTCCATCAGTGTTCATACTACTGTTTGGTCAAGAAGGAAGATTTTTTTTTTTTATCTAGGACACTACATGTAATATCTCCAAAGTAAGATAACTATTTTAAGAAATCTGAGTGAAGAAATGAGTTGTATAACAGAATTCTCAAGTATATATATTTTATGTTTTTACTTAAATCACTGTTTTATACAATGCTATTCATTTGGTATATAATTAAGCAATAATAGAAATAATTTGTAAATTTGGAAGCATTTAATTCAGCTAAACTAAGCAGTTATTTATAACAGACTAATTCTATCTGTACATCAACCTGAAGAACCTATAAATAAAATTGACCAACTGGCAAGGAAAGCTTCCACTAGCCTCTGTGATCTGTTTTTTACAGCAGTCTCTTGGGAAACTACCCGTGTCGGTTTCAAAAGCTTTCAAACTCTGGAATCAGAGATAAGTACTGTCTCAAACATGTACAGATAAATACCAACCACAGCAAGGTACTACTTCCCATCCCAGAAGTGATATCAACTGAGAAGGAAACTTTATCTTATCCAGGGTCTTCACACCATTTTTAATTACTCCACTGTGAGGACCTATTTCCCAATTCCAATCAACTTGCTTGGAAAGCTTGAAGGTATGCTATTTGAAGTTATTTCTCACTTAGAAAAGTCAACCAAGTATTTAAACATTCATTTGGAATACAAAAAATATAGACTGCCTCTTACATAAAGACAAACTGGTAACTGTTACTTGTGTAAATTCATGACTAACAAACCACTTTGTGAATTAAATACCTATAACCTGCCTGTATATTTATAGTTTTATCCTTAGTTGAGCTCTGGTTTCAAATTCTAAGGTACTTAAAAAATAAAAAGCATTCAAATCTATGTGATTTTTTAACTTAATATTTATAGGGATATGGAGTAAGTAAAGAACTAGAGGCATGACACTGCTACCTGCTCCAGATATAACCCAGCTAAACAATAGATAAGAATAAAGAAAAGCTATTTTCACAGGTATATTTTTATTGGCTAAGTATCATATACTTATACATCTTGTAACCCTTACAATTCCTTTGGAAGGAATTAATGTGAGTTGTGGTGGTGATAAGGGAACAATAGATAAATAATAGGTGGTTAATATTTGCCTTTTAGCTATTTATTAAAGCACCTGATTATAGATTAAAATGTTTTATTTATAAATGAAGTAAAATAAATTATTATATTTTAATATCTGTATATTTGAGCTCTGGAGAGATATGTATGCTTTATTTTCTAGAGCATGCCTTTGAAAGAAATATTATAAAAAAGTCAAAATAAATACAAATCATTACATTTGTATAATGACAAGTAACACTTCCCAATGTGATTGAAATCCTTATATGAAATCAAATGTTCAATGATATATTTGAAAATAATCCAAATTTCCCATTTGCCTCTACACAAATGAGAGACTTTATGAACAAGCTGAATTTTGAATTATGTGCTGAATAAAGTTCAGAAATTAAGATAGAGAGGCAATGAGGTAGCACAAAGGTTAAGAAGATACCTCTGCATATACACAACTCTAGTATGATTCCCATACTATACATGGTTTCCCCACTACCACTAGGAGTGATTGCTGAGCACTGAACTAAGAGTAAACTCTCAGCATTGCTGAGTGTGATTCATAAACCAGAAAAATATATAAAATAAAAATAGAACAAAGGTAAGGTGTGACATAAGATATAGTTATAGTGTACTCAGAGAAAATGGGAATAAAGAAGGCAATAGCTATATATGATAACTGTTACGTAGATAACCTCAAATCCTAAGTCATATTTAAGGAGTTTTCACAAAAGTATTACATGGTTTCAGCAATAAAAATATTTGGTAAATTCAGTAACCATATTTGTAAAATATAGGATCTTGAATATGAATAATAAACCGACAAATAGTTCCTAAGACCAGAGATCAGAACACAAAAGAAAATGCAGCTATGACAATAATGAATTAGATTGGCGAATGGAATTTATTGAATTATGACAGTACTGAGTTTTCTGAGAATAGAAAGACTACTTAGGAGGCAAATGCTGTCTGTTCTATAGTTCACTAAATAGAATGTTTGTTCTTTCATTTCCTTATTTTCCCATCACCTCTGGAAATGGACTTTAAAGAATGACATAAAATATATCATGTGCAAGTTGATCATGAGCAAGGTAAGCACCTTCCCCACTATACTATTGCTACAGCCCCAATAAGACATGTCTGTTAAATAAAAAGATCCACAGTTATCAAGTAATACTGGATATCATAGCTAAAATTAATTAATATCACAATTTTGTCCAATATTATCTTATATTATGCTTAATTGAGCATATAAAATTTTGCAATGCATAAGTATAATTATAAAAATATAATTTGGTGGCAGGAAGGTTGCATTAGTGAAGGGGGTGTACATTTTATGACTGACAAGTGTGTTTTAGTCCCTGTATTATCTCTCTATTCCCTAAAAATATTATTGACATATAAATCTGCCTTATCAATTTTAAGTGGTATTTTTGGATACCACACTTGAGTGTAGTCAAAAGGCATAGACATAACTAATGTATTTTATTTTTGGTATACTTCTCTAAGTTTGCAAAATGTTATTTATCAATACCTAGTGTTTCTGCTTCTAAATGTTAATTCATTGGTTAAAATTCTAAAACTCATTCCTCTAACATTGTTATGAACACACACACATACACACAAACCTTTGAAAGAACAGGCAAGATCCAATAAAATTAACTCCTATACTTAGTAAAAACTATGGTAGCCTAGCAGTTCTTAGAAAAAAGAAGAGATAGAGATGTTTGGAAAAAAAAAAAGCTGTTTGATCTTTTGAACAGCAGAATCACATTTAAATTTTGCTGAGGGTGTAGTAAATCGAATATACATATAGAGGTGTTTAATGCTATAGAAATTTATAATGTTGAAAACTAATGGAAATCATTATAAAAGGGGGGGATAGGAAATGTGAGTATGTGATGGACTCTGGCCCACCTAGCGGAGATTCCAAAAGTTGAGTTCTAGTTTTATAGCAATAAAAAACAACCAGGTACTAATGTCTCAATCTCCTTATTTGTAAGACCTTTAACATTTCTAGTTTCTAAATTTCCTTCTCATGACTCATGACCCTGTAACTTGGCAATTTAGTTTAGTCAAGCTAATTTTTTTATGAATAGGAGACAACGAAGTAGTGTGGTAATTGATAATCATTAGGTTATTGGTCTAAGTATACTGAAACAACCTCAGTGCTTCTTGAGGAGTAATGGAAGACATATATTATATGGCAGAAATTTTGGTTTAATTTACTTAAAAACTTTAAGGAAGAAAAGAAAATACTCACAAATAAGTTTTCTTTTTAGGGACGACTCCTTGCAGTGCTTCAGGACTCCTTTTTTGGCTGAGTTCCATGTTTGGGCCAGAGAGGCAGTGGTTTTCTGTGGTCACTGAGACTCATCAGAGGTACACCCAGTGGTACTCAGAGGCTCAGATGACAGGGATGGAATGAAAATTCAAGCATATTAGTTTTGTATTCTACAATGTTAGCTATGTATGCCCTCACCTCCAAGAATAAATTGTTTACTCAAAAGAATATTTTTCATGAATTTGAAAAACATTCTAAAAGATTCTTCTCCATTCTTTTAAGGGAAAACGCTTAAAAAAGGACAATGAACATGTGTTTATATAAAGCCACTTACAGAATTCCTTTTCGAAAGAAGTTCTGCAGTTTTAAAACATGTGCTTGTGTTCTCATTTCCTAATTGTAAACTGAGAAAAATTGAAATTCTAATTAGGTGTTAGTAGATAAATGTAAGGTCAAATGGTATAAAAGAGCATATGATGGAGATAAAGTATAAGGAAAGACCACAAGATTGCCTCTAGTATTAGTGTAAGATAGCTTGTTCTCCACCAAGATCATATGGAAATTTTGATGATGAGAAAGACTCTGTAATGAAGAAGTGTGGCATTAGAAGTTGAGAAGGATTTGTTTGACTTGGAACATTAGTAAACTTTAGTAAGTTGGGGCCAAGTTCTTTGGAGAATCGGAAGGGAGAATAGAAGAGGAAGTGGAGTAAAACTCCACTTTCTTTTTTCCTACATGAGAAGAGCTAATCAAAATGATCATATCACTGTAAAGTCTACAAAACATGAGTTTAGTGATGTACTTTGCTTTTAACAAAGATCAAGTCATTCAAGCAGCATTATAGGCAAAGACTAAGACTCTAAAACCAGTTAGATATTCTTAGAACCTATTTATACTTTAATTAGAATGTCCATTTCTGTCTGAGGACTTGTAAATATGTGACAAACTCCCAGTGTAGAAGTGAGAGTCATGGTTAAATGCTATAAACTACCTGTTCTGAAGGAGATATTCAATACCAAACAAGTAGGAAGATGTAAACGTAGGAAATGGGCAAACTTGTGCTAATAAAAACATATTATGTTTTGTTTTGTTTTGGGCCATACCTGGTGGCACTCAGGGGTTACTTGTGCATCTGTGCTCAAAAATTACTTCTAACAGGCTGAGGGATGGTGGTACTATATGAGATATTGGACATTTAAGCAGGTTGGCCACATGCAAGATTAATGCCTTACTGCTCTGGCTCCAAGAAAAACTTTTTTTTTTTTTGGTTTTTGGGCCACACCCGGTGACGCTCAGGGGTTACTCCTGGCTATGCGCTCAGAAGTCGCTCCTGGCTTGGGGGACCATATGGGACGCCGGGGGATCGAACCGCGGTCCGTCTCCTAGGCTAGCGCAGGTAAGGCAGGCACCTTACCTCCAGCGCCACCGCCCGGCCCCTCCAAGAAAAACTTTTTACAAATATTTTTGTCCTATACCTAACAGGGTTTACTCATTGCTCTGCACTTAGTGACTCGGGTCACTCTGGCGGGTGCTTAGAAAACATATGAGATGCTAGGGATCAAACCTGGTTAGCTATATGCATGGTAAATGCCCTACTCCCTGTACTATTGCTCTGGCCCCAAGAAGGTATTAATTTAAGAGTGTAAAAAGGTAACAAGAATACATATATAAAGAATATATAAATTTTATTTTTGCAGTATAAATAAAATCATTATCATTTTTCCTTGCAACATTATTTAATTGAGAAGTAAAAGAGGATGAAAATGTATTTATAAAAGTCAGATTCCTCTGGAGCTAGGCAACAATGATCACAGCTAAAGTCACTTATAATTTAGGATACTACCAAATGACTATGCATAATTTTTTAAAACTAATGCAATTTTGATAGAGTATGGAGTATGTAATTTTGGACTCCTTTGCAAGCTGATCTTTATTTTTCATAAGTTAAACCCTGGGTACAAATGATGAATTATGCTTTTATATGACAAAATTCAAAACAATGTCCTTTACCAGTTATTTTGAATTCTTGAATTTTTCAAAATGCACAGATAAATAAGGAAAGTTAAATCTAAGCAAATAGGAAACATTCTAATAAATCCCTTTTAAAGCAATATTCTTGTAATAAGTGTATTGATTAGAGATGGTAATAGTTGACATTTATGTTTTCTCTGTAATGTCATCTAATACAATACTGTCTATGTTACACATAGGTAAAAGATCATGTAGAACATTGTTTGATAGCATAAAGCAAAGCTTTGAAAAGATAAGAAAGCTTGTATCGCCTTCGTCTATTTTGGTCTCTTAATAATTTATTTTTGCCAAACAAAACTGATAGGATGTTATTTCACTGCTTCTAATTAAAACATTTAGTAACTAAACATCAAGTTTAACATTGCAGGAGGATAAACTGGAACAGGCCAACATGAATAAGTGATTAATTCTAAAATAATAAAATAATGCAGCAGACACAGTCAATTTTATGCTTGCAAAAAAAATGATGAGTGGGAAATTTGTGACACCTGATTAAAAATCATTGCTCCTGCAAGGTGATATAATGGCTTTAAACTGAATAAAAAATAGATGCAGGGAAAATCAAAGCTGACACAGTGAAACTACATAGAAAGAAGTAGGTAGAATAATGACAATGTCAAGCAACTAATGGAGTTAATGAGGCATAATGTGATGGTGCTAAAGATCTTGTTTCTTCTAAAACAACTAGAGAATATATCTGATTAATTTGCTTACTTTTCTTCTTACTCTCAGGGGCACCAGTTTGGTCATCTTTTTTACACCACTTCTATGAAAAAAAAACTCAAAGTAATACTTACTATGAGAAGGCTATACTTTAAAAGTGAAAGGAAATATTAAAATTACAGCCTTTAAATGATATATTGAATGAAAATTTAATTAGCTAACTCTATAACCAATTCCAAAGTTGTTTCTGCATATGAAAACACAAGTGAAAAAATAACTACATCTCTACTATTTCTGGCTCCACAAAAGGGACAAAAATAATAATTTTGTGCCTCATCAATAAATTTTTTGGGGGTAGGCCAGACCAGATGATGCTCAGGGGTTACTCCTGGCTATGCACTCAGGAATCACTCCTGTCTTGGGGGACTATATAGATGCCAGGGGATCAAACCAAAGTCCACATTAGGTCAGCTGCCACATGCAAGGCAAACACCCTACACTGCACCACTGCTCTGGCCCCTCATCAATGAAGTTTATATCTATGCCGAAAAAAAGTGGATTTGTGTTACACTATGTGTAATTATGTTAAATTATCCCTAAACTTTTGTTATGGTTGTAAAAAAACTCATCAATAGCTTCCTCCACAGTATTATATATTAAAAAAATATTAGAATAGGATACAAGGGAGACTGAGAGGAGAAGACTAATGAGAGAGATTCCATTGACTTCTGACCCATGCCAGGGACCTCCTTAAAACTACAAAGATTGTTTTCAAGATAGGTGCTAGTGCCCTTCTCTGAAAACAGATTTAACTTGACTAGGCATCTATTTGGTGAGTTTAGGGTCTAAAACAAGAGATGTTTTATCTTGGTTAAGCATGCAATTTGTCCTATTTAAGCAAGTAACACAAATTTCCTTACAAAGCTCTATGCTCATTAGCTGGTAATTAGGGTAATAAATCTGGAATCACCAAAAAAGATCAGTGAAAACATCATAACACATGCAAATTCAAGAATGAGTTTACTCATTCTTAAAGGAACCAGTTTTTAGATATCTATTCAAATTCTGAATTTGAGGCTGCATCATCACAGATTTTATCCCCAAGATTAAAATGAAGAAAGACTGGAAAGTATTTTAAAAATCCGCTTAATAATTTGTGTAAAAATCAGCAATGTCACAGACATTCATTGTAGTTAAGAACACCTTCCTTGTAAAGTATGTTTTTGAAAAGCACAAGTAGACTTTTCATACTAATTTTCATACAGAAACATCTTTTTTTTTTTTTTTTTGCAAGTAAGTACTTACTTTTGTTGCTGGAGGGAACCAATGGCCTGAAGGTAGTGAGCAATAAGTCAGAATTCTCAAAGTGATTCAAAATATTGTCAAAAGATAACTCAGAAGAGGATTTTGCAAAGCACAAAGCTCACACTCCACCCTTACTATAGAGCCCTCTCGGTTGGCTAGAAAACTTGAACTACTCTAGAGATCAGAGCAAATTGCCAAGTCATAAGAAATCAAGAAATTCTGCTTTCCTTTTTATTCCCCTTAATGCACTTGTGTTGATTCTTCCTGTTTACTTGAAAACTATCATACACCATTTTAGTATTCTTCACTTGCAAACTGTTCACAACAGGCATTTTTAATATCTTTTTCAAATATACCCATCCTTCTCCAAGATTCACATTAAGTGATAGCAGTCTAAATCATGCCTATACATGCTATGTATTTTCTGTTTATTTCTGAGCTCCACCCAACTTGTTAATTTTCATCACCTAAGATTTAGAAAATTTTGATTCATGTCAGTATCTCATTAAGACTGACTAAAACTTACTAGTACATTAGTATAGACATGACCTCTCTCTAAAGGATTTTCCTGAGACACTGTGTCCTGATCCCTCTAGGTAACACAAATGACACCTTAGGTAACACAACTGATTTTTTTTGTAGTTAATATTTCTGTGAAGAATGTTACTCTTGCTCAAATCCAGTACTGAGCTTCTATGTTTCAACTTCACCAAAGTGACAGAATTCTCCACGTATCTAATGTATTCCAACTTTTACTAAAGTGACCATTTTTCATCAATTATCATTCTTCATTTGGGACTAAAATATAGACTTTTGACTAAGAGAACACCATTAGTAATTTAGAATGTTATAAATATGTATCCCATATTTCAGAAAAGTAAATGGTTGATGCCAAATTCAACATATGATATTCATTTATATCTTATTCTTGTAGGTAAGCTTTTGGAGAGCTACATAGGCCATACTTAGTGAATGCTCTAGGTGAACAAGAATAAATACATTTGGTCATCACAGCTAAAACACTGAGTATTGTGGGTGCAAATGTATCTTTATTTTGAAGTTAATTCTATTACATTGTCTAATATTTCTGCCAAAATTTAGAATTTTTGAGATGTGATATGTAGAGGTTTAAGCATAAATACTATTACTTTCATAAATGATTAGAATTTATCTTACTTAAAAATAAATTTAATTTTTTTCTTCTCACTTGATACTTTAATTTTCTTTGCTGGGGGTGGGAGTGTTAGGGCCACACCCATGGATGCCTAGTTCTGAACTCAGGAGCCTCCCCTGGCAGGCTCAGGTGACCATTTGCGATCCCACTACCAAAGCTAAGTCAGTCACATGGAAGACAAATTCCATACAAGTTGTGCAATCACCTTGACCCCTGTTACTTTAATTTTTAATGGCACTTATAGCACTTTTTAACTTATTCTTTATATAGACTATTTGACAATAATTTGAATTTTATCAGTATAGTAACACTTTGCTTCTTGGCCTTTCACTGAAGTAAAATGAAAGTGCTATATGTTGTAATATATACGTTGGTGGAGAGATAGCTCAGCAGACTGAAGTTAGGTATCCTGAGAACTCTTGGGAGTAGTTGTTGAACACATGGCCTTGAGTAACCCTGAGCACTATGAGGTATGTATTTCTAAATAGCTGAATAAAAATCTCTGAATTCATTGTCTAGAATTCTACCAGGCAAAGGCTATTAAATAGTTAATCACTTTTTCAACCAGCCATTTTTGAATGGCCATTTTTCAGATACAGTGGGTAGGCATTTCACTTGAATGACCCAACCACAAAAATATCATCTGAGTAAGACATCATCTAAGTAAATGCTTTCAGTCAATACTGATACATAACTAAACTAGGGAAAAGATAAAAATGACCAGGCTATCAGAAAAGGCCATTGGGGCATGAAAACCTCTCTGCCTTACCAGTATGAAGTTAATGGTTCAAAACCCAGTGTTGCCTACATGCAGTGAGCATAATCTCTGATCATTAGAAGATACCAGAATCACAAGAAAGTGCTTAATCTCTGGCCCTTGGAAAGCAGGGGTGTGTGAGCACCACAACCAAAGTAAAATGTACACAGGAGTATGGTTCCCAGACAGCATATGTGTGAGTGGCACAGCACCACTGTTGAGGTGACATCCAGATTGTGCAAAGGAACACACTTAAAGAATGAGATTCCTGTGAACTTCATGCTAACTTGTGCATGCACAATAATCAAGTACTTTTGTAGGTTGTTAGGAAAACAATAAGAGTTTTTAAAGGCAAGAAAAATAAAGGATAAAAGAAAAATAAAAGGAACATCAAGATCTGAAACTTCTTACCTGAGGATATTCTATTTTCCATACTCCCAGGGAGTATTTTTTTCATCTCTCTTTCCACAGTTCAGCAACATATCCCAAAACTCAAGTACATAATTCTGGCCACTCACATTGTTGTCAGCTCTGTTGCTGGTAAATATTCAGAAGCTAACTGTACAAAACAGATTCTATTCTTCCTAAACACAGACCCCCCATCTCAAACTGTTTTTTCTTCTCTATAGATTGCTTTTCTATGATGTTTTTATACCATAAAAGCAAATACATTTGATTTTAATATAAATTGAGATGTTTTATATTTATAAATTTAATCTTTAACATTTAATCTATAATAGATGAATTATAAATTTAATCTCTCCAATTTATACACTTAGGAATTTAATAAATTTTAAAGTTAAATGAATAATTTAGATGTTATAAAATTATAAATTTAGATTCTTTGTTGTGAAGAACTGACACAATGAAATGAAAGCTAATGAAGTTGATAAAATGTGTCTCTAAGACTCAACTCAAATACTGTCCTCAAGTTTGCTTGCCTGTTTTCCCTTTTGGATCTTGATTAGAGAATTCTTTACTCTCTCTTATTTATACTTTTTTGGGTAAGTGATCATTATGCTGCTTTTTTCATTTCTTTATTATTCATTGTTTATTTCTTCATTGCTTTGATCTTCAAACTTAATTCTAAAAGGGAAAGTGTTCTTTGTAAGTAATTATAATTAGTTCACCTTGTTTACTGTGGAGTCAAGCTCTGAAAGGAAATATTTAAGTTTGAGATGGAAGACAAAGTGCTCTTACTCCCATGCTACATTGGTACTGGAGGCATTGCAAGAGACCTAACAACAGCTATTGCTGTGTTCCCATTTTGGAAGGTATTAATGAAATGAAACAGTGGAAATTTACCTAAATTCTGAGACTTCTGGTAAAGAACCAGGATTTTATTTTTTAAAATTAATCCAAGCTGGAGAGATAGTACAGGGGACTAGGTACTTGCCTGGAATACAGTGCCTTGAACTAGTTCAATCCCTAGCACTACAAATGATCCCCTACACCATGCTAGGACTGATTATTAAGCACAGAGCCAGGTGTTAGCTCTGAGTACTGCTTTGTTGGCCCCCAGACAAAAAATAAATGAAATAAAACAGACTGTTTTGATAGTACAGTGGATAGGGTGCTTGCCTTGCATACAGCTAACCTGGGTTCAATCCCAGCATCCTGTATGACTCCTTTAACACCTCCAAGAGTGATTCCTGAGTGTATAGCCAGGAGCAACCCCTGAGCATTGCTGGGTGTGTTCCCAAAACCTAAAAAAAAAAGAAAAGAAGAGTTCACACTCCATAATTTTCCCTCATACTCAAGAAGCTGGAAAAGATAAGGAACATGCTCATGTTACTCAAAGCACACGATTACAATATACAAAGGAGAACAATTTCTTTTACATTTCAAACACTTCAAAGTGTGTGTGCAGTGTTTGCAGTCTACAAAATAAGTCAAATGAAAATATTGGTACAGTCATCAATTGTTTACATATTCAGTGTCAGTAAAAATGAATCATTTCTTAGTTATTATTTTGTTAGGGTCTGTCATAATCCAAGGCAATTTTCTAATTGTATCCTGGAAATAGGTCTATCACATGGAAAAGTTGAGATCACTGTAAATTTGAGTCAAGAGTTGCTCAGCACTGACCTGGAATCTGATATTCTTTAAGCCATTCAGAAAGATTCAGAAAGCTAGAAGAATTTCTTTCAAATTTTTAATAAAGAAAGAATTCCTCTGGAATCACAGAGAAATTCAGATTTGAGTAATGTAAAAGGAGTTGAGGTATTGAGGATGTGAAGCAAACATGTAATTTTAAACATGAGGGCAAAGGTCAAGATTATCTATTTCAACCTCCCAGATTTTACAGACAAGGAACCAGATCAGTTACATAACTTCCCAAGGCATTTAGTGGGAGTGTGACTGCTTTGGTTTAATACTGACTCTAGCATGTTGTAAAATAGTAAGTAGACACGCTACCGCTTTTTGTAAGTTTTCTCTTTAGAAAATTGAAAAAACTTTATAATAATCTCTTATCTCATAAAGAATAAATGAACCTACTCATACATTTAAACCACAGAAATCAGAACAAAACTTATTATCATAGACTTCTTTATGTATTCACCTTCTATATCATGTACTTAAATATTCCATATGCATTTTAGTATAACTTAGACATATAAAAGTGTTTTATATTTACATACAATTTCTAGAAGAATGAGCTTCCCCATGTCTTGTAGAATTAAAAAATTAAATTATTCCAGTTACATTTTTTTTAATTAAATGGATCTTGAACATGACCTTAAGCCAGACTTGAAAACATGTAGTAACTCAACATGTTGGGCAGGCATTTCAGGTCTGGTAAGTCTTGAAGAACGGGAAAAGAGGAAGTAGAATAGTCTCCTTCGTCAAAGATAACAGCTCCCCTCTCAAATCATAACTCAGAAAGCTCTGTACTTTGAAGAGAAGGAAAGATAAGAAAAATAAGATTTTTTTGCATTATTATCTTTCTTAGAATTTCTTTACCATAAATGCCTTTGTTTCTCCTTCTAGCTTTCAGCTCTATATGAAAATTTCCCAAGGTTTCCAACTTAAACCTCTCTTAATCTCAAATAATGGTGACACCATAAATCCATTTATATGTTTGTATATTAACCCTAAACCACACTGTTAAACTCCTTCACTCCCTTAAGGTTTTATTATTACTTTTTCTGTAATGTTGCTTCCCAATTATATCTTTCAGAAAGGTTATCTGGTGGAAAAGAAAAATAATTAATGAAGGTATAAAAGGAAGAAACTGTAACTCAGAATTTGTCAGAACTCAAATACCAGCAATACTTCATAAACCCCACCCCAAAACCAAGCAGAACTGAAAAGGCAAAGCAAAGCCATAACAAAGCTCAGCAAATATTAGCTTGTCTTAGGCTATGGTAATAGATTTCTAACTGATCATTTTGCCTTCATCTCTTTCCTTCAACTCTCCACACAATTGCTCAAAGATTTTACAATCTTCCCTATATTTGGCACTCAATAATATGTTGTTCATAAAATTTTAACAAACATTTATTTTGTGCAATGAATAACAATTTTCTTGGTGTTTTTAGCAATTATGTCAATGTTATAATGTAATTAAAAAGGCAAAATTTGGACAGTTTTTGTGTTCATTTTTTAGGTGGGGCACACACTGTGGTGCTCAGGAGTTACTTCTAGCTCTGCTCACAGAATCACTTTAGGCAGATGCTGAGAGTTATGGAACAGGTAATTTAAAGATTAAGAAACTCAGCAAAAAGTTATTGTTTAAACATAAACAGTTATAACAAATTTTTTACTAAAATATTAAGAATAATTGCAAACTATGGCAACTTTTTGCTCACTAATCTTGCATGCAGCAAAATAATAATTTTATCTATTCTTTTATGTGCATAATATATAATCTGATGATTTCTTGATTTACTTAAATAATACTTGTCATAAAACTATAATCTAGGACATAGTACACCTTATGTAAATTTAATCAGCCAAACAACAAGCTGTTCTTTGGTGTCCTCTACATTCCATATATCAAGATAGATAGAATCCAACAGAGTATTATAAAATCATGCATTTGTTAACAGTGGATAAAAACTCTTTCAAACTATTCAGGACCAAGGAAGAATCCGTTTGCCTTGTTCAACTTTAAGAAATATTAAAGTCCCTTGTGTGAGTTGGGTAGAGAGAAACCACAGGACTGGTAAGATGTATCCAATGAACAGGACACCTGGGCTGTAGGGGTGTAATGGGAAAATTAGTAACTGGAACCTGGATACAGAGAGGGTGTGATAAACCTGGTGGACAGAACTATTATCTGAAATGTCATGGATCTGATGGCAGAGGTACACATATCTTTCTCACTTTCTGCACCTGTCTGGCCATAATATGAGGAGCACATGGACAACAGCCATTCATGTCAGCTACTCAGGCTATAGGCAGGGAAGAGAATAAAAAACTGATCAGAGAATTACCACCCCTTTGAAACTTTATAAAGGGGCCCTAGATAGGATACAAGGCTTGAAGGGCCTATTCAACATGTGTCTTCTCAGCTATATTCCCCAATGCAATACTGCTGTGTCCCTAGAACACCTCTTGGGTGTTTATTGTGGTCTGCAGTGCCATAAAGTCCAGAGCAGAACCCCTTTCTTTGAACTTTGTATTGAACTTTGTTATTTGAGAATCACCAGAAATGGCTGGTGATTCCTGAGTGCCCTGAATACCAGTTGGGAGCCTTTCCTTGAACTCCCAACTAAACTTCATTAGTATTTATGGTTTCCTCATGGGCTGGTAAAATATATGCATAGTTGATAAATGAGTGGTTTCAAATGCATTTTTAAAACAACCAAATAATGAATACTTCCTCCCAAGGTAAGGCGTCAGAATTCTCTACATGTCAATGCTGTTTATAGAAACAGAAAATTTCTAAGGCAAGAAGGCAGTGCTCAATTAAAATTTAACTGTGTAAAACTTGACTTATTTTAGCCATAAATATATCATTTGTTTTAAGGTTTATGCATAATACTATTCACCATTATAAGTGTTTGATCCACTTCTTTGAAGAATGTCATGGGTATCTTTAGAGGGATCGCATTAAATCTGTACAATGCTTTGGGGAGTATTGCCATTTTAATGACGTTAATCCTGCCAATCCAGGAGCTAGGTATGTGTTTCCATTTCCGTGTGTCCTCTCTTGTTTCTTGGAGCAGGGCTTTATAGTTTTCTTTGTATAGGTCCTTCACGTCTTTTGTCAAGTTGACTCCAAGATATTTGAGTTTGTGTGACACTAATGTGAATGGGATTGCCTTCTTGACGTCCATCTCTTCCCTATCATTATTGGCATATAAAAAGGCCATTGATTTCTGTGTGTTAATTTTGTAGCCTGCCACCTTCCTATATGAGCCTATTGTTTCTAGAAACTTTTTGGTATAGTCTTTAGGGTTTTCTAAGTAGGGTATCATATCATCTGCAAACAGTGAGAGCTTGACTTCTTCCTTTTCAGTCTGGATTCCCTTGATATAGTTTTCTTTCCTGATAGCTATAGCAAGCACTTCCAGTACTATGTTGAAGAGGAGTGGTGAGAGTGGACAGCCTTGTCTTGTACCAGAATTTAGAGGAAAGGCTTTTAGTTTTTCTCCATTGAATATAATATTTGTCATTGGCTTGTGGTAGAGGGCTTTAACTAGATTGAGAAAGGTTTCTTCCATTCCCATCTTTCTGAGAGTTTTGATCAAGAATGGGTGTTGGGCCTTATCAAATACTTTCTCTGCATCTCTTGATATGATCATGTGATTTTTATTTTTCTTGTTGTTGATGTTGTGTATGATGTTGATAGATTTACAGATGTTAAACCATCCTTGCATTCCTGGAATGAAACCTACTTGGTCATAGTGTATGATCTTCTTGATGATATATTGGATCTTATTTGCCAGGATTTTGTTGAAGATCTTTGCATCTGGGACAATAAACACCCTCGAATAGCTAAAGCACTCCCTGGGAAAAGGAAAATGGGAGGCATTACTTTCCCCAACTTTAAACTGTACTACAAAGCAATAGTTATCAAAACAGCATGGTATTGGAATACAGACAGACCCTCAGATCAGTGGAATAGGCTTGAGTTCTCAGACAATATTCCCCAGACATACGATCACCTAATTTTTGACAAGGGAGCAAGAAATCCTAAGTGGAGCAGGGAAAACCTCTTCAATAAGTGGTGCTGGCAGAACTGGTTAGCCAGTTGCACAAAAGTGAACATAGACTCCCAGTTAACATCATGTATGAAGGTAAAATCCAAATGGATTAAAGACCTTGATTTCAGACCTGATACCATAAGGTATATAGAAACAACACATAGGTAAAACACTCCATGACATTGAGACTAAAGTCATCTTCAAGAAGGAAACTGCACTTTCCAAACAAGAGGAAGCAGAGATAAACAGATGGGAATACATTAAGATGAGAAGCTTCTGCACCTAAAAAGAAATAGTGCCCAGGATACAAGAGTCACCCACCGTGTGGGAGAAACTATTTACCCAATACCCATCAGATAAGGGGCTAATATCCAAAATATACAGGGCACTGACAGAACTTTACAAGAAGAAAAAATCTACTCCCATCAAAAAATGGGGAGAAGAAATGAACACTTTGATTAAAAAAAAAAGAAATACAAATGGCCAAAAGGCACATGAAAAAATGCTCCTCATCACTAATCATCAGGGAGATTCAAATCAAAGGAACGATGAGATACCACCTCACACCGCAGAGATTGGTGCACATCACAAAGAATGAGAACAATCAGTGCTGGTGGGGATGTGGAGAGAAAGGAACTCTTATCCATTGCTGGTGGGAATGCCGTCTAGTCCAACCTCTATGGAAAGCGATATGGAGATTCCTCCAAAATCTGGAAATTGAGCTCCCATTTGAGCCAGCTATTCCACTCCTAGGGATATACCCTAGGAACACAAGAAAACAATACAAAAACCCCTTCCTCACACCTATATTTATTGCAGCACTATTCACAATAGCCAGGCTCTGGAAACAAACAAGATGCCCTTCAACAGACGAATGACTAAAGAAACTGGTACATTTATACAAAGGAATATTATGCTGCCGTCAGGAGAGATGAAGTCATGAAATTTTTCTATACATAAATGTATATGGAGTTTATCATGCTGAGTGAAATAAGTCAGAGGGAGAGAGAGAGAGAGACGCAGAATAGTCTCACTCATCTATGGGTTTTAAGAAAAATAAAAGTCATCTTTGCAACAATCCTCAAAGACAATGAGAGGAGGGCTGGAACTTCAGGCTCACTTCATGAAGCTCACCACAAAGAATAATGAGTGCAGTTATAGAAATAACTACACTGAGAACTACCATAATCATGTGAATGAATGAGGGAACTGGAAAGCCTATCTAGAGTACAGGTGGGGATGGGGTGGAATGGAGGTAGATTTGGGACATTGGTGGTGGGAATGTTGCACTGGTGAAGGGGGGTGCTCTTTACATGACTGAAACCTAATCACAATCATATTTGTAATCAAGATGTTTAAATAAAGAAAAAAATGATTGTAAATTAGATAATACTATTCACCATTATAATGAACATCATTTAACAGGTGTCAATTAATTTCCTAATTTTGCAATATTATCTTTAGCGAATCAGCTCAATCCTAGACAGGGAAGTTTTTGTAGACTTTTACTCATGTAGTTTTTCTTTCATTTACCTTGAAGTAGACATTTGATATAATGATATCCTGCTAAATTGTATGTTCTTTTGAGACCCAGGAAATTAAAAATATGCTTTTATGACAGATGTGACTTTGTTTAGTCACTATATGACTTACTTTAATAGTACTTAGAGCCAAACCAAAGCCCAGATTAGGCTTTCAACTAATTCCAGACATGATATAAAGCAAGGGAAAGTTTGTGCCAAACTCTTTATAGCTCTTAAGTCATAGGACTCAGTATGCAGTGAACTGCCACCAAGAGGATCAGATGGGCTAGGGGTGTGCTATCTTTAGCAAATGTATCCTGATTACTAAAACCACATTCCATTTTTGTACTTGAACTAATTCATGAATGTAGCATAAAACTGGAAACAAACTGACCTACCCTGAAACACCAGTGATTTGTGTTGTGATATGTTGGTAACATTTATTTGCATTTCCAGTAATGAATAAGGCGTCCTATTACTGAGTTGATGCATTTATTCTAAGTTTTTAGCATAAAAACTTTTTTCAAGCATTGTTACATAGACAACAGGTGTCATCCACAAATTCTTGTTCCTTTACGTTGCCAGATAGCGTGCCTGGAAAATACAGGTTGCTCACCAAGATACAATTAAATTTTTTAATTATATTTAAAAAGTCACAGTTCAGCATTGGGCCTAATACTATAATTAGAGTCGAGGTAATGTGAGCTATGCATTTAAAGGATTAATTTACTTTAAAAAGAAACTTTCTTTGATCCCAGTGAATATTTGTCTCACTATGGATAAGTCTTCATATTTAGAAATTTAAAAGTGCACACATATGGAAAATTATAGTCCATAGTCCATATTTTTACAAAATATTAGCTTCAGGGATTTCACTCTTTCTTGAGGCATTTATTTTTAGGATCAAAGAATGTCTCTCCTCTCTCACACATTCTTCCTTTCTCTCTTTCTTTCTTTCTTTCTTTTTTTTTTTTTTTGTTATGTTGGTTTATACTTGGGCTACACCCTGCTTATACCTGGCTCTGCTCAGAGATCACTCCTAGTAGGCCCAGGAGACCATATAGGATACTAAGGGTTGAACTCAGGTCAGAATCATGCCAGGCACCCTATATGCAGCCCCTGGGCCACATCACTATTTCTATCTTCTCAGTTCAGATCACCGATAATTAAGAGAGGTGTGGTATTATGTCCTAGGTGTTGTATTATGTCATAATCAAAATGGTGATATGAATGCCTAACAGATGTTGCTTTCTCTTCATCCCTACATAAACTTCATAGAGTGTGAGAATGTTATTCAGAGAGAACTATTACACAAATCACTACAATATTAATAGACATGACAAACAAATAAAAAAACTTAAGAAAGTTTGGATATACTGCAATTGGTTATAACACTTTAAAATAATGTAACAAGTAAAACTAATATAATGTGTGCTTATTTTCTACTGCACACTTAAATCTGTTGAGTTATTGAATTATTTAAAAACATACATGTCACAGATATACTTTAACCACTACAGAGAGGAAGCATCGAGATAAAAGAAAGCTGAATAATTTGCCCATGATCTCATAGCATATAGAGGAAGTCATATTTGAGAAACAATTCCCTGTTCTAAAGCTCCTATCCTTTTCATTATTTACAAACTTTAACCATTGTTTGAAAGTCCTCTAGCTCTGCTTGTGTTTTTTCTCCATGAAGATTTCCCCTATTATCTTGGGCATAAAACCCCACAGCTTATCCCTGCTCTCTTCCAGCCGTCTGTTCCTTCTAAATATGATTCCGAATAATCTTCCCGAAACAACAAGGAATAAGATTAATGAAGCAAAAGTACTATTATGTCACTAGGGACACTGACCTCTTTGCTAAGATCAGTCAAGTACAGCATGAAAACAAATACTTTGCAGGGTCAGAGGTGATTTATACTTTCTTTTGTTGAGATCAGTTGTTTTTTTTTTTCCTACTTAGAAATCTCTTGCCAGATCCATTGGTTCATTATGTTTATTTATCTTCCCAAAACAACTGCAATATTGCAAAAACAGAGGAAAACCATGTAGCCAAACTATTGTTGAGATCAGTTTTAAGAAATGTCATGGAGTCTTATCAGACAGGTTTTCTAAAAAATACTTTGTTAGCCAAATAATCTTTCTAAAGTTAAAAATTAACAAAGTAGGGGCCAGAGCAGTGGTGCAAGCAGTAGGGCATCTGCCTTGCACATGCTAACCTAGGACGGACCTGCCTTGCACACGCTAACCTAAGACAGACCACGGTTCAATTCCCCAGTATCCCATGTGGTCCCTGTGAGCCAGGAGCAATTTCTGAGTGTGTGACCAGGAGTAAACCCTGAGTGTCACTGGGTGTGGCCTAAAACAAAAAAGAAAGGAAGGAAGGAAGGAAGGAAGGAAGGAAGGAAGGAAGGAAGGAAGGAAGGAAGGAAGGAAGGAAGGAAGGAAGGAAGGAAGGAAGGAAGGAAGGAAGGAAGGAAAGAAGGAAGGAAGGAAGGAAGGAAGGAAGAAAGGAGGGGGGAGGGAGGGAAGAAGAGAGGAAGGGAAGGAAGGAGGGAGGGAGGGAAGGAAGGAGGGAGGGAAGGAAGGAGGGAGGAAGGGAGGGAAGGAGGAAGGGAAGGAGGGGAGGAAGGAAGGAAGGAAGGAAGGAAGGAAGGAAGGAAGGAAGGAAGGAAGGAAGGAAGGAAGGAAGGAAGGAAGGAAGGAAGGAAGGAAGGAAGGAAGGAGGAAAGGAAGGAGGGAAGGGAGGGAGGGAGGGAGGGAAGGAAGGGAGAGAGGGAAGGAAGGGAGGAGGGAGGGAGGGAAGGAAAGAAAGGAAGGAGGGAGGGAGGGAAGAAGAGGAGGAAGGAAGGAAGGAAGGAAGGAGGGAAGGAAGGAGGGAAGGGAGGGAGGGAAGGAAGGAGGGAAGGGAGGGAGGGAAGGAAGGAAGGAGGGAGGGAAGGGAGGGAGGGAGGGAAGGAAGGAAGGAGGGAGGGAAGGGAGGGAGGGAGGGAGGGAAGGAAGGAAGGAGGGAGGGAAGGAAGGAGGGAGGGAAGGGAGGGAGGGAAGGAAGGAAGGAGGGAGGGAGGGAAGGGAGGAAGGAAGGAAGGAAGGAGGGAAGGAAGAAGGGAAGGGAGGAAGGAAGGAAGGAAGGAAGGGAGGGAGGGAGGAAGGAAGGAAGAAAGGAAGGAAAGAAGGAAGGAAGGAGGGAAGGAAGGAGGGAAGGGAGGAAGGAAGGAAAGAAGGGAGAAAGGGAGGAAAGAGGGAAGGAAGGAAGGAAGGAGGGAAGGGAGGAAGGAGGGAAGGGAGGAAGGAAGGAGGGAAGGAAGGAAGTAGGGAAGGAAGGAAGGAGGGAAGGAAGGAAGGAGGGAGGGAGGAGGGAAGGAAGGAAGGAGGGAAGGAAGGAAGGAGGGAGGGAGGAGGGAAGGAAGGAGGGAAGGAAGGAGGGAAGGAGGGAGGGAAGGAAGGAAGGAAGGAAGGAAGGAAGGAGAGAAGGAGGGAAGAAAGGAGGGAAGGAAGGAGGGAAGGAGGGAGGGAAGGAGGGAAGGAAGGAGGGGAGGAAGGAAGGAGGGAAGGAGGGAGGGAAGGATGGAAGGAAGGAAGGAAGGAAGGAAGGAAGGAGGAAAGGAAGGAGGGAAGGAAGGGGGAGGAAGGAAGGAGGGAAGGAAGGAAGAAAGGAAGGAAGGAGGGAAGGAAGGGGGGAGGAAGGAAGGAGGGAAGGAAGGAAGCAAGGAAGGAAGGAAGGAAGGAAGGAGGGAAGGAGGGAAGGAAGGAGGGAAGGAGGGAGGGAGGAGGGAAGGAAGGAGGGAAGGAAGGAAGAAAGGAAGGAAGGAGGGAAGGAAGGAGGGAAGGAAGGAAGGAAGGAAGGAGGGAAGGAAGGAAGGAAGGAGGGAAGGAGGGAAGGAAGGAAGGAAGGAAGGAGGGAGGGAAGGAAGGAAGGAAGGAAGGAAGGAAGGAGGGAAGGAAGGAAGGAAGGAAGGAGGGAAGGAAGGAAGGAAGGACGGAACGAGGGAAGGAAGGAAGGAAAGAAGAAAGTGAAAGAAAGAAAAAGAAAAGAAAGAGAAAGAAAAAAGAAAAAAATTAGCAAAGTAACACTGAATTATATTTTCTGACATTTTAAACTATGTATCATTAAAAATTACTTATATACTACCTAAAATTCACCACTCAAATTTTACTTCCACTCATCACTGTATATGACCTCTTTTAACCTGGATGGAATATACTTCTTTCTTGCATTTAGGTAATCATGCATTTGGACTTGTAGTTTAAAAGTTTGTTTTGTTTTATTTAGCTTATTTGTTTTTATGTTTCCTATATATTTTCCTGACATTAATGGCTTGGGAGGACTATAAGGATGTAATAATATCAAGTTTCTCCTTTCCAAGGCTCATTGAGGTACTTGTGCCTTAGATTGCATCACTTCCTAATTCCTCATGAAACATGTTACCACATGTTTTAACGTCATCTATAGAATCTTCTGTTTTTTCTTCATAACACTTTTATTTTTTTCTTTCTTCAAACTTTACCAAAACCTCGATCTTGCTCTGCTGTCCCCTCTAGCTACTATTTTATTTCTTTGAGTTTCATTGTTGAGCTTTTTTTAACATGTGAATTAAATACACTGCATTTTTGTTTGAGTAGCTTCTTTCCAACTCTATGAGAATCTATCTTCCACCTAGATTCTTTTATGGATCTGGATTTTATAGATCCATGATTTCATCTTGGACAAATAAATACACTGGACAGTCTTCAGTCTTGGTATCTCTGTGAACGTTTTTTTTTCCCCTTACTGGAAGTTTTTCTTACTGCTCCTTCCTTGAAATGCTGCCTTCTAACCTGTTCATTTTTGGCTTTTTATAACTTCAAGAAGTTATATTACAGATATTTCCTTTAATCTATATTTTATTAATTTTTTTCTCTTTGAGAACTGCTTTGTAGAAATGATGAAATAATTTTATGAACATTTTAAGCCATTTTCTTTATATATAATTGTTTAACTATAAATTGAGCATATTTACATCAGATATCTTGATATCAATATTGTTATATGAAGGTATGTGTATCACACACACACATATATATACATATATATATATATATATATATATATATACATCACCTATTCAAAATTATGACCATCGTCTTTACTTCCAAAAGTCTCATCATGACTTAGGAATCTTTCATTTCTTAATGTCATTTAATTGCATATGGCTCTATTTTTATCAATAATTAAATTCACTTCTGAAAGTATCACAGTTTAGCTTTAATTTTTAAGATTTTTAAGAAATGGAATTCATGATTAATCAATTCTATTGGAGGGGTTGTCTTTAAAAACTCAACATAATTATTTCGAATTTCTCTTGCCTGTAGCAAATGTTTTTTGTTTGTTTGATGGACAAAATGAAAAATAGAAAAATTATTCCACATCATTAATCATCAGGGAGATGCAAATCAGGTATCATCTTACATGACAGAGATTGGCACACATCAAAAAGAGCAAGAACAACCAGCAAGTGCTAGTGTGGGTGTGGGGAAAAAATGACTCTCATTTACACTAGTGAAAATGTCAACAGGTCCAGCATTTTTGATAAACAATATAATTATTCCTCAAAAAACTAGAAATTAAACTTACTTTATGATCCAAAATACTGCTCTTATAAATATAACTGATTAGCCCAAGAAAGCTCACTACATTCTTTTGTTCATTACAGCATGGTTCATAATAGACTAAATCTGGAAACAATCCAAGTGCCTGAGAACCAATGAACAGCTAAAGCAATGTGTTTCTATGCAATGAATACTATGCAGCTTATAGGAAAAATGAAGTCATAACATTTGTTTATACAGAGATTGATATGTAGATGATTATGTTGAACAAAATTAGTCAGAAGGAGAGGGATATATACTTGTACTCATTTTGGGGATATAAAAAGTAGTATTAATACTCAAAGAGAATAGAGAATTTGGCCCAGGAGGACCAGTCCCTGGTAGGATGTTTGCTGCAAGTAGCATGGGAGTGCAGTTAGGACAGAGAAGGGACCACTATGGCAATGATAGTGGAAATGATCTCTCTGGACGAGAAATGTATGTTTGAAGGAGATCAGGTGTTATTCATGATACCCCTTCATAACATTATTGTAAAGCACAGAATATAAATGAAAAAAAAGAGAAAGGGAGGAGGGATGGAGGGAGGGAAAAATGTCTTCATAAAGGCAGGCAGGGAGTGGGCAGGGGAGATGATGGGAGAAAAATTGGGACATTGTGGGAAGTTCATTTCCTAACAGACTAAAACATCAAAAATGAGATTTTGTGTGTGTGTGTGTGTGTGTGTGTGTGTGTGTGTGTGTGTGTGTGTCGCGCGTGCGCACATGCTGGGGCTACACTTGGAGGTGCTCAGGGATTACTCCTGGTTCTGCACCCAGAAATCGCTCCTGGCAGGCTGTGGGGACCATATGGGATACCGGATATCAAAGCCGGGTTCCACCTGGGTCAGCTGCATGCCAGGCAAATACCCACCATTGTGCTATCACTTTGGCTCCCAGAAAAAGAGTTTCGTTCATATTTTAGCCACACAATGCTGTTCAAGATCTACTCCTGGCTCAGTGCTCAGGGATCATTTCTTTGAGATTTGGAAACTGTATGGGATAATCTGGATAGAACCACTATTGGCTACATGCAAGCACCTTATGCATTGTATTATCTCTCTGGCCATAAAAAAGTTTATATATCTTTTTAATTGTTACATATTTGATTTGTTATATTAATATACGAGAATATGTCTATTTATAGTTTGAATATTTTACATGGAATACTTCAAAATCTGTGCACAGAAATATCTCTAAGCATATGCTTTCATTTCCAGCGGGCAATTACATCAGCAAAATGTAAAAATCTTATGGCCTTTGAAATAAACTGGTAGGTAATTGTATAACTTTCTAAAGTGCTACACAATTTATTTTCCCAATAACAATGTAGGAGAGTTTTAGTTGCCCCAAGTTCTTCCTGTCATTTATGTGGCCACTATTTGAATTATAACTATTCCAATAGATGTGCAATAATAGTATTTCATATGAATTAAAATTTTATTTCTGTAATTACTTATATTTATTTAAGCTCATTTAATCTGTTTTTTATTGGCATATATTCTTTAAAGTATCTTTTCCACATTGTGCCAATTTTTCAAATTGTGTTTTTGTTATTAAATTTAGTTTGAAACATTTTTATTCTGGATTATTATTATTATTATTATTATTTTCAAGCTTTTCTTCCTAATCTGTAACTTTGTTTTCTACAATGTTTTAAAATAATTATGAAGAAATCCAACTCATAATATTTTTTACTTTTCTAGATCATTGTTTATTAGTCAATAAATTTTCTAATTAAACCACTGTAAGATGCAGAATTACAAAGTATTCATGATTGAGTTTCAAATAGTGTACCTCACCTTACTAGTGCACATTTCCTACCAACAATGTCACCATATTTTCCTTCTGTCCTCCTCCTTGTCCTCTCCCCTGCCTGTCGCTGTGGCATTTTTCTTTTCTCCTTTTTTTCTTTTAGACCCTGTGGTTTATTGTTACCAAAGAGGTATCATGTATATCACTTTAAATCCTTATGCTTTCGATATTGTATTTAAATTATTTGCATAAAGCTAAATTCACAACCTTTTTGTTTTGCTCTTAGAAATTTTAGTATTGTTTTATATTTATGTTAATTATATGTAATGCATGGATATAAAATATATCCCATTATAAATTTAAAGTATAAATCACTAGTTATAAGAGGTACAGATCAGTATTTGATGGTATATGACTCTCCATTATTTGCTAAAAATAAGTGCCCCTGTAACTATGTAAAAATCAGTGTCCTTATATGTATGTTTTTCTTCCTATTTCAATTGATCGTTTTAGTTGCTTATCTTACCAGTACCATATCTTCATTGTAAAGTCTTGAAATCAGATAATTAGTTCTCTAACTTTGTTCTTCTTCCCTTTCGTTTGAAATTTTCTAAATATGACTACTTCTAGAGATGTTGTTAATTTTAGTCTCTTAACATTACTAGCCCTGAGGAACACTGGAAGATTTATAACCATTTACATAAACACTTTTCTAAAGGTTAAAAAAAAAGGAGAAATAAAACCAGTCCCAATGTTTCCTTGATGTTTCAATTTGAAGTTCTCAGAATATACAGATGAAAAAGAACTCCACTTAAAAACATTGTTCCTTTAAGTTCTGAATGTCTCTGAACTTTTTTTTAATATTTCATTAACTTTACATGCTGGATTCATTGTTTTAATCAAGCCATTGTTTTCTCTGTAGCTCACACTTAACACTTTGACTTTATCTGTATTTATTTCTCTAATTCCCTAGCTACCATCTTGTTAAATTTCAAAGTATATTGTGTAACACATGTGTTTTCATGTGTTTATAATTTAGTGAGTATATGAAAATTGAACTGTCTCCCTTATATATTATGTCATTCTTTCAAGAATTTCTCTTTTTAAAGGCTATATATTCTCAAATTAAATTGAAACCAAAACACTAGCATTTCTAGTTTCAATTTACTGTAACTCATCTCCTTGAATTTACCAGTCTGGCTTATACTTTTTTTATTCTTTTTTTTTAAGGGTAAACACAATCTGGTTTTATTTATCTATTTTTATTTATTTTTATCTTTAAATCAATATCTTTATTTAAACACCTTGATTAGAAACATGATTGTGGTTGGGTTTCAGTCATGTAAAGAATACCCCTTCCACCAGTGCAACATTCCCATCACCAATGTCCCAAATTTCCCTCCTCCCCACCCCACCCCACCTGTACTCTAGAAAGGATTTCTACTTGTCTCATTCATTAACATTATTATGATAGTTCTCAATGTAGTTATTTATCTAATGGCATTCATCACTCTTTGTGTTGAGCTTCATGTAGTGAGCTGAAACTTCCAGCACTCCTCTTTTGTCTCTGAAAATTATTGCAAAAATGTCTTCTATTTTTCTTTCTTTCTTTCTTTCTTTTTTTGTGGTTTTTGGGTCACACCCGGCAGTGCTCAGGGGTTATTCCTGGCTCCCCGCTCAGAAATTGCTCCTGGCAGGCACAGGAGACCATATGGGACACCGAGATTTGAACCGATGACCTCCTGCATGAAAGGCAACCAACCGCCTTACCTCCATGCTATCTCTCTGGCCCCTTCTATTTTTCTTAAAACACATAGATAAGTGAGAATAGTCTGTGTATGCCTCTCTCCCTCTGACTTATTTTACTCAGCATAATAGATTCCATGAACATTCATGTATAGGAAAATTTCATGATTTCATCTCTCTTGACAGCTGCATAATATTCCATTGTGTATATGTACCACATTTTCTTTAGCTATCCATCTGTTGAAGGACATCTTGGTTGTTTCCAGAGTCTGGTTATTGTAAATAGTGCTGCAATGAATATAGGTGTAAGGAAGGGATTTTTGTATTGTAATTCTCTGTTCCTAGGGTATATTCCTAGGAGTGGTATATCTGGATCGTATGAGAGCTCAATTTTCAGGTTTTGGAAAATCTCCATATTGCTTTCCATAAAGGTTAGCCTAGACGGCATTCCCACCAACAGCGAATAAGAGTTCCTATCTTTCCACGTCCCTGCCAGCACTGCTTGTTCTCATTTTTTTTTATAATTTTTATTTTGATCATAGTGGTTTACATGATGACAATAATATTTTAGTTAAATATTTACATAACATCAGGGGGGGATTACCATCACCAAATTGTCTTCCCTTCACCTCCGTTTTTGTCCTATCTCCCATATCCACTTCCCTCACCCCCAGGGCTGCTAGAGTATGTGGTCCCCTATGTACCTATCCTACCACATAGTAGTCTTGCATCTGATTGGTCTAGGTGTCTCCCTAATTTCCCCCTCTAACTGGGAGGTAGGCCTAGTTAGTTAAGTTTGCGTGGTTTGGTCTGAAGAAGAGAAAAGTAGTAAACTGGGGTAAAAGTCTAATACTCCAAAAATGGGCAGAGTCCTTCTAGAGGCTCTCATCATCGATTTGGGGGGTGATGGAGAAAAAAGAAAATGAAACATTCCATCAGTACAAAAAAAAAATGTGTCCATCATCCAGTGAGGACTCCAACAATAATGGTAAGCACCACACATGCTCAAAACAAAAACAAAAACAAAAAACAAACAAACAAAACAAAACAAAAACAAAAAAGCAAAAACCGCCATGGTCTTGATATAAGAAACATGACTTAGCCCATAAAGAAAGAAAAGAAAAAAGGAGAAAAAAAACTAGGAATATCTGGGGGCAACAGCTTCAATAACCACACCTACACAGAGAAATCGACCAAAAAATAGTTATGTAAGTAGAAATAATAGTAATAATAATAAATGAAGGTACAAAATAATATATAATAAGTAAACAATGCTTTGTGCTTTTTTTTTTTCCCTCCTGCCCTGGCACAGTAAATGTTGGGGTCATTCGAAAAGGAATTCACTTGGCCTAAGAGTTATGGGTTTCTCCGCCCTTGGATTATATTGTCATGGGATCAACTATAGACTCTGTTCAGGATCATTTACTCTCCCGGTGGTCCTTTGTCGTGTTTGGGAGACTTACGTTCTGTTCTGGGTGGTACAAACAGACCTCTGTGTCTTGAGATCTCAGTATCTGCACAAATTCAGGGTTGGGATTTACGATGACGTCAGTCTTTGTGGTTCAGGAGTTCTGTTCCCTCAGTGTCATTTTAATCCATCTTCTGTGGTTGGTGGTCTTGGTCTTTGCACTGTACCTAGGATGGCACTTAGGATAGCATCTTTCTTTGTGCTTCCAGAAGCCAGATTCCTTTATGATTGTCTCTGCTAGACCTTTGGAAGTGGGGTTCATGGTTGTTGTGCAGGTCGTAGTTCAAACCCTAGACTAGGGCTTTTTTATTGGTCCCACGGTGTATACCGTCTGGTCATGGTTCTAGCAGCCAGTCATCTGTAAATCGCGATCTTGGCTTTTGGATCTCATTCTTTGTGATGTGTACCAATTTCTGTTGTGTGAGATGGTACCTCAATGTTGTTTTGATTTGCATCTCCCTGATGATTAGTGATGTGGAGCACTTTTTTATGTGTTTTTTGGCCATTTTTATTTCTTTTTTGTCAAAGTGTCTGTCCATTTCTTTTTTGATGGGATTAGATTTTTTTCTTGTAAAATTCTATCAGTGCCTTGTATATTTCAGATATTAGCCTCTTATCTGATGGGTATTGGGTGAATAGTTTCTCCCATTCAGTGGGTGGCTCTTGTATCCTGGGCATGGTTTCCTTTGAGTTGCAGAAGCTTCTCAGCTTATTATATACCCAACTGTTTATCTGTGCTTCCACTTGTTTGAAGAGTGCAGTTTCCTCCTTGAAGATGCCTTTAGTCTCAGTGTCATGGCGTGTTTTACCTACGTATTGTTCTATATACCATATAGTTTCAGGTCTGATATCAAGTCTTTAATCCATTTGGATTTTACCTTCCTACTTGATGTTAGCAAAGGGTCTAGGATCGCTTTTTTGCAAGTGACTAACCAGTTGTGGTAACACCACTTGCTTAAGAGGCTTCTCTGCTCCACTTAGGATTTCTTGCTCCTTTATCAAAAATTAGGTGATTGTATGTCTGGGGAACATTCTCTGAGTACTCAAGCCTATACCACTGATCTGAGGGTCTCTCTTTATTCCAATACCATGCTGTTTTGATAAATATTGCTTAGTAATACAGTTTAAAGTCAGGGAAAGTAATGACTCCCATATTCATTTTCCCAAGGACTGCTTTAGCTATTCAAGAGTGTTTAATGTACCAAATGACTTTCAAAAGTGTTTGATTCAGTTCTTTGAAGAATGTCATGGGTTATCTTCAAAGGGATCACATAAAATATGTACAATGCTTTGGTGAGTATTGCCATTTTAATTATGTTAATCCTGCCAATACCTGAGCAGGGTATAGGTTTCCATTTCTGTGTGTCCTCTCTTATTTCTTGGAGCAGGGTTTTATAGTTTTCTATGTATAGGTTCTTCACATCTTTGGTCAAGTTGACTCCAAGATTTTTGAGTTTGTGTGACACTAATGTGAATGGGATTGTTTTCTCAATGTTCATTTCTTCCCTATCATTATTGGTGTCCAAAAAGGCTATTGATTTCTCTGTGTTAATTTTGTAGCCTGCCACATTGTTATATGAATCTACTGTTTTTAAAAGGTTTTTGGTAGAGTCTTTACGGTTTTCTTAGTAGAGTATCATGTTATCTGCAAACAGTAAAAGCTTAACTTCTTCCTTTCCTATCTGGATACTCTTTATATCCTTTTCTTGTTTAATTGCTATAGAAGGACTTCCATTACTATGTTGAATAGGAGGGGTGAGAGAGGACAGCCCTGTCTTGTACCAGAACTTAGAGGAAAGGCTTTTAGTATTTATCCATTGAGGATAATATTTGCCATTGGCTTGTGGTAGATGGCCTTAACTATATTGAGAAAGGTTCCTTCTATTCCCATCTTGCTGAGAGTTTTGATCAAGAATGAGTGTTGGACCTTATCAAATGCTTTTTATGCATTTATTGATATGATCATGTGGTTTTTATTTTTCTTGTTGTTGGCGTTGTGCATTATGTTGTTAGATTTACAGATGTTAAACCATCCTTGCATTTCTGAGCTGAAACCTACTTGATCATAGTGAATGATCTTCATGATGAGGCATTGGATCCTATTTGCCAGGATTTTGTTGAGGATATTTACATCTGTGTAAATCAGGGATATTGGCCTGTAATTTTTTTTTTTTTTTGGCAGCATCTCTGTCTGGTTTTAGTAGCAAGGTGATTTTGGCTTCATAAAAGCTGTTTTGAAGTGTTTCCGTTTTTTCAATTTTATGAAAGAGCCTCTAAAGGTTGGTAGTAGTTCCTCTTGAAAGGCTTGAAAGAATTCATTAGTAAATCTATCTGAGCCTGACCTTAGATTTGGACAGACATTTGATTACCGTTTTAATTTCCTCAATGGTGACGGGGGTGTTCAGATATGTTATATTCTCCTTATTCAACTGTGGAAGGTTATAGGAGACCTAGACTTTAGCCATTTCTTCCAGGTTTTCATGTATAGTGGCATAGAGTTTCTCAAAGTAGTCTCTCATTAACCATTGAATCTCTGCAATATCTGTAGTGATCTCCCCTTTTTCATTTCTAATACAGGTTATCAAGTTTCTCTCTCTCTTTGTGAGTTGTCAATGGACTATCAATTTTGTTTATTTAAAAAAAACATTCTTTGATCTTTCAAATTGTTTTTTTGGGTTTCCACTTCATTGATTTCTGCTCTAAGCTTTGTTATTTCCTTATGTTTCCCTATTTTTGGTTCCTTTTGTGGATAATTTTCTAATTTTATAAGCTGTTCAAGTATGCCCTTCTTCCTTCCTGATGTGTGCTTGCAAAGGTATAAATTTTCCTCTCAGGACTGCTTTTGTTGTGTCCCATAGATTCTGATAGTTTGTGTCTTAATTGCCATTTGTTTTTAGGAATGTTTTGATTTCCTCTTTGATTTCATCTCAGATCCACTGGTTGTTCAGTAGTAGGCTGTTTAATTTCCTTTAAGGCTGTTTTGCACCTGTGAAGTTTCTGAGCTGTTGTTTATCCGTGAAACTATATATCCTTTTAAACCTGAAGGTGAGTTGGGCTGGGTGCAGTATTCTAGGTGAAGCCTCCATTTTATTCAGTCTTGTCACAATATCCCACCACTGTCTTCTGGCCTTGAGAGTTTCTTGTGACATGTCTGCTGAATATCTTAAGGATGCTCCTTTAAAAGTAATTTCCTTTTTTAATCTTGCTGCTTTCAGTTTTCTATCTCTATCTGTGGGATTAGTCATTGTAACTAGGATGTGTCTTGGGATGTTTTTCTTTGGTTCTCTTTTAGCTGGTACTCTTCGGGCATGTAGGATTTGATTGCATGCAGTCTTTAGCTCTGGGAGTTTCTCTGTGATAATGTTTAGACTGTTGATTCTTCCTAGAGATCTCCTTCCTGGGCCTCTGGGACTCCATTGATTCTTATGTTGTTTCTATTGAGTATATCAAAGACTTCTATTTTCATCTGTTCACATTCCTTGAGCACTTTTTCCATTGTCTGATATTTGCCTTCAGGTTCTTTTCCACTCTCTTCTGCTGTATGGAGTTGTTTTGCATTTTATCTTCCAGTTAACTGTTTCTGTTCTCAGCTACTCTTACCCTGTTGGAGAGGCTTTCCATTGAGTTTTTCAGGTTAGCTACCGTGTTTTTTCAGATCTGTTATTTCAATTTGGAGTTTTCTGATTTCTCTCTTTGTGTTCTGTTCAGCTAGAGATATGTTTTGTTTGATTTCCATGAGGATCTTCCATATTTCTATTCTAAACTTCTTATCTGAGAGGTTAATTAGATCGTTGGTATATTTTTGGGTTATCAGAGCTATCATATACATTCTTTGTGCATGATGTTTGCCTGAGGTTTCCCCATTGTCACGCTTGTAGTGTGATTTTTTTTCTGCGTGTTGTGATGGAGTTCATTACTTAGAAAGAGCACGAAGCAGCAAAGCTTCTGGGGCCTCTAGAAGAAAGTTTTATTGGGCCCTTGCTGGTCCTCTCAGGAGAGCTTCAGGAGACCAGAGAAGAGAAACTTGCCAAGCCGACAGGTCCCCTCAGCTTTTCCCAGTAGCCAATCTCACAGCAGGGCCAACCCCTTCACAGACAAAGGAATCACCTCTCTGCCTGGTGTCCCTGATAGCCAGTTTTTACTCAATCAGTCTTTCTTGGCCATTCGTCCTGAGTGGCTCCAGGAGACAGTTTTTTTAGGTCCTTCCTGGCCCTTTCAGAAGAGCTTCAGAAGACCAGAGAAGAGAAACAAGCAAAACCAACAGGTCCCCTCAGCTTCTCCCAGTCGCCAATCTCCACTTATTTTATTCTTTACATAAAAAAATATAAAAAGATTAATTTTTAAGATTTTCTCAGTAGAAGGAAATCTTAAGACTTATTTAAAGATTAATAGAGTGGCTATTATAACCAAGAGACTTCAGAAAATGTCATTCTAATTCATATTATACTATTCAAACTATTATTTTATTTAAATATATTTCTTGTACTAGAGCTATACCAGACCTATCACATGTTAAGAAATAAAAATAATACATACTGAGGATTATGTAAGTTCCTAAGGCAAATGTTTCTGTTTTGTGTTTTATGTTTCTGTTTTCTTTGGAAGAAAAGGCCAATTCCTATGTCTATAAAGAACTACGTGAAACTTTTCCTAGCTCACAAGTACTATTCCTTCAATTAGAAGCTCAATAAGTGAAGTAGGTAAAAGAGTTAATCAGGTTGGAGATAAACATAGTTCAACAGGTTGGAGAGTCCACCACATTGCAAAGCATGTATGCTCTGCATGCTCTACATGAAGAGTGCCCTGGTTTTATATCCAACACTGCATAGCACCCTGAGCACTGAGCTAGGAATAGACTCTAAGCAATAGAAGCCATTTCCCAAACACAAAAATACAAAAATATACAAAAACTCAGCGAATGTAATTAACTTGCTAAGCGCCTAATTAACCATTATACTGCTCAGGCCTAATTGAACAGTGAGCAAAAGTTATTGTCTATTGTCATTAAAGTTTTTTAGTAAGTTGATAGTTTTATGAAAGAAGTTTAGTAGGTGTTTAGGGAGAATAAAAAGGATCACAGGGAGGGAGAGTGAGAACATGTGGTTTTCCTGATGGAGAGAAAAAGAAGAAGAGAGAAAGAGACAGAGACAGAGTGAAAGTGATAGACATAAAACAAGTTGAAAGAGTTGAGCTATATCTCATATTTTATAGAAGAGAATATATATGGCATATAATTTACAGAAGCATATTATCCTTTAAGTAAAGTAACATTAAATATTGATTTCATGATAAAACATTTTAAAATTTTATATGGCTAGAGAGTGACATTAACAAAGAAATAAATCTTTTCGTTTTCAAAAACATGGCATCCTAAATGTTTAATTTTTACTTTTAGGAAAATGCCAGAGTGGAAAACATTTATTAACTAGGTGCAGGATTTTGTGGTGTTTTCTTGTTTTATATCTTTAATACCTGTAAAAAATATACATGGTGACTATATGATGTATATATGTATATATCTGAATATATCTATATCTATATCTATATCTATATATATAGATATAGATATAGATATATCTATATCTATATATATATAGATATAGATATATATATATATAGCCACACTGAGTGGTACTTTAAACTTTTTCTTGGCTTTGTACTGAGGAATCACTCCTGGAGGGCTTGGGGATCATATGGATTCTTGGGTATTGAACTTGAGTCAGCTGCATGTAAGGCAAGTGCCCTGTAATATTGCACCAACCTTATTATATTTATAAAGTATATTTTATGTATAAGAAGCATATATATTGCTATTTTCTTGGTTTTTTATTTACTTTATTCAAACATCATGGTTTTTTTTTTTAATTTTTATTTTTTTATTTAAACACCTTGATTACATACATGATTGTTTTTGGGTTTCAGTCATGTAAAGAACACCACCCATCACCAGTGCAACATTCCCATCACCAATGTCCAAGTCTCCCTCCTACCCACCCAACCCCCGCCTGTACTCTAAACAGGCTCTCCATTTCCCTCATACTTTCTCATTATAAGGAAAATTCAAAATGTAGTTATTTCTCTAACTAAACTCATCACTCTTTGTGGTGAGCTTCCTATGGTGAGCTGGAACATCCAGCTCTTTTCACTTTTGTGTCTGGAAATTATTATTGCAAGAATGTCTTTCATTTCTCTTAAAACCCATAGATGAGTGAGACCATTCTGCGTTTTTCTCTCTCTCTCTGACTTATTTCACTCAGCATAATAGATTCCGTATACATCCATGTATAGGAAAATTTCATGACTTCATCTCTCCTGACAGCTGCATAATATTCCATTGTGTATATGTACCACAGTTTCTTTAGCCATTCATCTGTTGAAGGGCATCTTGGTTGTTTCCAGAGTCTTGCTATGGTAAATAGTGCTGCAATGAATATAGGTGTAAGGAAGGGGTTTTTGTACTGTATTTTTGTGTTCCTAGGGTATATTCCTAGGAGTGGTATAGCTGGATCATATGGGAGCTCGATTTCCAGTTTTTGAAGGAATCTCCATATCGCTTTCCATAAAGGTTGAACTAGACGGCATTCCCACCAGCAGTGGATAAGAGTTCCTTTCTCTCCACATCCCCGCCAACACTGTTTGTTCTCATTCTTTGTGATGTGTGCCATTCTCTGTGGTGTGAGGTGGTATCTCATCGTTGTTTTGATTTGCATCTCCCTGATGATTAGTGATGTGGAGCATTTACACACAAAAATCAATGGCCTTTCTATACACCAATAGCAATAAGGAAGAAATGGACATTAAGAAAACAATCCCATTCACAATAGTGCCACACAAACTCAAATATCTTGGAATCAACTTGACTAAAAATGTGAAGGACCTATACAAAGAAAACTATAAAACTCTGCTCCAAGAAATAAGAGAGGACACGCGGAAATGGAAACGCATACCCTGCTCGTGGATTGGCAGGATTAACATCATCAAAATGGCAATACTCCCCAAGGCATTATACAGATTTAATGCTATCCCTCTAAAGATACCCATGACATTCTTCAAAGAAGTGGATCAGGCACTTTTGAAATTCATTTGGAACAATAAACACCCTCGAATAGCTAAAGCAATCATTGGGAAAAAGAATATGGGAGGAATTACTTTCCCCAACTTTAAACTGTACTACAAAGCAATAGTTATCAAAACAGCATGGTATTGGAATAAGGACAGGCCCTCAGACCAGTGGAATAGACTTGAATACTCAGAAAATGTTCCCCAGACATACAACCACCTAATTTTCGATAAAGGAGCAGGAAACCCTAAATGGAGCAGGGAAAGCCTCTTCAACAAGTGGTGTTGGCACAATTGGATAGCCGCTTGCAAAAAATTGAACGTAGACCCCCAGCTATCATCATGCACGAAGGTAAAATCCAAATGGATTAAAGACCTCGATATCAGCCCCAAAACCATAAGATATATAGAACAGCACATAGGCAAGACACTCCAGGACATTACAGGCATCTTCAAGGAGGAAACTGCACTCTCCAAGCAAGTGAAAGCAGAGATTAACAGATGGGAATATATTAAGCTGAGAAGTTTCTGCACCTCAAAGGAAATAGTGCCCAGGATACAAGAGCCACCCACTGAGTGGGAGAAACTATTCACCCAATACCCATCAGATAAGGGGCTAATCTCCAAAATATACAAGGCACTGACAGAAATTTACAAGAAAAAAACATCTAATCCCATCAAAAAATGGGGAGAAGAAATGAACAGACACTTTGACAAAGAAGAAATACAAATGGCCAAGAGACACATCAAACATCATGGTTTTATGTTGTTCATACTACAGTATTTTTTCACACAGATACAAAATTATTTATAATTAATTTTCAGTCATACAATCTATACCTATTACCAGTGCACAATTCCCACTGAAGTATACCTAGTGTTTCTCCTGCCTTGTTACCCACTTGCCTTTGAGATAGATCTCTCTTTATCTCTATATCTATCACTTTATATCTCTTACTTTATATATAATCTCTCTTCCTTTCTCTCCCCCTCCTTTTAGACACTGTGGTGTGCAATATTGTTACTGCCTTTCAGAACCCAATTCTTGTCCAGAGTGATTATTTCCAACTATCATTGTCATAGTGATCATTCTATGCCCCAACTATATAATATATTTAAAAACAGAATTTAGTGTTGTTCTCCAATACTGGCACAGTTTAACCACTGACTTCAAAGGATCATTTAGATTCTTTATTTGCAAGAATAAAAGACTATATAATTCCAGATTCAAGCTTTTGCAAGAAAATAAAAGCCTTGAATAACCACATGATAAAAATCACTATATTTATTTATAAATGTTCAAAAAGTTTAAATTAAGCGGAAAAAATCCAGCAGATTGTATTAAGGCTGCCTTCTTTTGGAAAAGCTCCTCTACTTGGAAGGATATGCAGGTTTTGGTTAAGGAGATTGTGTAAGGTAAAGGTGCAATATACAGAATGTGATATTTATAACTCAGGGACTTATGCAGCTTCATAAATGCAACTTATAGATCTGAAGTATCAAATAATCTATTTCCAAGGTTCTCATGAATAAAATAAAAGAAGCTCATTTGTTTTTCTACTTCATCTTGAGAATTATGGTTTAATAAAGTAGTGCCACATTTAACTCACATAGCTAGTTAGACCAAGATTGTCTTTAAGACGCAAGTTCTATATAGGATTAACTTTCACCTGCTCAGGAAAGAACAGGAAAGTGCAATCCTTTGTTTGGATGGAAACACAAGAATTCAGGTAAGCCAAACCAAACAGCTTAGCCAAGAAGATGATTAGTAAATTGTTACTAAGACTTGGGAAAGCAAATGAAAGAGGGGCAAGGGAGAGTTAATAATAATAATAATAATAATAATAATAATAATAATAATAATAAAAAAGCAAAATAAAAAGTACTAGAAAAAATCAAAGCTTAAAAGTAAAACCTGCTATTTCTCAGGAAGCCTTCAACCTTCAAATATCATGGGAAAATTTAATTTACAACATATATGTATATATATATGTTATGATAAAAATATACATGTAGGAAGTGTAAATTTAGCAAAGACAGAAATCAATTCAATTACACTAAAGTAATTTCAGATCATGTTAGAAATAACATTAGAAGAAACTTTAAAGAGAAGACACAGATGTAAGGGAATGAACTTGTCGATTTAAGCATGCTCCAAGCCCCCAACCCACCCCAGTCCTTACTGTTCATCTGAAAACAAGAAGTAGAGCAGGTCAGGAAAGGGGTTATGGTTAACACTGCAAGATGAAAGATAAGCAGCCAGGCAGTTAGAAGTCAAAGCATTTTATCTAGAAGAGCAGGTTTGGCCTTGTTTCCATCTTGATAAGAGTTAGATTGGAGAGCTTGTTTGTAGACTAGGATGGGGCGGAGGTGATGAAAAAATGGGACAGGGAAGTTAGGGGCTTAGTTATGGAGCTGTGGCAAACCACTAATGTAGTGATAAACCCCTCTTTTGTGTTACTCTTTTACCTGAACTCTGAAAGTGTTAGATTTGTCTATTTAGATAATGTGGCTGTGTTTCTTTCAAATGTGGGTACTTAATCCAGAAAGTTTAGATGGCTTGAGCAAGCTGATTATTCTGGTCTAAATAATTTACCAATTAGAATTTTGACTCAAAATCTGAATTTAACTTCTCTTTAAATGGTATATTTATCTTTTTTGCTGAGCATAGGTATTGAATTTACTTAGTTTATTTGTAAAGTTGTGTTTTCATTTCATTCCATTTCATGCTCTCCCACCTTTTTGAAACATATTGAATATATGAAAATTTCCTTTTTTTCTTATGGGCTACAGTAACCAGTGTAATATGGTTCTGTACTCAGTGATCACTATAAATGGGGATCAAGGGGTGCCAAGTATCAAACCTGGGTAGGCCTTTTGCAAGGCATGCACCTTATCTTCTATACTATATTAATCTAACTCAGGAGTTTCCATTTCTATGCTGTTCTAATTTGATATAACTAGATTCAGTGCAGTTAGAGAAATAACTACACTGAGAACTAACATAACAATGTGAATGAATGAGGGAAATGGAAAACCTGTCTAGAATACACGTAAGGGTGGGGTGGGGAGGAGGGGAGGAGGGACATTTGGGGCATTGGTGGTGGAAATGTTGCACTGGTGAGGGGAAGTGTTCTCATTTTTTGTTTGTTTGTGTTTTTTTTTTTGTTTTTGGGTCACACCCAGCAGCACTCAACAGTTACTCCAGGCTCTATGCTCAGAAATCGCTCCTGGCAGGCTCGGGGGACCATATGGGATGCTGGGATTCTGCAAATGCCTTGCCTCCATGCTATCTCTCCAGCCTCAGGGGGGGTAGTCTTTACATGACTGAAACCCAACTACAATCATATTTGTAACCAAGGTGTTTAAATAAAGATATTAATATAAAAAATTATTTAAACTAACAAACTATAAAATTATCTTGTTTTTTTTTTTTTCTGGTAAGAGCCATGACTAGAAAATTAGTTTTTCCTAAAACTGACTGGATTTGCTCTTGTTTTTAGTTATCCCAATCAAAGAAAGGAACAAAGAATCAGAACTTTAAGATAACATAATTATTTTAATTTTCTTAAAATAGAACTTTAAAATATTTTAGTAATAAATTTAAGTAATTTTAAGTGTGGCAGGTGTATGATGCTCAGGAATTACTCTATGGTGCTCAAAGAACCATGTGCAGTAGTTTAAACTAACTGAGATGTGTGCAAGGCCCGAGACTTGGTTATCTCCATGCTCAATCTGCCAGTCTTAGGAAACAATGAAGTCTCAGGGAACTCATCTCAAGGCCTTGAAAATGCATGCAAGTGCCTCTGGTCACTTGAGCTAAGACTCAACCCACATATTTTTTTTTTCTTATTTTTGTCTGCATAATATCAATACTATAGAATACTAAATTTTTATAAACCCAAATATTTGGAATAGTGATCATGAAAATTCTTTTACTTTTATTGAGAATGATAGTTGTAGATAATGGCAATCCTTTTAATATTTTACAGATAAGGAAAAAAAAACCACTGAGAGCTGGAGATGTGATATAGGGTTGTTAAACACATACAGCTGACTCTGGTTCCATTCCAGTAGCACATGGTCTCCTGCCTTGTGCAACCTCAGAGGTCTCTAAGCATTGCCAGGCTTGGCTTTGACACTCTGACACCTTAGGCCCTGAGAAGCACTCCAAAATTAGACCCTAACATGGACTCAAAGGTTGGAGGGGGAGTCATAGCAGCTAAAGACCCCTCTCCTGCTCCCCCAATTCAAACAAGAACAAAACTGAGGTACAGAAGGATTTTGTAGCTTGCCATAGATGAAGAGGTAGTGAGTGGCAAATTTCAACTTGGGTTGTCTGACCTTGGGATGAGTACACTAAACCACAGTGATATGGCTGGAACACAAACAATGCTGCAGTGCATGCCCTCATTTAGTCTTTCCTCTTGGAAAAATTCCTAGGATAAAAATCACTGCCTTTTGAGATATATTTGCAGTTGATCTTTAAAAGGCTGATACTCACCCCCCAAATCTACATTCTCAAACTTTACACAACATAGAATACTGTAATTTAAAATTCAACCTCATGTTGTTTTAGCTTATATTTCTCACTTAAAATTCTCTTAATCTAATGACATATTTAGTTCTGTTTGTTTTGTTTTCTTCTCCCAGCCACTGTCTTCGAGCAATCCACAGTGGTGACATTTGACCACTCCCTTCTCAGGTAATCTTTTTCTTTATGTGATACATTCAGGGCTATTTGCTTCTAACTTGTGTTCACTTTTATTCTCTGCTTTCTTCACTGATATTTCACTCTGACTTTGTTTTTGTGCCACTTAGAACCCCACTTGTTTCTCTTCTGGCATTGCAGTATCTCTGAAAAATTTCATCTATTCCTATGACTTGAACAATGTCAATGCTAATGTCTCACAAATCTTCTCTCTGTCTAGACATTTTTCCTAAATTCTAGACTTATATATGTTAAGTATCTATTAAACATCTTGACCAGAAATGTTTCCTAGACTTAAAAAAAGAAGTCGTTTACCATCAGATTCCACATGATCTGCCTAAACCTACTCTTCATTTTCTATTTGCCAACTGATTTTGTGTGTCCACCTTACAGTGAAATATAGCAAATGTGAGATTCATCCTAGCTTTGGAATGCAAAGTAGGTTATGATGAATTGCAATGATTTTTGAATGAGGTAGATATGGATATACAACTTGCTTGTTGGAATTAAAATCTGGATGGCATAGGAAAAACACTTAAACTTGCTAAACTTCAATTTTCTTATCTTCACAATGAAGAATAAAATACTTACTTTGAAAGGCTGCTGAGAAGATAACATTGAATAGATAACATACGTTATGTATATTATCTCTGACATAGCAAAATGAATCAATCAGTAATTACTACCATTCAGGGGATAATGCTTTAGTTTTCATATCTAAGGATTCTGAACACTGTTGTATCTATATTGGTAACCTCACTTTATTATCTTTTCTTTCTTTGCCATTCCTAATGATAATAGGTAATTAGGATCCAGCCATCTCTGCATCAGCAATATCAATTTTCTCTAGCTAAATGATTCTCAATTTTTCTATTATATTTTAGCTAATAGGTGTTCAATAGTGTTCAAGTTACTCGTATTATTGATGAACAAAGCCAGTGCACACCCTCTGTCACCAAAGAGATTCTGACCCTCTCCTCTCTCCTCAAATCTCTATAAAACCTCTTGTCTAATGTTCTTTTCCTTAATTTTTTCACAGATAGCAACACATCAGACAGATGATGTTCACTTTTGTGACTCGCTCTCTCAGATATAGCATTAAGTATAATTGAAGATGCTTATTTTGCTGTGTGTCTAAAAATATGTACTAGGTCTATAAAATTAAGAATATTATAATAATATAATATTATAATACATTATAATATATTATAATTAATATAAGGGTATTATATTTATACTATAATATATTTATAATGTAAGTAAGAATATTAAAATATTAAAGAGGTTAATTTTAATTAATTTCAGTTTATTTTTGAAGTGTTGTACAAATTGATGTAGTATTTTTAGTAGCAAATTGCTTGTAACATAACTATATGCCAACAGAATCTCGGTTGAAATTGCAATAACTAGCTTTTTTTTTTTTTACAAATTCCCTTGTCCCCCACAAAAACTAAACTCCCATTATTATCATTTTAAAATGAGTCTGTTTTTATTATAGGTAGTTTTCTACAAAAAGATATTTAACCCCTTATAGCTTTGCATAAAAGATACTGTAGAAGCATTCAACTTCTTTAGACATTTCTGCATTTTACTTTGCATGGCTCTTCAAAGAACAAAAAATGACATATCTTCAACTTTCTCTTCACTTTTTATAACATTGGAGTCAGCCAGAAAATTCTTGAATGTGCCCTGAATCCTGAGTTCACATGGCTTATATGCTGCTGAATCCATTGAATAATTTTAGTTCAGCGATAATAAGATGCTTTGACTAACCCCCTTCTCCCAACAGTATCCATATTTATTTACTTATTCTGCCATAGGATTCTTCTGTACACAATATTTTTCTCTTTTTTACATTTTCTTGATATTATAATACACTCTTTGATAGTTCATCTCTGCTCTTATAGTTTCATTTATCTCTATCGAGATACAAACTAATACTCTATTTCTAAGATGAACCGCTTTCCTGAATCTTATATATGTGATTGCATATCTAGGACTTTCCCTCCTGATGCATTCAACATTGACATGAGTATATTTTGTTCAAAAGTGATCATCATCTTCTACCCAAACCTCTTCTCACTAAGATAATTGTATGCATCTTAAGTGGCACCAAATGCCCAAATCATGACAGAAATCTAGATTATATACAATCAGCCCACTCTTGTTGATCATATATATTTCGCCCAGCTATCACAATAGTTTTATAATTATTTTATTTAAGCAGTGTAGACACAAAAAATTTTCATGTCTGAGATTCAGTTATAGAACACCACCAGTGTTCTATTATATGTCAGTTTATCTCTCTATATATCTCAGTTATACTGTACACCACCAATGCCCATTCCACCACCCAGTCCCATTTCCAACCACCCAATCCCCATTTTCCACAACCAATGTACCTAATTTCCTTCCCACCGACCACACCAACCATGTGTCTCTGGGGGAGGAATTTTACTTTTCTCTCTTTTTTTTCCTTTTTAACACTGTTTTTTTATTTTTTGCAAGATTGTTAATTAAGGAGTACCATGCGATATCACTCAAACCCCTTTTAGCACCCAGTTTTTGTCCAGGGTTATCAGTTCCAACTGTCATTTTTAAAGTAGACCCTTCTCTATCCAAACTGCATTCATTGTTCTTTGTGACAAGCTTCCTACCATAAGCTGGTTCCCCTGAGCCTCATCTCTATTGTCTCTGCCTTTTATTAAAAACCATACTGTTTTTCATTTTTATTATAACCCACATATATGTGGGATTATTCTATGTCTATGCCTTTTCCTATGGTTTATTTAACTCAGCATAATATTCTCCATAACCCATCCATGTAAAAGCAAATTTCATGACCTCATTTTTTTTAAGAGCTGCATAGCTTCATTGTGTAGATGTAGATGTACCACAGTTTTGCTATCCATTCATCTGTCTTGAGAACTTGAGTCATTTCCAGATTCTGGGTATTGTAAATAGTGCTACAATGAACAAAGAAATGCAGGGGGCTTTTCAGCAAGGTGCTTTTGAGTTTCTAGGCTATATCCCTAGGAAGGATATTGCTGGATCTTAGTTGAATGGGGATCCATTCGTTTATCTTTGCTTCTTCTTTCTTGGTCAATGGTGATTCACCCTTGAAGATACCTTTAGTTTCAATAACAATTAGTATTCTTCTTGCATTTTCCTATATTATCATATGCTTTCATTTATGATATCAAGGTCTATAATTTATTTTTTATTTGGCTTTTGTGCACAGTGTTAAAGAGAGGTCTGAGTTCACTTTTCTGCATATAGTTAATTAGTTTTCCCAACACCACTTGTTGAGGAGTCTTTTGCCATTTCATATTGTTTGCCTCTTCATCGAAGATTAATTAATTATATACCCAGAAGTAATCTCAGGATATTCAATTATATTCCACTGATTTGAGGGGCTATCTTTATTCTAATACCATTCTGTTTTAATGACTACTGCCTTATAGTACAGTTTGGAATTGGATAAAGTGATGCCTTCCAACTTTTTTCCCCCATGAATTGTTTTTCAGCTCTTATATCTTTATTACACCTTTTATAAATATCTCCAGGTCCACCATTTGCTTCTAAATATATTATTACTACCTTACACTAAATTTTTTTGCCTTGTTTTGACTAATGGATCTCTCCCTTCAACTCATTCCTCTTCAACTCTGTTCTTTGTACACTGAATTAGCATTTTTCCACAGTTCAAATCTGAAATTATTAATCCCTTCCAATAAAAAGTTCAAGATAAAATTTACTCATAAAATTAATTACAAGATTTTTGGGGGAGATTTTGGGCCACACCCAGTGACGCTCAGGGGTTACTCCAGGCTACAAGCTCATAAATCACTCTGGTTTGGGGGACCATATGGGATGCTGGGATCCAACCAAGGCCTGTCCTGGATTGGATGGGTATAAGGCAAATACCCTACCACTGTGCTATCACTCTGGTCTCTAATTATAAGACTTTCTGAGGCCTGGATCTGGCTTCATCAGTATGGCCTTACTATATGAGAGGTTTTCAGATTCTCATATTTCATTTAGTCTGTTTAACTTATATATGCTTTACTTTCATTACTTCCATTTTCCTGAAGGCTTAATCTCATGTTAGTTCTCTACAAGAATTTTCTCCTATAGGCTGGGGAGGGATATCTTAGCGGGTAGGGCATTTGCCTTGCACAGGGTCAACCCGTCCGTGTTCAACCAATCCCCAGTATCCTATATGGTCTCCTGAGCCTGACAAGAGTGATTTCTGGACACAGATCCAGCAGTAACCACTGAGCAACCTGGGGTGTGGACGCAGAATAAACAAAACAAAAGATTTTCTTCTAATTTACTTATTTCTAATATCTCATTAATTTTATTATAATAATCAATTTTTATTAGAAATCCTCAAACAAATCTGGAGTGATAGCATAGAGGTAAGGCATTTGCCATGAATGCAGTCAACACAGGACGAACCTGGTTTGAATCCTGGCATCCCATATGGTCCCCTGAGCCTGTCAGGAGTGACATCTGAGAGTAGAGCTAGGAGTAACCCCTGAGCACGGCCGAGTGTGATCGAGTGTGACCGAAAAAACAAAACAAAACAAAAAAAACCCGAAAAACAAAATCCTCAAACAATATTTTAATGAAAGTAGATTCAAACAAGAGAAATATAAAATACAAAAATGCATTTTTCATCTTTACTTAATAATTTAAGTGTATGACCATTCACCATTTTTATATGGTATTAACTAAAGACCTATTTAATATTTTTTTTTACCATGGGGTATGATGTACTACATATAAATTCTAGTTTCATTTTTTTTAAATATTAAAATAGAGAAATTATGTTTCAAATCAATCTGAAAAGAGAATTTGTCTAAATTATTAAATAAATTTCTTACATCTTGTATAGTTGTCATCTTATATCCCCTAATTTTGGTAGAAAAGTTTGCAGTGATTCATTTTCTTACTTTTCCAAAAGTCAATTTAATTAAAAGAAAAAATAACTGCTTGAATTCTTCCTTTATGCTTTATTTAATTGAATTATGTAAGTAATGTTTAATTATATTACATGGTTTTAATAAGTCAACTGTAATAAATAGTTTGGGCATAAATACACTAATTGTTGTTACTATTTCAACTCAGTCAATCAGAGGAGAAATGTGTTGGATTACTGGAATATAGCCTAGTTGTTGTGAGCTTTTACTGATCTCTGAATGTTTTGCAGTTTATTTTGCAAAGAAATTGATAGTACTGTTTAATTTGCCAAGTCAGTTAAATGGAGATGTGTTATAGACATTTTGTTAAGTTAGTGGTCTTTTCCACATTGACTGGAGGCACTCTGAAACCAGGAGAAGCTTGTATGTCTTAGAAAGAACTATATTTTTATTTACTATCATTCACTACTGTGTTCTAGACATGTGACAAACAATTGCCAAAGAAATAAATCATGTGTAGAACAGTTACACTACATACTATGTTTTTTTCCCTAAATGAGTGTAAAATGCTGCCTAGTACAATATGACTTTCCTAATGTTTTCATTCTTCAAAATAAAATGTTTCAGCCTCTTATTTCTATTTTCCTGTACTTTACACTTGTTCCTGAACCCTTAAATATTCTAATATTACTTTGGACTGTTTTAACTGTATTAGGTAGTGCAGAGCAAGGAGTAACCCGAGTGCCACCAGGTATAGCTCAAAAAAAAAAGTATCATAGGCTATTTGTCAAATAAAAACTATTCAATCCATAAAGTAACATACCGATAAAATAGCACTGCTATATAATATTTTGATTAGCACTTTAGAAATATTAATGGGAGTAAAAATTTTCTCTATAAATTTGCAGGTGAATAGCATAGGAACAGAAGATGAAAAATGCTCAGGAAAAAGGATACAAAGCTTAGCAGTAAGGATGAATGTATGGTCTGAATGAGAAGATTGTGGGAATTGAGGTGGTAAAAAAGATATTATAAAGAAAACCACACACAAGAATGTTTACCCTAAGGCACTACTTTACTTATGGAATGAGAACATTTGTATAAATTATCCATGTCATTATTTTCCAAAGATGATAGTATTGTTTCCCATATGTGGTTTTTGAAGTCTTCCTAAAGTAATTCATTCCACATAGTTACTTGAATGTTAGGGAACAAACTATAGCTAGGCATTTGGAAATAGTGATCTACTCTTCAGGATGTAAAGCTAGGATGGTGAAAGAACTAAAACAAATTTTTAAGGAAATCTGCAAAATCTCTTAGATAAATAGTGATAATGAAGACCGAACCCCTGCAAAATTATAGTGAACAGTAACTACTCTCCATAAATTCTGGGGAAGGAAAACAGAACATATTTTTATTAATTATTTTATTAACTATTTTCTTAACACCAATGATGTTCTCTTTCTCCTTGAATTTACTTATATCAACTTGGTCTACTTTTTTTTTTACTTTTCTAGACACCCTATTGTAAGCCCTTCTTAGTTCTCAAACATAAAAATATATGTCTCTATAGTCACTTCTTTCAACACCAATACACCTATAATATATTATTACTAGTAAAATATTTTGATCCACAAATTAGAGGAGTCATTAAACTCACTTCCCAAATAATTTCAGTATTTTTAATATGGATATAGCTCCTGTAAAAACCAAATTTGTTTCTGCACTAAACTTGATAAACAAAATATATAAAAACATGAAAAATTATAAATCTACTTTCAATATACTTTATCTTTGTATTTGAATCACTTTTTCATCCCATAGATCGAGGTAAAACCAGATATTTTTAAAGTCTTGTGAATCTGTCCAGAAAACTGGGTTGATCATGCATTTACAATCAAAATGTTTTAAGGATTAAAAACTAAAAATGGAACCATTACAGGGAGTACATACAGTAAGGACTTAGTAACAGTAATTGTGGTCATTATTATAACCATAAAAGCATTTATATCATTGAATTACTTATCATGATAGGTTAAATATATTCTATTAAGAGGCCGGAATGGTGGTGCAAGTTGTAAGATGTCTGCTTTGCCCGTCCTAGCCTAGGGCAGACCGCAGTTTGATTTCCCGGTGTCCCGTATGATCCCGCAAGTGAGGAGCGATTTCTGAGCGCATTGACAGGAGTAACCCCTGAGCGTCACCTGGTATGGCCGAAAAACCAAAAAAAAGAAAAAAAAAGAAAAAAAAAAAAGATAACCTATTAAGTCCTTGAAATGTGAATAGTCTTAGTTGAGATGCACTATAAATATAAATTGTATTCCATTCAAAGATTAGAGAACAAGAAAATAAAAAAGTTTGATAAGTACGTTGTTTTTGTTTGTTTGTTTGTTTGCTTGGTGTTTTTCTTTTTTGGGAAGGGGGCACACCTGGCATAATAATGAGTTACATCCCTCTGAGTAGAGCTGGAAGAACTCTATGGTGCAGAGAATTGCCAGACAAGCTTCTACCAGCTTTATTATCTCACACTCCAACTTCTTTGATCAGTTTCTATACTATTTTTTTTTCATTTGTAATAACAAATACCATGTTTCATTTTCATTGTTTGTTTTTTCATTATAAAATAATTTCCTTGAGAATTTAAACTGCATCTTATTCAATATTATCCCCTATCACATCCGTCAAAATCCATTAGCTTCCTATGAATAAAATGATTCTATGTACCATTCTATGATACTTAGTTACAGTTTAGTGCAATCGTCAGTGAATCACTTCAATTTTAAATTATTTTTTAGTGAACACTGTAAGAAGAAACAATCATGAAGAGAGAAAGAGATTGGCTTTAAAGGAAAAGGACAGATCGATGTTCAAACTTCCAAGCAGACTCAAATTAAATGTGAAAACAAATGATATGCACTTCTGTTCTCTTAACTTCTCCCTCTATGGGACTAATTCTGTAGACATGCACTTAAAATCTCTCCATGGTCACAAAGTGACCTTAACCAAGAATCTAGAAAAATTAGTGTTAGCAGGAATAAAATTCTAGAATAAATATGTGATTATACTGCATCATATTTTTTATTATTTCAAATATAATTGCCAAGTATATGTTTTAGGGCTCTCAAAAATAAACAAAATCATCAAATAAGCATTTGTCTTTTTTTTTTTTTTAGTTGTGTTTTTGTTTGTTTGTTTATGGGCCACACCTGGGTAGTGCTCAGGGGTGCTCTGAGCTCAGAAATCCATCCTGACAGACTCTGGGGACCATTGGATGCCAGGAATTGAACCTGGGTATGTCCTGAGTTGGCCTGTGCAAGGCAAACATCTACTGCTGTGCTATCTCTGGCTCAGATAAACTATTTCTTACACCCTGACTGAATAAAGTTTAAATTCAGACTAACATGTTTATGATCTTATGTATAATATTATGCAATATCTTAGATTTGTGTTGGTCAAATGATACATTATTTTTCTCTGTTAGAATCATATCTTAGTTTTCTTGTAAAACTTCAAAAGATAGCAAAAGATGTCCTTGTTTCCCCAACTTAATTTTATTATGATGTACAACCATAATGCTCAGGACAAATGGGTATAACTTCCAATGTTATAGAGCTAATATATATATACATATATATATCAAATACTTATGCTAATACTTTTTCGCTTTCCACATACTGTTGCATTAGTAATTTACACTGTCACAAAATAATAAAAATGTCTTGCTTAAAAATAAAAAAAAAATGTACAAAGGCTTTATTTCTGAGAAATATGAGGGTTATTTATAATTCAAACTTCAGAGAACTAAAGAACACATGCAAGGTAAATAAAATATAGAAAGTCTTAGGATTTAAAATGTAACAGCAAGTGAATAAATTATACTACTTGAATCCTAACCTGATGTTGATGTATTAGAGGTGAAAGTGCCCCACAGCAGTCTGACAGATTGTTATAAAGATATGTGATGCGTGAATATTTTAGGTTACCATGGTAAATTAGCATTGTCCCCAAACTTTTTTAAACCACTTTGTGGTGACTATAAATTATAGTTGGATTATAAACTCATTGAAAGTGTTGCTGTCAAGCTGATATTAATGTGAGACATACAAGAAGGAAACTATATACCAATAGCTATGTTGGTCATTTTTGATAGTTTTATTTTTTTAAATGTGAAATAATTGCTAAGATTTCTAAGTTAGGCATAGAAGTATATGAGAACTAATCTATTTATCTTAATCTATGTATATTAATATGTATATATTAATCTATGTATATTAACTAGTCTATGCATTACATGTCTAGAAAAACAACAATCATGCCAAAAAGATAATAACGACTTGTGGAAAGATAAAAAGTAAATTTTTGTATGGGTTTAAATTCATAGTACCATAGAAAGCAATTTAGTATTAAATTTTTATAGTTAGAATCTATTAACTGAATCTAGGTTCGTCTCTGACACTACATTTGGTTTCCTGTACCACCAGGTGTGATCCCTAAGAACAGTGCCTGAGCATCAATGGATGTGGCTGAAATCTTTTACCCATCTTCTGTGTCCAAAGAGAAACAATAACAAATAAGAAACTAGGATAAATTTCTTTAATGAGTGTTCAAAGTATTTTAGCATAATGAGCAAACTTTAGATTTTTGAATTGTACTAGACTCTCAGTAAGTGTCCATAAATAAGTAAAAGGAACGTTTTTATCATAAAATAAACAAATACTGCCTTAATCTTTTAATTTCTATTAAAATAGAAATAATGTAATGGACACAATAGCACATAGATCATATTAATTTCAAAAGAATTAAACAATGACCCACTTCAAATCTCAAAAGTCTACGAAAAGGTTACTTAAATTCTTATCAGAAACTTAAGTGCTGTTGTTCCTTTACCCAGGTCTGAAGCTTATTGATGAAGTGATCACCTTCTTCACTCTAATCCAAACTTGTCAAAACATCAAAGAGAATAGCATATTCTGGGCGTACACTTGTTGCTTAGAAAAGGTATCATTGTTAAGTTATAGCCAATCTACCCTTGGATAAGATGACTAAAAAGTAGTTTGGCTAAGAGTTTGGAAAAACATGAGTCACTTGCTGTTCCAGTATTTTCCTTTGATGTTTTCAAATGATATATACATGTTATAATGCGATGCAAATAAACAGTGAAGAGTTGTGGGATAATGAAGAGATGGGAAACAAAGAATAGAATGGGTATAGGTAAAAATATTAGGTTATATACTTACATTGTGGAATAAAGGCAATGAGAACACGATGGGAGAAGTAACTATAGCAGCCATCCCCAGAGACTGGGGGAACTTACCAAAGTCAGGGAATTCCAAGTAAATGTATATGCATCATTCCTAAGGGTAGACAACATGAGGTTGGAATCAGTGCTTGGGATACAAAACTTAGGGTGCAGAGCTTGGGCTTAATTAATTTAAGTAACAACAGTAATAAGGTAAATTAGTTTTAAAACATTCTATTTATAAAGTATTTTAGTATTAAAGAAAGAGAACAATGTCCAGATTTATCCCTAAATTTGAAAGATGTAATAAATTGTGATTTATCAACACCAAAATTTAGCCATAGTTTTTAGTACTGATAACTTTGTATGATGAGACAGCTTAAGATAGAAAGGAATCTGAAAATGAGGCATAAATACTAAAAATAATGTTTTGTAATAGTGCAAGAAATGATTATGATTATGGTTATTATATTATATTATTGTATAGTTATATATAACTGGCAAATAATACTATGAATCATGCAGAAAATTTGTAAGTAATCAGTAATGCATACCTTTTAAGTATAGATAAGACCTTAAGAAGTTCAACTTTGGGGTACATTAAAATTCTGAAGTTTCGAAAAAACTACAGAGGCTCGGCTGGGCTCAGAGTACTCCGCATGCCAGGATTTCTGGGTGTCTTTGCCTGGTATGTTGGGGGCTCTGGGCAGGACAGCTAGCCACAGGTCCCCTGGGCTGAACACCTAGTCCAGGAGACCAAGGTCCCCCCAAACCTAGTGGGTCTTCAAGGCCACACCTGGTTAATTGGGCCCTGGGGGGAGGGGGGCAGAAATTCCTCCCTAGGCATCCAAAAACTACAGAGGCTCGGCTGGGCTCAGAGTACTCCGCATGCCAGGATTTCTGGGTGTCTTTGCCTGGTATGTTGGGGGCTCTGGGCAGGACAGCTAGCCATAGGCCCCCTGGGCTGAACACCTAGTCCAGGAGACCAAGGTCCCCCCAATCCTGGTGGGTCTTCAAGGCCACACCTGGTTAATTGGGCCCTGGGGGGAGGGGGGCAGAAATTCCTCCCTAGGCATCCAAAACCTACAGAGGCTCGGCTGGGCTCAGAGTACTCCGCATGCCAGGATTTCTGGGTGTCTTTGCCTGGTATGTTGGGGGCTCTGGGCAGGACAGCTAGCCATAGGTCCCCTGGGCTGAACACCTAGTCCAGGAGACCAAGGTCCCCCCAATCCTGGTGGGTCTTCAAGGCCACACCTGGTTAATTGGGCCCTGGGGGGAGGGGGGCAGAAATTCCTCCCTAGGCATCCAAAAACTACAGAGGCTCGGCTGGGCTCAGAGTACTCCGCATGCCAGGATTTCTGGGTGTCTTTGCCTGGTATGTTGGGGGCTCTGGGCAGGACAGCTAGCCACAGGCCCCCTGGGCTGAACACCTAGTCCAGGAGACCAAGGTCCCCCCAATCCTGGTGGGTCTTCAAGGCCACACCTGGTTAATTGGGCCCTGGGGGGAGGGGGGCTGAAATTCCTCCCTAGGCATCCAAAAACTACAGAGGTCTCGGCTGGGGCTCAGAGTACTCCGCATGCCAGGATTTCTGGTGTCTTTGCCTGGTATGTTGGGGGGCTCTGGGCAGGACAGCTAGCCACAGGTCCCCTGGGCTGAACACCTAGTCCAGGAGACCAAGGTCCCCCCAATCCTGGTGGGTCTTCAAGGCCACACCTGGTTAATTGGGCCCTGGGGGGAGGGGGGCAGAAATTCCTCCCTAGGCATCCAAAAACTACAGAGGCTCGGCTGGGCTCAGAGTACTCCGCATGCCAGATTTGCTGGGTGTCTTTGCCTGGTATGTTGGGGGCTCTGGGCAGGACAGCTAGCCACAGGCCCCCCTTGGGCTGACACCTAGTCCAGGAGACCAAGGTCCCCCCAATCCTGGTGGGTCTTCAAGGCCACACCTGGTTTAATTGGGCCCTGGGGGAGGGGGGCAGAAATTCTCCCTAGGCATTCCAAAAACTACAGAGGCTCGGCTGGGATCAGGAGTACTCCGCATGCCAGGATTCTGGGTGTCTTTGCCTGGTATGTTGGGGGCTCTGGGCAGACAAGCTAGCCATAGGTCCCCTGGGCTGAACACCTAGTCCAGAGACCAAGGTCCCCCCAATCCTGGTGGGGTCTTCAAGGCCACACATGGTTAATTGGGCCCTGGGGGGAGGGGGGCAGAAATTCCTCCCTAGGCATCCAAAAACTACAGAGGCTCGGGCTGGGCTCAGAGTACTCCGCATGCCAGGATTCTGGTGTGTCTTTGCCTGGTATGTTGGGGGCTCTGGGCAGGACACTAGCCACAGGCCCCTGGGCTGAACACCTAGTCCAGGAGACCAAGGTCCCCCCAATCCTGGTGGGTCTTCAAGGCCACACCTGGTTAATTGGGCCCTGGGGGGAGGGGGGCAGAAATTCCTCCCTAGGCATCCAAAAACTACAGAGGCTCGGCTGGGCTCAGAGTACTCCGCATGCCAGGATTTCTGGGTGTCTTTGCCTGGTATGTTGGGGGCTCTGGGCAGGACAGCTAGCCATAGGTCCCCTGGGCTGAACACCTAGTCCAGGAGACCAAGGTCCCCCCATCCTGGTGGGTCTTCAAGGCCACACCTGGTTAATTGGGCCCTGGGGGGAGGGGGGCAGAAATTCCTCCCTAGGCATCCAAAAACTACAGAGGCTCGGCTGGGCTCAGAGTACTCCGCATGCCAGGATTTCTGGGTGTCTTTGCCTGGTATGTTGGGGGCTCTGGGCAGGACAGCTAGCCATAGGTCCCCTGGGCTGAACACCTAGTCCAGGAGACCAAGGTCCCCCCAATCCTGGTGGGTCTTCAAGGCCACACCTGGTTAATTGGGCCCTGGGGGGAGGGGGGGCAGAATATTCCCTCCCTAGGCATCCAAAAAAACTACAGAACCGCTCGGGGGCTCATGCCCCGCGCGAACTTCATAGTACTTCATGTTTTTCAGAATATTCCTTATTCTTATGTTATGTTTTGCATATATAGAATGTTCACTTGTATTCTACCCCTTCGCCACACCCATACAAAACTCTTTTTTACTCCTTAACTCTCTAACCCCCTCTCAAACATCACTAACCTTACATTACTCTTTTTAACTTCAGTAGTGTACAATCCTAATCACAGTCCAAAGCTGTCCATTGTGTGTGACAACCCCAAACTATTTTCAAGATACATAAAATGGACACGTATTTCTTTAGGAATATTTTGTGGTTTTTTTCGGACAGCTATAATTCTTACTAAATTTTGTCTTATACAGTGATGATTCTAACCACTTTTTATCTTCTCTTTTTGAACTGTTAACAAGGAATTTTGGTGGAAGAGTCCCCCAGTTTAATGCTTATGAATTGAACCATGTCATGGAATCATTGTAATTGTTCTTATGGCCCCCATAATCGCCAATAACACCACGTGGCATTGCTTTTTTTATTTGCATAGGCACATTAAAATGGGAAAATACTATACATACAAATAAGATCCTATTTAATAGAAATTGGAACACACAAATCTTGTTAGTGCAGAGAGACCTACACCCTGAACATTGACATAACGACCTGGCACAGGACCTCAGAAGAAAGGGCATAATCATTCTCCCCTGAACCGGGAAGCCATCCACGAAACATCCAGGCTGGTCTATAACATCACCTGGAAGCAAGCCTCTACCACGAAGGACCTACACTGCACAGACTTTGACCTGCTCAAAAGAGACTTCCCTTAACATTGAGAAGACTTAACAATGACAATGACCTGCTTACAGGACAGGGCTCCCTGCATTGCCCTTTGATTGTGTAGGTGGAAAGGAGAGGGATGCTCCACATCCTGACTTCAATGTAAGATATGCAGATTCCAGTATCTTTAATACAGAAAACATGATACCAACAACAGAGACAGTGTGAAAAATAAAAGTGTGTTGGCACTACAGACAATGTATTGGATTGGACGATCTAGCTTGCCTGAAGCCTAGACTTGGTCTTGTGCCAGGAAACTTCAGGGGTCGGGTCTCTTTGTACTTAGGCCAAGGTTATTTCTTTCCATGTCCCTCAATATTTTGGTGGGCCTATGCAAACAACAATTGCCACTCTAACACCATTTTTACTGTGCTCCTTTGACTCTAATCCTTAAAAAGAACACACATTAAAATTTGAGGTTAACGTAAGCTAATATGCATGTAAATGGGAAATGTAAGGAAAATACTATGCCTGTAATGTTTAAGGATTTACGTAAGTTTTTATGGCTTTAGGATTGCTTTGTGTACTGTTAAGAAATATTATAATGTGTTACAATCAGGGGGACTTGAGGACAAAGCAATTGTACATGGATTCTGTCTTATTTATCTTAATGTTCTTTGGCTGAAATTTCAAAGTTAAGATATCAGCGAGGGGACTTCTGAGGAATTATGTTATGGTGATTGTCCTTCCCACTGTAACTTTACCTTGTCCTCTTTCTTTGCACCCTTGTTCTCGTAATTAAAAATAAAAAAAAGAAAAAAAAAAGAAGTTTCAACTTTGAATAATTGATCTATTTTTCAATTTAAATATAAAAATGTTGATTTGGGGTGATTGTTGCCCTGATATTTCATACTGTATTTCTCAGCTTTTTTGATAAAGTCAAAGCACATTTGGCACCATTATGTTTAATAATTAAAATAATCACAATACAAATTATAAAGCATCTAATGAAATCTTGTTTTTGAACCTCCATTATTTTGTAATATTTACAGTATGGGAAAATGACATAGATTATATAGTTTATAAAGAAAGAGGCTCCCTCTCTCCCATAGTTCCAGAGTACAAGATCTACATACCAGCAAAGTTATGCTCTCTGAAGGCCCCAGTCATAGCTGATGTCTTCACAAATATTTCACTTGGTGGAGATTAAAGAACTAGTGTGGGCTTATTTTGATAAGGGTGTTAATCTCATTTATTAAAGATTTTCCTATAAATGGATCAACATGGAAACTGTGATGTGGTGTGAAATAAGTCAGAGAGAGAGAGTTAGACATAGAATAGTCTACTTTACCTGTTGGGATTTAAGTAAAAATAAAAGACAGTACGGTAATAAAACCTAGAGACAATAGAGATATGGGCTGGAAGGACCAGCCCAACCTATATGTAGCTTACCACAAAGAGTGGCAAGTACAGTTAGAGAAATAACTAAACTAGTAACTAATATGATAATGTTGTGAGAGAATGAGATACCTTTCTCAAAAGATAGGCAGGGGATGGGGGAGGAGGGAGGTGGATGGCAATTGGTGCCAGAACGTTGTAATGCTGTGGGAGTATATTTTCATTTTAGATTTTTTACTGAGACCATTGTGAATTACAAGTCCTTGATAGTTGTATTTCAGGCATATAGTGACAGTGATTTAGGGCAATTCCCACTATCAGTGTTGACCTCCCTCCACCAAAGTTCCAGAGTGCATCCCAAAACTCCACCCTTAACCCCTGGTCTACCAGTGTAACAGGTCCATTTTATGCTTAGATTGTCATAGTTTGGGTCTCTTGATTTTATTATTCTTTTCTATTATCGTTGACTTAGCTTAGGTATTTAGTTCTGACCTTGTTTTGGTTCCACCCAATGCACCTGAAACCACTTGGCACCTGAGCTCCATTCCCCCATTTTTTAAATTTGTAGAAAGATGTAGAAATATTAGGTAAAATAAAAAAAATTCATGCCCCAAGGATCTATGAAAAGGCAGGAGCTCTATCTAGAAGATATCTAGCTGGTGTGTCTTCACCCTATATCTTCACTTGGTGGAGAAGATTAAAGAGCCATGTGTGTTTCTTTGATAAGTGCATTAATCTCATTTATTAAATATTTTCCTATACATGGATAAACATATAAACATATAAATAAAAATTAAAAAATAGTGTGTGGCAGATTTTATTTTTTGCATAGGTGAATTGAATATTGTGGGACATTAGAAAGGGTATATCTTGGCCTAAAAAGAACAGGGTGTCGGGGCTGGAGAGATAGCATGGAGGTAAGGCGTTTGCCTTTCATGCAAGAGGTCATCGGTTCGAATCCCAGCGTCCCATATGGTCCCCCGTGCCTGCCAGGAGCAATTTCTGAGCATGGAGCCAGGAGTAACCCCTGAGCACTGCCGGGTGTGACCCAAAAACCACAAAAAAAAAAAAAAAAGAACAGGGTGTCTCTATCCATAATGCATACTGTCATAAGATTGACTACAGGCTCCTAGCATATTAACTGTCCATCCCCAAGATCTTTCTTCATGGTCCAAGTAAAAGTTCTACTCAATCTTGTTTGTGCAGTCAGGACTTCTGTAATTAGAGATCTTGGTTTTTACACAAATCCTATGTTGAACCCAGGGTGTGACAAAACATCTTCTAATTTTATCTCACTGTGAGGTGCCTAGGCAGGGAAACCTGCCCTTAGAGCAAGTTGTTGGGCCACATCCATCATGTGCAGGAGTTATGTCTGAATCTGCACTAGTAACATCCTCAAAGGCTGGGGGTACCTTATGTGATGCCAGTGATCAAACCCAGATCTGACACATGCTTGGCAAGCACCCTACTCATGGTACTATATCTCTGGCCCATTTTTCCTTAAGTTTAATTTTGAATGTAAAACTATCAAGAAAGTAAAATGTTATTAGGATATTTTATTTCATTATAGGTAGTACTTTGAAATAAAATTGTTGTGACAATTGATAAATATACATAAAATTCTATTAATACTAGGGCAACCTTCCCACCATCAATGCACCTCATTTCCCTCCTCCACCACCCTCTGCTTGTCTTTGAGAGAGGCATTCTATTTCTCTCACTCACTATTGTTTTCATGACAGTTATTGATGTAGTTATTTCTCTAACTTCACTCACCACTCTTTGTGGAAAGCTTCGTATCATGGCCTGGTTCTTTTAAAACTCATCTCTATTTCTCTGGGTATTATTATCATATTATTTTTTATTTTTCTTAAATCCCACAGAAAAGTGAGACTATTGTGTCTATTTCTCTCCCTGTGGCTCATTTCACTAATCACAATATTTTCCATTTCCATTCATGTATAGGGAAATCTCATGACTACAGTTTTTTTCTGATGACTGCACAGAATTTATTGTGTATATGTACCACCATTTTTTTTAGCCATTCATCTGTTGTTGGGCATCTAGGTTGTTTCCAGATCCTGGCTACTGTAAATAGAGATGCAATGAACATAGGTGTACAGAAATTTTTTTTTTTTTTTTTTGGTTTTTGGGCCACACCCGGTGATACTCAGGGGTTACTCCTAGCTATGTGCTCAGAAATCACATCTGGCTTGGGGGACCATATGGGATGCTAAGATTCTAACCATCTTCAGTCCTGGAAGGGCTGCTTGCAAGGCAAATGTCCTACCACTGTGCTATCACTCCAGTCCTCAGAAGGCAATTTTTTTTTTTTTTTTGGTTTTTGGGCCACACCCGGTGACGCTCAGGGGTTACTCCTGGCTATGCACTCAGAAGTCGCTCCTGGCTTGGGGGACCATATGGGACGCCGGGGATTCGAACCGCGGTCCGTCTCCTAGGCTAGCGCAGGTAAGGCAGGCACCTTACCTCGAGCGCCACCGCCCGGCCCCAGCATTTTTAAATTGTGTTTTTGTGTTCCTACAATATATTGTTAGGAGAGGTATAGCTGGATCATATGGAAGCTTAATTTCCTTTATTTTTAAATCTCCCTATTGTATTCCAGAAAGTATGGACTAGACAGCATTCCCACCACCAATGAATGAAAGTTCCTTTCTCCACACATCCCCTCCAGAAATGATTGAGGACATAATTAGTGAGCTGGAAGATGAGATACATAACAACTACTTACAGGACAAGATATTAGAAAAGAGCCTTAAAACAAATGATCAGACAATGGGAAAAAATCCACAAAGAATGAGAACACATGAAAATATAAGTCTTTAATCAACTCAACAGAAACAACATAAGAATCATTGTAGTCCCAGAGGTCTAGGATGAAATTTCTCAGGAAGAATCAACAATCAAGGACATCATTGCAGAGAAACTCCCAGAGCTAAAGACTGCATGCAACCAAAATCCTACATGACAGAAGAGTACCAACTAAAAGAGACTTAAAGAAAAGCACCTAAAACACTTCTAGTCATAATGACGAATCCCCAAAATAGGTATAGAATAGTGAAAGCAGCAAGATCAAAAAGGAAAATTAAGGGGCTGAAGTGGTGGCATGGAGCGGTAAGGTGTCTGCCTTGCCAGCGCTAGCCTAGGACTGACCACTGTTTGATTCCTGGCATCCCATATGGTCCCCCAAGCCAGGAGCAATTTCTGAGCGCATAGCCAGGAGTATTCTGGCTATGGTGTGGGCCAAAAACCACCCCCTTCAAAAAAGGAAAACATTAAATTCAAAGGAGCATCCTTAAAAATTTATGGTAGACCTTTCACAAGAAATCCTTAAGGCCAGCAGTTAAGGTGGGATATAGTGACAAAACAAAATAAAACGAATTCTTCCTCTAGAATTACTTCTCCTAGCTATACTCACATTCATGTTTGAAGGAAGCATACATACCTTCACAGATAAACAAAAGCTCACAGACTTTACGAACAAAAAATCAGCCTTACAATAAAAACTAAAAGGTCTACTTTTTTTTTCTGGTCACACCCAGCAGCACTCAGGGGTTAATCCTGGCTCTACTCTCAGAAATCACTCCTGGCAGACTCGGAGGACCATATGGGATGCCAGGATTAGAATCACCATCCTTCTGCATGCAAGGCAAACACCCTACCTCCGTACTATTTCTCTGGCCCTCAAAGGTCTAGTTTAAGAAAAGACAGGACACACCAAAGTGCTATATAAACAAGACACTAAATCCCATGACAAGTATCTCTTTCATCATCAATGAACTAAATGCATCAGTTAAGAGACACAGAGTGGTATAATGTATCATAAAGCTGAATCCAACATTCTGCTGCCTACAAGAAACACGTCTGAGTAATCTGAACATAAACTCAAAATCAAAGGTTAGAGGACAATCATCCAAGCACACAACTTTCTTAAAAGGCTGGACAGGCCATATTAATATCAGATGATACATACTTTAGACTTAAAACATTTATAAGGGACAAAGACGGACACTTTGTAATAATCAAGAAATATGTATAACAGGAAGAAATCACACTCCTAAATATGTATTCACCAATTCACCAATGAGAGACCAACAAAGTATTTAATTGTTGACAAACCTGAATAAAGAAATCCATGGCAGAACAATAATAGTGGGAGAGTCAACACCACCCTGTCAACCTTAATAGGTCAACCAGGCTGAGATTCAACAGAATATACATATATATATATGTATATATATGCATACATATATATACACACACACACTATGTATATACACATGTATAAACACTAAGGGGCACTCCACTCTCCAGAAAACTGGATACCCATTTTTCTCCAAGGGACATGGATAGTTCTACAGGATAGATCACATGCTGGTCCATAAAACATACCTCCATAAAATCAAGAGGACACGAATTGTATGGACTACCTTTTCCAATCACAATGAACTGAAATTAGAAGTGAACTACAGGAGCCAGAGAGATGTCACAGTGGTAGGGCATTTGCCTTGCATACAGCCAAACCAGGATGGACCTAGCTTTTAATCCTGGCACCCCATATGGTCTCTGGAGCCAAGAGAGATTTTTGACCATGGAGCCAGGAGTATCCCCTGACCACAACTGGGTGTGGCCCAAAAATTAAAAAAGAAAGTTAACTACAAAGGGCCCGAGAAGAAAAACTAATACCTAGAAATTGAACAACTCAATACTGAACAACCAGAGAGTCAGTAAAATGATTTAGTTTTTAATTTATCTGGATTTTTTTTAATGTTTTTTGGTTTTTGGGTCAGCACTTAGGGGCTACTCCTGGCTCTATGCTCAGAAATTTCCCCCAGCAGCTTGCGGTACCATATTAAATGCAGGGATTCGAACACTGTCCTTCTGCATGCAAGGCAAATGCCTTACAACTGTACTATCTCTCTGGGCCCTAATTTACTTGATTTAATTAGAATCAATTCTTGTTTCTATTACAGTTGTTGACATGACTTGATTGTTTGTAATTCACTGTACTTTAGAGCAAGGCACAATTCTTTACTCAGGTCTTCTTTCCATCTTTTGATAGGTGGAAGACTTTAAGATATATACCTCTTGATTTGTTTTAAAGGTAAAATATGATACATGTTAAAATTGGAATCCAATGATTTATAGTCATTAATTAACCAGGAATTCTGCATTTTCTGGTCTGGTATACTACATAGTAATTATGGAAATTTCTGTTCTCACACTTAGCATTGGGTCATGAAGTGTGACAGTATCCACAATAGCAAGAACTAAGGAAATCTGGATGCTGTTCTATGACTCAGTCTTCTGTATTTGGAACATGTGTTTTGTGTTAAGAATTTTCACCAGAACGTTTTTATAGCAAAATTTTATGTCAGAAGTTTATTTTATTGGTAAAATATTAAATAATATACAGAATTAAAAACTGCACTTACACTTCTGAGAAGAAATAATTCTTGGACAAATTATATGCTTGTTCCTGAGATTTCCTAAATTTATTCCAGTAGCTGTGCACTCAGACAGTACAAACCTTTATAATATAATCCTTTTCACAAAGTATTACAAAGTTTCTGCAGCTTCTTTAGTGATACACACATACACACACTCACACATGCATAAACAACACTCAGACACATATACACAGTACCTACATACATGTACAGACCATGTATGTGTGTATTAAAAACAAAGAAAATCAAGTCCCACATTTTATTCTGCAGTGATAAAACTGTTTAGTGGAGGTCTCCAGATTGTTTCAAATATACATATATGTATGAATATACATATATGTATATATTACTTGTCATATAGCTGCAAGATTGCTTCAGTATTTCCATAGTGAACCTCATATTCTGAGGTATTTGAGCCTTAAAAACACTACATTACATTGAGCAAACCTAACATACAATGTCTGGAACTTTAATTTTACATATATATTTATATATATTTCTTTTTTAAACAATAGTTTTATATCATCAAATTATTAGTTTGAAAGAACAAATGAGGTTTACTGGTTTGACCTATTCTTTTTTTTTCTTTGCTTATAAAACTCAAAATATTCTAGAAACTGTCAAGCAATTAGTTTTTAAAGTAGTCTAATTACCTTTGGTATTGTTAAAAAAATCAAATCTAAAATGACCAAGACATATACTGTACAAATGGAGCAATTGCCCTTAAAAGAAATGCAAAGAATTTGTTATATTTTAACAAAATATGTATTTACATATTACAGCAGTTTTACTACAGGAACATTGATATTAAACAAAATGAAAATCAGCAACTACATATAAATATGTATAGTAAGAAAATAATTTTTTCTTAACTTTGTACGAAACAGGATTGCTCCAAATATTAAAAAAAATAATGAGTAGCTAATAAGTGTTTAAAGTTGAGCTAAGTGCTTTGTTTTTATTTGAAAGTTAAATTCAAAACAGAAAAAATAAAAATAAAAATTTGCTAGGTTCTTAAATTAAAATATTGGGTAAGAATTCAAGAGGAAAATTAAGTCTTCAAAAGAATTTCAACTTTAGGATAAATTCCCCTGCCAAATGATTACTACTCTTGACTATGGAATGCTTTTGTCTTTGCTTCATTTGTCCTTTAACTAACATGCTATGATTTTGAGGGGTTTCTATTTAATCCTCAATCAAGGAAAGAATATGTCACAAAAGAAAAGTTTAACCCATAGTTTTTAAGTCTTTAGAAAGGTATTGCACTTGTACAGAACAAAATAAGTTTTTAACAATACAGTAGAATTGATCACTGTGGGTTTGCAAATAACACATGGTCTAAAAGCTCCAACTAGTCAATGCAAATATAGATCTTAGAGAAGTTCTTTAAACCTGGAATATTATCATGATAAAATTAAAGCATTTTTTTTTCAAACTGGAAGATAGGTAAAACTTTTGCTTTAGATTCTTAACATTTTTTAACATATGCAAAAATCTATTTCACCTTTCATAAAATGTATCTTAGAAAGAAAACCAAGTCAGAATACAAATCCAAAAACAAAATAAGGCAAATGGACCATATTAAGATTACATAACTTCTGAATTATAGATTCAGTATCCCAAAATCGAAAGTGAAAGTAATGCAGGGTTATAGGTCTTACTATTTTTAACCCAACCACTTTTAAATATGAAACTTCATTTGATCATAAAAATTGTCAGCAAACTATACACCCAACAAAAACACACAAAATTAAGGTTTAAGTGCCCAATGAACTAGAAATAAGAGTTAATCTAGTTTCCAAACTGAGTAGAGGCAAGTCAAGCAGAGACCTCCAGAGAAAAGTGTAGTAGGGAAAAGACAGGAGAGTAGAATTGGGGAAGAAGAGTTGACAACACAAGTGAGCACAAATGAATTATGTAACACATAACAGGAAGTGATTTATGTTCAAAATCTGAGAATGCTAGACAATCAAAACATTTTATCACAGTTTCAGAAATTGAACTACAAAAAATAATTCACATATTCACAAATAACAAAAAACACACCTCCAAGTCTATCCCTTGTTACAGTGTATTCATTAAAAAATCCATTTCCAGTAAATTAAATTAAGCAGAATCTTGATTAAGTGCATAGTAGGCGATTCAGTGACCTCCATTCATTCAAGAAACTTTTCTTACTGTGTCACTTGAGGTAATTTGAAAGGCCCAATTGCTGACAACTGGCTTACCTGTACCTATATGAAATATACTAGATGTTATGTGGTTTAGCAGAGGGCCTCTAAATTTTATATTTTATTCACAATAAAAAGGATATTTTAGAAAATTCATAATTAATGTACCATTCTGTATGCATTAAGATTAATTCACAACAAATTTATACATAGAATATACAAATGCAATGTTATGAGGAAAAATACCCCATAAATGGAATCAGGAAATTATTTCTAAGAATGCATCTGAAAAGCATCCAAAAGCTTACATGATAAACAACAAAAAACTAAGAAACAAAACAAACTAAAAAGAAAGTTAATAAAGACTGTAAGGAAATTCCAAAAAAATTAAGTTTAAGAATAAATGTAAAAATATTAAAAGATAATTATTTGGCCTAGCAATACACTATGATAATAAGAAATACTAACATATCACAGCTTCTTGGTCATATGACATTTGCTTTGTATAACAAGCAGTTTTTTTTTTCTAAAAAAAAAAAAGCTGTCATATATGTCCATAGCAAGTTGTACACAATCATAGCTTAGGAAATCTTTTGATATTATTCTTTGAAGAATAGCAAAGTGATATGATGGTTCAGTTTGTTTTGTTCCAGAATAATTAATTACATGCTCTTTACAAATTTCATTAGACATTAACTGATTTGAGGAGAGGTTCTAAGACTAGCAGAACACTAGTCTCTAGATAATATTATAAAATCTGTAGGTTACTGATCCTAAATTCCACTGAGAAAGCCTTGTGTAATATTATAACGTATCTCCCCAGGAGCAAAACAAAAAAAAAACAAATAATAAAATCACAGCAACACCTACATCAATCAACTACCTCACATTGTATTTGCCTAATCTTGTGATGATATTCAAAAATTCTATCAAACCAAGAAGATACAAAAATTTGCCTCAAAGATTCCTTTCACTAAACAGCTGGGCTGAACCTCTTGATGCTGGAAAATTCTCTAAGAGTTTCGAGTATTCGTTTTTAATTTTTTAATACATAATAGAAGTATTTCAGAGTTACAACAGCTAATCAACACTCAATGCATTTTAAAAAGGCACCAATAGAAAGTTTATAAGTATTAAATACATTAAATTCAGGACCTTAAAAGACCAGTTCCTGTATATTTTAATTATTTTGCAGAAACTGGAGGCTTACAAACATTTCTAAGATAAGTTTCATGTATACAAACTTCAAATTTCACCAACATTTTTTGTTAAGATTTGGGGAATTTTCTGTTTTAGTATAATCTTCAGCAGCTATCACTAAAATAATACATGAAATATAAAGATAACTACAATAATATTCCTTTTTTAAAAAAGGAATGATCAGTGTTGATAAAAAATAATCTATCCACTGTCTCTCATAATCAAGTTTGCTTTGAAATAGGGATAACTAAGATCTTACTTTGACTTTTTGTATTTTTGCACCCTTTTTGGTTATTTAAGGAATCATTTTGGAGCTCAAATAAAATAATGGAAAATAAGTAGAACATAATTTTCATCTAAATCTCCCCAGCAATGTAAATGTCACAAACATTTATTAAGTAGAAAAAAGACTGTTTTTGATGCATACAACTGAAATACAGAAAGCGTGAGTTTAAAAAACTCATCAGAATATTCTTGCTTTTCTCCATTTGCAAACAAGAAAATGTATCACTTTTATATGTTCCTGTTAGAAAGTAATTTGTTTTTCTTTCACTTTAGCTATAACATAAAATCAGCTTAAAGTCCTTTTTTGAAAAGCTGTTTTGATTTATTCTAGAAGGTAGATAATAAAGACCGAAGGCCAACAGTCATAACTAGTCCCAGTGATTGACTAATAATCTCTTTAATATATCTTAATACAATATGGTAAAAAAACAACTCATAAGTTTCTCAGATATTATCAGCTGAGTATCCTATTTGCTCTTGCACATATTTTCATAAATTTTTATTAAAAGTGTGTGTACACATACATACAGTATGATGCATACATATAACTGTTTGTATGTACATAGGAGAGATACTCCCTACGTCATAGTGAATCTTATTCTAATCTCTCTTATGTTCCTTAAGTAAATTCTTAACAGCATGCTTTAATAACTCAAAATCTTTTCCAAATTTCCCACTGGTCACTTGCAGCTTTTTAAAAAGCCCAATTAGAATGGCATTTAAAAGTTATTTACCACTAAGGAGATGCAGCACATTTTCCCAACAGATCTGGACATTAAATTCTGGGGCAAAAAACAACAACTAGGGAAAAATGACACTAACATGATCAATTTATGAATTTTTGCCAAACTGGAAAATACAGTGGCTAATCAATTTTCATGTCACTCAAATACTCTGTGTAACATGAAATTCCACTTATATTGGGCATGCAATTGTTATATAAAGCTTAATTTATTTTGTGCCAGACCCTTATATTCATTTTCGGTGTTATTACCTGGCATTTTTCTTTCTGTAAAGGAAATGAATGCAAATAGAGCTCTGCAGTGTTCTCAGAAAGCTCTGACTACAAAAAGTTCTAATAAACATTTTTACTAACCCAGTCCTCTTTTGTCCCTGCCATAATTTGAACTAGTTTACCTTTCTCTTCATATCATGAAGTTAAGAAAGCTAAAATATAAACCTATAACAAATATACACTCAGTGATTAAAAAAAAACACCCTTTCTCCAAAAGCTTAAATTAGAGTATTCTAGTACTGTCTTCATATGAATAGTAAACAATTTTAAATTCACCTAAATTTCTTTTCATCCAGGGCAGATATGTACATGATTGTTCATATGTTGGATGTGAAAAAAAGTTCTGTGAGCAAGAAAAAAAACTGATAGATGATGCCAGAAGCAATTGTACACATTCAAAGTTATGAACACACTGACTGCTATCCAAATGTTTCCTTAGTTTGTAGTAAAACACAAAAATCATGAACTTTAAATTACATACCTTCGTCCAAAAGTAAAGAGTTCCAATTACTTCTAACTGCTTAGGTGGGTGAGTGAGGGACCTCAAAGACATATTTTACCTTTGAATCGTATGTTTACAAAGTATTAAAGCACGCAAAATGGGTAATTTGATACTCTAATTTTTTTTTATATTTCTGTTTGGTACATTCTCTTAGACTTAAGAGTTTGGACTTCCTTCCCCCATCAAAGCTCTCCCCAAATTACAAGAGACTAAAATAATTTGAGCGTTATGCATTTTTGTACAGCTTTAGATATTACTGCATAGATATAGGCTAAATAAGCAGTAGGAAAGTATAAAATGAGTAAAGATATTTGCTTTTCTGCCCTCAATTCTCTAATCTGACTTTTATTCTCAAATCACTCTGTGAAGGAACATAGTTTTAGCATTTTGTTAATGATTTTTTAGAGCAGTTATCAGTTACTGCTTAATAGAATCTCACTATTTATAAGTGGTTAACTGATTTCAGTCACAGTCAGGCCTGTCCTATAAAACAGCACTTCCTGATTCCAATTAATACCCCTCCTCGAAATCATATGGCTGTCACCTTATTTTCTTTGTACTACAAACAGAAACAAACAAAAACACATAGAATTCACAAAAATGAAATTAAGACCTAAACATGAAATATGGTAACATACGTATGTTACAAAAAGGGATTAATTCCAGGTTAGGATTTACAAGTAGTTGAATGTTTTTGAGAAGTAAAAACCAAACACAGGACATGGGCACTTTTGTTTGGAGTTTCTGTCACAGTCTAGACTCCAAGAAAAGTCAAAGTAAACTTTGTATTTTGTTTTACCTAGAGCCTAATGTAAGGGTTATAAAATAAAGTTAATCTTCCCTTATAAAAAATTGGTTAATATTACTATTGAAGAAATACTAGAATAAATATCTCTACTTCCATAATCTCATGGGATTCAAATTACTACACTTTCAGGAGAAATTAGTAAACTTTCCAAGGAAATTTTGAAAGAAATACCTTATAATAAGATTTTTAGGACCTTCCACTGGAAGAGTAAAAGATGAATGGGCTCTGGACAGAACACTGGGTGGTCTCAGCTTGAAAACACCAGTGAAAAGAGAAATACCAGACAAAGAATTTCTGAGTGGGTTTTTTCCCTTACTGTTAGCCTAATCATATTTTTTCTGCTGAATAGTTAACACTGATTTGATGCCGATAAAGTGACAATAGCAAGCAGACATTTAGAAGAAACAAATATATATAATATGCTGCCATTCATATTACAACTTCAAAAGAAAACCCCAAATTTATGAAAAGTAGAGGTACCTCTGGGAACTATTAACTGCTTATTAGCCACTCTTAGACCATATGTTATTCAGAAAACTTGATAAAAATACTATTCATTAAAGGTGTTAAAAGTAAGGCTGCCAGGGTGTTTATAAAATGCCAGTCATCAAAACTATGGAAAAACAGTGCTTAAGTTTAGAAAAATAAGATTAGAGGACCTCAGATGTATTGTAGGTACCTGTAACTACCTGTAGTTTAAAAGTTTGCTCTATAGTACAGTGTATAACATATTATATTCCAGAGGGGAAGTAAACATAGAACCCACAATAACAACTCATCCATGGAGTTATTTATGAAAATAACAATGTTTGTGTTCAATGATCTCTAGAGAAAAAAAAAGTCTACATTTCAAAACAAATTCTTTGAAGAGTAAAATTACTTGTACCATGTTATACAGCAAAAGTTCTACCCAGAAAATTTCCTCCCTTCTATCATCCTGAATTTCCATGGCAAATCAGAATCTCTTAGGTGGATCATTATGAATCAAGTGTTTTCCCCTCCCACTAACACACAATATGCCTGGTATCTAAACATGGCAGAACTGCTTTTAAATTCTCACAATATAAACAAGCCAAGTTATAAACACACATTATCCCTTGTCCCTTCTCTCTTCCTTACTGTGAGCAAATGACACTGTGTCCACAAATAATAATTAATGACAATAATAATATTAAAAAATAAAGATATGCAAACATTTGTGGGAAGGTGGGATTTGTAAGTGCAGTATTTCTTCATTTGCAGTTCTTTACTTCATAGGGGGTCCCCTTTGGAATGAAAAGGCCTAATGGAATGTGTGCTCCCCTCGAACAATATGTGATGAAAACTCGTAACGGTCCTGGCTTCTGTAGCCACAGATGTTGCATTCCAGTGGGTCCCGGTAGCCATGGCAACCCATGTGAATGGTGTACATGACATGGTCTAGGAAAAGGACTCGGCAGTGCTCACACTTGAAGGCCCTAATCTGTTCTCCTTCTCCATTGAAGACCTTGTAGATGTCCTTCAAAGAGCCCTTAGGAGTCTTGGTGGTATCCAAAGCCTTGACATCCTCCTTCATGAAAGCTGGGCTTTGCTTTCTCTTGGGATTTAAGGCAGGGTTTCCCTGGTAGGATTGGTGGTCATCATGGCTGCTTTCTGAGTCAGTAGAATCTAGACAGCTATTGCTGGGAGAGGCCTCTCTTTCCTGGAGTCGACTCTTTGGTCTGATGAGAGAGATAGGGCCATCCATGTTGTTTTCATGACTATCAGAGGTTTCCCTGCTAATGGGTCTTTCTATCCTACTTGGATGATAGACCTGAGAATAAGCTGAGCTTATAACTGGGGCCACCTCGGCAATTGTGCTTGGCGGGTGCTGCATCAGAGGATGAAGGGCCTCAGCTCCAAGGTAGGTGATTGCGTTGTTGATGGCCTGGTCCATCATATGAGACTGCATCAGCTCAGCCTCCTTCTCATATGTTAAGTTCATATCAAAATGAATGTCTGGGTAGCTGAATCGCATGAGCTTTTCACCTGAGAGAGAGGGACAGAAAGAAGTAAATGAAAAAAAAATACAACAAAATTATTAACTGCAACTTTAAGAGTATTAAGTTGCTTTCATTTCCATTATTTGGATCAAATACGTTTGTAATTCTGCTTGGACTAAAAACTCCTCTTCATCTGCAGAAAGGATTTGTCATACAAATTTCACAAGCACTTGTTTTAAAACTATAAGAAAATCACATTTGAACTAAAAGTTATGACCAAGTGTGCTATCTTGTGTTCATTCTATATTAAAATTTAATTTATCTAGAACTCAGTGACTATGTGATTATGAAAAAATGTCAATGACTGTACTTATTTTTGTATATTTAAATATCACTGACTAAGCTATATGGTCATAAATGTGAAAGTGACCCAATTATAATGTGTTATCTCATTGTGCTGGATTAATTTGTTGATTTACCTGCCTGTTATTGAAATATTATAGAGCTACCATTTATTTAAAATATTACGGTTAGTATTTATCATTATAGATGATTAAAAATGTCAAAATTGTTATTTATGATAATATATTTAATTATAAATTTACATATATACCTTATTACTAAAATTGTTATTTATGATAATATATTTAATTATAAATTTACATATATACCTTATTACTAAAATGTCATGAAAAGTTATATTGCATGATAAATTGAATGAAATTTAGGATTCTTAAAAAAGTTAAGAAGTCATTTTGTTCATAAATTTGGAAAATGCAACATCCCATTGTTTATTCTCCTGAAAACTGTATTTTTACATTATCCTTTATTCAGACACATGTGCAACACTGATGGTATATATATTCTATTGTAGTATTTATACATCTGCTTGATAAACAAATGTTTGTAGATTTATTTTGAATAATTATTCCATCGAATTTTATTTCTAAATTTATTTCAATGCTGTAAATTGTTAAAAAACACCTAAAACAGAAAATGTAATTTAAATCTTTCTCTTCTACATACAGCCTCTAATGAGATGAAAAAAATTTACCAGACAGGAACCAAATAGTATAGAGGTTGAAGTTAAGGTGCTCGTCTCGTGCACTGCCAACCCAATTCATTCCCCAGCACCAGATATGGCTCCCCAAGCATTACCAGTTAATTATACTTATCTTACAATAAGACTGCCAGTAAATTTATCCAGATTTTTGTCAATTATTTTTTGGCTGAAAGAGAAACTAATTCTTTTACTGTTATTTAAATTATATATTATTTCCTAAAGAAATATATATTCTTTCCTATCTGAAATAAAAACATATTTCCCCCAAACACCACTCAACCAATATCAGGAAGTTGTACAATTATCTTTGGCACTGATTGTGAGTGTTTGAATATTTTTATTTCTTCTAATTTTTAAAATTATAAAGTTTTTGGGACTTAATATAATTACACACTTAATTTATTTAATATTTACCTATAATCTCTAATTTTCATACATTCTCTAAAAATCTATGCTTTTGTATACACAGCCACATTATAACTTACAATATATTAAATGATGCCTTAATTGAAACACTGATATATAAAAATATCTAAGGGTTTGAAATTTAAAATGAAAATTATATTTATAAATCATCATATTTAGTCATGAAAAAAAGCTCAAAACATAAACTATAGACAGAAATATAAAATAATTTTAAAAGTCCATTATTACTTTTCCTAAACTGTTTCAAAATATTCTTTGTTCTAGATCAAACAAGAAGAGTATCAATTTCATATACACAGGTTTATAACCTAGGACTAATGAGAACCTAAAAATAGCTGATAATACTAATAGGCTACATAATTTCACTTTTGTATTTGTGTGTGTATATGTGTGTGTTTGTGTGTGTGTGTGTGTGTGTGACTGTGTGTGCCATAGCTGGTGGTTCTCAGGGCTTACCCTTGGCTCTGTGCTCAGGGGTCACTCTTGGTGGTCTGTGTTTAGAGGATCATATAGAGGAACAAGCCCATATTAACATATGCAAACCAAATGCCTAAGCTGTATTCTCTGTCACCTCATTATTTTTATAACATGTAAATTTTATTAATTTATTTTGTTTGTTTTTTGGGTCATAGCTGGCAGTGTTTAGGGTTCACTCCTGGCCCTACTTTCAGGGATCAGTTCTGACAAGGCTCAGGAAACAATATGAAATACTAGAGATTAAACCCAGCTTCGTCTCAAACAAGGCAAGTGCAGAGAAATATCTGTAGTCCCTGTAAATTTTATTTTAAATGCTATTTAACTTTATATATATTTTTAAAATAATTGAATCACCTTGAGATACACAGTTGTAAAGTTGTTCATTATTGGGTTCCAGTCATAAAATGTCCAACACTCACTCTCTCTCTCTCTGTCTCTCTCTCTGTCTCTCTCTCTGTCTCTCTCTGTCTCTGTCTGTCTGTCTGTCTGTCTGTCTGTCTGTCTGTCTGTCTCTCTCTCTCTCTGTCTCTCTCTCTCTCCTCTTTATTATTTACTGATTTGGCCACACCTGGTGACACTCAGGTGTTACTCCTGGCTATGAGCTCAGAAATTGTTCCTGGCTTGGGGGAACAATATGGGATGCTGGGGAGATCGAACTGAGGTCTGTCCTGGGTCAGCTGCTTGAAGGCAAACACCCTAATGCTGCACCATTGTTCTGGCCCCTTTATTTTTTGATAGAAACTTATTATTATCAGTATTCTTTTTTTAGGCCTATATATTATGTAGAGCGTATGAATGCTTGTGTATTCATTGCAATTCATATCCATTTAGCAGCAAATATATTGGAGAAAATAATGGCAAAGATTAAAGTTATTTAATTCATGAACAGAAGAAATACATCATACATATAGTTTATCCATGAAAATATGTTTTAACCCATTACAATAACCTTTAAAATAAATAGAAATTTGGGCCAGAGAGATAGCATGGAGATAGGCCATTTGCCTTGCATGCAGAAGGATGGTGGTTTGAATCCTGGCATCGTATATGGTCTCCCAAGCCTACCAGGAGTGAATTCTGAGTGTAGAGTCAGGACTAACCCTGAGCACTGCCAGGTGTGACCTCACCCAAAAAAACCTAAAAAACAAACAAACCCCAAAAAGAAGGAATGTATAATGCTTACCCACAAACTTTTGTGGAGTGGAGCTTTTACGTTTTCCCATATTCCCCGTGAGCTTCTCTATGACAGCAGGTCTCTCAAAAGGCACCAGAGAAATATTGTTGTCCATAATAGGCTCTTGTTCCTTACAATCTTCCATAGGAGGTACTATAGAAAAACCACAAAAAATGCAATTTGATAATTTCTTCAACATTTACAAGATATAATGCTGGAGTTGTTATGTCCTGTATACAAATCTTACCTAGTGTGTTTGAATAAAAGGAGAAAAAATAACTTCAAGCATAAAGGTACATTCAAACTTTTCTTAATTTTTAAAAAAATTTTTACTATGATACTATAATAAAACATTTTTATTTCTATATTTAAACACCTTGATTACAAATACGATTGTAGATGGGTTTCAGTCATGTAAAGAACATCCCCACCCCTTCACCAGTGCAATATTCCCATCACCTTACACAAATAACTTGTTTCTATTCAAGGCTCTCTAAAATCAATGCTGTAACTGTTGCCACTATTGGTGGCAAATATGTTCATCTTGTTTCTCATCTTATTCCCTGGAAAGTGTTTTTAACATTGATTAAAATCAATACTACTTTAAGACTGCATTATTCTCAAGGTTTCTGGAGTTTGCTTTGCTAAAACAATTTAAGTCACCTTATTGTGAAGGAAAGCTTACAGAGATACTCAGAAGAAAGGTCCTATACTTAACTAGTTATCTCCCCACTCATGTGTTTTTCCTGTAGCCTATTTTCTATCTGAAATCCAAGTGAGCCGTTAGAATACTGGCAGTATCTAAATACCTGCATGGGACAGTCTTCATGAAGGCAATCTAATGTAAAACATGTAAACTGTGCTAGTTTTTTAACTTATTTTAAAAAGAGCTCTTTGGCAGGATAAAAGAATCAAGCTAAAAATATGAAGCTGCGAACTTATTTATTTTCTCACTAATCTACTGTTTTAGTTAACTTTAATACTGTTCTAGTTAACTTTAATAACTTTAATATTGCTACTCTGCTCAGTTCATCCAATCTGAATAATTGTGGTACTTTAAAATATTAATATATGTAGCACACAATGATATAAATTAACTTAGAAATTAACATTACATAAAGATTTCTTGTTATACATAAACAAAAAAAATTTTGGTGGGGTTTGGCCACACCCAGAAATGCCCAAAGGTTTATTCAGGAATATACCTGGCAAAGCTCTGAAGACCATCTGTAATGTAGAGGTTGAACTTGGTTGACCTCAAGCAAGGCATGCAAGTACCTTACCAGTTGTATTATCTCTAAAAGTTGTTTTTGAACAAATATAAAAATATAATCACAGCACATTTAACTAAGTTTTGAGATAGAGCAAAGAAACTAATCTAAACAAGTGTTGACAGAAAAGACAAGAGCAATTTGATTTTTGATCATGACCATTTCTACTTACATCAATGCCAATATTTTGGTATCCTAAAGCCATCATCTTAAGATATTTTCACTTATTCAAGATGTGCTCTATATTGATTCTGCTTTTTTCAATTATACATGTCCACTATGTGAAAGATAGTAAGTTCTCACTTATAAGATATTACACTAAAATCTAGTGAGAAAGCAGAAATCAAAGTAATAAATATAACTCATATAACCTATTTAATAGTACAGATTGCTTATTTTGAATAAAATGAGAAAGACACCAGAAAAAAAGTAGTCCTCCCAAATTTGGACAAGTTCAAAGAAGCTTTATCTTCAATCTAAGATTTGAATAAACCTGATATAATCATACTAAACTTAATAAACATAAAACTAAGCTTTATAATTTATCTAGTATAAGTTGAATAGAAATATTTCTTATTTATATATTTATTGAGTTTTGGCTACACTTGATGGTGTTCAGGTCTAACTCCTGTCTCTAAACTGAGGGATCACTCTCAGCATTGCTTTAGGAACCAAAAAGAACAGAAGGATACAAGGTAGCATGATCAAAAACACCTTTTTTTAAATTGTTGATTTTGTATAAAAATATAATCTTCAAACTCCAGTTTACAAGAAACTCTCTAGATCTGAGTACCACTATATTTTGTAATAAACATGTTAAATTTGAAAACTAATTCAAGTTTAGATTCAGAAACAAGGAAATTAGATTGTTTTTTCTGTTTTAATTAATATCAAATGTAACAGAGCTGTCATATGATTTTTCAAGTCTGTCTTGAGAGTTTTTTTTCCATTAAATGTTATGTTCAATTTAAGCAACAACCAAAAATTTAAAATAAATGAAAAAGTAGAGAAAGAATGATCACACAATTAAAATAAGGGAACTAAGAAAATATAAAGACACTGGTAGTGTGGCAATAAATATGTAACTAGGTATGAATTATCAAAATACTAAATTTTCGTTTGGGTAATATTAAGTTTTCTTTTGCATGAAAACTAAGAGGCATTTATTAAAATGATTTTATATACTAAAATAGCTTGTAAAATTGACTAAGATTGAAAATATACCATGAATCAAAATCCAAAATGAAAGAAGAAAATTAAAAGTTTTGACATTGTAAATTTTGCTCAAGCCCTGCTAAATGGGTTAACACGGTTTGCCCCTAAAATGAATATACTAATTAGTTTTGAAATGAATAGACTCAAACTTGGAACTTTTGCTCTAAATATCACTTTGATGTTTCATATCTGTACACGTTACACTCAAAACGAAACCTGGGTGTATGAATCACCCTATACAACATCTATTTTATTTTAATTTTTTATAATAATTTTTATTGTGACCAAAAGGTGAATACCAAATCTTTCACAGTATTATTTAAGGTACGCAGTGACAATGAACCAGGGCCATTCCCACCACAAGGGTTGTTTTCCCTCCACCCCTTTTCCCAGCACCACATCCATTTTAATACAAATGGTTTGTCCTAAGTTCAATGAAGCTCATGTAAATTAAAAACAATGACTTTGGTAGAGCTCGGTTCTAACTCTACTGCATAACAGCAGCAACAAGAACTGACAAACTATATGTTAATACTGTTTTAATGTTTTATACTTAAAATTCATATTATTTTTATTTATTTATTTATTTATTTATTTATTTATTTATTTATTTTTTTGTGGTGCTTATTGTTAAAGTCGGAGTCCTCACTGGATATTTGACACTCCTTTTTGTTCTGGTGGAGTGTTTCACCTTCTTTTTCTCCTTCATTTCTCAAATCGATAATGAGAGCCTCTAGAAGGATTCCGCCCATTTTCGGCGTATTAGACTTTTACCCCAGTTTATTACTTTTCTCTTCTTCAAACAAAACCACGTAACTTGAACTAGCTACCCCTGCCTCACAGTTAGAGGGGGAAATAAGGGAGGCACCAAGACCAAACAGGTGCAAGACTACTAAGTAGTAAGCTAGGTACAGAGGAGACCACATATTCTAGCAGCCCTGGGGGTGAGGGAAGAGGATATGGGAGGTAGGACAAAAACGGAGGCATAGGGAGGACAAATTGGTGATGGGAATCCCCTCTGATTTTATGTAAATATGTACCTAAAATATTATTGTCAACAGTATGTAAGCCACTATGATCAAAATAAAAATTATATTAAAAATTCATAGAATCATTCCAACAACTGCAGATATGTTTATGCAATATATACCTTTTCCATATTATACATGGCAACATCAAGATATTAATTGGTTTCTTTAATATTTAGCTTAATAATTGTAAATAATAGTTTCTGGTTAGTGAAAATGAGAGTTGAACTTAGTGATCTGGCTATAAAATCTGGATACTTAGGCACTATGTTATTCTTCATCAAAATAACTTAAATTCTGACATTTGATTAGCATGTATGATTTTTCTATTTGCGTGTTTTGGTGCCACACCTGACATTGCTCAGGGCATTCTCCTGATTCTGCTCTCAGGGATTATTCCTGGAAGGTTTATAGTACCATATGAATGCCAGGATCAAACCTGGGTCAGCAAGGCAAGCTCCTTACTTGGTATCTTATCACTCTGGCCTATATGATACATTTTTAAGGACGGCAACTGGGAATGCAATCTGATACACTTTCTCAATTAAATAACCTGTTTTATTCTTTCATGGATAAATGCTTTAATCATGCAGTATAATCTTGATACTAAAATACCAGTATTTAAATACCAATATTGGTATGTTATAGCAATTTCATATTATTAACCAAGTATCTTCCTTTATCTTATTTTTTAACTCATTTACAAGTGAAATATATAGTTTACATACAATGCTTCATTTTTAATTTTGTAGTTAAATCATAAAGGCTTAAGAGTGTTCCCAACATAGCTATTTCAACCAAAAAATATCTACTCCCAATTCAATTCCAGCACAATGTGGTGGACTTAAAATTAGGGTACATATTTGTTCCCTAGTCATAAATTAGAAGAAGATTGAATATCAGGTTATGGTTTCTTTCAGGAAAAATGAAAGTTTTATACACAAAGGGGGAAAGAGAGAGCAGATATAACAGGAGAGTAGTTGCTGATTTTGTTGACTGTCACTTGGATGCCTCTCACAGATACTGTAAAGATGTGCTCAAAAACAATTTTTTTAATTTTTCTACAGAATTTTCTTTTATTTAAGAGCATAATGAATGGCACTACCACTGGATTATTATCAAATATTTGTCAAGTATCTAAGACCTATATATCCCATTCTCAATTACTTATTGAGATTTTTTGCAAGTTCAAGACTACTAAGTCCAATTCAACCAATCAAGACTGTTGCAGTGGTCTACTTTGGCTTTATTCTTTTCTTTTGATCTACTTCCAATATTTCAAGCAATAAAATGTTAGTAGAGAAACTTTTAAGATAAAATCCAAACTTTGCTTAACAGAATCTTTTGATGTGTTGTTCAATCAACCTTACTACTTTCTGATTTTGCTTATTACCCTTACTCAAGGACTCTGATTATACATATCCATTTGTAAGTCCCTAATACCCTATGCCTTTTTTAGGTTTTTATTTATTTGAACAAGCTGTTTTCTCTGAAAGAAATATCCATCTCTACTTATTTATATGATTCTTGAATTTCACAACACCAATTAGTCGTAACCATTCTGAAAATTCTCTTGGACACACCTTATATTTAGATATCTGTGTCCCATAATGCTTCACCACACTGTGATCAAATTCTTATATTTTTTTGAACATATGCAAGGCAAGCACCTTACTGTACTCTGACTTTGAAAAGCTCCCCTTTTCCATAATATTAACTTTATTGGGAATTATAAAATCTACTTATGTACAGGGCTAGAGTAATAGTAGAGCACTTGCCTTCCATGCAGCTGACATTTGAATTTAATTTATTTTATTTTATATCTTTATTTAAACAGCGTGATTACAAATATGACTGTAGTTGGGTTTCAGTCACAAACTTCCAATGCTTAGTTAGTAATCTTAGGGTAGAGACTAAATTTCACTTGCCTTTGCATTTAGTATCTGTTATCTTGTGAGACAAATATATTCAATAAATATTTACAGAGTATTTTAATGAAGGGAATTCTGTCATCCAAAGACAAGAGGTTGAATAAGTTTATTAGAAAGTTTATAAGTTCCCAATTATTTCCTCAGACTTAAAATACAGAATGTCCTTCACTACATAGCCCAAAGCAAAAATCTCTCTATGTATTTGTTTTAAGGTTGGTTATCCCTTTGGTTCACTTTTTTATTTTTAGTCTTCAGGCAAAGGGAAAATAGATAATTACATACTTTTAAAGATTTTTATTCATACTGAAAAGACTTGAAATATAAGTATAAAGAAAACTTTTCAATAATATACTCTTCTACAGACCTCAACCTATTATATTTAATTTCAATACTACATGAATTACTGTATTTTATTTTATTTTTTTTTTGCTCTATAAGATGCACCTGACCATAAGACACACAGAGTTTTTAGATGCTCTCCTTCCCTGCACTCAGACCTCAGTTCCAGACAGAATTCACCTCATAAGATGCACTTTTTGGGGAAAAAGTGTGTCTTATGGTACAAAAAGTATGGTAACAATGTTTGCACTAAATTTAAGAGACACTCTTGATACTAACTCAAGAGACACTCTTAAATGTGTCCTCAGTTTATCCTGTTCTTTTGGTCTATCACTACCTTTTATCTTTTCCTTTTTTCATTCTCACATCCATTCATTCCTCATATTATGCATCTGTCCTAGATTAGATATTGGTGACAATTTTTCTTTGGAAAACACAAATTTTATTAAGCTAATAACATTCTAGTAATATTTATTGCTTTCTGTTTGCATCAAAACCTACAATTTTTAAGATTCATTTTCTACTAAACCTTGTTCAACCTCCTTTTAATGCTTTTTACAAGTCTAGCTTGGAATGTACAGGTCACTTTAAAGTCCCATCTATTCAGTTTTCCCCATCCTCAAACACTGCCTGACTGAAGCTTTCCTTGACTTCTACACACAAAGAACAGTTGCTATCAATGAACTGATTGTACACACTAGAACATTTGATTAATTTCAATATGTTGTTCTTACTAGACTACAAATATAAGAATCAAAGTATCCATTTATATATTTAGAATAGTAAATAAAATTTAGCACATATCAGGTCCTTAATACATGTTTTTTTCTTTTTCAAAGTAACCCAAGTAGTGGCTCTAAATACTGCAAAAGTGGCCTCAGTAGCCCTTTTCCCTAACAACACCCAGCCCAAATACCAGATCAAACAATTATTTACAGATTGACCTGAGTTAATCTAGGAATGATACCTGGTTACTAAGAGCATTGCTTAGGAGGCCTCTCCCCATCACCCCTGTAACTGTTTCCTGAACTAGTTAAAGAATGTATCTGACTTCAGAATTTTTCACTGGACACTAAACAGAGAGAAGAATATGGTTTGGGAAAAGGAGGTTACAGAATATAACTGTCATATCATATAATAATGATGTTCATTTCCATACTTTTCACTAGAAAAGACCATAAACTACTATAAAAGAGTAGATATATGTAGGAGGAAAGGAGATAGATCTGAATTTCATGTGGCTCTGTTCAAAAGATGTGCAAGGTTAATTGTAAAGTCTAGTAGCATTTTGTTCGCACTATTTTTTACAGGATTTATCAATTCCTACCTCATAATCAATTTTCCATCAAGCATGTTAACATGAGAAAAAGAGAATAAGACTAATCTCGGGGCCAGCGAGGTGGCGCTAGAGGTAAGGTGTCTGCCTTGCAAGTGCTAGCCAAGGAAGGACCGTGGTTCGATCCCCCAGCGTCCCATATAGTCCCCCCAAGTCAGGGACAATTTCTGAGTGCTTAGCCAGGAGTAACCCCTGAGCATCAAATGGGTATGGCCCCAAAAAGCAAAAAAACTAAAAAAAGACTAATCACAAATTATTATCACTACATAATTAAGAAGGGTAGAGCTTGAAATGGCATTAGTATGTTTATGAAATTAAACTCCATCCAATATTTATACATAATAAAATTATATAAAAACCTACAGTTTCATTATATGCTCTGTTTTGCTTAGTACCAGAACATCTTTCCCCTCTCTTCCACACTATACTAAGGCTCACAGCCACATGTAAATGTCTTTTTTACCATTGAGATCTAAGCAACTGGGGGTTAGTGCTGTATCTCCAGTTATTTAGAGGTATTTTCTCACCACGATTACCTATTTACTTCTTACCAGTACATAATCTATAACAGGTTAATCTTGCAAAAAGTTAAATAAATGTTCAAATAATAATTTACATAATATTCACTTTCTTATACCAACAATCTTTTTAGGAGAGAATGTCCATTTCAGAGCTATATACAGCAGTGTCTCATAAATAACTGCGAAAGGTACAATGAATTAATAACCCAATTTAAGGTCAGAATTACAAAGATAAGACATGAACATATAACAATTTGTGTTATAATATGTATTTGAAGGAGAAGGAGACAGTACAGACAGTACAAGATGAAGTACAGGGTGAAGGCAAAAAAGGTCTTATGTCTGATCCCAGTTAAATCTCTAGTAGTGCATGAGATTCTACTCCCAAACTGTTGGGTATAGCCTTAATTTGGCCCTGGGGATACTGAGAATGCAGTGCCTTGGCAGTGTTTCATTGTCAGGTCTTAGCATTTAATCATCTAGTCCAGTTGGCAAAGAACCTCTGGAAGAGACCTAGAGATTGAAGCCTAATTCTTCCAAAATGTATATTTGGAAAGCTTTGGCATATCCACAAATCTTCAACAGTTCCCTTGCTTCAAAAGACTTCCAAAACCACAATATAGACAGAAACAAAATTCTTGGTAGACAAATTAAATCTCAAAACCCACTAGAACAGTACATTCGATGTTTTTTAGTATAAATTTATAATGATTGAAATCTTCATTATTTCTTAATATTTAACTGAAGTGTTAAGTAGTCAGTATATGACCTATCACATTTAACTCTCTCAGCAAGTGACATAATCAAACATAACAGTCAGATTGCAAGATCATTCATTTTAACCTTTGTTATCTAGACCGTATGCTACTCTCATAAATCCAGGTAATGGATGCTTGCAATATCAAATTAACTGAGACTGAAATGCAGACAAGTTTAAAAAAGATATTAGTAAGGATATAAAAATAAATGGACTTAATCATTAAGTAACTTTAGTTTGATTCTAAAGTTGTTTAAACTATTTTCAATTTATTGTTCAGGAAAACAAAATATTTTTAATTGAAAATATTCCCAAAGCAACAATAATCACTAATTTAAAAATAAATGTAGTTGCATCATTATTTACTTTAAAATATAAAACAGACAATCTGTGAGTCTTAAATACATATCCTTATTCTGGAGGTGACTATAGTATAAAGCTACACTATTTAATATTGATCAACTGATTTTAAGTCTGATATATAAATGTGGCAATATGTTTTATTATGTATATATACATGAATGCATAGTAAAATCAGTCAAAATATAATTAACTGGATAAGTCAAGTGTTACATACCCAAAGTACTGAAACTTGTAACTTTACTTCATTAAAGATCAGAACAGTTTGCTTATTTTCCCAGCTATATTTTGTGGGGAGGGAAATGGTGTCTAATTTGGTTGATGCTTGTGATCTCTCTCCAACTACACTATAGATTGGAGATATTTCCACTAGGATCATATCACTAAATTAATAGAGATGGATAGATAATAGATAGATAGAGTGATACTTTTCATAGGGAAACTATAGATTTATGTAAAACTACTTCTCTTTGGTGCAATGACAATGCCTTCCTGTGATATTTTCAAAAGTAGTTACCATTAGTATGTTAATTCGACACATAACAGAAAAACTTAGTTTTTGCAAAGCTCTGTTCACTGCATGTGTTTGATGAGATAGTCCTTGAAAAAGTTATGGTGAAGGGAAATTATTTCAAATAAAGTAAGATTTTATCTTCAGGTTGAAGAGTAGACCTTAAACTACAAACAAGTACAAAACAGAAGAGGGGAAATGAATCTTTCAAATGCCATTTTTACCCACCATGATGACTCATGATCTGCCCTGCAGCCTCCATGCTGACATTCTGGAGATAGTTGTGGCAGCGTTCTTTGTGCTCCTCCAATGAACTGCGCTGTTTGTAGCTTCGTCCACAGTAGTTGCACTTATGAGGTTTACCCACTGTGAAGAGAACTAAGATTAGTGTGCTGTCAGTTTCCTCCATAGCAAAATTAACAGCTATTTTTTTTGGTGGTCTAGTGGTGGTCTTCTACTTCCACTTCTCTACACTCAGATTTAGGTAAGTACAGGTAAATGGCTTCTACCAGACAAAATGAGGAAGTCGACAAACCATACCTTGCACAATAAGGGAGCGTTTCGATCATATTTATGCTCTGGCTGTACTCTAGCTGAGAGGTTAGATGAATAGTTTTCAAATGATCTTAAATTTTCACACTAACAGTTTCTCTTACATAATTCCCCCAGCTTTGACTCATTTAAAAGACAAATCAGGACTGTCCTAGATACATGATGACAATTATTTTTCAAATTTCTTTTGGTGGTAGGGGTGGGGACAGTGAACTTGTACTAAAGAAATCCAAAGCACAACAACTCAAATTGTCATTGTTTAATGAAAAGAAATTATTCATGGGTACCTAGAATACCAAAAGGAATCCAGAGATGAGAACACACACAGATAAAAACAGTTTTCTTTTCTTTCTACCTTGATAATAGCAGTTCACACATGCAAACCTTCACTACAGAGAAGTGATTCTCTTGCATCATCACTGTTCTTGTATTACCAAGAATCAACCAAGTGCTTTGAGTATTAACAATAACCATGAGGTCCAATCATATTTCATTATACTAAAATAGTAAAATTTTCAAGTCTATAGTCAGAAAATGACTGATTTCCTAGGAGCTAGACAAATTTCCTAAGATCCAACTATATTTCAGTAGAGCTGATAGAATACTGTGTTATTATAGTCTGTGTGAATGTCTTCAGCAGTGAAGTAGTGTAAATCAGGTCACTGGATTCCTATGGGAATCATTCTCCTTTACTTAGAGATAAGCAGAGAACCTTTCTATACTGCCAAGAAGAGTACACCTAATACTGGCCACCTTATAATCCCATGCTATGACATGTAAAAGTGTCCTAAGGCAATGCTTGATCTTAGCCAAAAGGCCGAGAGAAGGGATCGTCCTTAAGGCAATGCAGACTTGCATACAAGTGCCACTATTTTTCAAGCTGCAAGCCTTATTTTAGGTGTACATAAACTAAAACTAGTTATGCCATAATTCTAATTTTTAAATTAACCATTTTTTAGAAACAAAAACTCTCCAAAACAGAATGAATCATTTCTAAAACATAAGGAAAATAAGCATTTTTCAGAATGAAGAATTTCTGTTAAGTATAAACCAGGTATCTCTGTATACTGTGAAGAACTGGTATCACTGTGTTTACCAACCAACCAACCAACCAACCAACCAACCAACCAAACAAACAAACAAAAAAACAAATACAGAAAGAGGACAGGAGTTAAGGGGCTTGCTCTGAACATGGCTAACCCTGGTCCAATCCCTAGCACTGAATATGACTGCCCAAGTACCATCAAGAATGTCAAGTAGTTTCTCATAACACAGAGCAGGAGCAAACCCTGACAACTGCTGGTGGACCCAACTCCCCATTTCCCAAGCTCCTCAAAAAAGTGCAAAAAGTACTTTTCTGTTTGTTTTGTTTTTGTTTTACTTTTTGGGCCACACCCAGTAATGCTCAGGGGATATGCGCTCAGAAATTGCTGCTGGCTTGGGGGACCATATGGAACACCAGGGATGTAACCGTGGTCTGTCCTAGGTTTGCATGTGCAAGGCAAATGTCTTACTGCTTGCACCATCGCTCTGGCCCCCAGAAAAAACTTTTTATCTAAAATTTTTAGCCTAAATAATATAAATGTGCTTGTATGTGATTGTGTACAAGGCGTAGAGCCATGTATTTTAAAAGCTTTTGTTTGTTCTTATTACTCAATTTGGTATTGCTAAAAGTGCTATTTCTTTAAATAAGTGATGACTTTGTAATGAATAAAATTTTAATCAATTAATATCTGATAATCACATAATCAGTGATCCACCATAAAATAATTGTCATCTCCCTTCCTGTGCTTTATTAGACTTCTCACAATCTGTTCTACAATATCTAATACTGTGAACATATTCTATACTGTCTTCCAATTTTTAATTCAAATGAGCAGGAAAATGACATTTTATTTTACTTCTCTCAAAATTCATTTTTACTATCATAATTTTAAAAGTATATCCTATCAGTTTTACTTTACCTTTTCTCATTTTAAAATCTAGCACAATTTTCTCTTCATTTCACTCTTGTTCTAACTAAATACAACCAAAATTTAAATTTGCATTTACTCAGATCTTTTTCTGTATCAAAATTAATACCTTTTTTAAAAAAAATGTCCAATTTTTTCCAAAATAGCAATGCATATTTGTAAATTCCTATTGTTATTGACATAGTTTTAAAACAATCTTGGTGTCCCAAGGACATCAATTCATTCCTTTGCTCTCTCACAAACCATCTTTTGTTACTACAATACCTCTAAGAAGAACATTAAAATTATTTCATCTGGTATCTATGTATTTTGTGCCATTCAATGAGTCTGGTTTTCAGGACACAGATTCATTTTTATTCAATTTTGATTAGGTAGTTGTTATAATAATATATAGTTGTTTTAATAAATATATATACTCAGTATGTTTTTTTCTGAATACAGATACTCCTCGCTTAATGACCAAGTTCCATTTCAAAGACTTGGTCCTTAAGCGAATTGATTTTAGGCGAGGAACTGCATGTACTGTAGACAGTAGTACAGTATATGCATAGTACTTGACAATACAATATTCTGAATAAGTAAAATAATGAGAAAGATCCAATTGGAAACTTACACTTGTTTTAATTTGCAAAGGTTGTGTAATTTACACACAGTACTGCAATGTATTACAGAATATAAAGTGAGTGAAGTACATAAAAGCACCAAAAACCATAATACTGTACTGTAGAGTGTACAAGACGGAAAAAGGATATTTAAAATAAAATAACGGTGGGGCTGGAGAGATAGCATGGAGGTAAAGCATTTGCCTTGCATGCGGGAGGATGGTGTTTCGAATTCAGCATCCCATATGGTCCCCGAGCCCGTCAGGAGCGATTTCTGAGCGTAGAGCCAGGAGTAACCCCTGAGTGCTGCCGGATGTGACCCAACAAAACAAAACAAAACAAAACAAAACAAAACAAAATAAAATAACGGTGAAAAGATGGTTGTAAGTGTGAGCAATCGCTAAACAGGTAGGTTGTTAAGTGAGGAGTATCTGTAAATATACCTTATATTTTAAAATGCCTGTTGAATTTGAATTCAACATATTTAAAACCATCTAACACAAAATTTGACTGTTCTTTTGCACTAGTGGTAGAAGCCAGCTTCTTTTATAGCCCCTCATGTTCAAATAACTGCTGATTTCTAAATATTATTTTTCTTTTTTTCATATGAAATTAGTACATTCATTATTCATTGTTATAAGGATGGGCAAACATATGATCTTCAAATGAAATGTTTTCTCTAGAGTATTTATTCCTTTGCAATAATATTCAATGGATATTTTATTATACAAAATTGTCATCCCTTGATCTCATGCTCAAAAATAAAATATATCTTACTCCTAACTATCTTTCCATTTATATCTGAGGATTCCAGTAAGCTTACTAAGCTTGTGTTTTTAGCTTTCTGAGGCTTGGTTCCCTCTGAAAAGATTTTCCATAATTTTTACCTCTTATTTTCATAATTTCTACCTCTTACTTCCAGCCTTCTAAACATTTTATCATATATTTTAATTTTCTAAAATTTATTTTTATTATTTTAATATTCTTTTTGAATGGATAACATATTAATATATATTTAAAATACTTGTTCTTTTGGTATAAAATGATATCCTTAAAATACATAGAATTTTGTAAATCAATGTCATTGAAATATAAATGAAAAATAAACAGGCAAGGGGCTGGAGCGGTGGCGCAGCAGTAGGGCATTTGCTGACCTAGGATGAACCACAATTCAATCCCCTGGCATCCCATATGGACCCCCAAGCTAGGAGCAATTTCTAAGCACATATCGAATAGTAACCCCTGAGTGTCACTGATGTTACCCCAAAATAAAACAAAACAAAACAAAAACCAGGCAAATACATTTCTTAAAAAACAAAACAAAACAAAATAACTAAAAAAAGAAGCTTGGTTGTATTTCTCTTTTATAAGAATATATAAAACTATTTCTAAATTGTCTGTTTTCTCTCTTTGTGATTACTTAAATTCTTTTTGAGATCCTCCCAAGTGTTGCTCATAGTTCTCCATTTCCAGTCATCACAGGCTCATTAGGCAAGAAGTTCAACATACGGGCCCTGTGACACAGGGTCATGCATGCTACCATGGTGGATGTCAGGGATATAGCAGGCAAATCTCTTGGGAACATGTGACAGGTATCAGGGATCTAACTGTTTCAAGCAACCACATACAAAGCATACATTTGAATTCTGTACAATCTCTCAGGTTCCTCTTTTTTCTTTTCATACTGGCCTGTTTTGGAAGTTTCTTTTAGAAGTTTGATGTTCAAATAATTAATGTTTATTCACAATGATCAGTGAAGCACAAAAATTTTGTTTTGTTTGTTTGTTTGTGTTTATTTTTGGTTTTTGGGCCACACCTGGTGATGCTCAGGGGTTACTCTTGGCTATGCACTCAGACATTGCTCCTGGCTTGAGGAACCACATGGGACACCAGGGATCAAACCAAGATCCATCCTGGGTCAGCTTCTTGCAAGGCAAACACTCTACCGCTGTGCTATCGCTCCAGCCCTATAGCACTAGATAATTTGATAGGTGATTCCGGAAACTCCGGTGTGGCTTCATAACTTACTGAAGAAGTATTGACCAGTTAATCAAATATTTAATTACACATAACAAATTATTAGTATCTGTATCTTTTCTTTTTTATTATGCCCCCTTTTAAAAATAATTTTATTGTGACCAAAGTAAATTATAAATCTTTCACAGTAATATTTAAGATACATAGTGACAACATTTCAATTCCCTAGAAATGATGTCTCAGCACCAAGGAGAATATGAAACTTGTTATTAGTATTTTGGAAATCAAAGGATCAACCAGCATTATCAATGTTCACTCAACTTTTACATGATCTTCTTGCTTTATATATATATATATATATATATATATATATATATATATATATATATATATACACACACACATATATATAAAACATATATATAGAGAGACCCTTGACTAAGTTACTACCAACTCATCTGCTAAATTTAATTTCTCTTAGCAAAATGTATTTACTTTTCACTATGAGAGGATTAGTTAACTGGTTCTAGTGGGAAAATGGCATTGTGGTCTCATTTTGCATTCAGATTTTGTAATTAATTTATATTCAGTACAGAGCTTCATCCCTGCTCTCAACAGTAATGTTTCCTACAAATCTAGAGGCTTTTCAGAACTCTGGTACCAATCACTTCCTACTTATTCCCTTGTATTGTCTTTAAAGGTTATAGAGTATTTAGCTTTAGTATTTTAGTAACCTCTCCTTTATCTGTTTTCCTTCTGCATGGCTGCTGACCTATCATTTCCCACTGATCTCATATGTCTATATGTCTACAAAGCTTTAATTTTAAGATGCAGAAATAAATGTTGTTTTAAATTTCACTATGTTTAAGCAGACATGGTTTTCAGAGGACATATGTACTGTCATTTTATATTTTAATAGGCAGGGGTGTGAGAGAGTGGGAAAGTTAGTGTAAGGGAATTAATGTAACTACACATTTGTAAGACAATGGAATTCATGGAAATAGGAAATTACATATTTATCTTTTTGTTTATATCTCTTATGAATATAATGATAGTCATGTATATTAAAACAAGTTTTGATTGATTCACTTGAAATAGCTCTCAGTATGAACTCTAGTCGAACCTTACTAGAACTTATATCGTTGCACAGAAGCAACTATCCTTGGCATGAACAATTTTCAGAATACTTCCTTTGACTAATTGCCGAAGTTGTGATAAGACAATGAAGTTGGAAAGAAAGTAATTCTGTAGAAAACCCTATATAATTATATTGCCTTAAACTAAGGTAAGCATTTTTTAAGGTAAGAGTATTTCTTTTAAAGTAGGAATATTTTTATTTAATATAATTTTAATTGTATCTTCAAAAGTAAAAATATTTTTTGCTTTATATAAATATTTTATATTATTATTTTAAACCCCTGGACTAAATACATCTATTACTGTTTACAGGATTAAAACCTTCTTATTTTACAAGGAGTAGGATATTTTGAGAATATTAATTGAGTTTCAACTAAACTTTACAGCAGTTGTGCTTCAACTTGACCTATGTGTCTACTTTTTAAAATTTTAAGTGGTTAAAGTTACATTAGCCAATTTTTCTTATATTGCATGTTGCACCACTTCTTTCTTTGTTTAAAGGGTTATAAGGTATTACTTTACATTAGAAAAACAGTTTAGAAATGAATCCTCTTCAGTAGTAAAAGATAAGTGGAATGGTGTTAGGCTGTTAATGGTGAAGAACTCTTTTCTTCTTCCATGAATGACATTAGTGTTAAATGGAATATGTTATTAGAAGAATACAAGGCCATTAATTATAAAAAAAGTTCTTGGAGCAAAAACCAAGAAAGGCTGGGCAAGGAAAGTTTTAGTTTTAGAGTCTTAACTCTTGATTGATAGACTGTCTCAATTATATACCTGTTTTATGTTCACACTTCAAATCAAACACTTTTTCCATAAAACATTTGTTGCCTATGATTTGAGACATGCAAACTATTACTTTTAAAATAAGCCTTATTGAAGCATAGTTTAAATAAAGATGTTTGGAGATTATACTAAACTTTACCTTCTTGTTTCTTTACTCTTTAAATACCTCCATATATTCAAACCAACCACTAATCTACTTCTGTAACTATTGTTTATCTTTTTTAGCATCTAATACTGTATGGAAAATAAGGCACAACGTTCTTTTATATCTTTTATTTATGAATTTGTTGTCTTTTGTATCTCTTTTTTTAATTTGGAGAATGATTTTGAAGTTCAAATGTATTATTATTTATATTGGTGGCTTATTTTATAGTGTTGAACAGTAGTTCATTTTGTGAATATACCAGTTTATATATATATATATACATATATATATATGTTTTATATATAACACAGTTCATCTGTATATTCACTGGTTGAGTTGTTTCCAGTTTGATAATTAAAAATAATTATAAATAAATAAATATATAATTAGAAATAAATTTTCAAACACATGGAGGTAATATTTATATTTTCATTTCTCTGGGTAAATATCTATAAGTGGAATTACTGGTTCATCTAATTAAGTATATATATATAAAATATATAATTAATTTTGTAGAGAACCTGATTCATTATTTTATAAAATGTGCATTTATACAAACAATATTTATTAACATTTGCTCCATAACCAGGTCATTTTTAGTTAGTTAAAAATGAATTAAAGAGGTTGCCTTTTTTATTATTTTTCCTTTCCTAGCAAATATGCAGTGATATTTCTAGAAACTTTTATTTTTGTATTCCCATGTCTCATAAGACTGGCTAGTTAATATGCTTAAATGTTATCTAAAACATTATTTGATAAAACATGTAACTGATTTTTCAGTATTTTTCTAGTGGGGGTGATACTGCCAGTGGTGCTTGGGTGTTAAGCCCGAGGCAGGACTGAGAATCTGATTCCTAATACCTCATCATGGTCATGAAAAGTTCTATTTTTAATTTAATTTTAGAAATTTCTATTCTAAATTAAAATTCCAAATTAAACAGTTTTACTTTGAATTTAATTTTACAAAGAAACTTTAGCTTTGCTATCATTATCATTTTGGCATCTGAAATAAAGTTTCTGATAAATGTAATTCTAAAAATGTTAAAATCCAAATAATTCTATAACACAGAAGACAACAAGATCAATGTTCCCAAGTATCTTAAGAGTTAACATCATTTCTTCTTGGATATACTGTTCCCCTCATGAAAATCCTGCACTAATTAAAGAAGCATTATCAGTATAATCTGTTAAAGATAAAGGTACAAATTACTACCCTGAATGCTGCATTGGAACTGTGAAACAGTAAAAGATAGACAAGGCTTGGTATGTATGAAAAACAGTCAGACAATATTGAACAACTAAATAATAAGAGGAACTTTGGCCATTTGCCATAAATTGAATGAAGCTAAAGGTTCAAGTACTTAGAGAAATATCCTAAGATAAGCACTGAACAATCATACATGGAACATCGAAGATACAAATTGATGAACTAAATAAAACAAACTAAACTTTTTAAAGGAATTAGAAATAAGAAATACTTGCTTCTATAGTCTAAGGAGTTGCATATACCTACCCCAAAGGAAGAGCAAACTAATTAGCCATAAAGAATTTTGAAGTAGGAATGTTTACCATTAATTCATAGGTTGTTATGAAGATATATAGCATAACCATGTCCCGTTCACTTATATTTTCTTGAAATGTGTCACTTCAAGAGTTATCCTAGTGAAACCTATAAAACAAATTACAATGTGCTAATACATGTGGTAAAAGATTTATTCTTTATATAGATGTATGTATGGTTCTACATTTAGAAATATGCAAAGAACATCTATATACAGAAAATATATTTATATTTGTCATGACACCAAGAAAATGAGCAAAAGAGCATGATGCACATAGAAATTTCATTTTCCTCCCTAAAATTAAATGTTCTCACATTCCTTTAAATAAGATTCAAAAAATATGAACATGAGCCCTAATTATTTGGCATTTGCTTAGGCAACCAACTATACATAAAACAGAACAAAGATAAATATTGAAATATGATGTAATTAGAATTTTTTGAATTACTTCTGTTAAGTTATAGTTTGAATAAATTTTTTATCCTTGTTTGGGCCTTTGAAATAAAAATGTTAATGGGCTTGATCCCCATTGCTAAATTTTTTCAAAAAATGTGGTTTTGCCAACTTAAACTACTAAAATATTGGAGTCATCGTACCACAGTCTCAACTAGTACTGTCATTAAAACAATATATTCTCCACTAATGTGCTAAGCCTATGATCCTCAAATTACAATAAGACACACTAAGGGTTCTGGTACAGATAAGGTGAACTATTTTCACCTAAGAAGTTTTAAACATTGTATATCTAAAATTTGTAAAGGAAATATCGCAGTCACCCATGAAGTAAATGACTTGCTCAAATTTTCAAGAAATGGCATCACATTTCTCTCAACTATATCATATCTCAGGTACAGCTAGATTTTTATCTATTTCTGCTACACAAATCAAGTGGTATCTGAAAACCATAATAGAACAGAAAATGACAGTGTTAGCATGATTCTCAAGACTGAGAAGTTGTGCAGTATCCAAAGAGGTGTATAATCATATGTTGTTTCTGGAATTAAGTAAAAATAAAACCGATTTTTGTCTTTGAATATCTATCTACCTGTAATATTTTTCAAAAGACTATCAAATTGTTAAAGTAGAAATATTTAATGAGTACTTAGCAAATGAACTATTAGGTATATTGCTTGAGGCACTAAGGTAAAAACCAGGCACTGTGCAGCAAGAAAGTGTGGAAAGTTCTTCATTGTGCAAAACAATATACTTTGCATTTATTAGTGAGCTACTATAAAATATAAAATCAATCAAAAAAGGAGACATTTGAACATGTGCATATGTTTATCTATGCCATACACAGCTCTGTTCAAGGTGTATGTCTGGCTCTGCACTCAAGGATCATTCCTGGATATGCTTACAGGACCAAATTCAGTGCTGGGGATTGAGCTGGTCAAGAGCATGCAAGCATTAGAAACAGTATTATTTATATAGCCTTATATACCATGCTTTCAAAATGATCTATTAAATATTTTAATAATCACTTTTTCCAAATTTTCAACCTAATTCTTTGATTTTTAAATTTATTAGTGCATTTTGCTATTTTAATTTTCAGGAGTCTAAACTCTAATATTTAAAATTCTGCCTGATATAGAACATATTTTTTGAGGGGGGAAAAATGAGCCACAACCAGCAGTGATCACTGTTTTTTTCTGGCTCTGTGAACAGAAAGCTTTGATCAGTGAAACTTATCTGGTGCCAAGGATTGAACCAGAGATAATGGAAGGATGCAAGGCAAGCATCTTAACTCTTGTATTATCTCTCTAGGACCTGGATACAGAACTTTTAAGAAATAGTCACAATTACTTTTTATATTTATTTAGAAGTATTTTTAATAATTAGAAGTATTGTTGATTAGGTTTTTCTTTGACAATTCTTTAAAATGGGAAAGGACTGTTTTAGAAAGGAAACATTTGACTTGAAAAGTGAACTATTCCTCAAGAAAATCAGAGATACTATATTACCGTATTAGGTGATATAGGTATCTTCCAAAAATTATTAAAGTAAAATGACCACTCTGTAGGAAAAGTTTACTTTGGATAATCATGGAGGGAAGGATATTGAAGGTTAAAATGTTTATAAACCAGTACATCTATGTAGATGTCAAGAGTGTGTAATGTACATGATAATTAAGAATAAAAAACTTGGGGCCAGAGAGCTAGCATGGATGTAAAGCATTTTCTTTATATGCAGAAGGATGGTGGTTCAAACCACGGCATCCTATATGGTCCCCTGTGCCTGCCAGGGGGCGATTTCTGAGCATAGAGCCAGGAGTAATCCCTGAGCACTGGTGGGTGTGATCCAAAAACCAAAATAAAAACTTTACAAGCCAACAAAATCTGCTTTACCCAATATTCCCCCAAATAATTTTAAATTCAGAATTATCTACAATAATTAATATTTAAGTTAATTTTGTGTGTGTATATATGTTTAGAAAACACTACACTGTGCAATAATATAGGCAACAAATGCCAATAATAAGGTACTTCTTTGTATTTTGATAGTATATTCTTTTATTTTCTTTTGGGGGCATACCCGGCAGCGCTCAGGGGTTACTCCTGGCTCTAAGCTCAGAAATTGTTCCTGGCAGACTTGGGGACCATATGGGATGCCGGGATTCGAACCACTGACTTTCTGCATACAAGGCAAACACCTTACCTCCATGCTATCTTTCTGGCCCCTTGATAGTATTTTCTAAGTTAATATAATTTCCTTATCATTCATTAATCACAACCAGGAAGGGTCTTCCTGTACTACCCACATTATTTCATCATTCAAGCCAAATTAATTATATTAATTTATAATACTAATTTTTAAATGATATCAAAATAATCATAAGATTATAAAATATGGATGAGTTTTTTGAATGAAAAAATAGTAGAAATCTATTTTTACTCATGATGGATAATAGGCAAACTGAATAAAAGAAAAAATCATATAAGATTATTTTCATGAGTGTAAACTTGTTGGCATCTCTTTATTCTTCTATCATTTTAAGCAACAAGTTTCACCAGCTTATATAGTTGAAAACCAGAGCTAAACAATATATGCTTTGTAGATATGTTATTAGTGTACTCTGTTCCCCAGTCTATTTAATATATAAAATGCCCAATGCTATTTCTCTAATTTCTTATAAAATAATGTAAAATTCCAATATTTCAAAATTTAGTAACTCAAATATTTTTATTGCTTAAACTATTTATTTTACCAGCTTTTTACAATCTGATGCATGCCAGAATCATAATATATAATATCCAAAAGCTATTGAACTCAAAGGTATACCTGTTTCTTTCATCATAAAAATAACAAATTATGTAAGAAACTAATTAAATAATGGTTATTACTTTTTAGTGGCTTTTTTAAGCCACAAAAATATGAAATAAAGGAATTCACTGCCATATTGGTAAAAATAGAGTGCTGAATAAAACCAGGCAGGAGAGGAACAAAATAAGAATGATTTTCTTATATGTGGGACATAGAAAATAGAAAGGGAATAACAGATGTCCAATTGTAAGAGATCCTGATCTTTGATTTAAAGAGCTGAGTTTAGCAAAAGGTGGAAGGCTCTGGAGCATTGGTGGAGGGAATCTGAGACACCTACAATGATGGTTAGTGTAGTGTAGGTATGTTGTATGCATGGCATTATTAACAGCATTGAAAATAATGGGCCACCACTAAAATTAAAAACAAAAACACACTAAAATAATATAATTTGAAACTGCCCAGATGTACATAATATGTTCAAAGTTTTTTTTTTTTTTTTTTTTGGTTTTTCGGGCCACACCCGTTAGATGCTCAGGGGTTACTCCTGGCTACGCGCTCAGAAATTGCCCCTGGCTTGGGGGGACCATATGGGACACCGGGGGATCGAACCGTGGTCCTTTCCTTGGCTAGCGCTTGTAAGGCAGACACCTTACCTCTAGCGCCACCTTGCCGGCCCCTTTTTTTTTTTTTTTTTTTTGGAATGTTCAAAGTTTTTTTTAACAAAAGGAGCCACTTGAATTATAAAGTTGTAAAATGTGATACTGATGGTAAAAGATGAAGGAAAAACTAAGATGCATGGTTATTATTTTAGTTTTTTATTAAAATGTAAAAAACATTTATAATAAGGAATATTATATAGAAAGTCAAACAAGACATTTTTATGCATAGAAAATAAATGTAGAACCAAATTAAATAGAATTTCACTGTTTTTCTTTTTTGGTTTTTAAGTCACACCTGGTGACACACAGGGGTTACTCCTGGCTATGAGCTCAGAAATCACAGCTGGCTTGGGGGTCCATATGAGATGCAGTGGGATTGAAATGTGGTCCGTCCTAGGTTAGCGCATGCAAGCCGTCTAACCTTAACCCTTGCAGCACCACTTTGATTCCAAAATTTCAATTTTTAAAATGACTTATTTTTAGCAAATTGCTTTTTCTTTTTCTAATTTCCAATTCTATAAAAACTGAAATACATAGAGTTTTGGATATTACAATAATACAATTAAATTAGAAATAAAGATATCAAAGGCATCTAATCAGTTTTAATATATTCACATTCTGAAATATTAATATATAAAGTTTGAATTTATATACATTATCTACATATATACTTGCACTTAAATGTATGCATCTATAATATAGCTTCAAACTTTATTTTCAAATTTTATTTAAAAACCTATAAGCTACATGTGATCCACAATTTGAGTAAATATATAGTTTACCTGCTCAAACTATATTAGTTTTTTTATGTCATTAGAATATACATTTTACGGACTCGCTGAAGCTCTCCCCAGCTAGGCAGACACCATCCAAAGACGCAGCCCGCGCGAGCAGTTTGGCTCTGCCCCAGGGGACTTCCTTCCGTATTGCTCAGGTAGGGAGACCCCGCCCAAACACGCTGCCTACGCGAGCAGCCTGGCCCCGCCCCCGGCGACTCGCTGAAGCTCTCCCCAGCTAGGCAGACACCGTCCAAAAACGCAGCCCGCGCGAGCAGTTTGGCTCTGCCCCAGGGGACTTCCTTCCGTATTGCTCAGGTAGGGAGACCCCGCCCAAACACGCTGCCTACGCGAGCAGCCTGGCCCCGCCCCCGGCGACTCGCTGAAGCTCTCCCCAGCTAGGCAGACACCGTCCAAAGACGCAGCCCGTGAGAATATAGCTTAACACAACTTATAGGTATAGCCAGTTCAGGCCTAACACCAAAATTTCTTAAATAATCAAGAACCCATAAAATTGGGAAAAAAAAGGTGGGCATTCAGAGACCTCTGTGCCCCACAGTCTGCGTGCTTCTCCCTAAAGTGAGTGCAGCGCCCAGAGGCCACTCCACCTGGGGCATAGGGATCCCCGCATCCACGACCCCCCCCCCCCGCACCAGTTCCCAGAAAGAGTGCATTCCCCTGGGACCATTCCACGTGGGTGTATTCCAAAGCATACCAATAGACGCAAAGAAATATGGGTAAATCAAAGAGAACCCTAACATCTGAAAATACAGAGACAGACCCTATCAAGTTTCCAAGTCCGCCAAAACGCACAGATCCATGGGAAGGTGACCTAAAAGCAGCAATGAGGAAGGAAATGCAAGAATTAATAAAACAAATGAAAGAAACCTTAGCTACCGAGTATAAGAAATCTATGGATGGGGGCCGGGCGGTGGCGCTGGAGGTAAGGTGCCTGCTTTGCCTGCGCTACCTAGGACGGACCGCGGTTCGATCCCCCGGCGTCCCATATGGTCCCCCAAGAAGCCAGGAGCAACTTCTGAGTGCATAGCCAGGAGTAACCCCTGAGCGTCACAGGGTGTGGCCCAAAAACCAAAAAAAAAAAAAAAAAAAAAAAAAAAAAAAAGAAATCTATGGATGAACGAATCAGCCAAATTGAAGAAGAAATGTTAAAGAACATGAGAGAGTCCATACAAAAAGAAATGAAGGAATTAAAAGACAAAGTAACAAGCCTTACAAGCAGAAACACAGAGTTGGAGAGACACATTGAAGAACTCGAAGGAAAACTGCAAACAAAAAATGATCAAGAAACCAACAAAGAAATAAAAGGCAAAGCACTGGAAGGAAAAGTCCAGTATCTAATGAACAAGGACAAAAGAAACAATCTAAGAATTGTGGGTATACCAGAAGGAGAGGAAATAGGGAAAGGGGAAGAACAAGTAGTAAGAGAAATAATAGCAGAGAACTTCCCCTCCCTCTGGAAAGAAACCTCAATGCCAATCCAGGAAGTGAAAAGAGTCCCTAATAAAATAGACCCTAATAAAACAACTCCAAGACATATAGTAATCCAAATGGCAAAAAATAAAGAAACCTCAATGCCAATCCAGGAAGTGAAAAGAGTCCCTAATAAAATAGACCCTAATAAAACAACTCCAAGACATATAGTAATCCAAATGGCAAAAAATAAAGAGAACTCCTTAAAAAAAATAAAGGAACTCCTTAAAGCAATAAGAGAGAAAAAAAATCTCAAGTACAAAGGTAGGGACATAAGAATCAAACCAGATCTCCCATTCGAAATAATTCAAGCAAGACGACAGTGGAATGACATATTTAAACGACTGAAAGAAAGAAACTTCCAACCTAGGGTCCAATACCCAGCAAAATTATCATTCATATGGGAGGATAGACTAAAAACATTCTCAAACAAGAATGAGCTTGAACTATTTGTGCAAACTAAACCAATCCTAAATGACCTGCTCAGAGATGAAATACACAATCCAAACCCCCGAATGTAACAAAAACCACCCTACACAACACAACTGCACAACAGTCATCTCTCTCAATAATCTCCCTAAATGTTAATGGACTAAACTCCCCAATTAAAAGACACATAGTAGAGAACTGGATTAGGAAAAATAAACCAGACTTCTGCTGTCTGCAAGAAACACACCTACAACTACAGGATAAGCACAGGCTTAGAATAAAAGGATGGAAAGTAATTATTCAGGCCAATGGAAAACAAAAAAGAGCAGGGACAGCCATTCTTATATCAGACCAAATTGCATTCAACATCAAGAAAGTGATCAGAGACAAAGAGGGCCACTACTTACTGATCAGGGGAACATTAGATCAAGAAACACTAACCCTGGTCAATATCTATGCACCTAATGTAGAGTCAGCAACATATGTGAGGCAACTGCTCGTAAACCTGGAGAAACACATGAAGGGAAATGTGATAGTAGTAGGGGACCTCAATACTCCACTATCACCACTGGACAGATCCACCAAACAGAAAAATAGCAAAGAAATAAGAGCTCTAAATGAAAAATTAGAAGATTTGGGGCTAATAGACTTATATAGAGCCCTACATCCCCAGAAAGCAGAATACACATTCTTCTCAAGCCCACATGGAACCTTCTCCAGAATAGACCATGTCTTAGGATACAAAGCCAACCTATATAAGACCACAAAGGTAAGGATCATTAGAAGTACCCTTTCAGATCACTATGCAACAGAACTCAAAATTGACGTCAAGAAGAAGCAATGGAGAAAAACTAATACCTGGAGATTAAACAACATGCTGCTCAACAACAGCTGGATCAAAGAACAACTCAAGGAAGAAATAAAAAGATTCCTTGAGACAAATGACAACGAAGAGACAACATGTCAAAATCTGTGGGACACAGCAAAAGCAGTAATTAGGGGGAAACTCATAGCAATACAGGCCTATGTCAAGAAGCAGGAAAATAACAAAACCAACAGCTTAAAAGATCACCTCAAAGAATTGGAACAACAGCAACAGAGAAATCCAACCACAACCAGACGGCAAGAAATAATAAAAACCCGAGCAGAAATAAACAACATCGAAACCAAGAAAACAATACAAAAAATCAATGAGACCAGAAGTTGGTTTTTTGAAAAAATAAACAAGATAGACAAACCGCTGGCAAAACTCACCAAAAAAAAAGAGGGAAAACACCCAAATCAATAGGATCACTAATGAAAGGGGAGAGATTACAACAGAACCCCAAGAAATACAACATATCATGAGATCATATTATGAACAACTATACTCCACCAGGCTAGAGAACCCAGAAGAAATCGACAGATTCTTGGAAAAAAAACCCTCTTCCAAGACTGGAAACGGAAGATCTAGAAAGCCTAAACAGACCAATCACCTCAGAGGAAATTGAAGATGTAATTAAAAAACTACCTAAGAAAAAAAGCCCAGGTCCAGATGGATTTACAGGTGAATTCTATCAAGCTTTCCAAGAAGACTTACTACCACTTTTCCATAGGCTCTTCCAAACCATAGAAAAAAACAGGAATCCTCCCTAACTCCTTCTATGAGGCAAATATCACACTCGTTCCCAAAGATGGCAAAGACATCACCAAGAAAGAAAACTACAGACCAATCTCACTAATGAACATAGATGCAAAGATACTCAACAAAATTTTAGCAAACCGAATCCAACACTTTATCAAAAAAATAATACATCATGACCAGGTGGGATTTATACCAGGAATGCAAGGTTGGTTCAACATACGCAAATCAATCAACATTATACATCACATCAACAACAAGAAAGATAAAAACCACATGATCGTATCAATCGATGCAGAGAAGGCATTTGACAAAATCCAACACCCTTTCATGTTAAAGACACTCAGTAAAATAGGCTTAGAAGGAACCTTCCTCAAGATAGTTACAGCTATCTATGAAAAGCCAACAGCCAACATTATACTTAATGGTGAGAAACTAGAAGCATTCCCACTAAGGTCAGGAACTAGGCAAGGCTGTCCACTCTCTCCACTCCTATTCAATATAACCTTAGAAGTCCTAGCAATAGCAATCCGACAAGAGAAGGGAATCAAAGGAATCCAAATTGGGAAAGAGGAACACAAACTATCTCTATTTGCAAACGATATGATGATTTACATCGAAAACCCTAAACAGTCCACAGTAAAACTCCTAGAAACAATTAACTAATAAAGCAAAGTGGCTGGATACAAAGTCAACACACAAAAGACAGTAGCGTTTCTATATACAAATCACGAAGTCGAGGAGAGAGAGATTAAAAATACAATTCCATTTAAAATAGTATCAAAAAATATCAGGTACCTAGGAATCAACCTTACAAGGGAAGTGAAAGACCTATACCAGGAAAACTTCAAAACACTTCAGAAAGAAATTGAAGAAGATCTAAAGAAATGGAAGAACATCCCATGCTCATGGATAGGTAGAATTAACATAGTCAAAATGACTATCCTACCCAAACTTCTATATAGATTTAATGCAATCCCTATCCAAATCCAGACACCATTCTTTAAAGAAATAGAACAATCAATCACAAAATTCATCTGGAACCACAAAAGATCCAGGATAGCCAAACAAATACTGAAAAACAAGAAGCTGGGTGGCATCTCCTTACCTAACTTGAAACTATACTATAAAGCCATAGTAATCAAAACAGCATGGTACTGGAACAGAGACAGGACCTCAGACCAGTGGGTCAGAACAGAATTCCCTGACATAAACCCCCAGATATACAGCCAAATAATATTCGATAAAAGAGGCAAGAACCTGAAATGGAACAAAGAAAGTCTATTCAACAAATGGTGTTGGTACAACTGGAAAACCACATGTAGAAAAGTGAAGATCAACCCATACCTCACCCCTTATACAAAAGTCAACTCAAAATGGATCAAAGACCTTGAAATAAGACCCGAATCTATAAAGTTTATTGAGAATAAAATAGGCAGAACACTCGAAGACCTATATATCAAAAAGGTCTTCGAAAATGGAGCACCATTGGCAAGAACTTTAGCAACAAACATAAACAAATGGGACTACATCAAACTAAAAAGCTTCTGCATGGCGAAAGAAACCCTACTTAACGCAAGAAGACAGTTAACAGAATGGGAAAAAATCTTTTCACTCGACATATCAGATAAAGGGCTGATATCTAGAACATACAAAGCACTCAGAAAGCTGAGCCCCCCAAAACCAAATAAATCCATAAAAAATGGGGAGATGAAATGAGGAAGACAAAAGGATGGCCAACAAACACATGAAAACATGCTCACCTTCACTCATCATCAGAGAGATCCAAATCAAGACAACAATGAGATACCACCTGACACCAGTGAGGATGGCTCACATTAAAAATAATGGGAACAATCTCTGTTGGCGGGGATGCGGTATGAAAGGAACTCTCATACACTGCTGGTGGGAATGCCCCCTTGTCCAGCACCTATGGAGAACAGTCTGGAGAGTACTCAAAGAACTCAGAATTGAGCTGCCATTTGACCCAGCAATTGCTCTCCTAGGTATATACCCCCAAGTGGGAAGGACATTCATTCCAAAATATATGTGCACCCCACTATTTATCGCAGCACTCAGTGTAATAGCCAAGTCTTGGAACCAACCTCGATGTCCAACAACAGATGAATGGATCATTAAGATGTGGTATATATACACAATGGAATATTACATGGCAGTCAGAAATGATACAATCACAGACTTTGCAGCAACATGGATGGACCTAGATCATATTATATTAAACAAAGTAAGTCAGAAGACAAAAGAGAAACACAGAATGGTAGCACTATTCTGAAGCACCCAGAACACACATCTTATACACAACTGATACTCAACAATCAAATAACACGATTTAACAGGGTAGAAACTCTAAACACTGCAATAGTCAACATATACTCAGGAGCAGTCCCCAAAGTACTTGAAAAGGGAACAACGCAAACTCTTGACTACACATTATTCCACAAAGAAAACAGCAACACCAAAAACTGCACCGTAGAGAGAACAGGTATGTAATCAACCTTCCACGACAAAGGCCCACAACAATCACTTAGAGATAGTATTCAGGAACACAGGTAAAGAACACCACGGGAAATCACTGTCTGCAATGGAATCATCCCATAACACTACATTTTATTGTCTTTATCTTATAATATTTAAAATAACCTCTCAGCTTTTATATCCACAGGCATCCTTGAATACAAATGGCGGATAAACTAAGATGGCAGCGCGGGATACCACACGAGATACCATACCTAGCTTGCAATATGAGATGGCCCCAAGAAAACTCTTTAACATACATTTTATCTCTAGGTTACACCTTCTTTTAGGAACTGAAGCACGTGACCAGTCAGACCACTAAAGCAGTAACTGAGACGTACAGACTTAAACTACACGCTCTATTCTGTGAACAAATTCAGGCAAACTAGCATTCCCCTGCTATTCTCTCCTCTCTTCTCACTACTTTCTTTTTTATTTTCTATCTTCCTTTTTTTTTTCTTCTCTTCTTTATTTTTCTTTTTCTCTCTCTTTTCTACTCTTCTCTTTACTTTTTTCCTTTTCTCTTCTCCCTTTCCTTCTAAAGTATTTTCTCTTTTCTCCCTTCCTACCCCTTCCATATGTTTCCCCTTTTCCCCCTTTGGAAATCCAACTATCCCTTCACCCCTCAATCCCATACAGACCTCCCGCCATATTAAAACTCTCTACCCTCAGTCCTTAATCTATTAGGCATCAAGATTGACCTCCTACCCCAACGAACCATTACCCAGCACCCAGTCGAGAGGACACCCAGTCAAACCCACACCTCGTCTCCTGCAAGAAAAGGCAGCCAACTCCCCTGCGGATCCATGCTGCGCGGCCCTCCCCACCAACTCCCCCTAAAGTGGACTGTTACCTGAAACCGGACTTAGGTCTAAAAGTATCCTCAATGCAAGAACCCTTCCAGGACCTCCCTGCCACAAATCTTTTGCCACTCTGAAGAAGATCTGGGGATGGGATGGAAAGATGCCTGGGGACCCACACACCACAAGAAAAACCCAAAAGACAATGGGAAAACCTGTATTTCCAACATAAGCATAAGAACTGTATCACACCACCTCTTTACCTGCTTTTCCCCAAATGTAAGATAGTCATATGCATCACTTTGGCCCTTTAAACACTTTGCTACCTCATTTTAAAAAAAAAATCTGGCCTACATATACATATGTAAGCACATACATTTTTGATACCTATTTTTTTTTCTATTTATTATTTTTTCATCTTTTTTTTGGGTATGTAACCTGTTTCTGTTTTCCCCTTTTGACCACCCCCAAATGCACCAACAATATAAGGTAGCACCATTTCCCCCTGCAAAGGCACACTAAAATAATGGGGAATTCTTACATAAATATATATATATATATATATATATATATATTAAAAAAAAGAGAGCTCTTATCTATTAGAGATAGGAACTCATAGTTGTTTACAATAGAGGGATATCTCCTACCTTGAAAATATGTCATGTGGAATTAACTTAGACCTCAGGTGTTTAGATACCATCAATCCAGCCTTGAACCCTGGATCCCAGACACAGGAACGGCACAGTTCTTCACAACTGCTACAGGAAACAAATCCCACCCGGGACAGCCGCAATACTGCGAGGTCACCAACAAATGCCAGCTCTAATATGACATCCTGACAACGGAAAAAATGGGAACAACTTGACCTAAGTGAAGGTTATCCTACCTTTCTAGCTAACGACAAGACAAAATCAGAAGACTTGTCACCCTTTGGAAGGCCCAAAAGCCAACATTTCGAGTTACAGATGACTGCTGCTAGAACCATGACCAGACTGTATACAGCCTGGGACCAATAAAAAAAGCCCTAACCTAGGGTTTGAACTACGATCTGCACAATGAACATGATCCCCAGTTTCAAAGGTCTGGCAGAGACCATTGTAACGGAATGGGGCTTCTGGAAGCACAAAGAAAGACACTGTCCTAGGTGCCATCTTAGCTTCAGTGCAAAGACCAAGATCACCAACCACAGAAGATGAATTAAAATGACACTGATGGAACAGAACTTCTAGAACCACAAAGACTGACTTCATCATAACTCCCACCGCAGGATCTGTGCAGATACTGAGATCCCTAGTCACAGAGGCCTGATAGTATCAACCAGGACAGAGCAGAGGTCTTACAAACACCACAAAAGCACCACCAGGAGAGTAAATGATCCTGAACAGAGTCTATAGTTGATCCCATGACAATACACTCCAAGGGCGGAGAAACCCCATATCTCTTAGGCCAAGTGAATTCCTTTTCGAATGACCCCAATATTTACTGTGCCTGGGCAGGAGGGAAAAAAAAAGCACAAATCATTATTTTTTTATATATATTATTTTATTTTCATTTATTATTATTATTATTTTTATTTACCCATCTATTTTTGGTCAATTTCTCTGTTTGGGTGTGATAATTGAAGTTGTCCCCAGTTATACTTATTCTTTCTCTTCCTTTCTGTTCTTCCTTTGTATGCTATGCCATGTTTCCTATATCAAGACCATGACATTTTTTTGTTTGTTTGCTTGTTTTGTTTTGTTTTGTGTTTGTTTTGGTGGGTTTTTATTTTTTTTATTTTTTTATTTTTTTATTTTTTGGTGCTTATGCTTATTGTTGGAGTCCTCACGGGATATTTGACACTTCTTTTTGTACTGGTGGAATGTTTCACCTTTTTTCTCTCCTTCATTTCTCAAACCGATGTTGAGAACCTCTGGAAGAATTCCACTTATTTTTTGCATATTAGACTTTTACCCCAGTTTATTACTTTTCTCTCCTTTAAACAAAACCACGTAACTTGAACTAGCTAGTCCTGCCCCCCCCCAATTAGAGGGGGAAACAAGGGAGACACCAGGACCAAATAGGTGCAAGACTACTATGCAGTAGGCTAGATACAGAGGAGACCACACATCCTAGCTACCCTGGGGGTGAGGGAAGAGGATATGGGTGGTAGGACAAAAACGGAGGTATAGGGAGGACAATTTGGTGATGGGAATTCCCCCTGATTTTATGTAAATATGTACCTAAAATATCATTGTCAACAATATGTAAGCCACTATGATCAAAAATAAATAAATAAAAAAAAAGAATATACATTTTACACAAGAACATCTTTTTTTCTTCATTACTACATCTCAAGTACCTGGAAAACAGATACTCAAAAACAAGTATGTATGAATAAATAACATTTTATTATGAGTATCTTCTTCAGGATCTTTCATTAGTACTAAGAATTTTTAACTAGGAGAAGTCAGTACCCATATATGCTATGCCTATCACCAGCAGATATACCCAGGAGATATATATATATATATATATATAGTTCTATATCCAATTTCATAAGAAACATACTTAGAAGTCCATAAGTGCTATGATTTACAAACTCTAAAATATACATCAGATTATCCAGGAATGAGAAAAAAAATCAGAGCCCTGGACCAGTAGGTAGGATGCTTGCCTTGCATGTGGTTGACCCAGGTTTGATCCTCAGGTTCAATACCCAGCATCCTTGGTTCCCAAAGCATTTCCAGGAATAATTCTGAGTGTAGAGCTAAAAGTAACTCCTGAGCACCACCAAATTTGACTCCTTAACCCCCCAAAGATACGTTCCCTTGACCTTTCAGTCTCTCCTTGCATTAGAAATCATAGAATAGAATAAAAAAATAAGATAGAGCTTTTTTAGAAGTACATTATACTGTAAGGCCATACTTATTCAATTAATAAACAAGTATTTTTCTATTACAATTATATATCAAAAGAATCCTTCAAGTTGCTGGGAAATATATTATGGCAGAGGAATTCCATGATCTCAGAACTTAGTGAGTGGGAGGTTACAGGCAATCTCTACATTAATAAATCTAGAATAACCACAAATTCTGATTCAAACTTAATGATATTTTGAAGACAGAGACAGCAAGATGGAAAGTAACTGAAAGGAAGCGTTAGATAAAGTGATTATGGAAGGCCACCATCTCCAAGGAGATGGCATTTAAGTAACTATCTGAAAGATAATGAGCCAGCCATGCCAAGAACCAGGGAAAGGACGGGAGGTAGAGACTGGCAGCACCATCAGACCAAATTACAATGGTTGGGAAGACATAAAGGGTGACAAAGCACACGTGATAAGTAGAGTGATGATACTCATCAAATACAGGATGAATTTCCACTACTGTGATGATTAGCTTGATTTTTTATTATAAGAGGAAAAGAAAGCCATTAAAGAATTTTAAGCAGAGAAATGAGTGAAATTAGATTTTAAAATAACATTTTGTTTGCTACATAAAATAAAAATCAGATTGGAAATTAGTAGTACATAATAACTAAGAGCTGGGATTCTGGCATTAGGCATGAAGCAATTTATACCTAGGCTTTTCCTGAGTATACTGGAAGATTTATAAAAAGTACATGTGATGTTATAATGGTAAAAATATTTTAATTGTACTGAATATAATTTTTAAAAAGTACTCTAATGATGATATTTTTTAAATAGAGTGGTTTCCCTCTAATTTAAAGTTAATTCTATATGCTGTTGTCTATATTTTATATTAGTTTTCTGTGGGGAGGGAACCTGAGAGCATTCAGGGTTTACTTCAGGCTCTGTGCTCAGAAGTTACTTTTGGCAGGCTTGAGGGCCTTATGGGATGCTCAGGATGAAAGCAAGAAAGCAAGGTCCGTCGCGTGCAAGACAAAAAGCCCTACCCACTGTGCTATGGTTCTGTCCCCTATATATTCTACATTCTTATATGTTAATGATGGAACAGTCTTGTTAATGAATGATTATTTAATTGTACAAAATGAAACACTAGCTTGTATGCATGTCTGTGAGTAGGTGTGTTCAAAATCTTATATAGGGCCAGAGAGAGATAATATAGAAATTATGGTGTTTGTTTTGAATGTAGCTAATCCTGGTTTGATTCTTAGCCCCATATGTAGTTTCCTCCTGAGCAATGCCAAAATTAACCTCTGAGCACTGACACAGGTGTAGACATAGAACACTACTGGGTATAGCCAAACTTCATCATCCTCAAATAAAATCTAATAAAAACAATACATGTTGGCAAAATATAAAGAAAACAAAAACAAAATAAAATTCACTTTTCTTAAATTAAGGTTTACATAAAGGCCCACACATATAATAATTTGAACAGTAGATTATGTTAAACATTTTATTATTCATGTAATTACTTCAAATTTATTTTTCTTCTAGTTTAGGTAACATGGTCACAATAGTAATGGCCTTTATGGTTTTGATGTACAAGTATCAAAAAAGCTAACTAAAAAGTACTAGGATTCCCCTCTCGGACACTTTTTATCTGTAAAATAAGGCTATTAAAATGATGTTCATCACAAAATAAAGATCCAATAATAACTAAGATTTAATTTTAATAATGAATTTACACCTATATGCCAATAGAGATAACATATAGGCAACAGTGAAATCCACTAATTTGAAGAAAATTAATTCTCGTTAATGTAAACTATTCTGCTGCAATTTAATTAATTGCATGCAGTAAAATGAATTTAATGCAGTGTATGCATGAAGCCATACAAAAGACTATTAAGACTATTTTGAGATGCTTAATTTGTGATATTTTCTTCTTAAATACATGCTTACTGTAATCACATTTATGTTCCATTCAAAGGGATCAATTCTGAAAGATTACTTATGATACCTTAAAATATTTTCATCATATTCTAAATATGTTTTATATGCTTATCATGAGTAATTTTGGCTTTTAATTACCTAATGATTTTCTATGATTTACAAGTTTTCTTATGAAATCTGGCAAGAGTTACAAATTCTGGATGAACAAGTTTCTCTGACTCACATAAAATGAATCAGGAAGGAAACATAAAAGGAAAGGTTGGAGGTTAACACACACACAAACACACACACATATCACACACAAACACAAATTCTCAAACCAAAAAATGTGTGATGTGCCTTTCTGAATACCAAGTGAGTAATGAAGTTGGCACAGAATCCTTTCACTTCTGCCATGTAGTTCCAATTATGCCAAGTCTGCAAACTCTGCAATGTGGAAAGGAAAGGTGAAATGGACACACGTTTAGGCTTCTAAACCAGCATCTACGGAGGCTGAAAACTGTGCTAGTGAACTTGGGAAGTGTGCAGAAAACTGAAAGGAATGAGAAAGGAGTTAATAATTTATATATGTTTTAAAGAAGGAGAAGAGTAAAGAAACTTCTAGCAGTAAAGCAACATAATAAATGTGTCTGCAATCAAGAGCTATAACAAGTGCTTACTGATTAAGGAAAGAAGATTTCTCTTGTATAATTCCTCTAGAAGTGCTTAAACATGAGACAGAACATATGTTCTTAATAATTTTAATATCTTTGATAAAGAACATATGAAGTAGGAAAATAATAGTAAGGTGTATGGGGTTGGAGAAGTGTGTTCTATTAGGTCACCTTTTAGAGGGCTGACTAAGTGGCATTTCCAGCTTGGTTAAATTTTAATGAAAAGGGCCTCAAATCCTTGATGAAAGAGTATAGAATCAAGATACTAATCCCATCTACTTTCTTCAATATTCATCTCAGAATATGCAGAGTGGTAGTAGGGGAACTAGTATCAGGAGTTGATGAGGGAAATCAGCACAGCAGTAATGCAAATCATGAATAAAAATGACACTGCTTGAGTAATAGTTGCTGTAATCCTCCTCTATCAAACCACCTCAAGGAAAGAAAGGAGGGCTAGAGGGTGGGGAAAGTTCACACGTGGGAGATCACCCCTAAAATGTGGGCCAGGTGCCAGGTCTATAATCAGGTAAACAAGTTCTTTTTCCTTGGAAGCCTTCAGGACAAATAATACTACATTTAACGAACTAAGCATCACTGTGATGAATGAGCTACACTAGATTTAAATTCTGCAGCAACATAATTTAACCCTATGCATCTATCATTACATTAGACTATAATTTTATAAAGCTTTATAAATTGTTATTATTTTGGCCACACCAATGGGGCTCAAGGTATACTCCTGATTCTGCACTCAGGGATCAGGGATCAGTCCTCAAAGGTTAGGGAACACTTATGTGATGCCAGGGATCAAACCTGAGTCAGCCACGAGCAAGTCAGGTGCTTCACTCACTGTAATATCTCAGAAATACTTGAATTATATTTAAAGATGGGTTTCTTTTGGACAATATGATAGAAAATTCAAATATAATTTTGTTTTTGAAATAAAAACATTATGAAAATAGCGGAATGGTTTATTTCATAGGTATTTTCTCAAATTATTTTGGCCAAGAATCTAAATTTCACACTTGTTTGTAAAACTCTAAACTGATTTCACAGAATGAGCAGTATTACTGATACCCAAAGATCTATAACTGAAAGTATTTCTGTTTTACAAGTATTCTTTATCATAATAGATTAAATTATATATATATATACCACAAAAACAAAGCAAGGCAATATTGAAGCAACTATTGAAGAATGAAGGAATTTAAAAAAGAGAAAAAAATCAAAAGGTAAAAGGAGAGAAATGAGGGAGTAATAATATAAGTAGAATAAGAAAATTATTGTCATTCAAAATAATTATTCTATATAAAAAAACAAAAACTAAAAAAATTAATATCAGGTTTTCCACAATTGGTCAAAGGTTAAATCTAAACCATACAAGATATTCCTTTTACTCTGAGATTTCTCTTCCTCCTGTTGCTTTAAACTAATCTCATCTTTGTAACATCTCTGAGGGAATGCACAATATGCTACCAATATTTTCTCATTGGCTGAACTTCACTAAATGCAAATGCTAATTATATTCAGAATAAATAATATCATTACATTTCATGGGAGTTTTCTCAAAATTGTTAAGAGCATAAACTGAGTCAAACATTAAGTAAAGTCAAAAATAAGAGGCAACCTTTAAGTATATTTACAGCAATTTTAGAATATATATCACATGAAATAAAGGATCAGGTACTTATTCCCCTAGTAAAGGGTATATTTTGATTTCGCTCTCTAAAAATCATTATTAGTAACTAATAGTAAATGTTAATTATTTCTGAGCTATGTTTAAAAATAAAACTTAGTCTTTAAATTATAGTATGAAAATAGCAAAGGACAATCATATAAAATATCTAAAATGTACAATAGAGAGAAAGTTATTATTTTAACATATGTATATTGATATTGTATATCTGATTCAGTTCCTTTTTATAGAACTAAATTGCTCTAAACTGGCAATTAGACATGATGAACAAACTTCATATGTTGAAAATGTTCAAACATAGAGTAAGTTATAAAGTTTTAGTAACCAATATTTCTAAGGTATTAGGAAATAAGAGATATGCTTAGAATAAGAAGGGCTTACTAACCATAATAAGATAAACTATTTTGACGCCTGGAGTTTCTTCTGATAGCTATGAATCTAGAGCTATCTTATATGGATTTATCACATAATATGATTTAATAAAGTAATTTGGGTAATTTATAAAAATGAATGATTATTTAGTAGATACAAGTTAAGATTTTATGTAGAATTTTATACCTGATCTTACTGAAAATCTAATTTTCTAAAAACAATATATAGGAAAGTAAGAAAAGTGTATATACTTATAAGCTAACAAAATATATTCATATTTACATTTCTTTTAAAAATACATTAGTACTGTTATATAATTTTTATAGCTATGATAATATTTAAGATGTTTTGATTTATTATAATTATTTTGTTTTTCGGGCCACACCCGGTGACACTCAGGGGTTAATCCTGGCTATGAGCTCAGAAATAGCTTCTGACTCAGGGGATCATATGGGATGCTGGGGATCAAACCCAGACCCGTCCTGGGTCAGCCATGTGCAAGGCAAACACTACTTCTGTGCTATTACTCCGGCCCTGATGTATTATAATTTTTAAGTTAGAAATATCAACAAGTGTTTTTCTTTTTTTGTAAAAATTTGAGTCCAGTATAATTCCTAATTCTATTGGCAGGGCATGGATATTTAGATTCCACCTTTCTGCATCTTATTAAGGACAGGTCTGAGTTCACTTTTTTGCTTATAGTTGACCAGTATTCCCAGCACCACCATTGAAGAAGCTTTCCTCTTGTGTGAGAGAAATTGCTACAATAAAAATTCACATGACTTTTTCATAAAAAGATGGGAAGTGAATCAGATTATCCTGAAGTTCATATGGAGAAATAAATGTTCATGAATTGCTAATGTAATTCTTGGCCAAAAAAAAAAAGATGGAAGGAACCAATTTATCCAACTTTATACTGTACAAATCAGCAGTCATTAAAATAGCATGGTATTGGAACAAATACAAACCCTCAGATCAATGGAACAGAAAGGACCTACATCCTTTGATAAAGGAGCAGAAAATACAAAGTAGAACAGGAAAGCCTGGTAGGTGACCACACGGTGATCAAATTCATGCCAGTCATATGCAATGTAAATACCCTCTATTATCTATTATCTCTCTAGTCCCTATATTTACATTTTTATACAAGCATCTTTTTACAAAAAATAATTTCCATTTTACTACACTTACTGTCTTAACAATAACTATCTTGTTTGGCTCACATAAGATAAAACTTATCTCAAGTTACGATAAAAGGTAGTATCTAGGGAAAAGTCAAGAGATGCTGGATAGCATCTGAAAGCAATCTAATTAATACTGGGAATATATAAAACAAACAATATACTCTGAAGTATGCTAGTAGATTACAAATAGAAAATTTCATTTTAAATGGAATTATATGTAGTTAAGAAACTAGTTTTTTTTTTGCAAATATATGTCTTATAATATAACTTATGTACCTATTAGAGAGAAAAAAATCAAATGTAAATATAGGGACCAGAAATGTAGTCTTAATGCTTTACAACAACGTAAAGAAATAGAGTAAAACAGTGGCCTAGTAATTAAATAATGGGGGAGGAGAAACACTCTTCTAATAATCAAATAAATTTTAATAAAGGCATAATCAAAATCTTTGCATTACACTTAAAGACCAATATAAGTGACTAGCACTAACTCTAAAATATGTCAAAGTATAAGATATTCATTTGGCCTCATAGGCACTCTCACCCTTCATTCTGCTCTGCAGAGAAATAGTATTTTTTTAATGTTTGGGTCATATCCAGTGGTAGTCAGGCTTTGAGGTCATGGCTTTGGGGCACTACACATGGTTCCAGAAATCTAACCAAGGTTGACTGCACATAAGGCAGGTGCCTTACTCACGATATATACTATTATTCTGTACCTTTAAAAATAATTCCTATTTGTCTTATTCCTGGGAGACTTTGTTCTGTGACTTTTGTCAGCATTAGCTAGCATGGGTATTAGCATGAGGGGAGTAAAATAACGTGAGATCAGGTGTTTAATCCTTCTGCAATGAACAGATTAGCTGATGTTCTAATAAGTGTCAAAGTGCAGGACCCTGAACTTCTCTACATTCCTGTGACCATTCCATCCCCACCTTCTCCCTCAAATATTCTGATACTTTTGCTTAGAGTGGTTCTATCATCTTTTTTTGGTTGTTTTAATACCTAACCATTCACTTATAATTATATTAGTCCCCAAATTCTCACTGATTTCCTATCACTCACACTTGTCCACTGTTAATTGTAGAAGAAGTATCTCAAAGTACCAGGTTCTCAAATAAACATGACACTTGATGCTCATACTTGAAGTACTTACCAGGGAGTTACAAAACCCTGATAAAACTAGGTAGGCATGTGCTGATGAGATGGTACTTAAATTATCATTGGAGTGCACATGAAACAGAGAGCAGATGCAAGCTAAGATATGAGCAATGGCATTTAATTGTGAGAGTAACCATGGCAATGAACAGTGTAGAGACTCTAATGTAACATGCTATTTCTGATGGCCCTAACAAAAATACAAAGTACAGAGGGCATATTTTAAATGTTAAATGCTCTAGTTAGAACATAGGTGAGATACCAGAATGTTTATCTGTCAACTTTTAAACAATCCTTATTTATTTAAATTTCAGGTTAAGCAAGATTGAAAACCAATGTTATAATCTGTTTAGAAGGGTTACAGAATGCTATAACAAATAAAATGCTAATATAACTATATCCTGGTAATGATGAAAGAAGAAAAAACCAAGAATGTTACTATGTGATCAAGTAATGAGGAGAGTACTTTAAAATAATCCTTACCAGAAGACACAGTTTTTATTCTCCTTCCTCCCATCCCGTAAATGATGCTACCATTTCCATAAATCAATACTCCCACAAAATAAACAGGAACCTAGACAGAAAATGGCAATTGTTTTCTTATTAACTCTCATTGCCTCCAGGGTCATACCAAGTTTTAGCTAAATATAGCATATAAAAGTTTCACTCAGGGGTGACAGAATATTAATGGGAAGAAGAACAAAAAGGTTGACAATTTGTATCAGCAGGAAACAGCGTATCAGTGTATGGATGGATTCCAATAGTGACTAACATGAAGAAATTTATCAATATATGCCCATTCACTTGGGATTTAAGCAGGTAAGAATGACAATTTAATTGATAATGGCTAATGGATTGTTATATACTCAAGAAATGTTGGTTTTCTAAAGCTGATAACTGGTTTGCATAGAGAGCAAAAATGGATTTCTAAGCTGATAGTTGGTTTTCACAGAAAGAGAAAATAGGGGCTGAAGAAATAATACAGCAGGCAAGGTGCTTTCCTTGCACACTGTCAAACTAAGTTTGAATTCTGGGACCACATATAATCTGCTGAGCAGAGCCACCAGTGTTTATTGGGCACTGAACTAGGAGTAATGCTTGAGCACTATCCAGTGCTGCTTAAAAGCAGAAGAAAAGAAGAACAAGTAGGAAGGTGGTAGGAATAGAGGTAAAGAGGAAGGGGGAGAAAGAAAAAAAGACAGAGAAAAAGGAAGAAATAAAGAATGAGAGAAAGAAGACAAGAAAAGAAGGAAAGAAAGAGAGAAAGAAAGAAAAAAGAAAGAAGACATGAAATAGAGTGAGAAGCCAAGAGAGAAAGCAAGAGAAAAGGAAAAAGAGAAGGCAAGAAAGAAAAAAGTAAAAAAAAAGAAAGGAAAAAAGAGAAAGAGAAGAAAAGGAATAAAAAAAAGAGAGATAGTCAAGACCTTGAAAACACAGGGGCCAGGGTGATAACATAGCAGGTAGGGCATTTGATTTGAACAAGGCCGCCTTGAGTTGTATCCCTAGCATCTTGTATGGTCTGCAAGAGTGATTTCTGAGAATAGAGCTAGGAGTAAGCCTGAGTGCTACCAGGTGTGGTCAAAACAATAACAACATAACAACATAAAGGACCTTGGGGACAAAAATCCAATTTTAGTTGTCACAGTAGTATGATGGAATCTATTCATCTAAATGTATTAACAGATTAAGAGTCATGTAATTTTATGTGCTGAGACTTGTCTGGGAAAGGATCATGATATCCAGCCAAGGATAGATGTTATACATGTTTTAAAACAGTATCTCCCCAAAGTGGCTGATAGTGAGTCTGCCCCAGGGAGTCTTGCAGAATAATTTGGTGTTTATAGTAGCATTTGATACAATTTGGGTAATTCTTTCTGTTTCATTGATTAAATAAAGAAAACTTCCAAGGGTGTGACCATTTCTTTTTTGGCAAAGAGGTGAGGTGTCAAATAGTTTTAGAATCTCTGATAAAATATCCTAGCAACATCTATGGCTATGTATAATGACAACTGGGGAAAGGAATCATGTCTTTCCAGAGGTTATTGTATTAGTTCTGAAATGACACTAATCTCAAACAACTCAAAATGTCACTGTGGGTGGCCCTCTAATGAAGACATTTATGAAGGTCAATACACATAGAATCATTACTCAAGAAGACCCGTTACATTGTCTCAGTATATGTACATCTAGTACTGGACAGAATATGATTTTACTTGACCCATAGAAGGAGACCTATTATGAAGAACCAAGAAGAGGTCAGAGAAATAGTCCAGCATTTACCTTGCAAGTAGCAAACCTAAGTTTGATCTCTGGCAAAAAAAATAGGGCCATACACTACTACTACTACTACTACTACTACTACTACTACTACTACTACTACTACTACTACTACTACTACTACTATTACTACTACTACTACTACTATTACTATTATGTACTGTACTAAAGATAATGCTATAGATATAGGAGTCAAAGAAATTTTCTACTTACCATATTTTTAAGAATATAGTATTTCAACAGAATTTTTATTTAATAAAAATATCATATTAGCATTTGGCATTAGCCATATGTGACCACTGGCTATCACACCTGGAGTGTAAATCCCCAGAGAAAGGATAATGACAGTGACTGACACAGTGCTATTCCCAAACATATTTATTTAAATTATTTGTGATGCTACTATAAGGCATAGATTGTTCTCTAAATGAATGTAAACTCAATCAGATCATCATATCACATTCAGAAACAGTTGCAACTATAATATAGTAGCTCCTTAATAATATTTTTTATCAATTTCATATTGTTAGAATATTACAGAAAAAAGGAAGAAATCAATTCCATCAAGGCCAACACCCACAGAGGCCACTATCTATAAAATTTTCATGTTCTCTTCATAGCTATGCTTTCAAGAAATTTGGTTTCATTACACATCGCCAAAATGTGGATATTAGGAACCAAATCTCAGTAAGCATTAGTAACTGATCAAGTGATCAAGCAAACAAACAAGTGTGACTGTAGTTCCCTTTTTCGATCTTGATGCATACCATATTTTAATAAGCTATTCTGATTACATATGGATGTTCTGATTTATAACGGGAAGGTGAGAAAGGATGGGTAGCAAGAAAAAAGTCGGATGTTATGAAAGTGGCCATGTGTGATGAAGTAAGATTCTGTACAGGAACTTTGGAAATATCTGAATAAGACAGAAAAGCTGATTGACATCTGTCAGTAGCAGCATTATATCTCTGATGACTCTGGAATAAAGATGTGATTTTTCTATCCAATACTGTTCTCCATTCTAAAACATTGCTCCTACTTTGCTTTATAATACTGTACTATGGAATTTTAGATGATTAACTGAGGGTCAAGAGATAGAAGAAGGGTTAAGGCACTTAACTTGCCTTAACAGATGACTGAGTCCAATTTCCAGCACTAGACAGTCATTGACTATCTCCAGGAGTAAACCTAAGGAGAGTCATAGTAAGCCCTTGTTATACTGTCAGACATAGCCCCCAAATGAAAAAAAAAATATTATGTGCCTAAACTACACCAAATAAACTAGATGCATGTGATTCAATGTGTAATAAAATTAAGATTTTTCATACTAATATTTGATTGTTACATTTAACTAGGATCATGCAGTTCTGGAACACCCAAGAATATGTGCTAAACAAATATTTCAGGTGTCACTGTTACCTGCTATTAATGCTTCACAATCCCTCTTCAAACTACATCATGGCTCTAAAAAAATCAACTATTGGATAAAGAAACTGTCTGAATTTTATATGCAAATATATTGTCTGATATATACCAGTTATCCTTATAGCTGATGGTTAGTAAAATAAAGTTGTAAAAGGATACCTCCACCAAAAAAGAAAAAAAAACAGATTTTCAGAGAAGGTCGAAATAATGCTATAGGAAAGAACCATATAGTAAGTGTCTTAAAAAAACATAACTGGGGTTGAGACATAATACAGCAGATATGGTGCTTGCCTTGCACAGGTCACATGTGAATCAATTCCCAGCACCATATATGGGTTTAAGTCCCATCACTCTCTGAACATATACTTAAGTGTAAAACCTAAACACTGTCATGTATGGTCTAAAAAAATGAAAACAAGAAGATGACTAGGAGATAGGCAATGGAGGTCTTGGGGAATGTTAAGAGTATGGATGTACCTTTCAGAATTGTTATAAGATTATAACATTGAGGTATCTATTTAAAGCACTTCTACTGGAACTTTGTAAAAAAGATTTTTGGTAGTCTAGACAGATGACTTGGTGAGTGGTAATGCAAGACAATAATATTATCTTTTGTTTTTTATCTTAGAAATGTCTCTATATTAAGGGATGAGGGTGGGAAAGGGGCAATTGGCTGTGCTCTTGGCCTATTCCTACTCTTTTATTCTGCTCTTATGGTTCACTTTTGAAGGTGCTTAGAAGACCATATGTGGTGGTGTAGATACCATAAGGGTTGGTCTGTCCAAGGCAAACACCTTACAGACGTTTAATATCTTTTAGATCCTGAAGGTATCATTTTAAAAATTTACCTAATGGGGGGGGGGAATTGTCACACCCAGCAGTGTTCATGGGTAAAAATATTTTTATACAGCACTCAGGAATGAACCTGGATTGGCTGCTTGTGAGGTAATTGTATTATTTTTCCTCCCCAAATCTCATTCTATCTAATTTCCCTCGAGCTCAAATTCAGTTGACAAACTAATAAATTAGTCCGATTTTTTTTTTTTGGTCTTTGGGCCACACCCAATGACGTTCCTGGCTGTGCACTCAGAAATCGCTCCTAGCTTGGGGGATCATACGGGAAGCTGGGGGATCGAACTGCTGTTCCTCTTAGATGACCTCGCTTGTTTAGGAAAAAAACCTCTAAAGCAGATATACTTATAGCAACCTTTATACAATCCATTTGATAGATCACTTTCTTAAAACCCCCTGAAAGTACAGCATTTCAATCCACCAAATGCAAATAACAATGGGACATATAAGGAAAACACCTGCAATTGGAGATATAGAGAAAAATCCTCACAAATTTCCAAGTACACCAAAATGCCCAAACCTCATAGATGAGGAACTATTGTGAATACCTAATGTTTTAGCAACAGAAATCAGGAAGTCACTAGCCTGCAAAATTCAGCAAACTATAGATGAACAATTTAAGAACTTTTTTAGAAAATGAGAAAATCTATACAAATGGAACTGAAAGAACTAAAATTATATTAGCGAACTACAGTGGCATATTTATACAAATGGAAAATTGCATAGACAAATTGAAGACAAATTACATGCCATTACTTATAAAGAAGTCAAAAAAGAAAGGAGAAATAAAACAAAAAATGTATATTGTACTTAATAAACATAGACAAAAGAAATAATCTCTGAATCATATAAATATAAAAAGAAGAGTAATAGGGTAAGGGGAAGAATAAGTAGTGAGGGAGATGAGAGCAGAGAACTTTCACACTTTCTGGAAAGAGGCTGCTACACAAATCCAAGAGGCAAAAAGAGTGCCAAACAAAATAGACCCTAATAGAAATACACCAAGCATATAGCAGTCCAAATGGAAATAAAAACAGATAATATATATATGTATATATATATGTAGAGAGAGATGGATTATTTAAAGCAGTAAGGGAGAAGAAAAACATTAAGTATAAAGGAAAAAACATAAGAATGAAACAAAAAGAAGAATGTAATGACATATTCAAATGACTGAATGAAAGAAACTTCCAACTTAGAGTCCACTACACATCAAACCTCTCATTTACATGGCAGGGAAAGTTAAAAGCATTCTCAGGCAAAAAAAATAACTTGCAATATTCATGCAAACCAAACCGAGTCTAAATCAACTACTCAAAGACAAATTATATAAACCAAATAGTCAACTATAACAGCAATAACTCTACACAACATAATGGCACAAAAGCCCTTTCTGTCAATAATTTCCTGAAATGTCAATGGACTGAAATCTCACATCAAAAGGCAAAGAGAACCCATTTTTATTTTATTTATTTTTTTAACATAATTTTTATTTTAATTGCAGTGGCTTACATATCATTCACAGTAATATTCCAGGTACATATTTACATTGAATCAGGGGAATTCCCACCACCAAATTGTCCTCCCACAACTGCTACCATTCTGCCTCCCATATCCTCCACTCTTCCCCCCCAGGGGCTGCTAGAATGCGTGGTCCCCTCTGTGTCTAGTTAATTACTTAGTGGGTTTATACCTGTTTGGTCTTGGTGCCTCCATTATTTCCCCCTCTAGTTGGGAGGCGGGGCTAGAAAGAGAACCCATATTTGATGATTTATTTCCATTCTCTGATCGTTTGCTTTAGGCTCTTTTCCAAACCCTTATGTTGTATAGGGTTGTTATGCATCTCATCTTCCAGCTCACTGATTCAGTCCTCAGCTGCATTACTCGTTTGAAGAGGCTTTCCAGTGAGGTTTTTTAACTTTGTCTACCAAGTTTTTCTCCCATTATTTCAGTTTAGAGTTTTCTCATTTCTATTTTCATATACTCTTAGTTCTTATTTGTGGTTCATTCAGCTCGATACATGCTTTCTTTAACTCCTATTTGAGAGGCTAAATATGTGCTTGGCATTTTTGTGGTCATCAGAGCTGCCATCTTAATTCTCCCTATATAGTGTTGGCCTGCATTGTTTCCCCATTGTTACACATGTAGTGTGGTGTTTTCTATATGTTGTGCCTGGGCACATATTAGTAAAAACAAGAACAATGTGCTGGCGAGGATGTGGAGAGAAAGGAACTCTTATTCACTGCTGGTGGGAATGCGTCTAGACCAGCCTTTATGGAAAACAATATGGAGATTCCTCAAAAAACTGTAAATTGAGCTCCCATATGATCCAGCTATACCACTCCTAGAAATATACCCTAGGAACAGAAAAACATAATTCAAAAAGAACTTCTGAATACCTATATTCATTGTAGTACTATTTACAATAGCCAGAATGTGGAAACAACCCAAATGCCCAACAATAGATGGATGACTAAAGAAACAGTGGTACATATATACATTGAAAATACTATGTAGCTATCAGGAAAATGAAGTCATGAAATTTTCTTATACATGGATGGACATGGAAACGATTATGCTGAGTGAAATAAGTCAGAGGGAGAGAGAGAGAAATAGTCTCACTCATCTATGGATTTTTTTTGTTTGTTTATTTGGCCACAATCAGTTATTGGTGACAATCAGGGGTTACTCCTGGCTTTGCAGTCAAAAATCACTCCTGGCTTGAGGACCATATGGGATGCCTGGGAACAAATTAGGTCTTGCCTGAACCAGCCACATGCAAGGCAAAAGCCCTACTGCTGTGCTATCACTTTGGCTCCTCATCTATGAGTTTTAAGAAAAATAAAATTCATAATAATACCCAGAGACAATAGAGATAAGGGCTAAAAGGACTGGCCCACAATATGAAGCTTACCACAGAGTGGTAAGTACAGTTAGAGAAATAACTACACTAACAATTGTCATGACAATGGTAGTAATTGAGAGAAATGTGTCTCGAATACAGGAAGGGGCAGGGATGAAGAGAGATGAGAGCTAAATGGCAGGAAGGGAATAGAGTGGGATATTATCTTTTATAACTGAAAAAATACTACAAACATGTCTGTAGTCATGGTATTTAAATAAAGATATTTTTTATAAAAGGCGAAGAGTAGAGGTTTGGATCAGGAAACAAAATCCAGCCATTTGCAGCCTACAGGAAACACACTTAAAATTTCAGCATAGGCATAGGGTCAGAGTAAAATGATAGAAAACAATTATACAAGGGGGCCAGAGTGGTAGCACAGTGGTAGGGTATTTGTCTTGCACACAGCTGATCAAGAATAGACGTGAGTTCGATCCCCAGCATCCCATATGGCCCACTGAACCAGGAGCGATTTCTGAGTGCAGAGCCATGAGTAATCCCTGAGTGCTACCGGGTGTGCCATCGCCCTCCAAAATAATAGAGAAAAGGGAAAACAATTATACAAGCTCTTGGAAAGCAAAAAAAAAAAAAAAAAAGAAAAATTAAAGCTTGAACAGCTATACTTATATCAGACCAAACTGCATTCAAGCTCAAGAAAGTATTTAGAGACACAGGGAACATTAGACCAACAAGTGTTAACTCTGATCAACATTTATGCACTAAATGTAGAGTCAGAAAAATATGTCAGGCTTTTGCTCACAAACTGTGAGAAGAATATGGATAGAAACATGATAGTAGTGGGAAATGTCAACACACCATTATAACCACTAGGCAGATCAATTAAACAGAATACTAACAATTGTCTTAAATGAGAAACTAGAAGAACTAGGACTAATAGATCCATACAGGGCCTTTCATCTTCAAAAAGCTGAATACACATTTTCTCAACTACATATGGAACTACCTCTAGGATAGACCACATTTTAGGAGAAAAATATAACTTACATAAAATCACAAATATAAGAATTATACCAAACACCTCCATCAGACTAAAATGACACAGAGATCAAGATTGATTGTAAAAAGAAGATGTGGAGAAAATCTAATCCCTGGAGAATAAACAACATGCCACTCAACAACAACTGGTTCATAGAGGAAATCAATGAAGAAATAAAGATTTCTTGAGACAAATGATAATGAAGAAATAAACTGAAAAAAATCTAAGGGATACTGCAAAAGCAGTAATTAGGGGGTAACTCCTAACAATACAGACCTACTTTTGGAAATAAGAAAAAGACAAAATGAAAACCAGATGGCACACCATAAATATATGGAAAACCATTAGCATAAGAACCCAAACACAAACAAGAGGCAAGAAATAATACCAGAGCAGAAATCAACAACAAAGAAAACAATACAAAGAATTCATGAGAACAGGAACTGGTATATTGAGAGACTAAACAAGATAGACTAACTTCTGGCAAGATGCACAGAAATAAAAGGAAAATACTCAAATAAATTGCATTAGAAATAAAAGGGGAGAAATTACAACAGAAACCCAAGACATTCAAGATAACACAGCTTACTGAGAACTGTAATCTGTTAAAATAGAGATACTAGAAGAAATGGACAAATTTCTGGAAAAACACCATCTCTCAATACTAAATGAGGAGAAGTAGAAAGCCTAAGTAAGCCAGTTACAAGTAAGTAAATTAAAACAGTAATTAAGAAACTCTCCAAGAATAAAAGTGCAGGGTTTAGGGTTAAATTTTTTCAAACATTCAAAGAACAATTACTTCCATTGATCGTCTGATTCTTTCAAACTATTGAAAAGATGGGAATCCTCAATACCTTCAATAAAGATAGTAACCACGTTCATTACCAAAGCTGACAGAGATACTACCAATAAAGAAAACTACAGAGGCCAGAGTAATAGCACAGTGGTAGAGCATTTGCCTTGCATGTGGCTGACCTGGGACCAACCTGGGTTTGATCCCTGGCATTCCATATGGTCCCACAAGCCTGCCAGGAGTAATTTTTGAATGCAGAGCAATGAGCAACCTCTGAGTGCCACTGGGTATGTTCAAAACAAACAAACAAACAAAAAGAACAAAACAACACACACACATAACCAACCTATAGGCCAATCTCACTAATGAACAGCACTGCAAATCCAACAACACATTAAAAATATACATTATGACTGATTTGGCTTTATTACAAGAATGCAAGAGTGGTTAAATACACACACATCAATCAAGATCATAAACTATATCAGTAAAAGGAAAAATAAAAAGCATATGATCCTATCAATCAATGCAGAGAAAGATTTGACAAAATCCAACAGCAAATAGGTGTAGAAGGAACCTTCCTCAAGATAGTAACAGCTATTTATAAATATCCCATAGCAAACATTATTGTTAATGGCAAAACACTGAAAGCATTTCCACTAAGGTCAGGCATTAGGCAAGGATGTTCACTGTCACCACTCTTATTGAACATAATATTAGAATACCTCACAATAACAATCAATCAAGAGAATGAAATCAAAGAAATCCAAATCAGAAAAGAGAAGTCAAACAATCTCTATAAGCATATTACATGATGATATACAGCATAGACCCTAAAGTGTTCATAAAAAAGGTCCTAGAAACTATAAACCATTACAGAAAGTGATCACCTGCAAAGTCGATATACAAAGGACAGTTGCTTCCTTTTTTTCAAATAAGGACTCATAGGAGAAAGAGATCAGTGTGTATCCCAATGAAAACAGTATCCAAAACTATCAAGTACCTAGGAATCAACCTAAACAGAGAGGTGAGAGACCTATACCAAAATAACTTCAAAATACTTCAGAGAGAAATTAAAGAAGACCTAAAGAATGGAAGACTATCGCATGCTCATAGTTTGGAAAATCATATCATCAAAATGACCATCTTACCTAAAGTACTATATAGATTCAATGCAATTCCTATTCAAATTCAGACAATATTCTTCAAGGCTTTAGAATAATTAATTATAAAGTTTGTGAGAAACCATAAAGGACCTCGAATAGACAAATTGATATTGATAAACAAGAAACTGGGAGACATCTAATTACCTAATTTGAGACAAATTAGGTTTACAAAACAATAGTGATTAAAACAGCATGGCATTGGAACAAAGAAATATTTTCAGACCAATGAGTCTGAATAGAATATCCAATGCCAATTCCATAAGTATCTGGTCAATCAATCTTTAAAAAAAGTGTCAAGAATTTGATATGGAATAAAGACAGTCTCTTCAACAAATGGTATTGGAAAACAGGGAAATCACATGAAAGAAATTACATAATGGTCCTTATCTTACATCTCCCACAAAAGCCAGTTCAAAGTGAGTTAAAGACATTATTATCTATTATTAAATGCAAATCTATAAATTCAACTTAGACCTCAATAGTTTTCGATAATAAGATGCCAATGACAAGAGCTATAGCATCAAACCTGAATAATTGGGACAGTATCAAATTAAAAAGTTTCTTTATTGTAAGAGAAACATGGTCAAAAATTAGAAGACATTTAACTGAATAAGATAAAATGTATCCAACACATTATATAAAGGTTTGCTATCAAGAACCTAGTATTAACACTCACAATACTCACAAAGGTTGATTCCACAAAACCTTAAAACTCCATCAAAAATGGGGAGAGGAAACGAATAGACACTTCTCTGAGGAAGATCAACAGATGGCCAACAGAAACATGCAAAAGTGGTCATCATTACTTATCATTAGGGAAATCTAGATACAGACAAAGAGATATCATCTTAACACCAGTGAGGATGGCACATATAAAAATGTAGAGAATATTCTCTGTTTGTAGGGATGTGATGAGAATGATACTCATCCATTGCTGGTGGCAATCCTGCCTGGCCAAACCCTTATGGAAAACAGTATAAAGTGTTCTCCATAAACAAAGAATCAATCTGCTATATGACCCAGAAATCCCTATTTTGAGTATCCACAACACACACACACAAAAAAAACAATGGCATTTGATCTAAAGAATGTATGCACACCACTATTCATTGAGGCACTCAGTACAATAGCTAAGACTTGGAATTAATCTAGATGCCAACAACAGATTAGTGAATTCTGAAGATGTTGTACATATATACAATGGAATACTGAAAAGCTGTAAGGTATTATACAATCATGCAATTTGCAGCAACATGGGGTGGAATTAGAAGATACGATGTTAAATGAAACCAGAAGAAGAATCAATACAGAATGATATCACTTGTATATGGTATTTAGAATAACTGCATGAAGAAACATAGTGGTCTAAAGAGTAGTTGTCTTGAACACCACTAATGGCTCCAGAGTATAGCAAAAAGAAGGAAAGAAACTGAGTAAAAGAGGAGAAACATGGATATAAAAGAATGAGGTACAAGGGCCAAGTGGTTTCAGGTGCATGGGCAGTGTTACAAAAGAACAGAAATAGATATCTAAACCAAATTTAACAATGGAACCAAGAGACCCAACCTTTAATGATCTAAACTTAAAATGGCCTGTTATACTGGTAGGCGGGGGTACAAGGAAGGTGGTATGAGATGTACCAGATATATATTAGTGGAGAGGGGTCGACACTAGTGGTGTGATTGGCTCTGATTCATTGTATATCTGAATCCCAACTATGAAGGTCTTTGTAAATCACAATGATTTCAATAAAATCAAAATGAAAAATATTGACTTGTCACAGTATGCTATGGATTTTAAGGACAACCCTCAAGGATACAACTGATTCTGTTTCAAACCATTATGGTAAAATGCAATAAGAGAACATTGGCTTAAATTTGATGATCTAGAAGTTTCAGAAATCTCTACCTTGTCTGTGAAATCTCCAGCAGCTTATTTTCATTTTATACTTCAAAGAGCCCTGCAGCAATGGAAACAGCTGTTCAGACTGAGCTGGTGTTCTCTTTATAAATGTATAGATGTCTATAATAATATTCTAATACTTTTTTGGTTTTTTTTGGGGGGGCACACTTTATGATGCTCATAAATCTCTCCTGGCCTGGGGACCATATAGGATGCTGGAGGATTGAACCGCGGTCTGTCCTAGGCTAGTATCGTCAAGGCAGATGTCTTACCACTCTGCGCCACTGCTCCGGCCCATATTCTAAAGCTTTTACCCACAGAAACAGGTGTGAATACATTTAGAAGTCATGAACTCCCACTACAGTGCTCACTATAGGATAACTTTAGTGTCTTAATTTTAATACATCTATAACCTTTTAATCTTTTTGTTTACAGTGGTTTTTTGAGATATAGGTTGGATATAATGCCCTAATTTTCCATTACAGTGCTATATATTAGACTCCAAATACAGTGCAAATTATGATGTTTTGACAAATATTCCAATTTATTCATTTTCCATTTTATTGTTGCTACTAATATGATCTAATGTTTATGTCCACAGATATTACTGGAACAGACAACTGCATATTATATAGACTATTGTTACAGTGCTCATTCATTGAGTAGTTTTTTCAATTTATTTTTCATTCAAGCTACTTTACTATTATATCATGATAACCATGTTTTCATTTTGCTTTTAAGGTAGAAGCCAGGATGGTTAAGACTCATTAGACGATATTTTGTGGTGTGAACTCCTTTTACAGTGCCCATTATCATATTACTTAGTATTCCAGACTTGAAAATTTTGATTGTTCGAAGAATATTCTAAGCACAAACTAACACAAGAAGCATTTTCCAGCAAAGTTTACACTCACCAATTATGATTTTCCTAGAAATTAGAAAACCTTTCCACCTGACCTGCAGCTTTATATTTTTTAAGCTCTCTGATACATTCTACCTGGTCAGTTTTTCAACTGCAACCTATGGATCAATCTCAGTGTCTATCTATGTGTGTGTGATGGTCACCTCTATGTCTGTCTAATGTCCATATGTACTATAAATAATGTCTATGTTATAATAGTCTTTCTCCCTGTTGTATACAACCCTTCCCTCCCCACTATACAAGTCCTTTTCTATCCTTTCACTCCCTCACCCCTGTTTTGTTATTTCTCCCTATTTCTTTTTTCTCTCAGTTCTTAATTCCTCAGGAATCAGAACATCTTCCACACCCCCACACCCCCACAAGCCCCCCCCCCCCCACTGCTGCCAACTGGTTCCCAAAGCAAAAGAACAGCCTAGCCTACCTCGGCATGGGAAGAAGTTGTCACTGCTGATGATTTGCTTCGTGAATTCTTTTCTCCCACCTCCCTTAGCCATGGATTGTTGCTCACTACCAGATCTGGCTCTAAGACATCTCCTGAACTATGACTGCTGCTGATCATTTTTCAGACTCCATAAGATTACATTGCAGGCTGAAGCTGTGCTCTGGGTTTTATACCCCCCCCCTCCCAACTTATTTCAAAAGACTTAAGTGAATATGCATATTTCCTTTGTATATTTCCTTAGGTGGACTTCCTTATGTAGATGTAGTTTTCTCCATCCTTTTTTTGAATTTGCTTAGTAGGAAATTTTAGTAAATAAGTTACTCTTGTGTTCTGAGTTTATGTTAGCACCAGGTTATAGGGATAGTTTAGCTTGTATTTTTACCCCGGTATGTACTAGTTAAATCCTGTAGCATTGTTTCTTTTTGAATAGGTACATTTAAATGGGGAAATCTTACATATAGAAAGAAGTTATTATCTAATAGGGATAGGGACTCCTACTTTTTTTTTTATTGTGGGGAGGGGAGGGCTTTCAACTTGAACATTTATCAAAGTGCCTTGAGTTAGTTGATCAACATTGGCCATTCACCCCCAAACCTTAATCATATCTTTGGAACTGGCATGGTTTTCTGCATCAGCACCAGGAATAAAACTTCTATTGGGGAAGGCCCTAATGCTGCCCTGGCACCAAATTGCTCCAGGGTGGTTTCATACAACACCCTGACAACTGGACCCAACAAAAACTTGTTTTGAGGGTGGGTTTTCCTTCATTGCCACCTAAAGGTGAGATAGATGAAACCAGCAGACAATTGTTATCACCCTGAGTTTCAACACAAGAGCTCTAATTACTGAAGCCTGACTATAACAACTGTGATTGAGGAGAACTTTTCATGGGATTATAAAGAAAGGCTTTGGGATTAAACAATTTAGTATACCTGGCGGCTGAAATTTATCTTATGTCAAGATGCTTCTTGGGTACAGTCACCTGTTTTTAGGCCAAAAGTTTTTTTCTTTCTATTTTCCCCAACTTTTTTTGCTCCTATGCAAAAAACTGTCACTTTTTATCTTTTAGATAGGAACTCCTACCTTTTTCATCATACCTTGGAAAATAAATTGTTTTGCCTTATCATTCTGCATTTTTCTATAAAATTAATGTGGGAAAGAAAGGATGGTGACCAGGGATTAACTAGTCTCATGTGGATTGATAGAGATAAAAAAAGAACAGAACATCAAAGCAAAAGTCAACAACAATAAAATCAAGAGAACCAAACTATAACAATCTAAACTTAAAATGGGCTGTTATACTGGCTGCCCAGGGGCCAAAAAGGGTGTTGGTATAGGATGCTCCCTGGGAACATTGGTGGAAGGAGGTTGACAATGGTAGTGGAATTGGCCCTGATTCATTGTACATCTGAAATTCAACTATGAAGGACTTTGTAAATTACAATGGATTCAATAAATTTTTTATTAATATCTTTATTAAACACATTGATTACAAATATGATTGTAGTTGGGTTTCAGTCATGTAAAGAACACTCCCTGTGCAATATTCCCATCACCAATGTTCCAAATCTCACTCCTCCCCACCCCACCCCTGCCTGTACTCTAGACAGGCTTTCTGCTTCCCTCATTCATTCACATTGTTATGATAGTTCTCAATTTCTCTAACTGCACTCATTGCTCTTTGTAGTGAGTTCATGTCATGAGCTGGATCTTCCAGCTATCCTCTCTTTTGTATCTGTGAATTATTACAAAAATGTCTTTTATTTTCTGAAAACCCATAGATGAGTGAGAATATTCTGCATCTATATCTGTCTCTCTGACTTATTTCACTCAGCAATAGAGATTCTATGTACATCCATTTTAGGAAAATTTCATGACTTCATCTCTCCTAACACCTGAATAATATTCTATTGTGTATATTACCACAGTTTCTTTAGCCATTCATCTGTTGAAGGGCATCTTGGTTGTTTTCAGAGTCTGGCTATTGTAAATATTGCTGCAATGAATATAAGTGTGAGGAAGGGATTTTTGTATTGTGTTTTTGTGTTCCTAGGGTCTATCCCTAGGAGTGGTATAGTTGGATCATATGGAAGCTCAATTTCCAGTTCTTGGAGAAATCTCCATATTGCTTTCAATAGCGGTTGGACAAGATGGCATTCCCACCAGCAGTGGATAAGAGTTCCTTTCTCCACATCCCCGCCAACACTGCTTGTTCTCATTCTTTGTGATGTGTGCCAATCTCTGTGGTGTGAGATGGTACCTCACAGTTGTTTTGATTTGCATCTCCCTGATGATTAGTGATGTGAGCATTTTTTCATGTGTCTTTTGGGCATTTGTATTTCTTGTTTGAGATAGTGTCTGTTCATTTCTACTCCCCATTTTTGATCGGATTAGATGGTTTTTCTTGTAAAGTTCCATCAGTGCCTTGTATATTTTGGATATTCAGATGGGAATATATTAAGCTGAGAAGCTTCTGCACCTCAAAGGAAATAGTGCCCAGGATACAAGTGCCACCACTGAGTGGGAGAAACTATTCACCCAATAGCTATCAGATAAGGGGCTAATATCCAAAGCAAAAATTTTTAATGCAGTAATCTAAAAAATTTATCAGAAGTTTTAGGAATTATGGTCTTATTCTAATACAGGATCCAAAAATTGGGTGGGAGTAACAGGGTAAATGAAGCTTGTAGCAAATGAAGAAGACTAATAGTCAATTTAAGCTATCTGACAAATTAGGGAAGAATAACCCTTAAGGGCTATACCTTATTTTATATTTTTATGAAGAAACTTAGCAAATGGCTAGTATTTTAAATTCCAACTAAAATAAAATAAAATGACTGTCTTATCATCCCTTTGATGTGCCATTGCTCTCTTCCCTTTTTCCTCTCCCTATTCTCTTTCCTTAAGCAATATATGATTAGCCAATTTTGGAATGCTTTTTTAAACACATGTGAAATGTATGACTTACCATGTTAATTGGTATAATTATAGGGGCCACATCTATCTTACTTTTCTTTGCATCTCAAAGTAACACTATATTTATTTACAAATATAGATTCAAGGAACAGTTTTATCTTATATAAATAACTTATATAGTCATACAGAACCATAAAAATGATAGTACATACCTGACTTGGCCAAATTCATGGGAGAACTACTTTTGGGAAAACCTTTTGCACTCCTCATAATTCAACACTGAGGGGCTTTAAAAGGTCCAGGCTCTATATGCCTTTTAAAGCGTGACAGTAGCTCCCTAGTTCAAACTAACTAAAAAAAAATCTAAAGACTTTGATACCTTAGACATGACCATAATAACTTATCAGTTAAAAAGATGAAAAAAAACTTATGAAACAGAAATTTGCAAATGAATTCCAGAGTATCACCAAACCCTAAACTTTCTATGAGCAATTTATAAAAAGTATATAAAAACTAATGTGTACTACTTATGATATCGAAAGCAACCACATTTTGTAAAGAATAAAATATAATATATTTAAAGATAAATTTGGGGCCAGAGAGGTAGGGTGTTTGCCTTGCATGTGACTGACACAAGACAGACTTGGTTCAATCCCAGGCATCCTAAATGGTCTCCCAAGCCAGGAGCGAATCTGAACACATAGCCAGGAATAATGCCTGAGCGTCAACAGGTGTGGCCCAAAAATCAAAAAAAAAAAAAATAAAAGATATATTTGCCTCAAGATCATATAAAAGATATGTTCAAGAGAATACTGCATTATAGAATCTTTATTCAACTCAATATTCCTTTAACAAAGCTAGCTGAAAATACCTCATGTCTTAATAACTTTTTAAAAAGAACACCTTTTAAAATTAAAAATAACTTGAAGATAATAGTTTTCACAGCAAATTTTCAACAAGGAATATAGAATGGCATATTTGAAAATAAATTAATTACTTTGCATAAAATATATACTGATATATGTATACTTAATATAAACTTAGATATCTTATGTTAATGTTTTAGTTGAGTTAACTTTTATGTAACTGCACAGAAATGTAAAATATGTCTAAATTAGCCTTATATATTTTATATTTAAGTTACACAAGATCAAATACATTCTAAGGATTAACAGGAAGAATGTAGAGAAAGATAATACAAGCATTACCTTACAAACTCTATTATTATACTATGTCAATGATGATGACAATCTAATTCCATCACATTTTTATTATAAAATTAAATTTTAATGTTCCATTATGAACAGAAAAGGTATAGAAAATATTTATATATTAATTTCCATAATATAAAATCATTAAGATTTCTAAACATTCTTTCACTTTTATATGATATATCCTACAATTAAAAACTTAGATTTTTAACATTATTTAGAAGGAGATTGCATTACAGGGACTACTCAATAAATATAGTTTCAGTTTTATAGAAACAAAGTGAATATAAATTATTCTGATAGCCATGTTTATGATAAGTATTTCAGCTTAAAAATAGAAGGTGACTTTCCATTGAAGTCCCATTCTTGGTACCATGTCAATAAAAATATCAGTTTTTATGTATTAAAAGTTAAACATCATTGTGATATTTTACTATATTTTCAATTATTTCTAATTAATAATTATTATACTAGTAAAACATTTATAAAACAGTTCCATAACAACTGTTTTTATAACTATAAAGGATTTAAAAACAAGATTCTTTAGCTGACAGGCTTTTTGCCAAGTGTTTAAGTCTAGAACAGAAGGACCATATGCATCCTGCAAGATTTATCAGTTGTTCAACACACACAAATAAAAATATTGTCTAGCTCCTTCCTAGAAACATACTAAAACTGTAAGTTACTTTGATTATTCTATCACAGTTGATTGAGATTCTCACACTTTCATCATCTTTGGAGTATTGGGGACACTTACCAGAATGGGTCCTGAGGTGTCCTGTGAGGGCGTCCCTTCTTCTACAGGCATAGCTACAGAAAGGACATTTGAACGGCTTCTCTCCAGAGTGTAACTTTATGTGTCTCAGAAGGTTGCCCTTCTGAGTAAAAGAAGCTCCACACTGATTACAGTGGAAAGGCCGCTCACCTACAGAAAGAGGTAGAACATATCGAGTTATGTGCTAGTGATAAATATGCTATATACTATTAACTAAAGCTTGTCTCTGGGCTGGGAAGCATCATTCCTTTATAAGTATTTCAAAAATTAAATTTATTTTGTAATACTTAACAGGTTTAAGCACCATTCTCCCTCTATCACATAAATGCTATAGGATTTCTGTCACTGACTCAAATAATTATAAAAATGCCATTGTCTTTCCTTTGGGTTGTATATATAGTTGTGTTATTGCTGACTTTACTTTCATATATCTCTTATAATGTCATTACTAATTTGGTATAACAGTTTTAGTTTGCTAATTTAGAAAAAATTGAAAATGAAGTACTTAAGTACTTAAGTACCTGACTATAGTTTATAAGTAATGAGTACACTAGCTGATAGTTTTAATCTTGGTCAATTGAACTCTAAAGTCTTGAACTCTTTATTGTACCCTGATATTACGTTAAAAAATATAAACTTTGAAATGAAAAGAGGTCTTTAGTCTAATTCTCTCATTTAGCTGATAATTTATCAGGAGGTCAAACAAATTCAAGAATGAGAGTAGGTTATATAAGTTATCACCACAAAAACCAAGAAATAGAGTTCAGGTATTCCACTTACACTTCTCACTGATACTAAAACCTTTGAAAATTTTTTCTATTACATCATGGATAATCCAAATAAAATTCTTTCCAGACATTTCCTATATATTATCTTTTGAAAGAATTAATGTTTGATATCTTTCTTTCCTCCTATTAATAATACTGCCATTCAATATTTAAGCCAAAATTATGGGTTCAGTCCACTGTCTTGGCTTATCTATCAGCAATGTCATAAAAGATCAAAAACAGTTAATGAGGCAGTAAAATTGGCAAGGTGGATCAATTTGATAAGATTATAAAACAACAGAAAAATAATATTACAATAAGTTTATCTGTTGAGATAGACAACTAAAAATAAATGATTCAAACATGTTATCTTAAAGCTCAAAATTTAGAAAAAATAAAATTAACAAAATATCTTTTGCTTAAACTGAGCCATCTTTGTATTTGGAGTTAGAAAACAGCTCTAATTTTAATAACTAAAATATTTATACTGAATTATAATGTTTCAAATATGTAAAGGATTCATAGTAATAGCCAACAGTGAATCATAACTAATTTGTCATTAATAGAACACAGAGGTTTGTTTTATTAAAGATAAGTGTAAGGGATGAAAAAGACAATCCTCTTGTTTACTTTCTAGCAGCTAACTTTGCAAACTTTGTCAACATATTTATAGAAATTTATCAACATTTTAAAGAAATTTAAAAGTTGATAAATCATATGCATATCAAATTATTTTTGTTTGTATTGTATTTGAGCCACACCCGTGGTGCTCAGGGTTTACTCCAGGCTCTGAACTGAGAAATCATTCCTGGCAAACTCAGTGGACCACAGAAGATGTTGGGGATTGAACCTGGCCCTGGGTAGGCATTGTACAAGACAAATGCCATAACCCCTGTGCCCCAGATGCATATCAAATTTGTTCATAAGACAAATTAATGAGATACATGAAAGTGTCTGAAACATACCTATGTGGATGGGTATGTATTTATGTGAGTCTGTTTGTGTGTATAAGTAATGTGAAACTTTTTTTATTGCCCTAATCAATTTTGAAATCTTAGGATCTAAATTTATCTAAAAAACTCTTTCTGATATATTAACTGGAAAAATATTAATACTAAAATCAACTGAAATTTTGTTTCATGGAACTTGTTTTGATGCATGTTATATGAAGTTTTACAGAATAATCTAAGTATAAAATTATCACAGTCTGATAAGTTCTCTAATTTTATACAGACAACTAGTGCTTTAAAGTCCCCACCTATTTCAAACTGAGCAGTGGTCTATATAACTTTTAAAATAAGGATTTTCTACAATTTATTTTTGACAGAAATTTAATATTAAGAGGAAAGAAACATGAGGTTAACATTTTAGATGAATAATAGGAAACATAAAAACACCTTTCATTCCAAATATTGTATTTTCAAATACCATTGTGTTTTACTAAGCAAGTAATAAATTATAGTGCAACAACTTAAAAGTAAATTAAGTTGGTATGCCAAACAAAAACATAAAATCATGTTTGCCTTTGAAAAATATCCAGATCATGTTATTTTAGAATTTAACTCTCGGGGTCGGAGAGGTTGTGCACTGGTAAGGCATTTGCCTTGCATGCATCCTAGGATGAACTGTGATTCAATCCCCCGGGATCCCATATTGTTACCCCAAGCCAGGAGCAATTTCTGAATGCATCGCCAGGAGTAACCTCTAAGCATCACCGGATGTGGCCAAAAATAAAAAACAAAAAAAGAATTTATCTAACTCTTCTAAATCTTTAATTTTAAGTATTTAAAATCTTAAAATTTAGCACACTAAATTTTTTAAATTGCTAATTCTTATAAAGAAGAAATAGCAACAGTAGATTTTTCAGTTATATGTAATTGAGTTTTATGAGAAGAATGGCAAGTCAACTAAAATTTTTATTGACAAAATAATTTTATCATCTTTAATAAAAAAAATTCTGGTGCTATAGAATGGGTACATGTGGCCAACCTACATTTGTTACTAGACATCCTATTTGGTATCCCAAGCACCATTAGGAGTACTTTCTGAGTGCAGAGACAGGAGTAAGAGCATAAGAACTGAGTATGTGGCCCCAAATAATACAAAAAAAAATAATGGGCTAGAGTGATAACATAATTTACATACAGCTGACCCAGGTTCAATCCCTGGCATCCTTTATGGTCCCATTAGCCTACCAGGAAGAATGTCTACATCCAAAACCAGGAGTAACTCCTGAGTGCTGCTGGGTGTGGAACCCAAACCAAAAAAAGAAAAGAACAAAATATTAAAAAATATAGAATTTCTGAATTAATATTATTATTTTAATGAGGAAAAAGGACAAAGTCCTAGGCATATCAAGAAATATTTCTGTGTTGCTAAGTGTAACTCAAAGTAATAGTGTATCTCAAATTCATGAATTCATACAAGTTCATATGATCATGCTAAAGAGAGGAAAATGTGAAAGGTACTAGGCATATTAAGAAATATTTCTGTGGGGCTGAAGGGGTGGCACAGCAGTAGGGCATTGGCCTTGCATGGGGCTGACCTGGGATGGACAATGGATCGATCTCCTAGTGTCCCATATGGTTCCCCAAGCCAGGAGCAATTTCTGAGCACAGAGCCAGGAGTAACCCCTGAGCATCACCGGATGTGGCCCTAAAACCAAAAACCAACTCCCCCCCCCAAAATTTCTGTGTTGCTAAGCGTATCTTAAAGTCATAGTGTATCTCAAAGTTATATACGATAGGAAGTAAATAAAGGTATGATAAAGCAGAGCTGTAATACTTCTAATTTCTTTTCATTTTCTTTTTGTTGTTAGTTTTTTATTTCTTTAGGCCATACCAAGAAGTGGTCAGAATTTACTCTTGGTTCTGTGCTCAGGGATCACTTCTGGTGGTGATCATGGGACTATCTACAATACCAAGAATGTAATCTAGGCTGGATGCATACAATGCACCCAGTTTACCTATTCACACTCTCTCCAACCTCCAATGGCCCCATTTTAATAAAATGAAAAAAGTAGTCATAACACACTTCAATTTTAACCAAATTATAGTCTGGGAAATAATGATATATTTTACAAATACATAATTTATATGTTTTTATTTTGCTTTAATGTTATTTAATATGGCTTTCGGCTTTCTTTTTCTATGTATCAAGTATGCAGAATTTTTTTTTGTTTATATATAATGAATTAGTTTAGTAAACCACTGGGCTTTCTGGATGTGTTACACATGAATTCAGTTGTAATTACAATAAAAATCATCAAATAACATGCTTGTTGGACAAAAGGATAAACTGAGTTTAATTTTACAAGCTATTTTAAAGCATTCTTTATTACATTTCAGAAACAATAATGTAGGTGTCATAAACAAATATATTTAAAAAATGAATAAAAAATGAAATGACTAAGCAAACTGAGTTTCTAAAAAGTCATTTTGCAACATGGAAGCAATAACTTTGTCAAATGAGAGATTATTTTTTGGCCTGGGGATTATAGTTATATGTTTAAAATAATATGATAATTAAGAGAAAAGCTAAATTATCTCCATATTTTTATGTAACTTGAAACAACACAACTCAATAACTTTTAAAAATAATTTTACTTTTCATTAATATATGTAATTCACTGATCTTTTTTGACTTCACATAGACCTCATCTGGGACAAAAAGTTAATCATGTTCATTTAAATAAGGTTTAAATACAGGTAACATTCAGGGAAATCTCACAAATATATTAATTATGTTAATGACCTTGACAAAATAATATAGTTTTTTAAAACAATTAGCTTATTATATCAGTTATAATTATCCTAGCAAGGGTAACTACAAGTCAATACAGGACAGCAATTAAGATGTATTCATGCTATGTTTTATTACTTTTTAATGTTTTTTCTCTACTAATTTTGTTGAGAATAATTTGGGTTATTCACTCAATTAAGTTACATATGAATCTCATCTAATAAACTGCATGTCAAGATTTTATGTAATTTATAAAACAATTTTTTGATCTATGGTTAAATAGTCAATTTAAACCAAGTATCTATGCATCCATTTGCTTTGTTAAATAAAAGGCTAAATGTGCCCCTGTGTTAGATAGAGGAGCCATCAAATATGAAAAGTCCAAGATAACTGTAGAGAGGATATGAACAAGACAATGACTCCATAAAACTGCTCCGTAGAATATTGAATGCAAAAATACAAGTTTAAAAGGTGAAACTATTCTACCTAAAGATGGGAAAAGTAAAGGTATTCTATATCATTTTTACATCAATCCATGCTTATACATGAATTGATTCCTTACTCCTATTCTTTTTGCTCAGTATTCCAAATGAAGAGTGCCTGGGGTATCAATCAATCTGGGTATTACCTGATTACCTACCAAAGATGTAACACCAAACTTTAAAAAAGGTACTGGGATTGTACATTAGTAGATTAAGCAAGGCAAATAAAAATTAATTAGAACTAATACTCTATATCATTTTTAAAAGTGTTTTTAGATCACTTTTTTTCTCAATATTCTCAAATGTTTCTTCCTTATTAATATTCATTTCTTTTCTTACTTGGAAAGATATTGATTTATGTTAAAGTATCATTTTTGCACTCTCTGTCCAGTTTTAGTGAAGAAAACAACCTTGAGTGAATTTACCTACTCCTAATAAACTTGGATAATATCCATTGCAGATTTCATATTGTAAAATGGAATACTTTGCCAATTTGGTGGCATTAGCTCACACAAGCTAACTCCATTATCCATTTGATGGACATGAATCACTTGCTGCACTTCTATCTCTACTCATTGGAAAGAGGGGAAGACATAAACTTCCTGCATGTTTGGGAAAATGCACCAAATTGTCTTTTATGTTCTTGTTCTGGTTTAGTGGTCACAGAGGGAATGAACTTCAAGTTGACCACTATCATTTCAATAATGACCACAAAAAAAGTCATGTCATTTCAATTAATTTTTTGTTGTGCAGCATCTCTTTTAATATACTCCACGAGTAAATACTCAGAAACATGTCTTTCAGAAGCTTCATAAGTATTTAAATGATAATTTATATGATGACTATATACATTTGAGAAGGGGAAGTTTTAAAATAAAGACAGTAGGTCATGTCTTTAAGGAGTAAGCATGTGGTAAATGAGAGGCTCTAACTTGGTTTGTTTCTCTCATTTAAGTAATACAAATACAATTTGTATTCTAATATAGTACTAAAATGAAGTTGAATACATAATGATCTATCCAGATAGAATTTGGGTTATTAGAAAGAAATATAATTAATTAATTTAAAGAAATAGCAGAAATTCAAAGTCAACAATGTATGGTAGATATATCAAGGTCCTCTAGTACTTTGAGTATATTAACAAAAATCATTCAAGAATGAAGAAAATAGGGGCCATAGCGATGGAGCAACTGTAGGGAGTTTGCCTTGCACACCGCTGACCCAGGACAGACCTTGGTTTGATCCCCAGCATCCCATATGATGCCCCGAGCCAGGAGTGATTTCTGAACGCATAGCCAGGAATAACCCTTGAGCATCACCAGGTGTGGCCCCCAAAAATAAAAAAAGAATGAAGAAAATATAATTTTATAATGTTATAATAATTAAAAATCCATCAGTTAACAAAAGTCTTAAATGTCAGTTCATTTTCTTTTATTTTACTCTTGACCTTAGCCAAAAGGCCGAGAGTGATGATCATTTTCCTTTATTTTAACAATCAAATTAATTCCACTGTTATATAATTAACTGGAATTCATGGATTAATTATATTTTGTTGTAACTAGATATACTTAATATATCAATTAGATCATTAAAATCAAAATAATTCAGTCTACTATAGAAGAAAATGTCACGTGAACTCTAGATATATTCTTAGAACTCCCTTAAATTAGGAAGACTTTTTAGAACTTTTATGAAACCTGTCTTCAGTTTATGTTTCTGCCTGAAGATAAACAGTATAACAGTTATAACAGTTAAATTCAACTAAAAGTCATTAGACTAATTTTGCTACTTTATCCAGTTAAAAGGGGCAAGTTACATATCAAAATATGTTATCATAAATATATATCATAAAATATATCAAAATATGCTATATTTCTATTTATAGTAATTCTGTTATAAAAATACACTGTAACTTTGTAACTCTCCTTTAGAAACTAAAAGTGTAAAATGCTCCATAAGACTGGAAAAATACTAGAAAAAGTAATTGTCGTCTTTGCCTTTGATTTTCTTGATTTTGTGGGGTTTGGAGGGGATGTGCTCAAGGCTTACTCCAGGGTTTGGGCTCAGGGATTACTATTGGCAGGCTAAGGGGAGCATAGAGGATGCATGGATGAAAGCTGGACCAGCTTCATACTAGGAAACTGCTCCTGCTGTACTATAACTTCACCCCTCTTTTTTATTTTACTATCAGATATGAATGAAATCTTGATTTTAACTTCCAATGAAATAATTTTAATTATTTAAAGACACTACATTGGTAAATACAATATTTTAAAACACAAAACTATTTTAAAAGCAAATCCAAAATAAGAGACATTTAACTGCTTATTGTGTGATTAAAAAAGTTCTAAAGCTGATGATTTTAACTGAGAATACTAATTAAATTAAAGTATACAGTTCAAGCTATCTATACTTTTAAATAAATTTTCATATAAACTATGAAAGTCAATGATCTACTTATCTTACCACACTCTCATCTCAGTTATAAATTTTGTTAATTTTGCTGGAGGATTTGAAAGGTTTTAAATAAGGGGACTGGAGCGGTGGTGCTAGAGGTAAGCAAGCTAGGCAAGTACTTGCCTAGGACATCAATGTTCGATCCTCTGGTATCCCATTTGGTCCCCTAAGCCAAAAGAGAATTCTGAGCATATAGCCAGGAGTAACCCCTGAGTATCAACAGGTGTGGCCTCCAAACACCAAAAATAAATAAGGCCCTTCTCCTCACTGGACTGGCATTTCACATTACTTATATATCTTAAAGTATGTATTAAATCAATCTAAGGTCTCTGTCTTCACCCTGTTCCATAGTTACATAATCCTATTGACAGATCCACCACCTTTTATTATATTCCATCTCACAAGTCTCCTTGCAGGAGTTATAATAAAAAAAATTACTGTAAGATGGCAAATCTCTTGGACTAGTAATAGTATCTTATTATAGAGATCCAAAGTCGGAACAGATTGATTGGAAATTGCATTCCATGAATTTAACCAGATAAGGTTAAAATGATCTACCTCTATATAAATGCATGAGGACCATTTTATTATATAAGCTCTTAGCTAGTAAACTAGATTACCTGCCCATGGGTATGTTAAAATATGTATAGAAATACAAAAAGATTGAGTTACACAGTGAAATTCTCCTCTACCTTTTGAACCCTTATCATATTATTGCTATATTAAGAACTGTGGAAACTGAATCCCAAACTTCTTTTCTGATATGCTATTCAGATTTGAAGGCAGGAAGTCAAGACCCAGGCTACTCTCTGCTTTTCAGCATTCCAAATACTAGCAGAATTCTGAAAAAGGGAGTTTCACCATTGCCACCCCTGAATAAAAAGGAAAGAGAATAGATGTCAGGTAATATCAACATCAGATGTCACAGGCAGTCATCAGGTTATTCTTTCAGCTGCTTACCAGTGTGACTCCTTTTATGTACCATTAGCACATTGGGCCCAATGCAAACCATGCCACAGACGTCACATTTCAGTTTACCATTCGGAAGCCGGATTCCTCCCTCGCCTTGAAGCTCCTGGACTTTCCTGTTGTCAGCCACCTCGCTGCTCTCAATTAGAGGTTCTTCTAGGCTGCTCCCCTCATCATGGCCCCTGATCTCGTCCTCATGGCTCAGGGGTTTCCTGTCACACTCTTCATCACTCTGCATTTCTAGTTTTACTGAATTTGCTGTAATTAAAGAGAAAAAAAAATCCATTATCACCTAAATCTCTTTTTTACACACTGACATTCAATTAACATGGTTGCAAGTTATATTTTCAGGTTTTTTGTTTATTTGGTTTTTGTTTTGGGGTTACACCAAGTGGAGGTCAGGAATTATTCCTGGATCTGTGCTCAAAAACTGTTCCTGGAAAGTTCGGGGGATTATATGGGATGGCAGGGATCGAACTCCTAGGTTTGCACCATGCAAGGCAATCGCCTTACCTTTGTGCTATCACTCTGGTCCCAGCAAGTTATATTTTCATTTATAAGACATTTCATCATACTGTTAATATATACTGTGATCCATGACATTTTGATTAAAGATAAAATAGCTCACAATGTTCTAGGCATACATAATAATACTTTACTTCAAATTATGTTTATTTCTTTAACTTAGATCAGAGGTCTCAAACTCAATTTTCCTGGGGGCCGGGGGAGGCAAAGTCGGGGTGAGGCAGGGCCGCATAAGGGATTTCACAAAAAAAAAGTCCTCAATGTCATTATTAACAGTTTCAATTATTTCTTCTGAACATGAATAGAACATTGAGTGAAGAGATAATGAAGTTAGTTCTTCTGAACATGGCATCTTTTGCCTATTCCTTGCTGCCAGAAACTTGATAACGCTTCTTCTCACAAATCTGAACAACATTTGGCTTTAGAGAGAAAGCAGTTGAGACCCTCAGTATGGCTTGAAGATGATCATCATTAAGTCTAGACCTGTACTTTGGCTTATTGAAGTTCAATGAGGAGAATAACTTTTCACACAAATATGTGCTCCCCAAAAAGCAGGCACATGGTGTGCTTGAACATTTGGGAAAGATCAGGGAAGCTGGGGGGCAATTCTCTCAAAAATTGCCCATGCATGTCTGCTTTTCCACTAATCTCCCTGAACTTGGCTTTGAGATCAGAGTTGCACTGCAGGTCAATGAGCTCCATTTGAAGCACAGGAGTGGCATCTTGCACATCAAAGGAAAAGGGGTCCACAAAAATTTGGAAAGTGGCTCTGTGCTTTTTGAAGTCTGCAAATCTGTGATCAAATTCCTTCTCTAGCTTAAAAATAGCATCTACATATTTCTCACCACTGAATCGTATGCCTGCATCCACAAATTTCTTGCATGCTGGGAAATGGCAAAGGTTTGTCTGAGAGAGCTGCGATTTCCATAACACAAGTTTTGTGGAGAATGCACTCACGTTGTCATAGGCAGCACTGATAAGCTGCCCTGGGCCTTGTAACATCTTGTTTAGTCCATTCAGCTTATGTGTGATGTCAACAAGAAAAGCTAAGTCCATGAGCCATTTGAGATCACTCAGCTCAGAAACAGCATTTCCATTCTTCTCCATGAAGGCTTTCACTTCACCCAACTCAAAAAATCTTTTCAGGACATTTCCCCTGCTGAGCCAATGTACCTCGGTGAAATAGAGCACATCTCCAAATTCTGACTCCATTTCCTCTAAAAAAGCATGGAACCTCCTGTGCTTTAAGCCCTGGATCTGATTTGGTTGATGCATTTCACAACAACAGACATCACATTGTCAAACGGCAGGCAGGGCCTGCTGATGGATAAGCAGTGAAGAGCAATGACCTTCTCTACACCCTCTTCTTCAAATTTTTTTGAATAAGTGCCACCAGTCCATTTTTCCTCCCTGTCATCGATGGCACTCTATCAGTTATTCCAACAAACCTCTTCCATGGCAAGCCTACATTCTCAATGGCATCACACAGATGCCTAAATATCTCATTAGCAGTGGTCTGGCCATGCATTGGAATTATTGTGAGCAGCTCCTCTTTCAATTCAAAATTGCAATCAACACCATGGACATAAATTGTGAGCTGCACAGTGTCTGTTATATCTGTGCCCTTGTCAAGAGCAACTGAATATGCATCAAAACATTTGGCTTTCTCACACAGTTGATGATAAATGTCACTTGACATGTCAGAAATGCACTCTGCCACAGTGTTGGCAAAAAGGCTGATTTTGCTAAACTGACCTTTCTTTTCCAGACAGATAATACTTGCAGCCTGTAACATGCATTTTTTTTTTTACAAACTCTCGTTCTGTGAATGGTTTCCCTGCCTTAGCAATCATCTCACTAACCATGTAATTAGCTTCGACTGATGCAACATTCTCTTTGGTTGTTTCTTGAAGAAATCTTGTTTCCTCATTAGACATGCTTTAAGACTGGCAACCCGCTTGGCTCTCTCATTTCCTTGATATTTTGCACATTCCTCAGCATGTTTAGTTGAATAATGGCGTTTCAAGTTGTATTCCTTGTGCACTGCAACTTTCTCTGAGCAAATAAGATATGTGGGCATGCCCCTGTGCTAAAAAAAGAAATACTGCATCTCCCACTTTTCCTGAAATTGTCTGTGCTCGTCATCAATCTTTCTCTTCACTGCAGGCTTTGATGAAGTCATGATGAAGGTATGACAAAATCTAATTGTGTAATAAACATCTCTCCCTTCTCTCCCTTAGGCCTCAGATAATGCAAGGGACAGCAGGCAGGAGCAGCGGAAATGACATCTGCACTAGGCGCAAAATATTCGCAATAAAAATTGCATCAGTAAGAAAGAATTGCAAAAAATCACATTAAACATTTGCATACCCCGAATGGAACTGCTCGGGATATGCGAATTTTAATGCGATTTTTTCTTACTAATGTGATTTGTAAGCGAATAGTCGCAAATACTGCGATATTTGAAGGCCGGCTGTGGGCCACAAAATGTTGTATGGAGGGCTGCAAACAGCCCGGGGAACACGAGTTTGAGACCCCTGACTTAGATACATATGTGTTAAATTAAGTATATCAATAATTCTGGTATTGACTACTTAGTTGCTGAGTCTTAATAAGGCAGAGTTAAGAATATGAAAGAGGGTATATATTACATAAATTCACTGAGCAATGTCACTTCCTTATGATATATAAGTAATTATATATATATATACACATATATTCTCTTTCTTATATGAACCTGCTTCTAAACTGAGCAAGAGAATTAAATATTTTATATATATATGTATATATATGTATATATATATTTTTATTTAAACATCGTGATTAAAAACATTATTGTAGTTGGCTTTTAGTCACAAAAAGACCACCTCCCTTCACCAGTGCAACACTGTCACCACCAATTCACCCCATATCCTTCCACCCACACCCTCTGACTGTTATTGACATAGGTATTATACTTCTCTCACTCATTAACATTGTCATGGTAGTTGTTAGTGTTCTAAGTGCACTCACCCCTCCTTGAGGTGAGGTTCATATTGTGAGCCAGTTATTCGGCCCTTAACTCCAGGAATTATTACATTAATGTCTTTTATTTTTCTTAAAATTCATAGATAAATGAGAGTATTCTGTCTCTCTCTCTCTCTGACTTATTTCACTCAGCATAATAGTTTCCATGTCTATCCATGTATAGGAAAATTTCATGACTTCATCTCTCCTGACAGCTGCATAAGATTCCATTGTGTATATGTACCATCGTTTCTTTAGCTATTCATCTGGTTGGCATCTTGGTTGTTCCGAGTCTAGCTATTGTAAATAGTGCTGCAATGAATATAGGTGTAAGGAAGAAATTTTTGAATTTTGTTTTTGTGTTCCTAGGGTATATCCCTAGAAGTGGTATAGTTGGATCATATGGGAGCTCAATTTCCAGTTTTTTGAGAAATCTTCATATTGTTTTCCATAAGAACTCGACTAGGCAGCATTGCCACCAGCAGTGAATAAGAATTCCTTTCTCCCTCATCCCCACCAGCACTTATTGTTCTTGATCTTTGAGATGTGTGCAAGCCTCTGTGGCATGAAATGGTACCTCACTGTTGTTTTGATTTGCATCTCCCTGATAATTAGTGACGAGAAGCATTTTTTTCATGTGCCTTTTGGCCATCTGTATTTCTTCATTGAGAAATACCTGTTCAGTTCTTCTCCCCATTTTTTAATGGGGTTAGATGGGATTTTTTTGTTAAGTTCTGTCAGTAACTTGTATATCTTATATATTAGTCCCTTCTCTGATGGATACTAGGTGAATAGTTTCTCACAGTCTGTGGGTGGCTTTTGTATCCTAGGCACTATTTCCTTTGAGGTGCATAAGCTTCTCCACTTAATATACTCCTGTCTGCTTATCTCTGTTTTCTCTTGTATGGAGAGTGCTAGTTTTTATAATGCTACCATCACTCTGATACCTAAATCAGACAGAGATGTTGAAAGAAAAGAAAACTACAAACCAATATCCCTGATGAACACAGATGCAAAGATCCTCATCAAATAGGATCCAATGCCTCATCAAGAAGGTCAGATTCCATGACCAAGTAGGATTCATTCCAGAAATGCAAGAATAATTTAACATATGTAAATCAAACAATGTAATACATCATATCAAGAAAAAAATTAAAACCATTCGATAATATCAGTAGATGCAGAAAAAGCATTTGATATGGTCCAACACTCATTGTCGATAAAAACTCTCAGCAAGATGGGAATGAAAGGAACCTTTCTCAATATAGTCAAGGCCATCTACCATAAGCCAATGGCAAATATTATTCTCAATGGAGATAAATTAAAAGCATTTCCTCGAAAATCTAGTACAAGATAAGACTACTCTCTCTCACCACTATTATTCAACATAGTACTAGAAGTCCTTGCCATAGCTATTAGGCAAAAAAAAAGATATCACAGGAATCCAGATAGGAAGGGAAGAAGTCAAGTTCTCACTGTTTGCAGATGACATGATACTATATTTAGAAAACCCTAAAGACACTACCAAAAAGCTTATAGAAACAATAGATTGATATAGCAAAGTGGCTATATGAAATTAACACAGAAAAATCAATGGCCTTCTTATACACCGATAATGATAGAAAAAAATGGACATTAAAAAACAACCCCATTAACATTACTGTCACACAAACTCAAATATCTTGAAGTCAACTTAACTAAAGATTTGAAGGACTTATACAAAGAAAACTATGAAAACCTGCTTCAAGAAATAAAAAAAGAAACAAGGAAATGGAGACACATACCCTGCTCATGGATTGGCAAGATTAACATAATTAAAATGGCAATACTCCTCAAAGCATTGTACAGATTTAATGCAATCCCTCTAAGGATACCCATGACATTCTTCAAAGAAGTAGATCAAACACTCCTGAAATTCATTTGAAACAATAGACACCTATGAAAAGCTAGAGCAATCCATGGGAAAAGGAGTATGAAAGGTATCATTTTCCCAAATTTTAAATTGTATTTCAAAGCTATAGTCATTAAAACAGCTTGGTTCTAAAATAAAGACAAACGTTCAAATCAGTGGAATAGACTTGAGTATTCAGAGAATGTGTCCCAGATTTACAATCAATTAATCTTTGATAAAGGGGCAAGAAATGCAAAATGGAGCAAGGAAAACCTCTTTAACCAGTGGTATTGGAGCAACTGGTCAGCCACTTGCAAAAAAGTGCACTCAGACATCCAGCTAACACCATGCACAAAGGTCAAATCCAAATGGATCAAAGACCTGGATATCAAACCCAAAACCACAGGCATATTGAACAGCACATAGGTAATTCACTCAATGACATTGCAACTAAAGTCATCTTCAAGGCAGAAACAGAGAATTAACTTCTGATCCTGGTATAAAGGCACATTCCCAAAGGAAAATGCTATAAAATCAGTCTAAACATATGTATTAAGAGCTAAATAGAGTTAATCCAAAGTGTACAGGACCCTTCCATCTCCATTTATTCCTAAACTATAGGAAAATAACTTCTCTAGGGAACATAAGAATATGAAAATACAATGTTAAATTAATATATATACAACAAAATGCAACAAATGATACATGTGGCATAATCAACAAGAATGTGCTTGCATATGGTTAAGAAATTTAATATTTCTACTTGTACTTTTTGATAATCCTGCGGAAAAGTTAAGATTTTGTTAGTAAGTCATCTTTCTGAATTGCTGTGACAGACTTTTCAGGAAGTAGGCTTGAATTCCAAATGAATACTAGTTTTTCTAATCAGTAATCTTTAATATTTTTTAAAGAAATCCCATCTAAGTTATTTAACAAAAATTATTTGGTACTACCTAAATACAGAAGACATTTTGATAAATAGAAGTTATTTTGACTGAAACTGCTTTCTTAGAGAAATTATACCTTCTGTATATCACCTACTGTGATTTGACATTAATACTTATATTTATCTATACATATTAATTATTCTATCAAAATGACTCATCATCTACTCTTCTTAAAAGTCCCCAATGAACTGAATATGGTGGCTGAAAAAAACCACTGGATTAGTTGGAAGATGATGGCACTAATACAGGATTTAATATTTACCAGCAATAACATCTTGAACTAATAGTTTAACCTCTGCATTGAACATTTTTTTTTCAATTTCAGAGTTAAAATCAATTCAGATTAAAGCTTCAGCAAAGTAATTTAGTTATTAAGGATGGGAATCTTGTAGGCAAAACGTCTAGGTTTAAATAATATTGCTGACCCTCTCTTTAAATAACATCAGTAGAAATTACTTCAATTCCACTGTACTCACTGAAATGGGGATGGCATGGTACCCACTTTTTAAGGCAGCTTTGATTATTTAATGAGAAAATGAGCATAGCTATTATTTTTCCTCTGGACAAATAGTATACAGTGCCCTATTACATAGAGACATTGTAAAGATCAAATTATGCTCTGAAAACTATTCTGGTAGGTAAAATGTATTACACATTATTCCTGGCCCTATCTTCAATGAAATATTCACTCTTCAGTTTTATACTACTGTATTTTCCAGTGTATAAGATGACCGGGTGTGTAAGAAAACCCCCTAATTTTATAAAACATAGGTTTAGGCCTATATTTGCTGTATAAGACAGAATGTTCCTATGCTGCAACTGTATCTTCCACAGTGAGCCAATCACTACAAGCAAAGGTCCAAAGGTTATACTGCAATAGACTTCCTTCCTGACTTTGGCCAATCTGAGGAGGCTTCTTACAGTGTAGATTCGGGTACAGAACACTGTCTAATTTACATGCATAAAAAGCCTGCTTGAATTGGCTGAGTTAGAGAGGCGTTCAAGCAGCCTGGCAGTGATTCGCGCAGGATCGAGTTGGAGAATTCGTTTTGTGGCAATATTCAGACAATTTTCATTTAGTGGCATATTGAAACATTTCTCGGGATATACTCTGTGTATAAGATGACCCCCGATTTTCAGTTGACGTTTTTTTGTTTCAAAAGTCGTCTTATACGCCAGAAAATATGGTACATAGATGTCAACTATTGCTTCAAATTTTTAACATAGGAATGATATTTTATCTGTTTCACTACCTCTAACCCAAGCAAAAACCTGAAGAATAGTCTGTATTCAGTCTCTGCTGAAATGATAAATGATTAAGACTTAATGTTTTCTAAAAGTGCTATGTATTATTTAAAGAATCCATGAATAAAATACAGACAAGATAAAAATAATAAAAAAAGTATCTAATTCTTTTCTAACCAAGTTTCACCATTCCTCTACTCTGTCTCAAAAGCAATCATCACCCTTTAATTCTGATCCAGAGGTATACTTGCCTGAAATATGGTTATTGTGAAATATAAATTTACTAACAGAACTAGAGCAGAGTGATTCACCTGTTTTCAATTTTTTCTGAGTATTTTTTCAATATTTCTGCATTAGCTCATAGAAATATTGTCAATTTTAGTTAATATAATTCATTGTATAAATATATTGTAATATATCATATAAGCTATATCAAAAGAAATTTAAGATTATTCTTTTTGTGTTAAATAGTTCACGAACTGTGATTTGGCCCCCCAAGCCAGGAGCAATATCTGAGCACAGAGCCAGGAGTAACCCCTGAGCATAATCGGTGTGGCCCTCCAAAAAAACCCTGTTTATTGTATAATATACAACTAGATAGATGGAAACCGTTAATTACTATAATTTTAGCCTAAACCAGGGGTCTCAAACTCAATTTACCTGCGGGCCGCAGGAGGCAAAGTCGGGTGATCCTTGAGTGCAAAGTCAGTAGTAAGCCTTGAACACTGGGGGGTGTGACCCAAACAACTAAAACAAAACAAAACAAAAAAAGATTCCTCTAGGTCAGGGCCACAAAATGTTGTACGAAGGGCCACAAAAGGCCCGCGGGCCGCGAGTTTGAGACCCCTGGCCTAAACCTTTTAATATAAGAAATTTGAGTATTCTTTCTATTTATAATTGAGGCTTTTTGAAAACTATTAAAATTCTTGGCTAATTCTTCTATAATAATAAGTTTTTCTCACTGACTGTTTTATATATTGATGACATTATCCATTAAGGGTCTATAAAATTTTTCAATAATTAATATAGATTTGATTCAATTTGTACTTATAAGTATACGGTGAGTTATATAAAAACAAATCTTATTCTAATTCTTTTCTTTTCTTTCATTTTTTTTGCGGGGGGGGGGCACACCAGGCAGCACTAAAGGGGTACTCCTGGCTCTGCACTCAGAAATTGCTCCTGGAAAACCATATAGGATATCGAGAATCAAACCTTGGTTGGTCATGTGCAAAGCAAGTGCTTTATTGTTGTGCTATTACTCTGGCTCCCTATCCTATTTCTTAATCTATTTCACTAAAATTTGTTTGAAATTCATTTCATCTAGTACCAAAGGCAGAAAAACAGTCTGAATTTTTAAATGTTAAATAGAAAAAATTTTATTTATTTATTTATTCATTTATTTATTTTGGTTTTTGGGTCACACTGAGCAATGCTCAGGGGTTTCTCCTGGCTCTGTGCTGTGCTCAGAAGATATATATATATATGGGATGCCGGGATTCGAACCATTGTCCTTCTGCATGCAAGGGAAATGCCCTACGCTGTGCTATCTCTCCGGCCCCAGCTCCAAATATATATATATATTTTTTTTTAATATATTTTTTATTTAAGTAACATGATCATAGTTGGGTTACAGTCATAACCAGAACACCCCCCCTTCACCAGTGTAACATTACCCCACTCCCCCCTTCCCATCCCCTGCCTGTATTCGAGACAGGCATTCTACTACAGTTATTTGTTTTTAAGTTCAGTAAGTTGTATTTTTTTCCTTAAAGGATAAGAGTAAAAAAATATAGTAAAGGTGTGATAGTGGCAATCACCGTTGTTTGCATAGGTTCAGAAAAATGGGGAAAATGGAAAAAAATTCTTGACCTGATTACAAAAAGGCCTCACCACAGAAGTTTATTGGCATAAGACCGACTCTGGGTTCCAGGCATACCAGTCCGTCCAACTCGAGTCATTCTCAAGGTCCCGGTGAAACTTTTTCACACTTTAGCTGTTGTTGGTTTCAGATTCTTGTATTTAAAGACTCTGGATTCTGTTAATTTCTTTCATCGATGTCAGGCTGCTGTGGAGCATCCTCTAGTTTCAGCATACCATTAAATGCGGAGAGATCTGCCCTGCATGCAGACTGTTACTGAGTCGTCTGGGTGTGGGGAGCACTCTTTAGAGTAAGTCAATGCCAAAGCAGTGGTAAGTCTTCCCTGGTAGAGGCTTGGATCCTGGTAATGTTATAGACAATTGTGGTTGTTTCCATAGATGATATCCATTGTTCAGTTGTTTGTGGGCAATGCCCATTCTTCTGAGGCTTGAGCCAAATCATTTTGCCAATGTTCAGGGTAAAAGGCCTAATTACATTACCAAATTTGTGTTCCCGTCTCTATTAGATAAGAACTTGTTTCTTACTCAAAAAATATAAAATATTCCTAGCCTTTAAATGTTTCTACATAATGTACAGCATCTAATAGCTTGTTTGTCCCATCAATAATTAAAATTGAAACTTTTAGCAAAATAAAAATGGGTTATATTTTAAAAGTTATATTATTTGGAGCTATAATATATAATCCTATTATTGTTACTAATCATCGTCCAACATAGTAACAATATATTAGTTACTGTCTCTGAAATTAAAATTTTGTTTTGATTATGTAAAAGGTGTTCTCTAAATATGATATTTTCTTTAAAGATAAAGAAAACTCGAAAGAATGAGTAAAATTACATTACATTATAAATTATCCCTATACTAAAAACTATTTTCAAGTTTTTTCATGATATGGATAGTATAAAGTTCAGTTATATTTATAGGGCTAGAGTGATAGCACAGCGATTAGGCATTTACCTTGTGTGCAGCTGACCTGGAATGGACCCAGGTTTGATCCCTGGCATTCCATATAGCCTCCTGAGCCTGACAGGAGTGACTTCTGATTGCAGAGCTAGGAGCAACCCGTGAGTGCCACAGGTGTGGCCCCCAAAAAAAATTCAGGTATACTTCTTGAAATTTATATGTAATGCATACTGAAAATCAGTAACAACTTAAACACAAAGTCATGATCTGTCCTATAGTTGACTAAAATGAATACTTTGCCCATGTACTCCAAAATAATTAAATCTGAAACGAATAAATATTAGTAAGAGCAATGAAAACTCATTAATTCATCTTTACTATTCAATATTATAGTCACAAACATTTGTTTTATATAGGTATTATTTGAATAACTTTAATAAAATAAAGATGTATTATTGCTATATATTTTCCTTAACAATTATGTGATGTAAACAGAACAAAAAGAAACCAAATTTTAAAATATTAATGCTCAATAATGGTTAACTGTCATATTATGTTTGTAGATTTGGAGGTGTGAATAATTTACATATATTAGTGTTTTATGTAAATAACAATTAGTTTAACATAAAATACAGTTATAATAGAATTTTACAAGGATGATATTTTAGATATGTTTCAGAATCTAACTTTCTACATAAATACTTATAAAAAGTGCTGCTTTTAAAATGGGAACATGTTAATAAATTTAAATTCCTCCCTACTTTTAGATTTTCAATATACATATTTTTTAGGACCATCAATATTGATAGGGTTATTCAGGTACAGTGCTCAGGAAACTTCCAAGGAAGTTTAGGCACCAGAGGTGATAATGAAATAAAACTGGGTCTTCTTGTAAAGCATGAAGTTATGTTCTTTGCTCTCAAAATACTATTGTTCACCTTTAGAATATAGTTGACAGATGGTATATAGATTCATAGTTTAATCACTTCAGTTTAAAAGTGGTTACAACATAGGGCCGGAGCGGTGGTGCAAGAGGTAGGGCATCTGCCTTTCTTGCATCAACCTAGGAGAGATGCAGTTCGATCCCCTGGTGTCCTATATGGTCCCCCAAACTAGGATTGATTTCTGAGCACATAGTTAGGAGTAATCCCTGAGCATCACCAGGTGATGCCCCAAAACCAAAGTAAATAAACAAACAAACAAACAAACAAATAAATTAATAAATAAAATAGGGGCTGGAGTGGCAGCGCTAGAGGTAAGGTTCTTGTGGAAGGAATAAAAAGTCAAACACTGAGGTGCAGAGTGGTAAGGCGTCTGACTTGCCAGCACTAGCCTAGAACGGATCGCATTCGATTCACAGGCATCCCATATGGTCCCCCCAAGCCAGAATCGATTTCTGAGCACATAGCCAGGAGCAACCCCTGAGAGTCAATGTGTGTGGCCCCAAAACCAAAAACCAAACACCAAAAAAAAAAAAAAAAAAGGAAAGAAAGAAAAATACAAGTGGCTACAACAATGCTGACTAGAGAGAGACAGATGTTACTATAAGTAACTTCCAGGCCAAATAAATATTAATTATGAACAATTCCACTGGATAAAACTCTTTTTTTTAATCGCTCCTAGCTTGGAGGACCACATGGGATGCCAGGGGATCGAACCTAGGTCATCCTAGGTCAGCCGCGTGCAAGGCAAATCGCCTTACTGCTGTGCCACCGCTCTGACCCCTTAACTTTTATCTTAGTTTTGCTTTTCACCCGAGCATTTTCAGACCTAGGTATTATTATTTATATATATATATATTTTATTTAAACACCTTTATTACATACATGATTGTGTTTGGGTTTCAGTCATGTAAAGAACAGCCCCCATCACCAGTGCAACATTCCCATCACCAATGTCCCAAATCTCCCTCCTCCCCACCCAACCCCCGCCTGTACTCTAGACAGGCTTTCCATTTCCCTCATGCATTCTCATTATTAGGACAGTTCAAAATTTATCCTAATAATGCATAAAACTCTTATACTCAAAATTTTCATAATCTTCATTGTTTCAAGATACATAGCAGTAAACAAATAAAATTATATTAGACTTGTCTTTCATTTACAAGTATAGTGTTAAAAGGCAAAAACAAACCACCTAACTGAAAAGAGTACTGACACAGGTACAGAGAAATAGATCACAGACCAAAATGAGGAAAACATTCAATTGTGAAGGTATTAAACATAAATTTTAACTAATTATATGCATAATAAAAATTTCATTTGCAAGTATTTTATGTTAAATAAATGTTATGTTACACTTAAAAATAAAAGAAAAATTAAAGTGAACAGTGATATTACATATGCTTAGGGATCCCTGATTCATTAAACTTATCTACCCCAAAATCTAAGAAACAGGGCCAAAACTGAGTTTGCCTTAAACATTATTGAATGAGCAAATATTTATTATACACGTATGTTCTGGTCAATAGTTTGTTAACATTAAGATGTAAACTTTTTTGTTTTGTTTTCGTTTTCAGGTCACACCCGTTTGATGCTCAGGGGTTACTCCTGGCTAAGCGCTCAGAAATTGCCCCTGGTTTGGGGGACCATATGGGACGCCGGGGGATTGAACCACGGTCCTGATCCTTGGCTAGTGCTTGCAAGGCAGAGACACCTTACCTCTAGCACCACCTTGCCGGCCTCAAGATTTAAACTTTTTTTTTTTGTGGTTTTTGGGTCACACCCGGCAGTACTCAGAGGTTACTCCTGGCTCCAGGCTCAGAAATTGCTCCTGGCAGGCACGGGGGACCATATGGGGAACCGGGATTCGAACACATGACCTCCTGCATGAAAGGCAAACGCCTTACCTCCATGCTATCTCTCCGGCCCCCAAGATGTAAACTTTTAACAGGTTAGTATAAACTTAAAAATGGTTGCAGGAAAGATTTAATTGATAAAAATTTAGAAAATATTTTAGTAACATATAAATTTGGTTTTTACAATACATTTATTGACTTAAATAGCAAATATGTGTAAAAAGGATTTTCCATAGAAATGGAACTTTAACTATTTTTACTCTGAAATTTTATCTAATTCTTTGTCTATTTAACATAGCATATAATTTAGTTATTTCTGTAAATGATATATTTTAATTAAGTATAATTATTATTTTTTAAAATGTTAGAGGCAAAGGTCACTTTTACATTCTAAATAAAATATTCATTTAATTGTCATTTAACAAATTAAACAAATCCTACCCACATCCTTATAATTTATTTTTATAGATAATCCTAACATTTTGAACATTAAAGTTTTCTCATAGCACAGTACACAGAACTGAAAAACCACAAATTGTTAATTGTTCCCCTGCACCTTTTAGTTTTCAGAGTTACTCCATGCTCAGCAGTGCTGTGGTGCCTGGAAATGAGCCCAGGTAGGCTGCATGTTAGGAAGCTCTTTGGCTTCTATACCATCTCTCTGGGCAACATTTAAATTGTTTAAATTTTTTAAAATTAAAGAAAAGTATTTTTCTTTACAGTATGTAAATTTTAATATGAAAACTAAAATGTCTATAATATGGATTATTATGCAATATAACTTGATTTGAGAAATCCATAAGTTGATAATGCTCAATGCTTCTGACCAAGAAAATAATGCAAAAGAATTTGATTAATTTTTATAATTTAAAATGATAAAGTAAAAAAAAAGTCTGCTGAACCTCTACATATAAAACAGAAATTCTAGATTACTCATAAGTTGGTTTCTGAGAAATATGTAAAATATTTACTCTTTAAAGGAAACAAATGCTATATGGATAGACATTTGTTTCACTGTGTTTATGAAAAAAACAACAAAGTGCCTTTCTTTAACCTATGAAATTGTGTTAGGCAGATGGGAGTCTTCAAGGTGTGATGTGTAAGTAGATCTTTTTTTTTTTTTAATGCTTGCTTTTTGTTGTGTGAAAATATAGGAGAACTCTTACAGGGTATTAGAACTGGAAAAAATCACTTTTTCCAAGTCTAGGACATATATTTGAATGGTATTACAGACAGTATAGGAATCAATGTGTCTATCTAATAATTTGTTGAAAGTTTCTTCTGGTCTTATACTGCTCTCATTTAAAATTACAAAACAGAAAAAAAACCAAACTCGATTAAATACAAGTTAACAGCTGCTTAAATTAATGTGTTAAAAAAAAAAAACAAGAAAAACAACCCATTAAAACTTTTGAGGTTAACTTAAACTAGTAAGCATGTGCATGGAACTAGATAAATGTTCTTTGCCCTCAATGTTTAAAGAGTTACATAAGTCTAATATCTTTAGATTATATGGTGTGCTGCTAAGAAACAATATGTACTACAACTGGGGATTTGAGGGACAAAGTAATTGTATTGTACATGGGTTCAGTTTTGTTTTTCTTAATGTTCTTTGGCTGAAAGTTCAAGGCTGGGATATCATCGATGGAACTACTGAGAATCCTGTTTATGGGTGATTGGGCTTCCACTGTAACTTTACCCTGTCCTCTTTCTTTGCATCTTTGTTGTCATAATTAAAATAATAAAAAAAAAATAATTAATAATTAATAAAAAAAAAAATTAAAAAAAAAAAAAAAAAAAAAAAAAAAAAACAAGCCTTCAAAGCTCTGTTGTGAGGCACAAATATTTACTGAAAACCTAGTATAAACAAAGTAAAATAACCACAAAAGAAATTATTTTAAGGTATTTTAATATATTTTCAAATTTTCTTTGTAAATTTTCCTTAATTATAAAACTTTTTCTTCTTTTTTTTTTTGCTGGTCTTTTTTTTCTATAAGTAACAAATAAGTAAATATCTATAACTTGAAGCTCTGCCATTTTACTACATTTTTTTCAAGTTTTCATTCATAATTGGTTATAGATATCAGACATTAGCATCAATGAAATTCAGTAGAGCATTTGCAAGTGATAAACTAAAACTATCCATCACATCACCTTATTTTCTTTGCCTCCATTCTCACCCTTCTCACTAAACAAGTTATGCACTTATGATTTCTGGGTTTGGGGGGCACTCATCATCTCTTGGTTCTGTATTCAGGTCAGACCTGACTTCCTGGTAGTGCCAGAAGGATCAAACAGGTGTCAGAAATTGAACCAGGGTCAGCAGTAGACAAGGCAGATGCCTTTCTTGCTTTATCATCTCACTGTCCAGATTTTTCATTTCTTAAAGAGACTAGAGTAATTCCAACAGGTCTGCTGACTTCTGATTACTGTTATTAAGCTAATAATAGCCTGTAGGAAGTTATGCTACTTCTACCACTCATTCTGCTACTTAACTTGTTGGGCTCCAGACATTTATTTTGGCTAAATCATGTATACTATCTAAAACAAGAGAAGGGAATATTTAATGTTCCATAGAACAGTGGAATTGATCAATCTTTTACACTAAGAATTTAGGATAATGGTAATAGAATGATAATAATAATAATAATAATAATAATGTAATACAAACATTATTGTATTTCACCCAAAATTCAAATCATATATATTTTGTCTGATTTGATACTGAAAAGAAGTGGAAACTATAGAAAAGGCAGTCATAGATAAACCTAAATGACTTTAATAAGAATACCAAATGAAATATGTGAATTTACAATAAACTGCTAATCTGATTTTTAGCACAAAGTTTTTCGACATAAATTTGCTTTCCAATTTACTAAGTAAATAATAGTACTATTATATTTAGGACAAAATTCATTTTGGGGCAAATAGATCTATCATAAATTATAAAACAATACTTTGTCAGCGGAAGAGAATGAGTGCACAAATAAAATAAAATATATAAATAGTCAAATAAAATATTTTTCGTTTCTATAAATTGAATCACAGACTTAATGTTTTCCATTAAGCCTGATATATAGTCATTCACTGAAAATAACCAACTGTTAATTATAAATTTTCCTGAGGTCTTACAGCATTTTTTTAAATTATAGGTAGTTCCAGAAGTATCTGTCACGGGTCAATCCATTCTCCACCTCTACCTTTCCTGTTTCATTAGTCATGCATTGATTTATTATGGGTAGATAGACAATCATTTGAGGAATAAGTAAATATTATCAAATTCAATATCCCTACCAACTATTTGTGTAGGATGACATTTTGTGCCTTTCTTTGTGGTCAAGGTTTGACAACCTGATGTCTATTACTATTATAATGATATTTTTTGAGAAGCTCATGTGATATTTCATTTCGATTTGAAGACATCTCACAATAAAATAAAGACTAAAATGTATCATTTCTACCTCATCTGAAAAGAAAGGGAGGCAAAGACATCCAATTCCCTAATGATCTCTCACAGTTCCTGAAACCTTATCTGCAAAACCATCATCAAATCACACACCTTTAGTGGCCAGCACAATGGTAATATTGTTGCCAAAGGATAAACTTGAAATTTTTTGGCAGAAAACTGGTTTCCCAGAAAGTTACAATGTGGAGAAAATAAGGCAAGTTTAAACAAAAATTTCAGAGGCAAACAACAGCCTACCTTTTTAACTATCATTAAATAAATGTTTTCACTTGCCAATTGCTAAAGATTCATTATATGCAGTGCCTTGCATTTCCAAATCTTTTTTTTTTTATATATTTTCACCAGTGACACAGAACTCAATATTCCCATGACCTCTCACCTGGAATAATTTCAGTAACTTTATAAACCGGCCTCTTTTCTTTAGCCTTTTGCCACACACTATTCATCCTATATCCCGGTATTGGATTCATCTAGAATCCTAATTTGAGGAAAATAAGGCTCATAATTAATCTGCTAAAACTACTTTAGTGGCTGTCTTTTGCATACAAGTTAAATACTTATGCACAATAGAATTTGGGTTATCCACAAGATTGTTTCATCACATCTCTTGGATATCAGTCACTGAGTTATTCACTATTTTCCAATCAAACCTTTGTTATCTCTCCTGGAAATTATGCCATACATTTCTACTATTCCCCTACCCTGGCAATTCCAATTATTATTTTTTGGAATTTTCCACCTATTTGCATCAATATTAACATATCCTGAGTCTCACTTATCTGCTACCCTCTCTTTAAAGAAAGGTTTTCTCAGTATAGACACACATCGTAATGACTGTATTAGTCTGTCTTAACTCTACAGTAGCTAGGGTATCAGTATAATGTTAGTTTCCTGAAAAGAAATGGCATATTTATTCAGTTGAAGAACCATCTTGCTCAATAGATGTTTACTGGTGTTACTCCTGATACACCTATTTATATTTCTCTTTTCGAGTAATAGAGACAAGACATAGACTGACTACAGGCGACAAATATAGCAATGCAAGACAACAACATCTGCATAATGCCACTTATGACAAGCATAGATTTGAGGCCTATTTTTACAGCTATTTAATCACAATAACCATTCTATGAAGTATATAATAGTAGTTTCTATTTAAAACATTAAGAAACTGAAGTGCAGAATGTATAGAATACCATGTTCAAGTCATTCAGAGTCAGATCTGAGAGAAGAGCACAGGACCAGTGGCCAGAAGCTCGGTACATTATCTGTGCCTCCAAAAGCAAAGTGGTCACCAATTACTAAAACTAAAATAAGAGGATGCCAATAATGTAATGAGTAAGCACTGATTCAATGTGTGCCATCTGACATGCTTTTGAAAACTTCATTTTTAATACAGGTGTACCCGTTTGCTAGCTCTGAGTAGAGAGAAATTTGTTTGGGAGACTGTTTTGGAAGAAGACTAGCTCACACTGCCAGGTTTTCTGAGCATGGATTTTATTTCATATAGAGCAATCTACTTTGAACTGGTGTTTGGCAACCATCTGTTTAACATAACTGTGGGATGCTTGTGAAATAAATTACATTGTGAAATTTTCTCTTTAATAAGGGGAGTGCAGACATTTTAGACCAACTTCTGTATAGAGTAAAATCATTACCATAAAACCCAATCTAATGGGCATATTCCCGAGGGGGCCCACATGTTGGCATGCCAGAGGTCACTAAGGACTGTTAAACCAGGTCAAAAGGCAGTGCAGCAGTGCTGCTAAAGAAAATGAGATAAGAAAAAAGCAGGGTTTCTATAACTGGGTAACAACAACCGAGGGAGGGACCAAAACACTTCGGCAGCTTTACTAAGACTGACATAAAGTGACCTAGGAAGCCATTAGCTTCCACATGTATCACACTCAGGATACTAATATTCTGGACTGCCAAAGTCTGTACTATACTATTGACATGATGCCACCTAAGTTCTTTCCCTTGAAGCCTTTAATAAATAGCTTCATATATTTGAAGGCAATAAGCACTTGAATTTGGCCACCAGACATAGCATTAGTTAGTTCAAAATATAGAACCGCTAAAACATACCAAAGCATAACTAACAAAGAAGAGAAAGCTTGTCATAAAATTTAGAGAAAAAACAATTTATATAAACACCTAAGAAATTTTATTAATTTAGTGTAAGATGCTTAATTTTGCATAATGATGCAAGAAAAATTCTTTTTTACTATGCACAAAACATGTGTTCTCTTCATGATTATATTCTTGTTATTTAAAGTGAATATATTAAAAAAACAAAAATTATCACAAAACAATACAGAAGGTAGAAGGTGAAATACTGAAAGCGTGAATGGGTATAAAAATAGTAGTATTTTCTGTTGCATATAATAAGAAAAATATTCTCTCCCCAAATATCATTAGATTAGGGAAACTCTAAGCAGTCATTGAAGCATACTCTGTTAGGAGTATGAGATCAAGATTCAGTGCCTTGGAGTATAAGGTCAAGTTTTTTTTCATTTATTAGATATACAACCTTAAAAATAAATCTCTGTAGCCTGATTTTTCTCATACATAAAATAATGGTTCTACCTACCTGAGATTGTTCTGAGAATTAAATACAATTATATATCTGATATCCTTAAAGCGATTTCACTGTTTAGTTATGTGTCAGTCATATGAGAAAGCATATCATGAAATTCAGAACATCAAACAAATATAGCTATAGAAGTATGTTTACTGCATCAAAGTCCAAAGATGATACAGAAAGTTTTGCGAAGTGGCATTTCAGATGTTACTTATATGTTGGGTGAGCTTTACATAATAGAGAAATTAGATATTCTTTAAGATTGGAGTGAGATGAAGGGAAAAAAAAACAAAATAAGTTGGCTTTAAGTTACACAATTTTAGATAGCATACATATATTCAAATAATAATACATTAAATAAGACATAAGAGAATTAATGTTCTCTTTAAGTTACACAATTTTAGATAGCATACATATATTCAAATAATAATACATTAAATGTTCTCTTTAAGTTACACAATTTTAGATAGCATACATATATTCAAATAATAATACATTAAATAAGACATAAGAGAATTAATGTTCTCCTATGCTCAGGAATTTCAAAGAGAAACATTTTCAAACATGAACAAGTTTATACTGTAGGCGTTATTGTATGAAGGAGAACACTCCTAATCATTCATACATTCAAAAGTACTGACTTGTGGGCCTGGAGAAGTAGCACAGCTGAAGGGAATTTGCCTTGCATGTGGCCTACCCAGGACAGATCAGGGTTCGATCTCCAGCATCCCATATGGTCCCCTGAGCCTGACAGGAGCGATTTCTGACTGCAGAGCCAGGAGCAACGTGCCCATGTGGCCCCAATACAAACAAACAAACAAACAAACCATCAAAAGTATTGACTTGTCTGCTCCCTATTAAAAAGTTTAAGGCAGCAGAGAACAAGACAGAAATGGATCATGCTTTCATGTGCTGTTTGCTTATTATAAATTATTACCTAAGATCATACAAACTCACTCCTAAACACCAGTTGCAGAATACATATTTATGCATATTTAATCTGTGCTTTGAATATTATGTTCAGAAATATGATTCAAAAACTCTCCCTGCAGAGTATGATACTATGATAAAATCTCAATACAAAAGTTGCACATAAATAAAAAAGAAATACTATATTAGATTACTATGTAAAAATATTCTTCTGAATTATAATTACATCTATTTCTGATCTTTCTTTGATAACTTCTTTCTTTACTTCTAAAATACCCTTAACCAGCTCTTTCAAACACATAACTAAAGTATAAAAAACTCTATGACAGGCTTTCTAGAGTACAGGCCAGTGTGGGGTGGGGAGGAAGGACACTTGGAACATTGCTCATAGGAATGTTGCACTGGTAAAAGATTATAATCAAAATATATTAAAAAAATCAAAAAAAAAAAGAAAAAAAATAAGGCCTCCCAATTCTTACCACAGGCTGTGTTCTTTACACTGACTTTATAGAAAGAGGAGGTACAGTAAATGCACCCCATATACAACTCAACCCAGGCATTTGCCTGGTCTGTATTGTAAATTGGAGGACAAAATATATTAAAAAATAAAAAATAAAAAATATATGTCTATGTTTATGCTAAATACTATATTGTTTTAGGGCAAGAGCTACAGTACAATGTGTAGGATGTTTGTATTGCACATAACCATTCCGGATTCTATTCCCAGCACCCCTATACAGTTCCCAAAATCCATCAAGAATGATCCCTGAGTGCAGGGCCAGGATTAATTACTGAGCACAAACTAATATGGCACAAAAAAAAAAAAGAAAAAGAGCAAAAAAGCATAGTTTACTGGGGTTTTACTAATATTATTTTATTAATATCTTATTAATATTATTTTAAATTTTATTTTATTAAAATTATTGTGATCTACAAAGTCCTTCATAGCTAAATTTCAAATATACAGTGAGTAATGGCCATTCCAAGCACCAGTGCTAACCTCCCTCCACCAATGAACCCAGAGTACATCCTACACTATCCATCACTCTTTGCCCCTGGCCTGCCAGTATAACAGATCTATTTAAGTTTAGATTGTTAAAGTTTAGGTCTTTTGAGTCTATTGTCCTTGACTTTGGCTTGGATATTTAGTTCTGTCCTTATTTTTTCTCCACCAATGCATTCGAGACCACTTAGCCCTTGGCCCCCAGCCTTTCTTTTTCCCTTTCTTCTTAGTAGTTTATTGCTATTTAACTATAGATTTGATATATTTGAGTCCAGTTAGTATGATTCTTTGTTCTTTCTAAAATATTTGACTGCTTAGTGTCTCCTATGGTTCTACACTAATTTTGGAATTTCTTTCTGTTATAAAAATTATTAGAACACATTATTAATTCTAGTCTATTAGCAATGAATCTTTTATTTGTATATAATTCATTTATCCCCTAAGTATCTTAAAGTTTTCAGCTTTAGTGTTCAAATCTTTCCCAGCTTTGGTCAAACTTCTTCTGTGTATTTTACTCTTTCTACTAAAAAGTTATATATTATATTTTAGTTTTCATTCCTGCTATGTATAGAAATGTAACAAAATTTTGAGTTGTTTTTAATCTTGAATTAATATCTTTTATAAGAGGCACTACTAGTGTTTATTCTAATATACTTTTATATTTTTATATAACATAATATTAGTATACATATTAGAATATTCTAATATAATTTTGTAGTTTTTAACTCTAGTACTATAAATAAAATAGTACTTTATTTATTATGATCCTAGTATAATATAAATAAAATACTATTATTTATTACTTCCTATCTGAAGATTTCTATTTTTATCTTAAAACAAAAAATACATATATTAAGGTGCTAAAATAAAATAACTGTGAACAGATAAATACTATATCAAATAGGCATATACACAACACATATTGGGATAGTTTTACTCTACCAGAAAAAAAAAAATTCTGCTGTTTGTAACAACAGGGATGAGCCTTGAAATCATCATGCTGACTGAAAAAAAAGTCATACTAAAACACATATTTTATTGTATCACATATATGAGGAGGCTCAAAAAATTCACAGAAACATTTAAAAAGTGGTTGTCAAATGCTGGAGAGATGAGGAAATGGGAAGAGACTTTTTAAAAGGACACAAAACTTCATCTTTAAGTTTAATATGGTCTTATAGTCTGAGGATCTAATGTGTAACTTGGTGACTGTAGCAAGTAACACCATATTGTGTTTAAGTTTGCTAAGAGAATGAATTGAAAAAATTTTCACACACACACTAATGTTAAATGCAGAGGTGATGAATGTGTTGATTAACTAGATGGAAAGAATCATTTCACAATGAATAGTTTAAAATACTTATTATTTGGCAACAATGCTTCTATAATGGTGTAATGCAGGAATAATTTAAACAAATCAATAAATATAATTTCTTATACGAAATATGATTCTAGATTTGAAATTCAGAAGAAAATCTAATTTTGAGCTGATGCATTATAACCCTTTCATTGAATGCTTAAAGAAAACAATCTTACATTTATATTCTAATGACTTATGAAGTTATAAGTAGATTAGAGCATGTTTCACTGTGCACGAACATTTACATATAAACATACTATAATTTCTTGGAACCAAGCAGGTATACTCAGGCAAGGTGTTTTTAATGAAGCAGTTGTTGTTAGTAACTTAAGTAAAAAAAAAAAAAGTGAAAAGTAAATAATGTGTCATTCTTGTGTGTTTTTTTTTAGGTGAATATTGGTTGGTATAGGAATGGAGCAAAAGTAAGTCAGCATTTGAAAAACTTTAAAACCTAATCAAAATAAAACAACAACAAAAAACATTTGCTACAACCTTAACAAACTTTTTTTTTATCATAAACTTCTTGACTCAATGAAGTTAAAAAGACATTTTTGAATTTTTCTATTTTGTCCTCCTGGGGATGTGAACCCTGCCATTATGTATGGCTTGCGGCTGTTTGCAAGTTTCCTCCCCATCTGGGACTAAGAGGCAAATTGCAGGTTTCCAGGGAGGGGGAAGGCTGTTAGGGTAGGGACTGTCTCAGTGCTTCACATGGACTATGCCAAGCCTGCTGATACAAGCAACCATGCTCCTGCAACAAGTTATACAATAGGTTTTGTATTTTAACTTACTGAAAGAAAGAAAAAAAAAAAGCTGAGTTCAGCTTTCATTTCATACACTTTCAAGAGTCTTCCTTTGCTTGGAGAGCACGAACACATGCACTGTGAAAAGTCATTTTGCTTTTTTTTTTTTTTTACCTCAAAACGAATGACATTCTTTCTGGTTACAAGAATGCCCCGAACCTACATATTGTCACATCCAACTAACAAAATTCACTGTCCTCTACCATGATGCTCCTTTGCTGGCTTTTTCAACGCAGCACATGCTTGCTAAAAGTACCTAATTCTGTGGAAGCTGTCAGCAATTACTGCAATGAACTTTAAATATTTTTCCTCTAACTACAGTAGAATTCTAGAAATAATGACACAACTTCTCCCTGACTAAAAATGTCAAGCTGACCACTCAGAAATTCAAGCTTGGGCTTTTCCAGGAAGGACCAAATGATCAAACATTTTATAAGCCCTCCATTTTTATCTCCAGTTCCATAACTACACTACCTAACACCTTACAGTATAGCAACACCTTCTGGGACAAGCTGAAACTAAAACAAACCACAAAGGCTGCCACCTGAACAGAGTTAACAATGTGTGCAAGATGGAGCTATATTATTTTTCCTGAACCTGACTGTATCATTTGAATTACTGTCATTGTTTTCCTCATAGTATTATTCTAAGAAGTTCAAAAAGTTTCATAACTAATTTAAGCAATGGCTAAATAGCCTTTAAATAGGCAATACTATTTTGTACACTCTAGTGTTTTATATATAAATATCTGGATGAGATTTATTGAGTTTTTTTATTCAATTAGCATACTTGGCAAAATTTAAAAAATGATCTCAAAATTGGGACTTTATTAAAGTCATGAAACCTTAAGCTCTAAGAACACTCTCAAGCCACAGATTTATAAGGCTAATAGGAAAGCAATAAAACAGTTTTTTAAATAGCATAGTCATCATATGAAATTCTGTTAATGATCAATTTTAGCTCAGACAGATATCAAAAATGAAGTGTAAAATTAAATAGATTTTAAATGACATATATTTAAATAGCATGAAAATAGGGTTCACAAGACATAGAACAAAGGAAAATAGCTTCCTAGAAAGAAATCTTATTTAAATGTAGTAACAAGAGAGATGACTATCTTTTGAAATTATTTATATATAATAATGTGTACTTTGGAAAGCAGTGCTGGAATTCAACATCTCGAAATGCATTGCCTTTAATAATGAGATGATCTCTCTACATGATTCATTTTTTAAACTTTTTTTCTTTATTTAAGCATCTTGATTACAAATATGATTGTGATTAGGTTTCAGTCATGTTAAGAACATCCCCCCTTCACCAGTGCAACATTCCCACCACCAAAGTCCCAAATCTCCCTCCATCCCACCCCACCCCCACCTGTACTCTAGACAGGCTTCCCAGTTCCCTCATTCATTCACATGATTATGGTAGTTCTCAGTGTAGTTATTTCTATAACTGCACTCACCACTCTTTGTGGTGAGCTTCATGGAGTGAGCTGAAAGTTCCAGCCCTCCTCTCATTGTCTCTGAGGATTGTTGCAAAAATGACTTTTATTTTTCTTAAAACCCATAGATGAGTGAGACTATTCTGCATCTCTCTCTCTCCTTCTGACTTATTTCACTCAGCATGATAGTATACCCTAGGAATACAAAAATACAATACAAAAACCCCTTCCTCTCACCTATATTTATTGCAGCACTATTCACAATAGCCAGATCTGGAAACAACCAAGATGCCCTTAAACAGATGAATGGCTAAAGAAACTGTGGTACATATACACAATGGAATATTATGCAGCTGTCAGGAGAGATGAAGTCATGAAATTTTCCTATACATGGATGTACATGGAATCTACATAATTCTTTTCCATAAAAAAATACTTAAGAAGAAAATCTTGGGGCTGAAGTGATAATACGGTGGAAGGGTACTTTCCTTACATTTAGCAGACCTCATTCAATCCCTGAGACTCTATCTGATTCCCTTAGAGTCTAGATCCACCAGGAGTGATCCTTGTCCAAGAGCTAAGAATAAGCCCTGAACACAGCTGGGTGTGACCCCAAAGACAAAAACAAATATTATAATAAAAGTAAATAAAATTAAGTTTAAAAGTAATTTCATAAGGCAGTCAATGCACATTTATGATGTAAAGACCTATAACTAGATATTGTGACTACTCGAGATATTAGGATAAACCATCAAGTATATTTTAGAATAGCTAGAATTAAAGACCAATGTTGTTAGTTCTTTGAAATAGGTAGAGCACTAGGAAAATATACTTCTCAATAATGAAATACAAAATTGGAGAAAAAGAAAAAAGATGGAAAGAGAAAATGATGATGACCAGGTATCTCAAAACTGTACAAGGAAGAAAACAAATAAAGGATCTCCAGGCTACAGGAATCCATTCTTTCTGTGAGCCTGTCAGAAAAGGGTAGAATGGAGGGAATCAATAAAAAAATAGAGAAAATTACTAACATTTAGTGAGAGCTAATTTAGTTGAGATTCCTTTACATTAGTACCTTACCTCCCAGGCAAATATTTCTGGTAGGTATTAGTTTCCAGGAAGTAATGGAGTAAGATTAGGTATAACAAAATTATACCATGCTTCTAAGCAGCACTGTACTCTCATAATGTACATTAACTGACTACAGCAGACACTAAGTGTGTATGAGGGAGAAAAGACTTCAAATTCAACCAATATAAGAATTCAGAATTTATGCTATAAATAAAACTACCCTAACGTATTTCTATTTTATTAAGTGCCAAACAAAAATTTACTTGTAACATCTCAGAGTATTAGAGAATAGTTAAATATATAAAAATAATCAACCAAATAAAAACTAACACACAAATAACAGAAAGTTACCTTTTATAAATACAGGTGTGTAGAGACTGAAGAGATAGTACAGTGAATAAGGCATTTGCCTTGTACTCAGCCAACCTAGGTTAGATCCAGGGATCACAAATGGTCTCCCAAGCACAGCTAGTAGTAAATTTATTTTTGGTTTTGGCCACATCCGGTGATACTCAGGGGTTACTCTTAGCTATGTGCTCATAAATTGCTCCTGGCTTGGGGGACCATATGGGACACCAGGGAGTCAAACCCCCAGTCTGTTCTTGGTCAGCCATGTGCAAGGCAAACACCCTACCACTGCACCACCACTACAGCCCACAGGGTAATTCTTGAGTGCAGAGCTAGGAGGAACCAATGAGCACAGCTGAGCATAGCCCCAAAATTATAAATATAAATATACATATATATATATATGCTTTTCATAGAAAAGCAGTGAATGCAACCAGATGAAATATATGCTTTCCATAGAAAAGCAGTGAATATAACCAGATGATAGCAAGAATATGACTTTTCTACCTGGTTTTAGGATGGCAAAAGCTGAGTTTATTGAATAAATACCTGGTGTACACTCTTTTTTCCCCAGATATTCTAATAAAAGTTAAAATACAATGACAATAAAGTCAAACACAGTATTATACTCCTAACTTTGAGCCAAAGGTCTTGAAGATGAAAATCCTAAAAATAAAGTCTCTCAGCAAAGAGAGAAGTTAAGTTTAACAAGTTCAGAGCATTTGTTAACATACTCGAGCAAAAAATTTGATGTACTCCCTCCCTTGTCTTTACTAAAAATAATTTCATTTCGCTACTGTTGTAAAATTTTGCTTTCATTGTGTGAACATCTAACAAAGCACCATTATTTACAGCTAAAATACACATGTCTCTATTGAAAGTTTTATTTAAATAGATTATCTACAACACTAGCAGAAATAAAATTATCTGTTTGTCTTTTGTCCTCAGAAAATCAGTTCTGCAATAAGTGCAAAGTCTTTGAAAAAAAACTTAACGAAAACATACAAAGTTGAGTGAAATCTAATATAAATGTTCTTCAACACATTATAATCATCATCGTTACATAGTTCGTTCTGACAAATAATGGAACATATGATCAAAAGGCAATGGCTTGGTTTACATTTCTGTTTGCTGATGATTCTCACAAGCTTTCACTATACTGCCATATTATCAGTCTTAATAAAATTCACTTGTCAGCTCCACTTTGAAAGAATGAATTCTAGCCTTGCATGACAAGGGACAATTAGAATCTCTTTTCTTAATCAAATCAGGTGATGATGATAAAGATGAAGATTATGATGATGATGAAGATGATGATGATGATGAAAAAAAGCAAGCACTTGAGTGACAACTTTTGTTACTAGTTGGTCAGAATGGTTCAGATTTCAGATTCCTTTTCTAGGCATTTTTCCCCATTGCACCAGTGATCTCAAATATTATGTAAGCTGTTTCATTTCTTTATCCTCAGTCCTCAAGTAGTATACAGCAAACAAACTAGCTAAAGCTACAATTCACTTTCTTACAATGGTTAAGCAATAATAGAGAGTTCAGAGTTTATTTCTGGTTGCAAACTGTATTGCCATTATCATGTTGCATCTTGAGTACATTAAAGCATTAGCATACAATCTAAAATAAAGAAGACAGAGGTACCTGTCTACATAATTTGGCTGAATCATACACTTTTATAAGATTTGGTATATTGCCACACCTGTTATTAAGACTGATAAGAGGTCACGTTTACTAGTATTTTATTCCATTTATACAGTACTTTTCAGGAATATATAACACATAATTGGCTTCATACCCACCTCTAGTGTTATTTTAAGCTTTTGATGAAAAGCACTAAAAATGGCAATACAATGAAAATTAAGAATATCTTTGGGGGCCGGAGAGATAGCATGGAGGTAAGGTGTTTGCCTTTCATGCAGAAGTCTTTGGTTCGAATCCTAGTGTCCCATATGGTCCCCATGCCTTCCAGGAGCAATTTCTGAGCATGGAGCCAGGAGTAACCCCTGAGCACTGCAGGGTGTGACCTAAAAATCACCAAAAAAAATATCTTTGGGGTCAAAGCAGTGGTACAGCAGTAGGGCATTTGCCTTACACATGGCTGACCAAGGATGGACCATGGTTTGATCCCTTAAGCCAGGGGCAATATCTGAGCACATAGCCAGGAATAACCGCTGAGCATCACTGGGTGTGCCCCCATAAAAAAAAAAGAATAGCTTAAAACATATGAAATTTAACACAACCCTTTAATGGTTTGAGTAGCAAAATTCTGTTGAACTCTGTTGAACCTGCTGAACCCTATTGAACCCTGAATTTTTATGCTATAAATTTTATTCTACTTAAAATTCTGTAACATCAAATGATGCTTAATTTATTCATTTATTAATGCAAAACTTAAACGTATATGAGAATACTGAACATCCAATACAAACATAGAATTTTTTTCTGGTTCTAATGAGCAAATACTTAAAGAAATAAAAACTCTCATTTCCTTAAAATCTATCTAACCATCAATAAGTTGTAAATCTTTAATTTTCATTATCTGGGACTGAGGGAAGGAAACATCTTTTTCTTAAGAAATATCACAAATAATGATTGATAAAAATTTATAAATGTATCAAATTTTGCAGGAAGAAATTATTTTTATACACCAACAACAAAATTAGAAGATACATAACTTATATTAGTGCTTAATGTTGGACTTTAATGCCTAAAAATGGGCATGAAATTATAACTACTTCCTAATGAGTAAAAGGAAAAAAACAACAAATTTCACATGTATCACAAAGAATATTTTTAAAGCTTAATAGTAACATATTCTAGGGAATTATTGCAGAAATTTTGTCTCAGAGTAAAAATCACAGTTATTACAGTTAATTATCCAATGCCTTATGGCAATTGATACAATGGACATAAATCTTTGGCGGATATAACTTCTATAGTCAGATAGGAGAAAAAAATTTACATATGCTTTTTTAATTTTATTTTGGGTGCTCAGGACTTACTCAAATTCTGCACTCAGGGATCACTCCTGAAAGAGTTTGGAGTACTGGTGGGATACCAGGGATCAAAGCTGAGTTGGCCTCATGCAAAGTAAGGGTAGTTTTACTTGCTAAACTATCACTTCAGTCCATATCTTTTTACTTGAAAAGGCACTACTCATATTAAGGATATATAACATATATCAATGAATTGAAAACCATTAAGTCAATAATTTTATAGATAATGTAAATTAATATAAATCAAAATGATATGGAGAACTTTCCTAATACAAAATTAGAAGTTTAGAAAAGGTAAATATCAATCATATTAAAATTATATAATAACCATGAAGAATTTGTAGTTAAATTTCACTCAGAATTGAGATTCTGTGCTGTAATTCAGTATTTACCAATAATGAATATTCTGATATATCAATTTCATCTAGGAAAATATTCTCCCCTCATATATTCTATAAAATTTCACTGTTCAATGTTTTAGCATGTTAAAACTTTGATATACTGTAGTACTATTACAATATACATTAAATGTAAACTTATTTCCTCAGGCCAGAGAAATAGGCCTGATCACTAAAAGATATTTTCCTCAATTTTTTTTCTGATTAGGGGCATATGTTTTAAGAAATAATTCTAAAACAGTCTACAAATTCATTGTTTTTAGCCACTCATCTACAGTACTGATACCTGATTATTAATATTATTTATTTATTTATTTATCTTTGGTTTTTGGGCCATACCTGGTGATGCTCAGGGGTTACTCCTGCCTATGCGTACAAAAATCGCTCCTGGCTTCGGGGGGGCCATATGGGATGCCAGGAGATTGAACCACAGTCTGTACTAGGCTAGTGCATGAAAGGCAGACACCTTACTGCTTGCGCCACTGCTCTGGCCTGATTATTAATATAATTTAGAAGGTTTCACCTAAGGAGAAATATCAAGGTATATACTGACTTATTTTATTTTATTCAGGGAATACTTATTTTTATTATTATTCAAATATTGCCCTGTCATTATTTGCCATGCTTTATTTTCATTAGTCAATAGTATATATAAGGAATTAAATATCACTAGAAAACGTTTTCAAAAAGTTATGCCACAGTTAGTGAAATCATCAACTGGAATAGTCTATCTTAATGTTCATCAGGAAAAATATCATTTTAATACTTAATATTAGCAAAGAAATATAGATATAAAAACTAGGCCACAAACAGGTAAAATAATAAGAATGTCTCTCTTACTCTGGATGTCACATAAGTACATATTTATCAAATCTTAGTTTATGATTATACACAAATACTACAGTTAGGAAACAAAGTATATCTGTCTTTAATATAAACTAATATAGAGTGGCGGACATAAATTTTACTTTGACAACTGGCATGGTTGGCAGTATTTATTACACACTCCTAAATATTAATTTTAGCTCAAGAAAAACTACTTGAGAAAGTATATATCAAATGAAAAAAATCTAGAATTTCATTAATTCATTTATATCACCATCATAACCATTATTTTATTTCCAGTAAGCACACTTTATTTTAATCATTATCTTCCTGATAAAAAAATCACATACAATATTTTAATTTTATTTATAATTTACTATAGTTTAAGCACTGCTATACAATATAAAGAATATAGAAATATTTATTATCTTCCTTCACATGCAATAAGAATACTCCAAACATTTGACTTTATCAAATCAAGTAAATGAACATCACAGTAAGACCAGAGAGGATGTGAAGTCACAGGTTTTCAAACATTAAGTCCCTGATAATCAGGGAATTGCAAATCAAAATAATATTAAGCTATCACTTTAACCCAGTGATAACAGGTTAAATTACAAATGCCAGAAACCATCTGAGCTGGCAGTGATGTAGAGAAAAGGTGTATTCAAGTTGGTGGATTGCAAATGATGTAACTTCTACGTAAAATACTTCTCAAAAAACTGAAAACAAAACTATCATCAGATGTAACAATTCCACTGCTTGATATCTATCCCAAGAAAGCAAAACAAAAAACAGATTCAAAAAGGACACTTGCGAAACTATGTGCACTGTAGTGCTATTTACAATAGCCAAGATCTGGAATTAACAAAAGTGCTCACAGCATCTGAGTGGAAAAAGAAATTATGGTATGACTACTCAGCCCTAAGAAAAGAAGCATTTTGCTAGGATGGAAGATCCTGGTGAGAACTATATAAACCACACTGAATCTTGTTAGGTTAGCTACATTAATCAAAACAAAAACAAAAACAAAAACAAAACAGAACAGTAAATACTAAATAACCTTATTCAATTTTGATAAATAAAGAAACAAACAAGTGAATAAGCAATGCCTAATGAAAAGAAATCCTGACAATAGCACTGAGTTGAGTAGGCTCAGTAGCAGGGTACCAGAAAGTAGAGATGGTCATTGGGACATTATGAGAAGGAACCTAGAGACAGTGGTAGAATGATACTGGCACTTTTATGATACATATGGAGCAGTAACAATCCATGTCTAAATCATAAAATCTAGCTGTACATATTACTTTAATGAAATAAAACTTGATACTAAAAATAAAACTGTACTGGCTAAAATATTTTACAAGGATCACCGTTTGTAAAAGCAGTAAAGATTTTAAACCTCACTTTTTAAAACCTTTTTTGCTGCTTGAAATCATCTAAAATTTTAAATAGACATTTTATCAGATTAAAAATTAATTATGTGGCTAAAGCAATAGCACAGTGGGTAGGGCCATTTGCATAGCACGCAGCAACCTGGATTTGATCCCTGGGATCCTAAAGGGTCCTCCAAGACCCCACTATTGCTTCCTGAGTGCAAAGTCAGGAGTTACTTCTGTGTACAGCCAGGTTTGACCCAAAAGCAAAATAAAAGATAAAATTATATTTCCTAAAATGCCAATATAATGTTAAATTGTTTCCAAGAATTAATTGATCACATGGGGATGGAAAAATAATAATAATAACAATAACAATAATAATAATAATAATAATAACAACAACAACAACAATATGCTTTGAATGTGACTAACCCAAGTTCTACCTCCAGGTTCCATCTCCAGAACCTCATGTTTCCTGGAGGCCACAAGGTGAGTAGCTCCTTAACAACACTGGGTGTAGCCCCTCAAACAAAAACAAATAGAACAAAAAAGAATAAAGTGGTCATATATATTGTGAAATAGTTGTTCACTGATATGGAAAGGGTTGATTACATTTGCCTCAAAACACCAAACAGCTGTTTCTAGTATACATACATATATATATATTAATAAAAATAATGATAAATCTAAATATAATCAAAAATATATCATATAAAATGGAAAACTATTTGAAATAAGAGTTATTAGACATTAATAAAATGGACAAATAGTTTATAATGATTATATTGACATAAGTGTAAATTTATATTTACCTAATCAGCATATGGTTTTTACCTATATTTGAATAAAATGAAATGAATGTGAAGTGCTTTCTTTCTAATTCTAAAGCAAATTAAATTTAAACTTTGATTCTATAATAGTTTTTAATTAAATATTTAATGTATAAATAAAAACATGGGATGCTTTTGGTCCCCTTTATATAATATTATATAATACATGATCGTTTATTTTTAACTATATGGAAACACTTCTATATGATTTTATTAATTGTAAGAAATCTCAAAGAAGTCCTATTTTTATGTTCAAGTTCTAATTCCTTGCTTTCTTTTAAAGCATTAAGTTGGAATATAAAGAGCCTTATAACTAAATTAAAAACAATTTCATGTGACTCTAGATTGTGAGAAAATGCTCAAATAGAGTGAAAGAACTGTGTAACAGTTATAGGGTATTTAATAATTACATATGTATCTACATTGAATGCATGAAATTCATTGAATCTGTAGAAAATGGTAATCTGCTTAACTTCAGCAACAATTCTTTAGCTGAAAAATTCCAATGAAGAATTACAGTTCTCTAAACTATAATGATCATGCAGGTTGGCTTAGGGACATTTATATTTCTTTCTACTTAAAAAATTACACTATGATCTCAGTAAAAAAGTAATATACTTATTATTTCAGATCTTATATTTAAAAATATGGCCTGAAGTTGCTAAATTTGACCTTATTTATTGTAAACTTTTTTTAAATGTTATTCTTAATATTTAAATAAAAGACTCTCTTTAAATTAGAGAGATTTTCTATCATTTACCATACATTTGTTCTTTAATTCACATTCCATAATTCACATTACATAATTTACATACATTTAATACATAATGACATAATCTTATATCATTTTCTAAATAAAACCTGCTATATGAAATTATGAATTATTTTATCTGAGTTTATATTATGATGGCATGCAACTCAGATAAGCTTCATAGTTAACAGAAAATATTCAAATCTGCCCTCTAAAATTTCACACTATAATATAAAGTTTATGTATTTCCAATACACATGTTTAAGAGACTGAATTATAGAAATCTCAATTTCATTTACATAAAAATCATATATCAAGTTAGACTGAAGGTTGAATGGCTTACATTTTTATTGTTTCTATTTATGTTTTTTTCATCATGTTGTTTTATATCAAAATTCAATGCCTTTATTCCGTATTGAAAGTGTGGTTTGAAAAGGAATTCTCCATTTTGGTGAAAAAAAGATAACTGCATTATTTTTTTTTTTTTCTTTTCTTTTACGAAGGGGGTGATATCCAGCAGTACTAAGGCTTTATTCCTGGATCTGTACCCCTGTGGTACTTGAGAGAATATATATGCAGTATCAAGGAATGAATACGGGTCAGCTGTTTGCAAGGAAAGCACTCAACCTAGCCTGTTCTGCCTTATTTTGACCATTGAGTTCTCGATCATCTATTTCATAAGCATGAATCAGATAGACAACTCCCACAGCAAAATGGAGCTATGGTATCATTTTTTTTTCACACTAAGTTATTCTTCACTCCTATATTAGTATATCACATGCAAATTAAATGAAAGGTCTAAATGAAACCTTCTCTACAAAGTTTCTTTTCTATTTCCAGAACAGACAACAGGACATCAGAGTATGGTGACACTAATTTTTGATAAAGCAGATTAATATAATAGTACTATTCCATACTATGAAATTCATGTATTGGGGAGGAAAACCCACTTCAATATTTCATCCTCCATCTAAAGAAGTCTCCATCCAAAAATCATTATCTTAAATTCTTGTATGTTATACGGAGTTGATATTTAAATTGTCCTATTGTCCTAGGACATGGGGAAATAAATGATTGAAATTGTAAGTAAAATGGTGTAAAGTGTAAATAAAGTCTATCACCATTTAATTTTGACTTGCAGCCACATTCAGTTTTCCCAAAGAGTCAACACTATTAAGGTATCTAATTTAAATTGCAGCCATATGTTAATTCACCTTCTACTGTTAAAACTATTTTGTCCTTCCAAAAAAACTGATGGAAAATATCAAGCAAAATTCTTGATGAATACTTCAAAACTTGAAACTATATAGGCAATTCCACTTCCTATAATTTTTAATAGAAAGGTGAAAGTAACTAAATAGATAAAAATACTCTTAAAGAAAGGTAAAAAAAACAAGTTTGACTTATAATTTTATTATAGTATGTATATAAGCAGATCTTCCCATTCATTCTCTATATATTTTAGTATATCTAGTATGTAAATATTGATATGTTAGCAAGAAGGGGGTATCGTTTTTCTAAAAATACTGTTTTAATAATTTCCAAAGAAAATAGAGGAATGCTTTAAAATAATTTAAGAGATAAAGTAGTCTGGATTTTTGCTAGAGAAAGAAAAAATGTATTAAATGTATAAATAGTTATAAAATTAAATAAACACAAATAAGTATCATGTGTATATAAATATGTAGAAATAAGTATTAATTTATATGATAAAATACAAGTGATTCATTAAAAATGCCAGTTAATTTCTTAAACATGTCAAATCAATTACTCCTTAAAAGAAAGGAAAAAAATGTGAGAAAGCAATTCAATTGATCAATTAATCAAGTCAAGAAATCTAAATATTAAAATATAGTATCTTTAATCCAAGAGGAGCCTTGGCAGTGAATAAAATATGGCCAAAAAGCATCCCTTAATGATGCATTAAAAAGAGACCTGGGGGGGCCGGGCGGTGGCGCTCGAGGTAAGGTGCCTGCCTTACCTGCGCTAGCCTAGGAGACGGACCACGGTTCGATCCCCCGGCGTCCCATATGGTCCCCCAAGCCAGGAGCGACTTCTGAGCGCATAGCCAGGAGTAACCCCTGAGCGTCACCGGGTGTGGCCCAAAAAAAAGAGACCTGGGTCAGACTGTTAGCACAGCAGTAAGGCCTTTGCCTCACACGTGAATGATCAGGACAGATCTGGGTTGGATCCCCAGCATCACATATGGTCCCGGAGCCTACAAAGGGCAATTTCTTTTTTTTTTTTTTTTTTGTGGTTTTTGGGTCACACCCGGCAGTGCTCAGGGGTTATTCCTGGCTCCAGGCTCAGAAATTGATCCTGGCAGGCACGGGGGACCATATGGGACACTGGGATTTGAACCAATGACCTCCTGCATGAAAGGCAAACGTCTTACCTCCGTGCTATCTCTCCAGCCCCTACAAAGGGCAATTTCTAATCACAAAATCAGGAGTAATCCTTGAGTGCTACCAGTTGTTGCCCCCCCCCAAACAAAACAAAACAAATAAAGACATAGATAAAATGCAAGATTATGTGTAGTGTAAGAATTAAATGTTGAAAAATATTTTACAAGAATTTATTAAATTAAACTCTAATCCACTGCTAGTGGGAATGTCGTCTGAGTCAATCTTTGTAGAAAACAGTTCAGAGAGTCCTCAGTAAACTTAAAAATAAGCTTCCATATGACCAAGCAATTACACTTTTGGGAATCTATCACTAGGACTTAAAAAATCATTCAAAAAACATATGCACACCATTATTTATTGCTGCAATGAGTATAATAGCTAAGGTACAGAATCAGCATAGGTTTCTGACTACAGAAGAATGAAATCATGTAATTTGTGGCAGCTTGGTTGACTGTCACTGGAAGATATTGAGTGAAGGAAGCCAGAAGAAGAAAGACAAACACAAGATGATCTCACTTACATATGATATATAAAATACTTGTATTAGAAAATGTAATGAGGGCCTGGAGAGATAGCACAGTGGTGTTTGCCTTGCAAGCAGCCGATCCAGGACCAAAGGTGATTGGTTCGAATCCCAGTGTCCCATATGGTCCCCCGTGCCTGCCAGGAGCTATTTCTGAGCAGACAGCCAGGAGTAACCTCTGAGCAATGCTGGGTGTGGCCCAACCCCCCCCCCCAAAAAAAAAGAAAAAAAGAAAGAAAATGTAATGAACTAAAGGGGAGAATGCCTAGATCAACCTTGACCACAGAGACTAGTAAAGACAGGACAGAGAAGAAAAGAATAAGGCTGGAATAAAGATGATAAAGGAAAGGAATGGAGGAAGAAGGGTCTGGGCTTTGGTTATAATAGGGATGTTAGGCAGTGCTATGACTATACATTCAAAGCCAAGATTGCAGGTGCGGGAGGGTGGAGGATGTTGGAGAATGGGAGCAATGGTGATGAGTGTTGACACAGGAAACGGGACTGGTGTTGAAGTTTTATATGCCTAAAATGCAACTATTAATAATTTTGTAAATCCCAGTTTTTTTACTTAAATTAAAAAATTTAAAATAATTTCTTAAATTCAGTAAATTTTTCTTAGGCCTCTGAATAAGTTTTAGAAGCAACATGTATTTAGCATCCAAGTTTTTGTTACAAATTTAAGATTAAGTATCTAGATTAATCATAGCAAAAAATGCATTAATTATAATTAAACAAACTAGGGATCAGCAGACATATCTCTGACTCAAATCTAAAAATAATCCTAATAATTTGATATTTAATACACAAGTTTGAAAAGGCCATTTAGTTAAATTTTTCCTGTAATCCACTAATCGACTTAATAAGTACAGAAAATTTGGCACATACTTGATACATTTTAAATTAATTGTAATTAATAAAATCCAATTCTTAATTATAATTAATTGTAATTCACAAAACATTATGACATTGTTAATGTTTCTGATATTAATACAGTGTATGCAATTCCACAAAAAATAGCCACCTTCACCTTGTTTTTATGCCACATCCAATCTGATGTTCTTCCCCTTCTCTCCACCCTTCTCTCTCTCTCTACACACACACACACACACACACACACACACACACACACACACACTTTACTTCTTGATAATCAGTTTTGTAGTCCAAGTTGTGAAAGACTTGTTATTGTTCAAACTATCTATTCTTCTGTTAATTTCTCTATATTCCAAAAATTACTGCAGCAAATCAGAGGGAGAAGGGAAGAAGGATGAAAAAAAGTCTTTATCTATACTATATCTTTTAGTGTCTGGATGTACTTTTAAGAATAAATGCATTGTAACTGATAAATTATTTAAGAGTTTTACTTAATATTAAATTGGGCAATATGACAATGCAGAGGTTAGTCAAATAAATTGTAAAAAAGTTTTCCCCATAAAATTCAAGTTCAGACTCTAGATTGAGTGCAGCAAGTAGTTCAGAAAGACTCTCAATAAAATATAAAGATGATCAGAAGTTATCTTAGCAATCAAAAAGGTGGAAGATGGCCTCAAAATATATTAGCAACAAGATATAGACAAAGAAAGAAGATGTGATCACAGACCAACTTTGAATGAGTTAAGTAATACCTCAAAGAATATTTAAATTGAAACACTAAAATTCACCAATCAAACTGGCTGGGAGAAAATCCAGGCAAAGACACTGACATATACACAAAATCATAAGGATAAAAACTGTCATGTAAATGTTGATTAGAAACTAGGCAGGTAGAAAGTGGGAAAGAATGTTTATAGGAATGAATCTCAAGTTTGGGCCATATGAAACTAACTGAGTAACAAGATTAGACCATGAGTAGTATCAATATAATTCTCTACTCAAAGAGTGAGTTTCTCTGCAACTACTAATTTCCTCTTGGGTTAGCAACCAGAATCTACAAGTATATTTAGTTTTTAAGCCTGCAAAATTAAGGAGATTACTGAGAACACTTTAATAAAAACTAAACTACAGATCTAACAAAGGACAATATAGACTAGTGTAACATACATTAAAGTCAAAGAAAATAAATCTGATTATAAGTGACTCAGCATTTCTGTTAAATATAAGATCTGTGAAACTTCAAATGGAAATTTATTTTGCTAGTTCTGCTTTATTCAACACTGATAAATGTAAGTTGAAATAATTTATTATTTAATATAGCAGCAAGAAATAAATACAGAATGAGGACTGATCTATAAATAATATTTTGGGCTAATACAACAGTTCTTGGGTGCTTGCTTTGAATGAGGCCAACATGGGTTCCATTCCCAGAACCACATATGGTCTCCTGAACCCACCAAGAGTTTCACTGAATGTAGAAATCTTTAAGCAATGATAAGTGTGATACTAGAATAAAATATTTTCACAAACTTTGGGGAATATAATGAATAATAAAGAATGAACTTAAAGTAAAAAATCATAGTAGGGACCAAAAAGGTAGCATATGTGGCATGCCAGAGGTTCGATTCCTGGTACTGCATGATCTTTTTTTTCACCTGGTGACACTCAGGGTTTACTCCTGGCTATATGCTCAGAAATCACTCCTGGCTTGGAAGCCCATATGGGACGCTGTGGATTGAACTGAACTACATCCTGGATCAGCTGTGTGAAAGGCAAACATCCTACTTCTGAGCTACCACTCTGGCCCCCTGATACTGCATGATCTTAAGAGCACTGCTGAGACCAACACCCAAGCAATTACCCAGGTGTTGCCCCTGGTACTTCCTGGTATAACAACAACCACCATCACCAAAAAAGGAAAATATCTATATAAGATATACTGCTGAGAATAGCCCCCACAATACTACTAACAAGAAGAAATAAAATGAAAGAGACAAAATTCTTACAGTCAAATTTAGAAAAATAAAACATCTTAATATAAAACATATAAAATAAAATAAGAGTGACATACATCTTAAATTACAAATGCATTGTATTCACTAGATTACTCATTACTGTCACATTTTTGCCCAAATGATATAATGTATATTATTAAGAGTAATGAATGGAAAAAGAATCCACTGTTCTCAGGGCCAATGGTAACAATGAAACTAATCCTATAAGTTAATGTTAACACTCTAAAAGTTCTTTAATTCAAATTACTAAAAGTGACAGTGTATAAGAAATAGAGTTAGTGGCCATTAAAATGTGTTGTGTATTAGGACTGGCAACAGTGCAGTGAATAAGGTACTTGCCTTCACACTTTTTAACAAGTTCAAAATCTGGCATACTACATAGCTGGGCTCCTAAATCTAAGACTCACGGATCATAAGCAGGCAGTGAAGAGATTTATAAGGCATTTGCACTACCTGTCCTGCTTAGTTGTTGACTTGTTCTCTTCCCTCCTTTTCTCTCCTCCCCTCCCCACCCTTCCCCTTCCTTCCAGTCCTTTCTCCTCCCCTCCCCTTTCTTCCCTTTCCTTCCTTTCCTATCTTCCTCGACTCCCTGCCCTTCCCTCCTTTCCTCCCCTTCCCTCTCTTCCTTTCTTCCTTCCTCCCCTACTATCTTTCCTCTCTTCTCTTCCCCTCCCCCTCCTTTCCTCTCCTCTTAATTCTCCTCCCCTCCCTTTCCCCACCTCTCTCTGTCTTGAGAGTCTTCTAAAACTCAGGCAGAGGTCTTCAAACTAGAGCTTAGTTCATGGACACTATTGCTCACACTTTTTTTTTTTAAACTATAGTTCAAACCTCCAGTGACTGAGGGCCCATGAACTGGACTCAGTTTAAAAATTTTGAAGACCCCTGCCATATAGTCACAGAGCCTTAACCAGAGTGATCTCTGAACAGAGTCAGGGGTGAGCCATGAATGCTGATATTCTGGCCTAAACAAAAAGCAAAACAATCTGTTGTCAATTATAGAAATAGCAAATGGACACAGAAAGGATAGACTTTTTTTTGGGGGGGGTTATACTCAGTAATGCAGGGCTCTGTGCTCAGAAACCACTCGTGGTAGATTTGGGAGACATATCAGATGCCAGGAATAGAACCTGATTCTGTCCTGGGTGAGCTGCATGCAAGACAAAAGCCCTACCACTGTGCTATCACTCTGATCCAAATGATAGATATTTTAATAACATATATTTTAAAATTTTTTCAGCTAATTTATATAGTGATTAGAAAATTAACTTATTGCCTCATAAAAACCTCAGAAATTTTCACTAGCTTGTTAATTATTTGTTTTTTATTTTCATTCCAAAATGTTTACAAAATGCAATTTCAAAATAGGGGCTTTGTTTGCAGTTTCAAACAATTCATTAATTTCCAGAATATAGTTAAAATTTTATTGACCCTCATATCTATGCCTATCTGACATACAAGACATAAATTTACAAACCATCAGTTAAAATGGGCCATGATGCAAAACTAGTAAGTGTGAAAGCATAAAAAACAGGAAATATTTAAAATAGGCAATAAAAATACCTTAGACTTTATAATGTTGAAGGTAAGGTAACTCACGTAAGTTCTACGTGAAAAATATTTTTGAATTAAGTTAGGCCTTCAAACCAAATGGGCATCTTATTAAAGTAGTCCTGTTTATGCTGTAGTCAAGTGAGCTCCTGCTGTGAAATTCAGGGCTCCTGATTTCAAATCTCAAAACTGCCACTTATTAACTGAGTAGCATAAGGTAATCTGTTAGTCCCTCTCCTAGATCCTTTACCCAGTTTCAAAGGAATTAGATAATAATAGGTACTTCCCAAAAATAGTGTTAAATAGTTGGATAAATGAAATCACCATACACAGGACCCACTAACTGGTGGTACTCAACAAATTTTTGTTTTGTTCTTTCTCCTCCACATGAGTCTAAACAATAGCTGTACCACAAAATATTAGTATAGTTCTTGCTCTTAATGCTAGATGTTATTATGTTTAACCTTATTTCAGTCAATCATCTGAGGTGGTCCTAAAAGTATAGAAAATATTTAGCATGTGGATGAACAATTAATGTTGCCAGTATAAAATAATTCATGAACAAATATACAAATAACCTAATTCCAGTTCTGTATTAAAATTTACCAGACTTCAATATCTTAGAAAAATGTCTTTGATACTACTTAGAAAAAAATTCCTGGAGCCAGACCTATAGTAGGGATCTTGCATTGCAAGCAGCTGTGTTGGGTTCAATCCTTGGCACCATATGTGTTCCCTGAGGCCTGTCAAAAGTAATTCCAGAGCACATAGAGTAAACCCTATTGCCAAAAAAATTTCTTCAATCATTTAAAGTATTTTCCAAATTGTTATCAAATTTCAATATTTTATTGAGAAGGGTGACTTCATTATTCCCTAAAGACAGCAATAAAACTAATCTTTAGCTCAAGGTCTACTTTTTAACTATTGCAGATCTTCACCATCTTCCCACCAAACAATGGTATAACATTCTTTGTTCATGCAAGGTGGGTTTTACTTTGATACCCTTGATTGTCCTCATTTCCGTGCTTTCCTCACTCAAATTCCAATTTCATTTCCTGAAAGAATTTCTGAACAATTTTGGCAAAATTAATGCCTGCTTCTGAAAGTAGTGCATGGGGTGCTTATCAGAGTAATGCAACACAACTTCAAATGCAAAGGGAATGATATAATTTAACTGTCTTTTTTATTAAGCTGCACACGTGTGGCCAGAGGAAAATCTTATGCATCACTGTATTTTAGGCCCTTAACTGGTGGCTGGTGCATAAAATAAGACATATATTGAATCAAATAAAATCCTTCTCCAAGTCATCATTCCCATTTATAATAAAAACACTTATTAGATGATGTTTAAAGTAATTTTGTCAGCATTTTTAAAATAAAATAAGAATTTATGAAAAGATGCTAAAAGAACAAGCAAATATTTTACAGACAATGTACTAAATTATGTATCAAAACTCAAGAAGAATGAGTTTGAGACACATTTCATGTTAACTCACCAGACTGGTCAGTAAAATAAGTTGATATTGCAGAAGATGGAAGATATGTATGTGAATGTATAAAGATCAGATATCAACATATTTTCCTGTGACTTTATTGAAATAGGCTTTTTAAAGGAAAAATGAAATAAGACATTACTCACTATATTCTTATTTCAGAAACTATTTTTGATACTCAATTACAAAAGCCAGAAAAACCGGCATTTATTCATCAACCCATGGGAGTCAGTGTACAGGTTTCATTGTGGTGTAATGAAAGAATGAGAGAGTGGCTATCTATTCAGCAAAGGTGTTGCAGCATTAATGATAGGGAAACTGACCTGAGAAAAACATTTGAAACCAACAACATCATCTGTAGAATGAAGCAGAAGACATGATGGTGGGCTAGCCTGTCCATCAATATAATAAACTCAATTTAAAAATTATCTTGATGCATAAACTCTTCCTGTTTTACTATATACAGAGAATAGCAGATCACTGTTCTCAATTATCCTTAAGAAGGTTACAGCCTTGCTAATGATAGGTGTCAAGATCTCCAAAAGAGATGGACTTCACTCACTGGAAAATGTTGAGACTTTCCGGGATCGCTCTGGCCAAGTTCTTAAACTTGAGAACATGGTGATTAAAAGTTAGCAAGTTACACTGTAGTAGCAAGATATGGCATAGAGAGTAATTGCTCACCCAAAATGCAGAAAACACCAAATATTAAGTTTGCTAAATTACAGAATTTTAGATTTTTTCATATAAATGTCATTACCCTGCTAAGAACAGAAATTACTTGAGCTTAGAAAACTTTTGAATTTTTACCCAAACAATTTATTAATGATTTATTTTCTTCACTACTTCAATACTCAGCATGTAAATATAATACTGAAAGAAACTGTTAGAACAGGAGGTTAGCTGGGTTTGAATTAAGGGGAGGGCTTTTAGTGCAATTTAAAGGTATTACCTTCAATGAATTTGAAGGTATATGGAGCACATTGCTGTCAGTTGGGAAACTGCTCAGAGTTCTAAAAACACCACACATTCTCTCTCTCTCTCTCTCTCTCTCTCTCTCTCTCTCTCTCTCTCTCTCTCTCTCTCTCTTTCTCTCCCATCTCTTCTCTCTTCTCTCTCTTCCTTTCTCTCCTCTTTCTCTCCTCTCTCTTCTCTTCTCTCTCTCCTTTCTCTCTCCTCTCTTCTCTCTCTCTCTCTCTCTCTCTCTCTCTCTCTCTCTCTCTCTCTCTCTCTCTCTCTCTCTCTCTCTCTCTCTCAGACATTGCTTTTTTGAGGTTTTAAATAGACTGCTCTACTTGCCACTGGGTCTTTTATTCTGAGACAAGACTACCTAATTTTCCCATCCAAGAGGCAATAGTAGAAGAAAACTAGGGAAATGGAAAATGGTAGCTACTGGCAACAAAAGGAAACTTTGGGACATGTCTGTTAATGAGAACAAAGGAAAATTGTCACACTGTATTTGGTTCTGTTACATATTTCTTAGCCCAACTCTCTTCAGACATCCCTACAAGTACCCTATGTTTCTTTCCATCTTTCTAAGTAATATCTTCCTGGAGTATTCTCAAGAAATTCTCACTTAGGGAAACAAGGACTGAGACAGTACAAAGCAGTCACATCTCCTGGTAACATAAGCATGTAGAATTAAAGGAAAGAATCTCTGGAATGTTGCAACTGTTTGAATAGTTTCAATCCTGCAAATACCTGCATCCACAAAGAAAAAAAAAAAGAGAAAACTGAAAAAGTTACTCATTTACCAGTACTAAATTCCTTGAAAAAATATATATGCACAATACAATGTAACATCTGACATGAGTTATCAATCAGAAAGAATAAAATAGAAAAGTTTTCCATTTCAGTCTATAGGACTTTAAATTGTAATTTCAAGAAATCATCTTGGAATGGTATTACGTTCATTCAGGTGAGAGGCAGCAGTAGGGTTGTTTTTTATATAAAAAAGATAACCACAGTGGGGGCATGTCATACATATTTCATAACCTTATTGGAAGATTTCAGAAAACTTCCTCTGTAGGAACTACAGGGATGAGTAACTTTTTTTTTCAGAGAAACATCCTCCACCTCCTCCCCTTATATAATGAGGCACCAATCCAGCAGCCCCTGGCTGTGCTAAAGCAAGGAATTTTAGGAATGGGGAAAGGAATGGCATATTCCCTAGAGAGGTTAGCCTGGAGTGGAGGTAGAGGGAGGAAGAAAAGAAGGCAGTCCTCACATCCCTGTCTGTCAACTATTATTAACTATTATGCTGATGGAATGGAATCTAACTTTATACTAGTCTTGTCTGGCTTTCTTCCAGGTTCAACAAGATTGTCAGAGAAGAGACTGTAGTTTTTATTAAGTGATGTAGCTTTTTTACTCCTTAAAGATCTCCTCTGTTAATGCAATAGAAAGATACAATTATAATATACCCCAGCATATACTGACTGTATTATGGAAAAACAATGAAACAAATAAAAAAATTCCATTACAACACCTGTACATCTAAAGAAATCTTAGGTTTTAAAACAAAAAGTAAAGGAAGTCAATTCAATGGAAAATCTGAGTAATTTAAAGGTCTAGATATATAACTGATGCTGAGATCAAACCTAATTCAGCAGGGTAAATGTGTGATCTCAAGGCTCTATGGTAGTAATTTGACTCATAATTTCTGTGGGAATTATTTTTCTTTTTTCTTTTTTTTGTTTTTTTGGTTTTTGGGCCACACCGGCAGCATTCGCGGTTTACGTCTGGTTCAGAAATTATTCCTGGCAGGCTTGGTGGACCATAGGGATGCTGGGGATTGAACCCAGGTTGCCAGCAAGGCAAATGCCCTACCTATTGTGCTATCACTCTGTCCCATCTGTGGAAATTTTGCAGAAGGTATAATAGAGTTTATGAGGTAGCAGATTGTGATTTACATCACTAATTCTATTTATTTAAAAACAACAGATTATCTAGCTAATAAAATTCAAAAAAAAAAGATTTTTAAGACTGTAGTTCTATAGGAAGCCAAAATACAATTCATTAAAATGTGAAAAAAGATATCATGATATATATTTTGATTGGCAAAATTACTAATTTTTCATTTATATATACTCACATACTGAAATATTTTAAATCCATTTTAAAAATATCTGTCATCAAACATAAATTCAATCAATTAAGACTCTTTAAGTAAAGATCACCTTTTGAACATCTTTATAGCAATGAATTGCAAATTTTTCCTGTTGGACACATTTCTTCATGTTAATTCCCAAATGCATACCTCCTCCCAACCTTCCTTACATCAGCAAATGTTATCAATATTCACTGGGCAGCTTTAGCCAAAAACTAGCAGTAATTTCTGACACCTCTTTTACCCTAATATGCTACTTCCAATTTATCAGCAAGTGCAATCATCAGTAAGTCAATTCTACTTACATAAAATGTGTGACTTCTCCTTACTGTCTATGGCATGCTTTACAATCTTTAATATAGATCACCCTCACATAAGCCTCATTCATGATACCTTGTTCAGGAAGATGTTCTTCTGAATCCCCCTCCATAAGTTATGCAGTTATTTTTTTTTCAAAATATATTATCACCTCTACTGGTTTTTTTTTTCATTCAAACCACTATAATCATGACAAATTTGCTTGTATTCAAATATACCAACTAAGCAACATTTCACAAGAGTTATCCTAGTATATATGTATAAGCAAATATAATGCCTTATCCTACAGGATACTTTTGGATAACAAATATATAAGGTCTTAAACATAATCAATACAGTAAAACCTTAATTCTGTTTATAATCATCTATACATATAACAACCATAATTCTAGAAAAGGGTGAAGATAGTAGAAATTGAACTGGGAGTTTGCAACAGGTATCTAGAGGGTAACATCTAGCTTGCTCAACACGAAAATCCTTCAGAGGTTAAATGCTTCTAATTGAGGAACAAAAAGCAAAAATGATTTATTTTAGGCCCACAGGCATGAAATAGCAGAACTAGAGAGAGGGCTCTTTCTTTCGATAGATGATAGATAGATAGATAGATAGATAGATAGATAGATAGATAGATAGATAGATAGATAGATAGATAGATAGATAGATAGATAGATAGATAGATGGATGGATGGATGGATGGATGGATGGATGGATGGATGGATGGATGGATGGATGGATGGATGGATGGATTAATGGATTGATAGATAAATAGATAGGTGATAGATAGATAGATAGATATAGATCTCTCATTCTCTTTTTCTGTCTCTGTCTCACACATATAGAAAACTCAAAAGCTAGCTAGTACAATCTTGATATGTGTTCTGGCCTTGTCCTGCTAAGTAGTAACATGAAATACTCTTTATCAATAGATTTCTGTAGCTTCAAATATGAGCATTTGAGAGCTAGAAGAATTGCATACAATGTGTGGTAGTTAGAGCAGAAAGAATGTCTAGCTATGTATGGTAATGGTGTTTCCCAGAAATAACTAGAACCACTGAAGAGGGCTGATTTCCATGAATTAGGCCAGTGGTGCTTGTATTGAGTAACCTAAGCATTCAACTATCTACTCATGACAGTTATTCAGAAGTCAAAGGCTGATAAGGTTTATGTCTATAAGTGAAGTCTAATTCTTTAATTTTGGTAGGCACACCCAAAAGTGTTCTGACTGTGTTCAGTCAATATACTTTAAGAAAAATTTTAGCTACTGTACTTTCAGATACTCAATAATTTTTTCTAAGCTCTCTAATTAAAACTAGTATAATTTCTTATGCCCCTGCCCCAAGATCCATTACTTTCATTTAATATTCTGTTATAGGGGGCCGAAGAAATAGCATGGAGGTAAGGCGTTTGCCTTTCATGCAGGAGGTCATCGGTTTGAATCCCAGTGCCCCATATGGTCCCTCGTGCCTGCCAGGAGCAATTTCTGAGCCTGGAGCCAGGAATAACCCCTGAGTACTGCCGGATGTGACCCAAAAACCACAAAAAAAATATTTTTAATATTCTGTTATACATAGAACTTTATAGTACAATCATTTTTATATTGCAGTTTCACTGAGAGATAAATTTGAAAATGAAAGCTTCTCAATAACTGGAGACATAATCAGTTAAGATGTATAATCAATATACCAGTTTTTAAAAGAAAGATGTGGATACCAATAAGCAAACAAAGAAAATACTGTTTTGTATTATTTTACTCAGGTGGCCATGGGACCATATACCAACCAGTAACATTTTCGGTAACTAGGCAGGTGATTCAATGTGCAGGTGCACCTCCCTAGGATAAACTACCAGTCAGGCTCTGCAGTACCAGTGAGTACATTGAAGGTTGCCAAGTTCTACAATATCTGAGTACTTAGAAGTAATTGGAGGCCTTCAAGATCACACCCAGAAATGCCTGGAGGACTGCAGAGATATACATTGTGGTACTAGGAGACCATGTTGTCCACATGAGAACCAGGATTGGCTGCTTGTTTACTTAGCTCAGTACTAGCTTTCTGATCTGAGAATACTATTTGCAAGTGAAGGTAAACACAAGAGTTAATTTATCTGCAAGATAAGGAATCCCAAAACGGCCAGAAAACCACCAAAATCTGAACAGAATCTCTTTCACATCCCTTAAAGGAAACCAATGATGATCTTAGAATTGTTTCCAGAACTATAAAATATTTTATTATTATTGAAATTGACAAGGTATGAAATTTTGTCACAGCAATCTTATGAAACTAAAGCAAGCTCAAATATTAAATATTCTGTGCTTCAAAGGGATGTAGAAGTGAGAAACTATTGCAATAACTGTGTTTGAAGTACTTTTTATAAGGTATAAGCACAATAAATGTGTTAATATCCAAATTTTAAAACTACAAGTGTGAATTCTGCAATTCTAAAATGAGTAAGTTTACAATTAAACTATAAAATTTGTAATCATATGTTTGCATGGTAACTTTTTAAAATTACCAAAATGACTTCTCTAAGAAAAATATTTTTATGATTGATTCAAGTAAGTCTAGGGCCTTCGATGTACAAAGCATGATCTCCTACACTTTGAACTATTTCCCCCACCAAATAAAGAAAAATTTAGGAAAACTCAAGGCTACAAGTATGAAAGATGTAGGATCAACAATGTGCTTGACATCTTAAAAGAAAAACCAGTTAACTTCTTTCCAACACTATCACTTTACATCTAATTAATATGCTATTTTGTTGCTGGTTTCCTCATGTTTAACAGTTGCTTAATTTCTTTCCTTGCATTTACCAATCCATTTTCTGAAAAACAAGTTAAGTCATCTTTTATGAATGTAACCAAAATGACTCACTCCAGCTTTCAAGATGCAATTATGGTCATATTTGAATTTTTCCTGTAATTGTATCTACAGTGCTCTCTTATTTTGGAAGTGCAGTCTACAAGTCTACCTACAAGAAACAGTAGTGCACTGAACAGTTAGCTAGTTCAGAGCAACTGGTCTTTTACCAACCATCTAGAACCATCTTTTATCAACTTTCTATACCAACCATCTCTCTATCCTTAATTCTTGGTACCATTCTCAATTCACATTGCAGCAGTGGTTTGACAGACCCATTTTAACTTGGGGCACTCAGTGATATAAATTCTATCATTTACCATAATTGATTGTTGTTCTATTATCAAAACAGCCATATTGAATACTGAAATCTACCCATATTCGTAGCATAGCTTCTTGAGCACAAAATTTCTCCTTACTAGTACTGAATATGTTTTTTTGGAGGACTGTTAATTCTATGAGAATAGAGCAACCCCTCTTGTCTTAATTATAAGTTAACAACAGAAAATAATTAATTAAATAATAATAATAATAATAATAATAATAGTACCAAGAGGTATGCACAATAGGATGACTATCTTAGCAGTCTTAGAGAACTTCTTGGGTTCAGAGAGGTGGTACTAGAGGTAAGGCATCTACCTTGCAAGTGCTAGCCTAGGACAGACCGAGGTTGGATCCTCCGGTGTCCCATATGCCCCCCCCAAACTAGGGGTGATTTCTGAGCACATAGCCAGGAGTAACCTCTGAGTGTAAATGGGTGTTGCCAAAAAAAAAAAAAAAAAAAAACCTCCTTATTGTACAGAAGAGGTTTTGTGGAAATAAAACAGACATTAACTATACAAGTATTAGCTAACTAGTTTCAAAGTAGGACTCAATAAAATAGCATTTATCTACATATAAATATATAATATACATCTATATTCTTTTTCTCCCCCCATACATCTATATTCAATACAGTTTCTAAAATAAATGGTCATTTCACCTAAAAATTAAAAAAAGTTTCAAGAATTACATAAGATAGATGTAACTTAAAGGTAAATTTCAGTTAATATGGCATTTAAAAGAAAAGCAAATTTTAGAGGTGTGAAAGTGAAGAAACAAATAAAAAGGGTAAATTATAATAACTTATATGTGAATATCAATCTAACTTTACAATAGGTGTATAATAACAGTCAAACAAATAGTAAGATTCATAATAATGGTTTTGAAGTAAACTATTTTCTACCTCTTGGTCAGAAGTGAAGAAATTAGTGTAATTCAGCTGTTTTTCTAAATGATGAATGTTTTCTGATTGGTTTTAAGGCAAAAGTAGCTAGAATATGGGCAAATAAGAAGCAACTAATCTAGTATAATAATCATGCCCTTAGAAGTAAAATAGGAGTGATATTTACATATGTAACAATTAGAGAATTTCAAATGCTCTCAGAATTGCTGTTGTTTTCTCATACAAGTTAGAGACTGGCACGTACTCTACTCCCATACCCATGGCTGTAGATGGCTACTTGACTTTGGCGATAGGACACAGTGTCACAACTCTTTAACCAGGCCTAACACGGGACCCTACTACCCTGGGAGAAAAATTTCAAAAGAAGATTAAAATTGTAATGCAATAGCTACATTACTATGTAGCATGCTGTCTAGTAATAATAAATGGATGTCTTACTGATCTAAAATAAGCTTATCATTTTTCTTTACATGTAGAGAATATTCATCAACATAACTTTCTAATGTTACATAAAACTTTCTTATGAATTTTCAGAATAGAGCATTATTTCTGAAAGTATTTTTCAGTAATAATGCTTCTGAAATCAATTTATGTACATCTTATGTATATATTTCTAATTTCTAAACTTTAGAGTTTTAAAAGTCATTAGCAAAACCAGAGGTATTATATGGTGCCTGGCTGGCATGCAAAAGACCTGGAATTGATTCCTGGCACCCCACAGCATCCTCAAACACCACCAGGAGTTATCCTTAAGCACAGAGTCAGGAGTAAGCTGTGAACACAGAAGGATATGGCCCAAAACAATAATAGTAAAGGCAAAAACTTATTAGTGAAAATTATAAGGATTGTGACATATAATGATAAAATTTGTTTTCATATTAAGTCACCACTTTATACTGATAATATCAATGTTATCAGCAACACCAGAAATCAAACCAAAATAATGTTAGCAATGAAATATAATCTAAGTAATTTTAACATTTTAATATAGTATTCCATTGTGTTAATATGTATTATATGACTGAAAATATTTGGTCTTAGTGTCTTAAAACATTATAAAAAGTTGAGGCTGGAGGGGTGGCTCAGGGTGTAAGGCATCTGCCTTGAGCACACTAGCCTAGGACGGACCCCAGTTCAATCCCCCGGTTCGATCATCCCATATATGGGACTGATTTCTGAGTGTATAGCCAGGAGTAGCCCTTGAGTGTTACCAGATGTGAACCAAAATCCAAAATAAAAAAAATTTTTGAAGAAAATTATGAAACTAATTAATGTCTTTATAGTCTCTGTACATTAAATATACAGAATAATAAATGACTGATAATTATCTTCTAATATGATGATCTATTGCACTAATTAATACAATTGTGGGATGTTAACTATTCAAATTTACTAACATGTTCCAAAAATGTAAGTGGTTGGAATAATCAAGTATAACATAAAATGATATACAATATTTGAAAAATGTTCTAGTAATAAATAACCACATCTAAAGAATTAACACAAAACAGCAAATTAATAGCAAATATAGACAATAAATTTAAATTGCCCATTTTAGCAAATATACTGTGTAATATGTATTATAGCAATTTTCATTCACAGAACTTTCCTTTTTACTAAGCTTACTTTTACTAGCATAAAATGTTTTATTTTTGGGGCCGGGCGGTGGCGCTAAAGGTAAGGTGCCTGCCTTGCCTGCTCTAACCTTGGACGGACCACGGTTCGATCCCCCGGTGTCCCATATGGTCCCCCAAGCCAGGAGCAACTTCTGAGCACATAGCCAGGAGTAACCCCTGAGCGTTACTGGGTGTGGCCCAAAAACCAAAAAAAAAAAAAAAAAATGTTTCATTTTTAAGGTTATATTCTGATATAATATAACAGGTAATTTAGGTGACTTTTAGGGTGAATTATATTCATGACCTACTAATAAAATTAATTACTTTTAATTAATAAGCTCTAAGTTCTTGTTTAGTTTTTTTTTCATACAGAGTAGAAAAAAATGATTCCTATACTAGAACCTGGTAAATAGAAAAGAAATAGGTTCATTAAAAATTACTTCAATTTCACCCAGTTCTCTCCTTTCCACCCTTCTTTTTTTTATCAATAAACAGTATTTTTATTAAAATATATCACAGCCTTCATTTAATATAGATCATAACCAATCATACTAAAACTTCTTCAACTATGATTCAGGACCATTCAGGTTAAGTTAAAGAAAAATAGCCAATATCTGAACACACTTGAAAATTCAGAATAAATTAGTATGGGATTAAGGCAAAGCATCAGTAAATTTTTAACATCCCCAAAGGATTATTATGTGTAGTTAGGGCTAGAACCACTAGCCTACTATGTACTGGGTAAAATAAGTTACACAGAAATGAAACACTTTTCAGAATTTACAAATAAATCCAATAAATAAGCTTGTACTAGAAACTTAGTCTCCACTTTTAGGAATTACCAGAAATTGATACTCTACAATTAAATGGGATTTGAATATTATTTTAACCTGGAAGCATTTAAACAAATAATTGAAGAGTACTTCATGCTTTATTTGCATTGAGCTCTCCACACAATTCTCATAGCCAACAGAATCACTATGCCTAGTTCTTAAATATCTTTGCATCATGGTACCTATTATAAAAATAATATTATAAAAATAATAGCTAAATCTTATTCTAAAGAAATGGGAAAATATAAGCCTAACTTTCAAATAAGCGATTAAACTTTCTATAAATGAGAACTCTCTTAACAATTCACTTATTCTACAAAAATGAACAGGCAGAAGAAAATACTTGAGCAGAATTACTGCCTTAGGTGATGGGCTAAGTCTCCAAAGCAAAGCTTTCTCACTCTGTCCTGGTTAAAACCTGTTTGTCTGGGGATTGGCTCAGCTTCTTCAGTTCCAGCTTCCCAGCCTTCCAAGGTGCTGACGTGACCTCAGTTGTCTCTTGGCTGGAGCTGGAACCAACTAACAAAATCCAACACATGCAGGCACTTGTTTCTCTATTTTCTAGTGCCTTTAAGGACAGCAGAGAATCAATCAATTTCTGGCATTGCCCTTCACAATTTTTTTCTTCAATCTCTAAAAAATGTCCAAAGATTATCAGACCATGCCAATATTAGTGGATCAAAGCTATCAGATCCAACAGTGATGATAATAATTCATTTTAAGAATAACAAAAGATATATCTAACCAAAAATTTAAAGAAGTAATTAATTTCAATTAATCTTAATGAAATAAAGCATATAGTGGGCTCAGACTTCTATTCATTTATTGAAGAATAAAAGCATGGTGATTCTACAGGAGGTAGTGGCTTTTCTCCACTTCTTTCCCACTTCTTATTTACACAGAGAAAAATTACATTACTATAGAGCTTGATGGGGAAAACTACCTTAAGCATAACTTTATTAGATGCAAATACATACATAGTTCTTTATAACAGAGTAAACAGGCCCCAAGTAGAACAAGTTGTCATTTAAACATCACATTTTATTTCCTTTGGGAGAAGAATTTTATATTAGGAACATTATGAAATATACCTTGGAAATATTAACCCTACATTATTGAATTTATCGATAATTAGTAATTTCAGACTTTGAGTCAAATCATTAGGCTCAATAAAGTTTCATCTCCCTCCACTTTACCAACTTACCACTAAATACTAGTGACCACATGAGCTTTCATCTTTTACCTCCATGTCATCCATGATTTTAGAGCACTTGGACATAATCATATGAAAATCCTAAAACCTCTTTCATCTGTCATTAAGAAATAAAGTCCTAAAATTCTAGAATTTAAATTTAGAAAATACAATATCCTGATCTAACACTTAACTCAAACCACTTTCCTTATCATTCTCTACAAAGAAGCATGCAAAACTATATGTTTCTGTGAAATGTAAAAAATTTTGTGAATTTTTTAGTTTGGGGCTCAGCTAACTATTATATCTTCATACTTTCCTACTTTTCTTTCCTCTTCTTGGGGAGGGGGGGAGAAGAGGAGTAAAAACAGGCTTTATTTGAAAGTTCTGAGGAATGGGAGTAAGTGAATAAGAAAGTGAAATAATAGCAAGCTCAAGAAAGCACAGGCTTTGCCAAAGATAGAGCAAACCCCAGGACAAACTCTAGAATTAAAAGTATGAAAGCATGGAAGTACTCATCTTCAGAGGGGGAATGTGGGTGACATATGCTTGGGCACTGTATACCTGGGCAAAATAAATACCAAACTTTCCAATTACAGCTTTGCACTGGTTCTTTTTATCCCAAATGTCAGATAGATCATTCTGTATTTGTGCCTTTCCTTCTAGTTGATTTCACTCAGTTGATTCCACCTAACTTCAGCTTATATTTTTATATATAACATTTAAGTTAAATGGCACTGAGTCTGTAAATCACTCTCTTAAATCTTCTAAACTGTGCATATCAAATAATTTGTAAAAAAAAATCACATTTTTAATTTTTGGATTTGTTCCATATATATTTTTGCAATACAGTAGAAAAGAAAAATAGAAAATATAATTCTTATTAGTTTGTCAGAGTTTTATAAAAACTATAGTCAATTTTTAAAAATGGCTTTCCCTGCAGGCTACTAATGAACATTCTCCTGTCCACAGAACATAAGTAAAACTGTTTTGTGAGTGATACCAACTAAAGATAAAAAAAACCGTTCTCTTATTTATAATGTGTCCTAAAATCTCAATTAAAATTGGACATCAATAAAAATAATAATTGGCATTGAATATTCATTTACAAAATCTATACAATTAATATACGACCTTAAAATAGCTATAGAGCAAGAGAACCAAATTTCAACTTAATATGTACCAACTAGAAAGAAATAAAGAATAAAATTGATTCTGCAGATTAATAACTAAAAAGCAATAGAAAACAATCAAGAAAAGAAACTTCATATGGTTATACTTAGATTATTAAATGAAATTGCTTATACTAAATAACTTTATTTAAAGATTTTACAGATTCTGTTGACAAACAACAAAATCTGCTGCTATATTTCAGGTTGCTGTTTTAAATTAAATCTTTACCTGTATAAATGTAAAAAAGATATCTGAAATATATAAAGCCAATTGGGGGATATATCATGTTTAATATATATTTATCTCCTTTTATGACTATAAAACAAGGTCTTAAAAGTTTTGTCTCTTATGCAGACAACAATATAGGACCTACCTATATTAAACTATATATAACCTAACCTTCTCCGTCAAAAGAAAAAAGAGGAGAGGGAAGGAGAGAGGAGGATTTCAAGGAGAGAATGAAGGATGGGAGAGAGAGAGGAAAGAGAAAAGAAGAAGGAAGGAAGGAAGGAAGGAAGGAAGGAAGGAAGGAAGGAAGGAAGGAAGGAAGGAAGGAAGGAAGGAAGGAAGGAAGGAAGGAAGGAAGGAAGGAAGGAAGGAAGGAAGGAAGGAAGGAAGGAAGGAGAAAAAGCATTTCTGTGACTTTCATTAATAAGTTTGGCTTATAGATAAGTCCCTCTCAATCTTTCAGCTTGTTTTAAGAATATCTCAAGAACTATGACATGTTTTATTGGTAATCAAATATAATGTTTGGTGATTGAAATCAGACATAAAGATGTAGTCTGTTAAACCAGCATTAGTCATAATTTTCAAAGAATATTTCTTCTTTAAGATGTCAAACTAGGGGCCGGAGAGATAGCATGGAGGTAAGGCATTTGCCTTACATGCAGAAAGACGGTGGTTCGAATACCAGCATCCCATATGGTTCCCCCTCTCCCAGTGCCTGCCAGGGTCGATTTCTGAGTATAGAGTCAGGAGTAATGCCTGAGTGTTGCCAGGTGTGACCCAAAAAACAAAACAAGATGTCAAATTAAAAATATCCTTATTTTTCATTTAAACAGTTATAACCTTTTATTTAAAGAACTATGATTTACAAAGTTATCTATAGTTACATTTTAAACATAAAATATTTCAGCATCAATCTCACTAGCAGTTTCAAACTTCTTCCATTAATGTTTATTTAAATAATATTTTACATTTAATGTAATACAGAAAAAGCATCAGTTACAACTGAAACGACTCTAATATATCTAAGAATGTATAAGAATGAATGCCTTGGGGCAGGAGAGATAGCATGGATGTAGGGCATTTGCCTTACATGTAGAAGTACAGAAGTTCGAATCCCAGCAACCCATATGGTTCTCTGAGCCTGCCAGGAGCGATTTCTGAACATAGAACCCGGGAAAAAAAGAATGACTGCCTTGACTCAAGGACTAGGAAAAGGATTTCAATATTTCGAAGAATTATTTTACAGTGAGGTGGGAGGTTTTTGTTTTGTTTTGTTTTGTTTTGTTTGTTTGTTTTGTTTTTTATTTTGGTTTTGTTTTTTGGGTCACACCAGATAGCGCCCAGGGGTTACTCCTGGTTCTGTGCTCAGAAATCGCTCCTGACAAACACGGGGGACCATACGGGATGCTGGGATTTAAATCATCATCTGTCTTGAGTCGGCTGCAGGAAAGGCAAATGCCCTTCCCCTATGCTATCTCTCCAGCCTACAGTGAGTTTGTTTAGTGACTGAACTACTTATTATGAAGATAATTTTAAGAATACAAAAACAAACTGATTCCTAAGGCTAAAGTGACACAATTCAGTGGGTATGGCATTTGTCTTGCAAGAGCCAACCAGGGTTATATCTCCAGCACCACATATAGTCCCCTGAGTCTACCCAGCAGTATGATCCTTGCCAAGAGTAAGCCCTGAGCATCATAATTTTTTCAAGTAAACAAAAAATCCCCTAAATCTAAATTAAATTTTATTTCTAAAGGATATAACTAAAAATGATAAATATCTACAAAAATATTTATGACTCCCACATATAATGCCATGGTAACATACAAATGAATAATTCAATGCTATTCAGTATAGCTTCCAATGTCCCTTCATCCCCTCGTAAATGACATAGAGAACAGCCTGTACCATATTTACTCCAAGATGTTAATGATAGTAACTTAAGTGATCTAATCAATAGCTCAATCCAACTATAAAATCTCACCTACAGTGAGTGAAAATAAATATTCTCACCACTATATTCACATTTTAGCTCTATATAAAAAAATAAAAATGGTATCTCTCCTACATTTACAAATATATGCCATTTCAGATAGCTGATCAATATCAAATTACTAGAATTCATGGCTATTACCTTAGAGAACAGTATTACTACACAAATAAACAAGGGATTTCCAGCATGTAGACAACAATATTCTGCATATATCTATATCTATATGCAAATGTATTTACATTTTGATGAAACTTGAAAAAAGTTTATTAATACATTTTTAATATCGCATCAATTTTATTTATGTATTTTTTTTCGGGCCACACCCTTTTGATGCTCAGGGGTTACTCCTGGCTAAGCACTCAGAAATTGCCCCTGGCTTAGGGGAACCATATGGGACACCCGGAGATCAAACCGCAGTCCTTCCTTGGCTAGCGCTTGCAAGGCAGACACCTTACCTCTAGTACCACCTCGCCTGCCCCAATTTTATTTATATTTAATTGGAATTTAAGAGTAGCATCTTTCATATGAGAAATTTAAATTTAGTCTCGGAAATAACTGACACTCAGGAAAGTAAAGACATTTTGCAAAATTTAATCTATTCAGAGCAAAGATTATAAACTTTTGAAGCAGAAAAAAAAATGGATAAAGAGACTGGCACATATCACAAAGAACAAGAACAATCGGTGCTGAAGGGAATGTGGAGAGAAAGGAACTCTCATTCACTGCTGGTGGGATGCCATCTAGTCCAGTCTTTATGGAAAACAATATGGAGATTCCTAAAAAACTAGATGATCAGCTATACCACTCCTAGGAAGGGATATACCCTAGGAACACAAAAATACAATTCAAAAATTCCTTCCTCACACCAATATTCATTGCAGCGCTATTTACAATAGCTGACTTTGGAAACAACCAAGATGCATTTCAACAGATGAATGGCTAAAGAAACTGGTCTATATACACAATGGAATATTATGCAGCCATCCGGACAGATGAAGTCAAGAAATTTTTCTATACATAGATATACATATAATCTATTATGCTGAGTGAAATAAGTCAGAGAGAGAGATAGACATAGAATATTATCACTCATCTATGGGTTTTAAGAAAAATAAGACATTTTTGTAATAATTCTCAGAGACAATAGAGATGAGGGCTGGAAGGTCCAGCTCACAATATGAGCCTCAATACAAGGAGTGGTGAGTGCAGTTAGAGAAATAACTAGACTGACAACTAACATAACAATGTGAATGAATGAGGGAAGTAGAAAGCCTATCTCAAATACAGGCAGGGGGGTAGGGAGGTGGGAGATTTGGGCATTGATGATGGGAATGTAGCACTGGGGAAGGGGGGTGTTCTTTCTATGACTGAAACCCAACTACATCCATGTTTGTAAAAAAAAAATTGATAAATAAAGATTAAAAAAAGAAAAAAGTCAAGTTAATATGTATTATACAACTCAATACTGACCATTAAATGCAGTGTAAAGAAAAAAATGAATAAATTCACATTATAATAAGTAGATTTGGAAGGTTTCTTTGTAAATCTTCACTTTTCAATATACAAAATGTATACATTTGTAAAAGAAAAATAACATCAATATTCAGGAATTTCAGCAACTATATCAGAACTTAACAGAACGTATTAAAAGCATGGAGGCAGACAGAAAAAGACTTAATAAGTCTATGATAATTAAAATATGTTTGTCAATTTATTATATTTGTGGATACATATATATGTATTATAAAAATTATTTAACTTATAATGAAATTTCCATTCTGCCAGATTCCCAGTTATACTTGATAAAGATGTTGTGGTGAAGAATGTTTCTAAGCATTTTTGATAATCTCAGCACAATGTGTAAAGGCATGAAGATGGAAGCCAATATGAACCTGGGAATGAAGAATTAATTTTGACTCTAAAATACTGTTGTATCATTCATCAGTAATAAAAATATAAAGTAAGATGCATCAGAATTAAGAAAAAGTTAAAAACTTAAGTCTATATAGTCACAAGTGTATTTTAGTCACAGTAATGACAAAAAAAAACAAACAGAAATAATTAAGTAATCAAGTATCTACACAGCTCCAAATAATACAGAGGTTATTTAAATGCATAACTTACCTATTCTAACAATCTACGCAACTATAAGTTCCATTATTCCTCTTTCTAAAGCTATATCAACCTAGGATCAAAAATACTAACTGATTCACAGAGGGTCATTCATTCTGTAGCTAGTTATTCTGTTGAATAAACAATGATAGACTGTGATAACTTAGGATAGGCTGATGTATCCTCACCACTGCTGATCACAATACATGGCTTTTACAGTAAGTCTAATGTCTACAAGGTCTTGACTAACAGCTTACTTTGTAGACAGTTCTTATTAGGAGAAAAAACACAGAAGCCTAATAAAACTATTATATTGTGGGCCAGAGAGATAGCATGGAGGTAGGGTGTTTGCCTTTCATGCAGGACAGTGGTTCGAATCCCAGCATCCCATATGGCCCCCCGAGCCTGCCAGGAGTGATTTCTGAGCATAGAGCCAAGAGTAATCCCCTAAGCACTGCCGGGTGTGACCCAAAAACCAAAAAAATAAATAAATATTATATTGTATATAAAAGAGAAGTTGATTTATCAAAAGTAAAAGCCTAATTATAGTAGGAACTTAATGAAAGTACATATATAAAAGAAAAAAATAAATGTGTCTACAAGATGACAAAGAATAATTATCCTTTTTTAACTGAAAGAAGAAACTATTTCTTTTATTAATTTTTTCTTTTCCCTATCCCCATTCTCTGAAAATTAAGGATTTTTGACATATATAAATATATATATCTGTAAAAATCTTTTGACATATATATATCATGATCATCAATATTTTCTATCTTACAAATTTTGGATAATAGAAATTAAAAGTTTAGAACTTCAAATAGAATGTATGCTACTTTCAGGCACACAGACTTCCAAAAGATATTAACAATCCATTTTAAAATATATTAAAAAACGATGCTAGTTATGCTATATATTCTAAGCATAAAAACTTTATTTTCTATATCAAAATTATGCTTTGTTTCCAGTATTTTAAAGCACATACACCTCAGGTTCTTTTTGCAGTATAGGTAAGATGGAAGGCAACCTAAAACTTGTAGTACAGCTAAAACAGAACTTGTTAACCTATCTTTTAGGCCACCTACCACATAAAAGTATTGGGTACTGTTCTGCTGTAGTTTAAAAACTTATTGTATTCTCCTAATTACTCCCCCCAAATTAAAAAACAAAAAAATTAAAACACAGATACAAAAATAGGAAACGAAAGGGCAGAGACAAGTTTCTCTCAGCCCAATCCTTAACAAACTTCTTGCCAGTCCTGTCTGTGCCATCCTCAATCCTAGGTTTCTCTGGCCTTGAGCCAAGAGTATCATTTTACTCAGTGAAGAAAAAGAGTTTCATTCTTCCAATCTTGTAATACTTTCACCCTGACCTTGTAATCTTGTTTTTCCACATTTTCTAACTGCTCAAACAAAAGCCCTTCCCCTGAAATGTTCATAGAGGATAAGGAAGGGGAGAGAGAGAGAGAGAGAGAGAGAGAGAGAGAGAGAGAGAGAGAAAGAGAGAGAGACAGACAGACAGAGAGACAGAGACAGAGACAGAGACAGAGAGAGACAGAGAGACAGAGAGAGACAGAGAGAGACAGAGAGAGAGACAGAGACAGAGAGACAGAGACAGAGACAGAGACAGACAGAGAGACAGAGAGACAGAGAGAGAGAGAGACAGAGACAGAGAGAGACAGAGAGACAGAAACAGAGACAGAAAGACAGAAAGAGAGGAGAGAGAAAGAGAGTTTGAGAGAGAGAAAGAGAGAAAGAGAGAGAAGGAGGCATTCTCTTTACAGACAGGACTCTTAGTAAAATACACAGTTTTAAAGTGATAAGCTCAGGGAAACTCTCTCTACCTACAAACAATGAATTTAGGTAAGTATCCATTGTTCCACATTGCTGTGGTCTGGTGACAGGAACCTTAACTAGAACAAGCTTGTCCTGCTTTTTCCTTTGCATTTAGATGTCAATTTTGATAAAGTCACACCTTAAGAGATCTACATAGCAAGAAACACACAGATAACAAAAAAAGCCTTCAGCCATTCCCATACTCAGATAAGAGAGTAAAAAGAGGAAATCAGAGCATTCACAAATCCAATAGATTTACACAGCTAACCTATCTGTAGCTAAAACTATCTGTCTTTCCTCACACCAGGGACCTAAGTGGAACAACAAAAGTAAAAGAGACTGTGCCCTTCCACTCCCAATTTGTATCCCAAGATTTTCTCAGAGGATCTCATTGGTTTCTCTTACTTGGTCTCCTTTGAGAAATAGCCCAAAGAATTCCATCATTTCTAGACTTCTTTCTAGCTCAGAGACTCCCAGGAAAATCCAATTCCTGACCCTTTTTTGCCCTGAACCTCCTAAAAGAGTTGACTCCTCTCTTTCAGCAAAGCACTCCCAGGAGCTACCCATAGAAACCAACTCCCTAGACTGCCTTCCCTCCCAATCATTCCCCAAAGATCCAATCCTCTTCTCCCCTGCTGTTTTCCTTTCCAACTGCTCCCAATAGAATCTGACATCACTATTAGCAAAAATACACAAGTGTTTTTGGAAGGAGCTGGGAGAATACCCCAGTATCAGAGGAAAACACCATGTGTTCATAAGATGAAGGAATGATATTTTAATTCCTGAGCTGGTCTTTTCTTATTTGAAAGTTTTGTTTATGCAAAATCTATCACACCACAGTTGCAACAAACTTTACCAAATTACTTGATACAATGATTTTATACTTAAAATAATTAAAGAAAGTGCAAACTATATATATATACTCTGTCATCTTTCATCCTTTAGAGCTTTAAGGCTTAATAAAGCATAAAGAAATGTATAATATTTTTTATTTGAGACTACTTTCCTATATTTATTTTAATGAGAAAGTAAGACTACATTCCTATATTTAAGAAAAATAAGATGATTATAAGGGCTTATGTGTCCGAGCTTGCTGTGTTTATAAGTGTATTTAAGTTTATTAGTAAATATAAGTGTATTTCACTAACAAAAAAAACTTACAGAAAAGTTTCAACTTACAAAATTGTAATCCAAATAAAAACAATAAATGTAAAGATCATTTTTATTCTCAAATGATAATTCTGAAAAATAGTTAACCAGTCCGATCTATTGATGGACTTACATCATGCTCAAAAGTTGAATAGTGAGAATGTTTAGTTTAATCAAGCATTTTTTATCAGAAAAAAAGAAAAATTTAACTGTAATATTTGCACGATGATTTGAAAGTTCTGAAACAGGAGCCAGAGCAATAAGGCAACAGATAGGTGTTTGCCTTGCACATGGAAGACCCAGGTTTAGCCAATCTTTTTAAAGGACATTACAATAATGATTAAAAATATTCAAACAATGATATTTACATTTTTAAATATTGATACTTATTTTTATTAATTTTATGTGAGTGTTGTCTACTCTGAATCATTCACCTTCCAATTTAGGTAGGAAATACCTTTCTTTACTTCAGGAGGTTCTTTCTGTCTGGAGAAGTCCAGGCATTCTCTAATATGTTTTCTCTTTTTTCTATTGCTTTTCATAAAATGCATTACTTTTTAAAAAGCAATATTTTGGGCTTCTTAAAAAAATTCTGGAAAGAAGGAACTAAACTATTTTCCTATTTGCTATCAGATACCCCTATCATTTCTAAATGAAAATATGGCCAAATTATTTTTAAGAAAAAAATATTTATATTTAGTCTCTTATTCTGATGTAAAATATCTGAACGACAATGGTCATTTACAAAATTTAATGTCCTGTTTGAATTTCACATATATTTTTTAAACCTTCAAACAATATAGTTAAAAGGTGATTAATATTTATGCTTTGACTAAGGTACTAAAATGGAAACTTTCAAAATTTAAAATATCTTAGAGCTAAAGTAATTTAAATTTAATACAACTTTTATTCCAAGCTCACTGTTTGTATTCATCAAGTCATCAGATGCTGAAGAACATGCATATCCTGTTGGTTAATAAAAAATATCATGTGTTTTAAAATTAATTATAGTATAGAGGTTTGTTAATATATGCATAGGTTGTCCAAATTAACCTGCCATATTCAAAATAATATTTCAAGTTCATTCAAATTCATATGTGGACAAGTCATAAAGTATTGAAATGTTAGTTTACAAAATCAAAACATCAGTCTTCTGAAGACATTTTGTAATTCCTTGTCCTTGGGAAATCTAAAGATCAGCAAGGCAGGAAATTAATTATATATTATTTAAGTAATATTTATTTCATTTATTTCAATAAATATCTAACTATAAGGCCTCATGGATTCTCATGTGTATCTTTTGAAGGAGAATATTTGAGCCTCACAAAAAAAAAAAAAAAGAGAGAGATTTCCCCTTTTTCCATTAGGTTCTCAAAACCCTAATAGTATATAATAAAATTTTCCTCAAATTTTTTGTCACTACAAAAAAAGCAGATCTAATCATATGTTGTGGGAACTAACTGTAACTTAATATATATTAACTGTGGCTTAAATTCAGTGCTGCTAGAGGTATGTATATTCTTGGGCTCCTGGGAATTCAATAACTTTTCTGTGTATGTTTTCATACCACTTAAGTAAAGAAAGAGGATTGAATGACCTCAAACGTCATGATTAAATTTGTTTTTAAAACACTATAATCATAAATTTAAAAAATGTAAAAACCACAAAGCAAATCAAATTAAAAATTTAGGGGGATGAAATGAAGACAAATAGTAGAAAAATAACTGAAATTGCTAAATATAAATTCACAACAAATTCTTTTCAGTATTTATAAAAACTAACCATTCCCCAAACTATGAAGAATGGGTATTAAGTCTGATGACACCTGTAATATTAACAGTTGGCGATATAAGACTAAAGTGTACTTTCATTACAAAGTAGGAAATTTGTTTTCCATTGAATAAATATGAGATTGTCATTATTGTTTTTAGCACATTGTTGTTGTTGTTCTTGTTTTTCACTATTTCTTACATTTACAGAACCCAAAGAAATTTCAATTACTCTAGCATAATATACCATGCTTATCATTCTCAGTTTTCTGGGATCTTTACTTGGTTCCTATATGCACATTCACATGCATGGAAAGACTTAGGGATCACCTTTTAAAAATCCCTTAGTGTGGCCCACAATTTCCAAGAGTTGAGCTACATGCTGAGCTACTGAACTGACATGACCTGAGATCTGATCCCACTGCAGAGGCCATCAGGCTACAGTGGTAGTGTTACTTTACCAAAATAAAGCCCTCCTCACTTCAAAAACGTGCCAAGAAAGCTTCCAGGTGCCAACTTCTACTCTTCAGAATAAGACTCCCTTGAAGAAATTAATATATCTTTGAAACATTTGTTTATACAAGGAGATAGATTCTACTCAAACTATTTAAAAACTGTAAATATACACAGAATATACATATAAATTATATATGTTGAATTAGAGAAAAACAAAAATCAAAATTATAATATATAATGGTCACTAACAGCTTATGTATATTTGTCCTAATGTGCTCTATGAAACTGACATACATTTAATATGTAATAGGTTTTCTGTACAGATCAAAAATCTAATACACTTACACATCCTCTAACAGAATTATTTCAAAAATATGCCACAATTGTCTTAATAGGCTGATTTTCAGTGCTGTATCTTTATCTTTGATTGTTATATCATTAATATTAAACCATTAAAGTATTTAAGAACACCTAAATCTAATAGATAATTCTCTGTATTGGTAATGTTTAGAAGGAGGAAAGTTATACCTGTCTGCATGCAGGGTTTACTCCTGGTTCTATGCTCCTGATTCACTGTTGGGAATTCTCAGCAGACCTAACACTAGACAAGCTGTCTGCTACTCACTGGAAATCAAACCTGGGTTAGCCACAAGCAAAGCAAGTACCTTACCAACTGTTATCTCTTTGACTCTAATAATTCTCCATTAAACACTGCATTAAAGATTACTTAAAAAAATTTTTACAGAGAAACCTATGACTTTCTCATGATACTCTTGGAAAGTGTAAAAGAAATATGCAAAAATGTATGGCATTGAAAAAAATCTTAAAGCATTACTCATCATTTTACTCAAATCAACAGCACAGGTAGTGACAACTTATGCTACTGACTTTCATGTACATCGTCAAATGTTAGACTTTCATTTGATGTTTAACATAATGACAGGAATAATTCATTATTGTATTACATCAAATGCCTTGGAAAGACATTTAGATCAGGGGTTCTAGGAGATGGATCAATGACAAAAACACCTACCTTAAAAGCACAACCTAAGTTTGATCTCCAGTCTCCTCTACATTAGCCAAGAATGGTCCCAGTGATGCTAGTGCTTGCAACTCCAGCTCCACAACAAAGAATCTCTGGCACAGTGAGGTCAAATGGGTATAATCACTACAGCTCATGTGTGCATAGTGAGGCAAATCAATACCTCTAAAATCCTGGCAAGGAGTGCAAAACCCTTAAGGTGAGTTCTAGAACAAGAATGGGCACACACATCCCAAGAGTATAACTCCTGGAGAACTCTTTAGGACTTGTACACTAACAAATACCAAATGCACAAGCTCTGCTGAGTATCACAACCCAAATAGGTCTTTATGCAATCTGAATGATCTCAATAACAGCAGCACAAGAAAGGCAGGACATGTGGGAAAGAGATCACGCTAAGATTGATTAAAATCCTAATCAGCGGCTTCACCTCTTTTCAACTAGTTAAGAAACCATCTATCTGAAACATTAAATTTATATACTAAATACAAGGATCCTATGAAAATTTAAGATGTAATTCATAAAGTTCATGCTAAACATAGTTATGTTCCATTTATAATTATAAAGTATGAGTGTATACTTATTAAGTATCTTAATGATAATGAAATAACCCATGGCCAATGTCATGTTATAGCATGATGATTTTATAATATTATACTTCAAGTACACCACTATATTTTAGTCATTACCTAAACATATGAGATATATATTTAAAATATATTTAATCATGTATAATATATCTAATATATAAATAAAATAAAATATAATATATTTAATATATATTTAATAATTATAACTTTCAGAGTTGCATGTTACATAAAAATGTGCAAAAATTTTAAGAGACATTCTAGCCCTGATGTCCATTTAGCACCTTATTTATATTTGCCACTTACATTACGATGATATTAATTACTTAATTGTAATAAAATATAACAACCTAAAATATATCACACAAATAAACATGTGTACAAGAAACCAAATTATCTTCACATGATCTGAGTATGAGGAACTTGCAACAAAATTAGGTGTGGCAATTGATAGTAGTAAACAATGACAAACTCTTGGCACTATAACAGCATGGAAAGAAAGAGTGGGAAAGACGGAGGGTGTGGTGAAATTGGGATTGATGTTAGGGGGGGATAGTGGAGTGTAATGCTTTATAGCAATAACATAACATTATCACTATTATAAATACCTAGAAAATAATAAAAATAATAATTTTTATAAAATTGATATTTTAGCCTTACCCCACAGAAAAATTAGATTTTCAGAAAAATAACTTTGACTTGTATAATTAATTTTTATAATTAGTTCTATAATTTTCTTATTTTTATATATAAATATATTTGCAGAGTTCAAAAACATTTTAAGTCACAGAGTAAAAATAAAAAGGCTTACTATAGTCACAGAATACATTGGGGGTCGAAAGATACCTCAATGAATTGGAGTGTATGCTTTGCTAGCAGGAAACTCAGGATCAATTCCTAATACCATACAATCCTCTAAAAACTGCCCAGAGCACAGAGATAGAAGTAGCTCCAGATACCACTAAATGTTGCCCTCAAAAAGCCAAAATCAAAAATAATAATAATAATAATGGTACAAAGTTAAGTATCTTTCTTGCATCTTGTCACCTATCTGCTTAGCTCTCTTAACTGACTACTTAGCCTTAAAAAAAAGGAACCATCTATTTTTTTCACAAATATTACTATCCCTTATCATGCCCTTGATTTTTATTCATGTATACATATACCTTAGAAATCTTTATAAAATCATTATTTTCCTCATTCTGTATACCTAAATAATATTCCATTATTAATATACATAACTTATTTGACTGGTCCCAACATGTTTGAAAGATGTTTCCCACAGTTTTTCTATTAAAACCAATGCTGCAGGGGCCAGGAAAATATTACAGGTACTATGGCCAAAGTGACAGAACAACAGGTTCTTGACTTCATGTGGCCAACCTGGATTGAATCCTTGAAATCCAATATGATTCCCTGAGCCTGCCAGGAGTGATCCCTAAGCACAGAACCAGAAGTTTTGAGCTTCCAGGGTCTGGGCTGGAAGATATTATAGCGATTAAGGCCCCTGACTTACATGATGCTAATCCTCCACATTTGTTTCCCCAACATAGCCAACAGTCCATGCAGCCAGTAATCCTTGAACACCACCAGATGTGATCTAAACTCCTTCTCCTCTCATCTTCACAATGTTCAAAACAACCTAATTGGGTGGGAGCAGTAACACAGCAGGCATGTGGCCTACCTGGGTTGATGATCCCAGGCACCCCATAAGATCCTCAGTGCCTGCCAAGAATGGACCAAGATTACATATTATCCAGGCATTTAGTTTTTCAAATTTACTTTGTAACATGTTTTAATTTAAAAACTGTAATTTACAGTTATTAATAGTTTAATAGTTTTGTATTAAAAGTGTAAGTTTAATTGGGCCAGAATAATAGTACAGCAGACAGAGCATTTGCCTTGCACACGCCAATCCCAGCACCCCATAGACACATCTTCCCTCTAGGAGTGAACCCTGAGCACAGAACCAGGAGTGACCCCTGAGCACTTCTGGGTGTGGTTTACCATTTAAAAAAAATAATAGTGAGTCTAAATTTGGGGAGAGGAATAGTACAGAAGGAAAGTTACATGCATTACACAAAGCCAATGTGAGCTTAATTCCTGGTACCACATATCACCCCAAGCATTGCAAGGAGTAATACTAAATGTAGAGCCAGAAACAAGCCGATTGTTCACCAAATGCAAACCGCTCACCGCAAAAAAGGAAAAAATATGTTAAAGAATCTCTTAAACTAATGAAAAACAGCCAACTTGAAGTATATAAAGACTTTAAATTTATGTTGATCCTGGATACATTTTAAATTATTATACTGAGTTCCTAACAGCTTCTTTGTTTGAAAACCATGACAAACACTTGCAGTTCAATTCCACAGACAATTAGATAGAAGTCTTACAGTCTCACACTTTGTGTATTTTTACAGAGTAATATATTAATTCAAATAATTAAAAATTTACTAAACACCTAATATTTCAAGTCATTGAAAGGTCTACAATAGCTTGCAGAAACTTATAGACTTGATTCAAAATTTTAAAAACAAATTTTTATAACTGAATAACGAGTAAGTAGTTGTGCACCTAAATATACAGTTACCAACCATTAAAAGCTTTATAACATTATATACAATGCATATTTAGTATATACAATGGCATTTTATATTCTATTATTTTTATATTTTTTCATTAGCTAGCTTAATGTATCATATGCACTGATTTTCTATCCAAATAAATATAATTGTAGTTTTGAAAATAATGTTAGTTAATAGCAAGAATTCTGCAGTCAAAAACATTAGATTTATATCACATTTAAAGTTTGTGGATTTTATTTCTACTCAAGGTGTCATTTGCAAAGTAAGAAAAAATGTCTTCCTCAGATAGTTTATGAAAATTAAATATGACCCTACTGATAAGTTAGATGTAGTTTTAATGAAGTAACTACTTTGGTCTAAATATAATTGCCAAAAATAAATCCAGAAAAACTAAAATATTGAAATTTTAGAATATTCTAAAATATTGAAATGTAAAAAATACAAATTTCCTGAATCCTAGATATGATACAGAGAGTAGTGTTTGCTCTGAATGTGACTGACCATGGTTCAATCTCGTAACCATATACATGATCCCTTAAGTACAGCAAAAAGTGATTTCTGAAGAAACAGGTAGGAAATGGTCCTAATCACACCCAGCAGAGACATGAAGAAAAAATATATGCATATATATAAATATCTAGGTATATTTCCTATCAATTTTCAGAAATAATAAAGCATGTCAATACAATCTAAATATCTGATTGTGTTTCCTTGCAAAATCTTAAAGATTATCTAAAATATTTCTTAATTATATAAGATTAAGGTCTCTCTTGTATTCTCCCTTTATATAGCAATGCACATAGGTACATTTATAGGTTTAATCTTGCCAACAAACATGCTAAGGAATTTGAGCACAGTATAAGACATTAATTACACATTTTTCACAATTACACAGTATAAAAATATCTCTGGCATATATATCTTCAAATTTTCAAATGTGTGAACTTGCTAAAGAAACATTTCGTTATGTTTCTTAAAGACATTTACCAAAATTTTCTAACTCATTGCCTATCTACCTCCTTCCTGCTTCTGATTGAATACTGAAAGAGGTAGCCATGATCAACATAATTACAGGTATGTCATAAGGAACACAATTCCTGGAATCCATAGTTGATAATTTTTTACTCAGAATTCTTACTGGAATGAACAGTCAGTGGCAATAAGAGAGCTGCTGTGAGCAAATATCCTCGTTTGCATTTTTTTTTTTTTTTTTTGGTTTTTGGGCCACACCTGGCGGTGCTCAGGGGTTACTCCTGGCTGTCATCTCAGAAATAGCTCCTGGCAGGCAAGGGGGACCATATGGGTCACCGGGATTCGAACCAACCACCTTTGGTCCTGGATCGCCTGCTTGCAAGGCAAACACTGCTGTGCTATCTCTCCGGGCCCCTCGTTCACATTCTTATTTTTTCCACAAGACTGTTATCTATCCACACTAGTTCTCTGCACCCCTGCAGTGTGAGTCAATGTGGGTAACATATAATGGCACAACTACCAGTCTGAAATACCAGGGAGAGAGAATGCTAATATTTATGTCATTTAGGTATACAAAAATTTAAAATTTAGCTGAGACTTGGTCTTCAAGCCCTCATTCTTCCTCTCTTTCCTCTGTCTTACATCTAAGTAAGGCTCATTCAATAAAAACTATCTCACTGCACAAAAATAAATAAATTTTAGTTGGAATAAAGACAATCTTATTTCTCTTTTACCTCCCAGAATTCCAGAATTCCAGGGCCTCTCCAAAGTGAACTTTGAGGCCAACAACACATGAGTACCTATTAAAATCAATCTCACTGCTTCATAAACTTACTGAAACCTATCCACTATACATATGAAACAATATTACTATTTAACTAACTTTAGTAAACATGGCATATTAATTCCTAGTACATTTGAAGAAATCCCTAACTATGCTAATCAAAGTATGCAGTTTAAATCTCTAATTTGATTTATTAAATTATTTTATTCTTTTTTATTAATTCTCACTCTCATCTCCATCTCCACTCCCACATTGCTTCAAACTGTATCTACTCACACTTAGCACATGCTTTTTTCTAATCCTCTTAGAAGGACAGAGCAAGTAGTTTTAGCATGTTTAAATTGAATGAACTGTATTGCTAAACCTGGCATCTATTTAGAAGGAGAAACAGGATACACAAAATTACATATAGAAAAATAAATAATTACATATTAATTACAAAACTAGCAAAGGCCAGTAGCCTGGCAGAACACCAACCTTTCACTTATCCTGAGCCATCACCTTTTTGTAATCTACCTCTAACTGGTACCAGATATACAGATCAACTTGAGTTTTGTTCTCTAACTTTAAATGTCTTTGTAAATAAGCCCAACACTAATATCCGGTTTTAAATGTTAGGATTCAGTTGATAATCACATTTTCCATGTATTTTCCATATTCCTATTTGATAAAATGACAATATTTTCATATCTTTATTTTAACAATGTGATTACAAACATGACTATAATTAGGTATCAGTCACAAAAAGAACACCTCCTTCACCAGTGCATTCCCTCAAACAATGCACCCCATCTCCCTTCAACCACCAGAGAGATAGCACAGCAGTAGGGCATTTGCTTTGCAAGTGGACCCTAGGCCAATGGTGGTTCGAATTCTGGCATCCCATATGGCCCCCCATGCCTGCCAGGAGCAATTTCTGAGCACAGAGCCAGGAGTAACCCCTGAGTACTGCTAGGTGTGACCACAAAAACCACAAAAAAATATACATATCTAACTTCTTCAAAGAAATCTAGATTTTAGAATTACTCTAAATTAAAAATATGTACATGTTTGTATTTTTGTGTCCATGTGTTTATTCTACGGGAAAACTTGGTTGTAATATTTGAAAGTACACTGGTAGGTGGATTTAAATAGATTTTAAATGCTAAAAAAGATTCTAAAAGATTATTTAATAAGAATAAATATTTTGCCTTCCATGTATCAGCCATTGCTATTTAGGGATGTGGAAAATAAAACAATTGGTGTTTATATTAACTATGTGACATAAGGCATTGCATGTACAAAAATATATCTCTTCTGGGGCCAGAGTGGTGGTGCAAGCGGTAAGTCATCTTCCTTGCCCATGCTAGCCTAGGATAGACTACGGTTCAATCACCTGGCATCCCATATGGTCCCCCAAGTCAGGAGCGATTTCTGAGTGCATAGCCAGGAGTAACTCCTGAGCATCACCAAGTGTGGCCCAAAAACCAATGCAAAAAAAAAAAAATATATATATATATATCCCTTCACAATAGAAAATAAAAAGTAAGAATATTAAAATGAGTATGTAAGACTCAAAATGTCCTACAAAGGTATATAAAAAAAGATCAGTTCTTCACAGCATCTAATTTAATATGACTTTTATTAAAACATAACCTCTTATCAAAGGCATATGGGCGTATTCTAGAGAGAAAGGAATGTAAATAAAACAAGTATACACTAACTTTTAAAAGTTAAAACATGATGATTACAAAGGATTCTAAGTCATATAACTTAATAATTCTGAGCATGGTAGCTATGTAAAAGTTATGTATGAAATGAATAATATGTAGCAATTCATATTTGATGGAGCTATATTGATCTCCACCTATTTTTAAACACTCAATAATATTCTGACCTTTTAACTTCTGCATGGCACTTGATAAAATGATAGGGGTGGAATGACAGTACAATGGGTACTTCACTCGCCTTGCATGTGGCCAGCCTGGGTTTGATCTCCAGCATTTCCCATGGTCCCTGATCATCACCAAAAATACCATAATATCTGAGTATAGAGCCTGGAGTAACCACAGACATTCTGGTGGCCCCAAAACAAAGCAGGAAAGAAAACAAGATCACATATCAATTTTAAGTTAGTAGAAAATTATCTCCAAAATAATTCTCAGGAGATATAAGGGTCCCAATAGTGGTTCTAGGCCAGCATAGCCAATGACTTGATGCAGAAACCAGATAATGCTGTTCTTCTCAGGTCCTACAGTGCTGAGATATCCTGACCACAGAAATAGGTTCTGGAGGTCTCTAAGGCTCAAAACTGCTATGCTCAAGAAATCATGTGATGCAGAGAATTGAACTCCAGTAGGATGTGTGCATGTGCCATAACTATTGCACTGGTTCTCAGTAACCAAATAATAGATTTTGTGTCTTGGATATGTTTGGGATGTTGAGGGAGATAAAAAAAGGAAAAGATACTGTGCAGTGCTCAGAAATTATTCCTGATTCTGAGTTCAAAGATTTCCTTCCTCAAGCTCAGGGGAGCAAATGCAGTACCAGCGTTAAAACATATGTCAGTCACGTGCAATGCAAGGTCCTAAACCATTTTACTCTCTCTCTGACTCTTGTTTATTAACTATTTCTAACTTATGGTAAAAAGAGGGGAGTAAATGTTGGAGAAGGAAATAAAACAGGTAGTTCCTTCCTTCCTGAATAAAAATGTTGCTCTTTTAGTTTGATTGAAACTTCCAGGTTTGCAAAACGTTAAAGAATCAAACAGATATCTGTCTCACACACAAAAGGAAAATGCCTTTTCATAGTGAGGTCTCTCAGTATGAAAAGAGAGATAGCAGATACATGGCAATATTCTTGAGATAATGGAAGCTTGCGTTGTTAACCAGGCAGCCTGCCCATCAAATTCAGATCCAGATCCACATATCTTCTAAATTACAATCAGAGACTGGTGTTCACACCCTGAAACCAATCCATCACTCTCATTTTCTGTCTTAAAAATAATTAAAGGGACAGATGACTCAAACCACATGGGCCTCAACAAATACATTCATTTAAAATCACAGAATAGTTACCATTAGAACTCAGCCAAAACCAAGTCAACCCACCCCCCAAAAAAGGTAATAGAAACACTACATGTTAAATGTCAGTAAACTAATGCACTCTAAAAATCTGCATGGCTCCAATACTTAGATTTTATTTTATTTTTAAATATTTCTAGAAAATAGCTCTCTCGGAATTATACTGCTTAAGTATATAATGCTAAATAATAGTTGTTTGATATCAGAACTTCAGAGTGGATATACAAACACAAGATAATTCTCTTTCAAATACCAAAACACTGGTTGAACTTCTTTAATATGAAATAATAATAGGTTATACTTTATTGACTTTCTGTTAGGAAGATTTATAGAAAAAGCAGATCTTAAGCTCTTCCGTGGCTTTAGAATCACAAAAAATGTGTGCTCCTATTAGGTTTACTACCACAAAATTAACTACCTTGTAGCTGCAAAACAGAATATATATATGCTTAGTAAAATGAAAAATATTTAGAATTTATAAAATTAAATGGAAATAAATGAAACCAATCTTTAATCTCTGATCCCATTTTTATATGGACATAGAAAATGACCCAAATAGAGAAAAAATAAAAGCACTCAGTTCAGTGCCTGATACAGAGCACATACTCTACAGCAATGCTAGTTATTATAATCTACAGTAATAATTATGAATATGATATCTTGAAGGCTTTATAATATTTTACTTATGTATTACCAATCTATGTGCATTATTTCAATCAAAATAACTTAATCAAATATATATCACTAAATATTATTTTAAATTCAAGAGTAACAATATTGGGGCACCAAAAGGCTAAAAGATAATCCCAAAGAGGAAGCAATAATCAAAACCACCATTGCTGATTTCCGCCACATGATTTCAACACTGCTGCTGCTCAGAGCCTGGGCTGCAGGTTTTAGGACCAACCCCACCCAGAAGCATCTACAAAAGGCTCCTGAATGAAGGGGAGATATCCCCGCCCAAGAAGGGTGGTGCCTGATTGCCACCTCAAGCCATTTAATTCAGCTAATGCCAATACTCCCTGCCTAGAAGAGTCTGCAGAAGACCCGTGATTGCAGGTAAGATGGCCTGCAGAAAGGGCACACTACAGGCGTGACAATGGGAAAAGAACGCAGGCCAACACCATCCATAGAGAATGAATATGCCAGCTCTCATGACCAAAAAAGTGCCAACCACCTATTTAGTTTCTCAAATAAGGGATTTAGAGAAGAAATATAGTGTATCTTTAGAGAAATAAAAGAAACCATGGATTAAGCTAAACAAACCACAAATAAGAATCAAGAGGATATGAAAATAGAAATTCAAATACTCCAAACTGAAATAACAGGACTGAAAATTTTGGTTGGCAAAATGTAAAGACTGTTAAGACTTTCCAACAGAATAACAGCAGCTGAGGATCAAATCAGTGAACTGGAAGATGAGTTAGATAACAACTATATACAGCAGCAGAGATTAGAAAAGAGCCTTAAAGCAAACGATCAGACAATGAAAAAATCCTCAAATAATGTGAACTTACGAAAATAGAAGTCATTAATAAACTCAATAGAAACAACACAAGAATCATTGGACTCATAAAGAGCCGGGAAGAAAATCTCAAGGAAAAATCAACAGTCAAGGACATCTTTGCAGAGAAACTCCCAGAGCTAAAGAGTGCATGCAACCAAATATTGCATGCTTAAAGAGAACCAGCTAAAAGAGATCCAAAGAAAGCACCCAAAAGCACATCTGTCACAATGAGAATTCCACAGATAGGGATAAAATATTGAAAGCAGCAAGATCAAAAAGGGAAATTGCATTCAGTGAAGAGGCCTTAAGATTTACAACAGACCTGTCACAAGAAATCCTCGAGGCAGAAGGCAGTGGTAGGATATAGTGGCAAAACTAAAAAAGCTGGAGTAGTCTTGCAGACAGCAAGCAGCCTTCTCGGTATTGAATGCAGCCTGTAGATTGTATGGACTGTAAAAAGGAACCTTGGAGACATTCTTTATTGGATGTTCCTATGAGCTCTGCAGGAGGCCTTTGGAAAGCCCCAGTGCACTGTAGCCAGATCCACATAGGACGTCTTTATATCCATTTGCACCAAACTGCAGAACAAGGAACATGTGCTTGAGGCTCTACGTTGGGCCAAGTTCAAGTTTTCCGGTTTCCAGAAGATCCAAATCTCCAAAAAAGTTGGGCTTTACCATGTTTAATGTAGATGAGCTTGAGGACATAGTGGCTGAGGAATGCCACATCCAGATGGCTATGGAGTCAAGTACATCCCAATCGTGAGCTCTAGACAAATGGCATGCACTGTTCTTGAGTGCCTTGGTATAGGCTCCTAATCTCTGCTCACCGCCCCATCCTACCCACCACAGTAAATCTTGCTCCTTTAAAAAAAAATAAAGCTGGAGTAGCCATATTAATATCAGATGACACAAACATTAGATTTAAAAACATTATAAGGGACAAAGATGGACATTCCGTAATAATCAAAGATATGTACAACAGAAAAAAAAAACATACTCCTAAACATATATGCACCCAAGAGGGACCAGCAAAATATTTAAAACAGTTATTGACAAATCTGAAAGAAACATCAATAGCAACATGATAGTAGTGGCAAAACTCAATACCACCCTGTTAGCCCTTGATAGGTCAATCATGATAAAACATGGACTATTTTAATCTTCCATGATTGAATCAGGATAATGTAGCATATCTAAATACACCCATCACTATTGAGAAAATTAAAATGGTAATCAAAAGTCTTCCACAAAATATAAGCCAGGCCCAGATGGATTCAAATCAAATTCTTTCAAACTAATCAAGACGACCTATTACCAATACTTTTCAGGCACTCCAGGAAATTGAATAAACAAAAACATTCAGAAATAATCTTTATGAAGCTAACATTACTCTGTTGCCAAAAACAGACAAAGATGCTGCAAAAATGAAAACTACAGACCAATATCATTGATGAACACAAATGTAAAAATCCTCAACGAAATCCTAGCAAATAGAAAACAATGCCTTATGAAGACAAAGTAATTACATTCCAGAGCAGTAAATATGGTTTAATATATGCAAACCAATCTATATAATACACCAAAGCAACAAAAGAAAAAGAAATAACATATGATTATATCAATAAATGCAGAGAAAGCATGTGATAAGGTCTAATACCTGTTCATGATAAAAACTCTCAGTAAAATGGGAATTGAAGAAACTTTCTCTATACAGTCAAGACCATCTAAAAAGTCAATTGCAAATATTCTAAATGGATATAAACTAAAAGCCTTTCCTCTACAATCTGGTACAAGTCTACCCCTACTCACCACTACTTTCAATATAGTCCCATATTTTCTGTCATATAAGACGACCCCCTAATTTTACAGTTAAAACATAGGTTTAGGCCTATATTCATGTATAAAACATACGTGCAACTGTATGTACCACAGTGAGCCAATCACAACAAGCAAAGGTTCAAAGGTTATACTGTAATAGACTTCCTCTATGCTCTGGCCAATCTGAGCAGGCTTTTTACAGTGTAGATTCTGTACAGAACATTGTCTAATTTTCATGCATAAAAAACCTGCTTGAATTGGCTGAGTTAGAGAGGCGGTCTGAGCAGCCTTGCAGTGATTGGTGCAGAATCACGTTGGAAAATTCATTTCGTGGCAATATCCAGACGATTTTTGTTTAGTGGCATGTTGAAATGTTTTTTGGTATATACTTGGCATATAAGACAACCCCCCAATTTTCGGTTGACTTTTTTTCGTTTCAAAAGTCATTTTATATGCTGGAAAGTATGGTACTAGAAGTACTGGCAATAGAAATTAGGCAAGAAAAATGTAGGAAAAGAAGAAATCAGGCTCTCAGTGTTTGCAGACAAATTATAATATATTTAGAAAACCCTAAAGACTCAATCAAAGAGCTTCTGAGAACAATAGATTCATACAGCAAAGTGGCAGGCTATAAAATTAACATTCAAAAATCAATGGCCTTCTTATGCACAAATAATGATAGAGAAGAAATAGACAATTAAAAATATCACATACATATTAGTACCACACAAAATTAAATACTTTGACGTCAACTTAACTAAAGAGTTGAAGAACCTATACCAAAAAACACTGCTACAGAAATAAAAAGAGACACAAGGAAATGGAGACACATACCCTATTAATGAATTTGGAGAATTAACATCATAAAAATGTCAATACTCCCAAAAACATTTTACAGATTTAACACAATTCCTCTAAGGATACCTATGATATTCTTTAAATATGTGGATAAACTAAAGCAACTCTTAAGAGAAAGATGGAAGGCATCACTTACCCAAACTTTAAATTGTATTACAAAGCAATAGTTATTGAAACAGCATGGTATTAGAATAAAAAAAGATTCTCAGATCAATGGAATAGACTTCAGTATTCAGAGAATGTCTACAAGAAATACAATCAAGTAAACTTTGGTAAAGGGGCAAGAAACATAAAGTGGAGCAAGGAAAGCCTCTTTAACTAGTGGTGTTAGGACACCTGGTCAGTCACATTTAAAAAAGCAAACTCGGGGCCGGAGAGATAGCATGGAGGTAAGGCGTTTGCCTTTCATGCAGGAGGTCATCGGTTCGAATCCCGGCGCCCCATATGGTCCCCTGTGCCTGCCAGGAGCAATTTCTGAGCCTGGAGCCAGGAATAACCCCTGAGCACTGCCAGGTGTGACCCAAAAACCAAAAAAAAAAAAAAAAAAAAAAAAAAGCAAACTCAGACATCCATGTAACATCATGCACAAAGGTCAAATCCAAATGAATTAATATCAGATAAGGTATATAAAAGAACATGTAGGTAAAACACTCCATCATGACATTGAGACTAAAGCATTTCAAGGAGCAAACATCACTGTCCAAACAAGAGGAAACAGAGGTAAACAAATGGTACTATATTAAACAAAGAAGCTTTCATACCTCAAAGGAAATAATGACAAGAATAAAAAGGCCACCCACAGAATGGAAGAAACTATTCACCCAATATCCATCAGAGAAGGGGCTAATATCTAAGATATACAAGGTACTGACATAACTTAACTAGAAAAATATCATCTAACCCCATCAAATACTGGGGTGAAGAAAGGAACATACACTTCCTCAATGAAGAAATACAAATGGCCAAAAGGCACATAAAAATAACCATATCACTAATCGTCAGGGAACTGCAAATAAAAAAAAAAAAACAATGAGGTACCACCTTATGCCACAGAGACTGGAACACATCACAAAAAAAAATAACAAGAACAATTAGTGCTTATGGGGATGTGGTGAGAAAGGAACTTTCATTCACCGCTGATGGGAATGCTGTCTTGAGCAGCTTTTATTTTATAGAAAACAATATGAAGATTCCTGAAAAAAAAAAAAACTGGAAATTGAGCTCCCATATGACCCAGAAATACCACTTCTAGGAATATACCCTAGGGACACAAAAACACAATATAAAAATATCTTCTGCACAGCCATATTGATTGCAGCACTATTTACAATAGCCAGAATCTGGAAACAACCCAGATGCCCAACAACATCTGGCTAAGGAAATTGTGGTACATATATACAATGGAATACTATGCAGCCGTCAGGAAAACTCAAGTCATATAGTTTTCCTCTATGGACATGGAAACTATTATGCTGAGTGAAATAAGTCAAAGGGAGAGAGACAGACACAGACACAACTGAAAAAATTAAAAAAAAATTGAAGACATTATTGCACTAGTACACAGAATTAATAGAGATGAGAGCAGGGAGGACCAGCTCACAATATAATGCTTACCACAAAGAGCAGTGGGTGCAGTTAGAAGAATAAATACACTAAGAACTATCATGATAATAGTACTGAGTGAGATAAATTAAATATCTGTCTTAAATACAAGCAGGGGAACTAAGGAGGAGGGGAATAGGGTGCATAGGTGAGAATGTTGCACTGATGCTGGGGAATGTCCTTTTTTATGACTAAAACAAACATGTTTATAATCATGGTGATTAAATAAAATATTATTATCAAAGAAAAGAATATCATTGCTGAGAAGTTCCCAGAGCTTGAAATCACATGTACCCAGATCCAAGAAGCCAAAAAATGTCAGGTAAACAAGATGCAAATAAAACTCCAAGACACATCATAATTAGAATGATGAAAACCATAGATATAAATAAAATATTAAAAACATCAGCTCAAAACTGTAAATCATATACATAGGAATATCCTTAAGATTTACAGAAGACCTATCATACAAGAATTTCCAGGCCTACAGACGTGATTATATGTGTAAAAAGTCATGACACGCACAACACACTTTATCCAGCAAGACTGTCACTGAGATCTGATAGAACAATATACAATTTCATGGATTAAATAATAGCTCAGGATCTTCACAGACTCTAAACCAGGGGTCTCAAACTCAATTTACCTGGGGACCACAGGAGGCAAAGTCAGGGTGATCCTTGAGTGTAAAATCAGTAGTAAGCCTTGAACATTGGGGGCTGTGACCCAACAACTAAAACAAAACAAAACAAAACAAAACAAAACAAAACAAAAAAAGATTCCTCTAGGGTAGGGCCACAAAATGTTGTACAGAGGACCACAAATGGCCCGTGGGCTGCGAGTTTGAGATCCCTGCAAACCAACTTACAAGATGACTGAAGGAGCTTCTTTAAGGCAAGGCAACACATAAACACAACAACAAATTACTGCAGAAAGATGTCACAAAGCCCCTTGCCAATAATCTTGCACATTATCAATGGTCTAATACATCAATTAAGAGACACAGAGTAGCAAGATGGATTATTAAATTTAATGCAACATTCTGTTACCTATAAGAAACACATTTTACTAGTAGAGCAAAGAAACTCAAAGTTAAAGGTTGGATGACAATTCATGCAAAAGTATCACCCCACTGAAAATCTAGGTTAAACAAACAAATATGTTAACAGATTCTTATGTTTATGTTTATGTTTATTTTTATTATATATTTAACATAGATTTTATACTCAAAAAGGCTATAAAAGAAAAAAGAGATCATTTGTTAATGTTTAAGGAATATGTATATCTGGAAGAACTCACATTCCTAAATATATATGCACCTAATGAGGGACTAGCAAACCAATTAACTAATCAAATTGACTTGTAGAAATAAATCAATGAAAACACTAAAATTTTGGAGAATTCAAAATCACTTTCTCATCCCTTATAGTGAAATCAGAGTAAACTCAGCAAGCACATATGGACTTGGAAGGGAAAAATAGAAGATAGAGCAACCCCAAAAAGTGGAGAACTCAGTATTCTACAATGCACAAGTTAATTCTCTAAACAGACTGCAGGATGGGACACAAAACACCTCTACAAATCAAAATAATAGATATCAACTACCTTCTCAGACCATTAGGAATTGACTAGTAGTTAAACACAAGCAAAAACAAAGAAATAATTCAAACACCTGGAAATTAGCTAATTATTGATCAAACAATAGGTCATATCAGTAATCAAAATATTCTTGGAAACAATTGAGAACAAGGACATGAGATATCAGAACTTGTACAACACAACAAAAAGTTTTGTTAAGAGGAAAGTTTATAGCTTTGCAAAAATTTATTAGAAGAAAAGGCCCAGATAAATAACTTGACTGCACATTTTAAGAAATTGGAAAATGTCCAATAAAAGGACCCCAAAGCAGGCAAGATGAAAATAATAAAACAGGGTGGAAAACCCTAAAAGTATAATTAAACAAAGAGCTCTTTAAAATAAAAATATATAAACAATGAGCATGGAACAAATATAAAAAGAGAAAATTCTGGTAAGCCAAATCAGAATGAAAGGGTGAATATTACACTAGATACTACTGAAATCCAAATGTACAAGAAATTACTTTAAAAATCTTGTGATAGCATAGTGATAGGGCATTTGCCTTGCACATGGCTGACTCAGGAGAGACCTCGGTTCTAGTCTCCACATCCCAAATGGTCCCCCAAGCCAGAAGCGATTTATGAGTAACCCCTCAGCATCACTGCTTGTGGCCCAAAAAAACAAAACAAAAAATATTTTCATCACAGTGACACAGAGAATTAGATAATTTCTTAGGTTCCTATAATTTTTCAAGGTTGAAACAGAAGATATATAAAAACTGAAAAGATCTATCACTATAGAAGAAACATAAATGGTAAAGTAAAGCAAAAAAAGCCCAATCCCAGATGGATTTACTAGTGAACTGTTTCAAATGTTTACAGAAAACAGACTGTCAATCATTTTTAGGATCTTTCAGAAAATTGAAGAAAGAAATACTCTCAAACAGCTTTTTAAATCTATATTTCTAACTACCTATGTATTTATTTTATTGTTTTGAGGCCACACCCATCTCAGATTTTACTTCAGGCTTTGCATTCAAGAATTACTCCCGGTGGTGCACTGGATACCATATGGATGCTTGTGATTGAGCCCAAGTCATCCATGTGCAAAGCTATTACTTTACCCAATATACTATAGCTATAGCCCACTCCTGAAGAGTTTCTATGAAGCAAACATTACTCTGATACTGAAAGTATAAGACACCACAAAATCAAGAAAAAAAATCATAAGGAATATCCTTGATAAATATAGACTTAAAAATCCTCAACAAGGGGCCAGCACAATAGCGCATCAGTAAGGCATTTGCCTTGCATGCGGCAGATCCAAGAGGAACCTAGTTTGATCTCAGGCATCCCATATGATCCCCCTAGCCAGGAATGATTTCTGAGCACAGAGCCAGAGTAACCTCTGAGTGTAGCCCCCCCCCCAAAAAAAAAAAAACTCAACAAAATACTAGAAAATCCAAGAAATCATCAAATTATATACATCATGACCCAGTAGGATTCTTTCTAGGAATGCAAGGATGGTTTAACATGCATAAGTTAGTCAAGTTAATACATCTTATCGATAAGAAAAACATAACCACATGATTGGGGCTAGAATGGTAGCACAGAGGGCAGGGCATTTGCCTTGCATGCAGCCAATCTAGGTTCGATCTCCAGCTTTCCATAGGGTCCTTTGAGCTTGCCAGTAGCAATTTCTGAGCACATAGTCAGCAGTAGCACTTGAGCACCACTGAGTTTGGCCCAAAAACAAAACAACCAAACAAAAACAGCAATATCAATTAATGACTAGGAAGCTTCTGACAAGATTAAGCACTTATTCATGATAATGATCCAGCACCTATCCATTATAGGATGAGAACTGAAGGAACTGTCCTCATTCTAGTCAAAGCAATTTACCACAAGCCACAGCAGAAAATATAGTTATTGAGGTATAACTAAAATCCTGGCCGCTAATATCAAGCAAAAGGTATTGTTTGCTGCTCTTGACACATCTATTCATTATAGTATTGAATATACTTACGTAAATTAGGGAAGAAAAATATATTAAGGTTATCCAGATTAGAAAAAAGCCAAATTCTCACTACTTGTGGATGACATGATAGCATATATAAAAAGTCAGTAAAAAAAATAAACCTCCAAGAAACAATAGATGTTTAGCAGGCTCCAAATTTAACCCACAAAAGTCCACAGATATATCTATATAAAAATAATGAAATATATATAAGAGAATTAAAAAATAAAAGTCTCCATTCAAAATTGTGCCAATGAAACAGTACTTAGCTTAATGAAAGAGGTGAAAGACTTATACAAAGAAAACTACAAAACATTACTTAAATAAAAGTGGACTCAAGGAAATGAAAAAACATTCCTATTCCTATATTGGAAGGATTACCATAATCAAAATGACACTACTCCCCAAATCATTATAGTTTCAATAGAATCCTTAGAAGGAATATCCATGGCAATTTTTTTTTAAAGAAATAGATTAAACACTTCTGAAATTCATATAAAATAAACCCCTTTAATAGCTAAAGCAATTCTTTAAAAAATAATATAGGCAATATCTCTTTTCTCAAATTCAGGCTGTACTACAAAGCAGTAATTAAAACAGCATAGTAGTGAAATAAAGACAGATTCTCCAATAAATGGAAGAAAGTTAAAAATATAAAGACAGAGACTTATGATTAGCTAATCTTCAATAAAAAAGCAAAAAATATAAAGTAGAGCAAGGAAAAAACATCTTTAAAAGATGATGATTAGAAAACAGGTTAACCACATGCAAATGAATAGACATATATTTCCTAACCCATACATAAAATTCAAATAAAAATTAATTAAATATATTGATATCAAAACTGAATTCATAAAGTACATAAAGGAAAACATAGGATAATCTCTCCATGAAACTGAAACTAGAGGCATCTTAAAGATAAAATACCAAACAAGTAGAAACTGATCAAATAAGCAAAAGAAAACATTAACAAATGGATCTATATTAAATTAAAAAGCTTCTGTACCTCAAAGGTAATAAATACCAGAATACAATGATAGCCAACAACTGGGAGAAATTATTTGCTCAGCATGCATCTGATAGATTAAGAATATTGTCCAAGATATACAAAACACTAGTAGAACTTTAAAAGAAAAAAATTCAACCCATTCAAATATGATGACCAGAAACATTCTCAAAGAAGGTCAAAGGGACATGAAAAATGCTTTATTTCACTACCCATCAGGTAAATGCAAATAAAAACAACAACCTCACACCAGAGAAACTGACACTCCTCACAAAGAACAAAAAACAATCACTGCTGGCCTAGATGTGGTAAAATGGGACCCTCATGGCACTGCTGGTAAAAATGTTGACTGGTACAACCTTCTTGGAAAAAAATATTCTTAAAAACTTAGGAACTGTGCTTCCATATGATCCAACAATCTCATTCCTTAATACATACCTAAGACCCCAAAACACAGTAAAGAAAAGGCATATGAACTAATAAGTTCATTACAGCACTAGTCATAGCAGCCAAAACATTGAAAATACCCATTTGTCCAAGAACAGACAAGTGGATAAAGAAGCTTTGATACAACTACACAATAGAATCCTAGGTACCTTTTAAAAAAATAAAGTCATAAAATTTATTGATACATTTACAGATATGAAGAGTATTATGCTGGGTGAAATAAGTTAGGAGAGGACAGACAGAATAAACTAACTCTTTTGATGATTATAAGGGAATATATAGGAGAAGAATTCCCAATAATAAAAACAAGGTCCAGCAAGGTCCAAGAGGACTAGTCTTTGGTGGAAAGCTTGCCAAAATGGGGACAGGATAGGTTAGAGAAGGGACCACTATGACAATGATAGTGCTGAAAGGAAAAAAAGGGGAAGTGTCTGTCATAGAGAAAACTTAAGGTAGGAGGGAAATTGCTGATTCCTGTGAAGGGAAGAAGACACTGCTCGAATTTGGTTCACGATTAAACATCACTCAAGAACAACTATGTAACATATCTCATGGTGATTCAATTTAAAAATACATAGAAATATATTATTTTCACACCAATCATAATGCAAAACAACTAACTTTATTATATATACATATTTCCTTCACATTAAATGTTTTATTTAATAAAATTCAATAGAAAAAATCTTAAGAGTATACAGGAAAAGGTGAAACAAATACTAAGATTTAGGTCCCCTGAGCACTTCTGGCTGTGAATCCCAAACACTGAGGCAAAAATAGCCCCATTAAACCCTTGCTACCACCATGAAAGAAAATAACCAGTATAAATATCTAAGTAGTTATTTGTAGTCCTAAGAAATAAGTCCATTTAATCAAAGCTTAATTTGATTACTGTTGATCAGTCAGCACTGCTTCCCCAAATCAGAAAACTACAGAAGCTATGAATATTCATGCAAAATGGTTCAATAATAGCATCTCTCATTTTCACAATCACCCTACTATGTGTCTTCTCAATTCTGGCTGCCCACTTTAAATACTCTGCCTCATTTAATCCTTCTTACATAAGAAGTGTGCTTCACAACTTTTAAGGCAGAGAGAGAGAGAGAGAGAGAGAGAGAGAGAGAGAGAGAGAGAGAGAGAGAGAGAGAGAGAGAGAGAGAGAGAGAGAGAGAACAAAGATCTTAGCTAACTTATCCCTGGCTACACATCATACAATAATATCAGGATTTTAAATCTAGGCTCCAGCTGCTAACTACTGGTCGCAGAGCAGCTAGTTATCAAGCAAAAATACTAGGTACCTCATGAAACTCATGATCACAAGAGTCAAGAACCCTGTTAAGGGTTGTTAAGGGTTAATTCAGTTAAGGTCTCTAACAATTTTTAAGCACTCCCCTCACAAAACTTAATCAAAGTACCAATTCTAGCATCACAGTCACTCTATTTGCATTGATCACTACTGAGAATTCTAATGGCTACAACTCGGTTTCTCACTTCTAATGTGTAATGTAAAAAAGAGCAGCCCTAAAGTTCTTTGTGATTTTAAATGCACTGCCTTGTGAATGATTTATTTGTATAATACTATTAACAACCATATGCCACATTGTCTTTTCATTGATTCTCCTGAAAATTTAACCATTTACCAAGGCTTTAAATATGTACTTTTGTTTTCAAAATTATCATACAGATGGGGCCAGAGAGATAGCATGGAGGTAATGCATTTCCTGGCCTGCAGAAGGATGATGGTTTGAATCCTGGCATCCCATATGCTCCCCCGAGCCTGCCAGGAGCAAATTCTGAGCGTAGAGCCAAGAGTAACCCTTGAGCGCTGCCGGATGTGACCCAAAAATCAAAAAAAAAAAAATTATCATACAGAAAAATCAAAGTTTTTCCGCTCTCTGAGTCTAGTTAATAGCATGTATGTATTTATGTAATTAAGAACAAAATCAAGATAAAAAAACATACAATTTGAGCATACATAATAAACAAATTTAAAGGTGATCCCTAATATAATAAAAATGTCTTGTCTTTTCTCTTACAATGGCCCAGTTTGCAACCATCATAAGAAAAATTTATTATATACCAAAATTGTATGTTTTATTTTATACCTGAGGCATTTTCATATTTATAGGTATTTGGAAGCTATAGTTTCTTGGGGACTTTATCAAATCGGTTGAAATTCTATTTCACTGTAGAGTGTGACCAAGTGAAACAAGTGACCAAGTATCCAATAATCACACCTTCTCCACATTAGACATGACTACACACTATTTCTACAGAGAAGGGTTGAGAAGACATCTTGAATTTGATATTATCACATTTGCACTCATTCCATGTTCAAAAACATTTGTTATAATATATTCTGTGAGGGGCCAGTGAGGTGGCGCTAGAGGTAAGGTGTCTGCCTTGCAAGCACTAGCCAAGGAAGGACTGCGGTTCGATTCCCCAGCATCCCATATGGTCCCCCAAGCCAGGGGGCAATTTCTGAGCACTAAGCCAGGAGTAACCCCTGAGCATCAAACGGGTGTGGCCCAAAAAGCCACATATATATGTGTGTGTGTATATATATATATATATATATATATATTCTGTGTACATAAAATTACATAATTTTGATATATTAAAGTAAAAATAATCACTGGGCAACTCCTGCAAAGTAAAAATGGTAGTCTCAAAACCCATTAATAGCTCAAGATCTTATATAAATGTAAAAATGCAATCCAAAGCCTTTGTCCTCTTTTCCTAAATTACTTTTCACAGAATGATGTACCAAACTATCCTTCAAATCTTAATATACCCTAAACATTTTAACTGCAAGCTTACTTAAGTGCTTATTTTCTGTTTTTTATGAGAATACAAAGTTTCAGTTGAAGCAACTTACTCCTGTGGTTAAAAACAGTTACATTAATGTAATCAAATTCTTAAGAGAATTGTCAATATTAGAAAACAAATACTCATAAACCCAAATTTTTTATACAGAACAGCAAACTCCTCTAATTTAGTGATTAAAATTCTCATAACTAAAACTTTATAGCATTGACTTAAGATGGAATTTCTTAGCAAAACTTCTATTAAAACTCCTGCTAATATAAGACTACAATCATCCAATAAGCAATAACTCAACAATCTCAGCATGAATGAGTTTCTTAAACTGCTCTTATTATAACAGGTCATAAGCTGAGTAATGTCTCTATTGTGCATAAGCTTGTAATTTGGGGAAGAGTTGTCCCCCAAGTGATGCTTAAGATACATCTAAAGTCACATTCAGGGTTGTTGGGATAAAAGGTGGTAGCAGAAGGACCAGAGAAATAGGACAGCAATAGGATATCTGCCTTGCACGAAGCCAACCCAGGACAGACAGTGGTTTGAATCCCAGCATCCCATATAGTTTCCCTGAGCCCTCCAGAAGCAATAAGCAATTTCTGAGCGCAGAGCCAGGAGTAACCCCTGAGCACCGCCAGCTCTGACCCACAAACCAAAAACCAAAACAAAACAAAAAAAAAGTGGTAGCAGGAATTGAACATGTGTGAGCCACTTGCTTTACCTCCTATACTATTTCTCTGGTTCTTGGGTTTTTGATTTGATTTGGATAAGGAGTGATTGTGGAGACACAGACAATAATCTGGAAAATTTTTAAAGAAGGCAGGACCAAATGGGACAGAAAAACGTCAAAAAAGTACCACAAGGGAAGTGGTTTTTAAAAGAGTGCAAGAAAAATGAAAAAGTAGCAAAAGGGGCTCAAAGACTATTTATATACTTCTCTAAAGGTAGACTTATCTGAACCTTTGCTGGGACATTGGTAACATGCCCCTTCCTGTGTTCTTAGTACTCATCCCACCACAACCTCATTTTTTTTAATGAAATAGGTCAGCATGACAAAGGGCAAATGACTGAGCTGAAACACATTTCCCTACATTTATCCAGAGGATGTTTCACTAGAAGTCAAAAGTCATGAGCCAGCACAAATCGGAAAGATGAAAGTGTGGGAGAGCAGAAATATGAGAAGGACAAAGAAGAAAGGGTGCACCTCTGTTATTATTCTGTTTCAAGTGACATATATCAGGAAGTTCATAAAAATTTTGCTTATTAATACTATGAGGCACAGCTACAGCTATCTATCTTGGCCAGTTATAAATTTCAAGAATAAGGATGAAGCCAGGCCTAAATAATAGGCAGAGTGCTAAATGTAAGACTGTCAGTACAGATCTGAAACAGATTTCATCATCCTATATAAATCCCTACTTCATCCTGGTCACAGAAAAACAGGTGAGATCTCTCTTCTCATGGGCTGTCCCCACTTCTTTCCACTTCATGAAAACCCATTTACTTTCCTGAAAGAGTAAGAAGGCCCAAGTTGAATTTGGATCCCCAGGTCTAAAATGAGAAACAAAAAGGCTGGAGTGATATAGTAAGTAGGGGAGTTACTTTGTACACAACAGACTTTGTTTCAATCTATAGTACCCCAAATGATTTCTTGAACCTCACAGAAGTCATCCTTAAGTGATGGCCCAGTAGTAACCTCTGGGAATAGAAGTGGCCAAAATAAACAAAATAATATTTTTTCTAAAAATGGGAGGATCCAAAGCAATAGTATAGGATGTAGGTATTTCCCTTGCAGGCCATCAGGCAAGGTTTGATCTATAGAATCCCATATAGACCCCAGGAATGGCTAGGAATGATCCTTGAGCATAAGCCATGAGTAAGCTCTGAGTAGTCAGGTGTGGCACCAAAAACAAAATAAATAAATAAAATAAAATGGTAAATTCAAAAATGGTAAAAAATATATACTGTCTCAAATACTATAACAAAGACATGCATAAGCTCTGCTAAAGAAATAAGGGAGAGAATGTTGAGATCACAGAGATAGGAAAGAATAAAAGTGTGTGGCCACCATCACTCTTTCCACACACACACAAAACTACAAATTTATAATATATTGCATAGTTTTCTGCTGTATGCAGAAACATATTTAGTCTTTTTTTCCTACCTGGTTCAATGTTCTAGCATTGAATGTCCTGCATATGATCCCCCAAGGACTTCCAGTAAGACCCCTGGTGGCCACAGAGTCAGATTATTATTGGCCCCAATGTATTGTTGGGTATGGTCAAAATCCTCTCAAATTTTCAGCTATACTTCATTTTTTAAATTATACTTATAATCTATATTTGCCAAAGTTGATTCTTTTTACAGGAAGAGTGCATTCTTTTCCACCTGATCCACAATATTTTTCATAAGCTATTCAATAGGATAGTCTATAGGAATTAAGTAAGCCCTTTTATGCCTTAAATTTCCATTTCTCTATTCGGTTCTCTGGCACTTTTTTCTAAACTATTTCTATAGACTCCTGGAGAAATATAAGGTCAACCAGGTAACTGTTTGTACAAGTGCAATTAAGATGTGCATCTCTTCTTTCCTCTTGGCTCCAGCTTCTAGGGATATGGCTTCCTATCTCTGGCAAATCGGTACTTGGGTGCCGCACTGATACCATTAGCTGTCTGCTTTCATTCAATAGCACCTTAGTGTGGAAGTTGGAATCGCTATAAAACTGTTTTGGCAATCATATAGATTATTCCTGGGATTTCAATAGTTTGCTTTTCACTCATAGAGGTGCTTATAAAAAGGACACTAATAAAATATTTATATTTACTTTTGGACTCTGACTGGCAATCTGGCCCCTAACTGTTTTGACATATAAAAACAGCAGCAGTTCAAGACCTTTGAGAGCCACAAAATTATTTTTAAAGGATCATTATTATATTTTTGTACAGAAAACTAAGCTGAGTAATATTCTGTTAACCATTCTTTAGAGATCTTTCTGTTTGGTTAGAACTGAGTACTAATCAGCTGTTGAAATCTAAACTGATTATTTCTGAAGTGTCAACAGATGCACAAGCTGCCTGGATGAAGCAAGAACATGTGTCTACTTTTTGAAAATCGGCAGAGGGAATACAACTGACAGAGAAATAGAAAGACAAAATACTAGTCTCATAAAATAAAATGTGAAGGGCCAGAGCGATAGTGCAGTGGGTAGGGTGATCATCTTGCATGCAAATGATTCAGTTTGGATCCCGAGCACCTCATAAGGTCCCATGAGCCCTGCCATGAGTGATTCCCTAAACAAAGAGCCAGTAGTAAAACCTGGCTCTGGCTCTGGCTCTGCCCAAAAACAAAAGGTGTACAATTCTCCATATTGTTCTATAAAATGTGCAAACAAAATAGTCTGAAAATCTGAAAGGAAATTATTAAAGGCAAATAGAAAAAAAAGGGGGGGGCTAAGTTTTTTTTTTTCATACAACACTGAAACTAAATCTTACTTCTGTATGATGCTAGAGACTTAGAATTCTTCAACAAAGACTGATTCTGTGTAACTGACATGAGGTTTGGGACTAGTTTTATAAGCATCCCAGATAGTATAATCAAAAATTATGGAAAATAGGACTTTTTATATGACTTTTAAAAACAAGTTTTTTAGGGCCAGAGAGATAGCACAGACATAAGGCGAACCACCAACAGTGGTTCGAATCCCAGCATCCCATATGGTGACCCATGCCTGACAGGAACAATTTCTGAGTAGAGAGCCAGGACTAACCCCTGAGTGCCGCCAGGTGTGGCTCCCCCCCCCCAATTTTTTTAATAATTATTCTTAAATTTAATATTTTTTAAATATTTAAATTTTAAGTATTAACATTTTAATTATTATTTTTACAATAAGCTGTTTTGTAAAGAACAATTCCTTCCAGAGAAATTCATGCTCCCCCTTACCATAGCGGGAGGTCCTTAAGTACTATGTGAACTTGTTGAAGGATCCTAATCAAATTTGCTGTGACATAATTAAATGGATTATGACAGCTCTTAAATGTATATTCAATCATTTTCAGCTGGTTACTCCCTAATTAGATAATTCTCCAAACTAAAGCAAAGACATATCAAAGAAAAAAATCTAGTTTAGCTAATCAGATGAGATCCCCACATTGCCTAGACACAGGTTTTGCCCCAGGTAACCTACAACACTGGAATAGCTCTAAACTAGGGTCAGCTCCACCCCCAAATGTTCACACAAAGAGAAAGTCAGCTAATTTCCCTGTTAATATGAGTGAGTCACCAGCCTAACGATGTAGATTGTGAAGTTTCACATATTGAAATATATGCTTCCCGGCACAATTCCATATCCATTTACAATAGTTAATCCAATAAAGACACAGTAAAACTGCCACTCAGGCAAGGGAGAAATATGAAGTCATAAGACAGTTCAAATATTGTTAATGCCTTCAGAGGAACAAACGTTGATCTTGTTAATACCCATCAAGGGTTGCATACTATCTTTTTCACCAGATATATTCCGAATTTTCAGTTGAAATTTTTAGGTAAATTTCTACATCCTAGGTTAAAATAAATCCCTGAAAAATTATTTTGTTTACTTTAAATGAGTTTTACAACTCTCTCTATACCTCTTTACCTTTATGTTACATTTTGAAATCTCAGAGCATCAAAATTTAGAGTAACATAGTAGTGCTAAAAATAAATCTATGCACAAATCAGAAATTTGTATTCCATTTGAAATATAATCAATAAATTTCTTACTTCAAAAATTAACAGAATTTGGGAAAAAATAAAATTTTGATTAAAAGTTGAATAGCTTAAAGTTATTTAAGAATAAAAGATAAAATAATGTGAAAATTTGCAAATTACTAGAGAGAAAGTCAGATTTTGTTTTGCTTTGCCCCGTGTTTCTGTTCTTTTGGTTTTTTGTTTGTTGGGGGACACACTGGCAGTATTTAGGACTTACTTCTGGCTCTGCACTTGAGAATCACTCCCACCTGGGAATCAATGTGCAAGGTAAAAACCCTATTCTCTGTACTCTTACTCTATACTATCACTGTGCATTTCTGTTCTGTTTCTTTACTTAGACAATAGATTTGTAGAAAATTTGAGCAAAGCTGGAAACAGGCAGGATACATAAACTGGGGATTACACCTAGGGCATTGCTTCTCAAAAGAAACAAGGGCAGTATTTGAAATACAAAGGTTTATGCAGTACTCTCACTATTAATATAACAACAACAATTTACAAGTGAGAGAACAATGTATCTCAAATTCACCCTAAATATTGTCTTTTGCTTTGTAAAAAGTAGTGGTATTCCAGAGGAGCAGAAAAGCAGAAAAAAAGTATTTTCTAAGAACTAGAGTGTATCAACAATATGTTCATGAATCCCTTCTTTCAGTACTATAAGTAGTCAAGGAAAAGTTTCAAAGACTACCTTTCATGTATGCTGTCAAGTCTATTCCTGCTTTTTTTAGGAAGTTGTTCTAAATGACCTCAAGGGTCATATTGCAGCATTATTTCAAGCAGAGAGATGAATGTAACACAACACACACACACACACACACACATACACACACACACACACACAGAGTTGCAGTCCAGAAGATAATCTGAACACCTAATATCACTAAATGTAATTTTTATAGAGAAAATGAGAAAAATGAACCTCCATTCAAGGAAAGAGAGAAAGCCAGTTTGTAACAAGTTTGTACAAGTTTGTTCTGCCTTGGAATTCTCTTGGAGACAAAGAAAAGACCAAGTTTGGGGGGAATACTAATATCTCTCTTCTGCCACCAATCTAGTTATTTTTGAGGTGGTGATGGGTTGCTTGGATGTCCAGGCCTGCAAAGCATGTGCTCAACTGCTGAGTTACAGTCCCCTAAAATAGAGATTTTAATAGTCTAATAGCTATTCGCTTCCATAGCTTCTCATGTAAAACATGTATGCCATGAAAGAAAATTTCTCTGCTCTCACGAATATTTGAGTCTCCCTTTGAGTAAATTACAGGGTGAGTGCAAACCAATCATCAGGTTCCTTGACAATAGAATTTAAGAAAACAAACCAAATGAGTACTAGACTTCAGCATTTCTCAAGAATAGGCTTACTCTCTGAGTTTCCAGACAATTCAACCTGCTGATCAAATGTCAGGCTCAAAGATCCAGAAGTCCTGAAAAAAGACATGTAGAACTCAAACCCTACATAGGTAGCTCATTTAGTCCCATCTATGAAGTCTACAACATACCCCACTAACAATTTAAATGGAAGTAATTTAAGTACAACTTTAAGATTCTTTCTATATTATTTGCTTCATTTTCTACTTTTTAAATACTTTTTTTATTTGAAAATAGTTGCTGCAACAAAATTAATGGATAGGTAAAGTTTATGCTTTAACAATTAAGATTCGGAAATCTCTGGATTTCCTTGAAGTACTAATCTAAATAACCTAGATGAGTTTATTATGCATTTTTTAAATATCCATTAAAAACATAAAAAATATAGGAATAAAACCTATATGTTAGGGCTGCAGATACAGTACAACAGGTAGAATATGTTTCTTGCACACGGATGACCCAGGTTCAATTTCCAGCATCTCATATGGTTCCTAAGCACATCCAGGAGTAATCCCTGAATTCTGAGCCAAGAATAATCCCTAAGTATTATAAGGTATGTTTCTCACACACACACACACACACACACACACACACACACACACACACAAAAAAAAAAATATTTTCCTCTTACAGTATTTTGTTGTTCTTTTGTTTGCTTGTTCTGAGGCCCATACACAGCTTGGCACAGGACTTATCTCCTGGCTCTACACACAGATGTCAATCGCTCCTGGTAGGGCTACAGAGACTATAGGAATACTGGGGACTGAACCCAGGTTGGCCATGAACAAGTAAAGAACCCTACTTACTATAAGATCTGTCCAGTCCCTTATAGTATTTTGCATTTACATAAATTCAAAGTATTTGTATCCTTTCTTCAAATCCATCTCAAAACACAAAACTCAAATATTTGCTCCTTTTTCCTAGGTCTAAAGTGCTTATTATAATTTTTGTGATCCTGAAGCAAAAATATTCTCCAGGACATATATTAAACAAAAATATTCCCAATATTCCTGCCAAGAAGCATATGAAATCATGTTTTGGTAACCACAAATTTTAAATGACAAATAAGCTTCCCTGCTCTTCCCTCTATCAGACTAAGCATAATTGATAAAACTGAGTGCTGCTTATGGTGACAAAACAGGGACACAAGAATTACTTGAGGGTAGACATTTAACCTTTTCAAAGGTCAATCTAACCACTCAGTAGCAATAGAATAGTCATTTGCTACACAGACTTAACATAGCAAATCTACAACCAAGTAATCCTAAAGATATATCCAAAGTAAATAGACAGCAAGAATTTTATGTCTTACAACAGAAAGACCCAGAAACAAACTAAAGGCTCCTCAGTGAAATCACAATGTATCACAGAGTCTAATTGATGTACAAGCTATCAAAAAACAAAGTACTGAGCAGAAAAAGGAAATTTCTAGTAGAAAATCATACACACAAGGTAACCCTGCTTTTGTTAAAAGAAAGTTAAAAAAAAAGAGTTATAATGAGCTAGTCTACAACTACCTTATTAATAGCTGAACTTTATTGAACATGACAGAATATACTAATTTTTTTAAATAGGATAAGTAAGAAACTAATAACAAAATAAAGCACTTAACATTACAGTTGAGAATTCACAATGAATTTTCTTTCTTTCTCCACTTTTTAAAGTTTATCCTCTCTTCCTATTTCACTGTTATTTAGAATCTTTATTTAGATTATTCTTCAAGCCTAAACATGGAAGAATTTTGTAATACTGGCTACATTCCCTGTGGGATGAAGCCGAATACCCAGATACCCAAATATCCCTATAACACTAAGTCTCCAGTTTGAAAATGACTTAATGGATGATTTCAGGGCTGATATTTTCCCTATCACTTTGTTTCTGTGCCTTTCTCTAAACTCCACACTGTTATGACAGCAGTCAATGTTGGCTCAATTTCCGCTTCCTCCATTAGCATATTAGCATGGTACAGAGTAGGTTAACAACAAGTATTATATTTTCTTTATAAAATGGTTTAAACAAAATGCCTACATCATCCTTATCAGTCCATTTATTTGTTTGTTTGTTTGTTTATTGGTCTTTTGGCCACACTGGAAAGTGCTCCAGTTGTTTGGGGAGCCATATACAGTACAGCTGCCAGGAATTCAACTGGATTCAGCTGTGAAAAAAGAAAAAGCAGCAGACCTCCAGTACTATCTCCCCAACCCCAAAGTAAAGTACTTCAAACTTTAGTTGCCATTATGCAACTAAGCAAAAATGAGGGAAGAAGATAGAAATATTAATAGTGGCCTAAATAAATTTTAATGTTAATAAAATCTTTTGTCTTTCATAAGTTATGCAGTAAGTGGCAATAAGTTCAATGGAACACAGGCAAATGAAAAAAAGAATCTGATAAAAGTAAAAATTATATAAGATTCCCCTCATTTCCAACAGTGTCAACCACAATTACAAAAGAAAAGCAGTGGTTTCAGCTCTGTGTACACATTTATAACAGTGACTGGGAACTACACATCAGAATGGAATGATTATTGATTTCTTAATGGATTACTGCTGCACAAATTTACACTCACCAAAATGCCATCAATCTTTGGGTAATAATTATAAACCTATCACAGTATACAAAGAATCCTGACTAAATTGAAACTTACGGCTATCTGCCGGGAAATGTCCAATTTTCTACTACTCCAGCTCCAACCACAATATAGAATGATAATCACCTATTTACATCAAATGCTATTATAGAACACAGTTTTTTAACAGCCAATTAATGCACAATCAGTAAATTGCTATTAGAGATATAAACAATCAGGTCCTAGTGGACTTTTTCTAATTATTCATTAGCTAGGAAAACTGTAAATACAATAGGCATAAGAACTGTCAAAGACCTGTCATTACTGGCAGGTTGTGGAAAGGGGGTCAAGAACAAGCAGTACATTAGCTGAAGTCATGCTGCTCTGACTTTCTATCATAAATTCAACCTCTCTCCAAGTCTGTTTCAGAAGCACCAAACCACTACAGAGGTTAGGTCTTCTAAAACCAAAAGGTGTTTTCAGTGGTAATGGCTCTTGGTGTTTTATTAAACATCAAGTGTGGGGGCCGGGCGGTGGCGCTAAAGGTAAGGTGCCTGCCTTGCCTGCGCTATCCTTGGACGGACCGCGGTTCGATCCCCCGGTGTCCCATATGGTCCCCCAAGCCAGGAGCAACTTCTGAGCGCATAGCCAGGAGTAACCCCTGAGCGTTACCGGGTGTGGCCCAAAAACCAAAAAAAAAAAAAAAAAAAAAAAAAAAAAAAAAAAAAAAAACATCAAGTGCAACAGCAAGTGCAATTAACATCATACTTACCAAAAAGGAAACCCCATTATGTCAGCTATACCTGAAAGTCTTTAATCATTGGGTAATGATATTGTCCGATACTAATCAATTTGGTTTGTAATTCTCGTATTACCCAGCTGGAGGACTTAGATAATACCACTTCCTTCCACACAGTTAATCCCATTCTGAATAAATATTGATCTATATTACACACGTACAATAATAAAATGAAGACAGTTATTCCTACCCCTAAAAGCAATTAATTATTCCTAAACAAAAGATAATTAAAAATCATTGATAAACTTGTTTTTATTTTCTCTTTAGGCAAAAATGTATGATCAGAATTTTTTATTAGATACATCCATTTTCTTTTCTGGAAAATTAAAAGGTACATTTCTTTCCACCCAATTAATTAACTTAAAATATTTCTACACATATATGTTTCCAAAACGTCTTGGGAATTAAACTAATGAGACTGAAAGCAATTGCTTTTCATACTAAATACTAAATGATCATAAAATGAATCATATAATAAAATATTAATTATGATATAACATAAAACAGAAAAGCTAAATAAAACTGCCACAAAAAGTTGTAAAACATTTAGCAAAGATACCGCTAAGGATTTGTAACAATAGTGAAATGTACGCATAATACACTTCTTTTCTGTTTACTTAGTGTAAAAAATATTCTAAATACTATATAATCAACTGATACAAATAAATGTATCATAGAAAAAGCAAGGGATATCATTAGCTTGAGTTGTTATTATTCACATTTCAACTAATGTCTTGGGATCCAAAATATTAATCATGAAATTATATATAAATATTTAAAAGCTACAGAAAGTAACAGTTTTGGGCCTAAAAATGAAATGAGTGCTTATGCATTTGCTGCATTTATTTTATAAAGCTTTACCATGAGTATTAATTTATAGCTGAGTGGAACTTAAACAGACAAACTCAAAGAATATATGCAAGGGGCAGATAACTTGTGGTTTAAAAACAATCAAATATAATAAATTTCCCAAGTTTTAACTTTAGCATAGAAAAGTCACAATCTGAACTCAAATCTGCATAACTTAAATGTCCTTCACCGAGCCTCAATTCAAGATACAAAAATATCTACATATAGATCCTTGAACAGTCAGTCAGCTAACCAATATTTCCTGCAACTAAATCTAATGAATGAAAGAAAAGAAGGAATGTTTTTATGAAAGGGAAAAAAACTAGCCAAGAACCATACAACACAATTCAGAATAATTTTTTCAACTATCTTTTCTTGAAGAGACATTGTACATCTTATACAGATTTCTGAGATACACTTGGGATAGATACTACAAGTGTTAAATATTGTTTGCAATGTAGGAACATTCACACACAAGTAGAGAATTCTATTGACAGAAGAGAAAAGACAGTAATTGAGTGCACATATTTCATCTTAGGCTATGTTCCTGATTATATTGTAGATATTGGGTTTACATCAATGACCAAGACAAGCTCCTCAAGCGTGTATTAGAAAATAAAAATAAATAAATGCATTATATAATTTTAGATAGTAGCAACTAGAATGAAGAAAATAAAATAGGGTAAGTCAAAGAATGTCTAGAATAAATTTACTTACCCACAGTAAGTAAGCCTCTCCAAGGAAACCATAGTTGAGTTGAAACAAGAAAAGGAGGAGGCCAGTGCGGTGCTAAGGTAAGGCACTTGCAAGCGCTAGCTTAGGATGGACTGCTGTTCGATGCCCCAGTATCCCATATGGTTCCCCCAAGTCAGGAGCGATTTCTGAGCACATAGCCAGGAGTAACCCCTGAGCGTCAATGAGTATAGACACCCCATCCCACCCCACCTCAGCAAAAGGAGGCCTTCATGCAATGTTATGAAGAAAAAATGTTTCAAACACAAGAACCACTAAGTACAAGACACTCAGCTGGGCATGGAATTGCTGTCCTGAAAGAAAGAAATATCAAAACTATTTGGAGTCTTCAATGAATAAGAAGAATGAAGGAAAAGTAAAATAGAAACAGATACAGGAGCCACATCTTCTAGGATCTTATAGAATTCTAAAGTTCTAGTTTCACCAGAAAGATGTTGATTTTAAAGTGACAGGCTACTATCATTTGATGTACATTTAAGAAAATCAAGTTCTGCATACAGGATGGATTGCAAAACCCAGAGGAGAAAGAATGAAGAAAAATTAGTTATAAGTTTTTGCAATATTTTAAGACTCTTAGTACTAGAAAGTTATAATAGCTTAGACTAAAATTTATAGAATTTATCATGATGAGACATGTGTAAATTTGGGATATATCTTAAAAGTGGAATCAATGGTTTCCTGTGGGCTAAATATTGAGAGGAAAGGAATCGCAAACATAGCAAAATAATACACAAAGTAATAGCAAAAATACACTCTAAGGCCAAAGCATCAGAGGTATTTAAAAACTGAAAGCAAAGGAAGAGAAAAGGCATGCAGACGGAAACAAGAAGACTGCTCATAGAGGAAGGTGAAGAGCAGTTGTTTTTTTCTTCACTGAATAATGTCAGCCACTCAGTATGACACTTGATGAAACCACAACCTTTTCTAGCTACTAGAAAGGAGTGGTATTTAGGTGTCATAGAACTGTGAAAAGATTCTAACTTTCTGATTTCAGATTTCAACTAACTGGATCATTTTTTTTTCACTTCAATTTTCCTTGAAAATAAAAACACATGCAAAAAGATAAACTGGGAAATAAATATTTATTACCCAGTCCAAGGTTTCTTGCAGATAGAAAAGTGAAAACACAAAAGAATGCAAGGCATATACTTCAAAACAAAATAAAATGCTTTATTATAAATATGATTGATAGGGATTAATCACCACAGTTGTTTTCAGCCAAAAAAAAAAGAGTTTCTGAAATTTTATTAAAATGTAAAGTACCTATGGCTCCACACTTGAAAATCAAGCACTTTGCTGGAGACCCCAAATTTTCCACTATCCTGAGCCATGTAAATAAGTAACAGCACTTTAACTGATTAGAAACAATCTTGCTAACATCTTTTTTGAAGTGTTTTACAGCAATTTCATTCTAAACACTAGCAGAAAAGAAACAAAGACCAGAAAGAAACTTACAGGTTGATTACAATAATGAGTTCTTTTTCATATAAAAATGCAGGTGACCAGGTATCATTAAATTGCCACTCTACGGATAACAAGCATTTTCAGACAATTGAGATTAAGTTGACTGCTTTCCTTACAAATTCCAGTGAAGTGTTATGGGTTTAACTTACAGTACCCTATGAAAAGATAACTATATATTTTATGAGTTTCCAAATAAATATAATTTATGCTGTAACAGTTAGAGATAGCACAGCGGCGTTTGCCTTGCAAGCAGCCGACCCAGGACCAAAGGTGGTTGGTTCGAATCCCGGTGTCCCATATGGTCCCCCGTGCCTGCCAGGAGCTATTTCTGAGAAGGCAGCCAGGAGTAACTCCTGACCACTGCCAGGTGTGGCCCAAAAACCAAAAACCAAAAAAAAAAAAAAAAAAAATATATAGTAAACCAAAGACAGAGAAGCAGTATAAAGATTTCTTCTTATGGAGATGATCTGTTGCAGTGTAATCAATGAGAAGACTAGGTATTTTACAAGCTGTTTTATATACTGTATTATTTCTTGAAATTATAGAACTGATTAATACAGTGGCAAGGGAAGATCCTAGTTGATCTATAGCACTGAATGGCCTCCTCAGTAACACCATGTGCACTGCTGGAGAAGCTAGTAGCACTGCTAGAGTTACTTCCTGGTCCCCAGAAAACTCTGGTCCATAGAGGACAGAATTATTTATATTTAAGCATTTAGTCTAGTTGGCTGAGCCTTGTTGGATGGGGAGACCTGGCTCCCAAACACAGCTTGGTAGCAAACCCCTCCACGATCACCACACATATTAACACATTTGTTAAACTAGATAACAACTGCTATCTAAAATCATTTAGACATACCTAAACAATACTTAAAGAAATGATTCTAATAAGATCTGGGGATAAAAGTTTTATAAAGATTGTATGTTTAACCCTAGATGTTGCCAAATTAAGGTGTGACCTCAAAATCACGCACAAACTGAACTATGTACCAGATTGAATGACCATTTTTGTTTGTTTGTTTGGGCATCACACCCCGTGGTACTCGGGTGTTACTCCTGACTCTCTGCTCAGAAATTGCTCCTAGAAGGCTTAGGAATGATGCAGATTGAACCCAGGTCCATCCCAGGTTGGCCGTATGCAAGGCAAATGCCCTACTGCTGTGCTATCTCTCTGGCCCTGAATGATCATTTGAAGGAAGAGCCATTTAATTCAGAAAATTTAAATGATCTTTGAGATCAAGCAAAATGTAAGAGTAGACTGCTCTTAATCATAAGAGTAGACAAAAAATAACCATACTAGCACATGTGCTCCTTGGGCCCATGTCAGTGCTGCACATGTGTGTGTTACTAACCCATGCATATAGTGTCCATGCACCTGGTGTCCATAACTCCCCTCTTGAGAACTGTACTTTGCTGTTTGCACCCTTTCATAATGGCATGTGCATGATGGCTTTCTGTACCTTTAGAGAAGCCTGTGCTCTCTCTTGAGCACTTAAATATCTTCCTTTCTTATTTTCTCTCCCCCATCCTCAGTACCTCTAAGTAAAACCTGTTTGAAATTTCTGTTATTTCCAGTCATGTCACTGAATATGACACTTTTTAAAAAATTAAATTTAATTAAAAAAATAAAAATAACCACATTTTGTGTCTGTCAAATGACCAAATCATTGTTTAAGAGATCTTGGAATGGACAAATCACAAATCTTATTTAATCAATAGGATAATAATAAATTTTAAAGTAGGAGTTTTTCATCCACACTTTTTACCAACAAATGGCCAAAATATCTTAGGCAAATTTGAACCTTTTAAATTAATTAATTATATAAGCAAGATTCTCTAAACAACTTTAAACTCTTCTGTAAAATATTCTAGAGTGTTAAATTCTTAATGAATTTTATGAAGCCATCAAACTATTAATCAAAAATCATCCTACTTAAATGAGGGTCAAAAGAGAAACACCTATGTTCATGCAACTTTACATCATTCATTTTATGTTGTTTAGTTTTGTTTCCATTTTGATTAGGTTTTGAGGCCATAACTAGTGGTGCTCAAGACTTAGTCCTGGTTCTGAGCTCATGGACCCAGGTGGGGTTCAAGAAACCAAAGGAGTTGCCTGGGACTAAATTCAGACCAGCTGTGTGCACAGCATAATCTCTCTGGCCCCTAGATCATTACTTCTAAAAGTTCATTGTGGACCAAAAAGCTATGTAGGACCATAGTGACAGCACAGTGGGTAGGGCCTTTGCCTTGCACTTGGCCAACCAGGTTGAATCCACATCATTCCATATGGTCCCCTGAGCCTGCCAGGAGTAATTTCTGAGAGCAGATCTTGAGTAACCCTTGAGTGCCACTGGGTCTAACCAAAAAAACAAACAAACAAACAAACAAACAAAAGCTAGCTAGGGGACTTGATCTAACACACAGTGACCAAACTTATGAGATTAATATGACTAATATATGTGACTAACTGAAATGCTTCTAATATGTTATGAGATAATAATGTAATTAAAACTAACAGGGGCCAGAGAGCATGGAGGTAGGACGTTTGCCATTCATGCAGAAGGACAGTGGTTCGAATCCTGGCATCCCATAAGGTCGCCTGTGCCTGCCAGGGGCAATTTCTGAGCATAGAGCCAGGAGTTATCCCTGAGTGCTGCTGGGTGTGACCCAAAAACCAAAAAAAAAAAAAAAAAAAATTTACAGGCCATTTTCTAAATAGAATTGTTTATTGTGTGTGTATGTAAGAGAAACCAATCTTTCCTTTGTGTTTTGAAATATACTAAACAATGTGATATATGTTTTAATAAATTTATTTTATTAATCTGCACAATTATCTCAAGAGACAATAGCTAATTTTCCTGAATTTTACAAAATACTAAAGGAAGATACATACGCAAAACTGACAATATAGCCAGGTCAGTGTAGTTCTAAAACAGGTTTCTGCCTCTTACTCTCAGATCACAATGTTATATCCCTAGCACACATGAGTCCAGAGACAGACAATATCCAAAAAAGATTTACACCAGCAATGGTAAACCAGATAGCAAAACATAAAGACTAACAATTTTTGGAAAAGAAACTACTCCTGGATTAAAAAGATCACTCATTTTTCGGGATTCATTCCCTGCACTGTGACCATGCTAAAAATAGAAACTCTGATCTAAGAAAAGCTAAACTATAGACATAACAAAAGCAAAATAAGACTTTTTAAATGATCCCACTGGTACTTACTAAGAATTGTGCACTGTGAAAACATGACCTTTCTGAATTGTCTGCTTATATGCCCTCTACTATAAAATGTTCTAAAAACAAAATCAACTATTTTCATGGTTTAATAGTGTGTATGGGGGCAAATGGACATCACTAGGACAGTACTGAAAAGTAGTGCGGAAAATTCTGAATAGTTAATAGAAAGGTGTGTTAAATTGTCAGACAAACAGTACCATGAAAATGGAAATACATGACATTTTAGAAGCACATTGGGAAACCATTCACCAACACAACTAGTAAACAAGGTAAACAAGTCTACACTGAAAAATCAGTCTGGGTAAAGGCAGGGATAGAGTTGCACTTTGTAGTCAAGCCCAGCCACCAAACACTCCTCTGAACTACCATTCACAAATGAAATGAGGTACTACTGCATAATTCCACTTCAATTATGTGTTCTAAACAGAGCAGGTTTGTTTGTGATTCACTTTAATTAGGTAATTAGTAATTTCAGTTTCATTTATTAATTGATTTAAATACAAAAGAATTAATAACTACCTCATATCTGCAGTCACATCTCTTTTCAAACAAGGACTTTTATCCTATCTCACAATCTAAAAGGAAAGAAGATGCCCAGGCATTTTGTATTTTGTGGTTGTTGCTCAGAAAGCTAACTCAAAGTATAGCTTCAGAAAACTTTTATACAGCATGACTAGAAACTTTCCTAATTATTTAATTCAGTACTTTTTTCTTCTTTATTTTAATATTTTTATCTAAGAACAAAATATCTATAACATGTTAACCTGATTATGCCTAAATCACCATTCTGAAGACTTTATATACATTTGAATTCTGGACATTGCTCTAACCAGGAAAGTATAAATGTTGTAGTTTATACAATAAGGGACTAGAAAATGAAATCGTTATTTAGGGGCCACAGTTGACTTTTTTATACTAAGAGGGAGAAAAAAAGAATTTTCAATGATTCTATAATTTTTTTTTGGGCTTTGGGTCACACCTGGCAGTGCTCAGGGGTTACCCCTGGCTCTACACTCAGAAATCGCTTCTAGCCAGCTCAGGGTACCATATGGGATGCTGGGACTCAAACTACCATTATTCTGCATGCAAGGTAAACATCCTACCTTCATGCTATCTCTCCGGCCCTGATTCTGTAATTTTAAAAATAATTTATAATTATTAGTGACAAAATACTTAGATAGTGACAATCAGAATTGATTATGTAACTGGAATATTTGTACAGTGGAGAGGGTGTGCCTTGCACATGTCCAACCCAGGTTTGATCACCAGCACCCCATATGGTTCCCTAAACACCACTGGAATAATTCTGAATACAGAGCCAGGAATACCCCCTGAATATCTCTGGATATGATCCAAAAACAAAATAAAACAAAACAAAAAATTCAAAAGAGAATATAGTCCACTAAGTCTGCTTAATTAAATAGTAAGCTCAAATTTTGTTGAGCTCTGTTTTATGTTTGATGCATGTTAGATGTATGTTAAATGTGAAAGCATTCCAAATAGTATAAAGAATCATACAAATTAAATGTTACTTCTAACAAATATTAAAACTTTTTTATTAAACAAATATAAACCCTGATCTTGGTTCTACCATTATGGACTTTGAAAACATTTCTTTCTACAATAATATATGTGCAAACTTGACCTTGTGTCTGATAAATTTTGACTGCAATTACAAGCCCTAGGTTAATTTTAGATGAATATTTCAATGGTTAAAGGACTTGGGAATTATCAATATCAGACTTCGTATAATCTCAAGAAAGTCTTTTGAAACATTCAGTCCTTATTGTCTTTAAAAATTCAGAAAGAATATAGAAAAACAACATATCAGAGAATAAAACCTGAATTAAAAACCCATCTCATTTTCTCATTGTCAGATTGCTTCTTCAAGGAAAGAGAAAAGAAAAAGAAAAACAGAGACCATTCTTGTTCTGACTGTTTGGAGCAGATTTGGGTCTTTTTAACTTCCCACTGCCTTTTCCTCTGAAGTGAAGTGAAAGAAAACTTGAAGGACAAGACCAAATTTACTACATCAATGAAATTTTAAGGATGCAACTAGTAGGGATATCTCTTATATATAATATAATCATAAATCAATTTTGCAAAATATAAAAACAATAAACTAGTCCAAGGTGTCATCACTGCCACAAAAGGCTTCTAACAATAACACATATTAACAAATTACAAATAACAATAGCAAATAATCTAGTCTAGGTTTTAAGTACCAACCATGTTTCAACTGCTTTGATCTACCCAGCTTCTTTGTTTGAAATCCTTAGCATTCAGGTATCTGAGGAATTATGATTTTTTTCAATTAAATCTCATTATCTATTGATTTATCTTCTATCATAAGCTACTATTCTATTTTTATTTTCAGTCTTCATTATTCAAGTGTTAGCTTATGATTAGCTTATGAATGTAGAATTTTTTCTTTGTTAATGCTTTCTTGGGAGAAAAATAATGGAGGATATAGGTCTTCTCCCTAGTACTATATTCTGCTGAATTCCATGATTGTTCCTTTCTTCCTAGATATATAAATCCAAACATAACATTTAATAAGATTTTAGAACCATGTATATATGATAATATCCCTGTACTACTATGATATAATACTTTTTCACAGATGTATTGTATCACTGAAATTTCAAATTCAAAGATATGTAAAAGAGCTATTATTAGTATTTGTTGGCCCATACTTATTCCTTCAAAGAAATTATGTTGTTTGTTGTTTTATTACACAAGTAAATATTTTGTACAAGATTCAAATATTATGCCTATAGTTAGAAGAAAAAAATGTCCTATTTACCTTCACATAAAGTAAGCTCTTCACATAAAGTGAACTTTATTGATAGTTTAATGCAGGGCTATTTTCCTTTTCATTCTCACACATAAACATGTATGCCAACTTATGCACATGATTATAGCTAGTAAATGATACTTTCATGTTCATAGTTATCTGAAATATTTTTAAGTTAACAATAGCTCCGGATTTCTTAAAAATAATATTTCAAATTTGATGCTAGCTGTTATATTCAAACTGTAAGATCAACTAGAACTACTCAAATTTATACAAAAATCTATTAAAAAATCTTCTGAAAACATAATTTATTTTCGGAGACTGGAGGGAAAGAACAGCAAGTAAGGTAGTTACCTTGCATGTGCCCAATATGAATTCTCATTGAGGAAGCCAGGAGTGATCCTTGAGCAAAGTCAGGAATAAGCCCTGAGCACACCTAAGTGTAGCCCAAAACCTAACAATAACAACAACACATTTATCGTATTTTTTTATTTATTTTTTATTTTTTATTTTGTTTTGTTTTTTGGAAGGTCATACCTGGCAGCGCTCAGGGGTTACTCCTGGCTCTACGCTCAGAAATCACTCCTGGCAGGCTCAGGGGACCATATAGCATGCTGGGATTCGAACCGCCATCCTTCTGCATGCCAGGCAAATGCCCTACCTCCATGCTATCTCTCTAGACCCAACACATTTATTTTAAGTTATGTCTTACTGGGTATCAGGGAGTGTTTGTTGTTTCAAAAGACTGTGTTAAAAATTGTCATTAGACCATTATTTTGTTATAGTTTAGGTAGATAGTGATATGTAACTCATACTTGGAGAGCTTAAAAAGAGCAGCCTCAGAGAAATTATCACATATTTTTTCTAGTTCTTAGCTATATAGAAAATATAACCTACTACAACTTTTAAATATTTGGTAGATGTTCATCAATGATATAATACATTTCATCTTATATCTCAAAACTATTAGCATCAGTATTTTCAGCACATTTATGATTTTAAAGCATTGCCTAGAAATTATTCTGTGATATGAACATTTTTCAATACGTAAGACTCTTAAATGAGCAAGTCTAAGTAAAAGTTGCTATACATGCATACTCTAAACATTTTATCTATCACTATCTAGAAATTTAGTATGTTTATTTCAGTAGGAAATTGATATACACATATTTCACATCAACAGCATAAGTATTGACACAAATCTAATTAAAAAACCCATAAGATATGATATGCAAGAAATATATTTAAGATAAGTATTTCTATTAAAATTATATGCTTGAAACAACAAAAGTAAAACAGAATATTTATATAAATAACTATAATAGAAAGTGATTTATATGGCTATAAAATTGACAGCTCTTTGGAACGCAACCAGAAATCCTTAAAGTTAATTCAATGGAAATGGTACAATGTATTATTCTAGTACTTCAAAATATGACCAAGCCCTGCATGCTGATGTCTTGGAAAAAAGTAGATAGAACTGATATAATCAAATGACAGAGAACTACAGCTTCCATAATAATAAGATAGCAATGACAAAAATGTCAAAGGTGTAGACACCCAGAATGTTAATTTATTAGAACGTGACTTTACACTGATTAATTATATGCTCCTCAAAATATCTGGAGTGCATAAGAAAAGTTAATTGAAGCATTCCATTTAGTACATGCTACTAAAAGTAGTTTTAAATAAGCAATAGGAAACAGGTTTAGAAAGTACAAGTATAAGAAATTTAATCTATAAACACTAAAAGTGTTATATGAAGGTATTACTAATGAAGATAATGATGACTTTCAAATATTCATGGGAACATTTACATTAAATTATATTTGAACATGACTATTGAGCTCTTTGAAGATTAGAATTGTTTATAATCTTAAAGATCAGCTTTTGTGGTCCAAACTAAATATAAAATATTGGGGAAGGGGGTAAGAATAGTTAAATGAAACACATAACCGAGAAAATTTACAATTAAATTCAAATTTCCAAATAATCTCACTAATAACAAATTTAAAATTTTCTCAACTACATCAACATTGTTTAGGAAATATGCATATGCAAAATACTTAAGTATTTCTGTAATTCAACAATTATTGGCCTATATGTTGCTCTATGATACTGCTTGCTGTTTTCACATTAAAGTGAAAAATTTCCCCTTCCTAGATGCTACCTAGAAAATTTCTAGTTTACTTCTTGGTAATCAGTATATAACCCAAAATAAATGTCGATACTTTGAAAATATTATTTAATTCAAAAATCAATGATATAGTCCTCCCAACTGACTTAACTAAAATACCATAATTTCATTTATGTTAGAAAATTCTACATAATATATAAAATTAAAAAAGCTTAGAGACTGGAGAGATAGCACAGTGGCGTGTGCCTTGCAAGCAGCCGATCCAGGATCTAAGGTGGTTGGTTCGAATCCTGGTGTCCCATATGGTCCCCTGTGCTGCCAGGAGCTATTTCTGAGCAGATAGCCAGGAGTAACCCCTGAGCACTGCCAGGTGTGGCCCAAAAAACAAAAAACACACACAAAAAAAAGTTTAGACTACAGTCATATAAAACTGGTAAAATATTCCTTTCTCCTACTTATATACTCAGGATTCTTCTAGATTCCCAGGTAACTTAAAATTCCTTTCCCAGGTGGGAGTGCTATATTACATTTTACCTAAAATAGACATTAAGGCCTCTTTGGGGGGAGGCAGGCAGTACAGGGGATACAGCCAGCTGTGCTCAAGATTTACTCCTGTTCTGTGTTCAGGGATCATTCCTTGCCATTCTGAGAAGACCATATATGGTGCCAGGAACAGAAACAGGGTCAACCTCATGCTAAATAACATGAGTTGTACAATCTCTCTGAGCAGATATTAAGACCTATTAACTGCTGACCACGTCACCCATCAACATTTTAGTGAATGGAAGTTAGAGTTTATGGTAATAGTGTTAAGGATATTCTCTAAGCATTAACAGATAAAAGCAATATGGTTTTGAAATTATCACTAGAGAGCCGGCATGGTGGCGCTAGAGGTAAGGTGCCTGCCTTGCCTGTGCTAGCCTAGGACTGACCCGCGGTTCGATCCCCCAGTGTCCCATATGGTCCCCGAAGCCAGGAGCGACTTCTGAACGCATAGCCAGGAGTAAACCCTGAGCGTCACTGGGTGTGGCCCAAAACCAAAAATAAATAAATAAATAAATAAATGAAATTATCACTAGTCAACAATGCTATATAAAATAAAAAATATAGCTTTACATCTGTATGTGCATACAAGATTCACCCAACTGGGAGCAGGAGTGGTCCATCCAAGATCTATAGATAAAACTAGCAACAAAGTTTAAGTGATATTTCACAATCAAAAAATAATCCTTTTCCTTCTCACAGCCACCAGAGTTGACACTATATCAAGCAGCTATTGCCAATTTCTTTGAGTAATTTAAATTCCACATTAGTAAAACATTTAGTTACTGTCATTTGCTTCCTTACTTCACCTAGCCTAGTCACTCCAAGTTCACACGTTTTAACCCAAAAGGCAAGATCCAAACAGTGTTTAAAATTTAAAAATAGATATACAAGTTTCATTAGAGAAAAGTGTATTGATTCTAGGCTAGCAAAAATTGTTAATAGGCTGATATGTAGTTATTAATATGAATTAAAGTCTGAGAGCCTGTGAATATAGTTCAATGAGCTAGTATATATTCTCTGCATGTGAGAAGTCTACATTCCTTCCCAACATCACAGGGTTCCCTGAGTACCACTGAGATAAACTCAGAAAGTAGCCCCTAAGCATCAAATCTCCCTACATATATATTTAAAAAAAAACCTTCAAAACTGAATCTGAAAAATTGAACAAATAAAGTAAAAAAAATTAATCAGAAGTATTTGAGGTACAAAGTTTTCTAGCTTATCTTAGCCATGTCCATTTTTAGGAAAAAGGTCTTCAACCATAATGATACAAATGGCAAGGCTTAAATACTTGACTCTCTACATCTGATTCCATTTGCATTTTTATTATATAATTTACCCTCTTTGTTCAGATTTTTTCCCTTCCACTGCCAGCCATATATGGCAGTTTTCAAAAAAAAAAAAACTTGAACTGGTCAAGAGTGATTCAGGGGTTGAGATAGTACAGCATCTGAAGAACTTCTCTTGTGCAGAGCAAACCCAGTTTCAACCCTGGCACCAGACATAGTATATGGTACCCAAGTTTACCAGAAATAACCCTGTACAACAGAGCTATGAGTAAACTGTGACCCCAAACAACAGAAAACAATAAAAAATGGGGGTCAGAGAGATAATGAAGCAGGTAAGGCACTTATCGTGTACACAGCCCCACCTGCATGCCAAATGGTCCCTAGAGCCCAACAGGAGTGATTCCTGAGGGTGAGGACAGGAGTACTACTTAAGCAATGGAAGGTATGACCCAACTCCCTACCCCAACCCACTTCTGCCATCCCCCATTAAAAGAAAAAGAGTGATCCAAATACAAATGATTGGAGACTCCACTTTCTTTTGTATCCCAGGTATATAAAAAACTCAGTACTCTAATGTTCAGCGTCAATTTCGTAAGTCTATTATTGTGAGTCTATCATGAGGTTTCTATCCACACTAAGTGCTGTCTATCCTGTTTCAAAACTGCAAAGCCGAGGAACAAATTTTGCATTATACCTAATTTCTTAGGAAAATGTCACTTTGTGGGAACCTAAAAAGCTGGTTTATTGTGCATTCTCAACCCGTTTTATTGTGCAGTTCCAAATTTTTAAACATATGAAGAACTCCATAGCATTAAAACATAGAATGAACATCTTTAATCTATAGTTGGAATGAATCACGATGATTAAACTACGCTTATTTGCCTCTAAATGCAAGATGAATAATATCTCAAAAACTCTAAATTCATTTGTAACCTGAAGATGAATATTCTTCACTATAGAATGCCTCAATATAGTTTTTGGTGCCCTGACATTAGCAGTATATCAACAAAAGTAAATGCGTAATAAATGTTTGCTAGATCAATGACTGAAAGATGAAAAATACCCCTCTAGAGAGTTCTAAATCTTCACATAGAGGAAATTTCAAATGAAGTTTTTTGATCATTAGCACTTATTTGAAACTCTAAGATTAGTGATCAGAGCTTAGATTTTAAAGAAAAAGATCGACAGAAAATATTTTGGAGCGATAAATATGTTAAATAACATTCTATGCTATTATTACTATTTTTACCCCAGGGACTATATAATAAACATTGATTTTAAAAAGATGTATCAGAATATCTTCAAGAATAGAATGCATATATGTATGTATATGCTTATTTGTTTATATGTGTGTATACACATTTATCTTTCACAAAGTTTTCAAAAAGACTCTAATAAAAGTCTCCTATATTAATGACATTTATGTAGCAGAACTGATGAGTTACTTAGTTAACAAACTACTATTCACATATTTTAAATATATATGTATTTATTTACAAAGAAGTAGTTCAGGACAAATAAAATCAGTACAGTACTACTGAAGCATAGAGTAAATATTAACTTATTGATTTAAAATACAGGTAACTATAAAAATTATGATTTAATATACAATTTAAAGAGAAGGCTGGCATAGTTTGTTTAAAATCAGTGAATCAATCGCATGAACAAATCCAAGTTCTGACACTAATATAAAAGAACAGTATTAAAGCAAAAATAGTTCATTAAAATGTTTAATTATACACTTCAGTATAGAATTTTTACGTAATGGAACAACTGGGGAAATAAGGTCACTGATCAAACAGTGAGAATAGCTTAAGGAGGAACTTTTAAGAACTACTAAGCTATTGTCACAGTAATACAGGAGCAAAGTAACTAAACCACAAGCTACATATTAGATTTCACTAATTAGGAAAATTCACACTTTTGTCTAATCTATTCACCCGCTGATTGCTATCCTCACCCAAATTCCACAAATGTGTCAAACTCAAGAAAACCAAACTTAAACTAAACTAAATCTTTTCCAGGAAAGCTGCTTCAGTATTTTTTATCTTTCCTAGTGGAATTACCACCTGAACTTCTTACCCCTACAGTCCAAGTCTTGATAATTAAAACCCATAAATATTTTTATAATCCTTTTCTTTCTTTTGTGCCCACTATCACTACTATTCTTCGAGTTTCTCGGTCATTCTTTGCATTAGCCTTTTAAAGAAAGTTCTCTGGATGGTCCCCTTCCAGATTCTTTATTTCTAGAGCAATTCACGTCAATCAAAAACTGGGCATCTGCTTTGCAAAACCCTTGTCTGCCTTGAAAATGAAATCCAAGTTTCCTCTTCTAAAAGACATTCCATCAACTTGCCCTGATTAATTATCCAAAGTAATCTAAAGCCTCAAATTCCTAGACTTCAAATTTACAAAAGAATTATCATCTACTTACATTTCCCAGAACATATCATGTAATTCTTCAGTTTCTATTTTTAATACATTTACTAAATAAGTTTCCACTTATCTACAAAGTTTTATTTATTTAATGTGTCAATTTAAAAAGGCTCTCTCTAGGAAATCTTCCTGAACTAGTACCACTATTCATTGCCTGCAACAATCAAAAAACAGTGAACATATTAGGATATTGCCTTGTCTGCTTGTAAGTTATTCATATATTTAGGTTTCAGAGCCATACCTAGTAGTGCTCAGGGCTTATTCCTGGCTCTCTAATTTGGAATCACTCTCTGGCTGGCTTGGGGTTCCATAAGGGATGTCAAGGATAGAATCCAGGTTGGCTGTATGCAAGGCAAGCAACCTACCTACTGTACTACTACTGATCTGGCCCCTATTGCTCTGTTTAGATGTTTCTTTCACATAAATGTAACCTTCTGAAAGAAACAATACACTATTCACTATTTGATTAAACTTACAATTTTCTGGCATATAAAAAGCAGCCTAGAATTACTGATTAAATTAATCATTGAGAATGATAAAGCAATATAAGAAACACTTAGAAGTAAAAATTATATTTCACACTTATGTCAAATTATTAAAAATGTGTGTACTGCAAAAATGCACATTTGCCAACAGTCAGAACATTAATTTGATTAGACAACATCAGATGAGAATTTATGGTACTTAAATACAGAAATGACAAAAAAAACATAAAATTTGAGATAGAAAACTTGAAGAACAATTAATTCAAGATGTAGATAAGGTGCCCTATTAAGATGACTTTTTGGAGCAAGGGAAATAACTCAAAGACCTAGGTGCATGTTTCCCTTCACAATCTGCAAGCTGGGTTCAATACCTAGCTGCAAAATCTCTGAACAGCATCAGGGAGTAATCCCACAAATGCTAAGCCAGGAAAACCCTCAGCGCTCAGCAACTGTGAATGTGTCTCACAGGAAAACAAGTAAAATAAAGTAAAGAGAATTTTTTTTCTGTTTTTTTAATAACCAATAATGTTATTAATGACTAGTATTATAAGAAGGCCAATAATAAGTGATGATATTCTTTTGTTTTGTTTTTGTTTTGGGGCCACACCCAGCGGTGCTCAGGGGCTACTCCTGGCTGTCTGCTCAGAAATAGCTCCTGGCAGGCACGGGGGACCATATGGGACACCGGGATTCGAACAAACCACCTTTGGTCCTGGATTGGCTGCTTGCAAGGCAAATGCCGCTGTGCTATCTCTCCGGGCCCTGATATTCTTGATATACAGCCAAAAACATTAGATTGTACTCAAGAAAAGTAAAGCCCAATAATAAGTATTTCTATCATATAGACAGGTAAACCTTACTCTTGTTTGTCTTTTTTTTATTAATTTCTTTATTGTAACCACCATGGTGACAAACATGTTTGTAGTTGGGTTTCAGTCATCAAATGTACACCACCAGTGATACGTTCCAGCCACCAAAGTTCCTCATTTCCCTTCTCTCCCACCCCTGCCTGTCTTGGAGACAGACATTCTATTTCTCTCTCTTGCAATGATTGTCACAGTAATTGTTAGTATTTCTTTCTTCCCCAAAGTCCTATAGTTTGAATAAAAGTAAGATTTTTATTCAAATACTACCCTAAATGATTACAAAACAAGTCTCTGTTCCATAAGTCTATGTGGTAAAAAGACAAGGCAAAGAAGTCCTGAATTTCAAAGATGTTGCTTAGATTTTTTTAATTAAAAATACTGTTTGTTTTATTGTTTGTTTGCATGTTTGTTTTTTAAATGAGTCACAGGTAAAGAAAAAATATTTGACTACACTGAATAAAAGAAGCTATTCTTACTTACTAGATACTAGCATGTGCCTGGATCAGTTCTCAGCCTTCTATATGCACTGCCCCCATTTAAACCTCACAAAACTCCATTGAAGTAGCCATTGCTAACAAATTCTAAGATAAGCTCATAGACATGAGGTAATATGTTTAAGAGTAAGTCAAGAAAGTTAATGGCAAAGAAGGCTTGCTAACATAAGTCTAAATAATTCTAGACCCTAAATATATATTTAACCTTGCAATCTAACATTTGCAATCTATTGCTTTTGAGCCTTCATTTCATGAGTATCTTATAAAATCAAACAACCAACTGCATCACAGAGTTGTTATTAGAATCTGTGAAATAGTATGGATACTTCTGACATCATGCTGTATAATCCTTGACCCATCAATAAATTATGCCCACCCTTCCCTCCCGTGGTAACTACACTTACCCTAAGTAAAATGGTTATCCACATTTTTCAAAGCAGAGAGAGTCCATCTTGATTAAGCCAGAAAAGGAAATTATATTGAGGTCAAAAAATATAGTTGATAGAATTGAATAACAGTCATAAAAAGGGAAAGGAAAGCAATATATTCTACCTGATTTTAGTACTGTGACACTACTATACTCGTGATGAGATCATAATAAGATTCAAAAATTAGGATCATCTTATACTCTCATAGATAGAAAAATTTTTCATCAGATCCAGAATTTTCATTTCATTATAGCTGAAAGGAAAACACCTAACAAAACCTAATCAAACATTACACTTTTCTTGAATATACTTTCTTTGTTTGTTTTTGCTTTTGAGGGTCACACTCAGCTGTGCTCCAGACTTACTGCTGGGTCTGTGACCAGCGATTGTTGCTGACTAGCTTGGGAATCATCTGGGGTGACAGGGTTGAATGCTAATCTATCACATGCAAGTGCCTTATTGGATCTACTATTGTTCCAGTCCTTAAAAGTACTTCTAGTCAGAATGATGGATTTAGACAGACAGAGACAATAAAGATAACATTTCTAGAATAAGTTATTTTGTTTCTAAAAAAAAAAACAACTATTCTGACTATAAATTAGCAATAAAGGGAGAAATTAGGTGCACGAAAAACAGAGTATTTTTGCTCTAACTTCCCTGCACATACAACTTTCCATTAGTGCCATATTCTTTTCTTCTATGAAACAGACACAATACTTTGCTAGATAGAAAGAAATCAAACCAAACATTATTTTCCTTTTAAATTTCATACCAAGTAAAAGCTAAACATAGGTATGTTGAATATATACACAAACAGAAGTGCTATAAATCAAAATAGTGTTTTCATATCAAGCCCATCTGGTGTAATATAAGGGTGTATCCCATGGAAATCCAATCAAGGATGACTGCCAGACTAAGATATAGATGACAACTTGACAATTCAGAAAGCTGAAGAGTCCCACAGTAAGCTGCATTTTTAAACTGCTTTTAGGGTATCTGCCTAACAAGATTACCTGTTATCACTCTACCTTGATAATGCCTCTTCTTAAATCCAAAATACAGTTTTCTTCACTAAAATCTGAGATGGTCACTATATGGAAGTTACGCTAAAATAATGACACTAAAGTGTGCTTTCAGTTAGGTGATCTAACTAACTAACCTATAAGGTAAAAAAAAGCTTTATTCCTCAATCCTGACTATTTCATCCTTCTCATAAGGGATTTAAGAGGCTAACTGATTTATTTAGGCCTCCATTTCTACACAAGCAAAATGTAAATCATAATATACTTCATCTTTACAGGATTCTAAAATTGGAAACAGGCTAAAGGAAAAAAATTAATGTGAAGCACTCTGAAAGGAATAAACTAGATTCCCTGACCTGATTATTGGTCAGAGACTTGTAAAACTAGAATAACTACTTCTTCCAATACCATACATGCCACCTGGCTATCAAACTGAATGATAAATAGAAATGACTATTAAGGTTACCCATGTAAAGGTTTAAAAGTAATAGAAACTTTAAACTCCAAAAATTTGGAAATGAGCTAAGCCAGAAACAGAAGGAATCTCAAAGTAAGTCACATCTGATGGGCCAAAATACAATATGGATTATTTTTATATTTTTCTGTCTGAGTTGTCTGTCTCATATTCTTAACTTCCATATTCTATTTTTAAAAACACTTAACACTCTATATTTTCAGTAGCCATCAAGAAATAGACTGTCATCCCTGACACCGAAGATTGTCAGCAGACTCAATATGTACACTAATGATCTCAGGCAACAATGCCTAAAATCTTACCAAAGAAATGCTTATTCCAGAAGAAAAAGATCTAAAATTCTCCAATAAAATGTACCTTAACATATATTAATTACTATAAAATGGCAAGATCAAGAATATCTCTTACTTCTTTTTAAGGTTATCTTACATCCTCAATCTCAAAACCAAAAACTGTCAAGCATAACTTTTCAGTTCTCTCCCAAATCATCAATGCTCCCTTCTAGCACTGTGAGACAATGAGAGCTGCTGTCATTATTTTTTATAGGATAGCTGGCAGCAACTTGTAAGATACTCTTCATCTTAGAATAGTTATCAAATAAACTAAACAAATTATTAGGACCCTAGATTGAAACTGACCACTTTCCAATAGCCAAAGAAAATGGGTTATTTAATCGTACAGTCACTGTGTTAGTAATCTTAGAAAAATCAAAGGCTTTCATTGGTATTTGCTAAGCTATTTAAAAATAACTTTTTCACCTTTATACACATATCCCTGTCCTCTTATTGCTGACTTTGGACACAATCTTATACTAACAGAATGTTTTCACATCAACTTTTAGATTTATCACTTTCTATCAAAAGTCTTACTCTGTGGAAGCAACAACTCTTCAGGAAGTATATTTGAAGATATAAAACAGTACAGAAAATGTGGTATTTTCACTAATAGCAAACAAATAATAATTATAAAGGAATTTAGGAAAAACAGTCATTTCCTACCCAAATGACTTGACAATTTTCTCTCTTTCACACAGATACATACATTATTCCAAATCACTAAAAAATAGCTGAGTAGCATATTCTACTTCTCTTGTACTAATAGAAAAGCATCCCATGCTTCCCGTATTTTTTTTTGCAACTGAAATAATGTATTATCCTAAATATAACAAGAGCAAAAATGGGTATCTTCTTCATCTAACACCTAAGTGGGTAACCTAGATTCTGTAAATAGAGGCTACATAAAGAATGCAACACAGATAGCTCTGAAGTAAAAACAAAATTATTTAACCCAGTATTCTTTAGACTATAACACATAAATAAAACATGCACATCATAGGCAAAATTTTTGCTAACATGTAATTGCCATTGGCTAGAAGTAAACTGAAAAAAAGTAACACATAGCAAATATAATTGTGTGATTGGGGGGAACTCAACTGTATAAAGCACAATTCTACAGTACTTATATGTCCAAACTGATCATGACTCTTCTCTGCAAGGTTTATTTATAATAATTGGGTGGGCTACCTCTTTGCAAAGGTAAGACACTTGTAAAACTAGAACCAAATTTACAAACAAAAGGAGTCAATAAACTAATGAACAGCATTTTCTGCTGTTTAATGGTAGTTAAGGAGTGACAATAAAATCTATGATTAACTGCTATTATTTATCCTACATTGTATCTTACTAAAGCCAGTAATTAAATACAGTGTCATTCTAGCTTGCCTCTTTAGGAATTTACAAGAAAATTATCAGAGAATTAAAGACAACAAACCTAAAACATTAAATGCTCAAATATAAAACAGGGCTTTGATGACATAGTAGTAGCAGAACTTTCTCAAAATATTAGAGTGGGAAAAACAGAAAAGCTATAAAATCCACTATAAGAAATTACTATACTTTCATATCTAACCACTATTATTTTTCTCTCTGAGAAAAAAAAATTTCAAGGAAAGCATCTTAAACAAAATCTTCCTAAGTGCTTTCCATTAACAAAAAGGAAAACAAAATCTTTCAGATAAATTCAGATAAATTCATACAGTTAAATAAAAAATTTAAGTAAATGAATTGAAAAATATATTCAATAATTCTATATACTTATGCTTAAAATTTATGAAATTTTTAATACAAATTAGTAATTTTATAATAATCCTAATATTTGAGAAATATAAAGGGAAGTGGAAAAGAAAATGTGACTTCTCCAGATGATGAGTATTAACTTCAGATCATGCTCATAATTCAGTAGATGCTTCAGTTTTAGGTTTTAAGGTATCAAGTTTTTTTAAAAATAAAATGTCTTTCCTTTACCTATAACCCTAATACAGAACACTTAAATGAAATAATATTTATATGAGTTCTTTCTAAATAAAAAAAATAACACATACCAAAATTACAAGGTAAATACAAGATTTCAAGTTACAATTTGGATAAAATAAGTTTGAATGCTAAGTCTAAAAACAAGAGGACATTACAATTATGAGAAATCAAACTATGTTGTTAATAAAGTATTTTGTCTTCCCTACTGACTACATATGAACTGCACTTTGTTTTCACAAAAACCATCTTTACTACATCAATGAATAACCATTTATAATAGATAGTATCCAAAACCATTTGTTCCTAAAAGTTCAAAGCACCCTTCCCTGTTTTCTCAGTTTCTGACTATACAGACTAAAGCAGAATGCTTTTACTTTGCTAATTCAATGGATATAAAATGAGGTTTACAAATTTTCAATGACATTTCTTCCTCCAATGCCCTGGTAGTGAAAATTTGACAAGTCAAAAATAAATAAACAGAGAAATAAACAAGTAAAACTACAATTTAACCACTGATGAATTAACTTTGAAACAAGGGACTATTTTTTAAAGAATCCTTTGGAAGTGACGGGTTTCCATATTTTTTAAATCTAACAACAACAAATCTAGTCACGAACCTGGCAGGTCAAAACAATAACCAGCAAATCCTAACATTTCTTACCTGGTACAGGTAAGCACCAGCTCCCAAATGCCACCTTAGAATAATTAAGACTAGTGAGGAGACTCATGCTTTCTAGTACTAGAATGAAGGGGAATAAAATCAGTGGTGCTGTTTCTTTAGCAAAATCTATAGCAGCAGCTACACCACAATGTGAGAAGACCCCACAGACCTAACAAGTTCAAGTTTGTCACCAGAGATATAGGGGAAGCATACAAGGTAGACTTACTGCTTGTCATGTGACTTGGTGAGACATGCTGTCCATTGGGTGTGCTTGAGGTAAGGTCAATTGCCACACTGGAGTGCTCCCTTTCAGGTGAAAGCTCATTGTCACCTGCTTTCACAAAATAAAAACTTTTGGTTCTCAGCTCATTGTCACATAAAATCTAATTACCAACTTTACTTCCTACATGCAGTGACATGAACGGTGTTGAAATTTTAATGTAATACATGTGCCTTTAAAATAACTGATAAGGCAATCTCATTTAGAAGTAGATTGTAACTGAATGAAATGACGAAAAGTCATAAGACAGACCAGGTGACCAAAAAAATCACTATATAATTTAACCATTGTAATAATTTTAACTGTAAAAATTAAAAAAAAAATACTGGCTCCAAAGGTATTTTTTGTTGTTGAAAGAACAAAGTTTCCTCTTAAGAGTTAATTTGTCAAGCATATAGTATCTCTAACTAGCAGTCTCCAAAAGGATTATTATCATTAAATTAGATATTTAAAGAAAATTTGGCTACAAAATCAACTTAAAAACTAATTCTTTCACACACTGTGCTCACAATATAGTTACGGTGTGGTAAATACTTAGCAAACACAAGTCTATGTAACTTTAGCCATTCTCAACTTAAAAGTAAATCTTCCAAAAGGAAATAGTAAAGTGTTGATTTGTTAATTTTACTTAAACATCCTGTATCCAGTATTAAGGATACATATATATGTATATAGAGTAGATTCTTCTTATTTAACTTTTGTGTTGTTACTTTCTTAAAACCATTTAAAGATGAAATAGTGAAGAAATAGGAAATAAGACACTTCTCAATAAAAACTTAAACTAATATGAACACAAAACTAATCTGTAATTTTTATTATCAAGAACAAATTAAGGAAAAAAATACTCACATGTTATATAGCCATCAATAGCTTCTGTTTCCATAGTCAAAGTGCAGTGCTGCAATACAAGAGATTATACACCCTTAGCAGAGATTCCTTTAAGTATCTGCCATTAAATGTTTAACTTATTTGAAGCTCCAAGCAGTTAGTCCATGTTGCGTCTGCTGCAACCTGTGCCCAAGAAACATACTATAGTGGACTGCATGTGCTCATTTGCAAGTCACTGAACTCTTTCTGCAAATGATCTGATTCCTCCTGGAGATAGGATAGGAAAGATAAGTGTACTGTGAGATGGGCTGTAGCAAGATAGGAATGACTCTCTTCATCAGAATTTCCTTGGCTTAGAGAAAAAAAGAAGGGAGTTGGGGGGAGAAGGCTTTTTGCCTCCAATGTGCCAGTTTTAATCAGGATTTAAGCAGTTAGTTTACGATTCCCTGTTTCCCACAATCACACTGCAGTTTGAGGACTTCCCTAGTGTACAGATAGCTCTATTCACAATTGTTGAAAATTAGTTCATCATGTTCTAAAGGGAGGGGGGAGAACAAACTAACATTAAGAAAATAAAACAAAACCAAAAACAGAAAAATAAACCTTAGTGCCCCAGTGTGCTCCTATCGTTTCTACAGCAGTTATCCAGCTCCTGGACTTGAAGTGACATTTCAGCCTACCCCAAGCACTATGTAAGCACCTGTTCAATGTAGCCTTCATTTCCTGCCAGAGTGTGATGGGAAACGAAAAAGCCAAACCTACTAATACATTTTGATTTTTGCAAATTTTATAAACTTGTGGCTGTCTGGCAGGGAATCACTTTACTTTTTAAGTTGAGGACATTTTTTTCATGGACCAGTGACACAGAAGTGGAACTTAATTCTCAGAAACAAAAGTTTAACTGCAGGAGATGACACCCCCTAGCTTTGATTTCACATAATGAAAAGATCGATAAGCTAACTGTATGCTTTGAAGGAAAAAAGTTTAAAGAATTGATATGCCCTGAGAAGATTTTTTTTTTTTTTACTAATTTTTTTCTCTTTGGCCCTGGTCCTTTTTGCCTTTAGTTTCAAAACTCTCACTGCACCAGCAGCTAAATTATTCACAATGAGCCATTTCTGTATTGATCGCCAAGTATATTTAGCCCTGGCTCCTGGAATTTCTCCATTACTTACTGGAAAACAGGCAGCTTCACTTCTTGTCTCCAAAACCACTTCCCTTCTCCCTCCCCTCCCCTTCTTCACTACCACCCTCCACACACACAGACACACAGACACACACAAAAGTTTTTGTAATGGATAATCAGATCAAATTCCCAACTCAGTATCTATCTACACAGGATTTACATTTCAACCTACTGTACTGTTATCAAATTCTTTCAATTTATGATTACATAAGGCTTGCAAAAAAAGGCATCTGTAAAGTTTAAAAGGGGAACAGTCTCTTTGGATATTCTGCAAATGAGTTTATCCTCTTTTTTTTTTAATGTCTACATTCAACACACACATTAAAACGAAAGAAACGTCAGGGAGAAGCGAAAGGCATCTGTCCCATCAATGAAATGGTTATTAACCCTCAGAGAAGGAAAGAAAAGAGGGGGGAGAAAAAAAAAGAAAGAAAAGCAAAGAAGGAGAAACGAAATGTACATACAAAAGAAATTGTCCTTTGATTAAAAAAGATTCATCACCATTTCCAGCTCAGTCGGGAGATCTCCGCTTCTTTAACCCCTCAAAGAGGAGGTGACAATGTCGGGCTGAAGATAAACGGAGAGAGAGAAAGAAGTTTTGGTTTTTTTTGGTGTGTTGGGCCCCTTCTTGCTTTCCCTCCTGGGCTGCCCGCCAACGCCAAGCCCCCTCGCACAGTCGAAGGCGAGGAGGAAGGAAAAGCACTTTACAGGTGGGTCATTCTGAGCCCAAATCCACCAAGCAGATCGGCTGATAAACAAAACCAAGAAATGGGAGAGAAGGAACACACACCCCCTCTCCTCCTTCTCCTCCTCCTCCTCCTCCAGTGGCCACCCCTCCCCCGTCCCTTTGGGATGGTAGTAGGAAAAGTCACTCAGGAATGGCACCACGTACTTTCAAGAAAGAGGAAGGGCAAGAAGAAAAGGGGGGGGTGGAAAAAGAGAGAGAGAGAGAGAGAGAGAGAGAGAGAGAGAGAGAGAGAGAGAGAGAGAGAGAGAGAGAGAGAGAGAGGTCAGCACTACAGCAAAGCGATTAACTAGAAGAGAAAAAACTTGATCCACCGGTTCCTTAAGAATCGACCAAAAGCTAAGACAAGAAAACTGAAAGAAAAGGGGTGCAGAAGAGGAAGGGGGGGCTTCCAGGGGAGGGGCAGTCAGGCAGAACCCAGGCAGGCAAGGAAGAAGCAAGGCCAACTTCACAGGACTGCTTTTTTGGCCCTTGGCAAAAAAAAAAAGGGGGGGGGCAGATCTTAATTCCATCTCTTTGGCCCCTTTGACTAGAACCTGTCAAAGTGATTTAACTGCTGCCTTTTTACATGTGTCACACCAGGTTGGATTCTTTTTTTTTTTTTTTTTTAATTTCAACAGGATCTCTTCTCTCTGGACAGCTGCAATTTATGCCAGGCTCCCTTCCTTAATCTTCCTTGGAATTCAAGTTAAAACAAAGCCAAAAAAAACAAGTCTCCTTTCATGACAGCTAGCTAGAGAGATGAGAACTGATTCATTGATGACCATCCCAGAAACCAGAGCAAACCAGGAGAGGGGGGGGGGGGGCTTGGAGAAATTAGAAAGCAAAGGACAGCATCTTCGCCCCATTCCCAGAGCGTCCTACAGGGAAAGCATTAGCCTAATCATTCACGGCGATCCATCCCTCCCAGAGGAAAAAAAATATTTATATATATATGCATATATATACATATATATGCATATATATATATAAAATCATGGGCTCCACAGCAACAAGTCATCTGGCCACATCACTGTGCAAAAACACGAGATGCTCTAGCATTCCACTTCACTTGGAAAACACTCACCACCACCACCCCCACCACCAACCCCCCCAAAAAGAGACGCATTATTTTGCTAGATCGTCTAGGAAAGAGAAGAGCAATCCAACAAGAGCTGCCTGCTCTTCACCACGCCAAAGCCAAGCGGAGATTTACCTCAGCCGTGCCTGCAGTGAACCAATCCCATCACCCTTTTGTGTTGTGTTTACTGTGTAGTGTAGCCTTGCTTTCTCTCTTTCTCTCTTTCTCTCTTTCTCTCTCTCGCTTTGGCCTGGTCCAGGGCTAACGTTCTACTAAACGTGTGTTTTGTGCACTGCGGTGAGTGGTGCAAAGAAACTAAGGCAGCGGCGCTGCTGGAGCTGAGGGCAAGAATCCTGTTTTGACTTCCTCCATCTTCAGCGAGGAGCACCAGGGTTAGCCCGGGACAGCTGGTCAAACCCCGAGAAACCGATCCGCCGCCTCTGCCGCCGCCGCCGCCGCCGCCGCTGCCGCCGGAGCCCGGAGCTCATCTCCGCCTCGGGCCGGCCCCGCGCAGACGCCCGCGGCCTTAAGGGAGGGGGGCTGGCTGGCGGGCCCGAGGCGGCGCGAACGTGCGCGCGCAGGTCCGGCGGGGCGCGGGGGAGGGAATGGAGAATGTGTCTGAGTGTGTCCCGGGCCGGCCGCGAAGGCGCGCGCGCACGCGCACAAGACGTGAGCGCGCGTCGCCGGAGTGTGCGAAGCCCGGCGCGCGGGCGCGCGCGGAGACGGCGCTCGGCGCTCTCGGCAATCGATTACAGGACAAGTGCGAGCGAGCCGCCCGGCGGCGGCGAGTGCGACGCTCACGCGCGAGTGCGCGCGCGCGACCACCCTGCCCCTCCCCGCGCGCCCGGCGACCCCCGCGCGGCCAGGCGGGCCACGCCCCCCGACCCCGCGCAGGGAAAACCCGCCCAGGTAAAAAAAAAAAAAAATCCTGCTGAAAGGAAACGCCGCCTAGCGAGACGCCCGCCCAGCTCCCGCCCCCCGAGTGACCCCCCCCCCCACACACACACAAAACACACACAACACCCCACTCACGTTTTCTGGCGGCGGGGCCGAAGGGATGGCAACGGCGAGGGGCGGTGCATGGCGGGCCCGGGGAAGTTTGTCTTGTGTGTCGGTCCGGCTGGACCCGGGGGCCAGAGGGGCGGCGAGGCCCCGAGCGACGGCCGGAGGAGCGGGGCACCGTGCGGCCGCTGCCGCGAAGCTCTCGCCCCAGATCGGCTTGCAGGCCGGAGTCGGGGTGCGCTGCGCGGACCCACCCACTCGGGCTTCGCAATCAAAAAAAAAAAAAAATCCGGGCGGTCAAAATTCTCACCCCCAATCCGGACTCGAATCTGGACCTTCCTTCCCAGGGAGTCCCAAGAAAAGGCTGAGCGAGAGGCAAGATTTGGCCAGCGCTACTTCTGCCGTCCTGCTTTTTGCAAAGTGCTTTCCAGTGCAACTTGAAAAATCTTCGCAAAATTGCCTGGGCTGATTTTTTTTCTTTCTAGCTAGCTAGCTAGCTTCCCCGGAGTGCGTGTCACCTCCTTGCAAGTGGCAAGAAAGTGGGGAGGTTCCCCCCCCCAATAAATAAATAAAGTTCCTCCTCGGGCTCTGTCGCTCTTCTCTGTAAGATTCGAGGCGTTCCAACCAACAGGAGATTTTTTTTTTTTTTTTGCATGTGTGAATCCCTTGTATGGATCGTCGTCGTCGTGAGAAATCAAAAGTGAGCGTGCTTTTTCCAAAAATAGTAGCCGTTAGCATCTTTCTTGACCACATTTGCAGATAAAGGGGAATCGAGAAGTCTCTGATTCAAGGGAAAAGAAAAATGAAAGAAAGGGAAAGACTGGATTCAACCGACCGAGCTGTCTGGATCCCTTAAGTTTTGAAAACGCATATGAAATGATCAGGGCTTCCCCCAACATCCTGGCTGAGAAAGTTTCACAGAACGCGAAAAATAGAAAATGTCTGTGCTCGAAGATCAGGAGCAAGACACTCTTGCTCTTCGTTTTTAGGAATCTTCCCTGTGGTTGCTTTGAGGCTTGGGGGTTGGTTTTTGTGTATTTTTCCTCTTGCTAAGAAGAGAGATGATACATTTGAAATAAAGTAAAATAAAACAGCACTCTGGGAAATGTTGGATGAGGTCTTTAGAATCTTCTGTGGGGAAGAATTTGATAAACACACTAAATCAAACTGAGTAAATTTGATGGTGTGTTTTGAGTTGACATGTTGAATTTACATAATTGTATCAATAAAAGTCTTTTATCAGAAATCCTTATTGGAACATAGTAATCAAAATAGCACTAAACCATTCTTATCCCATTGGATAACAAAATTCTCATAAATTTTCAGAAACTCAGGTGTTTTCCTATTTAAACTTCCAGGATTTTCATAGTAGCATACTTCTTTAAGTTATTGTATCTCCTCCTGAAAGCTAAGCCTAATTGTTTAAGTATCTACGAAATAGTTGCAGTCTTTAGAAGATGAATCAAAGCAAGTTCAAAATTAAGTTGCATAGTTATAGCACTGAGTCTCACTAGAGCAGGATCCGATCAGAAGCCTTAAGGCATCCTCAAATTTCCCTTGCCCTCCAAAACTACCTCTTGAGGTTGTCCTTGCCTTCTACTGCTACTGCTGGATGCTTTATTTAGTCTATCCTTGTAACTGTCCTGGGCTCCACGACACGGACACCAGAGCACATTCTCTCCCTCTAGTGGCCAAATGTTCAGAAACTACATTCCTGTGACCTTGTTTCCCCAAGAATGGGGAATTTGGGCTGGAGAGCATGAAAGGTAGCCCCTTTTAGAATGTCAGACATCTCAATCAGCTCTGTTAATTGGACCATTTAGAGAAGTTTCCCCCTCCTTTTAGCATTCTGTCTTCCTATGTATCTCTCTCATTAGCTGGTAATGAAATCTATCCAATTCACCCCCAAAGAAAAATAAGACTGTTTATACACTAAAATTAGGCATTCTCTTTTATCCTCTGCAATGGGCTATTTCTAATGTGAAATTCTTTTTTTCTTTGTTTTGGTTTTGGTTTGGGGGGTCACAGCTGGCGGTACTCAGGGATTACTCCTGGCTCTGCACTCAGAAATTGCTCCTGGCAGGCTTTGGGGACCATATGGGATGCCTGGAATCAAACAGGTGTCCATCCTGTGTTGGCCGAATGCAAGAAAAATGCCCTACCATTGTGCTATCGCTCTGGCCCCCCCACTGTGAAATTCTTGATGAATTCTACTTCTAGGAAGGAAAATGTTTAAACTAGCAATTTACAATTTACTGTTAGAATTTTTTCTCACTTGTATTTTTAGTGGTGAAAGAATACATGTATTTCATCCTTGGTCATAACTACATTGCATATAACTTTCAAAGTGCTTATATGCTGGATTATACATAAAAATGTACCATCGGGGAAGTAAAGTAATTGGAAAGGACAGTGATTAGGAAAATTTTCATCTTGGTGAAGACATACATCACTGTCAGCACTTTTCACTGGTTCTACCCTTTCTATTCCATACTACTAAAATTCCTCCTTGTACTAGTCCCACTTGATGGAGCAAAAGGTAAGATTCAAAGATGTTTTCTAGTTGCATAAAGGACTTGATTAAATTATGATTTGTAAGTTACAGATATCCCTAATAGGTAATCCTGGTTTATGGTTCATTTGAATAATACGCGTCTTTTGCTAGATACTAAATCTTTTCAAGTGTAAATAATATAACTAACACTAATTTTAAACTATGAAACTATATTAAAGCTATATCAACTATAAAATTTAAATATAATGCATTAATGAATCTACATTTGCGTTAAATAATTGCAACAAATTTGTTTGTCTTGAGTTGAGAGGAGGGAGACATGTACCTGGCAGTGCCCAGACCTTACTCTCTGCACTGTGCTCTGGGTTCACTCCTGACCATGTTCAAGGAAGTATATGTGATGCTGGAATTCTTGAATGTTAATATTTGATAATTCATGAATGAGGTTGACTATCAGGGAATGAATGGAACGGATTTAATCATATACCCACTAGGTGGAATTAGCAAAAGAAAAAAAGCTTGAAGTCCAGACAACTAAAAGCTACACTGAAAAAATGATTTTATTTTCTCTGGGTGATGACAAATATAAATTATGGTTTAAATTTTAAACCAAATGGTACCCTCAAAAAGTAAAATTAAAGTGTTTTTTGTTCAAAGATATTAATTTATAGCATAATTAGGGAGATTGCATTTTAGCAGATCATAGAAGAAGACAATTTAAACATTGTAATGCTTTCCTATTATCAATAAAGATATAACATAATTCCTAGACTAGGTGCCCTAGAATAACTCAAGTATCTGAATAGGTGCACAGTAACAAACACACTTTGCACAATGTTTGAAAACTGATAATTTGTCATGTTGTAGTGTCCTCTTTGAAGTCCTGTTCTCTTTTTAAGTGCCATATAAAACATTGGTCTCACTTTCTCCTACGACCCAGATTGGCACTAAACAGGAGCAAAGAAGCCAGAAAATAGAGCTATCATTTCAAAGAAAACATTTTAAGATCAACTCTAGTTCATAAGTAATGGACATTATTACAATAACCTCCAACTCTGTCTCCCTGGCTCTACTGATATTCTATGGTTGTTGCAGTGGCATCTGAGTCTCAAATAATGGGTCATCTCATTCATCTCATTTTATCCACTTTCAACAATAGTTGCTTTTAACAATACAAAAGATTGTCACTTTTCAATTCGATATTAGGTCTTGTACAAATAGCTGTGTCCCTAAAACAGCTAATATAATGTCTTAAATTCAAATGTTGAAAGATATCAGATTTCTTTATGAGCACATCTTATGAGCAGAGAATAAATGTCTTTATCCCCAATGAGAACTTAAAAATGGAAGGTAGACTAAGAGTAGGAATTCTAGGACCATGTGAATAAAAATGAAATTTCTCATGTTTAAAATGTCATTAGAATCTGTCATCGTTTTTTTTTAAAAGAAGGTAACGCTCAACATTTGAGGAAATGAGTTCCATTATAACGTAATTGTAGAAACTATGAGTTGGATTGTGTGACATATTGATTCATGCAAACAATGCTAAAAGTCACTGAGAATAAGATTCTTCTAAAATACCCTAAAAATGTTATGCAAAAAAGCATGCAATTAGGTTTTTAGAATTCACAATGTGTTAATACAAGAAAAAATAATGATTTGAGTATTGAAAACCCAACAGCAAAGTGTAACAGTAAAAGTAGAACATTGTGTAATGAAATTAATTTTGATACAAAATAATGAAGACTTCTGAGTATAAGGAGGAAAATAATCATTTGTCTTTGAAAATGGGAGGTGGAAATAAGCATACATACCAAAGGTCTTCAATATTAACCAATGGTTTATTTCTACAAGACATATATTTTTTCTTCAAAATAAGGTGATAACGTTTCATTTAAAAGAAATATTAATTAAATAAAAGACAAGAGGAGTATGAGCATTCTCATCACAACACAACATTATCTAATATACTATGTTTAAACAATTCCATGTATGTAGGTTAAGGACAAATAAAAAATAATTTTCAAGAGAAAGTAAAGGAAATAATCCAGGGCTTAATCTGCCCTCTTTTTATAACCTGGTGGTAACAACCTAGGGAATTAAAAGAGTTACAGGGAAAGAAATGGGGTGGAGAGGTACTTCCTGCCTTACACTTTAAAAGTAAGCAGTAGATGAGAGAGATGAATCAAAGAAAGGTCATCTACAGGTAGTGAAGTCAAATATCATTTTCCCCAACTCTTTCAACTTGTGGTTTAGAGAAAGGTTATCTTAATATAAGATTAGTGCGGCATTCTGAACTGTATCAAGGCATGACGAGAATAACCCTATCAGGATCTCTTCTCCTGACCGCTATATTCAAGCTTCAAAGGGTACTTAAAATTATGTATCATGGCAAGCACATCTGAAAAAGTTTTACATAATAGTCTAAGGATACCAAATGGATTTTATAAACTATAAAATGTATTTCAAGATTGTTAAAAGTATACCATTAAAAATATGTAAACCCTCTGGACAAGAACTGGGTACTGAAAGGAGACAAAGTAATAAACATTATTCCCTTTCATTAATAATACTGCAAACTACAGTGTCTGAAATTAAAAAGCAAGAATGAGAGCAAGAATAAAAATGTCTGCTACAGCAGGCAAGGGGAAGATAAGGAGAGGATGGTAGTGAAGCTGAGGACCTTAATAGTGCGAAATGTGCACTGGTGAAGATTATTGGACATTTTATGACTGAAACTCAATCATGGACAACTTTGTAACTGTGTATCTCACAGTGCTTCAATTTAAGAATTTTAAGAAATACTCATGTAAAGTATAGTTTTTAGGCCTTACCTTACACATGGCCAAACCAAGTTTGATTCTAATATGGTCCCTCAGCAACACCTGGAGTAACCCCTCAGCACTGAGTGTGTCCTAATCCCCCCAATCTGTCAAATAATTTTTATGCAGAATCCATGTCACTATAGTTGATGATATAATTGATTTAGAAAATATTGGCTTATTATTGGAACTCAGAAAATCGTATCATCATTGTCATTATATTTTCATTTTGTTCAGTCATTATTTGAAGTACATATTCCAAGCACACTTTTAACCCCTGCCCTAGTGATTTAAAGCAAATGAGTATTAGTCCCATTTTTTCACAGGAAAATAATTGAGGCTTAAAAATATTAACATCAGCCAGGAGAGATAGCACAGCGGTGTTTGCCTTGCAAGCAGCTGATCCAGGACCAAAGGTGGTTGGTTCGAATCCCGGTGCCCCATATGGTACCCCGTGCCTGCCAGGAGCTATTTCTGAGCACACAGCCAGGAGTAACTCCTGAGCACTGCCGGGTGTGACCCAAAAACCAAATATATATATTTGGAGAGATAGCATGGAGGTAAGGTGTTTGCTTTGCATGCAGAAGGATGGTGGTTTGAATCCTGGCATCCCATATGGTCCCCTGAGTCTGCCAGGAGTGATTTCTGAGCATAGAGCCAGAAGTAACCCCTGAGCGCCGCCCCCCCCCCAAAAAAAGAAATATTAACATCTACAGGGTCTTTGAGTGTCAGTACTGAGTCATAAGTTCTAGGAATCTCATAGTAATGATTACCATCTTGGACTGACTCCTAAACATTCAAATATGACAATCACTTAGACCTGTCACTATAGTTTTTTCCATGTCTTTTGACAGTATGTGATGGATTTGGTCTGAATGTATTATTGTTCCAAATAAACTGCCAATCTGATGTAAACATGATTCATTTAGCCTCTTAATATTTTATCAATATATATTCATCAGTAACTACCTTGATTTCTTCTAAACAAGTGTATAAAATGAGAGAACCATTAAGAATGAGTTAAAATAATCAATCAATAAGGTATTAAGTAACAAATGATAACAAGGAATTATAAATATCAACTATACTTCAGATTCTGAATCATCAAACATATTTACATATTTTATTTCAAAAGTATAATTTCTAGTTCTTTGTTCCCAGTAATGTACCTCATGCACCTTCCTTCCATAGACTTACTTTTTCTGCATGTCCCAGGAATGACTGACTTGTGGAATGAACCTTTTAACTTAAAATGATTATTATATTCATAAATAATATTGTGAATTTTAGGAAACATCTTCCATTGAAGAGCAGCTCTCCTTTAATAATAAAGATATATTGGGGCCTAAGAGATAACACAGTGGAGGGGCATTTTCCTTGCATGCAGTTGACCTGCGAGGGACCCAATTCAATTTCCAGCAACCTAAATGGTCCCCCAGCCTGCTGGAGCAATTTCTGAATTCAGAGCCAGGAGTGACCCCTGAACACTGCTAGGTGTGATTCAAAAACAATCAATCAATCAATCAATCAATAAATATATTAAAAATACAGGTAAATATATAGTTAAAGTATAGCAAAGCTAATTTAAACATTGTACTAAGATCTATTAAAAGACATTTATGAAATTGGTATCTTCTGTCAAGCTTAATTTGTAGCTATTTTTTAGGTATTTTATAATATTTTAATTCTAGTTAGGCCACATTCTGTAGTTTTAGCAATTCTAGAAGTTTCATGTTCACTTATTTCTAAAAACAAAAACATGATTTTGTTAACAGAGGTACTATTTATGAAAGAAGCTGGTTATTGACTTTGAGGGAACTTTACTTTCAGACATTTTCATTAACCTGTGTTAGTTCAGAAAAGTTTCTTAGAACATCAGAAAATGGCTAACAGGTAAATTGAATGTGAGGTTTGGAATATCCATAATCTATTCCTGAAAATAACTTTTCCTATATAAGTTAGATAATGAATACTAATAAAACGTAGTATATATATTAACAAGAATATATTCACAATCTAATGCAACTAAGGGTATTACTGTGACATTAGTGTGGCATTCTGCCATTTCTTCAGAAATATAGCTTTATATATATCATGTGGAGTTGGACACTGCAGGATATAAGGCCTGATATGATTGGACAGAATAATATCCAGAATTCTTAGAGCAATTCCAAACCCAGTATTATTCTATTTTCACTTTGCATGTCATTTACCTATACAGAGAATATATAACCTATAAAAATGAATTTGTACTGCATGGGTTCACTTACACATGTGTTTTTTCTTTCTATCCACAGGTTTCACATTTACACACACAATCAAACACAATGAATGTGAAAGCAGACACTAAGTTATGAATAGACTTACAACTACATGGGAGTTGAAAACCACTCACTAACTTTACCACTGTCCACAGATCAATGATGTTTAAAAATTTGGGGAATTTTTAGAATAAATAAGGTCTCTGGATTTTATATAGCTATTTAACATGTTTAGATATAGTTTAATTGTCTCTTCTAAGAATAATAGTGCACCAATTTTTAACTTGTATCTCTATGATCACACAAGGCTTAAGATCTAAGGCTTAAGCTTAAGAAAGTGAAGTCCATGAAGATCATGATATTCTGCACATTATTCTTGTCATCTAGCCAAACTTTCTTTTCTATGTCTCAAAATATCACAAACTCTGTTTTTCTGCTTTAGAACTTCTTGAATCATAATTATCAAACAAGCCGGCCTATGTAAGGAGATTCACAAGTAGTAGCAGTAATTTTGAGCAAAGCTGTTTAAATGGAATTGTTCAGAGATATGAATAGAAAACTAGAACATGTGGGTCCAGAGCTATAGTACAGCTGGTAGGGCTCTTGACTTGCATGAAGTCAACTGGTTTAACTTCTGGTATGTAGAGCCCTACCAAGAGTGATCCCTTAGTGCAGACCAGGAGTAAACATTGCACACAAGAGTGTATTCTCTCCATACAATAAAGAAAAAAACGAAGATGTAGGAAGGAGAAAGTATGAGATTATAGCACAAAATGCTACCTGTACTAAGCAGCAGTAAGAAATCACTACTGAGTACAGAAGAGTAAGAAGTATAAAATAGACCATAGGTTATAATGTAGACCAGACCTTGACAAACTTATTTTGTCTACCACCACCTGAAAAAATTATTCAGTTGAAACTGAGGCAAACAGGAACACTTGCAGAATGCTCCTCTTTTAATCAGAAGAGCCATTTTCATACCAGGTCAGTGTACCCAATACGTAAGAGAAGCATCAAGGCAGAGTAGAAAACTTTCACCCAGCCCAGCTGGTCTCTATCCAATCAAATAGTCCTGAGAAGCTGAAACAGACCAAAAAATGTCGGCTTAAGACTCCACTTTGACTCAGAAGATCCATTTTCACCCAGGTGAGTGTGCCCTGACAACAGGGCAGCCAAGTTGTTTTTACCAAGATTTGCTCTGAGGCTGTGCATTATTTCTAGTCAATTAGTCCAGACATAACACATACAAAGCACCACCAAACAGCAAAGGACTCAATTGGAAAGTAACACAGAACCCCATCACATTTAGTAAATGAAGATGGTAATTCTGGAGACCTAAACATCCACCTGTATTAGGCATTTAGAGAAGAAATGTTGAGAACATTCAAGAAACTCAAAGAAACCAGAGAATGGACAGCTTGAGGATATGAGAATAGAAATGAGAAACTTCCAATAAGAAATGACAGAAAAGGAAAACTTGGTAGGTGAAATGAAAAACTCACTGGAAGGCCTCATAAGCTGAATAATAGCTGCTGAAGAGATAATCAGTAAGCTTGATGATGAGCTGTATAAAACCTCCATACACCTCCATACAAGAGCAGAAGTTATAAAAGAGTGTAAAATAAATGAACAGGACATTGGGGGAAATAATATTCAAATTATATGAACAAATGGCAATAAGTGGCCATTTTGGAGATAATATGGATATTCCTCAAATAACTATAAATTGAGCTTCCATTGACCCAGCAATGATACTCCTCAAATAAACACTAGAAGTCCCAAAATATAATGTAGAAAAGCCCTCTATATTTCTATGTTCACCACAACACTATTTACAGTAGCCCGAAACTGGAAACAATCCAAGTTCCCAAGAACAGATAAATAAATAAAGCATAGTACATCTACAAAATGGAATATTATGCAGCCTTTAGAAAAATTTTCTCACATATGGATAGATATGTAGAGCATTATGTTAAATGAAATGAGTCAGTGGGAAAGGGATATGCATAGAATGATTACACTTATTTGTGGGACATAAAACAAATTTCTTGGTAATATTATCCAGAGCAATAGAGATGAGGTCCACAAGGCCTAGTCTCTGGTAGGAAGCTTTCCACAAATGGCAGGGGAGTATATTTAGGGCAAAAAAGAGGCCACTATAGTAATAGTGTATAATAATATAATAGTTGTAAATGATCATGCTGGACAAGAACTGTGTGTTAAAGGAAGATAAAGTGATAATGCATGATACCAGATCACTAACAATTTTGCAAACACAATATCCTTAAACAGTTTATGAAAAAGAAAATAGAAAAGAGAGACAGAAAAGAAAACTGCCCCAAAGACTGGCAGGGAAGAAGGCAGTGGGGATGAAGGTAGGGAAATTGGGGACATTGTGACTGGAATTGTGCACTTGTGAAGGGAGTTGTATATTGTATGACTGAAACTCAATCATGCACAACTTTGTAAATGTTTAAAAAAAAAGCTGTATTATGAACAACCTTGTACCACTGTGTTTAAATAAAGTAATTTCAAACAAACAAACAAAAACCTTAATGGTTTTAGAGTTAAATATAAAAAAAAAACTACTCTGTGCATCTTTCCCCTTGGAATTCGATCTTTAAAAAATAGACAGAATGAACCCCTCACTTGTGCCTAAGCTCTACTGCCTTCTTGAATACTTACTGTGTGAAGAAGAGTGTGATACAGTATCATTCAGTTGGGAATCATCGGAGGAGGATAATTTTTCAATGCGTTTTCTGTCAAGGCATGGGGAAAATCTTTAGCGTAATGAAGGAGTAATTTCAAAATAGAGAAACACCACTTGGACTTAAGAGAAGCAAAAAATGGAGAGCTACTTATGTTAGTAAATTTGATAGTTGACAAGATAGAAGTTGAGGGTTTGAGGAATTGATATTTATTGAGAGTGATGGAAAGTAGTTCGATTGAAGTTTTACCAGTGATTATGTTTGATATAGTTATAAGAAATGTTAGGGAACTTAACAAATATGTAAAAAAAAAATAAAACCAAATGGACCAAACAGAGGAACATGCTGAAACTGATAACCACAAAACTCATGTACTTAACTTCTACAGCCAAGCACATAGTGCAGATATGAACATGAGGATGTAAGTGAACCACACAATTAGTTCAGTAAAGGGATTTTAACAGCGATAGAGATAGAAATTCCTTGAACATAGGCATTGAGTTGGGTTCAAATACATTAAGTAATGTACAATAACTAAAGCTACATAGCTGAGAATACAAACAGATCAAGTGCTGAATGACAGGAAAAACAAAGAGATGTAGAGTCCATGGATACCAGTTAGGTTGAAGAATTTTGTAATACCTGAAAGTACAGAAGTATTTGATTTTAAATTCAATATTTTTAAATGAATAGCAATATGTAAGATGCAAAATGGAAGTTACAAGTCATGTTCCCAACAACCAGTGGATAACACAGAGTGATGGTGATTACTTTCATGCTATGAATGCTTTTTGAATTGCAGGCACCACAGGTACCACTTCTGAGTAGTAGCAGGAGCCAGTCTTGACCAGGCAGTAATAATGCCATAGCAACAAAAGAACACACAGAAAAATTAAGTTATTGTCTGGAGGTTGAATAATCAGAAATATAATAAAAAAATCAGTAAGTCACCTTGGGTCACAAATTGTGGATACTGGTATCATCCAAGATATATGCTGAGGTTTAAAGAATATATCCAGGAGAAACTGATAAATCACAGAAAGAAGGGAAGGTAGTTAAAACGAAGAAATGAAGAACAAATTTTAAATATTCTGGTGAGGTGGGGCATGTTTTGGATTTTATAGGGGATAATGTCCTCATTACCTAATCATGATCAATATTACTTTCACTGGATAAAACTATAAGTGACTAATTCTATAATATAGTTTGATAGCAACCATTCCAATTTACACACATGGACTTATAGAATTATTAATAGTGCCTGATTTTATTCTCAAAAGCTTCTGGTTCAATTACATGGAGTAATAAACTCACGTCGAGAGCTTTAATTTAGAAAAAATGAAATAAGTAAAAAATCAATAAGATGAGATTAGCTGAATACTTGGCTTGCTTGGAAAGAGAGTTTAAGGAATGGCAATAAAGATTTGGGAAGGAATGGCAAAAGGAATATTGAATCAGAAAAAATATTAATAAATGTTTGAAATGAGAGTGAAAGAGGATAGTTGCCTTCTATCATGATTTTTCATATATATCATGATATTTTATGTATCAGTTGGAGCTACTATCTTTCATTTAAGTCTCAATATAAAACTTTTTTATTTGAAATTAGATAAAACAGAAAAATCTTCAGAGGTTAAATATTCCTATTACTATCTGATTGTTGGATCATATCCAGAGATAAATAATGAATGAAAGCTTCATGTTGGAGATCTTAAGAACTTAATCTCTAGCAGATTCTAACAAGAGATCCTTAGATCCTTAGAGAGAGTATCCTAAGTATTGTTTCCCCTGGAAAATATATTTTGAGCATTATTTCATCTGAGTTCTATCAGATTACACTTCCATTTTATTTTATATCATTATTTTATATTATACCATTATTCTCTTCAAAATTAGGGTATAAAATAAGACAGAGCTAAGACTTTTGTATCTTAATAAGAGCAATCCAATTATAAAAAAATCACTAGAATTTGCCAAGCTTCCTAAACTGAGAGCTGATAAAAAAAATGAATCAAGCACTTAAGTCAAATAGCAAATAAAAGTTGAAATCTTACCTGAAAAAGGGTGTGGGTTGGGGAACAGACTGTTCTCTAACATGTACTTGCCATAACTGTAGGTTAAAATTCATTTTCAACAACCAAAATATGATGTAAGCATGTGAGCATATTGAAATTTATTATTTTTATCAAAATCAAATCATTACCTTTTGTATTAGGTACAAATATTTTCATAACAACATTTTTATAGAAGACCCAAAATTAATTATTTTATTATATTTAGACACAATAAATAATATACTACAACTCAATCAAAGATAAGACATACTGGTATCTCTAATGGAAATATGGATAAGCCATTTCCTCAAATTATGGTCATTCTTCAATTAACATAAAAATAGGCTTATGTTGAACCATATGGAATAAAATCTTAGAAATGTTTTAGAGAATCATCATCCTGTACCATTTTTATAGTATAAAACATTAAGTATCTATGCACAATTTCCTTTACATTTTCCCTATGGTAATAACCTCAATGCCTGAAAATATGGTCCATAACTGTCTTATCTTTACTTAAACCTTCTGATATGTGAAATATATTTATATTTAATTTATACATTCCTTTATCGAAAAAAATCTAAACTAGATTCACCTTCAAATCCTGTTTTCACACACTAGCCTACTCAATTCTGTTACTATTCAAGAAACATAGTACTGTAAATAGATAGAATTGATAAATATATTCCATATAATAATGTAATTACAGATTTTAACACTTCATATAGAGGTCTCTTGAACAATTCTTGTGGCTTAGAAATCAGCCTGATGATACTCAGCCAACATGGCCTGGTTTGTGTACCACAGACCAAACAGTGTTTAGGATCACCAGGGCCACACTTAGCAGGGGACATGAGGTTTTGAGAATCCACCACAGGGCCTCACATATCCAAGATTTGAGTTACCTGCCCAGTTCCTGTAACATGCCCAAAATTTTAGAGTGCACAAAAACTAATAAAGATAAAGTTATAATGAAAATTTTGTATTAAAAATAAATACATCTATATATTTAGTCATCCTATAATATATGGTTTTGCCTAACATGTATTTTCTCTTCAAAATAGCCAAAATTATCTACTTATTAAGCATACTCATGCAACTCTAACTCTTAATTTTTGAGTTAAAGTTTCTGAAAATGGGGCTGGAGCGGTGGTGCAGGGCATAAGGGGTCTGCCTTGCACACACTAGCCTAGGACTGACCTTGGTTCGATCCCCAGGCATACCATATGGTCTCCCAAGCCAGGGGTGATTTCTGAGTGCATAGCCAAGAGTAACCCCTGAGCATCACCAGGTGTGGCCAAAAAAAAAGTTTCTGCATACTTATGTATCACTTTAATAAAATAATACATAGCAGTTATAAACTACTACATCTAACAACGCAGATAACATCCAAAATAGTGTGTTGTATGGAATAATCCAAAAGCAAAAGGAACTCTACTATTCATTATAGAAATAGTAAAAGCATATATTATTGCATTGTGTATAAAGTAATTAAATAAAATACCACTTCAAGAATAGCAATTACTTCTGGAATGAGAGGAAAGGAAAGAATTTACATGTAATATTTGACTTCTCAATAAAATATCAGAAATTAAAGGACTATTAATTTATTCTTGTTGGGCCCGGAGAGATAGCACAGTGGTGTTTGCCTTGCAAGCAGCCGATCCAGGACCAAAGGTGGTTGGTTCAAATCCCGGTGTCCCGTATGGTCCCCCGTGCCTGCCAGGAGCTATTTCTGAGCAGACAGCCAGGAGTAACCCCTGAGCACTGCCGGGTGTGGCCCAAAAACCAAAAAAAAAAAAAAAAAAAAAAAATTTATTCTTGTTGATTTATTTCACCTTTGCTTCGCTCTTAGTTTCTTCATATTTAAAACATAAATATAACAGAGAAGTTGAAGTGTCTAACTGGAATGAGAAGTCTAATTATGGAATAAAAATATATCTATAATCTATATTTTCCATAGAACTTAAGTAATCTCTCCATGTTAATCTGATACAACTCAGTTTAAACAGAAAGAAGTCATCTTGACTCATAGCCTTTCATTCTTTACCATTTAATTTTGTCTTTGATAGAAGATAAAAAATTAACATCAATTTATATACAACAATAAAATCAGATTTGGGGTAGGGGACAGGACAAATAAATGATAAAATCAAGAGCTCATGATTAAGTTTCCTCCTTGAATATGCCTGTAGTCTCAATGTCCTGGAGTGTTTTGCCTATGTGTTTTTCTATATATCTTATGGTTTCGGGTCTGATATCGAGGTCTTTCATCCATTTGGATTTAACCTTCGTACATGATGTTAGCTGGGGGTCTAAGTTCAATTTTTTGCAAGTGGCTAGCCAGTTGTGCCAACACCACTTGTTGAAGAGGCTTCCTTTGCTCCATTTAGGATTTCTTGCTCCTTTATCAAAAATTAGATGATTGTATGTCTGGGGAACATTCTCTGAGTATTCCAGTCTATTCCACTGATCTGAGGGCCTGTCTTTATTCCAATACCATGCTGTTTTGATAACTATTCCTTTGTAGTAAAGTTTAAAGTTGGGGAAAGTGATTCCTCCCATATTCTTTTTCCCAATGATTGCTTTAGCTATTCTAGGGTGTTTATTATTCCAAATGAATTTCAAAAGTGCCTGATCCACTTCTTTGAAGAGTGTCACAGGTATCTTTAGGGGGATCGCATTAAATCTGTACAATGCTTTGGGGAGTATTGCCATTTTGATGATGTTAATCCTGCCAATCCATGAGCAGGGTATGTGTTTCCATTTCCACGTATCCTCTCTTATTTCTTGGTGCAGAGTTTTATAGTTTTCTTTGTATAGGTCCTTCACATTTTAGTCAAGTTGATTCCAAGATATTTGAGTTTGTGTGGCATTATTGTTAATGGGGTTGTTTTCTTAATGTCCATTTCTTCCTTATTACTATTGGTGTATAGAAAGGCCATTGATTTTTGTGTGTTAATTTTGTAGCCTGACACCTTGCTATGAGTCTATTGTTTCTAGAAGCTTTTTGGTAGAGTCTTTAGGGTTTTCTAAGTCGAATATCATGTCATCTGCAAACAGCGAGAGCTTGACTTCTTCCTTTCCTATCTGGATTCCCTTGATATCTTTTTCTTGCCTGATCGCTATAGCAATAAAAATCTTTCTGGGTTTTTTCCCTAAAACTTTGCTATGTATATAGGAAAATGTCTCTCAAGTATCTTAACCCTCGTTTTAAGAATTACAGTATTTCAATTCTCACTAAATAATTCAAACACTGGTTCACATGTAGTGTACTATTATTCAAAGTATGTACTGTTTCAAAAGTGAGCTAATGTCTTGAAATAGTGTATGACTTCAACATGATCACCAAGCTAAAACTAGGATTAAAGATTTGCTTTCGTCAACACCTGTTACTTATTCTCAATGCCTTTATCTCAAGAGAACATGTTACATGTTTACTTTATTTTCTTTTAGATAGGTGTAGACATTTTCACTTCAAGTTAAAATTAAAAATTAATTTGAGCATTAAACATTAAATAAAATGTATATAAAACCACATCATTGTAATACAGAATTTTATGGAGATAGGGTTTGGTCACATCAGTCTGTGCTCATGGCTTATTATTTGCTTTATGCATAGAGATCACTCCTAGTGAGTTTCCAGAACTACATGAACTATTGGAGACTGAAAGTGGGTTGACTGCAAGCAAGGTAAAAAAAACACTGCAATATTTCTCCAGTCTCACCTCTTTAATTTCTAATATCCCATTACACTAGAAAAATATATTTATGAATTCCTCAATAGTTTTTCTTTCCACTCTCTTTGTTAATACATTTACTTAGCTATATTAGACATTTTGAAACATTTTCTTGGCAAATTCAGGCTACAAGTTGAATTGTTTTTACTACTATATATCATCAAGTTTATAATAACTAATTTTTTTACTTAAACTTTATTAATTCCTAGAACTATTTGATGTGAGCATGAGAAATAGTTGTCAATCTGAAAAATTAACTTGGGAGTATATCATTGACCACCAAGATATAGGAGTGCATTAAAAGCAATGCAATAAAAGCATTGTAAAATATTTTGACACAAGCCATTCATTTGATATACTATTTATACTATCTATGTAATTCAGGAGCTTATAGTCATAAACTTTGAATATCCTTTCTAAAAATCTGTAATGATTGAAGTAAATTAATTATCTTGTGAAACATTAAATTGTAAAAAATTACTATAGCTTACAGATTATTAATTATTGCAGAACTTTGATTCTTTACTAAAGTTGCTATGTTATTACCAATCTCTAAGGAAAAAATAATGTGTTGTAGAAAATTATCAATTGTATCTTATAATAAAAGCCAAAAGATCTTTTCAATAGAATTAATAAATTATTGCTTAGACTTATTTTTAACAAAGCAATTTTATCTAGGCTTATCTGGTTAAGTAAAATAACAATAGGGGGAAATCAGAATCTCTCATTACCTGCTTCTATAATTGTGCATGCATAAAGTATGCTTGAAGCCTTTGAAAGGAGAGATTGTGGCACCTGAATACTAATTTTCTGAGTACTGTAATTTCACGTCTGCTCTCCATGTTCAAGCTGGTTGTGCTTTGAGGAGCGGCTGAGGCTTTATGGAATACTTGGCGAAACATACTATTTAGAAGCAATTCTTTTTATTGATTTATGTGCTTTGAATATTTTTTCCTTTATATCTTATTCTGAGAACATTTGTATGAAAACAAGATCTTTGTTTCTTACAAGCACATCTGCTCTAGCTGCTCATAGATTACAAGAAGTCATCATCCTCTATGACATCATAGTAATTGTCATGGTAATAAGTTTTCCATGTTTTAAAAAATATAATAAAAATTATGTGGGGCCAGAAGGATAGTACAGCAGGTAGGACATTTGCCTTGTGCATGGCAGATTTGGGTTGATTTCTCAGCATCTCATATGGTCCTCCAAACCCACCAGGAGTTATTTCTAAACTCAGAGCCAGCAGAGAAACCTCTTAGCTCTGCCAGGTGTGGCCCCAAAACAAACACACACATATAGACACAAATAAAGCAAAACAAAACAAAATGCAAATATAATAAAAAATTATAGAATATCAGTAGTAACAAAGTTTTTTAAAAGAAAATAATATTTTTAAGCACCATAATTACAAACATGATTGTAGTTGGTTTCAGTCATACCCCCCATCACCAGTGCAACATCTGATCTGAACATAGTCTCTTAACTTTCTACTACTGTGTTCACGCTTCCTGGTATATTGCACTCAGTTCCCCTAAAGTTCTGGAGAATATCAGCTCCTATGAACTAAATTTAGGGAGAAATTTTAGGAGAAATAAAGAAACAAATTCTAGGGCCTGAAATTATAGCACAGTAGTAAGGAGTTTGCCTTGCACGTGGTCAACACAGGACAGACACCAGTTTAAATCCCAGCATCCCATATGGTCCCCTGAGGAGCAACTTGTGAGCTCAGAGCCAGAAGTCACTCCTGAGTGTTGCAAAGTGTGACCTAAAAACAAAACAAAAAAAGAAGGAAGAAAAAAAATTTTAAAAAGAAACAAATTCTAACTGACAAATTCAGTGGTATTTACTGTCTTGTCACTTGATTTGGCCTGTGTTGTTTCACCAAGGGAGGAAATGTGTGAGATCTTATTTTCTGTGTGTTCTATTGTAAATAATGATTTAGATTTGGCTAAAACATGGATTTTTTTAGTTCATCACTAAAAATTATATTTTGGATAAGGTACTAAATTTACTCAGCTATATCAATGCTGTCTCTCTGTTGTGCCTATAAAATACCTCAAACCATCAACATCTGGAGAGTGAGTCAGGCAATGCTACAAAGATCTGGCACTGGGAACAAGTTTTTTGACATATTTTATATTTTATATAGTTTTAAAGTATTGAAATTTTTGCAAATATCCAGTAGTGTATAAATATATAATTACAAAGAGCTTGTTATCTATATTCACACCACTTTTATTATGAATTTTGTAGAATATAAAATAGTAGATTATTTGAATCACTATTTTAGCAATAATAAAACATAATTAAATTCATTTACATTGTATTTTTAAAATGTGTATTTTATGGGAACCATATTAGTTCAGGATAACTGTTAAACTATCATTAAATGAACTATTAGATGAAAATATTAAAAAAAATTGCAGAAGGCATAGAACCAGCTGCTGGCTACAGATACTTAGATTTAGTATGATAACAAAACAAGTGATCCCGAACCTTGTATAAAGCGAGCATCATTTATGCTGATAACAAACATACAAAGTATGCCTCAAAATAAACCAGGAAGGGTATGATCAATGCAAGTACTTAAGATAAAGCAAATAAATCAATGGAAGATGTCCTAAATGATTCATCCACTGATATGTGGTGCAGGTTATGGGCAAAAGTCAAAATTACAGGCAAATGTAGTTAGATAATCAAGCAATGCAGAATTCCAGTTGCAAAAAGATCAGGGATCCAAGCAACAATGATTGAGCTGGACAAGTAGTGCCAACCCTGCACTCCTTGGTCCTAGGCAGGAAAAGGTAGGAACCAAGTGAAAAGACTTGAAAAATGTTCTTTTTTTTTTTTTTTTGGTTTATTTGTTTTTTATTTGTTTTTGGGCCACACCCGGCAGTGCTCAGGGGTTACTCCTGGCTGTCTGCTCAGAAATACCTCCTGGCAGGCACGGGGGACCATATGGGACACCGGGATTTGAACCAACCACCTTTGGTCCTGGATCGGCTGCTTGCAAGACAAACGCCGCTGTGCTATATCTCCGGGCCCTTGAAAAATGTTCTAAGGCAACTCAGCAGTAAAGGGACCTTTTGCGTTGAAGGCATGATACCTTATTTCTATAAAGGCACCTATAGAACTCCCTTTTTATGTATTGGGGGGGGGGGTATATTCAGGGGCACTCAGCAGTTATTCCTGACTTTGCATCTGACTGTGCACTTATTCCTGACACTCCACATAGAAATCCTTCCTGCAGGCTGAGAGATCATATGGGAGGCTGAGGATCAAATCAGGTTAGTCCTGGGTTGGCTACATGTAAGGCAATTGCCCTACCCATTATGCTATTTCTCTGGCCCACCATACATCTCTCTTATAGAGGTCAACACATCTCATGTGATCCCCCAGCACAGTTCAGGAATACCCCTGAACACTATCAGCTATGACTTTCCCCCAATCCCTCAAATATGTACACATTTCTTTAATCTCCCTTTATTAAATAAATCCTTGAATTAAATTTTTTTTTTTTTTGGTTTTGGGTCACACCCGGAAGAGCTCAGGGGTTACTCCTGGTTCTATGCTCAGAAATCGCTCCTGGCAGGCTCGGGGGACCATATGGGATGCCGGGATTAAAACCACCGACCTTCTGCATGCAAGGTAAATACCTTACCTCCATGCTATCTCTCCAGCCCCGAATTAAAATAGTGTTTACCATGGGTGGACGTTTTTGTTACTCAATTGAGCCTTACATCGGCAAATAATTAAGCCAAAGTATTGGTATTAACAAATTTTAGTTTTTCTTAACAAAATTGTGATATTCAGGAACATTTCAAACTTGCATAGTCATTCTTACTGAATTAGAAACAGTTATACTGTTTCTGCCACTAGATAAGAGAAGATAAAGATTTGAGGAGCACTTTCATTGACTGACATAGAACTATAACTCTTTTCTATCTACATCCTATCAGGACTGAATTCAGTCATACAGCTCATTTAACTTGCTGTTTATGGTTAAACTGTGCACTCTGAAGAAAACAGTGCTCTGTGGACTTCAGTGGTTATAATAGTCTGTTTTAGTCATCCACTTTAAAATTCACTTCACCTTTGCCCACACACATAAAACACGTCCAACTGATATCATTCTATCCAGGGATCATCCAGTCACGATGGGTCTCAGTAATCCTTAGGATTTTCAGATTTAATTACATTTGGGTTTAATTAGAAATTACTTTCTCAGTGTGTGTCTTGCACCATTACTAGTTTCTGCATTTCAAATTGTTAGTTAATGGGACAGGAGCAATAAATAGCATAGAGGTTAGAGCATTTGCCTTACACGCGACCAATCCCCAGCATCCCATATGATCCCTGAGCCTGCCAGAAGAGGTTTCTGAGCACAGAGTCAAAAGTAAACTCAGATCTCCTCCAGGTATGCCTCCCAAACAAAACAAAACAATAAAAAAAATATTAGTTAAGTATTCTTCACCACTGCCCGAAGTTTGTTAATAATTAAATCTGCGAACTTGTGTTTAAAATGATATGGTGAAGTAATGGAACATTAAAATAATCTGATAGCTGGACTAGAATGGTAGTGCAGAGAGTAGTGCACTTCTCTTTTACATGGCTAATCTGGGTTTGAACCCCAGCACCACTAGGAGTTTGATCCCTGGCACCACTTTGATCCTGCTAGGACTGATCCTTGAATGCAGAGACAGGATAAGCCTTGAGTAATACTGGGTGTGGCTCAATCAACACCCCCCCCTCCCGCCAAATAAGATTTGATGTATGTACAACTCTTATCCTTACTCATTGATACAATAATCACATATAATGTTTGTGTTGACCTATGAACATAGAATTTCAAAAGCTCTATGATGCCTGAGAGTTCACAAGAATAGCTGTTAATACAAAGTAAACTTTTTTTACATTGACTACTGACTAATATATATATCAACAGTTCAAAAAAACCATTTGAATACAGTGGAATTCAATGAGACACAGACATTGAGGAAAATCAATTCTAATATTTCCTAATGTTGTTATTCTTTATATTAGTCACATCACACACATACATATACAATATAAAAGGAATAAACCATGATAAAAGAAATATAGCTCCTTCTTTGTTCTTTTCTTACCCACGAGTAAATCTCAGGGAGACAGTACTGAATTTTTTTTCACATGTCTGTAAAAGCATAGTAGTCATACACTTTGTTTGCAGCATTTTCACTGTTCATAATAAAAAAATACAAAAAAAATACATTATGCATGTATGTACACAACACGAATCAAGATTTAGGTTGTTTTAGTAATTTCATATTGGAATTAAATGCTTTTTATTTTCAAAGATTAAACATTTTATATGCAATGAAGAATAATAAAATTATAATCTACTTAGAATAATATTTACTAGCAAATATAAAATACTATGAAATCAAAAACCTAATATAAAAGGAATAATGAGGGGCTGAGAGACATTATGCTTGCCTTGCAAATGAGTGACCTAGGTTCAATTTTAGGCTTCCTATTTAGTCTCCTGAGCATCATAAGTGATCCCTAAGTACAGAAGGTTATTGTATATTGTATGACTATGTAAGCTTATGAGTGTGGACCCAAAACCTAAACCTTAAAAAAATCCAGAAAGTATGATGTTTATAATTTAGTATCCTTAGTATTATCTTTGCTTTGGTAATTAGATAAGAGATACCATGTTTTCACTTCGTATAGTACCCAATACATTATGTAGACTTTTAGGAATTCAGTGATGCATGGTTTCTCCATTCATACTTTAACACAGACTTCCAGTAGGAAAAAGAATATAAGATATACCTAACTTCAGTGACCCATAGAATTAACCATTATGGATACACTTTATAAAGGGTGAATACAGAAGTTTTTGGCTAGATTTGTATTCTATCCCTAGTTGTTCTTTCTGTAGAACTTGGGGCTTATCTGAGAATTTATTTAAAACATTTTTTTCATTGGGGCCGGGAAGGTGGTGCTAGAGGTAAGGTGTCTGCCTTGCAAGCGCTAGCGTAGGATGGACCGCGGTTCGATCCCCCGGCATCCCATATGGTCCCCCCAAGCCAGGGGCAATTTCTGAGCATATAGCCAGGAGTAACCCCTGAGCATCAAATGAGTGTGGCCCAAAAACCAAAAAAAAAAAATTTTTTTTTCAGAGCTTAAGGAAAATACATGGGCAAGGTGTTTTTATTGCACATGGCAACCCCTAGCCCACATGCAGGTACCCTGTGCACTAACAGGAGTCATCTCTAAGTCATCTCTAAAACTAGGAGTAAACTGAAAACTTCCAGGTGTGATTTAAGCCATCCCAGACCCTGTTAAAAATGTTTCTTCTAGGCCAAAACAATAAGCGCAATGGTAATGCGTTTTCCTCCTTGCACGCGGCTGATCCAGTATGGACCGGTTTCGATCCCAGGGGTCCCCTATGGTCCCCAAGCCAGGAGTGAGTTCTGAGCTCTTAGCCAGGAGTAACCCCTGAAGTCACTGAGTGTGGCCCAATCCCCCTCCAATATTTCTTCTTTGAAAATCAAGTCATGAAATTTTGTTATACATGGATAAGTATAAAATTATGCTGAGTGAAATGAGTCAAATGGAGAGACAGAATAATATCACTCATTTGTGGGGTATAAGAAAAGTAATAGATGGTATGGTCACAATACCCACTATGATAGAGAAGAAGATCAGGACCAGTCTATATACAGGAAGCTTGCCACAAAGAGTGGGAATACAGTTAAGGTAGTCCATAGTAACAATGATGGTTAGAATTGATCACTCTAGAAAGAACTGGGTGCTGAAAGGGTATAAAGTAAAATACATGATATCCCTTAATTTTAAATAGTGCAAACTACAATATCAAAAAATAAAAAGAGAGGAGAGAAAAGAGAGAAGAAGAAGAAGAAGAAGAAGAAGAAGAAGAAGAAGAAGAAGAAGAAGAAGAAGAAGAAGAAGAAGAAGAAGAAGAAGAAGAAGAAGAAGAAGAAAGGAGGAGGAGGAGGAGGAGGACGAGGAATAGGAGGAGGAAGAGGAATAGGAAGAGGAGGAGGAACAGGAAAAAGAGAGAGAGAAGTAAAATGAGAGTGAAGCAAAATGCCTGCCCCAGGGGCAGTCTGAAAGGATAGGAGGAAGGGAGGGAAAACTGGGAACATTGGAGAGGAAAATGTGTCTAAAAAGGAAAAAAAGGAAGAGAGAGAATGAGAAAAGAAAAATGCATGCTCCAGAGTTAAGAAGTATAGAGGGTATCTGGAAGGGTGAAAAGGAAACCACTGAGGACATTGGTGGTGGGAAATGTGCACTGGTGAAGGTTATTGTATATTGTGTGATTATAATTCAATCATGAACTACTTTTGTTTTTAATTTTATTTTATTGAAACCATTATGATCTACAAAGTCCTTTATTGTTGAATTTTAGATATACATGAGTCAGGGCCATTCCTACCACCAGTGTCAACCTCCCTCTACCAATGAACCCAGAGCGCATCTTATACTACCACCCTTTGTTTCCTGGCCTGTCAGTATAATAGGCCCATTTAAGTTTAGATTGCTAAAGTTTAGTTTCTTGATTCTATTGTCATTGACGTTTGCTTGGATATTTAGTTCTGTCTTTATTTTTTCCCCTAGCTCCTAGCCCCCACCCTTTCTTTTTATCTTCTTCTTAGTTTTATAGAAAAATGCAGAAATATGTAATCATGTCCCAAGGTTCTATGAAAAAGGTGAGAGCCCATATTTAAAACATAAGAAAAGAAATTAAACAGAAGAAAAATGTTGTGGGGGGGCATGTTTTTTTTTCATAGGCCCAGCAAAAGTTGGGGATATAATAAAAAGGAAAAAACCTTTGACCTAAAAACAGGGAGACTCTATCCATGAAGCATCCTGTCATAAGACCAATTAGAGGCTCTGCGTATACTATGTTGTCTAACCCCAAAGTCTTTCTCTGTGGTCCCAGTAAAGTTCTTCTCAATTACATTTCTCACAGTCAGAAATTTGTAGTTGGAGATCCTGTTTTTTTCACAGAACCTATGTCAAATCATGAACAATTATATCTGAAAACAACAACAATAACAACAAAATGATGATATGAACAACCTTATAATCATGTTGCTTGAATTTAAAACATATTTTAAAAGTATTCCTCTATGGAAATAGTTGAAATTGTTGTTGAGGAATATCCATTTTTTCTGGACTGTGCAAGTTCCTTTTTCTTTTCTTGAACAACGGTGATTTTGAAATCTTTTTTAGCCCTGTTCATTGCATCTCTGGCACTACAACTGTCTTTTAAATATTAGTAACTTTCTAAAATATGTTTCCAGTTCCCTCAGCCAAGGTTTTGTCTCATTATTTAAAAGATTATTAAACTTTCATTGTCTGCATAATTTTTCCTTCAAAAGCAAATAACTTGGACAATATGAAGTGATCTACTATGGTGAAGTACCAATATAAATTAATCTTTACTGAAGCTGAATTGCATATTCTCACTGGTCCTTTGTCGTTAAGTGCCATTTTTATTATATTATCAGGTGTTGAACTATTTTCAACTATGAAAAGTTCTTATCCATTAACTTTCTACTCTTGCTATTTTCTCCTGGAAAATTAAACCAAACTCAATGGAGTGCAGGTCTCTCTTGCCAACTCTATCACACTGACAGCTGCAGCTACTACAAGTTCAGTAGATATGTGGTTTGCTGTCCAAAGTTTTCTATGACAATGACAGCTTTTCTGAAATTTTGCTGAGGTCTAGTGAAAATTTCTAGTTACCTAGCCACTATATTATATTCTCATCTTCAGTTTGTCAGTGACTAATCAAATACCACTTAGTTTTTTTGTCATAGCAGAACGAGTTAAAGTACCATTTTGATACTTAACAAGTTAAGGGAGTTACAGTAAATAAACTAAAAATAAGCTTCTTAATATATAAAAATTTGCTTTTGTGTACATAGATACATATGTAAATTTATTATGAATGGCATATTAATCATATATTAAGAAAATGGGTTATTCTTTAATTACTTTATTTTGTATTAACTAAGAATATTTAAAATGTTGGGTTAATGATTTTTGCTGAATAAATTTGTTTGTTATTTAGAAATTTAGTTTCTTTTAATTCTTACATTTAAAGATTGCCACAGCTAAAGAATGTCCTTCACAAATGAAGGTAGAAGAAAATTGAAGAAATATTTTTTGCACTAAAAATAATTATGGTACTTAATTTCAAGTCTATCTACAATTTTATACTATGATTTTGTGTGAATCTTGTTTGTAAATTTAAATTTTTATTTTCCCAAGGTATTTCTTGTAAAGTAAGCAAAAGACTGCCGATTTTGCTTTTGACAAACTCACTCAATTTTTTTTTCTTTTTGAGCCACACCCTATGACAATCAGGGGTGACTCCTGGCTATGCACTCAGAAGTCGCTCCTGGCTGGAGGATAATATGGGATTCTGTATCAAACCAAGGTCAATCCTAGATAGGCAGCATGCAAGGAAAATGGCCCTACTGCTCTGCTATAGCTTAGCCCCACAAATATTTTAAGAAATTTTTGTTTTTGAAAATTTTCTAGGCATCTGAGAAAGTTTTTAGAACATATGAGAGTAATTTTTAACGACAGTTACATCTACTACTTCAATAACAGAAACACAAACTAATACAAAATCTCTTTTCAAAATGTGTCCCTAACGGGGCTGGAGAGATAGCAAGGAGGTAAGGCGTTTGCCTTTCATGCAGAAGGTTCGAATTCGGTTCGAATCCTGGCATCCCATATGGTCCCCTGTGCCTGTCAGGAGCAATTTCTGAGCATGAAGCCAGGAGTAACCCCTGAGCACTGCCGGGTGTAACCCAAAAAAACCACAAAAAAAAAATGTGTCCCTAACATGGGATTCTTTTTGCTATCATTATCTCACTTGTTTATCAAAGTAATACCTATATCATTATGGGTCTAAATTAATATCTTTGCCCTTTGTCTATTAGGCAGTATAGCCATTGATGATCACAGATTTTTTTTTAAAACAAGTTACTGACCTGATGAGTTGAGGAAGCCACTATGGTCAATTTCCCAGGGCCTACAGGAAAGTTGAAGAAGAGATAGTGAGGAGAAAATGAGAGCATCTGAAACAACTATAAATTACTCAATCATGCATAAATGAACTGTAAGGACTCTAAAAGAAACCAAATGAATCAATTCAGTACAAACCACTGTCAAAGACTCAAGATGAAGACCTCCTACATTTTCCTTAGAAAATTTAATATTTTTCAGCATTTGGTACTCCCCTGTATGTCTTATGAAAACAAACCCTATTTAATGACACACACACAGAAACAAACAAAAATAACTCATCAGATCAATGTGATGCAAATCATTTGGCTCTTTAAAAGGACTGCTACGGGGCCAGAATGGTGGTGCAAGTGGTAGGCCGTTTACCTTGCACATGCTGACCTAGGACGAAGCAAGATTCCATCCCCAGCATCCCATATGGTCCCCAAATCCAGGAGCAATTTCTAAGCGCATAGCCAGATGTAACCCCTGAGAGTCACTAGATGTGACCTAAAAAAAAAAAATAAAGGAAATGCTACACAAATTGAGAAATAAAATTATATGTGTATGTAAATAAAAATTAACTTTTCCTTAAAAATTGAGTGTAGGGGCTGGAGAGGTGGAGCTAGAGGTAAGGTGTGTGTCTTTGCAAGCGCTAGCTTAGGACGGACCGTAGTTCGATCCCCCTGTATCCTATATGGTCCCCCCAAGCCAGAAGCGATTTCTGAGTGCATAGCCAGGAGTAACCCCTTAGTGCCAAACGGGTGAGTGCCCCCCCAAATTTGAGAGTAGAGAATATAGTCTAATGTGAGTTAATCTGGCTGTTGATGGATCTCTAGAATGATCTGGTTTGCTCAGGCATTGATACAAATTGAGAGAGACCTCACTAAAAGGAAAAACTACATGGGTCAGATCAACAGCATTTTGTTAGAGTAGTGGAAAGCCAAGGATTTGTATTGGAAGCGTTTTTTTTCTAATAGAATGAAGACATATTGGGGCAGGAGTGATAGAATAGCATTAGGGTGTTTGCCTTGCATGCAACCATTCTGGGACTGACCAGGGTTGAATCCTCAGCATTCCATGTAGTCCTTCAAGCCTGCCAGGAGCAACTTCTGAGCAGTGTCAGGACTAACCCCTGAGTACAGTCAGGTATGCCTACCCGCTTCCCAAAAAAGAATGAAGGCATGATTAAACAATGTTCCTCTCTAATAAAACCTATTTAACATTCAAATATAGTGAGAGTGCCAAGCTTGACCGCTGTAAAGATGAAAAATTAAAATTTTAAAATAAGAATACACACAATGCATGGCAATGTTTTCTTCATTCTACTCAGCAGATTTTTCTGCAGGCCACTTAACAAACACCAGTTTGGGGCCAGAGCAATAGTATAATGTATATAGTGTTTACATTGCATAAGTCTAACTCATTTTAGAGTCAGGAGCAACCCTTGAATACTACTGGGTGTAACCCTCACTACACACACACACACACACACACACACACACACACACACAAACACATGCACGCACACACACACACCCCAAATTTACAAATTTTTAAAATACACACTAATTTTGAAATTACTGGACCACATAGTATTATTCTGTTGGCAATAATAATGCCAGGTTGGTATCTAGATACACCATTTAACCAAAAGCAGGAAGAGTTTTCTACCATAGGATTAGCTTGCCTCTAATATTTTATTGGCTCCAATTCAAATGTATTAGTATCTGGTTTGGCCCTCCTCCCGTTCCCAGACAAGCTTCAGACCCATCTTCCACTAAACACATTCTCCAGTTCTTCCTAGATAGCTCAGCATTAACCTGTCACCACTGCTCTGGCTCTCAACTGAGTACATTGGCAATATGTCAGCCTTGTGATTATATACAAAGGATAAAACATTATGTCAATGCACTTAAGGCTTTCCTTTATCTGGTATGAAGGTTAGGATGATTATTACTTTTTCTCCACAAAACTCTGAAAATCAAGCAGGAGAATGTAAGAGAAAAAATTAATTCTACAGTGCAGTTATATTTATTTTATTTACTAAATAGGATTAAGAAAGGATGTTCTTTTCAATTGCTTACAGTAAGATTTGAAGTAACATAAAGATTCAAATGAATATAAAAAACAACTTTTTTCTTGTTTCCCCCAGGAGAGGGGCTTTGGAGAGGATGAAGAACATGCGATGTATGGGGAAAATAATGAACCTGGAGCGGACATTAGGGTTTTGTTCTTTTCCACCATAGCATTTTTTTGATTATCCTGATATCCTTGTTACTAAGTTATATCATTACAACCAGTGATATATCAAATCTCAGATTTATTAGTTCTGTAATAAATTTACAAATTTCAATATAAAAATTTTACACTGAGACTCTATGATTGGTAGCTTTGCAAGTTATCACCAATAACAAGTTATATTTGATACTATACATTTAAAGGGCAAATGAAGTATAGGGTGCACTTGATCTATAGAGATTGAAACCTTTACGTATAGAATATGATGCTTTCTTTCAGATGATAGTGGCAGAATTGTGCTGAACTAAGTTGAATTCTCAGATACTGTGCTGATGTCAGAATTGCTGTTGGTGTTGGGAGAGACTTTATATTTGGTAGTGGATTCGAATTCCTTCATATTCTTAATAGAAGGTCTGAATTAGTATGTAAAATGTTAAAATAGAAATATATGTTCCTTTACTTTTTTTTAAATAACAGATGAACATACAATAAAATAAAAATATGAAAATTAGATTATTTATATCCTTTAAGTAAAATTGTGGTCACAAATGCTTATCAGCAATTAAATACATTAAGATGCAATAGCTTATAGAAAGATGTAAACTTAGGGCAGCAAAAGTTAAATGTAGAAAAATGAACTCAGAAGGTGCAGTGTGAAACCTTTATAAGATTTCAGTACAAAGAAAGTAGGCGTTTAGAAACTACTTTGGAGAATACTTGCCTCTCTGTATCTTTCCCAGTCATTGGTTCTGTCAGCTAAGAAGATCTCTGGAGGATTTCTCACCAGGAAATGGAAATAAGCCCATTATTTGTAAGAGATTAAATATTGATTACAATTTGATATTTATTTCATATTAAAATCTATATGGAAGCATTCCATCATTGGGTTCAGTTTTTCTGTTTGTTCAATTCAAAAAGCCGTACAGCAGAATTTGCTTATATTATCAATATGCAATAATGAATACCACATCAGAAACAATTAGAGAAACGACCTCCATTGTCACTTTGTGAGGTAGAAATTATAAAATTTGGCTGCCATCAAAATAAAATATTAAGGGAATAGTCAACATGAGAAAATGCTGGATGTAAATTAACAGTCAGGCAACGAGTGTGGGAGCAGAAATCAGTACCTGACTCAATCCCAAGCAAGCAAGACACTCAGAATCTCTACACTACAAACCCAATGATAAACATATTTTTAAATATGGTGATTAAAAATAAAACTTAAGGGAGTTGGCGATAGCACAGCTGTAGGGCATTTGTCTCGCATGATGCCAATTCAGCAGGCTTGATGCTGGGTTTGATTTCCAGCATCCCATATGATCCCCAGAGCCTGCCAGGAGCTATTTTTGATCACAGAGCTAGGGGTAACCCCTGAGTGCCACCTAGTGTGGCCCAAAAACCAAAATAATTTTTAAAATTACATAGCTAATAAGTAACAGCATTGGCACCCCTGTGTTACTCGCTATACTATCCACAATAACCAAAATCTGGAAACAACTCAGGTGTCCAAGAATAAATGACTGAATAAAGAAACTATGGTGTGTGTGTGTGTGTGTATGTGTGTGTATGTGTGTGTGTGTGTGTGTAAATCTTGCACATCAACTTCTCAACTTGGAAAGTACCAATAACGTCTACTTTATAGAGTAGTTGTACAAGTTACATTAGTTGGTGTATGTTTTACAACTAGAAGATTCCTAAGTATATGATGACTCAAGAGCACAATGTTTCTATCCCAATTATATTAATTCTATAAAAGGATACAAAAATAAGATTTGAAATGGATAAGGAGCAAACTCAGTGATCTCGTGATTATACTTCCAAACAATCATTTAAAAGTAATAGCCAAAAATAAAGCACGTGATCCTTGCATTTAGCTGATTCTGATTTCATCTCTAGCAACACATCCTGAATCCTAGATTACCACCAGGTATAGCCCCAGAGTTCCCTTAACACTACCACCCATCACAGCCTGTAACCTAAAATTGAACCATTGGCACAGTGCATCAAGAATCTCTGGAAAGGACACAGGATTCCTGAACACTACTTGGAAACTTCCCCATCCAATGTATAAAATTAATTGAAATCTTAATAGAACTATGGCTTTTTGTTTGTTTGGGGTCCACACTTTGTGATATCTGTGGGCTGCGTAGCTCAGTGCTCTGGCTTCTTTACTGGCTTTACTGGTAGAATTTAGTAGGAAATGCAATGCCTGGGATTGAGGCTAGTTCTCTGACAAAGAAAGTGCTCCTGGCCTTTCAGCTTATCCCTGGCATAGAATTGTATTTGACTTATATTTGACTTATTTCATTATTATAAAAGTTAGAAATTACTTAACAGGGATCTTTCTAAGTAGCAGAGATCTTTTGCATGTGGTTACAATACTTGGCACTGCATAACAAAACAAAAAAATTAGCAAATGCCAGTCATGACTTGTTATATGCAACAGAATTACAGTGAAACATATATGAAAGTTTATTATCTTCCTTCAGAACACATCTATTTTTATAAGAAGCAATCCTTAACATTGTAAAATTGCTTCAAAGTTTTCCAACTAAATGTTGAGTAAGTGAGACTGAGATAGAATACAGCCAGTTATGTTAGCCTTAGTATGATATTTCATTTCCCTTCCTTTTATTTTCTCTGTCATCATTTCTCAACTCAACATTTCCCAGCACCTTGCTATCCGTTATTGCTTATTTATCATATACCATATTTAATACCAAGCATGACACTGTATTGATCAACCCATTATGTCTTTCCAGCTTGTCCATCTACTCTGTTCTGATGGTTTTACACATTAGCTCTTTTGAGTGATGGTGTAATTTGATTCAGTCTCCTTGTACATACTACATCTTGAGAATATATGAGGCACTTCAGTAAACTGCTTTAGTTCTTTCTGGGCAAACAGCAGTAGTCTTTACCTGATAACCATTCATGTTCTGCTTTGCAAACTTTTCTTTCACTGCCTGACTCTTAATATTTTTTGTACATTTGCTTCAAATTTAAATATTCTCTTCAAATTCTAATCTCCACAGTAGAGTAGGATAACCACTTCTTCAATGTATGTTATTATAATCAGTATCATAATTAATTCTAAAATCTAAACACCAGGCCAAACCCTTATGTAACTAGTTTTATGATAATTAAGTGTAAATGTCTTAGAGGCCCCTATTGTCATAATCCAATTCAAAATCACCAATGCCTTTTGCTTATATTATGTAAACATTCCTATGTGGTTTCTCTTCATCCAAAACATTCCCCCAAACATTGTCATAATAATTTTTCTCAGACTTGAATATAAGTGTGTCAAACTTCCATTAAACCTGTTTCAATTGTTTTTAGATAGAATTAAAATACCATTTTGACTCTTTATATCCTCATACACTGATAGCATCCATAATCCAATATGTTTAATGACAAAATATATACTTTATTGGGGTCAGAGATTAAGGCTTAATATCTGTACAGTGATTAAGGCTTCTGTCTTCCAAGTGGCAAACTTCTTTCCAATACCTCAGAGATTGGGAGCACTCACAGGTCAGCACAAGCAAGAATGTAGTAGAACCAGAGCAATAAATATAGCAAGTAGGACACTTTCTTTGCACACAGCTAAACTGAGTTCAATCCCCTGAAACACATATGGTACATCTAACTCCAACAGACATGTTCAATGCAAGGCAAGGCATATTTTATGTGATATATATTATATGTATATGTGTACACACAAATGCATATACACATACACACACATTGGTCTAACTGAATTCATCTGTCCTATGATATTCTCTAGTCTATTTTTCTACCTCTATTTCTTTCTACCTTTTTAGTTTCATAAAAGATTGTTACACTGCATTAAATATTTTGCATATGAATTTACATGGGCCTATTCACACTGATGGATATAAGCTGTCTGTCTCATTTGATATTGGAGTTCATTAAATAGTGATAGCCTTTCTCACTGGATCCTTTTTATTTGCTTTATTTACTCCATGTTCTTTGACATGTTATTTGTTTAAAGTGCCATATTACAGTCAAAATCATTCCTCATCAATCAAACTTCTTAGGATTAAGACAAAATTTTTGAGGCAGAGAAATAACAAATTAGAAATAATCCACTTTTGGGTGGGAGACTTGGGTCACACCTGGCAGTGCTCAGGGGTTACTCCTGGCTCTAAGCTTAGAAATCACTCCTGGCAGGCTTGGGGGACCATATGGGATGCTGGGATTTGAACCACCATCCTTCTGCATGAAAGGCAAATGCCCTACCTTCATGCTATCTCTCTGGCCCCCAAAATAATCTACTTTCTAAATTTGTTTATATATACAAATATAGTATGTGATAATTACCTTGAGATAATTAACTTCTTGTTCAGAAACATAGAACACTGAATCTAGCTGTGACTTTGTGGGTGGTTTAAGAGTTATGTTTTCAAGAGAAATGGTCAGGTCAGCTTAAATAATAGAATACATGCTTTCAGTATCTTCTGAAGAATAATATTAGTGTATAAGAAATAGTATCCCATTACCTTTGATCAATCCTCAAAGTGGAAAACAATAGGTAAAAAGATATTTTTTTCTTAAATCCTTTTCAAAATATATCAAATATTTATTTTACTTTAAATTTAAAAAATGCAGGAATAATTACTTGTGTAATATAAAAAAAACTACAAGCATGATTTATAATGAACTGATTCTAAAGGCGAAAGTTTATATTCTGAATAGTCATTTGTCAGTAGATGAATATAAGGATCACAGGGTTATAAGTGGTAGTAAACACTGAATTAATTGCTCTCTCACTGAGAGAATAAAGCTAGCTTTTAGCTATATGCCATAATTTTTAAATGATTGTTTTTCTTCTCTAGAGGATGTATGACGTATAACTAAGAAGCGATGGGAAATATTTCACACTGACCAGAATCATTACTTGATAGTCATACAGTCATAATTTTCTTTTTTAATATTATCCTTCTGCTCTTTTGTTCTTGCTTTCTGCTTTCATTTGTTTTTCATTTCATGGGTTTGCAGGTCTTGTGAAATTTTTCTTTTCCCTGCAGAGCATAAATATAATTTTCTGAGTGGCACTCAAAACCTCCAAGATCTAGAATGCTCCTTGAGAAGCATAATACTATTTTGAGGTAAGTTATAACACAAAGCTGCATTAGTTACCTCATTTATGAAAACTATACCAAATTCCCAAATATGTGGTAAGCAGTTGCTGGTAAAAACACAATTCATAATTGATGTTTTTGAAACCAGAAATAATTCTGACCAGGTTGCATCCCCCTTTTAGGACTTCAGTGGTCAAAGGATTCTGTGTATTATGAGGTTTAGTAGCATTATATTTAGACTTTTTACTGCCATATCTCTGTAGCAGGAGGAAGATTTAAAAAGTTTTTTCTTATACTGGTTTGTGAAGCACTAATGTAACATATGCATATTTTTACTTTCATTAGTAGAACTGCACTAATGTATTACTATGACAGATTACACAATGCATAAGATTTTTTTGTTTGTCATCTTTTGGGGGGTGCATATCTAGAGGTGTTCAGGATTTATTTGCGGGCTCTGTGGTCAGGAATAAATTTAGGATGGTTAAAGGGACCATATGGCTTGGGATGCCAAGACCCAGTTAGTCATGTGGAATGTAAACACCATACACTCAAATATATTATTATAATACCTTCAAAAGGATATTACATATTATTTATTTTATTAAATTGTGTTAAATTCAATTATATTCCCATTTATTTGGTTCATGGGTCACATACAGCAGTGTTAATGGGCCGGGTTTGCCTAGGGAGTGTTCAGAAGACATTAGGATTTCAATCTACAGTTCTCAGGTGGCCATGTGGTGTTGGGGATCAAATGCGAAGGATGTTCTCTGTCATGTGAACCGCAACCCTAGCACTTACTCTTTCTTTATCAAATGTATGTATGAAAGCCTTCTTAACTTAAAAAATTGTCTTATCTGAGTATTACATTATGAAAATAAACCTTTGAAATGCCAGCAGTTTTCCTATAAATTGCAAAATACTTGTCCTTAATCAGTTTCTTCTCTGTTCTACTTTCCTAAATTCATACTTAAAGCTAAATTACCTACAGAGCATAATACAACTTATGAAAAACTTCCATTGATTTTTTACTGGAGTCAGTGAAATTTTGTCAGCTACCCAGAATCTAAGTTGTTGCTGCATCCAGGATATAAATGCAAACAAAAACTGGTAAGCTCTGTGCCACAGAGCAGGTCAATTTTTTTAATGTTTTTCCTGATCTCAATGCAATTTTTGATAAATATGTAACATTTATAATGACATTTAGATTCCTGGTAGATGAGTATTAATTCATAATATATTCATATACTTAAAGTTTTATATAAATTATTAACTTTACCATTTACTATCGTTATTGTTATCTCCCTTTAATGTTAGTTTCCAGACACCCTATAAACAGGATTTGTGTACAGAAGCAATAAATTCTTGGTCATTGTCTGTTCCTAAAATAATCAGTTTTAATGGTAATCTTAGATAGCTGAAAATAATTCTTGCATAAATGGAAATGAAGTTATATTTATCTAAGTTTGGGTGAATTGAAAAGAAATTAGCTATTCCAGTCTGATGTGTGCTTATACCATTTATTCTATCTCTGATTAAAATACATACCTTTTGATCAAATTAGACTAACTGCACTGGTAGAAGGCAGAGTTGTATGAGAAGGAAGGGTGAATTCATTTTAGAAATGATACCAAATAGTACAGTGGTAAGGCATTTGCTTTGCACTCTGTTGACCCAAGATGAATATGGGTTTGATCTCCGGCATCCCATTCGGTCCCCTGAGCCAGGAGTGATTTCTGAGCACAGAGCCAGGAGTAACTCCTGAGAACTGCAGGGGGTGACCCCAAAACCAAAATCCTTCCCAAAAAATAAAGAAATGAAAGAAATATCAAATACAGAAAACAAACATTATTAGAGTTTTTTTTTTTTTTTTTTACAAATAGAGTACAGCTTAAAACAAAGTAACTTAAGATGTCATTCTTTGAAGCATTTATATATTAGGGAATATTGGAGGGAATTCTGGCAAGCCTTAATATCTCTAAAAGACCAAATATAGATGATATAGGCCTTGGAGCCTCTTTCTCTCTACAGTTCAACAGCATTCCAAGGCTATGCTGTGTGAAGAGGTTATTCTTCGTATGTAAAGTGAGCCCCTCCTCACTCCAAGTGGACTGACTACAGAACTTTTAGTTAGTTGCCTGTCATCCCAGAGGAAGGAGGAAATCTCTCTCAGACACAGGTTAGGTCTAACAACAAAAGTTACAAGACCAAGAGTCCACATGCTAGAGATGAAAGTATTGATCATTATGCACAACATTAAAAATACAGGAACAGACATAAAATAGAAAAAACCGAGATGAAGATGACAGAAAAATAGTCATGCTCTATATTCATTCCATTCACTTTATTTACCTAATTCACTATTTACCATGTGTATGCTACTATGTATGTTCCTTCATCTTTGTGCCTTAGTTTCCTCATCTGTATTATGATAATAACTTACTTGAGAGGCTTCAGTGGTCATACAAAAAGGTTTTATAGTAACACATAGCACAGATAAAATGTTCTATACTTGTTGTTTGATTTTATTAAATAATTTAATACATTTAGCATAAATTATTAAACTAATATTGCTATTATTAAATTTAAATTAAAATGGGCTTAAACAATCCATCCATTTAAAAAATGAACCTCCAAAGTAGGTCGCAACATTAGTCTTTGTGAGACATTTAAAGAGACAATGGAAACAAGGACTCAAACATAAGTAATGTCTCTTGGTCCCTAGATTCTTTTTTTTTTTTTTTAATTAGGGAATAAAATCAGTGAACTGATGAAAGATAGTTTTGGGAAGTAAAGTTCTAAATTCTCTAGTCTAAAAGAATCTAGTATTAAAGAAGCTACAATTGTAGACTGGGTAGCCCTCAGGTAGGTGCATAAACAGTTTCCTTGAGTTGCAGAAAGTGGGTACTGCCCATTTCCTTCTCTAATACCATTATGTGCCAATAACAGAATTATTGACTAAACTATTTATTCCACTAAAAAAAGAATTCTAATAGGGAATATTGTTATCCTGGAAAGTGGGATGTTAGGTATTATAGGCACTCTGATCTCTGGAAGTATTGAGTCTTCCATTTTTAACTCCATTCCGTGACCAAATTCTTCAATGATGCTTGGGTTTGGGGAATAAGCAAAAAACAAATTAAAGAAGAAAAGTCATTTACCATGAGCTCTAACCGTTGTTTCCTTTCTTGGCCTTAAGGCTTTACGTCTTTATTTCTAGAAGAATGGGGAGAGGAGGAGCAAGTCCCATTTGTCGCTAAGCAACAGAAGCTTTGCCTGTCTCCTTCTCAGGTCATGTTAGCAGCTTTTCAGAATCAGTGACAAGGTGGTTGTAAGGATGCAGCCCTAAGCCTGTGATTTAAGATTTTTGATTCAGTATTTTAGAATACAGAGTTTTCAAAAGCAAAACTGATCAGAAGCCTAGCAGCAATGTTCAGGACTGCTATTTTGAGAAACAAACCAAGCCTGAGAATGAGGACTATGTTTTAGACTAAAATGGAACAGTATGACATCTTACCTTATGCAAAGTCCAGACCCTGTATAAAGTATAATTTAGATATTTATTAAGAAATATATACAACCTCTTTTGGATAAACATAGACTAACTAATCACATGAAAAATAAAAGGTTAGCAGAATGAATGGAGAGGCAATGCATATCTTTGTTGAGAAGACAAATATTGTAAAGGGGTAATCTTTTATATCTACTTATGAATACAACATAGATATTTTCATTTTACATAAATCTCATGATATTAATTTATTTGATAGGCTAAATATATTATGAATATACTACAAAAGAAAAAGAAAGAGTAGACATTTAGCAATGAACATGAAATCGTAAGGTGTGATGTGACTACTGATCCAATAATAACAGTAAGGATCTAAATATGAAAATCAATGAAAGAAACAGAGGAATAACAAACAGACACAAATAAGTATACCTTGTAAATTTAGCAGGTATTACAAATGACACTTAAAATGGAAATATTAAATACAATTTCAAAAGAAAATATGTTGGAATAAATGACTTTTTTTGAAAATAAGTTAAAATTTTGACTCTCATTTATGTAAAAATAAATTCCATTTTCTTTTGAGATCATTAACTATAAGATAAAAATTTAGATGACACTGTTATAAGCTTTGAGAAAGATGCAGTCCTTTGTCCTTTATGATAATACCTTAGATTTGTTTGAATTCATTTCTTAGAGATCTGGGACTAGAAGTAAGGATCAAGGTAGGCAAGGTTAGTTTCTTCTAAGGTGTCTTTCTTTGTCTCGTATATAATCTTTTAATTGTTTTATTGTGTATTCTTAGACTTCAGAGATTGAATTTCCAATGTGACTGCATTTGGACATGAGAGTCTAAAGAATACTTAAGATAATGAAGTCATAGGCTGTGTGTGGCTCTAATTCAATATGATCAGCAATCTCAGAAGAGAATGAGATATTCATGTCTCTGCCCAGAGAAAGGGACATGCGAGTAAATGGCAACATAGTTTCTCACCACTGTCCAAGCAAGTAGAAGCAAAGATAAACAAATAGGACTACATTAAACCGAGAAGTTCTGCACTTCAAAGGAAACAGTAACTAGAATAAAGGCTACCTACAAAATGAGATAAATTATTCACCAAGTACACATCAGATAAGGGTTAATATCTAAAACATACAAGTTCTGACAGAACTCAACAAGAAAAAACAACTAGCCACTCCAAGTAATGTGATAAGAAATGAACAGACATTTTCTCAAAACAAAAACAAAAACACCATGAAAACAAGTGGCCAAAAGGCACATAAAAATAAAAAAATCCACATCATTAATCATCAGATAGATGCAAATCAAAACAGCATTTTACACCACAGAGATTGGCACATATCACAAACAACAAGAACAATCAGTGCTTTCGTGGCTTCAGAGAGAAAGGCGCTCTCATTCACTGCTGGAGGGATTATAGTCTTGTCCAGTCTTTCTAGAAAATAATATGGATATTCCTCAAAAAACTAGAAATTGAACTGCCACATATAATTCAGCAATATCACTCACTCAAATATACCCTAGGAACACAAAAACACAACACTCCTATGTTAATTATAGCATTATTTACAATAACCAGAATTTGGAAACAGTCCATGTGCCTCACCATTCATGAGTGGCTAAAGAATGTGGTACACACCATAGAATACTATACAGCCATTAAGTTGAAGTCATGAATTTTCCTATGTATGGATGGACATGGAGACTACTATGCTGAGAGAAATGAGGCAGAGGGAGTGGGATATACATAAAATAGTTGCACTCATCTGTGGGATATAAGAAAAATAAAAGACAGTATGGTAACAACATCTAGAGATAATAGAGATGAGAGCCTGGAAGATCAGCCCATGATACATACTAAGCTTGCCACAAAGAGCTCTGAGTGCAGTTAAAGCACTAACTACACTGACAACTGATGTAGGGTAGTGTACATGAAACCTAATTATGAATATTTCTGTAACCATGGTGCTTAAATAAATAAATTATTATAAAAATAAAACATAGTATATATCTTACCTCAAAGGCAGGACAGTCATTAACTTTACAAGAAGAAGTATATATTCAAAAAGTATCTATGTACAAGAATATAAGAGTATTTCAGGTAATTTAAATTTTGTATATACTAAAATAATTATGAATATTAAAATGGTTATATAAATATGAGCTTTGTACATTTTCTGTTATTCAAAAATAATTTAAATTTTTATACCTGGGCTCCAAAGCAGTGATCTGGGTCTCAGAAAGCTCTACTATTGATAGTTTGTTAACTGGACTAGACAGTTTGGTACTAAAGCCATTTGCTATGGTCATCAGAGTTATATCCAATAAAGAAGATTATGCAGTGCTTGGGATTGAAACAGGTATCTTATATATCATATCAGATATATGCATCAGTCTGTCAAGCTATCGCCTCACCCCACCAAGGCACATTTTTTTCTATTCTTTTTTCTTTGTTTTGTTTTGTTTTTTTGTTTGTTTTGGGCCATATATGGTGATGCTCAGGGTTACTTCTGACTATGCACTCAGAAATCACTCCTGGCTAGGAGAATCATAGGGGACTTCGGGGGATTGAATCTCAGTCTGTTCTAGGTCAGCCACAAACAAGGCAAATGCCCTACCTCTGTGCCACCATACTGACCCCCAAAGCATATTTCTTTTTTTTAATAAAATCTTTATGTAAGCACCTTAATTACAAGCATGATTGTACTTGTATTTCAGTCATAAACAGACCATCCCACATTTACCAGTGCAACATTACCACCACCAATGCCCCCAATCTCCCTCCTCTCCCACTCCTGCCTGTATTTGAGACAGGCATTCTACTTCTCTCATTCATTAACATTTTTATGCTAGTTGTTAGTGTAGTTATTTCCCTAATAGCATTCACTACTCTTTGTGGTGAGCTCCAAAACATATTACTTAAAGGAGCATTTTATCTCAACATGGAGAATGTGCAGTAGATTTTCAAAACTAATAGCACAAGTTGTTAAATTAAAGAAAGTTTATCACTGCATGGATCAGCAATTACTATATGAATATATTTAAAAAGTAATTAAAATAAACACTTCCACGGAATATCTATGCAACAAAATTTATTGTAGCACTATTTGCAAAAATCAAGATATGAAGAGTCCAGAGAGATAGGACAAGGACTACTGAATGTGGCTAGCTGACCCCACTTGACTGGACACAACTTATGGTCTTCTAGGGACTACCAGGGATTACACCTGAACAAAGAACCACAGAAACAACCCTTTACCTATACATAAAATCAGGATATGGAATATAGAAACATCATAAGTGTTCATTCATGTATGAAAGTATAAACAAAATGTGATTTTTGCATACATTTAGACATTAGAAAGAAAGATGCCTTGTCATTTGAGACATAAGAGAAAGCCTGGGAGCATTATGACATGCGAGATGTATATATGTGGAATCTAAAAAAAAAAAAAAAGAACTTGTAAGAAAGAGTAGAATGGAATGGCAGCAATTGGAAACTGGAATTGGAGATTGGAAAGTTGTTGTCTAATGGCACAAACATACAATCAATGAAAAATAATATTTATTAACTATAATACACAGAACAATGGCTTTAGTCAATACTGCTACATGATAATCAAAGATGAAAAGAGATTAATTTTTTGGCTATACCCGGTGGTGCTCAGTGATTACTCCTGGCTCTGCACTCAGAAATCACTCCTAGCAGGAATGGAGAGCATATGGGATTTTGCTGATAGAACCTGGTCATCGAGGCCTAACTGGTAGCATAGTGGTAGGGCATTTGCCTTGCACACAGCTGATTCAGGATTGACCCGGGTTTGATCCCTGAAAACCCAGAGCCAGGTGTATTTCTGAGTGCACAGCCATGAATAAGCCCTGAGTGTGGCCAAAACAAAACAAAACAAAAAACAAAACTAACAAAAAAGAGATTGGTCACCATGTACAAGGCAAAAGCTTTACCAGCTGTGCTATTACTCTGGCCCCATCAAGAGGTTAAATATTAACTGTTTCCCGCCCAAAAAATATAGAGGCATGATACTATCTTATTAAACATAGCAGTTTATATTCTGTGCAATTGTTTGCACATGCAGTATATGCATGTGTCAAATTAATATATTGTATGTCTTAACTTACACAATGTTATACATCATTATATCTAAATAAAAAAGCAAATTTTCAAGTAATTCCTCTGTTTCTTACTTCATAAAATATTGGATATTTAGGGCTTGAAGAATTGCTCACTAAATTTTTGCATTGTTCATTTTTCTAAAGGGATATATTTAATTTTAAAAGATAAAATATTCTCATATTACACAATACATGGAAAGTTATCTTTTGAAAATCTGTATTATAACTTTTATCAATTTTATTTTAATTTTTCTTTGTTTCTCAGCAAGTAAAAAGTATATTTAAAAATATGCAAAGTTCATTTTTACAGACTCAATACACAGTCTGTTGTGTTGATCCCACAACATATCCATGATGCTAAAAATTCTATGCTGGCATTTTATATGGGAGTGAAACAGCATATTCAACTACTTTTAACAAGCCTAGTGTCAAATGATAGGGAAATGTTCTTAAAAAAATGATCAGGAGTCCATTTAAGTATGAATATGGATTACTTTGGTGGCATCTGATATAAAAATAAAAATCATTCAATTAAAGGGGATATTTTAAAATAATACACCTTACTCTAACACTAAAACTCTGTACTTTCTTTTACCTTAAAAATAGAAATGGTATCTATTCCTAGGACAGAAAGACATTCATCCAAAAGGATTTATGCACACTGCTATTCACTGCAGCACTCAGAACAATAGCTAAGACTTGGAATCAACAACAGAAAAATAGGTCATGAAAATGTGTTACATGTATACAATGGAATACTACATAGATATAAAGAATGATAAAGTCATGCACTTTGCTGCAACATGAAATGAACTCAAAGGTATTATGTTAAATGAAGTAAGCCAGAAGAAGGATAAATACGGAATGATATAACTTATATGTGGTATATAGAATAACTGCATGAAGAAATGTAATGGGGTAAATGGAGTTATTTCAAACACCTTTGATTCCAAAGTAAAGCAAGCAAGAAAGAAGCTGAATGGAGGAGGACAAACACAAATATGAAAGGATGGGGGTTGGGGAACAAATGGTTTCAGGTGCATTATTGGAAATAAAAATAAAGACAGAACTAAATATCCAATCCAATTAAATTGAAACCCAAACTATCTTAACTTTAAAATCGGCCTGTTCTATTAGCAAACTGAAAGGCAAGGGTTGGTAGTGTGACATACACTCTGAGAACATGGTGGAGAGAAATGGATTTTGGTGGTCCTGATTTATTGTATGTCTGAAACCCAACTATGAAGGAACTTGTAAATCACAATGGTTTCAATAAAATAAAATAAATAGGAAATAATAAAATAAATAAAGAATAAATAAAATCAATAGGAATACTGGATGTATACATCAAAAAAGGGCTATATATGTATATAATTTGGAAAAATATCGGAATGAATAGTGTAAACAAGGACACTTTTTTCTATTGGTGAGATATTATGGAGGCAAAAATATAAGCCTATGAATTCTGAAATTAAAATAAAAGCAAACAACAAAGGTTGAGAGAAAACTGTAATTTATTATAAATTTATTCAGAAATTCAAAAATTTGGGCTGGAGTGGTGGCACAAGTGATAAGGATTCTGCCTTGCCTGTTCTAGCCTAGGACAGACCGTGGTTAGATCCCCCAGTATCCTATATGGTCCCTCAAGTCAGGAGTGAGTTCTGAGCACAAAGCCAGGAGTACACCCTGAGCTTACCGGGAGTAGCCCAAAAACCAAAAAAAAAAAAAAAAAAAAATTTAGAAAAATAGTTACTGCAGTAACATTAGTTTTAAATATTATGTATACTTTATGTGGAGAGCATTATACATCAAAATATGTATATACCAATTATGCACACTACAAAAAAGTCTTTCTTCTTTGGAGGTAATTGATAAAACTGCTTTATAAAAGCAATATTAAAATTTAAGCTTTGAACAAAGGAAAGTGTCTAACCCTGAGAATATCACAAACTATAAAGATTAGGTAGAAAGTGCTGATTGTTATAAGCAATAATCAGGAATAATGGAAAAATCTAAGCTAATTGTTTGTAATTCAAAATTATTCTTAATCAAAAAATTGGGGCTGAAGAGATAGCATAGAGGTAGGGCATTTGCCTTGCATGCAGGAGGGTGGTGCTTCAAATCCCGGTATCCCATATGGTCCCCGGAGCTTGCCAGGAGCAATTTCTGAGCATAGAGCCAGGAGTAACTCCTGTGCGCTGCTGGGTGTGACCCCTCCAAAAATAAACAAAGAATTTTAATCTAAACTCAATACTTGCATATTTGTTTGAGTATATGCCCAGGGACCATTATATATGGTGTTGAAGGGACCATATTGGTGATAGGTTCAATATATGTTTTTTTATTTAATTTTTATTTAATTACTGATAATTTAATAATATATAGTTCTACCTTTGTTTCTCAGTGTGTATTTTATAGCAGTTAGTAGAGTTCCAAGAGCTGTCAAATTTATCTAACATTTAGTTGAAATATTAAGCTTGTCTTTCAGGTGTTGAAACAGAGTTACTCACTATATTAATCATCACATATTAACTGGCAATACAATTTTACTCGCTGTGCTAGGATACTGGAAATACAAAATAACTGGAAATCCTCTTGGATTTCAAAACTTTAGCAACAATGACTATAGGGCAAGGACACTGCAAAGATAGTAATATATATGAAATTTTGTGGTAATATATAGAAAAGAAATATTGGATGAAGAATGAAATCTTATTTACTTATTTTATCATTATTATTTGGAGAGTTTCCTAAACAAAACTCAGGAGTTCCAAGGAGTTCTGGCTGCTCCTGAGAGCCCAGAACATCAAGGCAAGTAGTTCAGTGTGAGGAACTGAGGAGCCCAGGATGCAGTGCTGTGTGACTCCTATGATGTGAATTAGTACATAGGTGTCCTTGAAAAAGTGCTGAAGTTCTCTAGGCCCAAGGAAGGATATTGGGGATACTGGTGATGGTAAAAGTGCACTGGTGAAGGAAAGGCTTACACAGTGACTGAAACTCAACTGTAAACAATTTTGTTACCACAGTGCTTAAATAAAAATTAAAGAATATAGAACATTTTTGAAAATGATAGTATGGCAATAATTTTCAGAGACCATAGAGACAATGGCCAGAAGGACCAGTTCATGGTAAAAAGCTTGCCACATATAGACGAATAGTGGAGCCAGGTCAGAGAAGAGACCACTATGATAATGATAGTCCTAACTGATCACTCTAGATAAGAACTAGGTGCTGAAAGGAGATAATGTGATATGCATGATGCTCCTTAAATAACAATAGTGCAAGCCACAGGATCTAAAAGAGAAAAAGAGAAGAGAGAAGTAAAATGTCTGCACCAGATGCAGGCAGAGGGTAGGATGGGAAAGAAATTGGGGACATTGGTGGCGGAAAATTTTCATGGGGCAAGGGTGGTGTACATTGTAATACTGAAACTCAAGCATGATCAACTTTATAACCATGGTTTTTTGATAAAGGAATCAGTAATAATAAAACTCTCAATATTGCTAACAAAGTTAGGCTTTATCATGATCTTTATAATTATTAAATTAAAATTGTAACTGTCCTCAAATAAATTAGAAATCTCCCCTTATACCTCTACTTCAATCAACCCCAAGAAAAAGCCTCAGTGAATGTGATTCTTTGCAAATAGCATTATCTTTTATTTACCTGGGGGTGTGGGGTTGTTCCTATTCCTTAACATAAAGTATGTAATGTCCAAAATTTTGTTTAAAGACTTGACTTGTAGGGATCTGTCTGAAATAATTTTTCTTAAATTTTTAAATCCAATAGCAAAAACAAGAACCAGAGACTTAGGTATACGTTTTATTTGGTAAAATTATCAGAGTGGGACAAAGGAAGCCAAGGGAAAAAAAGAGAAAATAGCTATGGTTATCTGGTTGCTATATATTATAGTGATATTTCAGAAATTATGTGAAATACTTTTCTCACAAAATACCAGCCATAATTTCCAATCACTTTTTGTATAACACTTAATCCTTACTATAATCCTATAAGTATTATTAATACTCTCAATTTAAAGTAAAAAAAAAAACAAAACAAAACTGAGGCACAGAGTTTAAATAATGTGCCCAAGGTCACATGGCTAACAAGTGGTGGAAATTATTCCAAGGGCTTGAAATCTGGCCAACTGGTTGACTCCAGAATCTGTACTCTTAAATATTACAAAAAGAAAATAACTTCCAGAACTATCACTTTTATTCCCTTCTTCCTCATTTGTCATTGCTCCTTTATTTTTGTTAAGGTTTCTGTGATCTCTAGGCCAAATGAGATTCCAAAAATAACAATTTTAATTTTCAAATTGAGGGCATGATTTCTAAATGGACCAAGTTATTTTTGTGAACCCTACATAAAATTCAGGAACAGAACTTTGGGAAGGAGCTTCCAGATGGCAGTAAATCTTCACAGTTCAGTAATTAAGCCTTTTGAGAATCTTACTTGTCTATTGAGCCTCCGCCTGATTAACTGTACAATATCAATTATATCAAACAGCACAACTTTAATTCTGTCAAAATTTAGGGAAATCTGACATGCTGACACAACTGTGAAGAGGAATAATGAGGTGCCAGGTGTCATCAGTACTCCAGGGTGGGGGAATACCTTTCCCTTTATGAACACTGCTTTTTCTTTCTTCACATTTGAGTATATTTTATTAAACAACGTGAATATTCAAGTACATACCATTGTCCTTTGTGAAATGAACAGCCTAATCTTTTTTAGTTTCTATGAATGAAATTCATGTGATTAAAGATGTAGAATAAAGTGGATATAATTCTTATTCTTTATTGTTTCTATATTAGGCCCTGATACCTTTCTCCCCACTTTCTTGCAAAGAATAGTTCTCAGAAAGTTAATTTGAAGTTTGCCAGAGTTAATAGTTTAACATGTCTGATTTTACAGTGACATTTGTCTGGTCATTAGGACCAAATTCAGACTGTTTAAATTAGCAAAGCTAGAATTGTTAAGTGACAAGTTCTTTCAATAAAATTTGATTTTCTTGAAAAGAAAAGCATGCTTTTGAAACTTTAATAAAATGCATTATTTCTCATCAAATGTCATAAACCAGCATTTTATCAATGACATAAAAGTAGTTAAAAGACAGTCAATCTGTTTAAATTGTTTTTTTATAATTCTGCTAAATCAATATTTAAATAATTTAAGTTTTTGTTTTTCTTTTGAAGTAAACAAGGAACCCTGTATTAAAGAACTTGATGGATATCCTTAATGAGCACGTGACTATGGGAAATTCATTACATTTCTTATGTGGGACAATGATTTCTCCTAATAAACATTATCTTTACTTTCTTGCATATATTTTTGATTAATTTTAGAATATTTACATTTGAAAAACAATACTTAGTGAGAAATGAAATGTCTAAATGAAACCTTTCTGTGTTTCTAGCTTCCTTCCCTCACATCTTTTTTTTTTTGGTTAGAAAAATCATTCTTTTCCAAATTGCCCAACACTAAAACCCTCATATTCTTGTTATTTCATTTTTTATTTATCCACAGCATTCTATTCATTTGTAACATGTTTATTGACAATTTTGAACACAATAGGGTACACACACAACTGAAGGGTTTTATGGAACCAAGAATCAGTATAGTGGTTAAGGGTCATGCTTTGCATGGGATCTATCCCAGTCCTATCTCCAGGGCCATGTGATACACTGATTATATTCACCTGTAGGTATGAAACAACTTCTCGAATAGTGGGGTGTGACCCTGGAGGCCTCTAGGTATTGGAGAAGATTCTAGTTTTTTGGCATTCCTCATACCAATTTAGGTCAGGGGTGGGGGCAGAGCTTCTTACTTGAGAGTTCCCACCCCCACAAGAAAAGTTAAAATGATATATATTTAAACATATACTGAAAGTCTCAGTTCAACACAATGACAAAAAATTTCTGAGTTTATATGTGTATAACAACTATACCTCAAGATATATAAAGAAAAACTTCATAAAATTTGAAAAATAACACTGCCTTATGGTAAGCTCACCTATGCTTACACTTGACTTGATTTTCATAGCACTCTCGGGTCAAAAGGGAAATATGGACGCATGCTAGGAAAAGAGGTGGAGAATGAATAACCCTGGTGGTGGGAATGGCTCTGTTTCATTGTCAATATGTACCTTAAATACAACTGTAAAAGATTTATTTTCGCTTTTTGGTCACAATAAATTTTTTTATTAAAAACAAAACAAAACAAAATATAAGGGAAACTTCTCCTGCGCCTGTCTGCCTGTGTTTCTGAATCCCTGAAGGTCTCCTCAAAGGACTAGGGAGCGCATCTCCAAAAAACTGCATTTTGAAGATGCCCAGTGAGTAAATTCTGGCTGTGGGGGTCACCATCCAATAAGCTGAGTTCTCTGGAAGTTGTGATGCAGAAAAACTCAACACAACAGAAGAAATTGGAAAAGAACCTTAAGACAAATTAACAGGCAATGGAAAAAGTACTCAAGGTATGTGAACAGATGAAAATAGAAGTCTTTGATAAACTCAACAGAAACAACATAAGAATCATTGGAGTCCCAGCGACCCAGGTAGGAGATCTCCAGGAAGAATCAACTGTCAAAGACATCATCAAAGAGATACTCCCAGAGTTAAAGACTACATGCAATCAAATCCTGCATGCTCTAAGAGTACCAGCTAAAAGAGACCCAAAGAAAAACACCCCAAGACACATCCTCATTACAATGACAAATCCATATATAAAGATAGAATACTGAAAGCAGCAAGATCAAAATGGGAAATTACATTCAAAGGAGCATCCCTAAAACTTACAGCAGACATGTCACAAGAAACTCTCAAGGCCAGAAGACAGTGGTGAAATATTGTGACAAGACTGAATGAAATGAATGTCTCACCAAGAATACTGCACCCAGCCTGACTCACGTTCAGGTTTGAAGGAAGAATACATAGCACCAAGATAAACAACAGCTCAGAAACTTCACAGATGATAAACCAGCCTTAAAGGAAAAACTGAAAGGTCTACTCTAAGACAAGAGAGACCAACAAACACAGCAAACTTATCTAAAAAGATGACATTAAATTCTATGACAATCATATCCCTCAATGTCAATGGACTAAATTCACCAATTAAAAGATACAGAGTGGCAAAATGGGTGCAAAAGATGAAGCCAACCTTCTGCTGCCTACAAGAAACACATCTGAGTAGTCAGAACAAACATAGACTCAAAATCAAAGGCTGGAGGAAAATCATCCAAGCAAACAACACCCTCAAAAAAGCTGGGGTGGACATATTAATATCTGATGACACCAACTTTTTACTCAGAAAAGTTTTAAGGGACAAAAATGGACACTATGTACTAATCAAGGGGTATGTGCAACAGGAAGAAATCAGAATATTAAACATATATGCACCCAATGAGAAACCAGCATTTTATCTAATACAATTACTGACAAATCTGAAAGAAGAAATCAATAATAACACAATAATTGTGGGAGACCTCAACATGGCCCTATCAACACTTGAAAGGTCAACCAGGCTGAAACCCAACAAAAACATACTAGCCCTGAAAAGAGTAATGGAAAAAAGAGGACTAGTAGATATATATAGGACACTCCATCCCAAAAAACCTGGATACACATTCTTCTCCAGTGTACACGGGTCATTCTCCAGGATAGAACACATGCTGACACATAAAACAAACCTCTATAAAATCAAGATGATAGAAATCTTGCAGGCTACCTTTACTAACCACAAGGCTCTGAAATTAGATGTGAACTACAAAGCCACACAGAAGAAAAATATTAATTGGAAATTAGACACCCTGCTACTGAACAACCAGTGTATCCGAGATGAAATCAAAAAGGAAATCAAAACTTTCCTGGAAAAAAATGATAATGAAGACACAAACTGCCAGAATCCATGGGACACAGCAAAAGTAGTCCTGAGAGGAAAATTTATAGCTCTACAAGCACACATCAGGAAGGAAGAAGGGGCATACCCGAATAACTTAATGACACAGCTCAAAAAATTAGAAAATGACCAACAAAAGGAACCACAAATAGGGAGACAGAAGGAAATATCAAAGCTGAAAGCAGAACTCAATGAAGTGGAAAACCAAAACACAACCCGAAAGATCAAAGAAAGCAGAAGTTGGTTCTTTGAAGAAATAAACAAGATTGATAGACCATTGGCAAAACTCACAAAGAAAAAGAGAGAGATAAATCTGATAATCCGTATTAGAAATGAAAAGGGGGATTTCATGAAAGATATTGCAGACATTCAAAGGGTAATCAGAGACTACTTTGAGAAACTTTATGCTACTAAACATGAGAACCTAGAAGAAATGGAAAAATTTTTGGATACTTATAACCTTCCACATTTAAGTAAGGAGGATGTAGTATATCTAAACACCCCCATCACTACTGAGGGAATTGAAACGGTAATCAAACATCTGCCCAAAAAGAAAAGCCCAGGCCCAGATGGATTTCCTAATGAATATTTTCAAATCTTTCAAGAGGACCTACTACCAATACTAGCCAGACTCTTCCATGAAATTGAAAAAAACGGGAACACTCCCAAACAGCTTTTATGAAGCCAACATCACCTTGATACCAAAACCAGACAGAGACGCTGCCAACAAAGAAAATAACAGACCAATATCTCTGATGAATGCTGATGCAAAGATCTTCAACAAAATCCTGGCAAATAGAATCCAATGCATCATCAAGAAGATCATACACTACAACCAAGTAGGTTTCATCCCAGGAATGCAAGGCTGGTTTAACATCCATAAATCTATCAACATAATACACAACATCAACACCAAGAAAAATAAAAATCACATAATCATATCAATAGATGCAGAGAAAGCATTTGATAAGGTCCAACACCCATTCTTCATCAAAACTCTCAGCAAGATGGAAATGGAAGGAACCTTTCTCAATCTAGTTGAAACCATCTAACACAAGCCAATGGCAAATATTATCCTCAATGGAGAAAAACCAAAAGCCTTTCTTCTAAATTCTGGTACAAGACAAGGCTGTCCGCTCTCACTACTCCTCTTCAACATAGTACTGGAAGTTCTTGCTATAGCCAAGAAAAAGATATCAAGGGAATACAGATAGAAAAGGAAGAAGTCAAGCTCTCATGTTTGCAGACGACATGATACTCTACTTAGAAAACTCTAAAGACTCTACCAAAAAGCTTTTAGAAACAATAGACACATATAACAAGGTGGCAGGCTACAAAATTAACACACAGTAATCAATGGCCTTTTTATACACCAATAATGATAGGGAAGGCAATCCCATTCACAATAGTGCCACACAAACTCAAATATCTTGGAGTCAACTTGACCAAAGATGTGAATGACCTATACAAAGAAAACTATAAAGCCCTACTCCAAGAAATAAGAGAGGACACATGGAAATGGAAACACATACCCTGCTCATAGATTGGCAGGATAAAAATCATTAAAATGGCAATACTCCCCAAAGAATTATACTGATTTAATGTGATCCCCTTAAAAATACCCATGACATTCTTCAAAAAAGTGACTCAAACACTTATGAAGTTCATCTGGAACAATAAACACCATCAAATAGCTAAAGCACTCCTAGGGAAAAGGAAAATGGGAGGCATTACTTTCCCAACTTTAAACTGTACTACAAAGCAATAGTTATCAAAACAGCATGGTATTGGAATATAGAGAGACCCTCAGATCAGTGGAATAGGCTTGAGTTCTCAGACATTGTCTCCCAGACATACAATTACCTAATTTTTGACAAAGTAGCAAGAAATACTAAGTGGAGCAGGGAAAACCTCTTCAACAAGTGGTGCTGGCAGAACTGGTTAGCCACTTGCAAAAAAGAGAACATAGACCCTCAGTTAACATCATGTATGAAGGTAAAATCCAAATGGATTAAAGACCTTGATATTAGACCTGATACCATAAGGTATATAGAACAACACATCAGTAAAACACTTCATGACTTTGAGACTAAAGGCATCTTTAAGGAGGAAACTGCACTTTCCAAACAAGTGGAAGCAGAGATAAACAGACGGGAATACATTAAACTGAGAAGCTTTTGCACCTCAAAAGAAATAGTGCCCAGGTTACAAGAGTCACCCACATAGTGGGAGAAACTATTCACCCAACACCCATCAAATACGGGGCTAATATCCAAAATATACAGGGCACTGACAGAACTTTACAAGAAAAAAACATCTAATCCCATCAAAAATGGGGAGAAGAAATGAACAGATGCTTTGATAAAAAAGAAGTACAAATGGTCAAAAGGCACATGAAAAAATGCTCCTCATCACTAATCATCAGGAAGATGCAAACCAAAACAACGATGAGAGACCACCTCACACCACAGAGATTGGCACACATCACAAAGAATGAGAACCATCAGTGCTGGTGGGGATGTGGAGAGAAAGGAACTCTTATCCACTGCTGGTGGAATGCCGTCTAGTCCAACCTCTATGGAAAGCGATATGGAGATTCCTCCAAAATCTGGAAATTGAGCTCTCATTTGACCCAGCTAATCCATTACTAGGGATATACCCTAAGAACACAAGAACACAATACAAAAACCCCTTCCTCACACCTATATTTATTGCAGCACTATTCACAATAACCAGGCTCTGGAAACAACCAAGATGCCCTTCAACAGACGAATGGCTAAAGAAACTGTGGTATATATACACAATGGAATATTATGCAGCCGTCAGGAGATATGAAGTCATGAAATTTTCCTATACATGGATGTACATGGAATCTATCATGCTGTGTGAAATAAGTCAAAGGGAGAGAGAGACACACACAGAATAGTTTCACTCATCTATAGGTTTTAAGAAAAATAAAAGTCATTTTTGCAACAATCTTCAGAGACAATGAGAGGAGGGCTGGAACTTCCAGCTCACTTCATGAAGCTCACCACAAAGAGTGGTGAGTGAAATTATAGAAATAACTGCACAGAGAACTACCATAATCATGTGAATGAATGAGGGAACTGGAAAGCCTGTCTAGAGTACAGGTGGGGGTGGGGTGGGATGGAGGGAGTTTTGGGACATTTGTGGTGGAAATGTTTCACTGGTGAAGGTTGGTGTTCTTTACATGACTGAAACCTAATCACAATCATATATGTAATCAAGATGTTTAAATAAAGAAAAAAAAGTTTCAAATAAACTAAAAAAAGAACAAAAAATACACTATAAAAAGCCTCACAAATAGTAAAAAAATATTTAAACAACAAACCTATTAATATAGTTGAATAATTTTATATTCTACTCAAATTCAACAAAACAAAATAATAAAATAAATATAATAATTGTATAAAATGTAAAACCTTGATCTATTAGCCAATTATGGACTTTCCCAAGCAAAAACATATCCACTTCAATCATATACATTACCTCTTTAGTTTTTCCTTTCCTCTCTTCACTCCCTCCTCCTCGGTTACCTCTTAAACAGCCTATTCAACTCAAAAGTACACAGTGAAAAATAAGGAGCAAAGTTAGATCTTCTGTAGAAACCATATCCTGATTTTAATTCTGAATCATAAAACTAAGTAAGCAATCAACTAATACCACTCTTTGTTCCACTCCATCTCTGTTAACCACAGAGAGAAAAATTATGTATGCAAATTGCACTTGTAGATCAAAATGTAATTAATTTAGTTTCTAATCCTATCTTGAAAAGAATAAAATACTAAATGATTCAAAGTCAAAAAATAATACTGTAGAATAAAACATTTAAAATAGGATTCCAGTAATTAATTTTTCTAAAAATTTGTGGTATTAATTTCTATAATTTGTTAGACATTATTAGCATTTTACTTGTCTAACGGAAAACAGAAAATAGAAGATCTCTACAGAAACGCAGAGTATAAAGAATATTAATTGGGGCTGGAGAGATAGCATGGAGGTAAGACGTTTGCATTGCATACAGAAGGGCAGTGGTTCGAATCCAGGCATCCCATATGGTCCCCTGAGCCTGCTAGGAGCGATTTCTGAGCATAGAGCCAGGAGTAACCCCTGAGCACCACCGGATGTGACCCAAAAACAAAAACAAGACAAAACAAAACAAAAAATTAAGCAAGTAGAAAATGAATAAACTGGAGCCTAAGTGGTGTCACTAGTGGTAAGGAGTTGTCTTGCAAGCACTAACTTAGGACAGATCGAGGTTTGATCTCCTGGAGTTCTATATGGTCCCCCAAGCCAGGAACGATTTCTGAGTGCATAGCCAGGACTAAATCCTGAGTGTCACAGGGTGTGGCCCAAAAACCAAAAAAAAAGAAAAAGAAAGAAAGAAGGAAGGAAGGAAGGAAGGAAGGAAGGAAGAAAGGAAGAAAGAAAGGAAGAAAGAAATATAGGAAGGAAGGAAGAAAGAAAGAAAGAAAGAAAGAAAAAAGAAAGAAAGAAAGAAAGAAAGAAAGAAAGAAAGAAAGAAAGAAAGAAAGAAAGAAAGAAAGAAAGAAAGAAAGAAAGAAAGAAAGAAAGAAAGAAAGAAAGAAAGAAAGAAAGGAAGAAAGAAAGAAAATGGAAAAATGAATAAACACAGATTTATGAAATAAAATATAAACAGAATTGAGAGTGGCAGAACTTGTGAAGAACAAAAGAAGTTAAAAATCAGTTACATTTGGAATGAAAATAAGGATATAAGTAGAAAACTATCAATGGTATAATTTTTTGGACTATTCAAATGTATGTTGAAAAATAACACTGCCTTATCCTAAGCTCACCTATGCTTACTCTTGACTTTCACTTTATTATTTATTCTAGCACAACTGTCACAACTTTTTAAAATGTACTACTGAATCAATGCTCTTTGCAACTACTACTGATAACTTTTGAACTTTCCCATTACGTATCAGCTTTCGGTGTTTATAATGTAGTATAAATAGAGTTTTGTATTACCTAGGAACAACTGTGAACACTATGAATATTTCGTAAATGTGAAGGACAACTAATATTTCTTTTTGGGATATAAACAATTTTTATTTATTCACTATTTTAAAGCTAGTCTATTGATTGTTATTTTTAGCTAATTTCTTTTTTTCTCAACTCACTGAGCTCAAAAATTGTACAACAGAAAAAATATAGAATAATCCAAATCCACTCTTCACTATACTTTTGTAAATAAAAGCTTTCTGGAGATCACATATTAATGAGTCAATTATCTAAAATATTTTCAACTTACATTTCAACTTTTGTTTGTTTTTTTTTTGGTTTTGTGCCACACCCAGAAATACTCAGGGATGATCATGACTCTGTGGTGAGGAATTGCTCTTAGCAGCGTCTGGGGATCATATGGGATGCCAGGAATCAAACTCAGGTTAGCCTTGTGCAAGGCAAATGCCCTAGTCACTGTGCTATTTCTCCTCATTTTAATAATTATATAGATATCAAGCATTTAAAGTTCCAGGGGTCTCAAACTTGCTGCCCGCAGGCTGCGAACGGCCCTCCGTACAACATTTTGTGGCCCTGCCCTAGAGGAATCTTTTTTTGTTTTGTTTTGTTTTAGTTGTTTAGGTCACATCCCCCAAAGTTCAAGGCTTACTACTGACTTTGCACTCAAGAATCACCCTGACTTTGCCTTCTGCGGCCCCCAGGTAAATTGAGTTTGAGACCCCTGAAACAGACAAAACATTTTTAACTATATGGGGATTTCAAGTGGTTAGATATACATGAAAATTTTTTTAATTTTAAATGGGCCTATATACCCACACTATGAAGATCTATGCTCTGTCTCTAATTTACTCTAGCCTAGGTTTCAATATATACAATTTTGTCCTTTCAAATTGCTCTAAAAACTAAATAAAAATCTATCTGCATATGTAAGGAAACAAAAGGGATAGGACATAGTTAAAATCAAGACCAATTTACTTTGGATGATATTTTTTTTATTGTCTCATGCAGAAAAAAGAAAAACCAGGACCAGTTTGGGCAAGACCATGTGTGAAGTGAGTCAACAGCAGGTACAATGTTAATCTTTTTATGAAATAACTGGTTGTTTTCCATGCGGTTTGTTACAGGGTCAAATAGAGTTTTCACATTCCAAGAACAGGGATGGAACTATATCCCTGTAGAACATTTTGTTCTCATGTCACAAATACTGATGTATATATTTAACCAACTGCCAATTTTTTCTTTTCTTCTCTTTTTTTTCTTTTCTCTTTTTTTCTTTCATTTCCTCTTTTCTTTCTTTTTTATTTTTCTTACCTTCTTTTCTCTTTTTCTTTTTTCATTTTCTTTCATTATTTTTCTTTTGTTTTCTCTTTTTCTTTATTCTATTCTTTCTCTTTTCTTTTTCTGAGCCACACCCAGTGGTGCTCAGGACTTTTTTCAGGTTCTGCAGTTAAGGATCACTGTTGGTGGTGCTCAGAACCAAAGAGGTACCAGGGATCAAATCAAGTCAACCTATGAAAAAGCATTATACCTGCTTTATAATCTCACTGGGCCCAACTATTTTCTGACAAGAATTTTTTAAGACTAAATTTTTTGATCTACATTCTATAGAATGGAAACTATGTGTACTTTGAGAAATATACTTCTCCACTCAGATTTCTAGCCACATATCCTATCATTTTGTAAACTCTGATAAAAGCATGATTTTATGTAAATCAATTTTTATTTAGTTGAATACTCTATAAAATATTTTATTAGGCAACTTAGATCTCAAATTAGAAATTGTATTTATATATTGAGATTTCCATGACCTGAGGTACAAATTGCCTAATTTTTGTTCTATAATTTATTTCTCATACTAATTATATTAGTATTCTAATATATTAGTATTCTCATATTAATTGAGGAGTAATACAATGCATCATTTTCAGCTATTGGTAACTTGTTTTTGAATACTTGCATCTTTTTTCTACCCCAAAAATACATTGTATAAAACTATATAACCATCCCATGACACAGATGAGGAAAATAAGAATGAAAGAAGTAAGGGAAAAGAATTTCCAAAGAGTAAATACTTTTCAATGAAAAAAGTAAATAGTTGGATAACTGATAAAAATTTAAAAACCAAGACCAAACAGCTGTATGATCACTAAGTAGTAAGCTAGACACAGAGGGGACCACTCATTCTAGCAGCCCGGGGGGGTGAGAGTGAGGGATATGGGAAGCAGGATGGGAACAGGGGTAGAGGGAGGACAATTCGGTGATGGAATTCCCCTGATGCAATGTTACTGTGTACCTAAAATATTACTGTGAAAGATATGTAAGCCAGTATGATTAAAATAAAAATTATATTAAAAAATTAAAAACGAGGTGCATGAAAGGTGGCGCTAGAGGTAAGGTGTCTGATTTGTAAGTGCTAGTCTAGGACTGACCTCGGCTAGACACCCTTCTCTCCCCCACCACCGGCATCCCATATGGTCCCCCCAAGCCAGGGGCTATTTCTAAGAGCATAGCCAAGAGTAACCCTTGAGCGTCAGACGGGTGTGGTCCAAGAAAACAAAAAAAATATTTTAAACCAAAAATATTGTTTTTGTTTTGTGGAAAATAAGCCTACTTAGTTCCTCTCTGTCTGTGGAGTTTCATTCTTCTACTTTTAATAGGTATTTCTGTTATTAAATATTTATATATGTAAAACAAAATCTCTTAAAACAGGAAGTTCAGGGATACTCTGTAACATTTGATACAAGATTTATTCTGTTATTCAGTTTGGTGTTATGGAAGTTCTACGTCAGAATGTGTAGCCCAAGTTAAAGGTCATCCCAACAATTCTGAAAATTCAAAATACTACTGTGAGACTATGCTACCAGAATTTCTTACTCTCCAACCCCTGAGCTGCAGAAGTATGCATGACCAGAGGAGTCCGTTTCCCTTCAAACTTCCATTATTAAGGCAGAAACTCTGTGTCAGGTTCAACTTACTGAGAATATTAAGGCCCTAATTGAAATTTCTCCATATGTCTTTGCTTGATAGTAAAATTGAAACTCTGTTCAGAGAGGTCAAGCCAAGAAGTTGAATAGCCAATACCTGTTCCTTCATAGAACCCCTGTTTTGGGATTCTGCCAAGGGAACAAGTCAAACTGTACAGCAGAAGAACTCTACAACTCATTCTGAAGGAACAAATCTTATTAATACAGTGAAAACTCCACCATAAAAGTAATAAGTTCTTGAACAAAAGAAGACTTGATGACATCAATTTGTAGACTCTAATATAAACAACATAACTTTCTATTTATTGTAGTCAGAAGCAAGGAAAGTACTAAGAAAAATCCTCCCAAGCTAAAACTCAACTCTCAAAAAAATATTGTGCAATTAATCTGAGTTTTAAAACTGTTGATTGCCTGAAATTGATATTTATTAATTTATTTGTTCTATTACCTCTCATTTTGAATAAAAATATCAGTAGCTTATCCTTTATTTGTTTCTTTATTGTACTGTGAGATGAATAGTTAGTTTATGGCATAGATCTAGAGGCATAGAGAGGTTTTCTCTTCCCTCAAATGGTTCAAATACATAATCTTAATTGTATTTATTTATATTATGAGACTCACATTAGATTAATTTGACATGAAATTATTTTGTGCTCAGAAGGCCTTGATCTCCCTACTAGATATCCTCAGTCATCTAGTCTCTATAGCATCTCTCTAACTATAGAGCTTGGATCTTGTGAGAAACATATTAAAATAGATTTTTTTCATTCACTGGTTTGTAATAATTTCTTATAGCAGCTATAGAAAGTAGATGCAGTAAGAATATAAAATTACCTAAAGCAATTTACCCTATTTTCCCTTGATTTATTTTTAAAATATTTTATTATTATTATTATTATTTTTTTTTGGTTTTCGGGCCACACCCATTGACGCTCAGGGGTTATTCCTGGCTATGCGCTCAGAAGTTGCTCCTGGCTTGGGGGACCATATGGGACACCGGGGGATCGAACCTCGGTCCGTCCAAGGCTAGCGCAGGTAAGGCAGGCACCTTACCTCTTGCGCCACCGCCCGGCCCAATATTTTATTATTATTATTATTATTATTATTATTATTATTATTATTATTATTATTAGTTTTGGGGTCACACCCAGTGGTGCTCAGGGTGAAAAAGACTTTAAAAAGATTGAAAATTGATTTTAAAAAGAACTGAACCATCAGTTGAAGGACAGTTCTCCTTCATCTGATGAATATAACTGGTGGATGAATTAAAGAAATTGTGATATGTTCATATAACAGAAAATCACCAGCTAATCAAGATCAATGAAGTACTACTACATACATCATAAAATTTAAAGTTATTATAAAATTCAAGCTTAAAAGAAAAAAAACAATTGAACTGTCAATATTAGCATAAGTATATTGTTGAGCCTATAACTTAGAGGAATGTCATGTTTGACAATGAGAGAATAGAATCTGAGTGAAGTTGTACCAGAGTCAGAAAGTGACACCAATAGACATTTGCTAGGAAAATGTAAAGAAAATAAAAAATATATAAGATATAATAATACACTATAATCATAAAACAAGTCTCCTTTCTTTGAATTTTCCTTAAGTCATACCAGATTATAAAAAATAATAATTATTAGAATGAATTGTCACGTATGTAAGATATATAATCTTGATGTTCATTACCAATAATAGTACAATGTGTGGAGATAAAATAACCAATAGAAGAGAACATTTTCCATATTTTATTGCAACAAAGTAATAAAAATGTTAAATCAATTCTTTTATTTTTAGTTTTTAGTTTTGGGGCAACACTCAGAATATTCAAGAGTTTATTAAAGTTCTGAGATTAGAACTATGTGACACCAGAAACTGATTCTTATTCCCTGTACACTCTATTTGATCCTGGAGAAACTTCTATAAAAACAACAAGAAATGCAATAAAATAATTTATATTTTACACCAGCAAACGATCACAAAAGAAAATAAAAGAATAAAGATTATTGGCAAAAAAACAAAACAAAACAAAACAAAAAAAACAACAAAAAAAACCAGCATGGTAACAAAACTTAAAAACAAACATGAAAAACATATCCATAGTAACATGAATATATACTAAATATTCCAATAAAATATATATTAGAATTGCATTTAACAATCATAGCAAAAAAGTTTAAACTATATTCCGTCACAGAATAATTACTTTTAGATTTAAAGGTAAAACAAGATTGACTGAGTACTACTGGAAGCAACTTCCAAGCACTTAGAAGAGTAAACCTGAATACCTCCATAGTACAATATTAAAATTAAATTAAAAATAATTTGATAGTAAAAGGATAAACAATTATATTTTATGCACAACACTGATAAAACAGCTAGACTAAATCTAGTATAGAGAAAGCAGATCATAACAAATTCTGCTAATCTAAAGGAGGGTCAATCAATAATGATAAGATTAAATCTACCAGGAAGATACAATGATTAAAAGCATATACATGTCTATCTATAGAATTTTAAAACATTTAGTAAATGGGGCTGGAGAGACAGCTCAGCGGTACAGCGTTTGCCTTGCACAGTTGACCCAGGATGAACGGTAGTTACAATTCTGGCATCCCATATGGTCCCCAAGCCTACCAGTAGCAATTTCTGAGAGCAGAGCCAAGAGTAACCCTTAGATGCCTCCAGGTGTTACTCAAAAACCAAAAACAAACAAAAGAAAAAAACATAAAAACAAAAAGAAACCTAAAAAACAAACCATATAGTAAATGAGAAACAAAATTCAGTAACAATAACATTTTTTATATTCTACTATCAATAAGGGAAAGAATAACTAGATTAAAAATTATAATTAGAATAATATTCAGCCATACAAGTAAATGAATAATTTATCATGCTATTAATTGAAGGAAGCAGGAAGTTTGTTTGTTTGTTTGTTTGTTTGTTTTGGGCCGCACTGGCAATGCTCAGGGGTTACTCCAGGCCCTGCTCTCAGAAATCACTCCTGGGGCCAGAGAGGTGGCGCTAGAGGTAAGCGTCTGCCTTGCAAGCACTAGCCAACGAAGGACGGCAGTTCAATCCCCCAGTGTCCCATATGGTTCCCCCAAGCCAGAGGCAATTTCTGAGCGCTTAGCCAGGAGTAACCCCTGAGCATCAAACGGGTGTGCCCCCCCAAACAAAACAAAACAAAACAAAACAAAAAAAAGAAATCGCTCCTGGCCCAGGGGGAATATATGGGGTGCCAGGTATCAAACCCCTTCCTGGGTCAGCCGTGTGCAAGGCAAACACCCTATTGCTGTGCTACCACTCGAATCCCAAAAAGCAGGAAAATTTTATTCTCAGTAAAAGTAACCAACTAAATACGGTTATATATAATAATTACACTACAAAGCACAGGAAGGTTTAGGGGAAGAATGGAAAGGACTACTGATGAATATATTCAGAAGTAATGAAAAGATTCTAAAGTAGGATAATGAAAACTATATAGTTCAAAATATAGTTAAAACACTAAATTATACACTTGAAATGAATGTTGAAATGTAATAAATAAAAGTGTTCTCTTAATGAAAAGAAAAATAGAACAGATATTGACAAACTGTGGCTAATGGATTTTGTACACTTTTGTAAAGATTGCTAGTCAAGAATATTTTTATACTTCTTAGAGTTAGAAAAAAAAACAGTAAAGAAATAATAGTACTTTATGATGTGAAAGTTAAATACAATGTAAATGTAATACTTTTATCAGGTTTTTTTTGTGTTTGCTTGTTTGTTTTGTTTTGGTTTTTGCGACATACCGGTTGACTCTCGGGGATTACTCCTGGCTCTGTGCTCAGAAATTGCTCCTGGCTTGGAGGACCATATGGAACGCTAGCAGATCTAATCGTGGTTCATCCTAGGTCAGCGCAGGCAAGGCAGACACCTTACCGCTTGTACCATGCTCTGCCCCCCTGTTATCAGTTTTTATTGGCATGTACATGAGGTAACAATTTTGAAGGTTGATTAAATAGTAAGTAGTCGAGATGAATTTAAATTCAATTACAATCAATTTACACCTCTCATGCAACTGCACTAAAAGTTATTTAGTCACAATACATAAAGTATCCTCAGTTTACAGAAATTCTGAAATGTACCATTATCAACTACTATCATTGCTAATAAATGTATGAGGAGAGAAAAGAAGACAAAAGATTTGACTCTGCCTGATAGAAAGTTCATGGAGAAGAGGAGGCAGGAGTACTTTGATGGCTTTTTATTCAGGCAGAAAATATTGTACTAAAAGACTGAATTAGTAAAAATGCTAACAATAATATGCTCTGACCCCATGCAATACAGAATAGGAATACCTTTTACTATGGAAGGTTGCTATGCAACTATTTCTAGCACTTCCACTTAATATAGCTTCATAATAGAGATTTTAAAAGATTAGAAGATTTATATACCTAAAGATTACCACTTTTACAAATATGTAAACCATTATATACCAAAAATATGACCATTCCCTTGTTTATCTTGTGATTTATATATGATACTTCAGTGTCAAAAATATGAGCTGGCTTTGGGGCCAGAACAATAGTACAGCAGCTAGGTGGCCTGGATTTAATCTCCATCATTCCATATGGTCCCTTGAGCAGGACCACGAATGATCCTTAAGCACAAAGCAATGAATAATACTTTAATACAATTTGTAATGCCCCCCCCCCCATGGATATATAGATAGATATACCAGTTTACAAAATCTAACTGGCAAGAGATATAGCATAAAACTAGACCAATCTGTCCAAAGAATCTGTATCCTTATTTTAAAGTCCATTTCTGGGCAGTTCCCCCCACCAATCAAATAAAAAAAAAAAAGAAAGAAAAACATTTACTTTTTTAGAGAATATTGAAAGAATAAAGAATCGATTGGTCATCTTTCTGTCATTTTTAGCTTAAATTTTCTACATTCACTCATATCTCAAGTAATTAAAATATACCTGAGAAGATCATCTTATTTTATATATTCAGTTTCATATGCAAATTGCAATATAGGTCCAAACTTAAAAAAAGTGGTCAGATCCAAGTAGTAAATTAAAACAAGCTGGGTTGACTACTTATAATGTATGAGTTATGCTGATTTACTTTTCTGTGAACTACTTGTCCATTCTCATCTAATTTTAGAATTTAGTACGGCTGTGAGTTTCATTAAATGTTTATGATCCTATTATAGGGTATACTTTTAGGCTTAATAAAAGAAAGTTGATAAAGCTTCATTATCTGTCATTTCAGAGGAAGAATAATATAATCTAACATCTACCAATTGAGTCTATAATATGTCATCATAAATCTCCTATTTCCCAAGCTTTTGTCATGCTCTGACATCAAAGATAAATGACTAATACCTGAGTTAATATCTATTAAATATATCATGATTCTTCAACATTATTAGCCAAAAGGGTGTTATGAAAAATTCAGTAAAATAGAATTTGATTTTCTTTCTATGAACTATAAAGTGATTGTGATTTGTTAGTATCTGGAGTGGAAATGTATTCCATTTTAATTCAGCAGATATTCTAAGAGGAATACAATTATTTTATGTATGAGAAAGGAAATTACAAAATACAGTAGAAAAAGTGTTCCGGTTTTTATCTTTTGAAAACCATGATCATTTAAATCACTTAGCTAGAAGAGGTTACTATCACTTCTAGGCTCTACCTCTTGCTTTACAATGCATAGTAGCAAAATAATACAATTTAATTGTCCAAGGGAAGGCTCTAAAGAAACACTCTCAAGATATTTGAAATACTCCTATTTCTCCTACCAGATGCAAAGATAATTTTAGTGTAAGTTTCTCTGTACAATTATGAGTTGCAAACATAATTTTTCTAGCAAATGTGTGTCCATGTAAAAGCTTCTGTAACAGTTGCTATGGAACTAGTTTCTAAAGGCAATATTATTAAGACTGATTTTTGATTAAAAAATGCATCTCTAAAAGATTAAAAACTGTTTTCATAATTTGGGACGGATGAAGAAAAAAATGCAGTGTGACAGTAAAGGGGGGGGAACAATTTTAAGTATTAGTTACATAAGAAGTTTATACATGCCTTGGTAGAAATTAGTAAGATTATTTCCTTTATAAGCATTTTAACTTGAAATTGCGATTAAGAATTTTATATGGTGGTTTGGAAATAGAAACAGAGCTAAACAATATCTGTTGACTTAACTTTTAGAAATGTACTACATTTCTGGTTCTATTGGGGGAAAAATTGAAAAACAATAAAATAATGCTTATCTACTATATGACCCTTAGGAGTTTAGGAATATTTAACTTTATTTTTTTCACATTATTAAAAGTTACTGTTTCTGAAAGCAAAGATTAATATGGCAATACAACCTACAGGAAATGTTTGTGACCAACTTAGTTATGATACTTGGGGCCCAGAAATATTTCCTGAACATAGCTGGATATTACATATCTCCTCACTATCCCACAAAAGAGTCATAGCTGAAAAGTTTTTATTCAAGAGCTGGATTCAGCAGGTAGGATGCTTGCCATGTATATGGCTGTCCTAGATCCAATACTCAATATCCCATATGGTCCTGCTAGCCCACTAGAAGTGATTCCTGAGCATAGAGCCAAGAGTAAGCCCTGAGAACCACTAGCTTTGGACCAAAAATAAAAAGGAAAGTTTAAAAAATAAAAAGAGAGAAATGCTTGCTTCTAATAATAATACCTTCCTATTAACTTTCCCCCTAACTGCATCTTAATTTAACTCATATCCTTACTTAACTGAATTGACTATGAAATAAGTGTATTAAATAATCTTGTTGAGGTGCCTTCCAAGTGTGTGGTGGTTACTCCAGGTAATACTCGCCCAACCAGGACAAATGGTTCAATGCTTAGGCTTGGCCATGAAGTGCTGAGCTAGCAGAACGAAGCTGGGAGCTTCCTAGCCAAGCTTGGCATCATGAAGACTACACTCCGTTGTGCTGGAGGCAGAGTGGTACAGGATAAGGAACTAGTTCCTTGAAGCCTGATGATAACATAGCAGTAGGGTGTTTGCCCTGCACGAGGCTGATCCAGGGTGGACCTGGGTTCGACCCCCAGCGTCCCATATGGTCTCCCTAGCCAAGAGCCATTTCTGAGTGTATAACCAGGAGTAACCATGAGAGGCACCAGGTATGCCTCCCCCGCAAAAGAAACTAGGCTCCTTGTGATGTAAATAATGCTGATATGCTTGGTCTCAAATCTATTTTGAAACAAAATTGAGATGACAATACATTCAATAAAACTAAAGTTACTGGTCCACAAAGATGTACAATTATAGCCTGACTTCAGTTTTGTAAATGAGATCAGTGGAGGAATTTGAGTTTCTGCCTTAAAAGGACTCCTAGTTCAATTTGCATTGCCCTTTGTAATCCCTGGCATTTTGTTTAAAAGTGTGCAATCTCTGGGTCTCTCACAATTAAGAGCTCCACAAAGGAAGTGTTTGAGCCTCAATCAGCAATGCAAATACAACAAAATCTGTGAGAATGGCAACTAAGTATGTGTGAATCAGTCACAAAAACAGCAAAGGGAAGAAAGGATAAGTAGAAACTATATATGACAGTTATTAGAACAGAGAAGTGAATGACTTTACTTCACTCATGAACATAATTCAGGCAAATTCTCAAATATTTCTGTTTATTTTCTTTGTTTTTAGGTTTTGGGTCACACATGATGATAGTCATGTCTTAATCTGGCTCTTCACTTAGGATCACTCTTTCATATGGGGACCATATGAAACCAGGGATCAGACTTGGGTCTGCCACCCTACTCACTGGTGCCATCTCTGGACTCCACTTCTGTTTTTTATCAGTGGAATCACTGAATTTTCTAAAGCTATTTGTGAGGACAGGTAATTGTAATCATTCTAAAATAAAAATCTTAATTTGATTGAAAAAATATTAAAATAACCGGTAAGAACCTTTGTTGCTTTGTGCGGGTACACATCCAAAAGTATTCAGGGTTTACTCTGTGCCCTGTGCTCAGGGATCATTCCTGGTAAGGCTCAGGGGACCATTGTGGTGTCCAACTAGGTTCCTTGCAAGACAAGTGCAAAAAATCCTGTTCTGTCTTTCTTGCATAATGACTGTCTGAAACATTTCCCTTTGTAATTTTAAAATTGTATATCTGAAATGTAGGTAGCATACGAATACCAGTGCAGCACCAGTTTTCTCCTTTAAGAAGATCCACATAGAACAAGATAAATGTTAAGCCCACCATATTAAGGTCTTATTTTCTCCAGTGGTTGATATCATTACCAGAAACTCAAAGAAAAATCTGAAAAAGTAACAAACTTCTTTAAATTAAGATCAATCTATATTCATTACATCATTGTCAAGTCACCCCACAAACCTGTTTGCATTCTTTTATTTACATAATAAAGTATGTGATATATGATTCAAATGCCCTTCTATATTACCTTTAAGATTTATTTTTAATATGAAGATCTAATGCATAAAAAGATACAAGGTAGGTTGTAATTAAAAATGTATCACTTTGAAACTTCAGAGTACATACAATTTAAAAGATTTTCGCAGGCATCCTGGAAAGTGATTAATTATGTGGTTTCTACCGTCAATTAAGGGTTTCAGAAAAGTTTATTATGTTTTATTTTATAAAAATATACAGTGCCTAAATCTAAAAATAAAAAAAGTTTTAAATGTGCCACTAAGAATCACTTATGGCAAATTAATGCATTAAACATCCAGGGTTAGCCAATTATAAGATAATTTATTATTAGAATGAGAAAAGAAATCTGTTTTATTACCAAAGCAAGGCAGGATGAAAAAAACTAGACAGTATAGCTTCTCATTTTTCCATTGACTAGATATTTCTGTTGTTGAAATTGCCATTAGACCAGTGTTTTTTTATTAGTAGTAGTAGTAGTAGTCATTGTCATCACTGTAGTAGTAGTAGTAGTAGTAGTAGTAGTAGTAGTAGTAGTAGTATTTCCATAATTTGACATTTAAAAATTTTTTCACCAGAAATGTTCAATTAGACCAAAGATGGATCAGTGAACTGAGTACACACTTTGTACCAAACAGACCTATCCAAGCTCGAAGTGGTCCCCTAAGCACAATCAGGAGAGATCCCAAAGCACAGAGTCAAGAATACCACCTGAATACTACTTGGTGGGGCACCGGAAAAAGAAGAGATGAGGGCTGGAGCTATATCATAGTGTAGGGTATTTGCCTTGCATGTGGTCAACCTGGGACCAACCTGGGACTGATCTAGGTTCAATCTCAGCATTCCCATATGGTCCCAGAGACAGAGTAATCCCAGAGTGCCACTGAGTATGGCCCAAAATGCCTCTTAAAAATAAGAAAAGAAACACTACTTTTATTTATACTGCTTTCCTGTGTGTTTTCTAGAAAACTTTACTGTTATTCATTCTAAGTGTACCGCTAAGTTTTAATTCATAGGTTTAAAACATTATTTTCTTAAAATATCGAACTATAAAATTACAAATGTATATTTTAAATTCAACAATGACAAATGCGGAAAAGATGTTAGAGTTTGGAAGTCAATATAAATCCATTTTAAAACTATATTTTGTTTATTATATATGTTTAAAAATATTTTTATTATTGCTTTTTTGTTGGAAAAATAATTTTAAAAACTAGCTATTTTAGCTATGGGTATTACATTTAAATGGCACAGCATTTAATTTTCGAAGGAAATATTAGTTTGAAATAAATGTATTCCAAAGTCTCTTTCAACTTTATCCTAATTACTGTGAAAGATTTGTAATTTACTTTGGTCAAAATAAAAATTATTTATTAAAACAAAAACAAACACTGTTAAAATTTAAATAAATAAAAGAGAAATGATTCTCCTTCCAATGCTCTTGAATAAAACACTTCTAAAATAAGTAACAGAAAGGTAGGGTTATTCCTTCTCTCTATTTGTCAAAATCTACTATACTTTAAGTATTAGTATATTAGATTAGATTAGATTTATAGAAAATAAAACTAATTAGTTATATTAGACTGCTCTGGTGAGACCTTCCAAATTAAATTTTTTCTATTTATTATATAGAGTTAAAACCTAATTCACCAAAAAAAATTAATAAAATTAAACTGAGGTTGTCGCAGAAGGAAGCATATGCATGACACCTGAGAGGCAAATCAGGACTGTCGTTTTTATTATTTTAAATTTTTTATTCTTTATTTAAGCACCTTGATTACATACATGAATATATTTGGGTTTCAGTCATAAAGGAACACCTCCAGTGCAACCTTCACACCACCAATGCACCTCATCTTCCTCCACCCACACCCCCTGCCTGTAATCCAGACAAGCATTCGACTTTTCTCACTCATTGTCATGATAGTTAGTGTAGTCATCTAACTAAATTCACCACTGTAGGTGATGAACTTCACAACAAAAACCAGTCCTTCCATCCCTCATCTTTGTTGTCTTTGGGCAATATTATATAAATGGATTTTGTTTTTCTTAAAGCCCATATATGAGTGAAACAATCTGTGTCTATCTCTCTCTACCTCTGACTTATTTCACTCAGCATAATAGATGCCATGCACATCCATGTATAGGAAAATTTCATGACTTCATCTCTCCTGATGGCTACATAATATCCCATTGTGTATATGTACCACAGTTTCTTTAGCCATTCATCTTTTGAAGGGCATCTTGATTATTTTCAAAGTCTGGTTATTCTAAATAGGGCTGCAATGAATATAGGTGTGAGGAAGGTATTTTTTGTATTATGTTTTTGTGTTTCTAGGGTATATCCCTAGGAGTTGAATAGCTGAATATATGGGAGCTCAATTTCCAATGTTTTGAGGAATTTCCATATTGTTTTCCATAAAGGCTGAATGAGACACTATTCACACAACAAAAAATGAGAGTTCCTTTCTCTCCATCCCTGCCAGCACATGCTATTCTTGTTCTTTGTGATGTGTGCCAGTCTCTGTGCTGTGTTTAGATTTAGATTGTTTAGATTTGCATCTGCCTGATGATTAGTGATGAGGAGCACTATTTCATGCCCTTTGGCCATTTGTATTTCTTCTTTGAGGAAGTGTTTGTTCATTTATTCTTCCCAATTTTTGATGGGGTTAGATGTTTATTTCTTGTTAAGTCCTGTCAGTACCTTGTATATCTTAGATATTATCCTCTTGTCTGATGGATAATGGGTGAATAGTTTCTTCCATTCTGTCAGTGGCTTTTGTATCCTAAACACTATTTCCCTTGAGGTGCAGAAGATTCTCAGTTTAATATAGTCCTATCTGTGTATCTCTATTTCCATTTGTTTGGAGAATACCATTTCCTCCTTGAAGATGCCTTTAGTCTCAATGTCACGGAGTGTTTTACCTCTGTGTTGTTCTATATACCTTATGAATCAGACCTGATATCTAGGTAATTAATACATTTGGAATTGACCTTTCTACATAGAGTTAGATGGAGGTCCAAGTTCACTGTTTTGCAAGTGGTTGATTAGTTGTGCCATTATTACTTGTTGAAAAAACTTTCCTTGCTCCATTTTGAATTTATTGCCCCTTTATCAAAAAATAATTTTATATTTGGGGAACATTCTCTGAATACTCAAGTCTATTCTACTGATCTGAGGGTTTATCTTTATTCCAATAATATGCTGTTTTATTGTCTATAGCTTTGTAATACAATTTAAATTGGGAAAAGTGATGATTCTCATATTTCTTTCCCAAAGGTTGCTCTAGCCAATCATGAGTGTTTATTGCTCCAAATGATTTTCAGGAATGTTTGATCCACTTCTTTGAATAATGTCATGAGTATCTTTAGAGGGATTGTATTAAATCTGTACAATGCTTTGGGGAGTATTGCCATTTTATTATTTTTTTGTAATTTTTTATTTAAACACCTTGATTACATACATGATTGTGTTTGGATTTCAGTCATGTAAAGAACACCCCCCATCACCAGTGCAACATTCCCATCACCGATGTCCCAAATCTCCCTCATCCCCACCCGACCCCCGCCTGTACTCTAAACAGGCTCTCCATTTTCCTCATACATTCTCATTATTAGGACAGTTCAAAATGTAGTTATTTCTCTAACTAAACTCATCACTCTTTGTGGTGAGCTTCCTGAGGTGAGCTGGAACTTCCAGCTCTTTTCTCTTTTGTGTCTGAAAATTATTATTGCAAGAATGTCTTTCATTTTTCTTAAAACCCATAGATGAGTGAGACCATTCTGCGTTTTTCTCTCTCTCTCTGACTTATTTTACTCAGCATAATAAATTCCGTGTACATCCATGTATAGGAAAATTTTATGACTTCGTCTCTCTTGACAGCTGCATAATATTCCATTGTGTATATGTACCACAGTTTCTTTAGCCATTCATCTGTTGAAGGGCATCTTGGTTGTTTCCAGAGTCTTGCTATGGTAAATAGTGTTGCAATGAATATAGGTGTAAGGAAGGGGTTTTTGTATTGTATTTTTGTGTTCCTAGGGTATATTCCTAGGAGTGGTATAGCTGGATCGTATGGGAGCTCAATTTCCAGTTTTTGGAGGAATCTCCATATCGCTTTCCATAAAGGTTGAACTAGACGGCATTCCCACCAGTAGTGGATAAGAGTTCCTTTCTCTCCACATCCCCGCCAACATTGTTTATTCTCATTCTTTGTGATGTGTGCCATTCTCTGTGGTGTGAGGTGGTATCTCATCATTGTTTTGATTTGCCTCTCCCTGATGATTAGTGATGTGGAGCATTTTTTCATGTGTCTTTTGGCCATTTGAATATTGCCATTTTAATGATGTTAATCCTACCAATTCATTATCAGGGTATGTATCTCCATTTTCATGTATCCTTTTTTATTTCTTGAAGCGAGCTTTTGTAGTTTTCTTTATATAGGTACTTCACCTCTTTAGTTAATTTGACTCCAAAATATTTGCGTTTGTGTGACAGTAATATGAATAGGATTGTTTTTATAATGTCCATTTCTTCTTATTATTGGAGTATAAGAAGGCCATTGATTTTAGCATGTTAGTTTTGTAGCCTGCCACTTTGCTACATGAATCTATTGTTTCTAGAAACTTTTTGGTAGAGTCTTTAGGGTTTTCTAAGTATAGTGTCATGCCATTTGCAAACAGTCAAAGCTTGATTTCTTCCTTTCCCATCTGGATGCTTTTGATATCTTTATCTTGTCTAATTGCTATGGCACACATTTCAACACTATGTTGAATAGGAGTTGTGAGAGAGGGCAGCCTTGTCTTGTACCAGATTTTAGAGGAAAGGCTTTTATTAGATCTCCATTGAGAATATTTGCCAATGGCTTGTGGTAAATGGCCTTGACTATGTTGAGAAAGGTTTCTTCAATTCCTATCTTGATGAGAGGTTTTTTTTTTTATCAAGAATGATTGTTGGATCTTATCAAATGCTTTCTCTGCATCTATTGTTATGATCATATGATGTATTATGTGGCTTTATTTACATATGTTAAACCATTCTTGAATTCCTGGAATGAAACCACTTGGTCATGGTGTTTAAACTTCTAGATCAGGGGTCTCAAATTCATGGCCCATGGGCCATTTTCAGTCCTCCATACAACATTTTGTGGCCCGCAGCCAGCCTTCTAATAGTGCTCTATTCCAAAAATCCCTTCCTTACACCTATATTCATTGCAGCATTATTTACCATAGCAAGACTCTGGAAACAACCAAGATACCCTTCAACAGATGAATGGCTAAAGAAACTGTGCTACATATACACAATGGAATATTATGCAGCTGTCAGGAGAGATGAAGTCATGAAATTTACCTATACATGGATGTAAATGGAATCTATTATGCTGAGTGAAATAAGTCAGAGAGAGAGAAACAAAGAATGGTCTCACTCATCTATGGGTTTTAAGGAAAGTGAAAGACATTCTTGCAATAATCATTTTCAGACACAAAAGAGAGAAGGGCTGGAAATTACAGCTCACCTCATGAAGCTCACCAAAAAGAGTGATGAGTTTAGTTAGAAAAATAACTACATTTTGAACTGACCTAATAATGAAAATGTATGAAGGAAATGGAAAGCCTGTCTAGAGTACAGGCGGGGGTCGGGTGAGGATGAGGGAGATTTGGGACATTGGTGATGGGAATGTTGCACTGGTGATGGTGGTATTCTTTCCATGATTGAAACCCAAACACAATCATGTATGTAATCAAGGTGTTTAAATAAAAAATATATAAAAATATTGGACTATTCGCGATTATTTGCTTACCAAATAATCACAATAAATCTGCATAAATAAGAAAAAATTACATTAAACATTAGCATACCCCGAGCAGTTCCATTCCGGGGATGTAAATGTTTAATGTGATTTTTTTTTTGCGATTTTTTCTTAGTTATGCGATTTTTATTGTGAAAATTCTGTAAGCGAATAATCGTGAATACTTTGCCCCTAGTGCAGATCTCATTTCCACTGCTCCTGCCCATTGTCCCTTACATTATAGGAGACCTAAAGGAGAGAAGGGAGAGAAGTTTATTACAGAATTAGATTTTGTCATACCTTCATCATGACTTCATCAAAGCCTGCAGTGAAGAGAAAGATTGATGAGGAGCACAGACAATTTCAGGAGAAGCGGGAGATGCAGTATTTCTTTCTTGAGCACAGGGGCATCCCCACATGCCTTATTTGCTCAGAGAATGTTGCAGTGCACAAGGAATACAACTTGAAATGCCATTATTCAACTAAACTTGCTAAGAAATGTGCAATATATCAAGGAAATGAGAGAGTCAAGTGGGTTGCCAATCTTAAAGCATGTCTAATGAGGCAACAAGATTTCTTCAAGAAAGCAACCAAAGAGAATGTTGCATCAGTCAAAGCTAGTTACATGGTTAGTGAGATGATTGCTAAGGCAGGGAAACCATTCACAGAAGGAGAGTTTGTTGAAAAATGCATGTTACAGGCTGCAAGTATTATCTGTCTGGAAAAGAAGGGTAATTTTAGCGAATTCAGCCTTTCTGCCAACACTGTGGCAGAGCACATTTCTGACATGTCAAGTGACATGTATCATCAAATGTGTGAGAAAGCCAAATGTTTTGATGCACACTCAGTTGCTCTTGACCAGGGCACAGATATAACAGACACTATGCAGCTCACAATTTATGTCCATGGTGTTGATTGCAATTTTGAATTGACAGAGGAGCTGCTCACAAGAATTCCAATGCATGGCCAGACCAACACTAATGAGATATTTCGACATCTGTGTAATGCCATTGAGAATGCAGGTTTGCCATGGAAGAGGTTTGTTGGAATGATTACCAATGGAGCGCCATCGATGAAAGGGAAGAAAAATGGACTGGTGGCACTTGTTCAAAAAAAAAAACCTTAAAGAGGAGGGTGTAGAGAAGGCCATTGCTCTTCACTGCATTATCCATCAGCAAGACCTTTGCAGTAAATGCCTGCCGTTGACAACGTGTTGTCTGTTGTTGTGAAATGTATCAACCAAATCAGATTCAGGGGCTTAAAGCACAGGAGGTTCCGTGCTTTTTTAGAGAAAATGTGCTCTATTTCACCAAGGTACGTTGGCTCAGCAGGGGAAATGTCCCAAAAAGATTTTTTGAGTTGAGAGAAGAAGTGAAAACCTTCATGGAGAAGGATGGGAATGCTGTTTCTGAGTTGAGTGATCACAAATGGCTCATGGACTTAGCTTTTCTTGTTGACATCACACATAAGCTGAATGTACTAAACAAGATGTTACAAGGCCAGGGCAGCTTATCAATGCTGCCTATGACAATGTGAGAGCATTCTCCACAAAACTTGTGTTATGAAAATCCCAGCTCCCTCAGACAAACCTTTGCCATTTCCCAGCATGCAAAGAACTTGTGGATGCAGGCATACGATTCAGTGGTGAGAAATATGTAGATGCTATTTTTAAGCTAGAGAAGGAATTTGATCACAGATTTGCAGACTTCAAAAAGCACAGAGCCACTTTCCAATTTTTTGTGGACCCCTTTTCCTTTGATGTGCAAGATGCCCCTCCTGTGCTTCAAATGGAGCTCATTGACCTGCAATGCAACTCTGATCTTAAAGTCAAATTCAGGGAGATTAGTGGAAAAGCAGACATGCATGGGCAATTTTTGAGAGAATTGCCCCCCAGCTTCCCCTAGCCTTCCTGAATGTTCAAGCACACCATGTGCCTTTTTGGGAGCACATATTTGTGTGAAAAGTTATTCTCCACATTAAACTTCAATAAGTCAAAGTACAGGTCTAGACTTAATGATGATAATCTTTAAGCCATACTGAGGGTCTCAACTGCTTCCTCTGTAAAGCCAAATGTGGTTCATATTTGTGAGAAGAAGCACTGTCATGTCTCTGGCAGCAAGGAATAGGCAAAAGATGACATGTTCAGAAGAACTGTTCATGATCTTTACTCAATGTTCTATTCATGTTCAGAAGAAAGAATTAAAACTGTTAATAATGACGTTTGAGGACTTTCTTTTTTGTGAAATCCCTTATGTGGCCCTGCCTCACCCTGACATTGCCTCCTGTGGCCCACCCCCCAGGTAAATTGAGTTTGAGACCCCTGTTCTAGATAGTCATTGGATTCTATTTGCTAAAATTTTGTTAAGGATCTTTGCATCTGTGATGATCAGGGATATTGGTCTATAATTTTCCTTTTTTTTTTTTTTTTGCAACATCTTTGACGGTTTTTCTTATTTTAGTGATATTAGCTTCATTAAAACTGTTTCCAAGTGTTCCTGATTTTTCAGTTTCATGAAAGACCCTGCGTAGGATTGGTAATAGTTCCTCTTGAAATGTTTGAAAGAATTTATTAGTGAATTCATCAGGGCCTGGGCTTTTGTTTTGGGAAGACTCTTTTTTTTTCTTTTTCTTTTTTCTTTTTTTTTTTGGTTTTTGGGCCACATCCGGTGGTGCTCAGGGTTACTCCTGGCTGTCTGCTCAAAAATAGCTCCTGGCAGACACAGGGGACCATATGGGACACAGGGATTCGAACCAACCACCTTTGGTCCTGGATCGGCTGCTTGCAAGGCAAACGCCACTGTGCTATCTCTCCGGGCCCAGGGAAGACTTTTGATTACCACTTTAATTTCCTCAGTTGTGATGGTTCTGTTTAGATATGTTAGATCACCCTGGTTTAACCATGGAAAATTTTAAGAGTCCAAGAATTTATCCATTTCTTCCGTGTATTCATGTTTTGTGGCATAGAGTTTCTCAAAGTAGTCTTTGATTACCCTTTAAATCTCTTTAGTGATCTCCCCCCCTTTTCATTTCTAATCTGGTTTAATAAGTTTCTCTCTCTCTCTCTCTCTCTCTCTGTTTCTTCGTGAGTTTTGCTAGTGGTTTCTCAATCTTGTTTATTTTTTTTAAGAACCAACTTTTGTTTTCATTGATCTTTCACATTATTTTATTGATTTCCACTTCATTGATTTCTGCTCTAAGCTTTAATATTTCTTTCAACTTACCTATTTTTGGTTCCTTTTTATAATTTTCTAATTTTAGGATCTGTGTCATTATGCTTTTAATATAGCACCTTCTTCCTTTCTGATGCATACTTGCAAAGCAATAATTTTTTCTTAGTACTGCTTTTGTTACATCCAATAAATTCTGGTAATTTGTGTTTTATTGACATTTATTTCCAGGAATGTTTTGCATTCCTCTTTGGTTTTATCCCTGATCCACTGGTTGTTCAGTAGTGGGCTATTTAATTTTCAGGTGTTAAGGTTTTCTTCTGTGTCCCTTTGTAGTTCACTTCTAAATCAGTGCACTGTGATCTAAGAAAGTTGTCTTTATGATTTCTATCTTTTTGAATTTATGAAATTATGGGCCAATATGTGTCTATCCTGGAGAATGATCCATGTGCATTGGAGAAGAATGTGTATCTAGTTTTCTGGGGATAGAGGGCCATCTCTCTCTCTCTTTCTCTCTCTCTATACTACTACACTGTCTTCCATCTCTCTTTCAGAGCTAGTATATTTTTGTTTGTTTTCAGCCTGGTTGACCTATCAAGGGTTAACAGGGCAGGGTTGAGGTCACCCACTATTATTGTGTTGCCTTTGATGTCTTCTTTTACATTTTTCAACAATTGTAATTAATATTTTGCTGGTTCCTTATAGGGTACATATATGTTTAGAAGTGTGATTTCTTCCTGTTTTATACATCTCTTGGTTAGTACAAAATATCCACTTTGTCCCTTTTATCTTTTCAGAGTTTAAAGTTTATGTCATCAAATACCAATATGGTCACTCTAGCTTTTTTAAGAGAGTTGCTTGCTTGGATGATTTTACTCCAGTCTTTGATTTTGAGTCTATATTCGTTCTGACTATTTAGATGTGTTTCTTGTAGGCAGCAGATTGTTGGGTTCAATTTTTTGATCCATTTTGCCACTTTGTGTTTCATACTTGATTCATTTAGTCTCTTGACATTGAGAGAAATAATTGTCATGGGGTTTAATGCCATATTTGTGTAGAAGTTAGGTGTGTCTGTTGGTCTTTCTTGTCTTAAAGTAGTCCTTTCAAATTTTCTTTTAAGTCTGGTTTTGATTCTGTAAAGTTTCTAAGCTGTTGTTTATCTGTGAAGTTATGTATACTTTCTTCAAACATGACTGTGAGTCTGGCTAGATGCAGTATTCTAGGAGAAGCATTAATTTCATTTAGTTTTTTTTCACTATATTCCACCACTGTTTTCTGACCTTGTGGGATTCTTGTGCTAGGCCTTCTGTAAATCTTAGGGATGCTCCTTTGAATTTAATTTCCATTTTTATCTTGCTGCTTTCAGTATTCTATCCCTATCTGCTGGATTCGTTATTGTGAGTGGGATGTGTCTTGGTGTGCTTTTCTTTGGGTTCTAGCTGGTCTTCTTAGGATATGCAGGAATTGGTTGCACCCAATATTTAGCTTTGGAAATTTCTCTGCAATGATGTCCTTGACTATTGATTCTTCCTGGGATTTTTATCCTGTGTCTCTGGGATGCCAATGTTTCTTATGTTATTTCTGTTGATTTTGTCGAAGCCTTCTATTTTCATCTGCTTGAATTCTTTGAGTATTTTTTCATTTGTCTGATCATTTCTTTAAAGCTCTTTTCCAATCTCTTGTGCTGTATGGAGTTGTTCTGCATTTATCGTCCACCACTGATTCTCTCCTCAGCTGCTGTTACTTTTTTGGAGAGGTTTTCCACCATGGTTTTCATTTCTTCTACTTAGTTTTTCAGACCTGCTATTTCAATTTTGTGTTTTCTGATTTCTATCTTTATAAAATCTTGATTCTTATTTGTGTTCTGTTCAACTTGATCTATGCTTTGAGTACCATGAACATCCTCCATATTTCTTTTCTACACTCCTTATCTGAGGGACTAACTAGATGATTAGCTATTCTTGGGTTTTCAGAGCTGCCATCTTTATTCTCTATGCATGGAGTTGGCCTGCATTGTTTCACCATTGTTTCTCTTGTGGTGTAGTATTTTTCTATGTATAATGGCAGAGTTTATATTGGCTAGAAGAGTAGAGTGGCCATGAAGTGAAGTAGAACTGCTGTGCTCTTCTGACAGCACCCTTGTGTGCAGGAACAGCTTTTCTTGATGGGATTAAGTTTGCTGAGGTCTTTCTCTGCAGCTTCAAACAGGAAATCAGGAAGCCAAGAATGGAGGAATGCAGAGGACCTTTATAAGCCCATGGCAGGATTCTGACACCTCCTTATGGGCGGGGACAGTGTACTTTATGGGATTAAGTTTGCTGGGGTCTTCCTTTGTAGCCTCAAGCAGGAAATCAGGAAGCCCAGACTTTCATTTTTAGATGCACAAGAGCAAGATATAGTCAATCTTGGTGCAAAAGAAACAGACCTCAGTTGTTAAAAATGTAAATGAGAGGCCTGTTTGAAAGAAGCACTTCACTTCATGAAAAGCTCTAGAATTGTGGAAAGAATACTTTTGTGTAGTTGTTGAAGTCAAGTTCACAGTCTAGATAACTCAAGAGTTTGGCTGGTTGAACTTTGAAGTTGGATTGCTTATACTCCTTTGTTAAATGTCTCTGAGAGTTGTGAATTTGGGACATATGCTTAATCTCTATGTTTCAAATCCATTTTTCAGTGTAAAGTGTGGATGATAGTAACACCTGCCTCATAATGCTGCTGAGAGCATTAAATGAACTCAAATATAAATTTCCTGGCACATAAGATATGTTCAATAAATATTAACAGTTAATATAATGTAGAAGTGTAATCTTTTGGACCTGCCAAAAGAGAGCAGAATAAATTTATCCAATATAAATGACAAGGCTGGACTTCAAGTGCACATTCAATTGAAAAATCTCATTTATCCAAAGCAGAATTTTATCACTACTTGCCTTATCTAACTAACGGTTCTATCCAGTAAAAGATAATGAAAGTTATCTGGGAAATTGGTACTAGAAACAAGAACAGAAAAAAAAATACTTAAATAAACCAGTGTAACTTTTTATAGGAAATTACTGACTTGATCATATTTTAAATGGCAGAATTCAAAAGGAAGGCCAAGTGATACTGACTGTCAGTATAATGTCAGAGATACTGAAGTCTAAAATGATCTGATTCATATGAACAATGTTAAGGTAAACTAAAATTTTAAAATATGTAAGAAAGCTTTTCAGAGGAGCAGATTTAGTAACTATTTATGTACGTTCTTTGGTAAAAGGCTATTAAATGATCAAGCTTGCAGTGCCTTTTGAAGGAGGTGATGTTGATAGACAAGGGACCAAGACCTGACTCTTCCACAGAAGATTCACATAGGTTTTGATTTGTTGGGTGTTGTGTATGTAAAAATTTTTATGGGATTATTATTTTACTGACCCTACCCTGATCAGTGATTGTGCCCTATCCTAGGATGTGACCTGGCATTCTGCTGCCACCCTAGGGTGGTACCTGATTCTGCTCCCACTATTGGGTGGAATCTGATCCCACCATTGGGTGGTACCTGATTCTGGGGCATAAAAGCAAGTGACTGTGGAAGGTGAGGGGCTTTTTTCCTGGGTCCTATTCTTAGGCTTTTTGGCTTCAGTCTCTTCACAAAATAAAGAGCTGTTTTCTTCGAAAGCCTGACAGCCTGTTGGCTTTCTTCCACCGCATTCACCTCAGAACCGCCAGCTGAACAGGGTAACAGATGCATGGTCCGAGCTGGAGGAGAAAGGCTTCATCCTCCATCCCTCCATCAGTCATCCTCATCAGGGGCTGATTTGCAACAGCTGGGATGTGCTAAGGTAATTTTGATTCAGCATTTATAGTAATATAAGAGCGAGAGCTCCCTAAATAACGTCAGCAACATATTAGGGGAAAATTATGTTTTTTAGCTGACCCTTATACCAGGTCAGGTGAATGTATTATGATGAATCTGAAGTGGGAGGAATGAAATTCATGGAAGAAAATTTTGTAACTTATCTGACAAGTTTGAACTTTGACCACTGAGGTGATGGTAATAATGATAAATTATTTGTGTCAGTAAAATTTCAGAAAATTATCCTGGGCAGACAGCATGGATCTTTAGCAGCCCTGTTAAGGTTTTAGTTGGCAAGGAGAAAATGTTAAAGCCCTAGCCTTTGGGAAGTAAATGAAAGCATGATTTTCTATTAGCCAGATTTCATACTCTCCTTTGGGTTGTGACCCTACAAATATGGGGGACTAAGTTCTAGTACCTCTGTGATAAAAAAGTGTGAAGAGAACGTGATAACCACTATACTACGGAATCACCATTGTGATAAAGAGAAGACTGTGGTTCCTCCAAATTGAAGAGGATAGGTTTGAGCTCTCTATTATCAGTTGAGCTAATAGATATAGATAATATTTTCTTTGATTATAAATAATCAAAGGGGAATTCCATTAGGAGAAGAGCACACTGAACTTCAACTTCCCATTAATCAAGGTGGTTGTGACCTGGATCAATCCTTCTAGTTTTTAAAACCATTTTCCTTCTTGGGGCCAGAGCAATAGCACAGTATGTAGAAAGCATTTGCCTTGCAATACCTGGGTTCAATCCCTGGCATCTCATATGTTCTCGTGAACCTGCCTGTAGTCATTTATGAGTGCAGAGACAGGAGTAACCATTGAGAACTGGGGGAAATATGTGTATTTCTTCAAAAACAAACAAACAACAAATTTCCCTTATTCTACATCATGAAAAAAATACTTTTAAAAATATAATAAATTACTTGAGAAAACTAAAGTTTATTTATAAAACCTTCTGATCTAAAAACTGAAGTATTACCGTCCTAGGACATATGATAAATATTCAAAACAAGAATATAAATATAGTGCTATGGAAATAGATTGAGACTACTTAGGTCTTCATAGGCTTCTCCTGGATATTTTAGAAGGTTAAGCCCATGTAGCCACATAAAGAACATAGTGAAAAAGGGCTAGATAGACAGCTTTAAAGGCCTGGAACACATGTACTGTATACCCTTGAGAGATAGGTTTGATCCAAGGCACTGCATGATTTTCTGAGCACGGCTGGAAAGGCCATTGAAAATAGTCAGGAGTAGCCCTTGAGTACTGTTAGTATTGTGTGCCTAATTTTAAAAAATGAATATATTGAAAGAAAACATTGCTGGCTAACTTCCTGTGTATATACATGCTCAGAACAATAAAGTGTATCTCGTTATAGATCTTATTCACAAATATTCATTCTTAGTGATCAATTAATTGCAAATGATAATGGATGCTTTGAAACAAATTTTCTTTTACACAATGTGAGTGCATTGATTGACAGATTCAGAACCTTTCATAAGGAAGTGGCACTATAGCAGTAAGATGAACTCACAGCTCAACCAAAAGCCCAAAATTTAACGTTGAAATGCTTTCATTATATTTAAAATATACCCTTCTGTAATATATCATCCTTCACGCTCAAAATAGTTTACAATAAATTTTATTTATGCATGATTTTTATATTACATTTAATTTAATGTAGAGTATCAATTTTTATGGTCACTGTTTTTCCATTTTTAAGACTCAGAGAACATTTGCAATATGCTGATTTTATATAAGGAGCACATAGCTGCCAAGAATGTCATGAGGTGTGTATGGGAGGTACATTCTCATTTCAGAAAAAAAATTTGATAAGAAATCAAGATCTCTCTTTAACTTTACCCATTACTCAGTCACGATGCTGTCTATTTTCCTGACAAAATAAAACCCTATGGTCATAAAATTCTGAGGATGGGGAGCAAGGCAGTGAATAGATAATGTGTATGAAGCAGAGTTTGGGGACCTAGATATCAGAAGAAAACAAGTATAGTTTGTGATCCAAATGATCAGGCTGTCAGAGCTGGCTTCATTTACTAACTTCATTTTGGTTTGCTTGGAGACAACTACCATTAGGAGCAACTCCCTCTTTCTTATGTGGACATAGGGGTGATGAGTAGGAGGAGCTTAGGGAACCACATGTTCCCAGAGATTAAGCACTGTCTTCTGAACATGAAAGCATGTGCACATATTGTGAGTTATTTCTCTGGCCCAAATTACCTTTTTGTTTTACTTTATTTTAAATAAAATTCCCTTCAATGATTATACTTTTATTTACTTGTTTTGTGGCCACACCTAACCATGATCAGGGATTACGCTCTTCTCTACTCTCAGAAATCACTCCTAAATGGGGTGCTGAGGATCTACTCCAAGTCAGCCACATGCAAGACAAACTTCCCACCCATGATCTTCTTTCTTTATGCATGACTCTGAAAACTAAAAAAATGATAATACTTAGAAAAAGAACTATGGATATGAATTGTTTGCTAGGTTTTAGAATTTTAGCAACTCCAAATGAATGTGGAGGAAATCATTATTATTTCATTTTAAGTTTTCATAACTTTGTGAGGCATCATGATAAATCAGAGGCTCTTATGTGGTTGGATGCCTACCCTGATTTATGACAGAAAAAGCTCCCGGGGGCTGGGTCCTGTAAACAACCAGGTTAGTAAACATTAAGCTTTCTGAAGCAGCTTGGCTGATAATTATTGAGAAGGAGCAATATGACGAATGAAGAACAGTGCACTAGCATGTGCCAAGTGTATCTTTCAATCCCTAATACTGTGGAGTAGGTATTATCTTTTCAGGAAGAGGAAATCATAGATATTTAAGCAATTTGCTCTGTATTAAAAAGTTATTTGCAAAGTTTATATGAGATGGGGCTGGCAAGGTGGCGCTAGAGGTAAGTTGTCTGCCTTGCAAGCGCTAGCCAAGGAAGGACCGGGGTTCGATCCCCCGGCATCCCATATGGCCCCCCCAAGCCAGGGGCGATTTCTGAGCGCTCAGCCAGGAGTAACCCCTGAGCATCAAACGGGTGTGGCCCGTAAACAACAACAACAAAAAGTTTATATGAGATTTATATTCCTACATATTTACTGTACTCCATTACTTATTATTTAAAGGATGAGGTAAGAGGGGAAGGGGACTCTCAAGCAGCATACAAGATGTCTAGAACCCACCACAATACTATGCTGCTCAGGCTGTTCAGTGCCCAAGGATAGTGGGATCACCCTTTCAGTGTTTAGGGACCTCTAGAGCCTCACTCAACCCTAATTAAGACTAGGTGGTGCCTTGTATGGAAACTAGGCTAATGCTTACCACTACAGGTTACTCCCATACTGTCTCCTGACCTGTATATTCATCTTGATGAATCTCCTTTTGAACATGTTCTCTTCTACCATGTGTAAGTACCTAGAGGAAATTGCTTGTCATTCAGCTCCATAGAGTGATCTTTATCCATTATCTCTCATCAATCACTTAAAGTAATTGGAAGAAAATTTCAACACAGAGACCACTAAAATATAAACTTCCATTTTCCACAGGCGTATAAACATAGATCTCAAGGTTTTATTTGATAATCATAGTGCTTTTGTGTCCTTGTTATAAACTGGGCATAATATTTATTGTGAAAATCATTGTGATCATTAAGTAAAATAATGCTTTATAAGTACCTAATCTGGTGTCTGGAACACAATGAGTGGCTCTCAGCTTTATTGTCCTTGAAAGTAACACGTTTCTTTCGAGTTAGGGAAATTACAGAACAAAGAGGCAGAAAGGAGAAAAACATGATTTGAAGCCACGAATAAATAGGTGGTGGGTTTTAAAGATAGGAGGGCATCAGGCACTTGAGTCTACAGAGTTTGATTTGGTTCTAAGGTTATACAAATTATCTCCCGCTGCTCTCTTCATTGAAAGCTGTGTCCTTTTAAAGCATATGGGTAAGTATCATAAAATGTGTAAAAACCAGAGGCACTAGTCTAAAATATGTAACCTGGATTCTATTCCTGGCCTAGCTACAGAATCCTGTTAACTTATTAATATGTGTATGCATTATTTGTGTCTATGTATATTGATAGAGAGCATAAGCCTCTTCTTCGTTGTTTATAAGATTCTCGTTGTGATGATTGAGCTATCTTAAATTCTTCTGAAAGAATTAACATGTATAAAATCACATACATAAATTTATTAGTTTATGTATGATTGAGTTAAAAATTAGTTTATAGGATCAAAGCAATAGCCCAGCAAGTAGGATGTTGCATCCATAAGGTCCCCTGACCTACCAGGAGTAATTTCTGAGCACAGTGTCAGAAGTAATCTCAGTAATCTCAATACTATCAGATGTGACCCAAAATCCAAAACAAAAACAAAATAAATAGGAGTTTATTTGAGTAGAACTCACTTTTTCCTCTAAAATTTTGAGTTTTATATAATTTTTCTAATGTCTAACTTTTAGAAAATCAAAAATTGTTGAGTGACACTAAATATTTATAACTCAAATACTCACTTTACCATGGTGACTTTATGCTAGGAAAAACACAATTTAGATTCACACTGCCATATGGTGCAAGATCAGTTCATTACTGCAGCTTATCATTTGCAGGTAGCCATGTCAATTTTAAATTTTGAAATCGAAGAAATAGATCATTTACTTTTAAAATGCTTATGGGGCCGGCGAGGTGGCACTAGAGGTAAGGTGTCTGCCTTGCAAGCACTAGCCAAGGAAAGACCGAGGTTCGATCCCCTGGCATCCCATATGATCCCCCCAAGCCAGGGGCAATTTCTGAGTGCTTAGCCAGGAGTAAACCCTGAGCATCAAATGGGTGTGGCCCAAAAAACAAAACAAAACAAAAAAACAAATAAAAATGCTTCATCACCAAACATATTTGCTTTGTCTGAATATTTACCAAATGAAAAGTTAAATTTTTTTTAAATGTAAGATTTTTCTACTCATAGTTTTTGATTTTATGTTTTTTCAAATTATGCCTGTTTTCTGTATTGTTATCATTGGGGCATGGCGATCATCACTGGAAAATGTACAAGAAAATGTATAGAATATCTTGACATCGAAGAGTTTAGCACCAATTTCACCTGCATGTGAATGTGTGTTCTATTTCTTAATGTATTTTTCATTAATTTTTCTCTGCAGAGTAAATGATTGATCATGGTAAAAATATTTAGCTTTTAAGATATTCTATTGTACATCATTCAATGATTGGTGTAAAGAGAAAAGATTTTTAATTTTTGTGGTATTTTCTTGAATGTGGATAGTTTAATATTTGCTTGATTGTATTATAACTTAAAATTAGTATGATAACTTGGAGGTATATTTCTACATAAAATATAGTGATGAGTGAAGAAAGCACTTTGAAATTTGGAAAATGATGTCCAAATGTTGAATTTAATTGACAATAACCTTTCTGAATTTAATGATCCACAGATTGTTTATTCTTGAAAATACTGTCCTTTGTACATTGATTTAAACTGTACAATTTACTTGCAAAAATTATAACAGTTTTTAGAAAACATAGATCACCTTCATTAGAGAAAAGTATTTATAGTAACTTTTTAAAACAATATGGGACACATGCTGGGAAAAGGGATAGAGAGAGGACAACCCTGGTGGTGGAAATGGCCCTGATTCATTGTCACTATGTAACTTAAATATTACTGTGAAAGATTTGTTATTCACTTTGATCACAATAAAAATTATTAAAAATAATTACATTTACTTCATGATGTGTACATCAAATGCAAAGAATGCAAATATTTAATATCAAAATGCATGGTTCCCATTTTATCTGATATTCCATAGTCCAGAGGCATGAATGTTAATGTATGGCAGTTTATTATTTCACACAAAATGTACTTCCCCCTACTTTTAACAAAGATTATTCATTTTTACTCCTTAAAATATTCTCAGTAACTGTTTTATTACATTTATAAGTTAAATGCCAAAATTCTGGTCACATTTTGCTTATGCTCTATTCTTGTACTAGAAGGATGTAAAGAGGGAAAAAGCTATTAGACCCAGTTTTCTAAGTGTCAGGGCAATGCACACCTGTTTTCATGTATTTCAAGTTTCTGAATCTCTCCATGGGATAAAGCTTTCCTCAGGGGGTTTCTAGTGTGGGGGAAAAGGGTCTGCACCACAGTCTTACTCTTAAGTGATTATTATCACACCGGTAAGTTTCCACTGTGGCTGCTGGGTGCAGGCTGTGAAGTCAGCAGGGGACCGTTAGAAACCTCCCCTTTGCTGAGAGGAGCTGTAGAAACCTCTGCTTCACTGAAGCAGGCTTGCAAGCTGCGGTCAGTCACTTCTTTTTTCACGCAGTGCTCTTTTAAACTGTCTTCTATCCCACAGCGCAAAAACACACCCATCAAAAGGCAGTACAAACACTACCCTCCTTGAGTGTTTATGAATTTTCCTCTGCAAGTTTTATTGTTAATGGTAAGAGGTCTTTCCAGGGGCCATTTGTGGTTTAGGCACACGAAATAACATAACATTCACACACTTAAAAACAATTGATATCAGGCACCAAATCAAAAGCTATTTGATGCAAAGCCTAGAATAATTGACTTTTCTACCTGCCTAACAGAAAAATCAGTCCATCCTCTTTACAGGCCACTAATTGCTCTTTGAGGAGGCATATTTACGTAATGAACAGAAGATGTAGGATGATATACTTAATAAAGGCATAATTGCATCAATTGTATACCACGAAGTTTTCATGTTAAATTGTTAGAAAATAAAGATTATCCCGTTTAAAATAAAGACACTTTTCAGTAGTTAGTGGAAAGGGATTCAAATCTTTATTCCTTTATTTGTGCTCCAATTTAGCTGTCAATGAACTTAAGCAGCACTTAAATTTCTATTTTGTGTAAATTAAAATGATGCCATCATTTGTTGAAAGCATTGGTTTTTCTAGTAAATGGAATATCAGGTAAATTTCCTGGTTAAATAGGCATTTCAGAAGTATTTCAAAAGTAATATGAATAAAAAGATTCTCACATCCAGTATTCCTAAAGCACCTAGCAATAATTCATTTAAAATTTATCATTAATATTGTATGTAAAATATGGAAGAAGTCTGTGGTTATAAGTATTATTGAAATTCTCAAGTTGATGAAAATTAACAGTAGAGGTACATTAAATCCCCCCTGTGAAATGACAGTTAAAGCAATGGTAGCTCATTGTGATGAGGTATTCTCAACAGAATATTATCAATCATAAATCTTGACAAAACTAAAAAAAAATCTTGACAAAACTATTGAGATAAAAATAACAATATTGATCATTTTGTTTGATTATCATGGACTCTCAGGATATCAGACTTGGTAGTTATCAAATCTAGATGTGAAAGCAATGGAAACATTGAGAAACGTATTTGAGAACTACTGATGTGACTATTTGATTTTTATTCTCTAGCATTTGAAACAAATGCCAAAAAAAAAAAAAAAACACAAAATTTCATGTTTGTTTTTTTTAAATGTGATATTTGGCTAAGAATCTTTCTGAACTTTAATATTTTCTGTTAAAAAGGAGTAAATATTTCTATGTAATTGCCTTCTAAATAATGAAGGGAGGTTAAATTGTTATCCTTTCCTTTTCTAAAGAAAAACAGTCTCTACCTCCACTAATGTTCCAATTTCCAAAGAGAAGAAACAAAGTTCTCTTGGTCTGAAATTTTCTGTAAATTCTTTCTTCTAAAATCTGCATTTGAGTGACACTCTAGGTGGCATTCCCTCTCACTATAATGTAGAAGGGCAAGGGCAATTGGATATCTATCTGCTTCCCAAGTTGCATTTTGTCCCATTCTCTTAACCCACTAACCACACTGGCTTTTTAGAAACATATCCCCAAAATTCTCTTTTTTGGAGCTATTGCTAGCTTTTTTTTTTTTTTTTTTTTTTTTTTGCTTTTTGAGCCACACCATGCTAATGCTCAGGGTTACTCCTGGCTCTGTGCTCAGAAATTGCTCCTGGTTTGGGGAACCATATGGGACACTGGGGGGTCGAACCAAGATCCTGGGTCAGCGGCATGCAAGGCAAAAGCCCTATCTCTGAACCATCACTCCGGCCCCCTGAACCATCACTCGGGCCCCTGTTGCTTGCTTTTTTAATGCCTGGTATAGTTGTTAAATTAACTCTTCTATTTCTGGCTGTTCATTACTATTAAATTCTTTCATGTGAAAACCAAATAAAAATTACTTTGTTCTTGATACTCCTGGTTCTTTACCTTAGTGTATGTTAAGTTTCTCCTTTCTCTGTGACAGTGACTGCTGGATTACTTGAACTCAGCCTTCCAAATAATAAATTTATTTTTAAGAAAGAAAGTGAGAAATTATATTTTGTTACTTTTTCATGGATATTTCATTGGAAGGGCAGGTAAAGTTATTCACACAGTTATTTTAATGCCAGGAGGAAACCAAAGTCAAGTGAATGAAGTTAAAATATCTTTATAATGAGTAATACATATTTATTGTAAAATTTAGAAGATATACTTAAGTCATGAATATAATGCTTTCAGGAAATGCTTTTGGGACTCTTCTGGAATATGATTTTGTAGCTATATATTAATACTATATATGAATATCATCAATTACTATTATAAATTATCTTGTATCATGTGATAGAATATAGGATTTTTTTTAATAATTATTAAGTTTCACTATTAGAAGACCTTTTAAGTAGAGATTAGGGGACCTGGTGCCATCCTTATTTATGTGATAAAAGAATATCAGTGTTTCATTTCCCCAAGGACACTCTTCAGGCCCTCCTCTTCCAAAGGTTATGGGGAACACACTCAGTGATTATCAATGACTTCCTGGGCTCTACCTGTTGATATTTGAGGAGCAAAGTACTTGAACATCAAATAGAAGTCATGTGTAGGCAAAGTATGTTCCAATGATCTCTATGCTATCACATCAGACATGTTTTATAATTTAGAATTTTCAGTAACACATATATTGTTGTATGAATAAATGCATTTTCTGCAACAATACTTCAATTATACAATGTCATAAGATAATTTAATTTTTGTTTTTGTGTTTTCCTGCCTCTACCTATTTTTCCATTGAGTTTTTTTTATGCTGCCATTTGAGTTGATTTTGTAATTAGCATTTTAAAACTTGGACAAACTGTTAAATATTTGATTTAACCAATAATAAAGACATCTTATTTTCAGTTTCTCTGCTAGATTACTTTTGCTGGATTACTTTTCACCTCCCCTTACTATAATATACACATAATTTTTTCCCAAGTTTAGTAAATTGTAGAATTCAGTTATTTTGACACTGGATTCATACTTTTCTCTTCCTTTATAACTGAACTTGGACCACCAGTACTTCCATCACTTACAGAATTCTGAAGTCTGAGAGTCTGAAATCTTGTTTTGTTATTAACTTATAGGCCCATAAAAATAGATTGAAATCATGTGAATTCTTAAATATGCAACAAATAGGAAAAAATGACAAGGACAAGTACTTCTTGCAGCATTTTGAGATACCCAAACAAAGGGCTTTATATCTATGAAATGTCAAATTTTAATTTATTCTCATCTGTTCAGGTCACATCTCTCTTGGCTAACTGAACCACAAGAGAATGAATTTCCTAGAATAGTAACATTGACTTTCAATAAACAGCTGCTAGGACCACCTAGCAGCCCGGGGGGTGATGGTGGGGATATGGGTTGCAGGAATGGAATGGGGATGGGGGGAGGACAAATTTGGTGATGGGTATTTCCCTGATTCAATGTCAATATGTACCTAAAATACTACTGTGAAAGATATGTAAGCCAATATGATCAAAATAAAAATTAAAAAACCCAGCTTTTTGTCATATCATTTATTATTTTGAGACAATGACTGGTCTTATTTTGCTATTACTTATCTTATTCTATCAATCAAATTGTACCTTTCTACTAATAGTAGCAATTCTGACTAACAAACCAAAAATTGGAGTGAGTCTGTCTTTTATTTTTTGGAACAAGAGTATGGTTTTAGAATTTTTATCCCAATTGGAGGGGAAAGTGGTAACTGAAGGGAAAGAAAGGTAATGTCATTTTCTATGGATCACTAGTTGAATTTTACTTCACATAAAAATGTCAGTACTGTTCTGTTACTTATTATTTTCACATAAAGGAGTTAAAGAAATCAGAAGGAATCATGTGGATAAATTTGATAATAGAGTTAAGCTCTGTGAGAAAACTCTTCATGAAGACAATAATATCTTTTGTTTCTTTAATCTAATATTACTGGTGAAGTGTATTTAAATGCATTACATTTTTTTTACAATCTGATTAGTGCATTTTCATATTTCTTTTTTAAGAGTAAGAAAACTAATATTACTGGCAAAAAGTGTTGAAGTACATTGTCATTCTTTTAACAGGCTGATGAGTAAATTCTCATATTTTTTAATAGGAAAAAATAGTGATTGACTTAAACACATGATAGTAGAGAATAAGATACAATTAAAATGAGCCAAACAGCTGTAGAGATATTTCTGCCTCTTCTTGCTAAAGAAGTAATCTAGCTTGATGTTTGACTTTATTTCTATCTTAATCACAGCATACAAGATTAGAAATATATGCATTTCACTTCAGTTAATTACTCAGAATGCATGCATAAATATAAAGCTTTATGTGAGTGAATTGTTTGAATTTCAGTGAATTTTAAAGAGAACACACAAAAGTATTCCCTGAATTTTTATATAAATCTAATGAATGTTACTTTTTCTCTGAACAATTCACAATTCTGCTAATCCCAATTATCACTAAGTTTTCCTGAACTTTTAAAAAATAATAATTGACTAATTTTTTCTGATTATATATATATTCCTACGAAGCTGATTATAGACAAAAATTGTAATAGATTATGAACAATCATAATATTTTAGGGTGGAAAATTTTATTTTAAGAAAATTACTAAAACTTCATGCCATTCTTTCTGTAAATATTTTAATTCTTCAAAATTAGCTTTGACAATTTTTTCTTGAGATTTTATTTTTCATAGTTTGAATTTTCCTGTTCTTAAATTTTTTTATTTCCCTAATTACAGTTTTGAATTATTTTTTACAGTTTAGATTGAAAATACAACACTAATGCAAAGCTATTAATGCCCTATTTAGTCATGATAATGTTTATTTTTTATCTTGTTTTGTCTTTGAAGTTAGCATATATCTTTACTTCTCCTAATCTTACAGAACAGATATGCATGAAAATATCATAATTACATTTTCTAAAACAAGTAGAATTTCAAAATTTATTAATTGCATTACTTGAAGATGTCACATGGTGAGGCCTGAGTGGATAGCGTGTTTGGCTTGCACTTGTCCAACCCAGGTTAGTTCTCTACCATCTTATATTGTGACAAAGTTATTTTAGATATCTTGGGAAGTATTTGTTTTTATGTAAAACTGACTTTTGGACAACCAAATCATGTGATTCTGACTTGGACTCAGTCAGAATACTACAGTTTATGATTACAGTCAGAATTACAGTTTAATTTTACTCCACAGAATCACAATGAAGAACTAAGATAGACATTAAATTTAATTTATGTATGTTTAATGTATAAAAATGAATGGCATATATACTAACTTTTACTTATTTTTTCTGTACTGCAGATTGATCTAATACCTTTATTATTGTGCTATTTATGGCTCCCCAAAGTTATTAAGTTTTAATGTCTCTCAATTATCTTTATATGTAATATTAATTATAAAATTATAAACTTATAAAAGTAGCCATCACATGCTTATTGAAAACATCCCACTGACTGTTTTATTACATTAGAGATTTTATTATTTTGTAATAAAATGAACTAAAACTTATTTTTTTTTGTTTTTTTTAAATATAATTTTTATTTTAATTATAGTGGCTTACATATTGTGACAATAATATTTTAGGTACATATTAACATAAAATCAGGGGAATTCCCATCACCAAATTGTCCTCGCTCCACCTCCGTTCCCGTCCTTCTTCCCATATCCTCTTCCCTTACCCCAGGGGCTGCTAGAATAAGTGGTCCCCTCTGTGCCTAGCTTACTACTTAGTGGTCTTACACCTATTTGGTCTTGGTACCTCCCTTACCCCCCCCCAAATTGGGAGGCGGAACTAGATAGTTCAAGTTATGTGGTTTTGTTTGAAGAAGAGAAAAGTAATAACCTGGAGAGAAAAAAAAAGAAAAAATAATCAGATACTCCAGAAATGGGCGGAGTCCTTCTAGAGGCTTTCATTCTTGGTTTGAGAGAGGAAGGGGAAAAAGAAAGTGAAACACAACAGTACATAAAGAACTGTCAAATAAAATATCCAGTGAGCATTCCAAACAAATAAACAAACAAAACAAAAGGGTAAGCACCATATAAAAGCCATGGTATTGAGATAAAAAAATGTGGCAGAGCACATAAGAAAAGAAGAAAATAAATAAATAAATATAAATGGAGACATCCACTTCAATAGCCAAACCACAACAATGAAATCAACAAAAAAATAGATAAGTAAATAATAATAAAAAATTGTTTTGTGCCTTTTTTCCCCCCTCCTGCAGATGCACAGTAAATACTGGGGTCATTTGAAAAGGAATTTCCTTTGCCTAAGAGATACAGGGTTTCTCCACCCTTGAAGTATATTGTCATGGGATTAACTATAGACACCTTTCAGGTTTATTTACTCGCCCCTTGGTGCTTTTGTGGTGTATGGAAGACTTCTGCTCTGTCCTGGGTGATAACATCAGACCTCTGTATCTAGAGGTCTCGGTATCTGCACAAATCAAGGAGTTGAACTTATGATTATGTCTTTCTTTGTGGATCTAGAAGTTCTGTTCCCTCAGTGTCATTTTAATCCGTCTTCTGTGTTTGGTGGTCCTGGTCTTTGCGCTGATCCTAGGAAGGGGCCTGGGATAGCGTCTTCCTAAAACTTATTTTTAAAACTCAACTGTATCCTTTCTTATTTTGTTGCTTTTGAATTGTTTTTAATAAATATGTAAATGCAACTTTTTGCTGTAGCTTTAAAAACTCTACTAACTTGGTAATGCTTTCTTTTCTGTTCATATATTGGCTACTTGCATATGTTCAGTTTGCAAAAATTAATTGAATTGTAAAATTATGAAACATACCCATTCAGATCCTGTATATGTTACAGCTCTGATAATTATATCTTTATTATAATTTTGTTTAACTATAGTATCACAAACAGTTTAATTGAGAGTTTTATCAAACATTTTGAATAACCATACTCCAAATGCTAAAATTACTTAAATATTTTGGGAAATTCACTTTTGATAGCTTAAAGACATTTTAAATAATTAAGGATATTAATATAATAGTATTTAAAGTAATTAAAGATATACCTTTTATATGAGTTTGTTAGATTGGGGCCCACAGAGACATGGAGACACCAGAGATAGTTAAAGAATAGAGTTTAGCAGAGCTCAGTGCTTAGGACTCCTGGATTAAAGAGACACAAGAGCCCTCAGTTATCTATCAATACATATTTATACTTTTTTTTTTTTCGGGCCACACCAGTTTGATGCTCAGGGGTTACTCCTGGCTAAGTGCTCAGAAGTTGCCCCTGGCTTGGCTTGGCTTGGTCCATATGGGACGCCGGGGGATCAAACGAATCGTGGTCCTTCCTTAGCTAGCGCTTGCAAGGCAGACACCTTACCTCTAGCGCCACCTCGCCGGCCCCATATTTTATACCTTTCTTACATAAAAGCAGGGAGTGAAAACAAGGCCACATTTCTACATTATTGACTATAGTGAGGTTACAGAAAAAAGAAAACAAGTTTAGTACTCCAGATATCCTGAAAAGCTTTCGGACACCCAATTTATGAGTTGCCTTCCCTATTGCCATGCCATAGGGCTATTATTCTTGTGGGATAGCCCCTTTCCTCTCTTTGAGATTAAATCTTTGTTGAACAATCTCTAAGTTCTTCCCTTTAAATTGTTTCTGAACATACCAACATGAGCAAAATATGGCAGTTGAGATATCATGATGACTTGTGACCTATATTATGTCCAACTTTTATTTGGCATCTCTAATTTTGATCTCCAATTAAGAGTTTTGACTTTATTATAAATTTGGAGAGAAGCTATATTGTCTCACAATTTTATTTTAAATTGGTCTTTATTTAGCTTACAGCAATCATGGTTACTTTTTGGTACAAATATCTCCTAGTACAATATAACACATCTATCATCCAAAGCAAAGGTAGTTTAGGATTTGCTTTTCTTTGTGTGAGGGTCACTGTCCCCCACTCCCCAGCCACCCTCCTGACCCTCTTTACCCACCTCCATGCTCAAGGCATATTTAATTTTAGCTCTGCATTGTAGGATCACTCCTAGAAAACTCCAGGGACCATTTAGGATATAGGATGTCAGGGATCTAACCTTGCATTACCCAATGTATAATCTCTGCAGCCCCACACAAAGCAAATTTTTCCTATAAAAGACAATATTTGAAAGCCATTCTATCAACATAGAAAGAAGTAGACAAGAAAAAGGTCCATAAAATATTTCCGGTATGGACAATATCAGGGAGGTACATGCCATTCCTTCCAGGTGTCTGCTCTCACAGAGTTTACACTCAAGATGTATGCCATTTTGATATATTTACTAAGACAATCATTTATTACCTTGAATACATATCATATAGTTGAAGGAAGCAAATAAAAGAGCTAAAAGTCAAAGTGTGAAATATTTTCATTGCAGATGAAACTTGAGTTATAGGTAGAAACTGGGTAAAGCAGTCCATTATAAGAATCATACAATGTTCGAGGTCAAGTTGACTATGGAAATAAAGCTACTATCATGTTTCATCAAATATTAGGATTCAGAGCCAAGGGATTTTATTATATACAGCATCTGAAGTACTTTATAAATCACCATATCTGCTGACATTCAATTATGTTTCATCTCATTAATATGTGCTGCAGAATATTTTAGGTGCCTATGGCAGTAAAATCAGAGTTTTATTTTAAAATGTTGGCATTCGCACATGGACCAAAATTTCAGAAAGCACATCCAAAGTATAAAGGCCAATTATTCCTAAATATTTCAATCTATGAACTAAGTACTTAAGAACCTTAAAAATAAACACTCGTTCATTTGCTTAGGCTTGATTTCAACAGGAGACCTGACATTGTGTAATTAAATAGTAATGGTATAGGAAAATATAGTCATTCAGTTAGGATCTAAGATTTAGAATTAACTGTAACCTAAATGTTGATGTTAGAATGTGGTGTGCCTTTGCTTAGAGATAACATACATTGCTTTGGCTTCTGTACTCTGCTTGCTTAAGGAAGTTAACTACTGTAAACCTGGCTTTGTTGTGAGCCTAAGAACAGCCATCACAGGCTTTAGTTTTAAGGTATAAAGACTAGGCCCAGAAGAACAGCCAGTTCCTGGAACCACACTCTAGGAGTAATTGCCAGGAAATATATCCATACAAGGCTAAACAGCAGCAAACAGATGCCCATATGACAACTGCACCCTGGGTCTGCAACAACGGACAGATAGCCGGAAAACACCACATCCTGGGTCTGGGGCTCCACAGCCCACCTAACTGTCTGTCTAATGCTACATTTGAACTACAAACAATCCTAGCCCAACCGTGTATTAAGGATATATATATATATATATATTAAGGATATATATATATTAAGGATATATATATATATCCACACCCGTTTTGACGCTTAGGGGTTACTCCTGGCTATGCGCTCAGAAATTGCCCCTGGCTTGGGGGGACCATATAGGATGCCGGGGGATCGACCTGTGTTCTGTCTTAGGCTGGCGTTTGCAAGGTAGACGCCTACCTCTAGCACCACCTCTCTAACCCAAGGACCAATACCTTTAAAAGACCAATACCCTGTGGCTGGAATCCTCTGGTCTAAGCCTTAGGTACTCTTCAAATCTGGTCTGTGAACCATTCTCGGGGTACTCATTTATTGGAGATGTTGGACACCAGCATGCTCAAATAAACTCCCTTGCAATTATTTATATTACTGCTTGTCTCCTGGTGGTCTTTTGGGTGGCAGATTCTGAGTTCTGGACTTAACACTTCTAATTTCCTCTGCATATGATTTCTCTCTATTTTGCAGTTTTATGAGTGAGCATGGACCAGTCCATAACACATTCCATATGTAGTTAAATAATTCCATCCAACCTTTAGGAGAAAAAACCTTGACATTCTCCTTTATATATATATTTTGGCTTTTGGGTCACACCAGGCAGCACTCAGAGATTACTCCTGGCTCTGCACTCAGAAATCGCTCCTGGCAGGCTCGGGGGACCATATGGGATGCCAGGATTCGAACCGCCATCCTTTTGCATAAAAGGCAAACGCCCTACTTCCATGCTATCTCTCTGGCCCCATATATATATGTATATATGTATATATATGTATATATGCATATATGTATATATATATTACTAAAGGTTTTTTAAAATTAATATCATTATATAAGCATCATGATTGCAAACATGTTTGTAGTTAGATTTCAGTTATAAAATGGACACCCCTCCCCTCACCAGTTCAACATTCATACTACCAATGCCCCCATCTCCCTCCTCCACCACCCCTGCCTGTATTTGAGACAGGCATTCTATTTCTCTCACTCACTACCATTTTCATGATAGTTGTCAGTATAGTTACTTCTCTAACTGAACTCACCAGTCTTTTGATATCCTTTTTTCTGTCCCCCAATTCACAATACAGACCAGGCAAAGGGCCTGTGTTGAGGTGTATATGGGGTGCATTTACTGTACCTCCTCTTTATATACAGTCAGTGTAAAGAACACAGCCTGTGGTAAGAATTGGGAGGCCTTTTCTTTTCTTTTTTTATTTTTTAATAATATATATATATATATAAAATCCTTCACCAGTGCAACATTCCAATGACCAATATCCCAAGTGTCCTTCCTCCCACCCCACACAGGCCTGTACTCCAGACATGCTTTCTACTTCCCTCATTCAGTCATATTTTGTTATGATAGTTCTCAGTGTAATTATTTCTGTGACTGCACTAAATGATCCCTGTGGTGAGCTTCATGTCAGGAGCTGGACCCTCCAGTCCTCCTCTATTTTTTCTATGAGAATCATTACACAAATGTTTTTTATTTTTCTCAAAACCCATAGATGAGTGAGACCATTCTGTGTTTATATCTCTCCCTCTGACTTATTTCACTCAGCACAATAGATTCCATATACATCCATGTATATTATATTCTTTTAATTTTGATATCCTTTTAATTCTACCAATAGTCATGACATCAGTACGGAACCGGGAGTGTTGAAGGGTATTTAACATTTTCCATTTTCACTCTTCTACTGATGTGCAGTGTCGCCTCTCATTTAATATATTTCCTTCCAAGTGAACAATTTGTGTGTATATATTTTAGTGTAAAATGTTGAAGCATTAGCTATACTTATTTATTTTATATACATGTATATATACATATATACCCAGATTTAAAATGTTATCTTCTAAGGACTGTCTATAGATATTATCACATTTAGTTATGCAGGTATTATGATGTCCAATCAAAATCGAGAGTCACTTTTATTTATTTGTTTGCTTTGGGGCCACACTGGGCTGCACTTAGGAATCATTCCTGTCAGCCTGGGAGAACCATAAGGGATGCTGGGGAATCGAACCAAGAAAAAATAGCCTTCCCCAGAGCCAATGGTTGTTTCCATGACAATATGCTTCAGGAGTGGAGAAACCCTGAATCTCTTAGGCCACAGGAATTTCCTTCCTTCCCTAATACTTGCTGTGCCTATACAAAAAAAGGGGGGGGGGTAACACAAACCCTGCCACTGCAGCACTTTTTCTGGTGTTGTGTTTTTTATTTTTGTTTGTTTTTTAATATTATTTTCCTTCTCCTTTTTCTTCCACTTTTTTCTTTCTTTTTCACTTTTGTTGATATTATTCGGTGATTTTTTTTTTTAGTAGTTGATACCAATTTTTTTTTCCTCTTTTCCTTAACCTTTTTACCTCAGAATAGCATAATTTGAGTCATTCAGCCTCATAAGTTGAGGGGGAAAAAGAATGATACCAGGACCAGTCATATGAACATGTAGTGTAAATAAAAAAATGACCAGACTGGAACACCAAACAGAATAGATACCCAACCTATAACAAACTGTAAGGCGGAGACCATTTACAGTAGGATTCTGGGGGGTAAAGGAGGGAGATGTGGGAGACATGCTGGGAACAAGAGTGGAGGAGAATAACATTGGTGGTGGGAATGCCCTTCATTCATTGTCACTATGTATCGTAAATAATTCTGTGTAAATGAACTTCAGTCACAACAAAAAAAAATAGCTCTCCCCGCTATACAATCCTGAATTGTCCCTGAATCAGAAAACTCCTAGTATAATTTTACTAACGATGAAAGAATAAGATTGTTTTCTTAAAGATGGCTTGTGGCTACCACAACTTTTATGCATACTTATGTAAACTGCATACTATTTTGAAACTATTTTTTGTTATATACAACATTTTATTAGATTGGTTAAAAAATTATCCATTAACTCCTTGAAGAGAAATTTTTCTTCACTACCACATGAGGGTGCTAGTGAACTGCAAATGTAAATAGAGTCAGTCAGCAATAAAATAAAACGGGTAACTTTACAATCAGGTTCAAATAATTTGATATCAACAAAAATTTTCTCTTACTGAAATTAAATATGATGATTCATAGTGACTAACACAAATTGCCTTATGTTTTTATATAAAATTTCTGCATGCCTACTTGCAATGAGGATTTTTTTTTTTTACTCTGGAGGATATCATAAAGATACTTAAGCTTTCTCATGTAAATGATGTACATTATTTTTATGTAAATTTTTTAAATGTAGGCGAAAGGGACAAGAAAATGTTTCCAATGTATAATTAAAAGTGCTCTGGTGGGGTTAGCACAGCAGGTAGGACCTTTGGCTTCCAGTAAAACTGACCTGGTTTAGATTCCAAGTATTACAAATGGCCCCCTGAGCTTGACAGGAGTAATTTCTTTATTTTATCATGTTAATTTTTTATTTTATTTTATATATAATTTATTTAAGCACATGGTTACAAAGATGTTAGTAATAAAATGCACACCCCTTTTCATCAGATGCACACTTCCCTTCATCAATTTCTGAGCACAGATATAGGAGTCATACCTGAGCACCACAGACCGTGGCTCAAAATCAAAGAAAAAAAGTGTTTCTGGTGTGTAATTAATTGTCTGAAATGATAACATTGTCAAAATAGTTACTTTTACATTTATTAATAGCTATAGCAAGATTTTATTTTCTCCTAATGTAGAAAAATCAAAATTAGAATATGCTCCAAATTGACAAACGTTACAATTGAATTGTTGGTGGTTTTTAGAATTTAAGAAGATAAATATTTACTTTGAATGTCAAAGAGATAATCAATTTACAAAACTTAAACATATAATAAAAGAATATAAAATAAAAATGTATACAAATGTAGAAATCATATTTGAAACTAATCTCAATTGACATTGACATTGCTCTTATTTATTTATTTATTTATTTATTTATTTATTTATTTATTTTGGTTTTTGGGTCACACACAGCAGCGCTTAGGGCTTACTCCTGGCTCTACACTCAGAAATCGCTCCTGGCAGGCTCGGGGGACCATATAGGATACCAGGATTCAAACCACTGTCCTGCATGCAAGGCAAATACCCTAACTTCATGCTATCTCTCCGGCCCTTCTTATTTGCTTTTTAATTAAAAATATAAACTGCTCGAATTTTATTAAAGGTTTGTTCTTTATTATCAAGAAACAGTTTGGCGAATATTACTAAATTCTAAACTCTAACAGATTTATGAGATTCTCTCATAAATTCTCTCTGTCTCCCCGATTTCCACTATCCCCCCTTCCAAGCACCATCTTACTGTATCTCAAGAGTAAACAACTTCCCACTGTGTAACCTTAAGCATTCTCATTTGTGAAGTATTTCTCTTCGCTCAATGAGGTTGTAAATCAAGCAGCAGTTCTGACTTTCAAAAAAGAAGGTATTTGACTATTGTAAAATAAGGCTGCGAATGAAATGGAGAGCCCTTCAGCTATTCCAGGAAAATGTAGGTTATAGAATGACAAAAGCAGTTTGTTTACACCATAATGGTCTTTAACTTCCGTGTTCTCCAATATTCTAGCATCCCTGTGGCAGAATAAGTTTTCCACTAGTTTATGAACTTGTTAAAGTCCCAAATAATCTCTCAGAATTCAGAGATCTCTGTGACTAGTCTCTATTTCCATTTCAAATTTCTCCAACTTTATCACTTGCCAAACACATGTGCTTATTTCTGTTTACAAGCTGATGTACATGGAGCCAGGTTTCTGGTTATGGAACTTCAGAAATTACTTACTGTAATGAATTTTCCTGCTGTGGGGATTTTTTTTCTTTGGATTGCTTGTTTGATTTTTACTTCTTAGACTAATTTGGATTCTGCCAAGTCTGCTACGTTTTTTTTTTTGTTTGTTTGTTTGTTTTTTTTTAATAATTTGCTGACTTACTGAATTTCTTAGGTCACACCCATGCCTGGCCTCTATCCTGATCATTCAATCTCGAAATGATGAAACAAGACATCGCTTGTTACCTAGCTCATGAGTCACTCCCTGCCTTGGGACCTGTCCCCTCTAGCACTCTTTGACCAGTCTTTCCTTTGCACAAATGCTATAGCATCATCTGTGCACAGATGACATTATCACTTAAAAAAATGTCATCATCTATTAACATATTTTAGAATTGCTACTTCTATCTCCCAGGCCTTTTATTCCCTTTATAAACAAAGCATATTTGATGCTTTTTTTGGAAGCACTTTGTTTTTATTTTTAAAAATATTGTTTTAAAAACATTAAAATTTTTTTGTTTGTAATTTTTATTTTTTACAGCATTTTGTTATGTCCCAGCCTCTGAAAATTTTCCTTTTTTTTTTTTTTTTTTTTGTAGCTGGGCTATTTTCTCTATGGTGTCATTCTGAGGGCAGACTCTTCCTTCATTGCTTTCTGAAGCTGATCACATAGTTAACATTATTCTAGTTGCTAAATATTAGCTTAACATAAATTTATTAGGATATTTGTTTCAACTAAACCCACTGTCACCCCTTAGTTTTATTAAAATAGAATTTGTTTCAGAGTATTTGATAACTGAAGATTCTTACAAGCATTTGATGTCTCAAGGTAAGCATGCTATGTTTATGGTGGCTACAAAGTCACTGAACAAGAAGCAAAATACAAGAAAAAAGTAGATTTCACCTTTTCTTTTTAAATACTGAATGAATTCCACTGTGCAACCACATCTTCTTTATCCACTTGTCAGTAAAGTGCACTTAGATTATTTTCAGTTTCTGGTACCACTGTGTTCTTTAAATGGATGATCAGATTGTAGGAACTGTCAGATTAATGTCAACAAGGTAAATGTCATTGAAGATGTCCTTATCTTAAAGTCAATTTTGGAAATAGCCACACTTTTAAAGAACATAACCACAGTTTTTACTCCACATTTTAACAACAAGCTTTAGACAGCCAAATCATTTTCTTACTAGCTATCCAATTATAAATATTCATGATTGAAACAGATTTAGTGAATGTAGTATATGGTTACAGGACACATTTATATGAAAAAGATTTTATTGACTAAAAAGTATTTTAAAGCACTTATTTAGCAGTCATCTAGATCTCTGAGCCTTTGTTTTTTATATGCTTTTAATTAAGATTTTATGTTGTGGTCTACTCAGGGACATAGAACTTTATTCATCTGTAGGATAGTTCATATATAAAAATATTAAGGGATTCATAATCACATTTTAGGAATCATTATTAGTATTGTTAAGCAGCTATACCATAAACATATCTATATCCTTAGTTTATTGTCTTAGGTCTTTCTCTAGCAGGGAAAATGTAATTGCTAATTAAAGTTGGAAAGTTGTTTGGAAACTAATGGGAAAATAAATTTCAGAGGAGGATAATTAGTTCACAGTTATCCGTAAAGAGTTTATATCTAGCATATTAGTATATTTTTCTATTTATTTTTGTAATGTAAAATAGCACCTTAATAATGTTATATGAGTGAGCACATATTACTTATGTATATATTAAGCATCATGGTACATCATGCTGAAACTGTCCTCAGAATCTTAGTATTCTAGAGAATTTATTTCTTTTAAGACTTGTTTGCTGAAGTGATTTTGTGTTTCAATGTATTTCAGGCCTGAATTATTAAAATATAACCTGTATATATTGCAGCACATTCACTACCAAAAATCTAATTCTGTCTTTCATAGTACAATGGACTCTTTTTAACCAATTCATCCTCCCCATTTTTACTTTCATTTAGTAACAGAAGACTTCTATTTTAGTATAAGAGTTCATTCCACTTTCTTTAGTCATTCAATTTTGTATATCAAGATGTCACCTATCATGTCACCTATCGCTAAATTCAAATTCAGAAGTTTGGGTTTTTAAAGTCACAAACAGTATTGAATAGTAATTTTTAAAGTGGAATACCAAACATGGGCAGTAGATGGCAGTAATGACATTTTATAAAGACAGCCAGCTAGAGCCCGTTATGGAAAGAATTAAGACTCCTAGAATCAATGTAGAAAATCATTATTATACAAAGAACACCCCCCTTCACCAAACTACAATCGTGTTTGTAAACACGGTGTTTAAAGAAATACATTAAAAAATCTCCTAAAGTTTCTAATGGGGAGAAAAAAAGAGAATCGTCATCAATTTGAAAATATCCAAGTTTCATTCTTTTGCCTTTAGTTTATTTATTTTTTATTTTTTATTTTTTTTTTTTTTTGGTTTTTGGGCCACACCCGGTAACGCTCAGGGGTTACTCCTGGCTATGTGCTCAGAAGTTGCTCCTGGCTTGGGGGACCATATGGGACACCGGGGGATCAAACCGCGGTTCATCCAAGGCTAGCGCAGGCAAGGCAGGCACCTTACCTTTAGCGCCACCACCCGGCCCCCTTTAGTTTATTTTTTAAAGAAAAACAAAATTTTCCTTTTACCTTGACCTTTAATAGCACTGTTGTGGCAAACTAAAATACATCTATGTGATAATTTTCTTTTAATTGATTTTAATGTTTCTTTTCTGTCACAACAGAACAAGGACTCTAGAAAAACATAAGGAAATATATTTCTTCATGATAAGAACAATGGTACTCTAGTTTATTTTTAATATCATCCTCCTTCAGTAACATAGTAACATTAAGTTAATAATGTAGCAGGGATCAAAAAAAGTGGTCAAGTTATTTATCACTGGAAAGATTGCTTGTATTTATGTTTTTTTAGGAATTACTAAAATTGCCTCCTGGCGGACATTTTTATTTTAACCCAAAATCCATTTACTGCCTACATTTTATCTTAAAAAAAAATAAGACAATAACTACAAAACAACAACAAAAACTTAGTTCACTTTTTCCCTGCAATAGCCATGCTAGATCTATTGTCCAGATTAATAAGATGTTGGCCATTAGTTACTAATGGATCCTTAGCTTGAAAGGGTGGATGTTATTGACAGGCACAAATGGATTTCTAAGCTTTTCTCTAAAACTTCTTGCAAATGTTCCTCTCACAGGAGCAGTTAAACATGTCAATCCTTTCTCTCAGTTTTTGGTTTTGTTCCAGTCAAAAAATGGGATTTACTATCTTAGAATTTTCCTTCATTTATATCAAAAGAAGCTAGTTTGCTTTTCCAGGATTACCATGATTGATGAATGGTATAAAATAATGCATTGACAGAAGAATAATTCAGACACAGTTCCAGTAAGATTATTGAGTTTTGTTTTATTTGCTATTATACTTACCTTTAATCTGAAAAATTGATGGGTGATTTATATTCAGTTCTATACATACATATCTGATACATAATATACATATATCAGCATATATGCATATATTTATGAATATATGTACAAATACATACATATAAGTTGTCTTCAAATTTCTTGAAATATTTTTTGCACAGACACTTTTATTGTAGTATAAAGTGGCAATCTAGGGCCAGAGTGGTGGTGCGAGCTATAACGCATCTGACTTGCACATTCTAGCCTAGGACGGAGCGTGGTACAATTCCATGGCGTCCCATATGGTCCCTCAAGCCAAGAGCGATTTCTGAGCTCATAGCCAGGAGTAATCCCTGAGGTCACCAGATGTGGGTCCACCTCCCCAAAAGAGGCAATTTATTTTTTCTTTTTTTTTTTGTCCCCCAATTCACAATACATACCCGGCAAGGGGCCTGTGTTGAGGTGTATATGGGGTGCCTTTACTGTACGTCCTCTTTCTATACAGCCAGTGTAAAGAACACAGCCTGTGGTAAGATTTTGGAGGCCTTATCTTATCTTTTATTTATTTTATTTTATTTTTTTTTCTTCAGGGCAAACTAAAGTTGTTTTTTTTTTAAAGTAAGAATTCATTTAAAGGACAAAATTGATTAACATAATGAAGTAAACTAATATAACATAATATAGTGACATAACATAACATATAATATAATTGATATAATAATAATACATGTAAGTCAAAGAAAATTTCTGATTAAAAACACAATTTTTTTTTCATAATGGCTTACATATCTTTCACTGTAGTATTTTCTTTCACTGTTGTATTTTTTTCCTATTGATTATTTTCCTTTTTCCTATTGATTATTTTCCTTTTTCCTTCCAAAGTCAAATAAAAGAAAGTCTTAAATTTAATATTTGATGATGATTTATATTTAAACAAAAGTAGGGTAGCCAAAGAAAAAATAAATATTCAAGAGATATTCAAAGTGATCAGACATTGAGTTTTGCTTAGATACCTAGAATCTTTCAACTCAGCTATATTACTGTGTATGTTTGAATCAAGAAAAAAGATGGCTTTAAGATTAGTAGTAGAGGCAAAAGAGACTATAACTAGGGTTGAAAGCATTGAGCCTTCTTCATCACAGAATCTATTTGAGGCATAAATATATTTAATTTCAATTCATTTTATGGTAAACAAATATAAACTTTGACTTTAAAGTTATACCTCCATAGGATATGGCTTTGACTTCTAAAGATGTGCTAGATAATATATCCAACTAGAAAAAGTTCACAAGTGCTTCTTAGAATCAAGGAATATTTCTCTTTTCTTATTTTCAAGGGCTAGTATTGTATCTAATACAGGATGATTGTTGCAGTACAGATAAAAAATAAAACTTTAAATAGGACTGCTGACCTTCGGATAAGAATGCTATTTTACTCTTCAAAATATAATCTAATCAATCAGGTGCTACACACATCATTCTACGAAGAGTATTGATTCTCTTTTCTATGATTCCTAAAAGCAATTGTTCTACTTGTTTCATGTGTTTTTCTTTTAAAAAACATTGAAAAACTTCTGTTGGTACAGCGCATTTTTTAAAAATTATAATCATCAATTCTATGTAAAAGATTTACTGCAAAGTACAGAAAATTTTTGTGTATATATAGTGCGCTGTTTTTCACAAACTATAAACTAGGATGTGCAATCATGACTATATTTAGATAATTCAATCTAGTTATGCCCAAACAATTTTACTCATTTCTCAGGTTCCTTGCAGCTATTTGAGGCTTTGTTAGAAGGGAATATTAGAATTTAAGTTTAGAATTAACTGCTGTTTTGCTTCTGTAACCCATGCTTTGCTTTAGACATGGGACATAAAGAGAACATTCTGAGAAATAACAGGTAGATCAGATAGTATAAGTGAACACCAATAAACTAAGGAATTTAATTGCACCCTGGACTAATTATATCTAGGGACCTGAAGACACCCAAACGGAATGTCGGCCTTAAATTTATCTGGCCAGCAAAATCTATGAAATCTATCTAGCTGGCTTCTGAGTTCTCCCTTCACTAACCAGTTTATGCCTAATGAATGAGAAAATTTATTCTAAAATTGTATTAAAGCAGGAATGCGAGATGGACCAGTGGTCACACCTGCTAGAGGTGCAGCTTCAGCATGCTGGTATTTTAAAATAAACTCATTTGCCTTTTTTTTTTTTTTTGCAGTATTGCTTGTCTCCTCACAGTCTTTGTGGGATGAATCTTGAATTTGGAGCTAGCAGCTTAAGTTCAGGTAAAGTCAGGACTTTTCCTTTCTCCAATCTTTCCATCTAATTGGATTCTGTATTACAACTGTAACAGGCCATAGAGAAAGTTGTCTTCCAGGTGGAAGATAATACAATTGCTAAGGTGCATGTCTACCTAGCTAGCACATGCTCCACTTGGGTGTGCATTCCTTGCACCACAAGGTCCCTCCCAGCATCCCTGTGTGTAGTTCCAGAAACCCTCTAAATATTTCCTAAGCCATGAAAATTAACTCACTGTGGGAAGAATTAGTAAAAGATTGCAGAAGGGGCCGGGCGGTGGCACTAGAGGTAAGGTGCCTGCCTTGCCTGCGCTAGCCTAGGACGGACCTCGGTTCGATCTTCCGGCGTCCCATATGGTCCCCCAAGCCAGGAGGGACTTCTGAGCGCATAGCCAGGAGTAACCCCTGAGCGTCACCGGGTGTGGCCCAAAAACCAAAAACAAAAAAAAAACAAAAAAAACCACAAACAAACAAAAAAAATTGCAGAAAATAAAAACAATATTGCATGTTTATGGAAAAGAATATTGATCAGAATGGCTGTCCTACCCAAAGCATCATACAGAATTAATGCCATGCCCATTTAAAAACCATATATCTAAAGGTATATATGATAGCCTCCAGTTCCATCCATATTGAAGTGTATTTCTTCTTTTTTGTTATCTTTTCTTATAGCTGTGTAGAATGCCTTGGTTATATATCATAACTTCATTATTTATTCATCTTTCAAAAGGCATTTAAGCTATTTCTATATATGTTTACTATGCTTCATAAAACCTAGCGCATATATATATATATATATATATATATATATATATATACGTATTTTGAACATTTTGTTTTTAATTTAGGGGATTTATGCCAAGAAGTGAAATTTCTAGGTTATAAGAGAACTCTATTCTTACTTTTGGGAAGGGAAGGGGAGATTGATTTCAAACCCAGCTCTCTTTCTTTCTTCCTCTCTCTGCCTAGGGGTTGGCTATAAGGCCTCTGGCTTCCCTACTCTGCCTGTTGTTCCCTTCCATGCCTGTTCTACCTAGTCACCAGATAAGCCTCTTTTGTCAGAGTTATGCCTACTTAGCCTCTGGCAGGTGGTGGTCTCTGGCAAATGATGACAATCTTAATTGCTTATGTAAGCAAACAATACATTACATCATTTTTATTGGAAAAGTATAAAAATTTAATTGGTGGCAACCTTACTTTGGTGCTCCAAGCTTACTTCAGATTCTGTGCTCATGGAGTACCACTGGCAGTGCCCAGTGGTGTCACAGATATAACCAAGGTCCACTGTATGCAAGGCAAAAACACTTTAACTGTGCAATCCGAAGGCCCCTATTTTTTTAATTTTTAATTTTTGAGTCATTATTTAACATTGGAAATGCTACTGAAGAAGAAGTATTTAATGAAATATTTATGAGAAACATGTTCTGGTTTAGCAAGTAATAAAAACTAGAAAATAAAGCTCACCAATTTATTCATTAAATCAGTAAAATATAGTGTAGACCTACCAATTGATGGACAGCATCAGTGTACCAGAATATAGGTGAAAATTAGAATTTGGTGATCAACATAGGCATTAATCTATATGAAAGTGTACACATTATAAGAAGAAATATAAGAATAAATTTAAAGTAATGTCCTATAAAACATTTGTGCAAGGCAATAGATTTCTAGGAGGATTGCAAAGTAGTAGAAAACCTTAGGCAAGAATGAGATAGCTTTGCCCAGGATATAAAGAAGGACTTTGTGGCACAGTTAATTAAATTATGGGAAGAGCAGTTACTTTTTTCAACACAATCTTCTACGGCAAAAAGATAGTTGTCTAATGTGAAATATGTAGGGAGTCATGAGACGTAAGTACACAATGAATTATGTGGCTGGCAAGAACATAAGGAGAGAGCTATTTCTTATATTTAATGTAATTAATATCATTAGTCTTATATAGCTCTTTTAATTATTATTTACTGCTATCAAAATAATGTACTCTTCTAAATCTATGTGTGGGACTATCAAACACAAAAGATAAATGGTATTAGTTGATAGGATAGTTTGAGTAAGAAATTTTATTTCCATGTTTTGTTTGCTTTTATTTTTTGAGGATCTCCTGGTTGTGGGTTGTGCTATTCTTGGCTTGGTGTTCGGGGATGGCTACTACTGAGTGACCAGATGGTGCAGGGGCTTGAACTTTGGTCTCCGCAGACAAAACATCGACTGCAGCCTGAGTAGCACCCTTGGGTATATGATTCTTTTTTTTTTTTTAAGCCAAGAGTATTTACAGAGTTTTTATGTTTGTTTCACTGAGGACAGAGTAGAATGTCTGCTGTTTGTTCATGATTCAGGAGAAAAAATGCTTCTCAGTCTACCCTCAGGCTGTTGCTCTGATCTTGACCTTCCCAGCCTCCACAACATATAATAGTAATAAATATATTTATTTTTAAACAGTTTGTGGCCTTATTGGTATAGCAGCTCAAATGGATGGACACGATAATCCTACATTTCAACCAAATGGTTAAGAATTATTTTATAATATGCATTTCTTCCTATTTCTGTGCACTTACTTATATATGCTCTCTCTACCAGAAGTGTTTTTCTTCTCTTTTATGTTTCAAAACTTTATATTCTTTTGAATAAGTTCAATAAATAGTAGACCCTTCATGAAGAATGATAAACATATCTTCTATATTCCCCTTAATATTTGGTCATTTCCTCTCTATGCATTTGTTATGTGTTCTGCTATCCTTTAAATTGATTCCTGGAGGGCACCATTAACATATTGCAGTGAAGAGTTTGTAGCACCTAGAAAGATGCCTTTACTTGCGTGCTCATAATGAATTGTAAATAAAAGAATCAGAAACATACATATTAATTTTTGAGTAAAACTACAATAATTCTCAAACAGTTAAATGCTGGATCTTTGCTAGCTAGTACACCACCATGTACATAGAAAAGAATTGGGATAATTTTCAGTTGTTTTATTATTATTTAAATGAATAAAGCTATTAAAATAATTGTGATAAAGAAGATAAGAAAGTAGCATATATTACTACATGACACCGAAGACCTACATTTTTATAATTAATGTAAATAATTTTAAAGTATATTATAGAAGGTTATGGTAAGATTTATTTTTTAATGTAACGAGTTCTGTTGAATTTGCAAGAAATTTAAATTTAGGCTAATTACTTTCTTTTTGATGCTAAATTACTCTTTATAAATTCTATGCAATTTTGTATATAACTTTATACATATAGGCTTTTATGTGTATATATGTATATATGTATATGTGTATATATGTATACATATATGTATATAACCTCATATGCATCAGTAATTTCTTATGGTATTGTTCCTGTTTGCATAGGCAGACAAATATGAGAAATCTTAAGTATAGAAAGAAGTTCTTATCTAATAGGGATAGAAACTCATAAATTTTATAGTTCAGGGGAGCCTTTCACCCTGAACATTTGTCATGAGGATTGGACTTAGGCCTCAGTTGATCAGACATCAACTGTTCAGCCCCGAACCTTGGTTTTCTGCACCAGCACCAGGAATCAAACTTTCCCCCCACCCCCAGGGGAGGCCTTTATAAGACCCTACCACCTACTTGCTTCAGGGTAGGTTTCTGATGACAAGGAACAGCAACTGCTTGCTCTTCGGACAGGTTTCCCTGCCTCACCATCTATATGTGAAATGAAATCAGACAACATTTTATGACAGTTGGCTTTGACATAGGATCTATGCAAAAACAAAGATCCCTAATTACAGAAGCCTGACTGCGACTATCTCGAGTGAATATAACTTTTTCTGTGACCATGAAGAAAGATCTTGGTGTTGGACAATTAGTATACCCAGAGCCTATAGTAGGTCTTATGACAGTAAGCCTCATGAGTAGAGAATACCTTGAGTTTTTAGGCCAAGGGTACTTTCTTTCTAATTTCCCCAACATTTGCTGCATCTATGCAAAACAACAACAGCAAAACAAAACAAAACAAAACAAAATCTACCACACACACACTCTTTTTTAAAAACATTTATTTATATCTTCTTGATAGGGACTCCCACCTTTTTCATAGAACCTATGAACATGAAATACTTTGTTTTACCTCATATTTCTACTTCTTTCTACAAATTGAGGAAAAATAAAAAAACCATAGTGGATGGACTCACAGGCCAAGTGGTTTCAGGTACATTGGATGGAAAAAAAAAGGGTTATAACTAATTACCAAAGCCACAGTCAACAACAATAGAATAAAACAATAGAATCAAGAGACCAAAACTACAATAATCTAAACATAAAATGAATCTGTTACACTAGTAGATCAGGGGACTAAGGATGGAGGTATGGGATGCATATTGGGAAATTTGGTGGTGGGAGGTTGACACTGGTGGTGTGAATATCTCTAATTCACTAACACTATATGCCTGAAATACTACTATGAAGTGCTTGTAATGCAAAATGGTCTCAATTAAAAATTAAAAGAAAACCTCATGCTTGCATGTGAGCCCTGTGTTTTCTATTTCATTAGAGCTGTCTCATAGTTTTAAGTGTATAGATACTTTACACTCCTGTTTAGGTGTCTTATTTGATTTTTAATGTATGATGTAATTATTTCCTCCTTAGGAGACTGTGTTTCAGCAATACTTCAAGTGCTTCAATGTAACCTAGTCATTTAGTGGGCTGATAAATTGCTTCTGTTGTCAAAAAGTGCTTTATCACTGGGTCACGAGTTACATGAGAAATATGCCTTAGATTCAGATAGGTGTGGGAACAATAATATGACACTGTCATTTATTGTTTGGATCTAAATAAGAAAAAAGCATAATTATAACTATGTATTGAATTTTGAATTAAATTTTGAATAGAATTATTAATTATTTTATAGTTTTAAATTTACTTATTCTCATTTATTTTGTTATAGTTATGTAAAGAACTATAGGGTATTCTCTTAGAAAAAAAGACATTCTATATTTAGAAAACACTATTAAAAGAGAAGTTTATGGTGTTCCAATTAGAAAAGATGCTGCTATTAAAATCTAGATATGAAAGAATATAGTTCGTTCAGAAATAACTCTTGGGAATACTGAAATAATCAAGGAATACTGAAGCTGTTTTATTTTACATAGAGCTATATAAACTATGGAAAGATTTAAACTATTTATTACAATCTGATAGATTTATTTGGTACATTTAAGTGAGTTAAAAACAAACAATTTCATAGAAAGTCAGTATTTTCTATTTTCCTTAATTATTCTAATGCCCCAAATTTTATTATCTTTTAATTCTTGTAGGCTAGAAACTGGTTTGTGTAAATGATAAAATGAATGATGTGGGAGGAAAACTAACATGTTAATCATATTTGAATACTTCTATGTGTACACAGAGGCTTTCTAATTCACTAAACCACCTATAAATGATGCTGGTTACAAGTTAAATTTACAATTACTTATTTTAGAAGACTTGGCAGTTCAAATTATATTGTCTTTCACCAAGCTTTGTGGTAAGCATTTTTGATTATTAAATTTTATTTTGTACCAGAGACCAAACTCTAGAATGGAATACAGCAGGACAAACCAGTCTTGTGTGGCCAAAGTACGTAACCTAAGGCATTGGCTAGCCCCAGAGCCCAAAGAAATACCACAGTATCTTATCAGACAAACATTCCAGAAAGCTTGTGACATCCTTGAAACTTCACTAACCTTGAGATGTTTCTGTGCTCCTTATGTAAAGATGGCATGTAAAGATTACCCACAAGATGACCTCTCTAATGCAGGCTGTTCCATCCTGCCTTCACTCCATCCCCTGTAAAAACGTGCTTAAAAGAAACCTTTTGCTGATCAATAAACGGGACCTTGATAAGGCACTTTACTTGGTCTCCTTCTCTTCTTTTCCCCCATTCTTTTCAGGCTGGACCCCTCTACACCCACGAATAACCTGTCCTGCAGGCCAGGACAATTTTGGCTATTAATTTGAGTTTAATTTGGTCAAAAGATGCTACTTGATGTGATATGTATAAAACCCAAAAATGTACTGAGTGATTCAATTGTCCTAGAGCATTATCTTTCTCTTTTTTGTATTAATCACTTGTATAAAATCACTTTTATAGTAATAACCACTTAAAGTTTAATAGGATTCTATGGTTTACAATATTTTCTTTTTTTCTTTAAGAAGGAAAAAAAACTGTTCTTTGTGTAGCCTTCTGGGAAGGGACTATCAAGGCCATCAAGTTAATATTTAAGCATCAAACCTAATTAAGACTACTTTAAATCAGCTGAAGTCTAGCTCACTCAGAAATGCTTTTGCCTTAGTCTACTTGTTAGTTCTTTAGTTGCGAAGGTCACCTTTTGACAGTAACTATCCATTTCGTTTGGCTAAAGAGAAAAAGAAAGCACTATCTGTTTCAGTCACCATTATTTTGTTTAGTGATTAACTGGAGGTCAGATCAAATTTTAGAAAATAATGTTAAATAATATTTTTACATTTATTTGCGGCTAGAGGAGTTTGGGGTGATATCTGGGTGGCTGGGAATTGTAGATGGTTCAGCCTTGTGCATGGCAAGCTCCCTTCCCACCATATCATACTATTTTTCATGTTCCTCACTTATTTTGTCTATAGCATCTTTAAAAAACACTACCATTCTGGGTACCGAGAGATAACTTAGAAGTTGAAGTCCATACTTTGAAGATGGTACTTCCTGGTTTGATTGTGGCACCAGAATCCTGAGCATTCCCTGAGTAATCCCTACAAAATAGGGCCTGAGCAGCATTATATTTTTAGTCTCTTGTATTGAACTAGGTGCTTGAATGACAAAGAATGACACAAGAAATGGAAATCACAAAGAAATCACACAAAGAATTTTCCACCACAGTGGTGTAAAGCAAAATTAAAAACCTTGTATAATTTATTTTTAAAGTATTTTTGTTATATAAATTTTTTTACAATGATACTTTAAATATAAAATGTCATCTTTCTGAAATTAGTTGAATATTTCTTAATACAAACATTTCACTTGTTTAGGATTTATTAGCAAGGCGGTATAAAACATTATTAAATATAAAAAAAGAAGTATAAAAATAATATACCTCCTACCATCAGGCAAGAAAAAAATATCTTCTAGGGGCTGGAGAGATAGTACAGCAGTAGGGTGTTTGTGTTGTGCATGGCTGACTGGGGACACACCCAGGTTTGATTCTAAGTATCCCATATGATCCCCGAGCCTGGCAAAAGTGATTTCTGAATGCAGAGCCATAAGTAACCCCTGAGCACCACAGGGTTGACCAAAAAAACCAAAAACCAAAAGAAAGTTCAAGATACATAAAATGGACACGTATTTCTTTAGAATACTTGTGTTTTTTCTCTGACAGCTATAATTCTTACTAAATGTTGTCTTATACAGTGATGATTCTAACCACTTTTTATCTTCTCTTTTTGAGCTGTTTAACAAGGAATTTTGGTGGAAGAGTCCCCCAGTTTAATGCTTATGATTGAACCATGTCATGGGAATCATTGGAATTGTTCTTATGGCCCCCATATGCGCCAATAACACCACGTGGCATTGCTTCTTATTTGCATAGGCACATTAAAATGAGAAAATACTATACATACAAATAAGATCCTATCTAATAGAGATTGGAACACACAAATCTTGTAGTGCAAAGGGACCTTACACCCTGAACATTGACATAACGACCTGGCACAGACCTCAGAAGAAAGGGCATAATCCATTCTCCCCTGAACCAAGGAAGCCATCCACGAAACATCCAGGCTGGTCTATAACATCACCTGGAAGCAATCCTCTACCACAGAAGACCTACACTGCTCAGACTTCGACCTGCTCAAAAGAGACTTCCCTTAACACTGAGAAGACTTAACAACAACAACGACCTGCTTACAGGACAGGGCTCCCTGCGTTGCCCTTTGATTGTGAGGTGAAAGGAGAGGATGCTCCACATCCTGACTTCAATGTAAGATATGCAGATTCCAGGATCTTTAATACAGAAACATGATACCAACAACAGAGACTGTGTGAAAAATAAAAGTGTGTTGGCACTACAGACAATGTATTGGATTGGACGATCTAACTTGCCTGGAGCCTAGAGTTGGTCTTGTGCCAGGAAACTTCAGGGGTCTGGTCTCTTTGTACTTAGGCCAAGGTTATTTCTTTCCATGTCCCTCATATTTTGGTGGGCCTATGCAAACAACAATTGCCACTCTAACACCACTTTGACTCTAATCCTTAAAAAGAACTCACTTAAAATTTGAGGTTAACTTAAGCTAATATGCATGTATATAGAAATGTAAGAAAATACTATGCCTGTAATGTTTAAGGAGTTACGTAAGTTTTATGGCTTTAGATTGCCTTGTGTACTGTTAAGAAATATTATAATGTGTTACAATCTGGGTACTTGAGGGACAAAGTAATTGTATATGGATTCTATCTTATTTATCTTAATGTTCTTTGGCTGAAATTTCAAAGTTAAGATATCAGCAAGGGGACTTCTGAGAATTATGTTATGGGTGATTGTCCTTACCTTGTCCTCTTTCTTTGCACCCTTGTTCTCATAATAAAAAAAAAAAAAAAACCAAAAGAAAGAAAAGAAAGCTTCTACTAAATTTATTTAATTATACCTTGTTATTCTGGTCTTTTTCAGAAGATGTTTGTTATTATTTTGTACACAGTTCCTTTTTTTATATATTTTTGACCACACCCAGTAATTCTCAGGGAAGACCCCTCTTTCTGCACTCAGGAATCACTCCTGATTGTGCTCTGTGGATCATATGGGATGCCAGAAATTGAACTGAGTTAGATCACAAGACAAGCATCTTGACTTATGTACCCTAATATTTTGTAGAATATATCTCTGGCCATGATATTCTGTACAAATTCCAACATGCCATCTAAAAATTAAAAATTAATATAAAAAATTTTTGGATTAATATATATGTAGAAATATTGGTAGAATGTAGATGCAAATGTAGTTTATAATAAAAAGAAAAACAATATATTTGAACATAAGCTATGATTAGAAAGAATAAAGTCTAGAAACTTAAAAATGATCAGTCTTAAATATATTTGACTTACAGGTAGTTAAATAGTTAGAAACCAATATACTGAATATACAAAATTATTAAGTATTCAGTGACATGAACAATGCTTCAGATTTTGTCCAAAATATTTTCTTTTAGATTTTAGAGGTATAGCATCATATGCTGAGCAAATTTTATCATACTAAATAAAAATAAATTCAGTTACCTATAGCTAATGATTTTTAACATTTAATTTTTTTAAAATTTCTATAATATTTAATGTTAACATAAAAATATCTCTTGGAGTTTATGCCAAATTCTATTAATCAAAGATTAAATTAACCACATATTGGTTAATTTGATTAATACTTGGTTAATATGATTAAATAACTATATATATCCCTAGATATTTTGTTTCTATAAGCAGTATTTTCACATTGACAAGGATTAACCTTTTAATTTTTCTTTTAGATAAACCATATTATTTTAAGTATTTAAGAAAAATTTTATACTTGATTTACTGAAAAAGTGTCAACTCTAAATAGGAAAATGTTACTTTTTTATTTAATCTGTTTTTAGTGTGGAAATAAATTCAATTGAAAAAAATGTTCTTCTAAGCCCAAACTTTCATTTCTTATAAATAAGATATAGATTTATTATAGTGCAAGTGCTTCACTTGCAATAACTAAGTAGAAAGTTTCTACTCTGTGGAAGGAGGTCACAGTAAAGGTAATTTACTGACTTTGTAAAGGTAATGAACTGAGTTTGAAGTTAGTTCAATAGCTTTGGCAACTTAACTGTGACATCTTCCTGGTAGAAAATAATTAGGGTATTTAGATAAGTTATAAAAAGCTTGGAAATAGTGAGTGTTCAAAATTATATTGCTTAATTTGTCCCAAAGAAGATGAATATAAAAATGGGAAAAAGAATATATAAAGAAAAATTCATGTTTTAAACAGATGATAAATGAAATGCATGGAAAATTAAAGAAGCCATATTTTTGAATTTACAAGAGGAAATTTCCCAGAGAAATAATAATGTATATGTCAAGAAAAAAAATTAGCCAAACACCAAAATGTTGATATATTTCTGACATAAAGCTGATTTATTTTTTTGATTTGTTTATTTTAATTACTAATTGCTTAGGTGATTGATTTATGTTTTGAATCTATATGAATATTAAACATTTTCTGACAGGTTGAATAATAACCTTAAAAGCTCCAGTTCAGTAGTTACTTGGGGGGTGGTAGGAAGTAGAAGCAAATATGCTGAAAAATAAATAGGATAATAATTTCTACAAAATAATTTCTTGATTCTTATTTTTGAAAGATATCATACATTTTAATATATAATTATATTTGATTATTTTAACTAGTCTTATATAAACTTAGAGTGCTCACGATACTTGTTTAATTATCAATGTGAAGTTGATTAATTCTGTTTTCAGAATTTGACTTTCAGAAACATAAGCAAATATTTTCTTTTTTCTTTCTTTTTTTTTTTTTTTTTTTTTTTTGGTTTTTGGGCCACACCCGGCGGTGCTCAGGAGTTACTCCTGGCTGTCTGCTCAGAAATAGCTCCTGGGACACCGGGATTCGAACCAACCACCTTTGGTCCTGGATCGGCTGCTTGCAAGGCAAACGCTGCTGTGCTATCTCTCCGGGCCCAGCAAATATTTTCTGTGGTCTCATATATTCTAGTATAGATTTAGCAACATTTTAACTAATATTTTAAGCTTAGTAAATAGGGGCCACAGTGATAGTATAGTATAGTGATAGAATATGATCAAATGAGGTCTGGCTGAGTTTGATCTTTGGCACCCCATGAGGTTTCCTGAGCCCTCCAAAAATGAGTTGATTAGATTTAAATAGAGTTTAATAGTAATTGCTATACATGACCAATGGTCTCAGGTTTTTTGTTCTTGTTTTTTTTCAATTAAAAAATTGAAAAGAAATTGAAAGGAAAATAGAGCAACAGAAGTCTAGAGAGAATATATCCAGAAGAAAAATAAGAGAAGAAACATTGCTTCACTTCAGCATTATACCAATAATTAAATCATGGTAGGTGTATAAAATGTGGTAGATATATTGGCTTTAATCTATAGAACATTTATTTAATTTTTATAATATTTCAGAAACTTCGTTACACATTAATGTAAATTAGTTTATTGCCCTATATTATGGACATTGAGTCTATAAGGCTTACGTTTTCTAAAGTTATTTTTTTTAGCAAGTGGCTATATAAGAATTTGTTACTTAAAATGTATGATTGACTTGTGGTTGCAGTTGCTAATAGCCTCTTCTTTACCTTCAATTTCTTGTGTATCATATTTTTTCTTCAATTTCTTGTGCATATGTTTTATGTTAATTCTAATTTCTTGTCCAACAGTTTGTTTTGTTACATTTTTTGGTAGTTTTTAAATCAGTAAAATTATTAGAACTAAATTCACACATTTAAATATAATTTTAAAACTATAAGACAATAAGAATGTATTAGTGGAACAATGTTGTCATATTAATGTGCCATTATTTTTTTTACCATATTGTTTTGGGCATTGCTGTCCTATTTGGTCTTTCCTCCTACTTGGTAATCTCAAATCTCTAATCAGTTTAAAGATTTGTTTGGAATCATATATTTCCTTTTCTTTTGCTTATTTTATATCATCTGGAATTTATCTTTCTCCTTTTATCTTATTTCACTTAGCATAATAGATAATACATATGTGTATACCTTTTTTAGTTACTATGTTTCTGTTCTTGGTATAAGGGTGTCTAGCGCATCAAAATGTGGTTATATATTTAATATCATGAGAAACTTGCATCTAGTTTTCCGATGAGGCAGAATAATGAGCAAGTGTTCTCTTTTTTAGATCCCTATTGGTGATTATTTCTGATCTTCTTTTATAGGCTATTCTGACTGGTGTGAAATGATAATTAATTGTTTAATTTACATTTTACAAATAATCAGTGATGAGAAATATTGTTTTACTGACTGATTGCTGTTTGTTTGTGATTCTCAGCAGATATTTGTTTAGTTAAGGCTCAACTTGTGGTTGGATTTTCAGTTTTGTGATTATTTTTTCTATCTTGGACCTGATCTTTATGTTAGATATATGGTGATAAATAGTGTATACCAGTCAGGAGAATGTCTTTTGGTTTTAGTGATTGTTGTTTATTGCCATAAAATACATTTTTAATTTTTGTCCCATCAATTTATTTTGAATTTTGTTTTTCTTGTCAATCAAATTAAAGTTATTAAAGTTCTTCTTCCTTTTTTTGGGGGGGGTTTGGTTTTTGGGTTACACCTGGCAGCACCCAGGGGTTACTTCTGGCTCTATGCTCAGAAATCACTTCTGGCAGGCTTAGGGGATCATATGGGATGCCAGGATTCGAACCACTGTCCTTCTGCATGCAAGGCAAATGCCCTACCTCCATGCTATCTCTCTGGCCCATCAATCGAATTAAAGTTCTGAAGAAATTAGGGAAGCTATCAAGAATTGTTTTTCATATGTCTTCTTCTTTTTTTTAATCTTATACATTGAGACTGAACATCTAATCATTTAAACTTTTTTTAGAAGGGAGGTGGGGCTCCCAAAAATGTTCAGATTTCCAGAAAGCTACTTTTAGAAGTACTATGGAAATTCAGTAGTATTTCAGCAGTACTGAGGACAGTCAGTAATTTATCTGTTGGTATTCTGAGCTATACAGTGCTGAGGATTAAACTGAGTTCCCTATTTTATGTTATCTACCTAGTCCTTCAAATTAACCTTTTGTTGTTTGTTTGCTTTCAGCTGTATCTGAAGGTGCTCAGGGTTAACTCCTGGCTTAGCACTCAATTGTCAATTCCTTGTAGAGGACAGGAAGTGCTGAGAAATAAATCCAGGTCTGCTTTATGAAATACAAGCAAGCATCATACCTGTATTATAGAGCTACAACTTCTTGAATTAACTTTTGTACATAACATTAGTGACATAATTTTTTATTTTATATATAGCTAGCAAATTTACCCATACCATTTGTTGAAGATATTTTCCTTTCTTCACTTTATGCTTTTGGTTTTATTGTTGTGATTATTTACATGTTGAAGAGTTTCTTTCTGAGATATTCTAAAATATTTCATTTTATTGAAACCATTTTGATTTACAAAGCCCTTCATAGTTGGGTATCAGACATACACTGAATCAGGGCTTTCTGAGATCTTAATTCTGTTCCAATAGTCTGAGAGTTTGCCTTTATTTCAGCACCACCCTGTTTTGATTACAATAGTTTTAGAACTTTGTTTAAAGTTTGGGATGGGGTTTGTGATATCTTTCATTATTGCGACTCCCTGCTTCCACCCAATTCTAGAAATTCTTAGGTTATTTGGGAGGTTTTTAGGTTTTTAGTAATGTTTATATTATCCTCTTGATGATGTATGTAATTTTGATAAAGATTTCATTGAATATGTATGACTTTGATAGGATGGTCAATTTAACAAGATTAATTCAGACCCAAACTGGAATATTTAACTACTCTGTGTCTTCTCAACATATATATTTAGAGTATGCAATATCATTTAAAACATTTAGATCTTATTTTAAATTTTATTAGTAATTAATTTTGAGGGATAGCCAAGTAATGCTCGATGGGGTCACTGTAAGGTATAATTGATAATTCTCTGGGAACCAGGTGGTCCTGGGCATCTAACTATGATCTTCAAATGACAATCCTCTCATCATTAATTCTTAAAACAAATATGTGTCTCCTCCCAAATATTCTTCAATTGATCTGTATGATTGATCTATATGAGTCTTGGACAAGTATTAACCTTCTAGTCATTTGAATCTTGGCTTCTTTTTTTACTGATACCTAATGCTAAATATTGTACATAGAAAAAATGTAGATTGCATTGAACATTACATTACATGCTGCCTATGATTCTATAGTCTAAAAACAAAAACCATATAGAGTTTTAAATCACTTAAATTTTGCTTATGAGGGGTAAAAGAAAGAAAAGAATAGGTCAGTAAGAGTCTATAAAAATAAAAGTTAGTATCAACAACTAAACCTAACCAATTAAGGTCCTTAATCCTTTATTACAATGCACTATGTCTCATTATTATTTAGTGTTTTATAGTGTAATATATCAATAGGAAACAATCAATGCAAATATATTGATCAAAATGAGTTAGAATAGAACAGAAAAACCTAAACAGTATATTTCCTAAAATATTTTTTAATCTAGAGGACACTGCTTAAATTTTATTTTTATTAAACAAGTCAAATAAAATGAATTATAGAGAATTCCTTTCAGAACAAAATAAAGCGGTGTACATCAAATAACTCATCATCATTGGAGTTGTTGCATATAAAATAGTTACTACAGTAAAAGGATTCTTGTTTAATTTAGTAAAAGGCACATAGTCAATGATTTGTCAAAATTATATATATCTTAAGTAGAGAAATAGTCAAATAAACTTTATTATTCAAATAATAGTAAATCAAAACTAAGAAATCATTAAGCTCAATATGTCATTACTGTATTTTGTTAGGGTTTGAGTTAGGGTTAGTGTTAGTGATAGGATTAGTAATTAGGGTTAGCATTAGTGTTAGGGTTAGCGTTAACTTTAGGATTAGGGTTAGGGTTAGTGGTTAGGGTTAGGGATAGGGTTAAGATACAGTTAGGGTTCTTGTTTGATTAGGTTTAGGGCTAGAGTTAGGTTTTAGGTTTAGGCTTAGTGTTAGAGTTAATATTAGGGTTAGGATTAGATTCGTGTTAGGATTAGATTTACATTTAGAGTGGTTAGGGGTAGACTAGGTTTATTGTTAGAGTTAGGTTTGGGTAAGGGTTAGAAATATGGAAACGGATTCGAATTAGGATTAGGTATAGGCATAGAAGGATTAGGTTAGTGTTAGGATTAAGTTTAGGGTAACAGTTTTAGTATTAGGATTTAGTGTGTTTTCTTAGGATTATGTGTTCTTTATTTTTTATCTCCGTGTTTACAAAATTTTTATACTGGGCTGTCAGTCATAGAATTTACACCACCCTTCACCAGTGTGATCTTCCTACCACCAATATCCCATTTTTTCCTTTTCACCCAACTTCATCTGTCTCTCAGACAGGCATTCTCTTCTCTCCCCCTACTATCATTGTCATGGTAGTTGACATTGTGGTAAGTGCTTTAGCTGCACTCACAGCTCTTTGTTGCAACCTTCATGTCATGAATTGGTACTCCTAGTATTCAGTTATATTATCTCTGGAGATTATTGCTATGCTGTCTTTTATTGTTCTTATATTCTGAAAATTAAGAAGAATATTTATGTCTATCCCTCTTCCTGTGGCTAAATTCACTCAGCATAATAGTCTAACTGTTCATTCATGTACAGGGATATTTTATGACTTCATTTTCCTAATGTTTTCATAGTAATTTATTGTATAAATGTACTACAGCTTCTTTAGCCCCTCATATGTTGTTTTTGGCAAGTAGCAATCTTTTTAGCGAGATTCTGGTTATTTTAAATAGTGTGCGATAAATATAGGGATTGTAGGGGGCATCTTTATTGTGCTTTTGTGTTCCTAGAGTATATTCCTAAGAGTGATACTGTTGGATCATATGGGAGCTCAATTTCCAGCTTTTTGAGAAATATCCATATTGTTTTCCAGAAAAGCTGGACTAGACAGAATTTCTACCACCAGTGAATGATAATTCATTTGTTCCTGCATACCTGCCTGCATTAGTTGTTAATCTTTTTGATGTGTGCCACTCTGTTTGGTATGGGATGTTACCTTATTGTTTTTTTTTTATTTGTATCTTCCTGCTGGCCAGTAATGGAAGCATTTTTTTATGTGCCTTTTGACCATTGCATTTCTTTTTTGAGAAAATTTGTTCATTTCATTTTCCTATTTATTGATGTAGTTAGATATTTTTATTGTTAAGTTCTGTTTACTAACAAATATCTTCTAAAATATCTTGTATATTTTTGGTATTAGCCCCTTATCAGATGGGTTTTGGGTGAATAGTTTATCCCATTCTGTGGGTGGCCTTAGTATTGTAGTCACTGTTTCCTTTGAGGTGCAGAAACTTCTCAATTTAATGTAGTCCCATATGTATATCTGTTTGGCATTTTTGGACAGTGAGTTTCCTCCTTGAAGATACCTTTAGTATCAATGTCATGGAGTGTTTTGCCTATTTTTTCTTCTGTATATCTTATAGTTTTAGGTATTATATAAAGGTCTTTAATAAATGTGATTTGACCTTTGTTCATGGTGGTGACAAATAGAGGTCTGAGTTCACTTTTTATTTTCATGTGCTTAACCAGTTGTCCCAACCCCACTTATTGAAGAGGGAAGCTTTCCTGGCTCCACTTTGCATATTCTGCCCCTATATCAAAAATAAATTGAATTGTCTGGAGTTCATTTTCTAAATATTCAATTCAATTTATTGATCTGAGTCTCTCTATTCCAATACTATGCTGTTTTGATGACTATTGCTTTATAATAAGATGTATCTTGTTTATTTTTAATAATCTTGTTGGGAAAAGTGATGCTTCCCATCTTTTTTCCCTAAGAGTTGCTTTAGCAATTGGTGGGTGTTTATTCTTTCAAAAGTATATCAAGAGTGTTTGATCCACTTTTTAGAAGACTGTCATGGGTATCCTTGGAAGGATTGCATTAAACTTGTACAATGATTTGGGAGAGTATTGCTATTTTAATAATGATGATCCTCTCAACCCATGAGCAGGGTATATGCCTTCATTTCCTTGTATCTTCTTTTAGTAGTGGTTTTTAGTTTTCTTTGTATAGATTCTTCACTTCTTTATTTATGTTGACACTAAGGTATTTGAGTTTCTGTGGTACTATTTTAAATGGGATTATTTTTATGTCTACTTCTCTAATATTATTTCCATATAAGAAAGCCATTGATTTTTGTGTGTTAATTTTGTAGCCTGCTAGTTTGCTACATAAATTTAGTGTTTCTAGAAGCTTATATACTTAGGGTTTTCTAAATATGGTATCATGTCATCTGCAAACAGTGAAAGCTTGACTTTTTTCGTTCCTATCTTGATATGCTTGATATATATTTATTGCCTAATTGCTAAACAATTATTTCCAGTACTATGTTGAATAAAGTGGTAAGAGGGAGTAGCCTTGTCTTTGTATACTATTAGAATTTTATGTTTTCAGTTTTTCCACATTGCCATGAGCTTTTGGTAGATGGCCTTGACTCTATTGAGAGATTTTCCTTCAATTCACATCTTTTTGAGAGTTTTTATCATAAATGGGAGTTGGACCTTATAAAATGATTTCCCTGATTTTATTAATATGATCATATGTTTTTTACTTTTCTTTTTGTTGATATGGTGTAATTTATTGATTGACTTGTGTTTGCTAAACCACCCTTGCATCATCTCAGAGATGGTTTTTTGGGCCCCACCCGTTTGATGCTCAGGGGTTACTTCTGGCTAAGAGCTCAGAAATTGCCCCTGGCTTGGGGAGACCATATGGGACGCTGGGGAATAGAACCGAGGTCCTTCCTTGGCTAGCGCTTGCAAGGCAGACACCTTACCTCTAGCGCCACCTCGCTGGCTCTGGTGTTTGACTTCTTGATGAGACACTGGATCTGGTTTGCTAGGATTTTGTTGAGGATCTTTGCATCTGTGTTTATCAGGGATTTTGGTCTGTAGTTCTCTTTTTTATGGCATCTCTGTTTACTTTTGTTATCAGCATGATGTTAGCTTCTTAAATACTATTTGGGAGTTATTTCTGTTTCTTCATTTTCTTGTAAGAGCCAAAAAAGGGTTGGCAGTAGGTACTCTTAAAAGGTTCAAAAGAATTCACTAGTGAGTCCATCTGGGTCTTGAATTTTGTTTTATGGAAGAGTATTAATTACTATTTTGATTTTCTGAATAGCAATAGGTGTCTTTAGATATGCCAGATCATATTGTTTTAAACTTGAGAGGATATAGGAGTCCAAGATTTTATCCATTTCTTTCAGGTTCTCATGTTTTGTAGCATAGAGTTGCTCAAATTAATTTGATTACTATTTGTATTTCTTTAGTAAATACCCTTTTTAAATTTATATTCAGCTTATTAAGTTTCTCTCTCTCCCTTTCTTTGTCAGTTGTCTAATAGCTTGTCAATTGTTTTATTTATTTTAATCTTTTTGTTTTTTGGGTCACATGGGCAGTGCTCAGGGGTTACTCCTGGCTGTATGCTCAGAAATTGCTCCTGGCAGGCTCGGGGGACCATATGAAATGCCGGCATTCAAACCACCAACCTTCTACATGTAAGGCAAATACCTTACCTCCATACTATCTCTCTGGCCCCCAGAATTCCCTTTTCTTTTTCCTTTGGTTTTTGGGTCACACCAGGCAGCACTCAGGGGTTACTCCTGGCTCTATGCTCAGAAATTGCCCCTGGCAGTCTCGGGGGACCATATGGAATGCCGGCATTCAAACCACTGACTTTCTGCATGCAAGTCATGCCTTATCTCCATGCTATCTCTCCAGCCCCTATCTTGTTTATTTTTTCAGTGAGGCAACTATTGCTTTCTTTGATCTTTTGAATTATTTTTTGAAATTTTAATTAATGTCTGATGTAAGCTTTATTATTTCCTTCAGTCTCCTAGTATTTGTTTAGTTGATCTTTTTTCAATTTCTATAAATTGCACCATTAAATCATTTATATAGTTCCCTTCTTTCTTCCTGATGTGTACTTGCAACATTGTGTGCCTCCTGATGTGTGCTTACATTTTTCCTCTTAATATTGCTTTTTCTGTGCCCCACAATTCAAATAATTCTTGTCTTCATTTTTATTTGTTTCCAGAAATTTTTGTTTTCCTCTTTGATTCTGTCTCTGATCCACTAGCTATTTATTAGTTATTTGTTTAATTTCCAGGTGTTAATTTTTTATCTGTTCTATTTGTGATTAACTTCTAATTTTAGTGCATGATGACCTAAAATTAGTTCTGACAATTTTTAACCTCTTTATTTCATGGAGGCATGTGTATTACCCAGCATGTGGTCTGTCTTGAAGAATGGCCCATGCACATTTGAAAAGAAAGTGTACCCAGTTTTCTGGGGAAGAAAAGCCATGTTTATATATATATATATATATATATATATATATATATATATATATATATATATATGTATATATATATATATATGTATATATATGTATATATATGTTTTTGTATATGTATATATATATATAAACCCATTATTTTCCATTTCTTACTTGATAGCTTGTATATTTTTTTTATTGAGTTTTAGCTTGTTTGACCTATCAAGGCATGACAGGGCATTATTGAAGACTCCTACTGTTATTTTTTTGCTATTCATTTCTTTTTTTAGATTTACTAGCAACTGTCTTAAATATTTTGCTGGTCCTTCATTGGGTGCATATATGTGATTTTTTTTCATGATACACATATTCTTTGATTATCAAGAAGTGTCCTTCTCTGTCCTTTATTGCCTTTTAAAGTCTAAAGTCTGTGTCATCTAATTTAAGTATGGCTATATCAGCCTTTTTAGATGAGTTGTTTGCTTGATTGATTGTTATCCAACCTTTGCCTTTGAGTCTACATTTGATCTGTCTATTTAAATGTGTTTCTTGGAGGTAGAACAAAGTTAAATTCAACATTTTTATCCATTTTGCACTCTGTGTCTCTTAACTGGTGCATTTTGTCCATTAACATTGAGAAAGATTATTGTCATGGGATTAATGTCATCTTTTGTATGAAGTTGGTGTATTTATTGGTCTGCATTACCTTAAAGTAGACCTCTCAGTTAATCTTTTATGGCTAATTTTGAATCTGTAAAGTTCCTTAACTGTTGTTTATCAATGAAGCTGTCTAACTTTCCTTCAATCCTAAATGTAAGTCTGAGTAGATGAAAATCTTGGTGAAGTATTCATTTCATTGAGTTTTGTCACTATTCTCAAAACTGAATTTAGGCTTTTAGGTTTGCTTATGAGAAAAACTGCTCTAAGGATCTCCTTTGTACATAATTTCCTTTTTTGACCTTGATGCCTTGATTGCATGCACTCTTTAGCTCTTGTAATTTTTTGGCAAAAATGTCTCTATCTGTTGATTTTTTATATATTCTTTATTTCTGGGCCTATTGACTACAATGATTCTTGTGTTGTTTCTATTGAGTTTCTCACAGGCTTTCTATTTTCATATGTTTATTTTCTTTGAAGAATGTTTTCCATTGTGCGATCATTTGTTTTAAACATCTTTGTGAGCCTCTTCTGTTGTAGTTGTTATTAGTTTCATCTTCTGATTTTTGTCTTCAGCATCTCTTACTCTGTTGGTGAGGCTTAACAGAGAGCTTCTTATTTAGACTACCAAATGTTTTATCCAATATATTTTGGTTGTTTTTTCTTTTTCTATTTTCATGTCTTCTTGATTATTATCTGTGATTTGTATGGTTCAATCTTTGAGTTCCTTTAGCATCATTCAAATTTTCACTCAAAAGTCTATCAGAGAGGCTATATAGGTGCCTAGTATTTGTGGGGTCTTCAGGTCCATCATTTTCATTCTTTAAGCATAATGTTTTCTCATAGTTTCCTTTGATGTGTGTTTTTTCCTACATGTTGTGTGGTGTACATTGAATATCATATAAGTGCAGCAGTGGGACAAATCAGAGTAACTGTACTTCTTTGTTTTTGTGTCTCTGGGTTGGTGATGACTTAACCACTATTTTTTAAACAGACAAGTAGACATTATGTATAATGTTATTATACAGTATACATTAGACAGACATTGAGGTGGTCAACACATACACTCATGCACACTCATAGACAAACACTGAGGATTGATCCCTGGGTTACAGTTGAAAAAGTTGACCCAGGTGAAATGGGATAGAACATTTAAAAATATAATGCCTCCAAGAAAGATATAAAGATTTTCCTTTTTCTAGGCCAGTCATAATTGGTGAGAATAAACTTTACTGAAGAAAGGCTGGGTAAGTTGAGTTGAGGTTTTTTTAATCTCCCCTACTGCTTTGAAGAGTTGATCTCTCTCTTGTTTTTCATTTGGATTACTAAATGTCTTGGTGTTGTTCTCTTAGGGTCTATTTAGTTTGACACTCTTTTTACCTCTTGGATTTGTAGAGATAATTCTTTCCCAAGGGTGGGGAAGTTCTCTATTATTTCTCTTGCTACATGTTCTTCCCCTTTCCCATTTTCTTCCTCTTCTGAAATTCCCATAGTTAAAAGATTATATTCACTTGTCTTTGTTCATTAAGTACCTTACATTTTCTTCCAAGGTTTTGGCTCTCCTTTCTATTTGACTTCTTCATCCTAGCTGGCTTGAAATTTTTCTTCAAGAAATCCATACAACTGGAACTTAAAAATGCATATTAGCAAGCAATAGTAGAATTACACAGGTGGAGAATCACATTAAACCACATAACAACATGTTTGCTAATTCCATATTAGGCAATTTAACTACTTACCCATTGTGTAGTGGGATCTTTCTTCGTGTGCTGAGTCCCTTTTCCTTCTTGCTCGCTTCCTCCTTTTACTTTATATAAACTATGAGTCTGCTCAAAAAAGGTTGAAACTGCTCTGACCAAACCCCAGCCGTGTCTGAGTATTTGTTGGCACTATGGGAAACTTCTCTCCTCCCCTCAACCCTTCACAGAACTCTTGATTTTGAAGGTAGTGTGCCAAGTAGGTTTCTGCTCTTTCCGGTTGATCAGTGACAGCTGAAAGTCCTGCTCTGTCTGTTAATGGACCGCAGGAAGATCCCTATATGAAGCTATCCTTGAATACATTAGTTATAAATGTGAGGTTTTATACATTTAATGGGAAAGTAACATGGCAATAACTATTAAAATATAACAAATGTATCCTTCAGCTGAGTTCTATGATTTCACAGAATCTACATACTATAAATCAAAACACCATTAAGTTAAATGCAGATTGATTTTATTGCAATATCACTTCTACTTGCATTATATGATAGACCAATACAAAAATACTAAGTGTAGCCATTAAAAATCTAAAAAAAATAATAAAAGAAATACAAATGGTTAAAAGGCACATGAAAAAATGCTCCACATCACTAATCATCAGGGAGATGCAAATCAAAACAACTATGAGGTACTATCTCATGCCACAGAGATTGGCACACACCAGAAAGAATGAGAACAAGCAGTGCTGGCGGGGATGTGGAGAGAAAGGAACTCTTATTCACTGCTGGTGGGAGTGCTGTCTGGTCCAACCTTTGTGGAAAGTGATATGGAGATTTCTCCAAAAGCTGGAAGTTGAGCTCTCGTATGATTCAGCTATACCACTCCTAGAGATATATCCTAGGAACACAAAAATACAATACAAAAATCCCTTTCTCACACCTATATTTATTGCAGAACTGTTTACAATAGCCAGACTCTGGAAACAGCCTAGATGCCCCTCAGATGAATGTTTAAAGAAACTATGGTACATATATACAATGGAATATTATGCAGCCATCAGAAGAGATGAAGTCATGAAATTTTCCTATACATGGATGTATATGGAATCTATTATGCTGAGTCAAATAAGTCAGAGGAGAGAGATAAACACAGAATGGTCTCACTCATCTATGGGTCTTGAGAAAAATGAAAAACAGTTGTGTAATGATTCTCAAAGACAAAATAGAGAAGGACTAGAAGGTCCAGCTCCTGACATGAAACTTACCACAGGGTTCCTTTAGTGCAGTCACAGAAATAATTATACTGAGAATTATTATAACAAAATGTGACTGAATGAGAGAAGTAGAAAGCCTGTCTAGAGTACAGGCCTGTGTGGGTTGGGAAGGAAGGACACTTAGGATATTGGTCATGGGAATGTTGCACTGGTGAAGGATTTATATATATGCATGTATATATATATATATATTAAAAAATTAAACAAAAAGAAAAGAAAAGCTAAGGCCCCCCAATTTTTACCACAGGCTGTGTTCTTTACACTGACTGTATAGAAAGAGGAAGTACAGTATGAATTGGGGGACAAAAAATATATAAGTTTTGGGGTTGGAGCTTAAGTGTAGGCATACAGCTTGTATGCAATCAAGTTTGGTTTGGTCCCAGGCATATGTTGACCAAACATTGTTGGCTGTAGCTCAGAAGGTGCCAGAACACTTCTGTGTGTTCCTGGAAGTTCCTGAAAACCCACCAACATTTATTAATGGGTATTCTCTAGGAACCCCAGGTCCAGACCAGATTCATATTCTTGAGACCTCAGATTAAACTACTAGCATAGTTGGCTAAGAATCATTGGATTCCAGACACCTTGAGTATTGCTTGAGACAATTCTGTCTGCTCTTTGGTTAGCCTTGGATCCGTGCTCAAATGCACTTTCAGTGCTTGGTGCACCATAGGTAGTGCCAGGCTAGAACAAATGGGCTACAAGGTAAGCACTTTAATCTTTGTGCTTTCTCTGACTCCATGACTCTTTAAAATAAGGACATGATTATAATTTTTAAAGTGATTACATTTTCCATTTTCGGAGACTATATGATTTTTGCAAAGTGTGTATGTAACTCAGCTCAATATATCTCGTGTGTGTGTGTGTGTGTGTGTGTGTGTGTGTGTGTGTGTGTGTGTGTAGGGAGAGGGAGAGAGAAGAGAGGAGAGAGGAGAGAGTACGAGATAGTCAGGAGAGGAGAGAAGAGAAAGAGGAGAGGAGAGAGAAGAGGGAGGTGAGGGGAAGATGAGAGGAAAGAGGAGAGGAGAAAGAGAAAAGAGGAGAGAAAGAGGAGAGAAGAGGAAAGAGAGGAGGAGAGAAAAGGAGAGAAGAGAGGACAGGAGAAAGAGGAAAGAGGAAAGGAGAGAGGAGAGACAGACAGACAGACAGACTTGAGACTTTAGGGTAGAAAATTGAACTGCGAAAGAAACTTCTTTCTCACTTCATTTTCAACAAACGGAAGAAAACAAAGCCTCATCGGCAAAAACAAAGCAACTTAACTGAAGCCAATTTCTTGCTTGTCATCCACCCACCCCAAGATCCGCTGCCCCTGGAGTCTAGGGTGCGGAAACAATGCCGTCACCCTGGTAACCTGGGAGGGCGCTGTGTCCTGACCACCTGCAGAGAAGCGGGCAGGGGCCAAAGGCACCCCAAGCTCTCGCGAGAGCCAAGTGATCAAGTGGCTTCAGCGTCCTCGCGGTTGCCTTAGGGACGCGGTGGGCCTCTAGGGGCCCGGACCCCGCTTGGGAGGATGGCTGCTCAGCAGGGGCTGCGCTCTACGGACCTGCGGGTCCTGGAAGACGCGCTGGGCATTGGTCTCACGACGTCCGGGGACACGGTGGACTCGCTCTCCGCCGACGGAGCCTATTATCTGGAGCGTATCCTTCCGTCCCGCCGCTGCGTGTCTGGATCCTGAATTTGGGGACTTTCCAAGTTTCCTCTTTCTATTGGGAGACCCTCGGCTGCCTAGCAGCTTACAGGGTTTCTTTTGGTAGTATCAATTATATTCCTTATTTGGCTTTTTAACCCCCCCTTTTTTTTTAAATATCTCATGAATCTTTGGAGGGGAAGTTTCCTGTTCAAGTGACCTGGCAAAGAAATTTCATCCTCTGAGCAATATTTTTTTAAATTTACACAATCAACCTCCAAGTCTTCAGAAAATTTCAGAATTAGTGCAGAAGGGAAAAAGTGCTTTGGGGTTTGGGGGCTTTTATTCTGTTCAGAATAAGCTAACTAGAGATTCTCAAACTCCCTCATGGTACTTACTTGAGTCACCTGGAGAGCTTTTGACATTCCTCAGGTCAGGCCATGTCAGGTTTATTTTATAGATAAATTATATCCAGTAATATTTCACTTTTAGAATCAGAAAAATATACATCAAGCAAGACCTTATCTATCTTGAGTAAGATTATTTTTTACCCTTGAGAATGAATTTGGCATATTACTGTGCATTAAAAGACTCCTGAAATGTAGTTCTATGATTAATATTGGAAGAATATAAGCCCTTTAACAAATATTGTTGGGAAGTTAATGGTGGGACTGCAGTATAGTGCAACTTTCAGTTGGAAAATTGGTTTATCTTAAAATATGATCAATAGAAATTGGAATAAAGAAGGCTAAAGGGATTTGGAGGGAAGAGACCATGGGATCACAGTGTCAGCATCTTGACACACTGGTGAAGGGATTGATGTGGCAACTCTACTACTATAAAACAATTTCATTACAATTCTACACTCATACATGAAAGAAAAAGAAAACCAGTTTATTTAGTTTGCAAGGATATCACTGAGTCGCTTCTGTAAAATGTAGAGCTACTTGAAGAAAAGTAAAATTCTGTCTTGGAAAAAGTTCTCCTAGTAATGCATTTTTAATGATAACTTTTCAAGATAGTATTAAGTTTGTGACTGATCTCTATCCCATCTCTGACTACTATTTTGTTTATTCAACTAAAAGATATTAGGGTATAACAACTAAATATTTATTTTAATTTCTCTATATCTTATTTATTAATTAATTTCTTTATTTATTGGTTTTTGGGCCACACCTAGTTATCTTAAACCATAAGGTTTATGCTCAGGGATCACTCCTGCCAGGCTTTGGGAACCATATGTGTTGCCTAGAATTTAACCCAGTTTGGTCTAGTGCAAGCCAAGTTCCCCACCCATTGTACTATTGCTCTGGCTTTTAAATTTTACCACATTTAATGTTCAGGTAAGAGGTTTAGTCATGGGAGAGTCTTTAACTCCTTGTTAAAATGAAGTTTGAGGATTACTTTAGAATGGCAATTATTCCTGTATCCCTGGGCACTCTTAGCATGCATAATTAAGAGTTGACTGTACAATGTTATTTGACATTGTTTCTTAAGGCAATTATAATAGTTGCTGAAGTGAGACTTTCTTAGGTTTAAAATCTTTAGCAGTCAGGTAATTTAATTGAGCTATTGCAGTAGATAAATAAAAGTTTTAATATGCTCATGAATCAAAAATGTGATGTTCTTTATTTTTCACTGTACTTAATCACGTCTAATCAACTGCATTGGGCCTAGGTTTCCCTTAATTATGACTAAGCAAATGCTATTAGAATACTAGACAATAAGCTATCAATAGTGAGCAAGACTTTAAATGAGGTTGATTGCATTTTCTAGGGCTGTGGGGGTAGGTCAAACCCCTTGTTGATGGTCTCCAAGTCAAAGAATGATTCCCAAAAAGATAAATTGAATCCCATCCTTCCGTCCCCCCTTTTGGGGGAGACTTTGATAATAATGTCCGGAGTAAATAATCAACGAATGCAAAAGAATAGGGGACCAAAGGTTCAGCAAAGAAAGTCTTTTGTCAGTTGCAGCCAGCTCCAAAAGGCAAACCGAACCAGCAGTCAGTTCTGGCAAAAGACCTCCCTATGCCTCCCCAACAAGCTTTTTATTTCATTCCTTAATCACCCCCACCTGGAAGATCCAGGTGGGATGACAGGCAAAAACAATATTACAACAATTACTCAACATAGGGCCTACTTTTTTTTTCTTTTTTTTTGGTTGTTTGGTCACACCCTCACAGTGACACTCAGGGGTTACTCCTGGCTATGTGCTCAGAAATCACTCCTGAGTGGTAGCGCAAGTAATAAGGAGTCTGCTTAGCCCGCGATAGCATAGGACTGACCATGGTTTGATCCCCTAGCATCCCACATGGTCCCCCAAGCCAGGAACAATTTCTGCATGCATAGCCAGGAGTAACCCCTGACCATCACTGGGCATGGCCCAAAAACCAAAAAAGAAAATACAAAAAGAAAAACGCTCCTGATTTGGGCGACCATATGGGACACTGAGGGATCTAACCAAGGTCTGTTCTAGGCTACCATGCACAAGGCAGACAGATGCCTTAAATGCTTGTGCTACTGCTCTAGCCCCTAACTTCTTAAACTGTGTGTTGTGACCCCACAATTAATCACAGTATTGAATATGTGAAAACAATTGACAATAGTAAGATATTTATGAATAAAGAATAACTAGAAAATAATTTAGAATCAAGTGTTTAATGATGCATTTTTGTTAATGCTCATTTGTGTTGTATTTCTCTGAACAAAAGGGGTCATGCATAGAAAATTTTAAGTAACCCTGTTTTTTCTAGGAGATGACCCTGTTTTATGCTCTTAAACCTTTCAAGCATAAAGGACATGCACAGACAACAGTGGCCCAACCAAAAATAAAATCAGAATCCAACATAAAGGCAAGAATAGCCTAATAAAGACTCCATGTTCCTCATTTCTTAAAAAAAAGATTGATTTTCTGTGTTCTACAATAAATAATAATGATTTGCTGACCACATAATTTCAACACTAGTTTAAGCATTTTCCTTTCCAGGGACTCTAACTTCCTGCACTCTGAAATCCCACTCCTCCAACTCAGTGTGTGGATTACTTCTCTCATTGTCTTTGCATCTTTTCAGTTTCCTTGCTTTGTATCTTTAAGTCTCACATAAATAGGAGATGATTCTCTATCATTTTTCTTTTGACGACTTAACTCAGCATGATATACTTTATTTCCATTCATGTTTCTGCAAATTGCATAACTTTGTTCTTTCTACAAAAGTATGAAAATCTATCTAAAATAAAAGATAACTTTGGTAGACATAGCAATACCACTTATTGGCATCTAATCTCTCCCCAAATAACATAAATTCAGTAGAATATTTACACACCACTTTGTGAAATAGCTGAGATATGGAAATAATCCAAATATCCATATTTTTATGATAGTTTTTATTCAGGAAAATTAATTCATACATTATAACCACCTACATATTGAAATGTGTTGACTGTTTCTATTCAGAAGAACATAGCATCTTTGATATTATGTTTTGAACTTCTGAATTGGTTGAGATGACATAATTGACATAGTTTTTATCTTACTGAAATTTTGTCAGAAATCTACAAAAACTAGTTATAGACTATAATATCTCTTATGGAAAATACTTTGTAAGAAAGGTATTTGCTGATTTGTAAACTATCAAGTCTAGATTTTAAAAAAGCACTTTCAAATTTTATAAAGAATATTGACTGACACTTGTGATAGATTCTCTCAGAAATCAAAGCAACCTGAGATAATTTTCTTTTGTAGTGCTCAGTGAGTGGCTTCCTGTTCATGTTTGACTGAGGACTGGTGGGAATGAATAGCTCAATTCCAAGGGGAGATGCAGGCTGGAATAAATTACATGGAAAAAGTTTAGTGGCTTTATTGATTCTATTACTCTCATTTTAACTAAGACTTTGTTCAAAGAAGTATAATGGGAGACAAGGAAAGCCTCCAGGAAAGTGGAGGCTCAGAGTACTGATTATGTTATGCATCCTATTTGGCAATAATTTTCTGCCTTTCTATATTTTGACTATTATTTCATTTCTCTAAGACATTTTGATTCCAAGAATTTAACTGCTTATATCTTCACTTGAAGGTCTTTGTCCACAGAAAAGGCCTCTTCAACCTTCAACAGTAGAGTTAAGGGTTATACGTTTAAGCCAATTCTTTGAACCTAATCAACTCTAGATGTTGTCCCAATGTCAACTATTACAGGAAATGCAAAATTAAGGATTCCAAACCCTATGTATGATCTTCAATCATATCTAAGATGCATGCTTGTTTAAAGCAACATCTTTGTCCCAGTTTTTCAGTGTAATAGCAATGTTCACCTAATTATAATTAAAAAGAGAAATGTTGTCATGTTGTATTTGTAACAAGGGACATATTGTTAAAGCAAGAATGGTGTTTTACAAGTGTGGAAGTCATAGAATATTTGAAGGAAAAAATATGTTCTGTGTCTTCTATTCCAGTGCTCTTAAAATTTTTCCACTTGGAAAAGTTTTAGCCAATTTTTTATGTGATGCTGGGTATACATGCTTATAAAACAAGCATAGAAATTAAGTATTTACTAATCATATGTCATCAATTTATTTTAAGAACACCCCACACTAGGTTGTGGCACAGTGTTCACTGTTTAATTGCAAGGTTGTGATCTAGAGGTTTATGAGCACTGGCCAGTATATCACTGTGGATACATAGATATATGTAAAGCAGATTGAAACCTACTGGTCTACTATAGTAACTATTAACTGTTGGTCTGTGAACCAGTGCTCAGGCAGGTGCTGATCCTCAGATTTTAAAAAAATGTTGAAAACCAATGCACTAATGCTATGGTTCTTGAAGCTGAGCACATTCAAGTTAACTGGATAGTCATTAAAAATAATGAAACCTGGGTTCTACTCTCAGAGATTATTTGTCATGGCTGTGCTCTGCCTTGACTCCATGTTATTAGGCATGTTGAAATGGCATGTTGAAATGACATGCTATTAGGCATGTTGAAATTAAAAAATTTCAAATTAGGTAATTCAAATAAAAAGGGACATTGGAAAATGTCTGCTCTATTATGACACAATCTAATGGGCATGTGATCCACCTAGGGATCTTAAATAAATATTGCAATTCAAAAAGACCAGGTCAATGCTGAGATTATTGCTAACAAGCACACAGCTGCTGCTGGTCTGTTGGCTATAATTGGAGCAGCAAGATAGCCCAAAATTTCTAAACCTCAAACTTTTATGTTTTTAGATAGAGGTACAATGTCAAGAACTTCAGTCTATTAATATCCTGGCTTAAAAATGGGAGAATTGTACATTACTATGAGAAAGCATGTGACTTACATGATGAAAGGATTATTTTACAGCATCTGAGGTAGAAGGTGTGCCTAGCTATCTAGGCAGAGATGGTCAATAAATTTTTACTCTTGGCAATTCTGTTGAATTGTTAATAGCAGCCTGGCATGTGTTACTAACAAGAATTCTGGGATCTCATGAAGATTTGGTGGTAACTGCTGAAGGAAACAAACAACAATAAGGAAAGTGGAAGCAAATGTGTCAGTAATTTGCTATCTTTGGTCTGTTCTATTAAGTTTTAACTTCCTTTATTTCAGATGGCATTGTTAAGAAAGAATATGACTGTGATGCTTGCCATTTAACTGTACTTTTATTTTTTAATTAAGTAAATAAAGTTTTGGTAATGGAGGATTCAGGCTAGATTTAAGATTGCTTCTGGGAATAATTTTGTCCTACAGTGATGGCAAAGATTACAAAGTAATTCCTGTCTATAGTAACTTTGGGAAATCATGTGAAATATAATTAGCTATATGTTTCATTTCAGTTCTTTATTAAGAACTCTGCTTCTGGAGTGATAACTACCTACACATGCAGTCATGGAAGAAACCAGTGTATGAATTTTTTTTTGTGTTGTTCATGTATGGAAATCTTTTTTTGTTTTCTGGTTATTGTCCATTCACAAAAATGTTTGTGAACCTATTACCATTAGCTCTGCTTCATTTGGCTGCCTAAATGAGTCTTTGAGGCTTCTTGGTCTTATATACTTTGTAGTTCTATGTTGGATTGAAGGTATCAGTTTTATTGTGCATGTCTTTTGGCCTCTTTTCTAGTAGGGTCAACAAGGTGAGACTATCTAGTGCAAAAGCTAACATTAAGTTCTTCTGTTATACCAGGCATATAATCCTGGCTATGTAAAATCGCAAATATTATTATATTTCTTCCAGAACAAGTAGAGATCTGGAGAAGTGGGGCTCTTGATCTGAGTCTAAGTTGAGACTCTTGGAAGAGTCCTGGAAGTGTCCTGGAAGTGTGTCATGCTTTTCATCTATGTCAGCTAGCCAGTGAGAAAGGGAAACCCCAGACAGAACCCTGGATAGGCACAAACTAGAAACCCAGCACTGCATGAGGTGTCAAATCAGTCTCAAGCATACAGAGAAGTCAGAATAGAAAGGAATAGATAGAAAAGAAAATTGAATTTTGGAATGGAAGTTTAATGATCTTTGAAGGAGTACTAGGTTGATGAGAAGGAAGTTTTAAAAGAGTTTGGAGTCACCTTGACATTAATGCCTTTTAAGCCAGAAAAATTGATACTACAAAAATAACTACCAGTATGGAATGTATGGAAAATTCTGAGTTATTTAAATGACCTGATTTAGTTCTTTTTAATATTACACTCATAATTTGGAAAACATAGGTGAGAGTTTGTTACTCTAGGGTTTTTAGAAAAGTTTTTAAATTTTATCGGATAATGGCAAAAATAAATGTACTAGAAATTTGGTGATACTTGTGTTTAAAAACTCATTTTGCTTTTCAAAGTTCATTAATTTAGAGGTAAATCTCTAAACTTTTTTGACAGAATTTCCTCCTTTCTTTACATAAAGGATGATATCTCTGCCATCCAATCTCACAGAATTTTGAGAATATGTAAGATTATGATCTGTGTGACAATACATTTTAAAATTCATAAATTGTTATTTTCCTCTTAATATTTTTATTGTGGAGAGAGTATATTACAGATGATAAGAGTACATTTACTTAAAAATTTACTAGATTCTTGGTGTTGGCAAGATAGTACAGCAGGTAAGATGGCTTTGCATGTGGCTGGCCAAGATGCTTTTCCTAACATTTTATATGGTTCCCTGAGCACACCAGATTCATTCATCAGTGGAAAGCTAGAAATAACCCTTGAGCAACAGTGTGAGTATGCCCCCCACCATGATACTATATTTTTTGTGCCTTCAAAGTGGTAGGATACATGCTGTAGATTTAATCCCCAACACCATCTGGTTCTCTCAGCAACAACAGGCCATTAGATCTGAGCAGCACTTTATTGCTGGTTGGGGCACTGAAACTTCAGCCCGGATCTACCTGTTGCATATAGTTGGGCTGCAGTTTTCTGGGGTTGGCTGCCGATCCTCAAGAACTGGTTGGAGTACTACTATTAAAAACATAAAAGGTGGTACCTAGAACACTGTCTAAGCACACCACTTTTATTTTTCTTTACATAATTTTTAGTTGGCATATTTACTTATTTCATAGCTGTAAAATATGTTTCTTTTTCTACAATTATGTTATCTGCTTGGCTTATTTATGATTTTAAAGTCTATCTAGGTATTCACCTAGATAAATTTATTTATAAATTTATTTCTTTGAGAAACTTATTGTTTTCTAAGAAGTGAGAGGGATGACATTGTTTTTCTGGAAACTTAAAGACAAGTGACTGCTTACAAAATCTGCCTCGAGTGGCTGTTTTAAAGAAAGAAGAGAGGGGCCAGAGAGATTGCATGGAGGTAAAACATTTGCCTTGTATGCAGAAGGTCGGTGGTTCGAATCCCGGCATCTCATATGGTCCTCTAAGCCTGCCAGGAGCTATTTCTGAGTATAGAACCAGGAGTAACCTCTGAGTGCTGCCGGGTGTGGACCACCCCCCCCAAAAAAAAAATAAAAAAAATAAAGAAAGAGCAGAGTTTTCTATAAAAATGAGGTGACTTCTTATAGCCAAACTCCATGAAGTTTTGTTTTCTTAGTGAAGATATGACAGTAAAAGAGGAAGAGTTAGACTATTTTTCTGCACTTATTTTAGAATATGAGGTTTAAGACCTTGACAAAGTTATGAGATTTCTTTAGCTGCACTCTTCCCTTTGTTTTTAGAGCAGGGAAAATATCAAGAGCTTGTTTATCCTTTACTTTTTATTAGTAAGACTTTAAACTCTTTAAATGTTAACTCTCTTAATATTTTTGAAACTCTATTAGCTAGTCTAGTAAGTAGCTTTCAAAATGATGGTCGCTGATCTCCAGTTGCTACTCAATTGTATATTTCTTTCACATATTTCAAGGGAATAAACTGTGCGATTCATAGGTGATTGAATAAATGATGATGTGACTTCTGAGACCTTGAATAAAAGATGCTATAGTGGGGCCAGAGAGATAGCATAGTGAGTAGAATGTTTGCCTTGTATGAGGTTGACCTAGGTTTGATCCCAGGCATCCTATATGATTCCCTGAGCCTTCCAGGAGTGAATGCAGAGCCAGGAGTAATTCCTGAGCACCACTACGTGGTGTCCAAAACCCAAATAAATAAGTAAATAATTTAAAAAAAAGATGCTGGTGCTATGGTTTCCACTGTGACTCCAAACATTATACTCTTCCAACTAAATTCCAATTGAATTTTGATAAGTTTGTTAATATTGCTATTTAAAAATTCAGATATTTTAAAACTTAAAAGTGAGGTTCTAATATGAGAAATTGCTTAAAATTTGGAGTGACTTTATAATCAAACTTTGAATCATTGTTGGGAGTATTTTGTGTTGGTTGTAAATGAAAAGCTGAAATGCTTTACCTACTTTCTAGAAGCCTGATGATTTTTAAGGATGTTGAAAAGTTCATTCATAATAGATTACTACTTATATTAGTAACTATATATACATATATAGATGAGTTTAAGATTATGGTTATAGGGTTGTTAAATCCATTCTTAATCATTTTGAGCATAAATTATTTTTATTATTAGGAAATGTCCAAGTCAGTAAAATATAGGCCTATTGATAAGCATCTGGTTTCTGAGGATTGGGCATAACTAAACTTGCTTAAACTTTTCCCCAGTGATGAGAGCAGTGAAGAGTTAGTGCTCATGATGGAGCAGCACAATAATTCTTTTCCTGTATTTTAGAGATTTAATATGGTATGAAGGACTATTGACAAATATGTAAAATGTTAACTCAAACCCATGTATGGAGTAGTGGGTGATTACAGTGAAACCTGAACTTCCAAGACTGATTTTCCACTCTATGTCCTACATATGTAAAGTTGCCTTTCAGTCAGATCTACTAAAATGGAGTAATAATATATCCAGCCTTGTGCCTTATTTATTTATTTTTTTTGTGAGGGGTGGTGAGGGTTTGGTGACATGCTATGCTTGAGGGAACATATTCAGTGCTGGGGTTCCAACCTAGTTTTGCTGCATACAAGGTGAGAATTATATTTGTTGTACTATTTCTCTGGCCTGATCATTATGAATTACTTTATTGTTATTGCTACCGTTTATATTTTCTTAAAACTGATTCTATCTTTTATGATAAGATAATTGACTTTTTAAATTGTGATATCTAAGGAAAGTGAGATTAGCAAACTTACATTGATCAAAACACTGAAATTTGTATTTTAGTCATATTTAAAATTTGCATGGTTTTGTTCATTATAAGTAGTATGGAAATATTGTTTTAAAAATGTAGCGGTGTTAGGAGCGGTGGCTCAAGCAGTAAGGCATCTGCTTTGCCCAGGCTAGCCTAGGAGGGACCGTGGTTTGGTCCCCCTGGCACCCCATATGGTCCCCAAGCCAGGAGTGATTTCTGAAAGCTTAGCCAGGAGTTACCCCAATCGTTACAGGGTGTGACTCTCCAAAACAAAACAAATAAACAAACAAAACAAAAACCAAAAAAATGTAGTGTTGGGACCAGAGGAATGTATAGCAGGCAAAGTGCTTGCCATGTAAACAGATTACCTAGGTTTGATCTGGCATGGATAGTTACTGAGGCTGTCAGGTGTGATTCCTAGTGACTCAAGGATCAAACCTGAGATAGACAGGTGTGGCCCAAAACCCAAATGACAAACTGACTATTGTAGTTTTCTTATTCATCATTTTTCAGTCTTCTTATTTGTATTATATGATACTGTGGTCATCTTAAAAATTTAGAATTATTTATAAATAATTAACTTAATATGACAGTAATAAATTAATTTTAAAGTTTGGTTTGAGCCCAGATTTTATATATATATATATATATATATATATTTATCAACTTGGTGAGTTGATTACTGCACTTTAATATTAAATAAAAGTTAAATCAATCATTTTATTCTATATATAGCAAGGTTATACCTTGACAAGATATTCAGAGGTAACCATAACTGAAACATCTGAAGATGACTATGAATATGAAGAGGTAATTTGTTATTTAGAATATTTCTATTGCAATTTCATCACCATTATTTTTGTAAAATATTTATTTTACTTTTCTGTTTTTCTCCTAAGAGATACTTGTTTTCAATTGAATTTAGAAATCATTTGGTTAAAGTGAGATGCAGTAACTCTAAGAGTTACTTTTGGTTAACCTATCAATTTCTGTTGGTTTTTCTCACAATTGTTCTTTGGAGTCAATTCTTTTACCTTGCTCTGTTGCTATCTACAGCTTGATATCTCTGGTTAGCACTCTCTGTCATCAGTTTGTGCTTTCCAGGATCTCAGTTTACCACTGCCTGAATAGATCTAAAATTCTTTGCTTGCTTCTTGTTTAACCATACTTTGAGTGTAGTTTATCAAGCCTTTAACTCACACTTCTTACAGGATCCATAATTATATCTGGGCCTTCTAACAATAGGGGTATTTTAGGTGAATGAAACTCTAGAGTGGTCATAGAGTTGGGAGGCTGTCTTACACTTGGCTCACTCAAGCTTGATCCCTGGCACACACATAGTTCCCCAAATATTGCCAGGAGTGATCTCAGAGCAAGTGTGGCCCCAATACAACCCCAACTTTCTAAAAAACCAGAATGGAATATCGTAGAATCAGTCCTGGAAATTCGTGGCTGAAAGAAGCAAGAGCTAAGGCATAAATGATAAACGTTAAATTATCACATGTGAAATGGAGATCATTTTAATACATTATACAGAAAATTAGTGAAAGGCATATTATTGCATATGAAAGGAAGATAATTTTAATCTATACCACAGGAGCTGGCAAATTTCAAGGACTTAAAATGTGACTAGTTCACATTTGAAACATGCAATAAATGTTAAATATCAGTACTGTCAAAATTAGACTAATGCATTCTTCCAGTATCTGAATGCTCATTCAGGCAGTAAGTTTTATGTAGTTTATTACATAGATAATAAATTTGCTTTTGTAAGTAATTTTTAGAATGTAATAGAGGGAAAAATCTGCAATAAATGAGAATGGTAGCATTTAGTGGCCTAACTCTTGTTTTTAAAGCAAGTTGATAGATAAATTATATGTAAGCAAATATAACTATATTTGTTATAATAGATAAAAGCAGTTGCCATAAGCTTATTTGAGTTTATCACAATTCATATTGAATGACGTTTTTAAGAAAGCCACAACTTCTAAAGTTAGCCACTTCAATAACTATTTTTTAAATTACGTATCTTACCTCAAGTAAACTTACCTGATTTTGGTGAGATATATACTTCGAAATTGAAGTAAAATACTTGTACATTTCTACTCACTCTTTTCATTCTCTGTAATTTAGATACCAGATGACAATTTTAGCGTTCCAGAAGGTGATGAAGATTTGATAAAAGCAGTTCAGTTGGTTCAAGAGAAGGTTACAGATACTCACATTTTGGTAAGAATTTTGAACATAACTATAATCTACAGTTTAGCATTAAAATTTTTGTATCTAAAAGTCATTTAAGAGGCCTCTGGAGTGATAGCACTCTACATAAGGTGTATGCCTCACACACAGCTGACTCAGATTTGATCTTTGGCATCCGTGTGGTTTTCTGAACACTGCAGCAATAATTTTTGTGCATTTCTTGGAAAAAATAAATAGAAAAAATTTATTTAAGCTTCAAATACTCCACTTTATTAGTTGCAGCACTATCACCTGCATTGTCATTTTAATTTTGTATGTATCATCAGACTTTCACCTAAAAAACTAGTTTTTTTTTTTTTTTTGCTTTCTTTGATTGATATTATCAACATCACAGTTATTCTTGCATGGCTTTGCAATAAATGACACTTGATTTCAGAATTCTGTTTAATCTCATTAAAGATTTAATAATACATTTTCAAATACTTATATATTTGATATAGAGATTTTTCACTGTTTTGTAAGATCCTATATCATTTTATATATATTTTGTTAGATGTTTTGGGCCACACCTGGTGATGCTCAGGGTTTACTCTTGGCTATGCGCTCAGAAATTACTCCTGGCATGGTGGACCAAATGGGATGCCAGCGATCAAAACAAGGTCCTTTTTGCAGTGAAAATGCCCTGCAGCTGCAGTATGGCTCTGCCCCCTATATGATTTTTTAATGAAAAATATTATTTTACAGGGAATACTTAATAAGCTACATATACATTCCTTTTTAAAACTTTGTTGGTTTTGAGTCACACCCAGTGGTGCTCAGAGCTTACACTTGGCTCTGAGCTTAGGGATAACTCTTGACAGACATGGGGACCCTATGGAATTCTGGAGATCAAACTTAGTTGACCACATGCCATACAAGTGTCCTAAACCTTATATTATCTCTCCAGCCTCCATTAAAATAACTTTTAAAAACATGATATGAACTCTGGAAAATATTTTAGTTAATATAATCATGATATTTCCTCATGGCCTTTGTACTTACTAAAGCTATATCTGAAACATGACTTACTGTGCTTTTTCTCATATATCTCTGGTGCCACATTTTTTGTGTGATCTTTCATCATCCTGCATATATAGAAGTCCAGTGCCACAATCTGAATTTTCTTAGCTTTGCTTTCCTCTACTTTTTTCCTTGATATTTCCCTTAGTAATAGTAGTCTTTCTATAAATATACATAAATATCTATCTCTCCATATATATAATTTATTTTTATTAGTTCAATTCCTAACTCAATGAATTCAATCTCATTTTTGGTCTTATATATACTACTTTTATAGCTGAGTGCCAAGTTTTTTGTTTTCCACATGGCCTTGATTAATATAATGCTTGGAATATGATATTTCAGGAAAGCAGTTGAAATTAATGAATGAATGAATATTTTAAGGTCTTCCTTATACTCTGATGAAGTTCCAATGTTTTCAAAACAAATAATTGCATATTTAAATTTTCAGGAGCAGAAAACAGTTCTTCCTTCAAAGTATCAAGTACCTGAAGTTATAGAAGACTTTCTCTGCAATTTCCTGATAAAAATGGGAATGACTAGAACTCTTGATTGCTTTCAGTCTGAATGGTAAACACTTATGTAAATAAATGATTCTCTCAAAATGCTGACATTATTTAATAGTTATACTATTAACCATTTTAAAAATACTATGACATAATCTTTTGTTTGGTTTTGGGTTTTTTTTTGGGTCACACCTGGCAGCACTCAGGGGCTACTCCTGACTCTATGCTCAGAAATGGCTCCTGATAGGCTCAGGGACCATATGGGATCCTGGGATTCGAACCACTGACCTTCTGCATGCAAGGCAAATGCCTTACCTCCAGCTATCTCTCAGCCCTGACATACTCTTTCCTAAATAGTCTGTCCTTACTTTTGTGATCACAGTAAACACCCACCCACCCCACAGATATACATACAATCCATTTTTAATTTTAATTTAAATAATTAAATATTTTATTTTGAATATTTATTTATTAAAGAAACTACCTGATATATTACCACTTAGGCCTCAATATTGATATTGAAATTGATGTTCTTTTATTATTTGATAGCTTTTAAAATATCATTAAAATAATATTTGTATATAGTAACTATGAAGTTAGAAAGTTATTTCTAATTGGATTTCAGGGATACATGTTTCAACATTCAACATCAGTACTTTCAGCAATATCTGCTTCCCTCCACCAATGTTTTCAATCCAGCCTCCATTTGACTCCCACCAGTCTATTTCTACAAGAGGCTTTATTTTTAATCTAAATTTTTGCTTTGTGTTTTACAGTACTGTTCCTGCATAATACATCACTACCATTCAGCACCTTTTTCATTCCAGAATGAATACTTGTTTTCCCCTCATCCCTATCAGGTCTATCATACCCTCAATTGAATACGACTAGGCTGTAAGCAAGGATGCAGTCATGTAATTTTCTAATAAATGAAAGAACTTGGAGAATACCATGCCAAGTTGACTCTGCTTTCAAATATTCAAGAACATGGCGTACCTCCAAAATTTATATAAAACTGTTGCGTTACATACTTTATTAGTGCCTTTTACATAAGTATCAGAGGCATTATTTTATGTATTAAGGAACTCTAGGAGCAGTACTGATTCTCTTGTTTTATTTACAGTGTAATGACCTACATTTACTTATTCATATAATTTATGAACTCTTTTTTTATAAATATTTCTTCATTTAGAAGTGGGTTTATATTTTTAAATGAAATTTCAAAATAAGAATATTTTGTTACAATTAAAAATTTAAATAGCTTGTTTTATTAATTTATTTTGGACCACACTCAGCGGCCATCAGGGGTTACTCCTGGCTAAGCACTTAGAAATCATTCCTGTCAGGCTCTGGGGACCATTTTGGATCCTGGGAATTGAACCCAGGTTTGTCTGGAGTTGGCTGCTTCCTAGGCAAATACCCTACCACTGTGCTATCAATCAGACCCCAGTTTTTTTGTTTGTTTCTTTAATATTGCTTTGTAGAATCAAATGAATGATTTGTACTAATCTTTTTCAGCTCTACTATATTTTTCATCTAAAACACTCTAATTTACCAGTGATAAGGAATCCAACAACTTGTCTGGGCTGGGAATATTTAGAAAACTTCTCTAATTCTGAACACATGGAAGAAAACTGATAATATGATACTACTGTTTGTCAGTCAAGTACATTCTATGACTTGAGTATCATCATGAAGAAAAAAATAATCTATACTGGAAGCTGGAGTGATAATACAGTGGGTAGAATGCTTGCTTTGTATTCAGCTGTCCCAGGTTTTGTTCCCTTCTTTGCTATATGGTACATGGAACTTCTCTAGATCAATCCCTGAGTACAAAGCCAGGAATAAACTCCGAGAACATCTGGGTGTGGCCCAATAGCCAAATAAAAAAATATACTAATATGTTATGGTTTATAAATATATGTAGACAAAATTTATGAAATTCTATGTACTTTGTACTGAAAAGCATGTATTTTCTCATTTTCATATAATTCTAAATAGTTGATAGGTCAATGTGAAGAGGATATTAATAATTACTTCATTTGCATGTTTTATTTTGTTTTTGTTTTTGTTTTGGGGGCCACAACGGGCAGTGCTCAGGGGTTTCTCCTAGTTCTCTGCTCAGAAATTGCTCTGGGCAGGCATGAGTACCATATGGGATGCCGGGATTTGAACTACCATTGGTCCTGGTTGGCCACTTGCAAGAAAAATGCCCTACCATTGTGCTCTCTCTCTGAACCCCATTGGCATGTTTTTGATAGTAAATTTTACTTAAAATTACAAAAGTATTTTAGTATATCTGAAGTCATTTGAGCTTTATTCTGAGTGGAATGAATTGAACAAATTTCAAATATCCAATATGGATTAAGATGCTTTTCTTGCCTTCATCTGTAGATGGTTCCTAAAGCCTACGAAGAGTGATTTCTGAATATGAATTAAATATGCAACCAAATACTGAAAAATTAGAAGAAAGTGATGTGCAGCCTACAATTTTTATTTAAAACAAAAGCACATCTGAACCAAGGTGGTTTAGCTATAAAGGCAAAGCAAAACCTCAAAAACACTGAAAATAGATCTAAACTGCAACCACTAGACATTGTTATGTGCATCTCATGGTGGCATGGCAAAGGGGTGGGAATAGAGGAGGTGAGTGATGAAAGATTATGAGAACATTGGTGATGGCAGTTGATACTGGTGATGGGATTGTGTTGAAATATTATATGTATGCCTGAAACACAAGTATCAATAAGTTTATAAATTACAATTATCTAAATAAAAATTTAATAAGAAAATATAGAGTATTCCGAAATATGCTAAAGTATTATAAGAATTATATATTTTATTTTTGGGTCATAACCAGAGGTACTCAGAGCTTACTCCTGGCTCTTCATTCAGCGATCACTTCTAGAGGTTTTGAAGGATATGTGGTACCAGTTTTTGAAATACAGTCAGCCACATCCACCTTCCCCATTGTATTATATCTTCAGTTCCATTAAAATGTCGTAGTAAGTTTTGTTTGATTTTGGGTCACACCCAGCAATATACTCTGTTAAATATGGCACTGTCCTCAAGAATTACTCCTTGTGGTGCTTGGGGGAACCATATGGCAAGCTTGAAACTAAGGCCAGATTGGCAATGTTTAAGGCAAACTAGCACCTGCTCCATGTTCAGTATTCTTTGATTTTAAATGACCCTACAACATCTTTTTTGTTGTTATTTTTGGGCCATACCTGGCAGTTCTCAGGGATTACTCCTGGCTCTGTGATCAGAAGTTATTCCTGGCAGGTTTGGGGGACCAGAAGAGATGTCGAAAATTGAACCTGGTTTGGTTCTGGGTCGACAGCATGGAAATCAAATGCCCTATCAATGTGCTATTATTCTGGACCTTTCTAAATAATCTTTTATATTTTACACTATGGCATAAATTTTGTATGATTTTTTTCATATCTCAGATTGTATAATATAGAAGATATTGTGTTATGTTTTAAATTTTATTTTGCTTTATAATTTGTTCATTTACAGATAAGTTCTCAAATAACCAAAATTCTTTTTTTCATATCAAATAATAAAGTTGCTGCAAACCAATTTTATTATTGGTCATTATAATACTTCAATTTTTATGTTATTTTTGAGATTTATATAAATTAAAATTCCAAATTAAATACAAGAAAATTTGTGATGAAAATGGATTTTTAGTAAATTCTAGCAAATATCATTTAAAAAATGTTCAGTGATCTTAACATGGATGGTCTGCAGATTTTTTTATACCATATAAGACACGTAACAAAGCATTTTCTTTTAATGTGTAATATGTTGGTAAAGATAATGATGGAATTTAAACATGTTTCTTGCATTTAAAGGTAAACTAGGAATTTATTTATTGATAGTTATTATAATATTTTCCATGGTCATATGTTTTTAATATAACCATGAATTACTACTACATTCAGTGGCTAGTGACTATCTACAAATCTTTTTTTAATATAATTTTTATTTTGATCATAGTGGCTTACATATTGTTGACAATAATATTTTAGGTACATATTTACATAAATTCAGGGGGATTCCCATCACCGATTTGTCCTCCCTACACCTTCGTTTTCGTCCTACCTCCCATATCCTCCTCCTTCACCCCCGGGGCTGCTAGAATATGTGGTCCCCTCTGTACCTAGCTTACTACTTAGTAATCTTGGTCTTGGTGCCTCCCTTATTTTCCCCTCTAACTGGGAGGCAGGACTAGATAGTTCAAGTTATGTGGTTTTGCTTGAAGAAGAGAAAAGTAATAAACTGGGGTAAAAGTCTAATACGCCGAAAATGGGCGGAATCCTGGCTCTCATCATCGGTTTGAGAGATGAAGGGGAAAAAGAAGGTGAAACACCCCAACAGTATAAAAAGAAGTGTCAAATATCCAGTGAGCACTCCAACAATAACAACGATAAGCACCACAAAAAAAGCCATGTTCTTGAGATTAAAAACATGGCAGGGCACATAAAGAAAGAAAAGAAAAGAAGGAAAAAATATAAATGGGGACAACAACTTCAATAACCACACCAAAACAAGGAAATCAACAAGAAGTAGGACTCTCTACAAATCTTACCAGTGATTTTATAATATTCCTTCCTTCCCAAGAAAGTAGAAAATCCATTATTCCTTTTCCCTTCACTACCAAACTTCTTCCTCTGGTGTTAAACCTTTTTCCCTTTCATCAGTTCTGATCAATACATACTCTTTGATTTTTAGTCCTCTTACCTTATATTGCACTTACGTACATTGCTCTCGCTCTTCCCTACATTATGTTTCTACATTTGTAATATTCCCCTATCTTGATGCATTATGTCTGTTAACATACATATCTGTTCAATAGTATATTATATAGCTGTCACACTGGACTTTCTGTCCTCTACTAGATATTGGTTCCTTAGACTCCCTCTTTGAGCTTTGTACCATAAAATGTTGCCACCTCATCTTTTTTTTTTTTAATTTTTAATTTTATTTCTGTTCTTGGGGCTGCACCCAGTGATGCTTATGATGTAATCCTAGCTCATGCTTAGGAATCCAAACTGGCAGTGATTGAGGGGGAGCATTGCAAGTTGAACCAGGATTATCTGTATGCAAGATGAGTATCATATCCCTGTGCGTCGTCCTCATTATTTCATGTGCTATGATATCACCTGCCTCCAGTGACTTTCCATTGCAACTTTAAATGATTTATAACAGAACTTATCTTATTCCTTGTAATATTTTCACTGCTTCTCTATTCCTTCTGGGAATACTTGATCCACTTAGTCTATCAGCCTCCAGCCTCCACAAAATCCATCAGCTTTAATATTTTTCTCTATTTATTGCACTCTATTTCTTAGCCCATATTTGGTAACATGCGATTCTTTTATTAATCTGGAAGTAGTATCAGGAATTGTTTTTAACCTTTTTCTTTGAATTAATTCCCTTAAATGGCCTCATTCAGCCTTGTGATTTTAGTTTTATTATTTGTTTGTCTGTTTGTTTTATTTTTGGGACCATGTGCTGGGTGCTCAGAGGTTGCTCCTGGTTCTGAGCTCAGCAATCACTCTTGGCAGGATTGAGGGACCATATGAGATGCTGAGGATCTAACCCACATCAGCTATATGCAAGACAGTCTATCTACTATTTCTTCATCCCACCAAGCCTTGCTATTTTTTTTAATTTTTTTAAGACTTGTTATTTTAAATACTAACCCATTTGTTTAGATTCCAAATTTAACCTGACCGTTTTCTGAATTCTGGACATTCTTTCAATTACAATGTCACTTCAGATTACACTTAATTTGAATAAGATGCAATTTCTTTACTCCTTAAACCACCCAATTCCTGTTGCATTTATTGTCATCTTGTACTTGTCTATCAGTTGCTTAACCATTTATGGGAATTATTCATTCATTGGTAACCATTGTGGTCT